>NC_135336.1:7551200-8801200 GCF_023851605.1 Tamandua tetradactyla | reverse complement strand
CACTTTTGTTTGTCCTTTGGAATCACAGTTACAGAGTTTTGAGTTCATCTTACTCTACATTTTATAGATCACTATCATTATTGGCTCATGCAAGTCTCCTCTCTTCTATAATTAATACACCTCCACTTCTCCTCATTCCTCTTCCCACTTCATCACTCACAAATTGTATACATTGTGAAAAAATATGAAGTGTGTTTTAAAAAATATTTTAGAAGTTTTCATTTACAAACATGCCATGGCCACCAAGGACAGTTCCCCCTTCCACGGCTCCTTGATCAATCTGCTTGCTGTCTACATGCGTATATTTTTTGAGAAAATATTTTCTTTGTAGCCCCTGAAATATTTGATAAGCTCACCACAAAATTTGCTATATGGAAGGTATTCTTAACTAGTATGTTTCATATGAAAATGTGTAAATATTTCAACCAAATGTTTTCACAGGTACCATCATTTTGCCTCTGTTTAGAGTAACTTTCTTCACCAAATATGTTTACAAAGTCAAAACTCATCAAATAAGTTGTCTTTTAAAATCTTTTGTAAGTTTTACTAAACTTAGATATTGCAAAATAAAAAGTCATCTCTATTTTATTGTCTTATAAAACAGAATATAAATGTATCTAATATAAATAGGAGCTCCATTAAAAACTCTTTCCACAAATTAACATATTGCAAAGCACAGTAAAGTAATTTCAAAAATTAAATCTTATACTCAGTTTGTATTTTCATCATTTAATTTGGTCAGCTCTCTTGTTCTGGTAGGGATAAATTTCAATCTCTTTTCATTTTTAAGCTTTATTTTCAATGATTGCAATTCTTTAAATGTTTCAGAGCTGAAGGTTTTTGGTGTTCTATTAGGTGAATGCTTGGATTAAAAGTTTTAAACTGATTTTGAATAAAATGCAAAATGTATAAGACACATTTACAAAAAGTTAAATGCTGAGCGAGGGCACTTAGGTTAATTTACAGAATAATTTTCAAAAATTTAAATATTTTAAAACTCAATAGATGACAAGCAGAGCAAGGAGAAAGAACTCACATTAACCTGCTAAAGTTTGTTTAAATTGAATGTCAGTTTCCTCACAAAATTTTCTGGCTGAAGGGAATGCAGCAATTTATTTAAGCTTTTTTATTATTAGCTTTTATGCTATGTGCCCCTTACAGCCATCATAAACAATACTGTAATGAACATTACTGGTGCAAAAGTCTATATGTGTGAACATTGTCAATGGATAATATTGACATATTGAATTTTTAAGCTATATAAAGCTCTATTAATTAATTTTATTAATTTAATAATTATTTATCAAATAAAATTAATGATTATTAATTTAATCAATCTTATTAATGAATTTGAAAGCTATATAAAAACTCTATCTCACTGTATGCATTTGAGAATCATAAATTTCCAAATATGTGTTAATTTAACAGTAAAGAATAAACAAATAATCAACTTTAGACAAATTAATCACTAGAAAAACAAAAGAAGAACAAATTAATAAATTAATTATTGTTCTAATTTTTATATTCCAGCTTCTCTAATTATGCAACAAGTTAGCTTCACCAAAAGAAGAGTAAAACACTGTGTAATTTTGATATAAAATATGAATGTACTGAACAAAACTACAACTCAGGTTTTATATTTTTTTAACATTTTTTATTGTGAAATAAAACATATATACAAAGAGTGATAAATTTCCCAAAGTGCATTTTAAGAAGTATTTTTAGGACAGATTTCAAAGTATTGTATGGGTTACAATTCCACCATTTCAAGTTTTCCTTCTAGCTGCTCCAAAACACTGGAGACTAAAACGAAATATCAATATAGTGATTCAGTAGTCATTGTCATTTGTTAAATCCTATCTTTTTCGATATAATTCCTCTTTCTGCTTTGATTCTTTCCCATACTTTAGGGATATTTGGGCTATGGCCATTCTAACATCTTCATGTTGAAAAGTTGTGTTGACATTATGGGGTAGTGGCTCGTGGACAGACTGGGAACTCTGGATTTCAGAGCTTATTTGGCCTAGAAACCATACGGAGGTTATAGGTTTCTGAAAATAATTTTAGTGAGTGAAACTTTTATAGAGTCTCAGATGGAACCATGGGTATTCTTTAGGGTTTACAGGAATACTGTTGGGGCGTGGCATATCATGTCAATTAGCAATGTGTAGCTGAAGCTTGCATAGAAAATAACCTCCAGAGGGTGGGCCACGGTGGCTCAGCAGGCAAGAATGCTTGCCTGCCATGCCAGAGGACCCGGGTTCGGTTCCCAGTGCCTGCCCATGTAAAAAAAAAAAAGAAATTAAAAATAACCTCCAGAATAGCCTCTCAAGTCTATTTGAGCTCTCTTAGGCACTGTTATCTTATTTTGTTACATTTTTTTCCCCCGCTTTTGGTCAGGTAGACATTGTTACTTTTATAGTGCCAGGGCCACGCTCATCCCTGGGAGTCATGTTGCCAGGGAGACTTACATCCCTGGACATCATGTCCCACATAGGGGAGAGGGCCAAAATAAGTGGTTAAAGGGAAGTATCTAAAACTGTTGACTGGTGTTCTAGTAGCCTTGATTTTTGAAGACAATTGTATAAAGATATAACTTTTAAAATGTGACTGTGAGATTGTAAAAACCTTGTGTCTGATGTTCCTTTTATCCAGGGTATGGACAGATGAGTAAAAAAATATGGATAAAAATAAATAAATAGCAAGGATAAGAGATAAAATAAATTGGGTAGATTGAAATACTGGTGATGTCAATGAAAGGGATGTATGAGCTTTTTTCTTTTTTTTTTCTTTATTTTTCTGGAGTGATGCAAATGTTCTAAAAAGTGATCATAGTGATGAATACACAACTATGTGGTGATATTGTGAGCCATTGATTGTACACCATGTGTGGATTCTATGTGTGCAAAGATGTGTTAATTAAAATATTTTTTAAAAAGAGGTTTTTTCCAAGTAACTCTCAGGCATTATTATAGGTAGGCTTAGCTTTTCCATTACAGATATAAGTTTCATAAGAGCAAGCCTCAACTGAGACTCAGCATCAAGGGATTGAGAAAACCTTCTTGACCAAAAGGGGGAAGAGTGAAATGAGACAAATAAATTGTCAATGGCTGAGAGATTCCAAACAGAGTCGAGAGGTTATCCTGGAGGTTATTCTTACACATTAAATAGATATCACCTTGTTAGTCAAGATGTAGTGGAGAGGCTGGAGGGAACTGCCTGAAAATGTGGAGCTGTGTCCCAGTAGCCATGTTTCTTGAAGATGATTGTATAATGATATAGCTTTCACAATGTGACTGTGTGATTGTGAAACCTTGTGTCTGATGCTCCTTTTATCTACCTTATCAACAGACGAGTAAAACATAGGGAATAAAGATGAATAATAGGGGGGACAAATGTTAAAATAAATTTAGAGTGAAATGCTGGTGATCGATGAGGGTGTGGGATACGGTATGATGCATTTCTTTTCTGTTTTCTTTTTGTTTCTTTTTCTGAATAGATGCAAATGTTCCAAGAAATGATCATGATGATGAATATGCAACTATGTGATGCTATTGTGAATTACTGATTATATATGTAGAACAGAATGATCAAAAGTTACAAATGTTTGCATTTGTTTGGTGTTTTTTGGTGTTTAAAAAAATTTTTTTTTAAAAAAGAGCAAGCCTCAAGATCGAGGGCTTGGCCTTTTAAATTGGGAGTCCTTAATGTTTGAGAGAATATCAGGAATTTCCTAGCAAAGTTTAATAGTTCCATATTTTTTCTCCATTCCCTCAAGGGTCTTTGCTAATACTTTTAAATTATCTGCCCAACATACTCAGGAATATATTCAGGTATTACACTAAGCTATACAGAATTGTAAGACCTTGTTCCCAATTTCAGGCCCCATGTGTTTAGGTTGCTTAACTGAATTGGCCAGACAGGTTAAGTTGGATTGTGTGTTACAAAAAGTTTAGGTTTTGGACAAAATAATCCTCTCTTCCTTAGGTCACATACAGTACGTGAAGTTCTACAATACAGACAATATCATTCTTTACCTTGAATTCTGATTTATCTTAACCTCAACCAGATGAGCTTCATTCTTATCTCTAATTGAAGCCTGATCTCTTTATCTGCTTCTTTAACAGATGCTATATGTAGGAATGCTAACTTTCAGAGTTACAGAGCTCCAGCTCTTAATCTTAGATGCCCAAAGTTCCAGGAAAACACCAGATTATACACACATAGCACAGCATCTCAGAATTTAGAAATAACACTTAATGCTCAGGCATAAATGTGACTGCTATAAAAGCCTATCTAGTTCATGAATAATGCAGCTATGAACATTGGTATGCTAATGTCGTTTTGTGTCACTGCTTTCAGCTCTTCTGTGTATATACCAAGTAGTGGTATTGGCAGATTATAGAGCAACTCGATATTAAGTTCTCTCTGGAATCACCAAACTGCCTTCTACAGTGGTTGCACCATTATACATTCCCACCAGTAGTGCATAAGTGTTCTAATTTTCCACATCCTCTCCAACATTTGTAGTTTCCTGTTTGTTTAATATGACTTTTTTTTTTTTCTAAAATCCACAGCTTTCTGATTTCACTTTTATTTCAAAGCAAAATTTGGAAACCTGGGCCACTGGCATTAATATTTAGTAATGTGATCATCTGTTAGATTCATTTAGCTCTTTTAGGTTTCCAAAGTCGTTATTCTTAGCTTTATATATGATTTTAACTTTCCATAAATACTAAGAAGTATAATTAATTCCATTTTATTGCCAAATTGAAACCTGTAGAGGTTGTGATTGGATCAAAGTGGACAGAAAGATTAGAGTGGTGTAGTAGATAAATATGGATTGGAATTTTGACTCTATCACTGAAGGTTCTGTGATTTTGGACAATTTCTTAACTTCCCCAAGCTACTTCCTTAGCTGCCAATCGAAATCACTGAAGTTCATTTCAGAGTTGTAATAAGGAATAAATATCTCAATACATATAAAGGACTTTTTGTTCAGAGTTTGGAAAGTAACAGTCATTTAATGAATGATTATTCCCTTTGAAAAAATGCTCTTTCTTTTATGTTCCACCTTTTTTTTTCTTTTAAATAAATCTGTTTAAATTTAGAACAATGACTTACTGTTTTACATCTTGTTCTGTCAAGGATCAACAGAGATAAAGAAAGAGAAATTTAACCAAAAGGGATTTTACATTTGAATTTACATTTCAAAAATAATAAAGCCATGCAAAGCAAAAACTATAGGAAAAATAGAATACACATTAACCTCTCTAACCACCTGTACAAGGTGTGGAAAATGAAGGAATGCCCCAGAGTTCCAGAAGGAATAAATCGTAGTTCTGCATTTCCTTCCCCTAGCGGCCTGGTCTCTGATATCAGACCCAGGGCTTTTGACACAATGTGTATTTTATCCTTCTCAAATCAGGCCAGAGCCATACATTTTACCAGCGAGAAATGAGACTTGCCAAAATTCCAACCAACCCTACACACTTATTGGGCATCTACTAAGTGCCAGGGACTGTGCCAAGGGCTCTTAGGGATAGAGTTAAGTAAGCCATGGACATTGCTCTCTAATCTAGTGGCGGAAGCAGGCACACACACAAGTAACTTGATTCCAAGGCAGACTGTGATAAGTGTTATCTTAGATCAGTGGAGGAGACAGGTCACACGACTGGAATAGCATGAAGTCAGGCCCGAGGCTGAGGCCATGCTGTTATTTAGGAACCCTATCAGGTTCATCTTGCAGCTTGGCGATGGTGCAACAAGCCCTGTAGTTTCTTGTCCTGGATGTGCTGGGTCATAGGATGCTTCCATCCGCTTCTCTGGCAAGTTCCTATTGAGCCCATGCAGTCTGACAAAGTATAAAGATATATTTTTTTTAGTCCACTTTAAAAAAAAAAAAAAAAAGGTTATCTGACAATGACTGGCACCATGGCAAAATCGCCTTCTTAAAGATTCCCTCTCTTTTCTTTCAGCATGTCTTGAGGTGGCAAACGTCAGAGCCTCCAGTTTTGCATTCATTCAGGAAGTGAACAGAAAGTTTTAAATTTGCTTATTTTTTATGAGTAATTCTTATCTCATTCAGCTTTACCTTAGCAGTTTGCATAACTGTCTCCCCTAAAGTAACTGTGAGATGCTGGAGGACAGAGCTCCTATGACCCTCCTCTTTTCTCCCAAAGTACCTAGCAGACATTTTCTTACATAAAATACTCAGTCAAGTGCAACTGAACTGAATTTAGCCTTCTGTTATTCCATAAGATCTCCTCTCTTTCTTGACTTGCTAGAAGCTTGTCCAAAGTGACCTCAACCATAGAGCTGTAACTAATGGAGAAATAAGATCTTTGCTACTAAATGTTGTATCATACTAAATAGATTAAAAAAGAAAAAAAGCAAGGGTGGAAAGAGGAATTAACTGCGGTGAAAAAAAAGAAAGAGGACTTGGTGAAGTCTTCTATATCCAGAAGTCTGAGCTCTATGCTTGGCTCTGTGTGATCTCAGGAAAGCTGTTTTCTCTGAGGCTCAGACTCCTCAAGTATCAAACAAGAGGCTTATTGCCAAAAAATACTTTTATTTTAAAGGATCTGTCATTATCATTATAGCTATTCTTCACATTACCTGCCACAATAATAATGATAGTATAATAATTTGTAGTTTACAAAGCATTAATAAATGCATCATGCTATAAAATATGTATTAATATGTGCTTTCAGTGTTGCAATTCTTTGATTAGGACTTGACTATTGAAGCTAAGAAGAGGGGGCCAGGTGAAACCAAGGGGCTCTTCCACTCTAGGCTCTCTCTGAAGCAGACATGACCTTCAGCACTTACTCTGACCTAGATTTTATTTCTGTGGTCACACTCATATTCAAAGCAACTGTTGGGGCTTTGGAATCCAGTCATTGATGTGAAAGGATCCAAGAAATTACAGATTTGTGCTTCTATGTGAACTGGCCAGACCCACCAACAGGAACTCAGGGCAGGCTTCAGACAGAAGAACATCCTCTTTTCTTTCTTCACCCAGCCTTCATGGTGTAGCTCATGCACCCTTATGTCTTCAGTCACCTCCTAATGGTGATGATTACTAAACCAGGTTTTCTAACCCAAACTTGGATTTTAGCTGGTAACCTATTTTTCTAACTAATTAATCTAACATCTCTAGCATGTACCCTGAAACTCAATGCACTACATGCCATGTCTATTGTCTTCCATCATAATAGTGCCTTCTTTTAACCTCCCTGACTCTTCTGACTGTGCCAACATTTCCTTAGTTCACTTGGCTCAAATTTTCCAGTTTTGTTCTAATTCTTTTTCTTGGTTTTCCATTACAAATCAATAGCCACGCCCAACAAATTCTCCTCTTATCCTCTGTAATGCTTTGACCTCTTCATTGATTTTCTAGATAGTATCTTTTCTAGACAAATACTCTGGGAATGGACCCAGGTTCTCTGGCATGCCAGGCAAGAATTCTGCCACTGAGCCACCATTACACCACCCCAAATATCTTAATATTTTAAACTATCCTAATAAAGCACACACATACTCCATTCTAATCATGCCATATCGCTCTATTGCCTACCACATTGTCCATTTTTTGAACCCTTGTGTCTGATGCCTTCCATTATCCACCACACTGTGTCATTCCAGCCATTTGTCCTGCCACTAAACAAGCTGTGCACTATCTTCCAAACATGCCTCCTTATGCATTTACCTCTGTAACAGTAACTTGGTCAGCATGTCCTGCCTTATTTCTCTACACTGTTCTTATCAAACTATGATTCTATTCTCCAAAGTACAGTTTAAATAGCCTTTCTACCATTATGTCTTTTTAGGACAGATATGTATCCTTTCTTTACTGAATCCTGCAGCTCTTTGCCTTTTTCCTTTAAATATGTTGATCTTACTCTGCCTTCTATTCTTCTCAGTTGTGCAATCATTTGTCATTGTTCTTCTACTATATTTGACTCAGTAACAAGAAGGAAAGGTCTGTACTTTACTCATTAGCATGCACCATGGTTGATAAGAATGAATTGGCCTGGGTCAGGAGCACAGCTATGACAATAGTTCTCACTGAAACATAGCCAGACGAGAAATGACAATCAAATAGCTTTGTCAAGCCAAATTCTGAGTTCCTGGTTGACTTGTGGAAACACATTTCCAGAACTGAATTTGTACCCCAGGTTGCATGTCAGTGTGCAACATAGGAGAACGTTACAGCAAAGGACTTTATACAGGATAGAATGAGGGAGGCTGCGGGAATCAGAAAGAAAAAGAACAAGCAAGAAAGAAGAAGGAAATCAAAAGTTGTAATAATCTTTCATGTGTGTTTATTCTATGGTTTCAGCTGGAAGAATGACAGTTTTAGCAGGTCTACCTATCATTGAATTGCATAGAAATGCTCTTTTATGACAATTAGAAAATTCCAGAGCTGAGTGGATTGTTTAGGGAAAAAAATGAAATTCTGAGATGGGAAGCAACTCAGCCCAAACCACAAATTTCAATCAGCTGCTGAAACAGGATTGAAAAATCTAGCCATTTTTTTACTGACTTAGTCACACAAGAATTCCTAGGGCCTGAGTGTCTACATCTGAGTAGTATAGATCTTGAAGTGATGCATGACAGATTGAATTACAAAGCTCACTTGAGGGTCTCCACTTACCATCATCAAATCATATGACACTGATTTGGCATGTTTGTCTCCCAAGCAGGAACTACAATATCTGGGAGGACAGAGTTCCCCTAACTTACCTCTTTATCTCTGATAGTACCTAGCAGATGACTTGTCTTATTAGGTACTCCATCAACGATCAATTGAATTGAATATAACCTTCTGCTATCCCACAGCTCTTCCTCATGTCCCAGCTTTCATTATAGTCACCAAAAGCTCTCTGACTTGAATGTGAAATTCCTCTTGTAAAAGAGTTGACTTGCTCTTTAGACAGCTTCACTATGCATTCCTAAAAGTCATTCAACCGTACAAGCATATGACTCAACCTAAAAACCCAGGCTTTGGGATATCATGTAAGCAGAGTGTGCCTAACCAGCCCTCTGTGCAGGGACAGTGTGTGCCCCAGGTCAACTCTTGGCCTTCTACCCCAGGTGTTGCACCCTGAGCTTGTGAACCAGGGTCCTGACCACCTGGTGATTATCGTCTTCATCCCCTGACAGGAAGCCTTCTCTTGCACAATGCTCTGGAGGCGGAGAAGGAATGGAGACAAAAAGAACTGGTCAGGTTGATTTCGTCAGCCATAACAGCAGCTCCCTGATATTCTTTGAGAAAAAGGTATTTGGCGGCTTAAGCACAGCGTGCTCAGGCAGATTCTATTTAACAGGACATTTGAGTGGTCTTTAGTATTCTCCTTTGCTCTCTTCACCTTTCCTATTTCTATTGCCTCCAGCAAGTTTTGTTTTTTTTTTAATGAATCAGATGTTATCTGAAGATCTATGGGTTTAATTTCAATAAATATATGCACTTTTCTTTAATGCTAAGTTTCAATACCAGAGCTTCAGAAATAAGTATACCCGCCTCCCGCCCCCCTTAAAACATGATTGTGTGTTTCTTTTCCTCTGGACACAAAAGTAATAAGCTTATTGTAGAAATATCATTAATTGTATTATATGCATATATGCATATATTAATGGGTCTTAATATTATATCAATGATTTATAACTTTTTATTTAACTATATATTGAAAACATTTTTACACATTCATTAATTTTCTTTCATATGAATATTTGGCCACACAGTACCATACTATATGACTATAGCAAAATGTATTTAGTTCTACACTGTTGGATATTTAGGGTTTGTTTATTTATTACTATATGCAACACTAAATATCTTGAGCAAAATCTTGTTTTGTGTACCTGTCTGTATTGATTATTTTAGGATGAGAGTCCTCATTCTATTTTATGAGATGTGAAGTAACCTAGAACTCTCAAACTTAGCCGATATATCCAGAATTAGAATGTAGAGGTTTAGGAAGCTGAGAAAGAATGAGATATAAGACATAAACAACTAAAACTGCAGTTGCCAGTTCTCTCTACTTGTTCCAGCTCACAGTTTACCACTACCAAAATTCTTCCTTTTCAAACAAGTTGCACCAAGATTCTCTCAGACTTCAAATGATCCATAGTTTCTTTAATTCACTCATAACTTTAATTACAGACCTAAAACATTCAGGGCTTTTGTAGATCAGTACATGGGGCATGTCAAGTTTAAAAGCAAATTCAACAGTTGAAAATAATTAAAGGAATTTCATTCTTTATCCTTTTACTAGATGAACTTTAAAAGGGACCTAAATAATCAATCCACAAAGCAACACTTGCAAAATTTTAGCCACTCTCATTAACTTTGAAATTACTGTGATACTGTTCTCTTAGGACCAGTATCCTATAGAACAACTTATTTTTCCTTCCCAGCAAGAAAGAATCTTTCTTTAATAGAAGGTAGTAAATTGGGAAGGAGCACAGAGAATTTCATTTGGTGGGCTAGAGTGAAGAACCTAATGTTAGTCATGTTTGTCTTAAGCAGAGATAAAAATCCCTTCTATTGAAATCATTCTTTTTCCCTTTAAGGCCTCCAAATGATTGGATAAGATTTCTTTCATTGCTTAAGGCAATCTCCTTTATTGATTATAGATGTAATCAGCCTTGGATGTAATCAACTGTCTAATGATTTAAATCCATGAAATACCCTCAGAATAACAATTAGGTTAGCGCTTGTTTGACAAACAATTGGATACTATAAACTAGTCATGTTGACACATGAACCTAACTATCACAGCCCATCCCTTGTCAACTTGGCACCCATACACATTAGGTTAGACCAACTTAATATCAAGGTAAAGACAAGAACAGTCATACTTAACATAATTCAGCTGTCCTGGATGTTGCTCATGTAAATAACTACCTTCTTCCACTATCCATTCCATGTTCCCTTTCCCCTCAGCAAGCACCTCAGCTGATCGTAGTTCTTTACCTGGTGGGGTGACCTGAAACTTCATTATTGAAGTTTCTGGGCCATTAGTAGTACTGCCTCAATTGGTTTGTTGCAGTTTGCCATTGACTTTAACCACAGGGCACGGAAGCATGAACAGGTACACTAAGGGATTTCCTGTATTCCAGGAAAACTCTTTTTTTTTTTCACTTCCATGTGTAGTAAAAAACTTTAATTATACTCCTAAAACATCCAGAGCTTTTGTAGATCAGTACATGGGACATGTCAATTTTAACAAGTAAATTCAACAGGTGAAAATAATTAAATGAATTTCATTCTTTATCCTTTTACTAGATGAACTATTTCCCCTTAGTGATCAAAATCTGTTAGCCCAGACTGCACAGTAATTCTCTTCTTTTCCTGTTAATTCAGAGGCATAAGAAGCCTGAAGTGGTGGGATGGCAGTCTTAATTTCCAGTTCAATGGAATTATTGTGTGTCTCCTGGTGGAAACAGTCCTCCTTTTGGAACCAAGACCTGTAGACCAGCAGAGCTTAAGGTGAAAGGGACAGCAAGCAAAAGATTTTCTAGTGGATCACTAAAGGTAATAGCGAGTCATGTCATTCCCCTTTCTACCCAATGATTCTTGGGCTCATGAATCCTGGCTATGGGAGAAACCATAGAGTGCACACTGATTTAGACAATATACAGCTTCCTAGAGAACATTGTCAAAGCTGTGCAAATATTGTCTTCCAGTTGGTGCTCTAATTAGCCCTTCAAAAGACCATTCCACCATTCTCTCAATCCAGCTGCTTCAGGATGATTGAGAAGGTGGTAAGATAAGTGAATTCCAAGAGCAGTACCTATTCCTGTACTTCAGTTGCTGTGTAGTGGATTTCTTGATCAGAAGCAATGCTATATGGAACACTATGATAGTGGATAAGCTTTATTTAAGTCCACAGAGGTTGTTTTGTTAGAAATGTTATGTGCAAGGAAGGCAAGTACACATCCAAATAATGTGTCTAGTCCCATAAGGATAAATTTCTTTTGATGGAAGTGGTCCAATATAATCAACCTGCCATGAGGCATCAGGGTGAGCTCAGGGAATGGTGCCATATCACAGACTGAATATTGGTCTCTGCTGCTGGCAGATTGGGGCATTCAGCAGTAGCTGTAGCCATGTCAGCCTTGATGAGTGGAAGTCCATTTTTCTGAGACCATGCATAACCTCTATCCCTAGCCCAATGCCACTTTTTTCAGGAGCCCATTGGGCATTGACAAGGTGGCTGAGGAAAGAAGCTGACCATTATACACAGAATAGGTTATTCTATCACTTTATTAAAGTCTTCCTCTGCTGAAATTACTCTCTGGTGAGCACTCACGTGGGATACATATTGTTCTAGTTTGCTAGCTACTGGAATGCAATATACCAGAAACAGAATGGCTTTTAAAAAGGGGAATTTAATAAGTTGCTAGTTTCAAGTTCTAAGGCCGAGAAAATGTCCCAATTAAAACAAGTCTATAGATATGTCCAATCAAAGGCACCCAGGGAGAGATACCTTGGTTGAAGAAGGCCAATGAAGTTCAGGCTTTCTCTCTCAAGTGAGAAGGCACATGGCAAACATAGTCACGGTTTCTCTATCATCTGGAAAGGAACATGGCGAACACAGCATCATCTGCTAGCTTCTTCTCCTGGCTTCCTGTTTCATGAAGCTCCCCAGGAGGCATTTTCCTTCTTCATCTCCAAAGGTCACTGGCTGGTGAATTCTGCTTCTTGTGGCTATGTCATGCTGCTTTGCTCTCTCTGAACCACTTTTATTCTCCAAAATGTTTCCTCTTTTATAGGACTACAGAAACTTATCAAGACCCACATAAATGGGTGGAGACATGTCATCACCTAATCCAGTTTAACGACCACTCTTGATTAAATCACATCTCTAGAACTGATTACAGTTTCAAACCTACAGTATTGAATAGGGATTATTCTGCCTTTTTGAAATGTGGTTTAGATTAAAACATGGCTTTCCTAGGGGACATACATCCTTTCAAACCAGCACACATATCTTGTTTTTCTAATCACAAACTTCTTCCAAGACCTCTTTGTCACCAATTTTCCAACCATAGTCCTTTCAAATCCTTGCCCATCCATTCATGGCCACAGCCCATGAATCAATATATAAGTGCACCTCCAGCCATTTCTCTTTCCAATTAAAATGAACAATCAGGTGCAGCACTCAAAGTTCTGTCCATTGGGAAGATTTCTTTTCACACTCTCTATCAGGGATGTCCTAGAAAGGGGTTCTAGTGATAAAACTATCCACTTACAGATAGCACCAACAGATTATGCAGAACTGTCTGTAAACCTGGCCTGAGTTTTATCTTCTTTAGTCAGTTGATCATAGGGAATTCCCCAAGGGGCCATATCCATGGGATGGGGAAAATAATATCATGAGGCAGGATAATGTCCATATCCATGGGATGGGGAAAATAATGTCCATGGCGTTTGGGCCACTTCTTCATATAATTTACTTGTGTCTTCAGGATCTGCTCAATCCCAATCTCATATATACCATTTTCATTTGATGATGGAGTATTTGCTGTACATGTCCAATTTTATGGCTTGCTGAGTCAAACACCACCCAGTTCTTTATGGCAATTCCGGTTCCATGGTTACTTTGTGGCCCATGGTTAAGCATTCAGCCTCTACTAGTGCCCAGTAACAGGCCCACGCAATTTATGAAAAGGAAAGTATTTATCTGCAGAGGATGGAGGAACTTTCCTGCAAAATCCTAAGTGTCTACACTATGATTCTTCTACTGGGGCCTGTCAAAGGCTCCAAACAAACTTTGAAAGAATTTTTTCTCCCTTGCAATTCAAGTAGAGTTGATAGGAGGTGTTGAAGTGGAGAGGCAATATATATAATCTTGAGGTAACACCACTAAAAATCTAAGCTTGGACTCTACTTGGATTCCTTGTTTTATGAATGTTTGGTGAGTATCTACTATAAGCTAGACAACATGACAATTCTGGAATATGAGAATTTATTACATGTAGAGCTACATCAAGTTACTGTGAAAGAAAGACAACTATATTTATATTATACTTTGCAGTTCACAAAACTTATTCACACATATTATTTTAAACTAAAAAAATTTAGTAGGGTTGGTATTGCTACCTCTGTCTTATCCATAAAGCAAAATAGAGCAAAAGAAAAGTCTGAGTCGAGACTTGTGGCTAGACCTAGATTTCAAACCATTTTATTTACCCTGTACTACAGCTATTGCTGCAGAATGCTTTGTAAAAATGGAATAAACTTTAGTTCTTTCACCATCCACAATTTATTATTTAGTTTAATAATTACACTGACAATTTCATAGTTTATTTCTCTAGATATTTGTCTCTTGCTTGTTTTAGAAGTTCACCATTTCTACAAATAGGTATCATAGATGATGGCATCTGGGAATAAGTTTTCTGCTTTCTGTGACATTTACTAAGAGCCAAGGACTTTGTTTAGCTCATTCAGCTGTGCATAATTTTCCATGTATTTTCATTAATGTTTGTATTGAAACATTCATTTTAATTTTCTTTAACATTTTATATCTGTATATGCTTTCATCTCTTATAGGCTTTTATTTGTTATAATATACATTTCCTCAATTCATTTTATTTTATAATCCATTATTATTAATGCTTGATAGAAAGTATGTAACTATAAATATATTTTCAATATTTAATATTAAAAGATGAATAAGATTCATGATATCCAATAATCTGGAAATTGCTATAAAATTAAAGGACAGGCTGCCACACTACTTTCAGGAAATTATTTTGGAGAAATCATTGTATACTGTACCTTGTACTGGGCATTTTGCACATGTCACTACATTTAATTCTCAGAACAGCCTTCTAATGTAGAAATGCTAGTTCAAATTTTACAAATGAGGAAATAATCTCAGAAAAAATTGTATCATGTTTATGGCAAGTGGAGGAATGAGGACATCGCCAAATTAATATCTTCTACCTCAGTATTGGGAAGTGGGAAATGGAGGTGTGCATGATAGTATTTTCTTAAGTTGATGAAATTGGTCACTAAAATCAATCTGTGCATTTAGAATGTAATGTTGGCAAATCCCATTGTCTTCTTTTCTTATTCACTTACAGAGCTAGGTTTTGGACTGTTCTATGAAAAAAAACACTGAGTCAATTTTTCCTATGGCATGCTTCATTTTTCTTCTTTATGTATTTGCTTTAACATTGCAACTGATTTAAGCTCTTATGAAAATATGTAAAAATTTCATCATCTGTCAATTAGTAATCCTCTTCTTTCTCAACTTTCTGATTTCCACCCCCACAATGTATTTATTTCCAATAAAAATGAAAAAAAAAAGAACGTACTAGATAGAATTCCATCTCAAATTATACTGTCACAAACTTCAAAACATGACACCTTTCTTCTGATGAATGTAAAAGATTTTTGTAAAAGATACATTATAGGCAATTTCTCATTTAATCTTCACATTCGAGCATTACCATGTGTTTATTACCAACAGAGAAAGAAACCGAGTTTTCAGTTTGCTAAAGCTAGAGGAATGCAATGTACCAGAAATGGAATGGCTTTTGAAAAAGAGTGTTCATTAAGTTACAAGTTACAATTCTAAGGCCATGAAAATGTCCAAATTAAGGCACCAACTAGAGGATACTTTCTCAGAGGCAAGGCTGCTGGCTCCTGGGTTCCCCTGTCACATGGGAAGAAGGCGCATGGAGATGTCTTGCTGGATCTCCTCTCCAAAGTATCTTGGTGGGCGTTTTCTTTCTCTCTTAACCTCTGTTTGCTCGAGCTCTATCCAAAAATCTCTCTCTCCTAAAGGATTCCAGAAAGTGGATTAAGACCCACCTTGAATGGATGTGATCAGAGCTCCATGTTTCCTGATCAAAAGTTTCCACCCAATAATAGGTCTGCTCCCACAAGATTCGATTAAAAGAAGATAGGCTTTTCTGGGGTTCATAACAGATTCACACCAGCACGCTGAGTTTGAGTTGATAATTAACTCACACAAGGTCCCACAGCTAGTTAGTGGTAGAACCAGATGCAATGCTTGATTCTAAAGATTATCAACTGCTCACTATTTATAAGACCTTAATACTATTGCTTAATTTTTCCAAATTTCCATTTCTTCACCTTTAAAAGAGGGCTGTTCACTGCCTTATCTCCTCCACAGGATGTTTGAGAATATCGTAGAATAATTAGCAGTACAAAAATATAATTTTGACACTCAATCTAATTCATCTCTCTTACAAACATGGATTCTGTTGAGTAGGAGCTTTAATTTTATTAGATGCAGGCATCCAAGTTTCAAAGCAGCATTGGGGCTACAATTAAGTTTCAAGCTCACTTTAAGAGTAAGCAGCAATGCACAGTCTTTGAGATTGTGTCTTACAGACCTGTGCCATCCTATCACAGTGTCTAATCTTGAATGAGGTGAATATATTATTCCAAACTAGAAGTACCCACTGTTCCCTATATCTTCATTGAACTCTGTATAGCTAACCACACCTTCATATGAAGTGATGTTTAGGAAAATACTTCTTGTATAATTTGAAAATGGTTAAGTGGCTTGGACTACTAGATGCTGCACTATAAGAGTCAAAACCTTAATTCTATACATGGCTTTGCTATCAATTACTTGTACGAACTTAAGCTTGTATGACCATTCCCGGGTCTCATTATTTCCATCAATAAAGAAAGAAAGTTGGACTAAATATTAATGTTTTTTATCTTTAACAACCATTTGCTGGAATCTATTGTATGCCAAGTCATATGCTTGGAGTTGATGTTATAGAGATAGATGAGACTATGATCCCTGCTTTGAGGTTCACAGCATCTGGTGGAAGATTCAGGCATAAAGCAATAGTGACAACAATTCAATGTGATAATTTCTAATGACTATTCCAGTTATGAGTCAAAATAAATGACTTATGTTCCTTGTAATGCACACAAACACAGTTGCAGATAGATCATAGAAAAGTTCAAGCAGTGTCCAGAGTAAAACTTTCCATTAAAGGGGGTTATCACACAAGATAAGAATGATAAAATTGTTTTGCTGAATTTCATTTACAGTTGTTTTTTCCATATGGAGAGGGGTTATCTGTGAACAGTTTGTAAAATGTTTGCTGAAATAGAGTGAACTTTAGTGAAGAAAAATGTTTCCACTTAATTATAGTTATTAGGCTATTTTTTATGTCAACTGGATTTTCATGCAGTGCTCTATATTGGACGGTCTCCTACCATCACCACAACCAAGAGATGAATTTCTTTGATGATTATTTTACTGGTATGCAGGAAGGAAATTGAGGATTCACTGAGAACAATTACATAGGATGACATGAAGTCTCAGTATTCAGATTCAGAAGCTCTACAAAACCTGTCTGTGCAACTTACTAAATACATGTCTGATCTAAAAAAATGACCTTGGCAAGTCACTCTATCTCTCTGGAAAGTTTCATTAATTGAAAAATGATGACCATTGTCCTGTCTACTTTACAAAAGGGTTGGGAAATTCAAATATAATACTACTTTCAAAAGAGTTGAAGTCTTTAAAGAAGTACACACATGTTAGTTAAGGTATACGTATATAATACCCAAAATTGACAAGAGTGCTAAGTGTTGGAAATGGAAGTTTTGATAAATAACATAGCTATATAAGTAAAAGCTATTAGGGTCTTGGAGATAAGATACCATCATCTTATTTTACAGAAGAAAAAATAAAGGCCCATTGAGGGAAGTACTAAGAAAGAATTTACCATAGTGTCCTTGCTGAGTTCTAAGAACTGGAAGTAACAATTATTCATAGTCTTTTCTTGGGTACTGGAATGTTTAAGAGGATTGTTTAGGACAGTGAGTGTTTCAAAAGATTTTTGTTTTGTTTTGTTTTTGATATTTCTGCACTGAAAACATGCATGCTCTACTAGTTCACTTGGTAATTCCTGCTTAGATTTTGTTCTTTGCTCTAGAAGAATACTAACCCAGGACAATCTAAGTCTCAGGGCAATAAGGCATAACAAAATTAAAAACTGTCAATGCATAAATTTTGTTTAAGAAGTAGCCAGACCTCTGAATTCCAATGACTACAGATTCCCCCAATGATTATTTCAATCTTTTACTTTGGAAGGATTGATATCTTGGTCCTGTATAGGGAAAGAACTAGTCTCTAAGTAAATCTGATATTTCCAGTATGTCCTTACTTATTCTATTTATCTATGCATTCATAGCTAATTTAAAGAAAGAGAAGTTGTAGTAGTTTTGGGGAGGCAATTCTCCATAGGCCTCTAACATTTCTACACTTTCTTTAAGTAGAAGCACTGATGACCCTTTGTTCCGTCAAAGATTTTGTATAGTGAACATTCTTGGAACAGAGAGATTGTGTCTCCCTGTGAGCAAAAGGCAGACAGCAGGGTGCATGGGTGGTTCAGAGGTAGAATGCTCACATTCCATGCTGGAGACCCAGGTTCCATTCCTGGACCATGCCCCACCCCCCACCCCCCAAAAAACAAAGTCAGGCTTAGAGTCTGTTATAAAATATGTAGATTCCTTAATCTCAGGGTTCCTCTCAGCAATATACCTACTGAGTGTATGTGGGAATGGGGCCTCATGGAACTGGTACAAGAATGCTGATAGTCTGGCTGCTTCTTTTTCTATAAGTAAGAAACTGTCCTTTGTCTCTGACCCAATAATATTATGTCTTCTACCAGCATCTGTAAAACTGCAACAAGCTAATTTATTAGCTTCCAAGTAAAACCTCTGACCCTCCCCAGGTCTTTACAGTAGTTATGGTGGTCAATTGACTAATACCCCTTCCATCTCAGAAAAATTTAATCCATTCTCCCTTGCCAAATATTGGTACAAATATTGGTACCAATAACCCCTCAAACTCAGAAAAAATTAATCCATTCCCCTTTGCCAAACTGACCCAAACCAGGGGAATTATGAGAGGTTTCCTAGATCTGTATAAATCAAAGTGGAATAGAAGACTTTTCCTCTGAAAAAGAGTGTTGTCATGATAACGAAAGGTGATATTTTGAAACATTTCAGTAATCTTGCTAAATCATATGTGGAGAAACCCCAGGACAAAGAGAATCACAGGTATACCTCATTTTATTGTGCTTCATTGTACTGCACTTTGCAGATATTGCTTTTCTACAAATTGAAGGTTTGTGACAAACCTACATGGAGCACATCTATCAGTACCACTGTTCCCAGCAGCATGTGCTTATTCAGGGTCTCTGGGCTACATTTTGGTAATTCTAGCAAATTTCAAACTTTTTCATTATATTATACCTGTTATGATGATATGTTATCAGTGGTCTTTGCTGTTACTATTGTAATTTTCTTGGGGTACAAAAAACCCACAACCAGATAAAATGTCAAACATAAATGATAAATATTATGTATAGTCTGCTGTCACTACCCGCCAATTCCTCCAGTCATTCTCCCACATCTCTCCTCCTTTCCTCAGATCTCCCTATTCTCTGAGACACAACTATATAGTGACATTAGGCCAATTAATAATCTTACAGTGACTTCTAAATGTTCAAGGGAAAGGGAGAGTCACAAGTCTCTCACTTTAAGCCAAAAGCTGGAACCGATTAAGCTTAGTGAGGAGCATGACAAAATCCAGGATAGGCTAAAAGCTAGGCCTCTTTTGTCAAATAGTTAGCCAAGTTGTGAAGTCAACAGAAAAGTTCTTGAAGGAAATTAAAAGTACTACTTCAGTGAACACATACATGATAAGGAAGTGAAACAGCCTTATTCCTGATACGGAGAAAGTTTTACTGGTCTGTTTAAAAGATCAAACCAGCAACAACATTCCCTTAAGGCAAAGTCTAGTACAGCTAAGTTCTTAACTCTATTCTGTTCTATCAAGGCTGAGAGAGGTGAGGAGGCTGCAGAAGAAAAATCTGAAGCTAGCAAAGATTACTTATGATGTTTAAGGAAAGAAGCCATCTCCATAACATGAAAAGGCAAGGTAGAGCAGCAAGTGCTGATATAGAAGCTAAAGCAAGTTATTCAGAAAATCTAGCAAAGCTCAGTGATAAAGGTGGCTACTAAAAACAACAAAGTTTCATTGTATGTAGAGAAGATGCCATCTCGGACATTCATAACTAGAGAAGAAGTCAATGCTTGGCTTCAAAGTTTCGAAGGTAAGGATGACTTTCTTAATCAGGACGAATGCAGCTGGTGACTTTAATTTGAAGCCACTGCTCATTTGCCATTCTGAAAATCCTAAGGCTGTTAAGAATTATGCTAAATCTACTGTATTTGTGTTGTATAAATGGAACAACAACAAATCCTGGCTGACAGCATTTCTGTTTACAACATGGTTTACTGAATATTTTAAACCCACTGTTGAGACCTGTTGCTCAGGAAAAAAATACTCCTTTCAAAATAACACTGCTCTTTGACAATGTCCCTGATCACCCGAGAGCTGTGATGGACATCTTCAATGAGTTTACTGTTGTTTTCATACCTGTCAATACGATATTCATTCTGCAGCCAATGGATCAAGGAGCAATTATGACATAATTCTTTTTATTGAAGAAATACAAGGTGATAGCAGACATAGGTAGTGATTTTTCTGATGAATCTAGACAAAGTAAATTAAAAGCCTTCTGGAAAGAATTCACCATTCTAGATGTCATTATAAACATCCATGCATCGTGGAAGGAGGTCAAATTATCAACACTAAAAGGAATTTTAAAGAAGTTGATTCATCCACTCATGGGTGACTTTGAAGGGTTCAAGACTTTAGTGAAGGAAGTGGCCGCTGATGTGGTAGAAATGGCTACAGAACTAGAATTAGAAGTGGCACCCGAAGAGGTGACTGAATTGTTGCACTCTCATGAAAAAACTTGAACATCTACTTACAGATGAGCAAAGAAAGCGATTTCTGGAGAAAGAATCTACTCTTGGTGATGATGCTGTGGACACTGCTGAAATAACAATAAAGGATTTATATAATTACATAAACTTAATTTTTAAAACAGCAGCAGGGTTTGAGAGGATTGACGTCAGTTTTGAAAGATGACCCACTGCGGTGAAAATGCTATCAAACAGGATCACATGCTACAGAGAACTCTTTCATGAAAGGAAAATCAGTAGATGCAATAAATTTCATGTTGCCTTGTTTTAAGAAATTGCTGCAGTCATCACAACCTTCAGAAATCACCACACTGATCAGTCAGCAGCCGTCAACACTGAGGAAAGATCCTCCACCAGCAAAGGCAGTACAACTCACTGATGGCTCAAATTATAGTCAGCATCTTTTTTCAGTAATGGAGCATTTTTAAATTAAGGTATGTACATTGTCTTTTAGACATCATGCTATTGTACACTTTATAGACTACAGTATAGTGTAAACATAACTTTTATATGCATGGGGAAATGAAAAAATCCATGCGACTTGCTTTATTGCAATATTCACTTTGTTGTGATGGTCTGGAACTGAACCTACAATATATTCAAGGTATGCCTATACAAAGAAAATGCACCGGAATCCTGCCTTAAGACAATGAAGCCACACAACTGTTGCTATATGGGATAATATACTTCCTTATTGTTTTTCCTTTTAAGATAATTTGATTCAGATATATCTGTTTACTTTTGTTTAAATGCACCCTGCTGGTATAATAACCCATAGTCAATATCTCTAATGACTTACAATATATTTCCTTTTCAAGCCACTACAATGAGACTTCTGTACCCAACACTACACTGAAACACCTCTAAGGTCATCAATTACTTATTTTATTTTATGATTATACATAAAAGAGTGCATAAATCATGAAGTTCAATTTAAAAAGTATTAATAAAATTAAACCCAAAACACCATCCATGTTAAGAAATACTATAAGGACAGCATCTCGGAAACCCCACTGTGTATGCCTTCACAAACACAACTCCTTTCTCTGCCCCTAAAGATAACAACTATTCAGAATTTTATGATATTTCTTTGTTTTTCTTTATAATAACCCCAAGCATGCATCCCTAATCAATAGAGTTTAGCTTTGCCCCTTTCTACAAATTGAATCATATTCTGTGTATTATTTTGTGTCTACAACCTTTGCTTTTCAAAGATAAGATTATGTGATATCTATCATGCTGTTGTGTAAAACTTCCATTGTTTTTTTTTTTCGCATTTGCATTGTTGCAAAGTATTTCTTTGTAGGAATATGCCACATTTGATTGATCTTTTCCACTGCTGAATGGGGATTTGGGTTGTTTTCCATTTGGGACAATTATTGAAAATTCTGACATCCACATTCTTCTAAAGATATCCTGGGGCATATATTTAGATTTGCTAGGAATGGAATTTCTGGGTCATAGAATATGCATAGTTTTTATTTTACTAGATAATGTGAAACACTTTTACAAAGGAGATTTCTTAGTTTGACAGGTTATAACAAATTATCAAACTCTAGTTGATTTAAACAATAGAAATTTATGATCCCACAATCGTAGAGGCTGGAAGTCTGAAATTAGAGTGTTGCAGGATCAAGCTTCCTCTTGAAGGGGACAATCAGTTCAATGGCTCATCTCTGGCTTCTGGTGGGTGGTCAGCAATCCAGGTCTTCCCTTGGCTTGTGTTGGTATAACTCAATATGTACCTCCAGCTCATGGTCATCCCTCTCTGTTTCTTTCATCTGTGTCCAGATTCCCTTTCCTTATAAGGACACCAATCATATTAGATTATGGCCCATCCCAGTCACTCTGGCCTCATCTTAACTAATAACATCTTCAAATACCATATTGACAAATAAATTAATATACACTTGACTGGGGTCACAATTCAAACCTTCACAGAGGCACACCGATTTATATTCCCACCAAATGTATATGAGATTGCCCATTATACCATGTTCTCTGCAACACTAAATATTGTCAGACTTTTTAATTTTTCTAAAGAATTGGGAAGATAATCCCAGTTTTTCATTTTCATTTTTCTGATTACTACATTGAGCACCTTTTCATATGTTTGTAGGCCAGTTGGGTATGTTCTATTGTGATTTTCATGTTCATTTCTTTATTGTGTTTTCTCCCTTTTTCTAATTTGTTTTGCAGGATACAAGTTCTGGATACCGTAATACAAATATCTTTTTTCATAGTCTGTGGTTTTCTTTTACTTTTTGATGTCTTTAGATGATATAAGTTCAATATTTGAATGCAATAAAATTCATCAATTGTTCACTTATGTTCAACTACTTCTTAGTTTAGAAAAGCTTTAAAGTTTTGACTTTCACATTTACATTTTAGTCCACCTTCAATTCAGTTTTTGTATGTTGTGTTTTAATTTCCCCCCCTAATTGACCGCCAATTTTCTTAGCATCACCATTTCTCTACTTATCAGCAATGCTATCTCTTTTTATAAATTGTGTCCTTTATGTGTAAGCCTGTTTATAAACTCTTCATGCTGCCCATTCAAAATTTGAGGAGGTTACCACTCAATATGATATAAAAATACAAAGCTGAATTTATTGTTTCCTAAAGTAAGATAAATTCATGTTAGTTAAAACCAGATTCTCTGAAAGCAGACAGCTGATCTTATTTAGAGATTTTGGGAAGCATGGTGTCCAGTGACTGGTAGACTTTCAGTGAATTTGCATATGCACATGAATGGTTGTACACATAAAGCTGTTATCGGTTGCTTAGCACCCAGAGGTGGGCTTATTGGAGTGAGTTCATCCCTGGTTGTCTTTCACAAGTGAAGAGTGACACTGACTGGTGGATTTCAAAAGTGTTCACTAAGACAGGTTATTATTGACTGAAAACATTTAAAACTGGTTCAGTTGACTACTTGTTGCCATGGCTACAAAAGAATCAGTTTTCGTGGAGCTATTGGAGACTTTTAAAATTATCTGTTCTATTGTCTATTTGTTTAAACAGGAACCAATATCATCCTATTTTAATTACTGTAACTCCACAATGAATCTTAATCTTAATATCTGGTGAAACATGTAGTCCCATTTTATTCTTTTATTTTCAAGAGTGGTGAATGTAAATCTGTAATGGAAAGAAACTTCTGGAACTGCTTATAAGTTATATCTATACAAACTCGTGTAGATTTTGTTCATATTTTATTGAAACGCCACATAAATTTATGAGTTAACATATTTACAATATTTAATCTTCTAATTCAAGAATATCTCTTCACATGTTGAAGTCTTCTTCCATGTCTCTCAATGAAATTTTAAAATTCCCCCTATAATGATCTTGCGCATATTTTAATCATTTTATTTCTGGGTGTATTATATTACTTTATATTATTGAAAATGGTACATTTATTTTCTAACTGCTTGTTTCTAGTAGAAATTGCAGCAATTAATTTTTGTATGTTGATTTTGTATCTACCAACAGTGTTAAATTTTCTTACGCATTTTAGTTATTTACCAATATATATCATTAGATTTGTTAAATGTATAATAATGCAATCTATTTTATCTCTTCCTTTCTCATCGTTTCACATATTATTTTTATCTTGTCTTACTGCACTGGCTAGGATCCCTAGCACAATTTTGAATAGAAATTGTAGGAGCCAGAATTATGTAGGAGCCAAAATTAGCCATATGTTAGACTATACCTGCAACTTTTGTTTTTTGAAATCACAGGTAAACATGTGACTAAATGTTTACCAATGGAATGTGAAGAGAAATGTATCTTGCTACTTCCAGGTCTAACTTATGTAAAATTTACAGGTGATGCTTCATCCTCTCTCTCTTTTTCTGTATGCTGCATGAATGAAGAAGACTGAGAACCTGGACCATGGCAAAAGACAAGATGGAAGAGGAGCTTAAGCATATTAATGCCATATAGAAGTACATGGTCTGCAATACCCAAACTGCATTTTTACATAAGCAAAGATTAACTTTAGAGATTGCCAGGGAAGATGGCAGAACAGGAAGCTCAGGACTCAGTACTCCTACCAAAACAACTATTAAACAAGCAGAAGCTGTTTGCAGCAACTATTTTGAAACTCCAAAGGCCAAAAAAATCACTATATAGAATCCAGGGGAAGAGCAGCAGGAAGAAGCAGATAAATTAAAGTAAGAAAGTATAAATTGGTCTCTCCATATGGTGAGTTAATACCAGCCTTTTTTCCTTTCCTATCAGATTATTATGAGTCTCCATGAAACCATAGGGAAAAATAGAGGGAGAAGCATTGGTGCAATAGTGGTAGATGAAATGGGTGTCTAAGCTACCTGCCATTGCAGCTTCTCTTTCCCAATTGAGTGGTCTTTGCCATCTTATCAAAATCAATTGGCCATAAATATCAGGGTTTATTTCTGAACTCTCAGTTCTACTCTACTTGTCTGTATGTCTACTCTTGTGACAGCACCATGCAGTCTTGATTACTGTGGTTTTGTAATAAGTTTTAAGATCAGCAAGTGTGAGTCTCCCATATTCATTCATCCTTTTCAAGATTGTTTTTGCTATTTGGGGCCCCTTAACCTTCCATAAAATTTTGATTATTGGCTTTTCCTTTTTTGCAAAGAAGATTTATGAAATTTTTTACCAGGATTGTATTGAATCTATAAATTTCTTTGAGTAGTGTTGACATCTTAATGACATTTTGTCTTCCAATCCTTGAACTCAGAATATCCTTTCATTTATTTAGCTCTTTAATTTCTTTTAGCAGTATTTCATAGTTTTCTTTGTACAAGTCCTTTACATGCTGGGTTAGATTTATTGCTAAATATTTTATTTGCTATTGTGAATGGATATTTTTTTGGTTTCTTCTTCTGAATGTTCATTGCTTCTGTATAGAAACACTATTGATATGGGGTGTTGATCTTGTATCCCCTCCCACTTTGCTGAATTCATTTCTTAGCTCTAGGAGCTCTGTTGTGGCTTTTCATGATTTTCTGTATATAGGATCATATAATTTGCAAGTAGGGAAAGTTTTGCTTCTTGCTTTCCAATTTGCAGGCCTTTTATTTCTTTATCCTGCCTAATTGTTCTGGCAAGAACCTCCAGTACAATGTTGAATAACAGTGGTGACCGTGGGCATCCTTGTGTTGTTTTTGATCTCAGAGGGAGAACTTTAAGTCTTTCACCATTAAGTAGGAAGCTAGCTTCTCATATATGCCCTTTATCATGTTGAGGAAATTTTCTTGTATTCCTCATGTTCTAAGTGTTCTTATCAAGAAAGGCTGCTGTATTTTGTCAGATGTCTTTTTTGTATCAATTGAGATGATCCTGTTTTTTTTCCTTCATTTTGTTAATGTGATGCATAATATTAATTGCTTTTCTTATGTTGAACCAAACTTGCACTCCAGGGATATTTGCATCTATATTCATTGAGGTATTGTTCTCTTGTTTTCTTTTCCTCTGGTATCTTTTTTTGGTTTTGGTATGAAGGTGATGATGTTGTAAAATGAATTAGGGAATGTTCCTTCCTCTTCAATATTTTGGAAGAATTTAAGCAGAATTGTTGTTGATTGTCCTTAGAATGTTTGGAAGAATTCCTCTGCAAAGCCATCTGTTATTCTTTATTAGGAGGTTTTTTTTATTACTGTTGAAATATCTTTACTTGTAATTACTTTGTTGAGATCTTCTATTTCTTTTTGAGTTAATGTATGTAGGTATGTTTCTAAGAATTTGTCCACTTCATTTAGGTTATCTAATTTAGTGGCATACAGTTGCTCATGGTATCCTCTTATAGTCTTTTTTATTTCAGCAGAGTTAGTAGTAATGTCCCCCTTTTCATTTCTGATTTTTGTTATTTGTATCCTCTCTACTTTTCTGTGTCAGTCTAGGTAAATGTTTGTCAATTTTATTGCTAATTTCCAAGAACCAAATTTTGGTTTTGTTGATTCTCTCTGTTATTTTTTGTTCATTTATTTTGTATTTCATTTATCCTTATGATGATCTTTGTTATGTCCTCCTTTCTGCTCATTTTGGGTTTAGTTTGCTCTTCTTTTTTCTAGTTTTCCCAGTTTTAACATTAGGTCTCTGATTAAAAGTCTTTTATATTTTTTAGTGTAAGCATTTAGAGATATACATTTCCCTCTTGGCATTGTCTTTGCTGCATCCCATTGGTTTTGTAATGCTGTACTTTCATTTTTATTTGGCTGAATTTATTTCACCAAAGTTAAGCTTTCCTGGCGTTCCCAGCAAATGCAGTCCTTCAGCTAAGTGCTGCCTGCAGCCCTGAGGAATTGTTGATCTTTAAATCTCTACTGCCTCTGCCTCTGTCTAAGGAGGGTTGAAACAATGGCTCATTCTGCCTTTGTCTGGATGTGATTGAAACAATGGCAGCCATGGGAGCGAGGGCCCAGTGACCCAAATTTGCTAGTCAAAAGCTGTGATCAATGATCAACTGTGCCCACCCCTGTTGTTTGGGAAGATAATTTTTTATGTTCTTTACTGTCAGCATCAACTAACTAGGGACTGGACCCCATGACTGCCTGCAGCAAGAGTAGGGGATATGTAGGTGTAAACTGAAACTAAAAAGCAGCTGCACTAAATACCTATTCAGGATGGTCCTGAAAAATAGTCGTAAGGAGAAATCAACTTTTCTAATACACAAATTTTATGATTACTACACAAAATCAGTTCTGTATGCAAAGAACATGGTCTGAACTAAGAATATATATACTTTTGTGATCAGTGACAAATGATTTGGCCAGTTGCCCAGTTCCCTGGAAAGAGAAATATTGGAAGATCAGGACAAGAGGATCTGAAGATGAAGTATGTGGATGTAAATTTAGGAAAGGGTAAGAAATTTAAAGATCTTTATATTTCATGTTAATGCCCACCAGAGAGCATCCAACCAAAGAAGGATCTGTAAACAACCAATTAGATAAAATCACCTGGCCAGTTGATGTCAGCCAGTGTCATTCATGCTGTCTCTCAACCCTGCCTATGGACACAATGGAGTCACACAAAAATAAATAAACAAATAAATAAGAGCCATAAAGAAGACTTGAAGGCAATGGGTGGACCCAAGAGCAAGGGTTCTCACTCACAAGGCTGATCTACTACAGCCACTGACTAATGCCCAACCTTCCAGAAAGGGATACAAAAGGTAAACCCCAAATACAAAAGGCAGACTTTGTGGTAACATTCATTACATTGTATCCCTTCTATCTTAGAAGAGGAAGCAATCATCCTACCCAGAATTGACACATTCCACATATGGGTTTGCCTTACCTGCCTGCAGCAGCCTAAACAGCACCAATCACTAAGGGTTTTCAGAGCACTTGCTAGAATGACAGGTTCCCACAAAATGTCAGCTGGTATATTTGCAGTAAATAAGGTACAGTAATCAGCACAGGATCTATGGTCCTGTGACTTTGCTTCATGACATGATAGAGTAATGGTATGAACTTTTTTGGTGGGGGAAGGGTACCTGGTCCAAGAATCAAACCCAGGTCTCCTGCATGAAAGGTGAGCATTCTACCACTGAACTACCTCTGCACCCTGGCATGACCTTTTGAAGGCACAGTTGAGGCATTAGTTTCAAGATGATACTCTGTGAGGATGGAATATCATCCTCCAAGAAATAGCATTCACCCAATTGAATGACCATTATATGGTGCTGTCCCCCAAAAGAGAATACAGGTGTATAAAACTAAGGAATAGAAGTAGGAGTAGCCCTGCTTACCTTGACTTCCAGTGTTTTAGTTTGTTAAACCTGCTGGAATGCAATATTCCAGAAATGGAATGGTTTTTAGAAAAGGAATTCATCAAGTTTCAGGTTTACACAGTTCTAAGATTATAAAAATGTCCAAACAAAGGAATCCAGGGAAAGAAACCTTGACTCAAGAAAAGCCATTTTTTGTCACATGGGAAGCATGTGGCTGGTGCCTGCTGTCCTTGTTCCCAGTTCTGTTTCTTCCAGCATCTGATACCAGTGGTTTCCCTCTCAAAGCATAGTGGGCCTTCACTTTTCTCCTCTAGGACATAACTCTGGGTTCTGGCCTGCTTAGCATCTCATGGGAAGTCACACAGCAATCTCTGCTGGGCTCTGCCTATGTCTAAGCATCTACTCTCTGTCAGCAACTCTAAGCATCTCAAACATCTCTAAACAACCCTGTCTCTGTCAGCTCTGAAGCAACTGTTCTCCAAGCATCTACATCTGAGGTTTCTCTTCAAAATGTTTCTTCTTTTAAAGGACTCCAGTAAACTAATCAGACCCACCTTGAATGGCAGAGTCCACACCTCCATTTAATCAAAATGTCACACCCACAATTTGGTGTGTCACATCTCCAAAGAAGTAATCTAACCAAATCGTCACACACCACAACTGGTGTGTCACATCTCCATGAAAACAATCCAATCAAAGTTTTCCACCCTAAACAATAAGTGGACCCCACAAGATGGATAAGGATTAAAACATGGCTTTTCTGGGTACATAATAGCTTCAAATTGGCACACCAGTTACCCACTTGTGGAATTTTACTTTATGTCTGTGCAAATTTAGTTTTTCATTTTTGAGATCCTCTTTAGGTCAGATGACAGCTGTTTGAAAGAAATGATAGACAAAAAGGATGTCTTTGTCATGGTGTACAATAATTGAGAGAAAAACTAGAAAATTTAAATAATAATAATAATAGTGCAGGGTATTATGAAAGCACAGAAAAAAGGGTCCTATGTCAAAGAGGTGTTTTTTTTTGTTTGTTTTTTTTTTTGATGAGCAGAAATGGAGATAGGGCTAGAAAAGGCAGGAAAGACTTCCAGAGACAGATGATGAGTGAGTTGGCTATTTTGAAGGAAAGAAAACAGTTCATCACGTAGATGTGGAATGAAAACCATTCTGGCAGAAGGAATAGCAGATGTGAAGACAAAGAGAGCACAGATTTCAGAAGTGCGGCAGAGTTTTAAAGGGAAAGCAACATGCTAAAAGGTAAGGCTACAGAGGGGAAGAAGACAAGGCAGGAGGTATTTAAAGCCTAGGATGCCTGGAGGCAATAGGAAGTCATCAAAGGGTTTAATCAGGAGGATAAATTGATAGGCTGTGCACTGAGCAAATTGACCCATTATTGCAAACCTTGTCCTCACCCCATTTGGAAAAGAAAAGCCCTTCTTTTGACAACAAACCCCACCCCCCAAATTTCTTTTGAAAAACTTTCTTTTGAAAAAAGAAATTTCAGGGTAATACACTTTCAGAACTACCTATTTTTGAAAGAGAGAGAGAAAATACTTCACTTTTGTGTGATTGAGTGATTTTATTTTGTTCTGTTTTCTTTTCCTTTTAGCGGGGAGGGGAGGGACATTTTTAGAGTTTTGGAAAATCAGGCTCTGATTACAGAAGCAGAGGACATAATCGCTTCAATAATGAGTTGTCTTAGAAACCTAATTTCCATTAAGAAAAGAAGACAAGAAAAACTACAAGAAAATCCTCTTGAGCTGGAACTCCGGGTTTATGTTCTGCAAAATAATCATAGTCAAGGGCAACTCTTTGTTAAGAGACTATCTGGGTGTGAGGGTGGACATCCCTACCCTGCATTTGCTCATCTGCCACAACCACTGTCTCAAACCAAGCTGGCTCAGCTACACACCAGGGAGCATGTGCAGAAAAAATGGGCATCAGTCCCCACTGCACTGCTCATCATATTGACCTAATTAAGAGATGGTGGAGGCAGGTTAGGGGATTTCTGTTTCTTGTCAGTATTAGAATGCCCCAGCAGCGGGAGAAAAACAGTGATAGGAGAGGTGGTCAATTCAGAGTGTCTGAGCTTTAGTGATGCTACCAGAGAAGAGAGTAGTAGGAAAAGAATAAGTACAGAGCCTGATTCCTTTAAATTCCTGTCTAGTATTGGGTGGGCCACGGAGACTCAGCAGACAGAGTTCTCACCTACCATGCCAGAGACCCGGGTTTGATTTCTGGTGGCTGCCCATGCAAAAAAAAAAAAAAAATTCCTATGTAGTGGTAGTGAACAGCTTACAGAAGCCACACAAGCCCTGCTTTTGAAACATGTTGTCTTCCTTCTACAAACAGTGACCTCTGGCAAGGGGTTTTTTTCTCTTGCCTTTGAGGCCTGGGAAAGCATCTCATAAAAAGAATGGGAACTAACATCTTTTGAAGGTTTAGGAGTTCAAAACTCTGCTATGCCATGTTCCAGCATTCTGCCCTCCAGTGTCGGCCTGTAAAGGGAACTCAGCCAGCTATCAGTGGGATTGAGAAGATGTAAAATAGAACCTCTCCTAATGACTATAGAACATAAATATTCCTCCCATCACACCCTGAAATCTCTTAGCTTCTAGACTACTCAGAGGCCAAGTGATTCTCCGACTTAAGCACGCATCTGAAATACCTAGGGTATTTATTGACCATATACAAGGCCACAAAGAAGATTTTAATAATTTTAAGAAGCAGAAACTATACTGATAATAATAAACAAATATAAAGAACAAGTACATAGAAGTATTAAAAATCTTACATAATCAAATATAGACTCCGGGGTTTCACACTCAGAATTTTGACTTCCGTAGTTCTGGGGTGGTTCCTGTAGTTTGCATTTCTAGCTGGTCTCAGGGGATGCTGATGCCATCTGGAGCCCACACTTTGAGAACCATTGTCTTAGGGGACTAGCATGGTAGAAGTCCCTCCAATTTGATTATCAAGAATTGGATATATTTTTTCTCAAATCTGTTTATGACTTTCTTCCCTATAATGTTGCATTAAATATTAGATAATCTAAGATATGCAAACAAGAAGAAAACAGTTTGCTTTGTTTTGTTTTTCTCTGAAAGGTAAATAGAATTGCTTGGAAATACTCTGTAAGGATTGTTACTTTAAAACACAACAAAACAAAAACAGTGCTGTCAAGTTAGGTACCTGTCAGGTGAGAAGACTGAGAGATTAAGAAGGGAGAGAAACATAAAGCCCTTTAACTTCTACATTTAGATGGCTTTAAAAGAGGTTTTGTAATTTCTTTGTTCTTAAAGATGTTAAATTTGGGAAAGGGCCTGTTACTACATCAAAATATCACCAACTCATGGTGTATTTATACATTTTAAATTAAAAGAAAATGTTTTGCATTATCATTTTTATTCTCTTCTTTGATTCATGTATTTTCAATTAACTGACCGATTATTGATGATTGTAGGTACTGAACTCAGAATATATTAATTATTTGCCCGCATAAGAAATATGAAGATTTACCTTCACTTGAAAGTGGAGCACATACAAAAATAAATTAGCTTTGGATGTGTGAAAGTATTCTGCAATAAAAGAGAAAAGGGAGCCTTGTTCTGAGGACTTGAAAGAAAAGCCTCTCTCTCTCCTCATCTCTTTCACACTCACACATATGCACACACTCACACACTCACGTGCACATGGGTGTGTCCGTTAAGTCTATCTCTGGCTACGTCACAAATACTGTTAGGTTGAATAATTTTTTTCTATATAGCTTATGCCTTCTTTACTCAATATTTAATTGAGAGTTTTTAACATTTCTCCATCCTATAATGTAATATTTTTTTGATATAATACAGTTTCTACTTTTAAAATTTATTATTGTTATATTCACTTGTCCTTGGATTCTTGGGAAAGCATTTTCTTTTTACTATGCAGAGTTGGATGTATATCTAATAATGCTACCTAATTAACAGTATTGCATGATTTTTTTGACACCTTGCTCTATTAGAGATTTAAAATGTAATGTTAAAGTCTTCCATTACATTTGTCTCCTGTTCTGCCTGGAAAACTCTTAAAACATCAGCTGGCACATTTCCTCCTTTATGAACTTCTACTAGAACTTATTTCTAGCTGAATACTCATTTATGCTATATTGCAAGTATTTTATTTCATGCATTTATTTATAACTTATGGGAAAAAAGTCTAATATGATATTTGGAAAACTTTTCCTCAGGTTTATTTTGAAGATAAAATCCAGAATAGTTTTTTAAAACTATAACTAATTAGATTAATAAGAGAGGGAAAAATCCTACAATCTTACTCGTTATTAGGTCATATTATAAATGCAGTGAGAATTTAGCACAAGAATAAATATTTCAGTGAAACAGGAATAGTTTGTCCAAATATAGACCTCAGTATTGAAGAGACATTTTATGAAAAAAGAAAGGCATTAAAAATCAAAAGTAGAGAAGGTATTAATCAGTTAAAGGCTAGTGAATACTGGTTGCCTTTGGATAAAAAGATTTTAGATTCTCACACTGTGCATTCTTTATTTCTAGACTCAAGTTGTAATAATTTTTTGATGACTGGAATGTAATCATGGTCAAACATATGGACATGGGAGCATGTTTTAAACTTAGAAGTGATAGAAGTCATCTCAAAGAAGAATATCAAAAGATTAAAAAGGTTAAAACACAATCTTTTAATTTCATGAATTTATTTGGAGAGATAGATTATAAATTGAAAGAACACTTTTAAATGGTTAAAATAAAACACCAATAAAGAATCAAATAACCTAAGAAATACAATTTCTGAAAATCTGATAGAAACATATACCTGTTCTCCATGAAAACCTATGAAAAAAATCAGTAAGAAAAAAAAGTTGCCATAAAATAAATGGGAAGAAAATGAACTTATAAGGAAAGAAGAAACAAATTTGGGTCACAAACATGAAAATATGTTAACCATCAAGAGTAATTAAAAGAGGCAAATTAGAACAATTAGACAATTTTCAACTACCAAATTAAAAAGTTTAATAATATCCAGTCTGCAGTGAAATAGACATTCTCATGCATTACTGCTTAAACTCTTATGGAAAGCAACTTGTCTATTATGTACATTAAATTCATTCATAATTCTTAACATTTGGGGAAATTTATTCTAAATTAGGATTTATGAAAAGAAAGCCAACTGAGCACCATAGATTAATGCTTCTTTTCTATAGAGTAGAGTTGTTACTGGGAAGTAACTGCCCATCCTCTTTCATGTTTAAATGAATCTATGTGACCAAATATAGCCTATAGATTAAGGGCAAAGTTCATGTAAACCATTCCCAGGACTGGACTGTCTAGCTTCAATGCTTAGTTTTGTGACTGCATTAGTTAACCTTGAGCTGACTCTTTGTGCTCAGTTTCTTCATGTGTAAGATGAGTTGTATACTAGTTCCTACCTCATAGGGTTAAGAGCTAAAACTAGCTAATACATTTTAAACTCATAGAACAGTGCCAGGAGACCAGTAATTCAGAGAACTATAAGCACCATCAAATCCATTCAGGATGCCAACATACGGTTTCTTCCCAGAAAAGAGATTGTTTGCCCTGGTCCAAAGGGGAAGGACATGGATCTCAAATTCATGGAGACTCAGACTGCCCGAGGCATGCCCTGCTCCTGAAAAGTCTGGGCAGACATGCTGAGACCATCAGACAGTGCTCATAGTGGCATGGAACCTGTGCTATAAACCAGCAGACCTTCTTAAGGCCATTTGATCCTGTTGGACCAGGGAAGAATTGTCATCGTGATCCCCCAAGGAGCCAAATGATATGGATGCAGTTTTCTAGGGAGTTAGGATATAAACCTAAAGTTCCTGAAGGTGTGTTGGGAGTTATGTAAAAATAGCAGGCCCGTAGATAGAAATTGAGATAGTAAGACAGCGAAGATGGACCCTCAAGCAAACATGATATTGTCCTAGACATGCAATTGTTTTTAAATAACCAATTTTTGTTTACTTTTATTTACTTAACAACCACTTATTCAGCAAAGGCATTATTCTAAGAACTCTATATAAACATTAACCCATTTACTCCTCATAACAAACCAGTGTGGGGGATGTTCTATTACTCAAATTTTACCTATAAGTTTAAGTAGTTGCCCCAAATCACATAAGTAGTAAGTGATTAAACCAGAGTTCAAACCCAGCCATTATGACTTCCCAATCTTTTCTCTGAGACCTTAAGCTCTGCCTTCTGTCTCACCATGCCAAGGAAGAGATGCCCATTAATGCTATTTTATATACTGCTTTATATTATATGGTATAATTTTAAATTTGCAAGAGCCATTGGCGTGTTTAACAACATATGCTCACCAAAATCTCAGGAGGCAAATAAACCTGCTATTAATTCTCATTGTACATAAGAAGAAGAAATTGATGTTCATAGAATCAAAGTATCAGAGCAATACATAGCTGAACATGTCCTGGCTGTTAGTCTAATGGTCTCAAATTCTTTTCTTTTCTCAATACTAGTTTTCTTAATTTTCTCATCTCTCTTAAAGGAGAACTTTAAAAAGAATTTTTTCTCTCCTTTCCCTCCAATGTTGGTAGAGTTATGGAATCAAAGAGATGAACTTTACAATTTTTTTTTTTTTACTCAGAAAGTTAAGTAATTCTCAAAATTACTAGGAATGTTTGATTTCAATCTTTTCAGGTAACCTATTTACTTATTAAGAGCCGTAAGGGCTTTTGAAGCTCCACACAATTGTACAGGATGACTGGGCAGAGCATGGCAGTCCTTTTTTGCCCTTCATCTTCCGCCAGCACAATGGATTGCTCCTTTGCCAGCTAGTGAGGCAGGCATGTTGGGGCATTGCATAGGAAGAAGCCAAAAGACTGCATAGAGGAAATCCTGGAGCTGCAAAAAGAGGTCCTGGGTTCAAGTCCAATAGAAGCCCACAATTCATTCGGGGTCCCTCAGAAAAACACACACGCTTTTAGACCTCACTTTTCTCATCTCAATAGTAAGATTCCTAGACTACATAATTGCTGAAGTCTCTTTCAACTTCCTAACATCTTTAGTTGTCTGAGCTCTTGCTCTGTCTTTCCACATGATTTTGGACAAATTGGGGCCTCAGTTTCCTCATCTCTAAGGTAGGACTAAAATATTTGTCCTATTACCTGTCTAGATTGATGAATGCATCAAAGAGGATGTTAAATGCAAGTGTCTTCAAATGTACAATAAGATTATAACAAGCAAATATTTGCTACCATTAACTAATCAGAAAAAATGATAATAATATTTCAGCAAGTTAAAGTGCTGCTACTGATCTTCATAAAGCCCTCAATGGGTTAAATGCCTGGACATCTGGTGAAATACTAGCCTCAGCTGTTTAAGTGACATCTTCTTGGGTCAAATTTCTCTCCTCTCTCCAGTCCATCTGCTCACAGCTTGTCATGATAAACACTTCTGAGTTACAAAGCAAAGAGTACACAGCAACAGGAGAGGGACAGCATCTTGGAGCTTAGCTAGACAATAATATCAGAGCAAAAACAGCACCCAGTCATCTATTGTTCACTCCCTCAACCCCACCCCACACTCTCTACATACCGCTGCATGGAGACCCTTCTCTGCCCCATGTGCCACAACCACATTCCAGGCTGGAGTAGAGCTGAAAGTTGGAAATCAAAGCCACAAATCCTCTGAGTGACGACAGAGGAGAGAGAGGCAAAATGGGCAAAAATAATGCCAGGTGGAAAATCTAGGAGACACTTGCCTTTCTTTGGTTCAATAAAAGTCGACTGTGTTGTATGATTAATACACACCAGAATAGAATCATTTCACTATAGTGTCCTGGGGTCACCGTACTTGGCTTATGAAGGCACTGCACTGATTTGTTCTGAGACTTAGGCCCAAACCATAAATGTTCAGCCTCAGTTTCTTCATTTACAGAATGAGGTTGTTAGTGGTAGTGGCAATCGCAGTTTTATAAGGCTTTGATCAAAATAAATAAATAAATATGTCTGTGACAAAACTTAGTATGTAATGGGTACTAAAATTCTTTAACTGACTCTGAATCTTGTGTACTAGACTGAGAAGCCCTTGTGTGCAAAACTGAAGACTTTGACCTTTCACCTCTCTAGGCAATTAAGAAAGGTCTGAAGTTTCAGAGCAGGGGAGTGCAATCATCAGAGTTAGAGTGATATTAATGGCTCTGTTTCCTCTTATGGAAAATGCAGAGATTATATAAATGGTCTCTAAATGCCCTCCTTGCTCTGATGTAATGAGTGTTCATAAATTCCCTTCCATTGAATGTGTGATTACTTTTAAGGCCAAAATGTTCCATCATTCCACTTTCATTCCGTGTGTATAAGCACATTCCCAAAAGCTACTTCGTCCAGATTCGATGCCACTAACATTAAAATGACTCCAGTAAACATGATAGATTAGGTTGCATCTATTCAGTGCTAATAGTGGTTATTTATTAACAGCAGTATTTCAGATAGTGATATTTAAAAATGTATTCTTGACTGAAGTTTCTTATTCATCTCTCATGAACGTGAATTCCTCATATAATAAGATAATAAAAAAAAGAGGGGGTATGTCCAAGTCTCAGGGAAAAAAAGATTTGATGTTAGCAAGAGTCCGAGCACAAAATGTAAATTGACTCAACACTTTTCATTTTTCACAGGTGGAAAAACGTAGTTTTGCCTAGTGGTGCATTCTTTATCAAGAATGTCATTTGTCTCCTCCGACTGGAAAAAAAAAATGTTTGTTCTATAACAATTGCTGAAAGAATCTACATCTTTCTCTAGCTTTTCCTCAGCACCAGTTCTCTTCATCCATTCATATGCCCAACAAACATTACAGTGCATCCACTATGGGATCAGGACACATAAATGAATAAGATGCCCTCTGCTTGTGAGGGCATGAAGTGAAATGAGTTATCACATGCTGCCAGTGGGGAAATAAACTAGCCCACGCAACTTGATTAACAGTTACAGTCAAAGGCATGCATTGCATATTTCAGGACCCAGAATTTCCACATCTAGGTGACACTTGTGCAACTAGCAGTCCCATTCAAGCATGCTCACAGCAGCACTGTGTGTAATAGAAAAGAATAAACCAGAATCCACTGAAATACACATGTGAACGAACTACAGCTGCATGGATCAACGGTAATGTATTTCAAAAACATAATGATGTTGCATTAAAAATGTCACAGAAAACCACGTGTAATAGGTTTTCATTTAAATAAAGGTCAAAACTAAACAATACATTGATTAGGGATACATACATCTGTGGTTTACAAGTGGAACAAGGGAATGAAGAATAACAAATAAGCAGGTTAATGGTTACTCTGGGAGTGGGGGAAGGGAACGATTTGGTATAAAAAGGGCACTCAGTCAACTTCAAAGTTATTAGGAATGTGATAAGTACAGGAATTTATTGTCTTTAAATAATATAAATATGATATAAACACTCTTTGTGCATAAAATATTTAAAGTAAAAGAAATAATATCCACAGAATGGAAGGAAACACATCCAAATTAAATAAATCTTGTCTTGAAAGACCAAATCAAGTATCTCCTTCTACATGGAGTCTCTCCTGATCTCACTGATATTATTCTTTCTTCTTATGAATGTTCTCTATATTTTTTATTAAATTCATCTTACTATACTTTTCCATTTCTACTTCATGCAAGCATAGTAAATAAAGATCCTATCTCCTAGAGACTGTAATCATCCTGAGTATAGGATCTGGGTCTTAATATCTCTGCATCAATCACAGTAACCAGCTTGAGAGTCAGTTGTGATACAGTCCAAAAACATTGAGCCCTCCCCTCAAGAGATTTGAGTTCAAATCCTGGTCTTCCAACTCAAGTTACAAAACTTTGTAAGTTCTTTTGTAAAATGCCAACAATCTCCATCAATCAGGATGACAAATTCAAGGTTTTTGGAGAATTCATTGAGAAAGTATTTGCTAAATTGCATTATGGGGCAGTATTATTGTATGTTGGGCCTTTGAACATAGTGGATTCTCAACAAATGATTTGATTACAGTCTTATTTTATCATGTTTCAGGCCCTACTGAATACTCAGGGGAGACACAATGCCTTAAAAGGGTATGACTTGTCCAAGGGAAAGACAAGTCATCCAAGAAGGACCGACGCAAGGATACTGGCTTCACTAAAAGAGGTAGTTGAGAATTTTCATCATTGAAACTCCTGATCTAGAAGGGGCCATTGATTGCCTTGCTTTCCACTTCCTTGTGAGAGGGGAGCTGTCAAAAACAATAGTAATTTGGGGGCCTATACTTTGGAGCCACGTAGCAATGTAAATTATACTCTGTGACACTAAGAAAAGCAACTGTGAAGCTGATGGATAATGTATGCAAGGTTTAATAGCAATGAAAATTAGCAGCTTTTACCTTGAAATGAAGCCATTATTTTTCAACACTTTCTTTAAAATATAAAATTGGATATTTAGATTCACTATTTTAAATGGTGTTGAAAATTGTCTTCCAATTTTTCTTAAAAATAAAGTGTGTTCCAAAGAGAATAACTGGAACAATTTGGATTCCAACTTAATTTTGAATCTATGTATATCAAGATGCCTATTTTGATCAGCATTTCTTATCTATAAAATGCTTCAGGACATATTGTTTTATTTAAACATTTGCAAAATAAATATTATAAATCTCCTTCTACACCAGACAGATATGAGGCTCAAATAGTAAGTAGCAGAGCTAGTTTTAAAACCTAGGTTTACTGATTCTAGATCCCAGGCCTTTTTTTTACAACCACATTTGTCACCTTTTTACCTTCAGCATTTGCATTGGATAGATCACCTCTCTTTGATGTTGAGGCATTTTCTTCTTAGATATGGGAAGTATGCCCAGAATGTTATTAATGTGCAATACATTTGTTGAGTAAACGAATGTCTCTTTTTCCCCCAACATTTTCAAGGACCTACTACATATAAGGCATTGTGTTAGGCATAATCACAGACTATCTGTATCCACAAAAAATATAGCACATTTTTTCTCTATTGTATGCATCTGCTGTGAGAAGAAACTGCTTAAACAGATTTCAAAGTACAAGATGAGTTTTAGTTCTTTATCTAGAAGGTGGGTCCTTTGACTTACTTCATTATTCTGAAAAAGTGAGGTTACCCGCTTAGCGAATGCAAATGGGAAATTATAAATGGTATTCTTCTCTCACTCTTTTTTTAATCTGACTGCCTCTATGTTTCAATCAAAATGTCTTATTTGTCTTCATATTCTAAAAATTGTGTCTGGCACGTAGTAGGTACTTTACAAATGCTTAATAAATCAGTTGATGTCTTAACAATCCTGATAAAATATCCAGAAATGAAACAAAGTAATAGAATTCTATGAATGTGTGTATATAGTGTATATGGGTATATATTGTGTATACATTTGTGTGTGTGTGTGTGTGTGCGTGTGTCTTTTAGTGAACTTTTTAATTTGGAGTAATTTTGGATTTAGAGAAAAGTTGCAAAGATAGTACAAAGAATTTCCTTATGCCCCTTACTCAGTTTCCAAAAATGTTAAAAATCTTACATCACTATGGTGTATTTGCCAAAACTAAGAAACCAATATTAATACATTACTATCAACTAAATACCATGAACATTTTCTTCTATTTACTTACACTTTCATTTCTATACATATGTCCCCTTGTTACCTGACTGAAATGACACATTACCTAGTTTTATGTATTTTTTCATTAAATAACACTTAATAATATTTTAAAAATCAACAGAGAAAGCAGGTGATGCTAGAGAATCCAGAGACACAAAATTTGGAGAGGAGACTTGAGTGAAAATTCCACTTTACAGCATATATTCAGGATAGATGTAATTCACACCAAGGACACCAATGAGCGCTCTTGTTTTGACACAAACCTTTAGTGTCTCTCCACTGGAAATAATTATATCATCTTCTTAGAACTTGTTCTTCATATCTTTGCCTCTTCCACTAAACCATGAGCTGCTTTAGGTCAGGGACAAATGTCTCTCATCTTTCTATAACTAATTGCGCAAAGCAAGAGGAGATATTCAAGAAATGTAGAGAAGAAGGTGTTGAAATGAAGGCTAACGAGTAGTCAGGAGACCTAGTTTCTTAGTCCAGGAAGAAGCTAGCTTTCATATGCAAATTGGGAGCAGGGGATTAGATAATTTCTGAATTTCCTACTTCCTCTGATACTCCAGACTTTCCAAAAATAGACATTTAATGGAATTCATGAATATTCTTTAAAATATGTATGTTTCATGATACTATTAAATAGCCTGGTCTTTCAACAGCCTATGACATCTAACTCTAATAGGTGTTTACTTAGACACAGATGGAAATTGTGGGTCCTTCCAGACTGCCAGTTTGTCGGTAGAGATGTTCTTGCAGGTTTGAATGGATGAGCTATTTTCTGGTAACTGTCCATCAAAATGCCAGAGAGTGAGCTTAACATAAGATACCCATTGGAGTATCTCACCTCCAAGATTTCTGGCAGGATATATGACATGTCATTTCCTGACTAGTTTGACTTTCTATCTGTCCCCTGGACGTCAAACTGCTAAAGGGTGCTTGTGATTACATCTCCCTCTAGTGACAAAAGCCTTCACATAATGCAACATTTCCTGTGGCACATGAGAATGAAAATTGGGCTAAAAATATGGAAATAAAAATGCATTGTACCTTTGATAATTTAAGGGACACTCTGTTACCACTGCTCTATGGAAGGAGCAAAGTTCATCATATATCTCACTTTGCATTTAAGGAAACTGAAACTCGAAAGTCATTTTTTGTGTATACTTGAAAACCAGTCATCAGTAGTCTGCCCCATTAATATGATACGGCAGACCAACTATCTCTCCAATTCTTTTCTTTTTTTTTTTTTAACATGGACAGGCACCGGGAATCGAACCCAGGTCCTCGGGCATGGCAGGCAAGCACTCTTACCTGCTGAGCCACCGTGGCCCGCCCATACTATCTCTCCAATTCTTATATCAACACTAATAGGATAATATCCAGTGCAAATATGAAAGATAACAATCCATATTTCATTCATTCTATGTATAATGGCCCACAGAATTGGTTCTGATGGAAATTACCATGACTATTTTCTTATAAGGAAAAATACATAGCAGGAATACAAGTTGTTATTGCCATAATCTACATACTTAAGAGGAATTAATAATAATGGTTATCCCAAAGTAACTCAAAAATCAGTGCTTGGAGAAGGAAGATAGGCCAAAGAGAAGGCATTCATTTTTTAGTACTATGGCTTCCTCAAGAAGTCTGGTAAAAATGGAACGATTTGGACTTGCACGGTTCATTTCTTAGTAATAGTCCAATGTGGTTCAAGCAAAAATACAAAGCAAGCAAATAGCAATTTGTTTCGCAAATTATTTTATCACAAACAAAATAAGGAGAAAATTTCTCCTGTGTTGGCTTAGAACTTGCTTGAAGTCTCATATGTAAAGTGTCAAGCCAGTGATAGCCCCTCTTGAATCTAACCTCAGGAGGCACACCTTTCACATCAGATACCCTCATCCTCTGATTCAATACAACTTTAAGTTAAGTTTTTGTGTCCTGGACCTTAAAGAAACTACTTGCAGCCACTATAAAAAGGTGTATTTCAGCAGCCTTCTTTCCATTAAAAACTGGAATATGTGAGACAGAAGCAAGGAACTAAATTCAGGAGAAGAAGAGATTTTCACCAACACACTGAGAAGCTTTTGAGTTCCATTTCTCAGTTCATTTTATGCAGCTCGTAGTACAGCTGGACCTTTCATTTCAGATCAAGATGATCAGGTTTTTTTCACCATTGACTTTGAAGGTGGAGAGGTGAAGAAGTGAGGTTTGTGGTTTCTAAAATGTTGCAAAATACTGGAGTTCCCCATCCATTCAGGCTAATCTGTCAAAGTTCTTCAACTTACAGCACAAAAAACTAAGGCCCAGGCAGGTAAGAGAATTCCCCAAATCACACAGTAGTAGGACTAGAAGTCAGACCTCAAAATTCCAAGGAATGTGCATTTGCAACGGGTCATACTATTTTTTCGTTAATATATATATTTTCAAAATAGACAAGAGATCACATATGGAAATAAATGTAGATTTATTTTTTTGTCCCTTTAAAATAATCCTCTTAGAAAAGTAAAACTATTTCAATAATGTGACTGTTTTGCAAAATTATTTAGTATTCTTCTTTGGGCATTAAAACTAGTCTAGGTTAATCATTATTAGTGATTTCTTTAGCTACTAGATTGTAGTTCCTTAAGGGCTCAATTGGTGTTAATTTTGCCCCTACCTTCAGCATTTAACATAATCCAGAACACATAGTAGGTCATCATAAACATTTTTTGAATAAAATTCACCAATGTTTATCTTCTACTAGAAGATGTAATAATTGGAGATTGTGAATATCATGAAGAAAAGAATGTGTTTATATAAATAGTGGTCTAGTTGGGTAATTTGCTTCATAAAACTCAGTCCTGCTGTCCCCCACTGTATTAAAGTAGCTGAAACAAAGAGACCATCTTTCATTTCATCTCAATATCCCACAGCACCTCTTCTAATTTCAACACAGCAAGAGAACCCTCTCAGATATTTTAAGAAGATTTGATGAATTTAGATTCAATAATGTAGCAGTAGGTAGTAATTTAGATGAATGTAGAGATGTCACTTGTTTACAGGTTGCTGAAACAAGAATGTAATGATAATATTCCTCGGTCAGAAAGTAAAATTAATCTGGCCTATTGCCAGATTTCTGACTCTTTTTTCACCACAGATCACAGTTCAAAGTGACAACACTTTGAACTGTGATCTGTGGTGAAAATGCATCATGTGGACAATAAAATGTACCAGGGGTCTGGCATCCAAATAACTTTAGCTGCTGACATCCTGATCCCAATGCTGCTGAAGAGAAAGATTTTTGTCTTTAGTAAATATCTCAGCTTGCTCCTTTCAGGGTGCAATAACTGGTTGTTGTAGCTAATCTCTCACCATAGGGACTTAGATATTAAATAAGGGATTTATAAAATTATATTAACCTCTATGATACTTTTTGGTGCTGGTTTTACTTTATATTTGGAATTACATATATATAAGTTGTCTAGGATATCAGCCTGTTAATAAATACCATCTTGGAATAACACACTAGAAGTTTCTGAGAAAGTTTCTGAGAAAACCACAAGACAAAGTTGTGTCATAAATGTACTTGGCAAAACTAGTGAGACTTAGCTACTTAGATGCCTCTTTTTAAATCCATGGTTGGTTAAATGAGACTCATGGCCATGTTTCCATCTGATCCTATATTCTTTTGGGGAGAGGAGTTAATGAACCCTGCCTGTTTGCTCTACATGTCTCTGAGTAGGGTTGGAGATGAGTTAGAACTATAAAAAGTATTAGAAAACCCTTCAGTTTGGGGGATTTCTACAAGGGTTTCCAGTCAACAGTGCCATGGAGTTTTCTCCTGTTTAAAATAATTTTTCTTTATCGGAGAATATGCTTGAAATATTCTGTTTTGTTCTATAAGTGGACTTTATGTGAGATTTTTATTATATTCTAGTTTAACATGCAGAACCTATTTTTTACAAGTTGTATTTTATCACTAGACTGGTTTGTGGAGAAGATGAAGAACTGGTTTTATTAAGGCCCATCAATAAATATATATAGTTATTAAGTGGAAGATGAGAGGGACTTTACCTTCCATACTAGTTCTATCCTTCCAGTTTCCCTGACATAACTCTCTATATGGAGTGCTTATAAATATGCTGAAACATTAGAATGAGTGTTGTCACACAGGGCAAGTCATATGGAGATTGAGCAAAGTGCCAGGGCAGGATAAATGCCACATCTGTTGGAAAGCCAGTAGGACAATTTGCTAGTGGTTATGATGCCACCAAGAAGAACAGGTAACAAAACTTTATGACTGAGGCTACATACACTTCTCACTCTACTGGTGATGGAGTGTTTAACTATGGTTCTGATTCCACTCCCAAATGGCTTCTAAACCCCAGGCAGCCACAGCCTTTACTTGAGTGTGTGCTCAAGTGAAGACTGGGGTTCTTCAAATGCTGACTCGCTTCTTCTCTGAGGCACTAATGTCAATCCACTCTTCCCAGGACCTACTGACCTCCCCATTCACCAAATCAACACAGCCTTTACGTCTACAACCCAGGGATCCTTTCAAGTCTGCAAAATAGGAAGCTTTCTCTTTCCCTTTCATCCGTTATTCTCCAAAATCTGTCAATTAAGTAAGTGAATCCTATACAGCTACCTGGAATTGAGGCCTTCCAAATTAAAAAATCAAAGACTGACTTTATTTTTATTTGTCTGCTATGCCAGCTTTTCTTTGAGGCAATACAAAGAATGTTTACCTGGCTGAGTGGGGAAAGAGTTAAATAGAAAATATCATGAGTAAAAACCTTACCATCAGTGGTTCAAAAATAGTATAGCACCATAACTTTCAAATGCACTGAAGAGAGACAAAAAGGAATACAGACTCAAAGTGGTGTTTTTTATTAGTGGTTTGTAGTTTTAAAGACTTTGGTGACTAATAGATATCACATGATTCAATCCTTCCATTTTTGGTGAGGATAATCAAAAGTCAAAGGAAGGAAGTGTCTTGCTCCATGTCACAGAATAAGTTATTGAGGAAAAAGTTCTTATCAAATTAATTTAGAGAATATAATACCAACTTTAATGTTAGTCAAATCCAAATTTGAACTCGAAATATTTGAAATTCCTATTTGAAAGGGATTTTTAATGATTAATTGGAAGTTAATAAATTCTGCCATTGACTAGCTGTGCAATTTTAGATAACTAGTAAACATCAACAAAGATAGTCTACACATGGTAGACTTGTTATAATGAAACTGTATGTGAAGTATCTAAATAATACTTAGTACATAGTAGTTGTTCACTATTTAGTAGCTATGATTCTTTATATGATGTTGTACAGTTACTTTATATTATAGGTTTACATGCAAATATATGAATTTGTAGAAGATGCTAGACAGATGTTTAAATAAACAACATTATGCTATTTTGAAAGCCAGAATGGCTCTTGAAAGGCAAGGCTAAACCAAAATACTCCTGGATTTCTATTATTCACTTCTTCCAAAACATATACCTTAAGTTTGTAGCATTAAAATATTTATAAATAGGATTGTCTGTCATCTTTAGTCAGGACAGTTCAGCCACTCAGAATACTTGCCCGGTATAAAGGGGTAGATACGAAAGATGGTTAAAATATCCAACATCTTTTCTTCATGCAAGAAAACTAAGCCCTAGGGGTGTGAGGGTAGTTCAGTGGTAGAATTCTCACCTGCCATGTGTGAGACCCTGGTTCTATTCCTGGCCCATGCACTCCCCCCCAAAAACAAACAAACTAACACAAAAAATTCAACAAATGGTGTTGCAATAATGGGATGCTCACATGGAAAAAGAATGCAATGCATTCCCTACCATATAGCATACAAAAAAATAAAATAAAGAAGAAGAAGAAAGAAAAAGTAAGCCCTGAAGAGGAAAGTGACTCTTCCAAGGTGGCAGAGCTAGGACCTGGAAAGGCAAGATTTAGAATTTCAGCATCCAGGTCTCTAAATGGGCCCTCTCTGTCCCATTTGTAACACAAAATTGAAAGTTTAAAAACCTCAAATTTAGAAGTAATCTAGGCTCTTCCTCTGCCTTCATATTATACATTATAGCAACCATCTGATGAACTGTAAGAAAGTACCTTATACATTACTCATATATAATTTATATACATTACTCTTGTATCTCCATAAATATAACTCTTTAGACCGACTTCACATTGACAGAACATACATTGCAGGAGATGGATCTGACAGTCCAAAACTTTTGTCAATAGATCCCTCATAGCTATAAGATACGTTTTTTCTTACTTTCAAAGTAGGTGTTGCCTTCTAAAACTGATTATTGACACATTATTTTTAATTTTTTTTTTTTTGGCATATGCAGGCTCTGAGAATTGAACCCAGGTCTTCAGTATGACAGGTGAGAATTCTATTAAATCTTTTTAAAGATATTCTTTGGTTTAAATGAATTCCCAAACTTCTAAATCTTTGGGTTTTGCTCATTTCTATTTGTCCAGCTCCTCAATTAAAGAGAAAAATTGTTTCTTTTTTTTTTTTCACTACTGAGAATGTCAGCCCATTCCTAAAATAAAGGAAGAGGACTAATTTTCTAATTGGTTCCTTTATTTAAACAAGTTGAAAAGATAAACAAGCCCAGGGGTGATTCAGGCATAACAAAGGAATTTTACTTAATTAATCCCAATCATGAAGACATAAAAATACTAGTTAAACATGAAGGACAACATAAAGGCCAGAGAAAACTTCCTTTATCATAGAGCTGAAATATCTTTTTTAAACCAGTCATGTTCACCTTAACAATAACTAATGTAAGTTGATACTAAAGAGTATTTAATAAAGATAAATTTAATTAAACCTCACTCATTTCTAATCTGCGTAAACTGACTTAAAGACAAAACATAAAATACACAGCATCAGTATCCACGTACAAAAAAAATTTATGGTAAAAGCACAAGTGAAGATGCCAACAGTGAAACTCATGAACAGGTCTGAACACCATAAACTAAGTTCTTGAGATTTTAAGAGTTGAATCCCATTGTTAGGAAAAGAGCAAGAAAGAACCTTTATCAACATGAAGAACAAACATTATTCTAACAAATATTTTTGATATGATATTATAGAAGAGAATTTGCAGGGCAGGAAAGAATCCATCACTGATTATTTTCTTGTTTGCCTCTCCTAAGTTTTCACAGTACATTTTTGTCCTGTGAATTTGGTCTTATCATGTAACTTTCTTGAGTCTCCCCAACCTCAAAAATGAAACAAAATATCTGTATCACCTCTCATTTAAGTAGATTTTGGAGAAAGAGCCAAATGGATTTTTAAATGGATGGGATGTAGAAGTGAAAGAAGGCTTAGGAATAACCTCAAGGTACTTGGCCTGATGGTCTGGCCAATGGAGTTGCGATTACTTGATTTGGGAAGACTGGGTCCAACGGACAGAACCTCAGCTGGTTGAGCACGTTTATGAGCAAAAGCCTAGGAATTGGAAAGAATCTGAGTTCTGTCAAACCCACCATTTAGGTCAAGTCTACCATAAATGGTCTGTAGTTGATTGGGTTCCAGGGCAATATATTTTTATAGATGGCCATTTGAGATATTTCAATATGAAAAGAGCATATTTTTAGTTCTTTACCTCTCAGTAAGACTATATACAGAAAGTTGGGTCACAGTTGCACTTACTGATTATTTCATTTTGAATATACATTATGTTAATGGAAAGAATTTAAGATATGTTATTAGAAGTTATACTCTAAATGCTACTTTTAAAAAATGCAATAGACTTAAACTTAATCAGGAGATAAAGTTCTTACTGGGATGGAAGATATAGTGATCAAAGGTTGGAAGTAGAAAGCAGTTTTTCTATTCATAGTTTTCTATTCATAATTATGATCAGGCATGGCTCCTTCTCTCTAACTGACAAATTTCTTCCCGTAGGAACTGTAGGAGTGCTAAATTATTCATTATTCCTATTGGGAAGTCAATATATATTTACAATGCATAAGTGAAGAAATAGAAATTTCAGTCTATTATTTAGAATTACAAAGTTATCTAGCAGAGCAAGACCAATTTAAGGTCTATTACACTGCAAGTGGATGTTGAGAGGAAGCATAATTTTCATAGAAGGGAGTCATTAGATACTATATCAGATGGAATCTGAGCAGAAAGCAGATGGCATATGATTGTTGAGGGGAGTTTAATGAAAAGCAATTTACAAGACTGTGGGCAATGTTTAGGTAAAACAGTAAGGGTTATTGAAGTACCCAGATTCTACCAGGGGAAAGAAGCAATTAATTACCAGCACCTTCCAAGATGTAGAGTTGGAGAGGACTGAAGAGCTGTGGCTGAAAGGAGTTGTTGCCATAGGTGGGAGCCATTGCCCAAACACGGCCAACAGAGAGATACTCAGGGAGATGAATACCCTCCCTCTGATCTTCCAATGATGCTTCCCCTAGCCAAACCCAGTTGGAAGTCAGAAGACATGAGAATGAATGAAATCCAGAGGTCAGCCTCCTCAGTTCTAGTGCAGTTTGGAGAATGGATTTGGAATATCCAGCACAGATGCTCTCTAAAATAGGGAGCTTAAATATATTAAAATTGACTTAAATATATTAAAATTGAAAACCATACATATCTAAAAGAAACACATAGTCATTTTTTTTTTGAAATTTTAACTTGGAAAGATATTTATCAATATCGCTTGTGGTGCAGAAGAATGTATGAGCAAATAGTGAATATCATTTCTTATATTTTAAATGTTTTTGGATTTAATTTCCATTATATTCAAATATTACACTTAAAAACCTTTATGAAAACTGTGGTAGAATATCATTTTAAATTAATCTATCATTCTGTCCACCTACAAATCTATTTGTTGTGATCACAGCTTGTATATATATATAGAGAGAGAGAGAAAGAGAAATAACTGAATATATGTGGAAAACATGTGTAGACAACAATTGTATGCAGTAAGGATTTTTTTTTTTAATTTTCTTGTTTGATCATTTCTGTACTTGTGATGGTTAGGTTCTGGTGTCAACTTGGCCAGGTCAGAGGCCCAGGTCAGGCAAGCACTGACCTTTGTTGCAAAGATATTTCCTTAGTGGTTGATAAACCAGAAGGATGGTGTATCAAATCATCAGTCAGTTGATTGCAGCTGTGGCTGATTGCATCTGCAATCTGTTAAGGCATGCCTCCCACAATGAGATAAACCCTTCAGTTGAGAATTTTGAGAGAAAAGAGGAACTCTTTCACTGCTTCTTCAGCCAGCGAGCCTCTCCTGTGAAGTTTGTCCGGACCCTTCATTGAAACCTCCAACTTCACGGCCCACCTGATGGATTTTGGACTCTTTCATTCCTATAGTTGTGTGAGACACCTTTATAAATCTCATATTTACAGATCTCTCCTCTTGGTTCTGTTTCTCTAGAGAACCCTGACTACCATGGGAAGGTAGTTCTGGACTATTGCTCTCACTAGCCTACTAGAGACATTACAAGAAATGTAATCACCCCCAAGGAAAGCATCCCAGGACCTCAGCTCCATGTGTTGCCTTACTTATTTCAAAGAGGTATGTGGATAGACCTTTCTGAGCGGGCAAAGAACATGAAGATATTTGTGTCCCATGAGAATGCTCACCAGAGCATTCAATAATCAAGTGGATAAGATGACCCATCCTGTGGATACAGGTAAGCCTCTTTCTTCAGCCACTCCTGTCATTGCCCAAAGGGTTCATGAACAAGTGGGTAGGTTGGTAGGGATGGATGTTATATATGGGCTCAGCAATATGGATTTCTGCTCACCAAGGCCAGCCTGGCTACAGCCACTGCTGAGTGCCCAATCTGCCATCACCAGAGAATGACACTCAGCCCCTGATATAGCACCATTCCCCAAGGTGATCAGCCTACCTGATGGCAGATTTATTACATTGGACCAATTCCATCATGGAAGGGACAGTAATTTGTTCTAACTGGAATAGACACATACTCCAGATATGGGTTTGCATTCTTTGAATGCAATGCTTCTGCAAAAACCACCATCTGTGGACTTATGGAATACCTTATCCACTGTCATGGCATTCTACACAGCTTTGCTTCTGATCAAGGAATACGCTTCACAGCAAATGAAGTGTGGGAATGGGCACATGCTCATGAGATTCTCCTATCTTCCTATGTTCCCATCATCCAGAGGCAGCTGGGTTGATAGAATGGCCTTTAGAAGACCCAATTATGGGGCCGACTAGGTGGCAATACTTTGCAGGGCCAGGGCAGTGTTCTCCAGGAAGCTGTGTATGCTCTGAATCAGGATCCCCTCTATGGTGCTGTTTCTGCCACAGTCAGGATTCATAGATCCAGGAATCAAAGGGTGGAAATGGGAGAGGCACCATTCACTAGCGCCCCTAATAATCCACTAGGAAAATTTTTGTTTCCTGTCCCTGAAATCTTAAGCTCTGCTGGTCCACATTTCTTAGTTATAAAAGGAGGAGTGCTCCTACCAGGACACACAACAATGATTCCATTGAACTAGAAGTTAAAAGGGCAACATAGTCACTTTGGGCTTCTCATGCCGCTGAATCAACAGGCATGAAAGGGGATTACTGTTCTGTCGGGGATGATTGATCCTGACTATCAAGGGGGAAATAGGACGGCAACTGTACAATGAAGGTAAAGAGGAGTTTTCCTGGAATACAGGAGATCCCCTAAGGCATCTCTTAGTACTACCGTGCCCTGTGATTAAAGTCAATGGAAAATTTCAACAATCCAATCCAGGCAAGACTATCAATGGCCCAGAAACTTTAGGAATGAAGGTCTGGGTCACCCCACCTGGCAAGAAAACATGGCCAGTTGAAGTGCTTGCTGGGGGTAAAAGTAACATGGAATGGGTAGTAGAAGAAGGTAGTGATAAGTATGAATTGTGACCATGTGACCAGTTACAAAAATGAGGACTGTGATTGTATGGCTATTTCTTCCCTGTTCAGTTATGACTATGTTTGCATTTGTACATAAGCAAATATCTTATTTTCCTCTTATCATATTACATAATTCTTATTGTTCACATTATAATATTTATGAAGATACCATAAATGGAGAGATGTAGTGCACTTTGGTTGTATGCAGGATAGTTCGGTATTGTTAGGTGAAACAAATGTCTGCTATTGTATTCTATTTGGAAATCAAGTGTATTTCAAGGTGATATGTATAGCTGCCCAAATGACAAGGGGTGAACTGTGATGGTTAAGTTCTAGTGTCAAATAAGCCAAGTGATGAGACCCAGTTGTCTGGTCAGACAAGTGCTGACTTGACCATTGCTGCAAGGACATTTCATTGGTGGTTGATAAACCAGAAGGCTAGTAAATTAAATCATCAGTCAGTTGACTGCATCTGTGGCTGATTATATCTGTGATCTATTAAGGCATGCTTCCCACATGGAGATAATCCAATCAGTTGAAGGTTTTTAAGGGAGAAGACTCACTGCTTCTTCAGCCAGCGAGCTTCTTCTTGTAGACTCTGTCCAGACCGTTTATCAAAGCAGCCAGTTTAACAGCCTGTCCTATGGATTTGGGACTCTTCCATTCCCAAAGTTGCATGAGACACCTCTATAAATCTCATATTTACATATCTCTCCTGCTGATTCTGTTTCTGTAGAGAACCCTGACTAACACACTACTGTTTAATTTTTAAATAATTAACATGTTGAGTAAAGGTTAAAAACTAAAAAATATGTATTCCTATGTGGAGGGAAAATACACCTCCTAACTTGGACTAACTTCAAATTTTATCTTTGCTATGAGGCCTTTTGTTTTAGTTCGCTAAAGCTACTGGAATGCAATCTGCAGAAATGGGTTGGCTTTTATGAAGTGATTTATTAAATTACAGGTTTGGTTCTACAGTCATAAAAATGTCCAAACCAAGGCATCCAGAGAAAGATACCTTGACTCTGAAGAAAAAGACCAATGGCGTTTGGGGTTTCTCTGTCACATGAGAAGGTGCATGATGAATCTGCTAGCTTTCTCTCCTGGCTTCTGGTCTCAATCGGCTTCCCTGGGGTCATTTTCTTTCTACAGTTCCAAATGTCTCCGTGTCTGCTCTCAGTTTTTTCTGAAGTGGTTCCCTCTTAAAGGACTCCACTAAGTGGATTAAGACCCACCTTTTTCAAGAAATGGGTAGAGACACATCTCCATGGAAACCACCTAATCAGAAGGTCCCCCCCCCATAATTACGTGGGTCACATCTCCATGGAAACAAATGAATCAGAAGGATCCCACCCAACAATGGGTCTGCCCCTATAGGACAGTTATCAGGATCAGAAGAACATGGCTTTTGCAAGGTACATACAAGTTTCAAACTAGCATACCTTTACAGATCATCATAGTCATAATTATTTTTTTCCCCTTTTGTCATTCCATTAAAAAAAAAGTTAGCAGAGTCAAAATAAATACATAAATAAATAAATAGTGTTTGCTCATTTAGTCTGTGATCCAGAGCAGGGAGGCTGGTGAGAAGGGTAGAAGGTAAGTACGGGAAGAGGTCACTGATAGATTCTGTGAGATAAGTAGGAGAAGTGTTATGCAGGAGAGAATCTGAGTTAAAGGGAAGGCTCCAGAAAACACCTAAGGTTACAGAGAGACAAAAGCACAGGGAATTGTTACAAGAAAATCTAGTAAGCTCTTGCATATAGCCATCTTCTCCTTTGGGGATGATTTCTATGGGCCCCATACATGCTTTCCAGCTTTGCCCTGCATGGTCTTAAAAACCCTGCCTATATCCTGACACACACTGATCTTCCAGAGCATTTGATTTGTACTGTCATTGAATGCCGTAGCATATTCTGCTTTGTTTTGAAGTTTACACTTACCATGACTCATCAAACTTTCAGTTTATTCATTGTTAGAATGTCCATTCTCCCCAAATTGATTTCTAGATTCCATGCAATTCCAGTTACAATCCAAGCAACCTCTTTGAAGAAATTGACAAGATTCTAAAATTGATACAAGAATGTAAAACATCACTTTTGCATATGCATCATTCAGTGTTTGTAAATCCTATAACCTGAAAGTGGTCCTTGTCATTGTGACAGAGTAACCAAATGTAAGGAAGGTCAAGAAGAAGAATTCAAGGAATTTGTAAGCACTTGATATGTATCTTAAGTTTTAGTCCTCACAATAACCCTTTAAGGTAGATATGAGTATGACCTGTACTTTACAGATGGGGAAACTGAGTTAAGTAAGTTTTATGAAGCCATAAATCTTTGATGTGGCAGAACCAGGATACAAAATAAGGGATTCCAGATTATAGACACCATCCATAAATGACAATGAAATACATAAAAATGACATTTAGTTTCCATATCCAATATGGACAGGCTGAAATATGTTCACCTTAACTTTATTATAAATCTTTAAATAAGAGCTAATGTTTCATTTTAAAGTGACTCCTTGCCCTTCGTAGTATAGCTGCTTTAGTTTGTAAGCTGCCAGAATGCAATGTACTAGGAATGGAGTGACTTTTGAAAAGGGAATTGTTAAATTACAAGTTTATAGTTTTAAGGCTGCGAAAATGTCCAAATTAAGGCATCCAGAGACAGATTCCCTAACTCCAAAGAAAGGGCTGATGAAGTTTGCAGTTTCTCCCTCAGCTGGGAGGGCACATGGTGATGTCTGCTAGCTTTCTCTCCTCATTTCATAAGGCTTCCCCAGGAGGCATTTTTCTTCTAGATCTCCAAAAGGCTATGTGGGCTCTTTTGACTCTCTAGCTTTTTCCAAAATGGTTCCCTCTTAAAGGGCTCTGGTAAGCAACCCTACCTCGAATGGATGTAAGCACATTTCCATGGAAATCATCTAAACAAAAGTCACCACCCAGAATTGCATGGTTCACTTCTTCATGGAAACTATCAAAAAGATCCTATCCAGCAATATTGAATGAGGATTAAAGAACTTGGCTTTCTGGGGAATACAACAGATTTAAACCAGCACAATAGCCTAAATTATTTCTTTCTAAAACCTTCTGTGGTAGTTAGATTCAGTTGTCAACTTGGCCAGGTGAGTGTACCTAGTTTTGTTGCTGCGGGCATGAGCCAATGGTATGTGAACCTCATCTGTTGCTGATTTACATCTGCAGTCAGCTAGGAGGCGTGCCTGCTGCAATGAAGGACGTTTGACTTAACTGGCTGGTGCTTAAATGAGAGACTGCAACATAGCACAGCCTAAGCAGCTTGGCATTCCTCATCTCAGCACTTGCAGCTCAGCCCAGGCCTTTGGAGATGCAGAAAGAAGTCACCCCGGGGAAGTTGTTGGAACCCAGGGGCCTGGAGAGAAGACCAGCAGAGACCATCTTGTGCCTTCCACATAAGAAAGAACCTCAGTGGAAAGTTAGCTGCCTTTCCTCTGAAGAACCAACAAAATAAATCCCCTTTTATTAAAAGCCAATCCGTCTCTGGTGTGTTGCATTCTGGCATCTAGCAAACTAGAACACCTTCCAAAATGGTTGAATAAACATTTTTTATATGAAGATTGAATGGCAATTTTAAAGTAGAAATAATGCATAGAAATGCTGGAGACTTCCACCTAAATTATATATAAAAGTTAACTCAAAAACATAAGAGCTAAAACTGTAGCAGTCTTAGAGGAAAATATAGGGGAAAATATTCAGGACCTTGCATGTGGCAATGGATTCTTAGATTGATACAAAAAGCCTGAGCAACAAAAGAAAAACAGATAAATTGGACTTCAAAATTAAAAACTTTTGTGTACCAAAGGACATTATCAAGAAAGTGAAAAGACTACCTAAAGAATGGGAGAAAGTATTTGGAGATCATATATATATATATATATTATATATATATATATATATGATCTTTATATATATATATATAAGTTTAAATACATTTAAAAAATACAAAATAAAGAACTCCTACAACACCACAATCAAAAGACGAATAATCCAGTTAAAAAATGGACAAGGATTTGAATAGCTGATCTCCAAAGAAGATATACAAATGGACAATAAATGCGAAAAGACGCTCAACATCATTAATCAGTCAAGAAACACAAATAACAACCAAAATGAAATGTCACTTCTTACCCACTTCAGGATAATTATTATTTAAAGAAAGAAGGAAAATAAGTGTTGGTGAGGATGTGGAGAAGTTGGAAACCTCTAGTGCATTACTGGTGGGAATGTAAAATGAATGCAGCCACTGTTGAAGGCCGTTTGGTTGTCCCTTAAAAAGTTAAGTATAGAATTAAGTATATGACTTGGCAATTCTATTCCTAGGTCCTAGGAATAAAACCAAAAGATTTGAAAGCTGGGACTGAAACAGATACTTGTATACTTCTGGGAAAATCACAGACAGGGACACGGTCAGCAGCCATCTTCCAGCCCTTGCAACCTCCCTCTTTTTTCCTTGTGTGTTTATGTTTCAATATGTTTTCATTCCACTTCCACATCTGGAGGAGGATCTTAGGTCTTAAGGAATGGCCAGCTGATATCTTAAAGGGGAAATGAGGAAGAAGCAGCCTTAGATGCTTATCAAGGCAGCTGGAGGGAACCTCTCTTCCTGGAGTTGTATAAATATTCAACACCCAACCTCTCTAACTGTGAAGTTGGGCCTGTAGAGCTGCCATCCACAAGTCCTGACATGAGCTGTTGGCTTCCCATAGAGCAGGACCACGATGGGCTCTCCTCCCCTTTTCTCTTGGACCCTTTGCTCTCTGTAAATAATAAAGAGGTCATTTGCTGAAAGTATCTGTTGTGCCTGATTCCATATAGCAATTTGTTTCACATACGCCAATGTTCATAGCAACCATAGTCACAATTGCCAAAAGGTAGAAACAGGCTAATTGTTCATCAACAGATGAATAAATAAATGAAATGTGATATATCCATGCAAATACAATGTTTTTAGTCATATAAAGGAATGATGTTCTGATACATGCCACAACATGAATGAACCTTTAAAGCATTATGTTGAGTGATATAAGCCAGACCCAAAGGACACATACTGTAAGATTCCACTTCTATGAAATATCTAGAATAAGAACATTCATAGAGACAGAAAGTAGAATAAAGTTACCAGGGACTGGGGGCAGGAAGAATAGGGAATTATTGCTTATTAGGTACAGAGATTCTGCTTTGGGTGATGAAGAGATCTTGGTAATTGATAGTGGCCATGGTAGTACAATATTGTAAATGTAATTAATGCCGCTGAATTGTACATTTAGAATTGGTTAAATTGTAAAAAATAAATTTTAAGATATGCTAGGGCCGGCCTGAATCCTAAATGACTATTTCCAGCAAATATGCAATAAAAAGGATAGACATGGGGGTGCAGTGGTGACTCAGTGGTAGAATTCTTGCCTGCCATGTGGGAGACCCAGGTTCAATTCCCAGCCCATGCAATTCCCCCCTCCCCCTAAAAAAAATCAACAAATGGTGCTGTAATAATGGGATAGTCACTGGAAAAAGAAAGAAATATGACCCCCACCACATAGCATACAAAAAAAAGGATAGACACAGGTATTGTCAGAATTCCACTCATTCCAGCAATGTGAAAATCTGAATTAAAAATTTTGAAGGAACCAAAATTTGTTATTATATAGGGATTAAACCCCGAAAATGAGACCTCAATAAATAGTTTTTTCCTGGATCATTTTAGTAAACAAGAAAATAATTGTGTAACTTGTTTGCTTGCACTGAAGGCAAAAAAAAAGAGGATAAATTTATATTATTAAAGATTGACAAATTATTCATTAAATGCTAATAGTATACATTTAGTCTTCCTGGGGCAGCGTAGCAGTGGCTCAGTGGCAGAATTCTTGCCTGCTATGCTGGAGACCTGGGTTCAGTTCCCGGGGCCTGCCCATGCAAAAAAAACCAAAAAACAAAACAGCCTGTATTTAGTCTTCCTATGGGGATAGAAAGTTATAAAAGCACAGCTCTTGTTCTGAGGAGTTCACAGTTTATTGCGTGAACAACTGTGTATGCCAATAACTGAAATCATAGGGAAACAGGAATTAAGAGAAGACTGTGAAATTGCCAAAGGATAAATTGTATTGCCAAGACCTGAAGAAGGGAGAACTCAGAGATGATGCAAAGAGAAGAAAGTTGTGAAGGACAGGTCCTAAATCAGTAGTGGCACAAGGGGAAGAAAAGCGTTCTGGATAAGGGACTGTGATAATCAGAGACATGGTGGCTTAAAAGAGCATAGCAAGTTTGGAGAACTACTAGTAACTCAATAGAGCTAAAGCAAAGTATAGTAGGTTAATATGGTTAAGAGGCAGAAGGTAAAAGATATGGCATTTTATCCTGAGGTTATGAAATCATGGAAAGTTTTACACATTATGGCAAAATTTTCAGCTTTCTAGCCCATCAGTAATCTGAACCAGGCTGGAGTCAGGATAGTAACTAAGAGGCTATTGCAATAGCTAACAGTAAATATAGTATGGGCCAATCTAAGGTCTCAGAAGTGGAATTGAAAAGTGGAGTGAAATTGAGGATATTTAGGAGGCAGAATCAATAGAAATTAGCAAACCATTGAGTGTTCTGGGCTGGTGAAAAGAGGAAGTCAAGTGTGGCAGCTCAGGGACTTCTGGCCCAGGTGATGGGATCTAAATAAGTATTGCTAAAGGATAACTTTGATTTAATCACACCTCAAATTGTGGGCTTCTAAATTGAATTAAAAGAGGCCAAAGCCTAAATTAAGAGAACCAAACCCATAGTTTCTTCATGGGGTTTTGGTCCACAGTTTTGTGAATTAAACTTTGACAGATTTAAGAGCAACCATGAAGTTGTAAGCTTTGGCCTTACAAATGACAGAATGATCACCACACATTGTGTGTGGAGGCAATCTTAGTTTTAACCAGAGCCGGATGTCAACTCTCCGTGTCTTAAGGACTCAACATGTAACTTTCCTAAACGTTGTGAATGATTCACTTTGTCTGACTAATAACCTGACATTAGGTAAAGGAGAAAAGAGGGGAAATTGTCACAGAACAGATGAAGGCGAGGTCAAGCAAATATGTGTAATGCGAACACCTGTATTCCATGCATAATGAGTTATTTTAGAAGTTTCAAGTTGAATGTGCACAAAAGCCCCTGAGGAAACAGAAATATCTCCACCCAGAACGATCTCTTCTCTTAGCTACACTCTGGGATCTTGTTTTGCAATGCTTAAAAGAAAAGCACAAATATGACTAAGCTCTGTGGCATAACATATTTCATTAGGATGCTATTAACAAAGTGATCTTCACTTATCCTCCTTCCATCTTCACATTTGTTCATACCCTGTACTATCTGCAATTTAACCCATAATCTCAACCAAGCTCCAGACATTCAGCATTATACAACGTTTGACCTCAGAACACCTGAAGGAAGAATTCTGTACCTAGGCCACTCTTTACCTCTGAGGAAGTTCAGCCCTAGATTGTTGGTTTAGTGGGAAGGTTCAGGAATAAAGATCTAGCTGTCTGAACTCCCATCCCTTCTCTCATCTCAATCTCTAATTTCCATTCCTTAAAGAGGAAACAGTCATTACTCAGCTAACTACATCGTGGTGAAAGCCAAAAGGAATCTTTTAAAATCTTCTTTGCAAGCTTCACTTAGAATGCTATACAAATGCAAGGGATTATAAATGTCATTTAACCTTTCTTAATCAGTCTGTAACATTTCATCTGAGTTGTATGAAGAGCAATCTTCGGTTTGTTTTCTTATATATGAGGATAAAAATACTGCCTTAATAAGGTGGTATGAGAAGAAAATGAGTGTACATGTACAGCATAAGGCACAAGGCTTGAAAGCACTGAATACTGAACACTTTTGGTGAAAGTATTATGGTTATTACTGCTTCATTATTGATCTACTCCAAAATAACGTGTTTGAGCCTAGCCTACCTACAGAGTACGAGTGCACTGGTCACTGGGGACTCTACAGATGGACTATGCAGATGGAATAAATGCAATCACATGCTATATGGGGTAGCATAGCAGTGTTTTTATTCCGTTTAAGTGGTAGATGCAGCCCAGAACATGGCCCTTGCTTGGTACTAGTAAAGCATTACCTGCTAATAAGTAGGACTTAGATGAAACAGTAAGGCTAAACTCTCTTAGAATTCTGGTCTCCATGGAGTGAGATCCAAGATATTATCTCATGTTCATTTTGAACCATTGCTGTCAATGGGCTGGCAACATTCTTTCTGGCCCTTCCGTTGGGGACTGGATTCCTACAGGCAGATAAATATCTTGACCCCTTCAGGATTGGGAAATTTTTAGCCTGCCTTTGATTTTACTTCCTTGATCTTGAGAATTGGACAGGACCTTAGAAATCATTTGGTGCAACCCAGTTACTGCACAGATGATGTCTAAGCCCATAGAGAAAAGTGATTTGCAAAAGGTTATACAGTTTATCAGTGGCAAAAACCAGGCCAGATCTCTTGAGCTCCTATCCTAGGGCTTACTTCTTCCTCTATACTACACCTAATTAATTTAGAGTCTCTGTTGGTGAAGACCACCTTGTAGTTGGCTTTCTGAGGCTGGTTGCCTCAGAAACCACCTAGTTCATTTCTTATCTGAATCTTGGTTGCCATCCAAGCATGAGGATGGGCAGGGATGGTTGACTCAGGCTTCAGAACACTTTGTGCCTAAGGGGCCAAGGCACAGTCTGAAAGAAGGGTGTGGACTCTGGGCACTTCCCCCAGCTCCCAAGTTTTGTCAGCATGACTGGGTGGGTAAGGACGAAGGAGCATGGTCTTATCCTGCAGGGCTCCTGCTAATGAGTTCTGCCCCATGGAGTAACTTTGATTACTCAGCCAATTCAGAATCTGCTTGGCCCAGTTAAGCAGAGCAGTGAACCAGAGGGCCATCAGCCAGCATGGAAAGAGTGGAAAAAGGGCTTTGTTTTTACAGTGGGAGAGATTTATTATTGTTCATGCATTTGTTCATTTATGCAAGAGATATTTATTGATTTTCTGTGACATTCCAGGTGGTATGCAAATGTTCAGTTACAAAAGGGCAAATAATGTGACCCCATTCTAAAAAATTGACAGCAATGCTAGAGATGGAAAGTAAAGTGCTAAATGTCATACAGTGTGATGGTTGCTGTAAAAATAGTGAATGTGAGGTGTTGTGAAAGCTCCAGAGTGGACTGTATTTGAGTGTGTTTGTGTATGTATGTGTAGAGTTTTTCAGAAATGCTTTACTGGAAATAATGTTTTAGCTGAATTTTTAAGGATACAGAGGGGGTACGGCAGTAGAGGTGTAAGAAAGTATAGCTGTTCTAGCTAAGAAGTAATTCAATATGGTTGGAGCACAGAATCAAAGGTAAAAATTATTAGAAGATGTTTGGTATGCCACTATCAACCCTGTGTAGAAACGTTCCATCCCACTTTGATTTGAGGCTTAGAGATAAAGCCATTTTCCTAAATCTGCAGAAGATATCAAGCACTAGACCATGATGAGGCTGGATCTTCATCTTTCATGTGCCTTTTATCCTAGAGAATGAAGGGCATATTCAAAGAATATTATCCCCAAGCCTTCCTCTACTTAGAAACAGAGAAATAGTTAGGAATTTTCTTATGGAAACCATGGCATATATGTTGGTGAAGGACCCAAGTTTATCCCACAAAACTGAATCCATAATGGATCTATAGTACTATACTAAAATAGAGTGCCTGACTACCAAATATAGCCAAGTCTGTGTGAGGTAATGTGCTTCAATCTGGAATGTCTGGAAAATCTCACCCTCACTTTCCTGAAGGGAAAATAGGCACTTTGAGATATTAATAAACAGAGCCTAGGAGATGGGGCATGATAATACAGAAGTCAGAATATGGCCACAGGGCACTGGGGACCCAGGAAGTGTGAGGTGTACAGCATCTTTCCCAGATACACTTCTCTGCACTGCAGTCACCAGAGTCATCCTGTCCCTTATTTTCTCCAGGAAATCCTTCCATGATGCCTTTTGAGGTGTGTGACCTGGTTTCTCTTCTATCTGATATAACATAGATACTTCCCTTTCTTCCTGAAACAGATAGTACAGAATTTGGAAGTTTTACAGAGGGTTTTTGTTGCTATAAGCTATGAAAAATCAGGGAATAAGAAGATCTCCAATACCCCTCATAATTTTTTCTTTTCTAGTAGATCCTTTGGAGAAAGTTATAAGTCTGAAATCTGATCCACCTTGCATTAATCAGGGTTCTCCAGGGAAATAGACCCAACAGGATGGTACATAAATATATATATATGTATTTGTGTGTGTGTGTGTATACACACATGTCTATATATAGATGCACTTACGTAAGTATATGTATATAAATATTATGAGATTTATTATAGGAATTGGCTCATGAGAACGTGGGAATTAGAAAGTCCATATTCTATAGGGCAGTCCACAGATAGGAACTCCAATGAAGGTTTCCATGAATTTCCCTGAAGGAGCTGGCTGGGTGAATTAGAGATAGAGATTTTTCTTTCTGACTGTTGAAATCATTGTTTCTTAAAAGGCCATCAACTGATTGTAAAAACCTAATCTCATTGCTAAAGGCAATCTTTTTGGTTGATTATAGATGTAATCAGCCATAGATGAAATCAACTAATTAATGATTCAGATCCACAAAAAAATATCCTCACAGTAACAATCAGACTGGTGCTTGCTTGACCAAACAACTGGACGCCATGACCTAGCCAAGTTGACACATGACCTACCCAGCACACTTCTTTATTGTAAGGAGGCCAGGAATTCTTTGGCTAAGGACCTTGGTCCAGTCTAAATTTAGTGCCCAGTGCAAAGACGTTTGGTAGGGTTTGCCTCATCTTCACCTTGAATTTACCACAATAAGAAACAGAGAGAAACTCAAAATATAGGTGTTTCTCAGGTGTCTGCCTTCCTGTGGCATCCTTTCACTGGAGTCCTGGATTCTCAGAAATAGAAAAAGGGGAGTAGAGTGGGGAAAACATAAGAAAAATATGGCAGTTTCTGTCCATTTTTTCACCGATTTTAACTTGCTGCTCTAACAGTAACATATATATATGGTGCTTTAGCGTTTCCCAAAGATATTTAAACTTTTTTTTTAATTGCAAGGGTCAGTTCTTTAAATATGAATTATGGATAAATGCAATATAAACACTAGAAAGAATCTTAGAGCTGATGTTGTCCAACCCAATCATTTTACAGATGAGGAAACTAAGATACACAGAAAGAATTCAAATTTGTTCAGGTTCGCGAGGGTGGCGAGTTGCAACTTCAGAACCAGAACCCCTCACCTGCTTGCACTGACAGCTTTTCTGATACTTCATAGTTCCATTAAACTTTACAGTCAACAAAAACTTTCATATTTATCTCATCTGTTATTCACAAACCTCTGGGAGCTTCCCCCAAATCAGTTTGGTTAAAGTGATTTGCCTAAAACCACAGTGGCAACTGTAAACAGACCCCAGATTTCTTAGATGCCAATTCCAATGTTTATTAGATTATGTGAAGATGGCCTTGTGGGGTTTCCCCAAAATATCTGACCCATGGAATACATTAAGGACCTAAAAATAAGTGACCACAGCAGAAAAAATTTTCTTTTGGGTAATCCCAGAGAGCAGAAGAAAAGCCCCCAAATGCAAAACTGTAAACAGAACTCTTCTCAAAATGAATGTCAAATGAGTCATCTATTTTTATTCTTTTAAATAGATAATATTTTATGTAGCCCTTCATGTAGCAATTCAGAATACTTTAAAATTTAATTCTCTTAGGACACATGGCCTTTGGGTCAAAGTAGAGAATTATTCCCCCTGCCTCATATATGGAACCGTGGCTCTATAACGTTTACCTATTTGTTTGTTAATTTTGGATCGTGTCACCAAAAGTCCTAAAAATAATTTATGGATTTCCATAAATTTTTTCATAAGAGAAAAAAAAAACCCTCACATACATTAACTCGTTTATTTTTTATCCTTCCTTAGAACAAATTGTTGATACTATTATTGCTGTTATCATTACTATTATTCCTCCATCTCTAGAGATAAGGAACTGAAAACTAGAGAGGAAAAGCCCCTTGCCCCAAATCTCACAAATAATGAATAACAACATAACCCTGTATTTTCTCATTCGAAATCTAATAGGTTAAGCCTGGTTGTATTTACTTTAGTCTCATGGAGAAACACATTTTGGCAACCCCAGCCCTGAATAAAACTTGTATATTTAAATGTCTGTTTCCTTCTAGGTCAGCTGTGACATCATAGACCAAAGACTGTTACGTGCTGTACAATGAAGGATTTTGCTATCCATATTACCACTGAAAACTGGTTTTCAAAATGCATTCTTAAGTGTGCACCATCTAAATACAATTTAATACAGCTAAATTTTCCATTTCAATCAGCTTGAAGGACTATAACAATATTAAAATGTGAAAATTTGTTTATACTCCTTGGGACAAATGAAGATTAAAATAGAGAGATATATGAAAAATATTTTAAAAACAGATAGCAAAACTGTCAGAATATTTTGCATCATTTTTTAATTTTATTGTCTTTTTTTATCCCTTTGCACTTGGTCAGTGTAAAATTTATTAAGTTATGTTTGATTTAAGCAACTTCATACTTAACCTACTTTAGAGGTTGATAGGTTTCTACCAGTTAGAGAATGATTTTTTTTTTTTGACTTCAAGCAGGTAGATTTATTCTCTCTGCCTAAGCCAATATGTCTCTGGGCAGGAAGAGGTAATAAATAAAAACTCACGGAACAGTTGTATCTAATGAGTCCACATGAAGTGTTTGGTAGCAACCTATTGCTATTAGCCTGGAAAAAAAAACTTGTCAATGTTGTACGTCATACTTAATTTCAAAATAACATGCCCATAGTTATTATGAGCTGCTGCTAGGCTAGGTAATGTTTTTGTCAGCATTTAACTCCATTCTAGAAAATCTTCTCAGATTCAATGAAGCCAGACTAGCAGGGCAGAGCTCATTTTTAATATTTATCAGGCAGCAGTAAAAGATAAAACAAACAATATTTATGAATTAAATTTAACTTTCATAAAAAACTGCATATCTCCTTAAATGAAAAAGAAAATTGTATTTTTATAAGTACTTAAAAAATAGTTATTTTTTCTTGTTAGAAGGCTTTTATCTGCACGTAATAGGAAAGTCATTAAAAGTAATTAGAACAATAAGGGGTCTCCTTATAGGAAATCCTGAGGTCAGTAGTTCTAGGAAAATCTAGCTGCTTTTTGGGGTAAAGCCATGATAACTTCATGCCAATGATAACACTGCCATTAAAGAGAGAACCAAGAAAACAGTTAACAATGTGACTTATCATAGATAATAAGCTGATATTTTAATGGTAAAATATAACTATTATGATAAGATACCAATTTATATCTTTATTAATGTACAGGTCACAAAATGTTTATGAAATGCTCTACTTTTCTGAAATTAAGCATCAGGTTTCTAACAAATAAAATTTAAATTAGTCTAATATGAATGACTCCAATATTGATAAAGAGGTATGAAGAGTACATTTCAGAACTTTATTTGATAATAGAGTGTTGATTAGCAAAATTTATTCTACAAGATGCATCTTAAATCTTTAACCTAGATGCGCACATAAGTTTGACATATGCCATTTTGAATTCCTGGAATAGCAGGCAATTTTTAATCAGGGAAGTGATTACATTTACAATCAAATGGTAAACTAAGTACATATACCTAACTCCTTCTCATCTCTTCCACCTTTAAAATCCACTGTATGTATATAGGTAAGTATGAATATATGTAAGTGTGTATGAATATAATGCAAAATTATAAATATAGAAGTTACAGTGATGGAAAGCAAGGAGAGATTATCTTTGTTGAATAGGACTTGATTACTGAGAAAAATCAAGCTCAAACACGTGAAAGGGAGCACTGCCATAAAGAGGCAGAAATGGCTATTCAGGTATGTACACTAAATTTGAAAGAAATAGACCCTTACACAGGAAAGTGCACTTGGAACAACATTCAGGGTGATACATAACAGGATTTCTCTATATTCCTCCCTCCCTAGGAAATAAAGGGTGGAGGAAAATGGGCTTCTCTTCTAAACAAAAGCAGTAAATATGAAAGCTTGGAATGGAGACAGGCTGTAGGGCTTTGGATACGTGGAAGGCAAAGGAATATCAAAAATGAGGAGGGGGCACTTATATTTGCAATGCCACCTATTGGTATACTCAGGCAAACAACACTTTTCTCACTTAGAATTTTGAGGACAGGCTGAGGAACAAATAATTCATATTCTTAAACAACCTAATCATTCTTAAATACAAAGGTGAAGAGGCAAGCTGGAATCGTCAGATATTTGAGGAAAACCAAAACCATTAGAGAAAATCACCAACTTCCATAAGCATAAGAACAGCAGCCAAAGAGATAGAATTCCTGAGCCAAAAATCAAGAACTCTGTTGTGAAAAAGTTACCAAATAGAAATCTGGAAAATGAAAATGTAATTGCCAAAATTAAAATCACTTTAAAAAGGGGAACTACAGCTCAAGATGAATCCAGAAATACAGGGCCAATGGCCAAAGATATTAGAAATATGTGAGGGCAGTGCGACTGCGGCTCAGTGGCAGAATTCTCGCCTATCATGCCAGAGACTTGGGTTCGATTCCCGGTGCCTGTCCGTGTCAAAAAAAAGCATATAAGAAAAATTAAAAGACAAAGAGGAAAGATCCAAAGTTTTAATAGTTTTTTCAAAGAATATTTGGGCTTATTTCCTGAAGCAAGTACTGCCCGCCCTGTCCCTTCCCCCCCCCCCCAAAAAGAGATATTTTGAAAGAGAAGGGAGAGAATGAAAGGGAAGTAATAACTTAATAACAATACTACTACTGCTATCACTGATTATAATATAAATCTCCAAAACAGAAGACATGATTTTTCATATTGAAAAAATCAGTCAATGATCAAGCAGGCTGAAGAAAGAAGTCCCCTTCTTCTTTCTTCAGACATCTCAACCTTAAAGTAGGAAAAACCATCTTCCAGAAAGAAGAACAGAATGCCTAGATACTAGAATATGGCCAAGCAATATTTTTACAGTCTGAGGAAATGTTATTTTGACCTTATAACTCAATAATAAATTAAGCTATTATGGAAATATGAGGAAAAAATAAATTCATTTCCAGCATGCAAGAAATTGGAAAATTTTGTACCACAAAACTTCTGTAGAAAGAACTATTAGCCTATGTAGTTCATGAAATATAAAATGAAACCAAGAGGAAGGTGCAAGGTATAAGGAATATTGGTAGGCACAGAACTTATTGAAATTATAAGCTAAATAATTTTTGCTTTAATGAAAATTAATATATATTTGAAAATAAAATAAAATCCCAGATGCTTTCAGGAAATGATTTGTCAAGAAGTTGGTGGAGGGTGGGATCTAAAATTCCTGAGTAGTTGAAGGGAGAGATAGAGATGCTGATTAAATTTATATCATAAGATAATGTTACTATAAAACTGGTACAGGTACATTATAGCAATAATCCAGAAAAGTCAAAGAAGAATTAAATCATTTATTGAGATTCTATGACCACAGAAAACATTAGGCTACATTTCAACTTTTTTTCTGTTCATAGATACTGATCAAAGAAGAGACAATGAGGGACATAGGCACAGAAATAGAAATTTTTATTAGAAAAAGATATTTATTTTATGTCTATATGTATAAGTGCTATTTTAATTATAACTGTTCAATTTAGACTTATCTGAAGTTAGGAGGAGCAGTGAAAAAAGACATGAATCTGAAATTGCTAAGAAAAATTTAAAAAAATATTTATTTGCTACATGAAATACTATTTTCTTGAAGGTTTCTGGGTTTAGCAAAACCAGTTACAGAAAAAAAAAAAGTGAAGTGATTATGTTTTCACTACACACTTCTACTATGTAGAGGATTGTGGATTTCTTGAAGAAAAGATGAATACATGAGAACGTTAACAATTGCTTCATCATCTCTTGTGCCAGTTTGAATCTGTGGTGGACCCCAGAGAAGCCATATCCTTTAATCCTCATTCAATATTGCTGGCTGGGAGCTTTTTGATTGTTCCCATGGAGATGTGACCCACCCAGTTATGGGTGGTAACTTTTGATTAGATGGCTTCCATGGAGTTGTGACTCCATCCATATGGGTCTTGATTAGTTTGCTGGAATTTTTTAAAAGGGGAAGCATTTTGGAGACAGTCCCTTTTAGAGCCATGAGAGAGCCCCAAGAGAGCCATGAGATCCACGAGAGCTGAGAGCCCACACAGACACAGACCTTTGGAGATGAAGAAGGAAAATGCCCCTGGAGAAGCTTTATGAAAAAGAAGCCTGGAGAGAAAGCTAACAGATGCTTTCCATGTTACCATTTCATGCCATATGCCTTTCCAGTTGACAGAGAAACACTGAACTTCTTCAGCCTTTCCTGAGTGAAGGATAACCTCTTACTTTTTACTTGTGTCTTAATTTAGACATTTTTATAGACTTGCTTTAATTGGGATATTTTCACGGCCTTAGAACCATAAACTTGCAACTTAATAAATTCCCCCCTTTAAAAGCCATTCTGTTTTCCAATGTATCACATTCGGACAGCTAGCAAATTAGAATACCCCTCCTCCTGCTTAAAGTTTTCATTAGTTTTGCATTTCCAGTGTTTATAAAATAGGCATTCTGTTCTGCTAACATAATTTACAAAATTGTTTGGGGTTTGTTCTGTTTCTAAGTGAAGTTATGCTTACCAACTCTCTCTATCCCTCCAAAACCATGCTATATTAACCAGATTCTCCAGGAAAACAGAACTGATGGAGATATAAAATAAGAAATTATCTAATGTGACCATGGGAGCTCACAATGCCTAACTGCATAGAGGAGGCCACAAGCTGGAATCTACAATAGAGGTAATGCTGAAGTCAAGTCTGAATTCCCCAGAGGAAGCTGACTGACTGAAATTGAGGCAGGAATTCTGCTTTCTGACTCCTGAAATACCTCAGTCTTGACTTTTAGGACTTCCAACTGATTGGATGAGTAGACTCCTCATATTCCCTAGGGCAATCTCCTTTGTTGATTGTAAGTGTGATCAGCCATGGTTGTAATTAACTCATCATATATAGTAATCCTTCTATGACATACACTCACAGTAATAATGAGGTCAGTACTTGCTTGACTGAATAACTGAACATCACAACTTGGTCAAGTTGAACATGAAGTTAACAATTACATCCTCATCAACTTCACACCCAAATGCAGCTCCTCAAAACATACATAATCTCCAGATATACAATAATATACTCATTCTTTAACATAATATGCTGGTTTGAATTGCTGTGTACCCTCCAAAAGACTATGTTCTTCTAATCCATTCTTGTGTGTGCAAACCTATCATTAGGTGGGATATTTTGATTACGTTATTTCCATGGAGATATGACCTATCCAATTTAAGGTGGGTCTTAATCCTTTATTGGAGTCCTGTAAGAGAGGAGAGAGAGAGAGTAAGAGGGGGAGAGAGAGAGAGAGAGAGAGAGAGAGAGAGAGAGAGAGAGAGAGAGAGAGAGAGAGAGAGCGCTTAGGAAGAAAAGTGCCCCAAGAGAAGGAAACATGAGAGCCATTTTGAAACAAACACAGGCGAGAAGAACCAACAGGCATTGCCTGGGGTCTTCCCATGACAGAGGAACCCCAGACACCACTGGACTTTTTTAGCGAAGGTATTCTCTTTTTGATGGCTTAATTTGGACATTCTTATGGCCTTAGAATTGTAAAATTGTATCCAAATAAATCCCCTTTGAAAAAGCCAATTCATTCCTGTTATATTTCATTTTGGCAGCATTAGCAAACTGAAACAGGTTTTGCTAACAGAGAAGTGAGGTGCTGCTGAGTTTGCAAATACAAAACATATTGAAACAACTTCATAAATGAATAAGGAGAAGAATCTGGAACAATTGTGAGGAATTTGATTGAAAAAGGCCTTTGGTTTAAAGAGACTTTTGGTAGAAATATGGATGCTGAAGTTTCTTCTTATTGACGATTTAGACAGAAATGATGAATGTGTCATTGAAAGCTGGAAAAAAGGTGATCCTTGTTTTAAAGTGGCAAAGAATTTTACAAAGTTGAGTACTGGTGTTGGATGGAATGTAGAATTTAAAAGTGATGAACTGAGATACTTACTTGGAGAGACTTCCAAATTAAATGTAGAAAGTGCAGCCTGGTTTCTCCTTGTAACTTATAGTGAAATGTGAGAAGAAAGGGATAAGCTGAAAACTGAACTTTAGGGTATAGAGAAATCAGAAACTTATAGCTTGTAAAATTCTGAGGTTTTGGAAGTAAGAATTGTGCCCCAGATGAGGATTTAACCAAATAGGAACCAGTCAGCCATTTCAGAAAAAGTCAGAATTAGAAATGCAGTTATCCAGAAAGGATCTGTGAAAAGTCCAATTGACTGATGATTGTGATCCCTGTAGGCTGCATGCCAAACCAAGAAATCTTTTTGTGAAATCTGTATAAACAAATCCAGTGCCAGTACGAATGAAAAAAGACATAAGGGGGATATTCTGAAGGAAGAAGTTACTTTAAAGGCAGAACCATGGAAGCTAAGGACTGACACCAAGAAATCTCATGCCGTGAGAGTGGATCCACCCATGCATGTGGAAAAGGTTTCTCCAGTGTTTCCCCAGAGGCAGAAGACAGGCCTTCTGCTTTGATGTTCAGGAAGAATTCTGGTGCCCCAGGCCTCAGAGAGGGTAGAGCACATTCTCCTAAAGATTGGAGAGAGTCTGGTCACTATCCCATTGTGTTGAAAGGGTTGAGCATGTACCCCAGAGATGGCAGAAAAAGCAGATGCCACCTTGATGCTTAGAGAGGTTGGAGCCAAGAACAACGTGGTCTCCCCAGTGGTTGGATATGTTAAAACCCTCATCTCAGTGTTTGGAGAAATAAAGACTGTGGCCTAAGCCCTTTGTAGAGATTGGGACTGCTGCTCTCTCAAACCCCAAAATCTAATGGACCTTGCCAAGAAGGTTTTCAGAACTCTTTGTGAGCTTTGAACCCTGTTTTCCTTTCAATTTCTCCTTATGGTAATGGGAACGTTTATTCTATGGCTGCCCTTCCTTTGTGTATTGGAAGCAGATAACTTATTCTGAGTTTCACAGGTCCACATCCAGAGGAGAATTTTGCCTTTCCATTTTGTAAATGGAAGGAGCACACAATTTTTTAGCCCAGATAGTGGAATGTGCTAGTTTGAATCTGTTATGTACTCCAGAAAAGACTGTGTTCTTCTAATCCATTCTTGTGGGCACAGACTTATTGTTGAGTGGGACCTTTTGATTAGGCTGTTTTCATGGAGATGTAGCCCACCCAATTCAAGGTTGGTCTTAATCCTTTATTGGAGTCCTTTAAGAGAGGAGAGAGAGAGAGAAAGAGAGACAGAGAGAGAGAGAGAGAGAGAGAGAGAGAGAGAGAGAGAGAGCGCATTTAGAAAGAAAAATGCTCACTGAAGAGGCCAGAAGGAGCTGAGGGAGTCATTTGAAACCAATACAGGAAAGAAGAGCCAGCAGACATTGCCATGTGTCTTCCATGTGACAGAAGAATCCCGGACACCATTGGACTTTCTTCAGTGAAGGTATCCTCTTTTTGCTGCCTTAGTTTGGATATTTTTATGGACTTAGAACTTTAAGTTTGTAACCCAATGAATCATCATTGAAAAAGCCTCCCATTTCTGATATAATGCATTCTGGCAGATTTAGCAAACCAACACACCTCATATGATACATCATTCCTGCATACAACCAAAATGTACTAATCCATTCCCTAGAAGAGGATTCAACTCCTTGGATAATATATGCTCCTAAACTTGATATCCATATCTTAAATACTATGATTTAAAGTTAGTACTATTTATATGAAATAGTAAGAGTATATAAACTTGATATCCATAACTTAAATACTATGATGTAAAGTTAATATCATTTATATAAAATGATAGGGTAGAGCAGGCCACTGTGGCTCAGCAGGTTGAGTTCTACCTGCCATGCTGGAGACCTGGGTTTGATTTCTGGTGCCTGCCCATGCAAAATAATAATACTAATAATAAGGGTATAAGAGAAGGAAGAAAACAAAGATATTTGCTTTATATATGTCTAGAAACATATTCATAGCAAAATAAGGAAGAAATACCCATAACAAATACAGTTTCTGGAACTGGTAACATGGCTGTAACTCTTCTTTATAACTACCTTCTTGCACTACTCATTCCATATTCCCTTTACTTTTAGCAAATACCTCAGTTGACCATGGTTCTTTGCCTGGACAGGGGGGCACTGATTCATTCCTGAAGGGTCTGGGCCATTAGCAATCCTATGTGGATCGGGTTGTTGCAGTTTATCATTAACTTTCACAGGGTATGGAAGTACTAAGAGACACACTAGAGATCTCCTGTATTACAGGCAAATTCTTCCTTACCTTCATTGTGTGTAGCAGTCCAATTCTTCTCGGCAATCATGATCAATTACCCCAGCCAACTCCCTTCTTTGCCTGTTGATTCAGAGGCATGAGGAGTAAAAGTTGGGAGGCGGCAGCCTTAAATTCCAGTTCAATGGAATCATTGTTACTTCCCCTGAAGGAAACATTCCTCCCTTTGAAACTAAATATTTTACATCAGCATAAGGTCACAGGGACAGGGAAAAACATTTTCTAATGAATCAATAAGGGCAATAATGAGTTGTATCACTTCCATTTCCACCTCTTGATTCTTGGGCGCATGAACCTTGGCTATGGGAGAAACAGCACCATAGTGTAGATACTGATCCAGAGTATATACAGCCTCCTGGGAATTATTGTTGCAACTGGCACTGTGATTGAGTCTTCAAAAGGTCATTCTACCATTCTATCAGTCCTAATGTTCAGGATGATAGTAAATATAGTAAGATCAGTGAATTCCATGAGCCTGGGCCCAGGCCACACTCAATTTTCTTTTTTTTTGTTTGTTTGTTTTAGCATGTGCAGGCACTGGGAATCAGACCCAGGTCTCTGGCATGGCAGGGGAGAACCCTGCATGTTGAGCCATGGTGGTCCACCCTTGATTTGCTTTTGAGGTAGATTCCTTGATCAGAAGCAATGCTATGTGAAATATTATGATATTGGCATTCTGTAAGTCTACAGATGGTAGTTTTGGCAGAAACATTGCGTGCAGGCAAGGCAAATCCATATCCAGAGTAAGTGTCTATTCCATTTATAACAAATTGCTACCCCTTCCATGATGGAAGAGGTCACAAGGTGGAAAGTTTACCACCTAGAAGAATGGTGCCATACCAGGGATGGAATGTTGGACTCGCTGCTGGCAGATCAGTTACTCGCAGTATCTATAGCCAGGTTGGCATTGGTGAGTAGAAATCCAAGTTGCCATGCCCATGCATAACCTCCATTCCTACTACCATGGCCATTTTGATCATGAACCCATTGCACACTGACAGGATTAGCCAGGGAAAGAGGCTGACTTGTATCCACAGGTTGGGTTATCCTATCCACTTGATTATTAATGTCCTCCTCTGTTGAGGTCACCATCTGGTGAGCATTCAGATGGAATACAAATATCTTCATGGTTTTAATTTTTGTACCATTTCAGTAATGGCACATGAAATTAACCACCACATATGTTCTCTTCATTTCTGAGTCCATTATTTCCATTCATCATTTAATTTGCTAGATTTTGTTGCAAAAAAATGTTTTCTAAAAGGGCTCACATATGGTATATGCCCTGTATGCCTTCATGTGTAAGAATGTCTGCCTTTTTCTGCCTTTGCACTGAATTTTATCTTGGCAAGTATATTATTCGTTAGTCACAGTTTTTTTCCCCAGAAACTTTTAAGACACTTCTCTGCTGTAATACAGAATTTAATGTTATTGGAGAAAAGTATGACTTGGGCTTGAATTTTGATCCTTTGTAGATTTTCTTTCTCTAGCTGGAGGTTGCATCAATTCTTTTATTAATCTTCTTTAGATATTTTCTATCTTCTTTCTATATTAGGAAGATAAAACATTACAGATGCAATTCAAGCTGCTTACTATTTCCTTTATAATTCTGCTCCCATTCCACAGAACCCCTATTATAACTTCGTTTTTGACAATTCTTTGGATGCTGCTTTGCTTTTACTGCATAAACCTGCAGCTGTAAACAATGCATAGTTGTATTTCTTAATTTTTTTGCAGGGTAGCATGTTTTGTATTTTTTGTAATTTTCTTACTGTATTTCACATTATGTTTTTGAGATTTATCCATACTGATACATATTTATAATAAGTATTATTTCATGCATAGTAGTCTGTTCTTTTGATGGATATTAAGTTCTTTACAATTCTTCATTCATTATTGTTACAATGAACATTCCAGTACATGTCTTCTAGAAGACAAATACAAGAGATGCTTTTTTGAGTGGAATTGATGAAAAAGGATATGTTTATCTTCAGCTTTATTAGATATCTCCAAATTCATTGTACAATCTTATTCTTTTATCAGCAGCATAAAAGAGTTCCAATTTCACTATTACCATTAAAATGGTGTGCAACATATGGCAAAGCACAATGCAAATTTTACTGTTATTGTTATCAAGGTAATAATTACCTCATAAAATCAGTTGCATAGCCTCATTTTCATATATTTGCCTAATATACAAAAAACATATGCATTGAAGATTTGAGAGATTGCTTATAAAAAGATGCAGGCCCTGTATATTCTGGAGCGATCATTTGGTTACCAAATCAGTTTTTACAGTTGCTATTCATATAATTCATATTCATTATTTTTTCTTAAGTTGAATTTTGTAAATAATGTTTTTATTGAAAATAATCATCTCCATTCCTAATAGTTCTTACTGACAATTTAATATATTTAATATTTTTTGAATAATTGGTATATTTACTTGTACCTTTGCTCTTTTTTATATCTGTCTATTTTATTAAGTTTTCTTTAAAGAATTGGCTTTTGATTGTGTTGTTTATTTTCTTTTTCAAGTATTTTGGGCTCTTACTAGTTGCATTTTCTGCCTCTGAATTTCTTTAGTTTTACAGAGTTCTTCTTTTGTAGTTCCTTGAGTTGAATGTGATTGTTCATCTACCTATGGTATATATCAGAATATGTTTCTTCATTTACAGATATTTATTATTATTTTTTATAGGGATAAGAATTTCCTTATGTAAATGATCCAATCAGTTGAATACTATTAAGGGAGAAGAGAGACTTTTTCACTGCTTCTTTACCCAGCTAGACTTTCCTGTAGAGTTCGTAGAGAGATTTCAGAGGAGCTGCCAGCTTCACAGCCTGCCCTATGGCTTTTGGTCTCTTCCATTACCATGAAGATACCTTTATCAATCTCATATTTACAGATATTTCCCATTGATACTATTTCTCTAGAGAACCCTGACTCTTACAGCTTGTTAACAGGAGTGGTGCTTGAGAAACAGAATCTTAAAAATGGTTTTTTACAATTGGTTTTCTACTCTGATTAGACTCAAAGGTAATAATGACTCTGTTTTCAATAATCAAGATGGCACTGGCAGTGAGTTGGCAAGGAGATATACAAATTATCACCATTTGATTCTAACTGTATGCTTAAATGAGACAAGGGTCTGGTGGAGAGTGTTTTTGGCACCTTTACCGAGTTCTATGGAATTCAGAAGTATAATAATGTTGTCTGGTTGTTGTTAGATATGCTGGATAGAGTGATGAGGGAAAGAGATGAGCTGAAGGTGTCAAATTTGCAACTTAAATGCCCATATGAATGATGTAAAAGTTTCCATGTCTCCCTGAAAGAAATTTTATTTCCTGTGGTCACAGACTTGAGAGCTCTGAAAACCAGACACAGAGCCTCATTGTGTGAGTAGCAGATTTACAACAGAAACTAAAATCTCAACCTTACAAGGTGTCTGATGCTACAGTAAGGGTTTTGATTGGAAGAGAATGGGATCCTGAAACTTGGGATGGGGACATATGGTTTGATAATAATGGCATTAACCCTTCAGTACCTGCTAAACCTGTAAGTACCTCTCCTGGGAAACAGCCCTCACTTCTCTGTCTGGAACAACTAATCCTGTTACACCGTATGAAACTGCAGTGGAATGCCCTGAGGTAATTGACCTGAAAGACACTTCTATTTTTTTTTCATGTAATTGGCTTGAAAGATACTTTTACTTTTTTTCACAACCCACCCCCACCACCCTTCCTTTCTTCAAGACATTTAAGTAGATTAAAGTCCCAACAGGCCCCAAAAAATGAGGTACAATGTGTGACCCACGAGGAGATATGCTATACTCCAAAAGAACTAGATGAGTTTCCAATCTATATAGAAAGAAATCTGGGAATATGTATGGGAATGGATATTAAGAATGTGGGATAATGGTGGAAGAAATATAAAGTTGGATCAAGCTGAATTTATAGATACGGATCCATTAAGTAGAGATTGTACATTCAATGTTGTAGTTCGAGGGGTTAGAAAGGGCATTAACAATTTGCTTGCATAGTTGGCTGAAACAGGGATCAAAAGGTGGCCAATATTACCTGAGGTCAAAATGCAACTTCCATGGGGATGCAAGGGTAGTTCAGTGGTAGAATTCTCGCCTGCCATGCGGGAGAGCCATGGTTTGATTTCTGGCCCATGCACTTCCCCCCAAAACAAACAAACAAGCAGAGCAAACAAACAGAAAACAAAACAAACAAACAGAAAAAAAAAATCAACAAATGGTGCTTTAATAATGAGATACTCACATGAAAAAACAATGAAATCTGACTCCCCCAGACAGCATACAAAAACAAAAATAAAAACAAAAAAAAACCCCAACTGCCCTGGTATAATGTAGATGAGGAGATCCAGAGGCTTAGAGAGAATGGAAGGTTAGAGTAGATTTATCATGGAAGACCTGCTCACACACCCCAGGAATGTCCAGATGACACATCTTTCACTAGAACCTTGAGAAATTCGTGAGACTAGCTCCATTGTCCCTGCAGAGCTCTTTACTTGCCCTTCTCTGTAGGTCAGATATATTACTGTGGGAACTTCAGTCACTGAGCTGGAATCCTTAAACACAGTGGGGATGATCTGATCCCGAGCTAGTAGAAGCAATGTGGTATCAGTTAATCACCATAGACAAGGCAGGCATGTCCACCATAATCGACAACAGACTCAAAGCAGCAGTCAAAATAATCTTACTCACAGAGTCTTGTGGCTTTGTGTAGTAGATCATGAGGTACCTAGAAGTAAAACAGATGAGCAGTCTACTAAATTCTTCTTTGAGCTATATAAGCAGAAGAATTCTAGTTCATGTGAACATAAGTCCAACTAATTATGAAAACATAATCACAGTTCCTTAATCAGTTCCTGGACCTGAGACAGTTTACAGACCCAGAGCCCCTTGGATGAGGTAAGGGCTGGGGACACTTGGGAAAAGACCCTGTTACACTGGTCCAAATTTACACTATTAACCTCCCTCCCAGCTTTCCCCAGGGAGACATATGGCCTTTTACCAAGGTGGCTATGCATTGGGAAAAAGGAAATGATCATATATTTGGGGGATTTTAGACACTGACTCATATGTGACACTAATTCCAGGAGATCCAAAATGTCACTCTGGCCCACCAGCCAGAATTATGGAAGTCAGGTGATGGATGGGGTGGGTCTAGTGGGTCCCTGGACCCATTCTGTGGTCATTTCTCCAATTCCAGAATGCATAATTGGAATTGACGTACTCATCAACTGGCAAAATTCCCATATTGTTTCTGTGACTCATGGAGTAAGGACTATTATGGTATGAAAGGCCAAGTGGAAGCCATTAGAATTGCCCCTACCCAGCAAAGTCTTTAATCAGAAGTAGTTCCAGATCTCTGGGGGGACTGCAGAGATTAATGCCACTCTTAAGGACTTGCAGTATGAAGGGGTGGGTGATTCCCACAGCATCCCCATTCAAATTTCCTATTTGGCCTGTGTAGAGAAAAGATAGGTCTTAAAGGATGACAGTGGATTATTGTAAACTTAACCAGGTGATGACTCCAATTGCAGCTGCTGTTCCATATGTTGTATCATTGCTTGAGCAAATCAACACATTTTGCCTGGTATCCGATAGGCATCTACAGATCTTTCTAATGCTTTTTCTCCATAGTTGTTAGGAAGGACCATCAGAAACAGTTTGCATTCAACTCTCCAGCACTATGTCAAAATCTTGGCTGCAGGGGCCTTGATTGTTTCTCACTATAAGACATCACACTGGTCCATTATATTGATGTTATTGTGTTGATTGGATCTAGTGAGCAAGAAGTAGCACCTCTAAACTTATTGATAAGGCATTACATGACAAGGGATGGGAGACGAATCCATCAAAAATACAGGGGACTTCGGGCGGGCCATGGTGACTCAGCAGGCAGAGTTCTTGCCTGCCATGCTGGAGACCCGAGTCAATCGCCAGTGCCTGCCCATGAAAAAATAATAATAATACAGGGGCCTTCCACCTCAGTGAAATTTCTAGTTGTCCAGTGGTGAAGGGCATGTCAGAGATATTCCTTTGTCATGGTCGATTCATGTGTCAACTTGGCTTAGTGGTGGTACCTGTTTGTCTGGTTGGGTAAATGCTGACCTGTCTGTTGTAATGAGGACATTTCATAGGATTAAATCATGATCATGTCAGCTGCATCCACAGCTGATTCCATTTGTAATCAGCCAATGGGCATGTCTTCTGCAATGAGTTGTGATTAATCTAATCACTGGAAACCTTTTAAGGAGGATTCAGAAAGACAGGCTCTCTTTGTGCTTCAGCCAGTGAGCCTCTCCTATGGAGTTCATCCAGACCTCCCATCGGAATTGTCGGCTTCACAGCCTGCCCTGTGGATTTTGGACTCTGCATTCCCACGGTTGCATGAGACACTTTTATAAAGTTTATATTTGCAAGTGCTTCCTGTTGATTCTGTTTCTCTAGAGAACCCTAACTAATACACCCTTCTTAGGTGAAAGATAAGCTGTTGCATCTGGCCCTGCCTTAGACCAAAAAAGAGGCACAATGCCTAATTGGCCTCTTTGGAATTTGGGGACAACATATTCCTCATTTGTGTGTGCAGCTCCAGCCCATTTACTGAGTGACCAGAAAGGCTTCTAACTTTCAGTAGGGACCAGAATAAAAGGAGGCTCTGCGACAAATCTAGGTTGCTGTGCAAGCCACTCTGCCACTTGGGCCATATGATCCAGCAGACCCAATGATGCTGGAAATGTCAATGGCAAATAGGGATGCTGTTTGGAGCCTTTGGCAGGCCCCTATAGGAGAATCACAACACAGACCCTTAAGATTTTGGAGCAAAGCTTTACCATCCACTGCAGATAACTATTCTCCTATTGAGAAAGAGCCTTTAGCCTGACACCAGGTCTTAGTAGAGACTGAATGTTTAACCATGGGTCACCAAGTTACCATGAGACCTGAGCTGCCTATCATGAGCTAGGTATTGTCTGACCCACCAAGCCATAAAGTTGGATGTGTGTAGCAGCACTCCATCATGATATGGAAATGGTATATATGAGATAGGGCTCAAGGGGGTCCTGAAGACAAAAGTAAGTTACATGAGGAAGTGACCTAAATGCCCATAGCTCCCCCTCCTCCCACATTATCTTCTCTTTCCCAGACCAGAGCTATGGGCTCTTGGGAGTTCCTTACATTCAGTTAACTGAGGAGAGAAAACTCAGGCCTGGTTTGCAGATGGTTCTGTGAGATATGCAGGGACCACCCTGATGTGGACAGCTGCAGCACTACAACCCCTTTCTGGGATATTCTTAAAGGAGGGTGAGGGGAAATCCTTCCAGTAGACAGAACTTTGAGCACCTGGTTGTTCATTTTGCTTGGAAGGAGAACTGGCCAGAGACATGTTTGTATACTGACTCATGAGCTGCTGCTAAGGGTTTGGCGAGATAGTCAGGAACTTGGAAAGAGCATGATTGGAAAACTGGTGACAAAGAGGTCTGAGGAAGATGTATGTGAATAGAACTTTCTGAGTGGGCAAAAAATATGAAGATATTTGTGTCTCATGTGAATGCTCACCAGAGGGTGACATCAGCAGAGGAAGGTTTTAATAATCAAGTGGATAAGATTACCCATCTTGTGGATAGAAGTCATCCTCTTTCCTCAGACATTCCTGCCATTACCCAATGGGCTCATGAATAAAGTGGGCATGGTGGTAAGGATGGAGGTTATTCATGGGCTCAGGAACATAAACTTCCACACACTAAGACTGAACTGGCTCCAGCCACTGCTGAGTGCCCAATCTGCCAGCACCAGAGACCCATACTCAGTCCCCGATATGGCACCATTGTCTGAGGTGATTGGTAGCAGGTTGATTACATTGGACTACTTCCATCATGGAAGGGGTAGTAATTTGTTCTAACTGGAATAGACACATTCTTTGGATATGGGTTTGCCTTCCCTGCAGGCAACACTTCTACAAAAACTATCATCCATTGACTTATGGAATACCTTATCCACCATCATATTCCACACAGCATTGCTTTTGATCAAGAAACCCACTTCACAGCAAGTGAAGTGTGGGAATGGGCACATGCTAATGGATTTCTCTGGTCTTACCATGTTCGCCATCATCCAGAGGTAGCTGGGTTTATAGAACAGTGGAATGATCTTTTGAAGACCCAGTTAGAGCACTAACTGGAAAGCAATAGCTTGCAGGACTGTGGCAATGTTCTCTAGGAGGCTGTGTATGCTCTGAATCAGCATCCACCATATACTGTTTCTTCCGTAGCCAAGATTCATGGGTCTAGGAATCAAGGAGTGGAAAGGGGAGTGGCACCACTCACTATCACCCTTAGTGATGCACTAGAAAAATTTGTTTCCTGTCCCTGAAACCCTAAGCTCTGCTCATCTACAGATCTTAGTTCCCAAAGGAGGAGTCCTCCTACCAAGAGACACAGCATGAATCCACTGAATTGGAAGTTAAGACTGCCATCTGGCCATTTTAGGTTTCTTATGACACAGAATCAACAGGCATGAAAGGCTCTTCTGTCTGAGGTGATTGAACCTAACTATCATCGGGAAACAGGGCTGCAACTATACAATGAAGATACATATGAGTTTTTCTGGAATACAGGAGATCCCCTAGGGCATCTCTTTTAGTACTACTATGTCCTGTGATTAAAGTTAGTGGAAAACTGCAACAAACCTATCCAGGCAGGGTTACCAATGGCCCAGAAAGTTCAGGAATTAAGGCTTAAGTCATCCCACCTGGGAAAGAACCATGGTCCGCTAAAGTGCTTGCTAAGGGTAAAGGGAACGTGGAATGGGTAGTAGAAGAAGGTAGTGATCAATATGAACTACAAACACATGACCAGTTACAGAAATGAAGATTGTGATGGTATGAATATTTTCTCCCCGTTTTGTTATGTGTATGTTTGTATTTGTACATAAGCAAATATCATGTTTTGCTCTTATCATGTGATGTAAGTTGCATTGTTCATGTTATAGCATTTAAGTTGTAGGATATGAAGTTTAAGAGTGAATGTTACCTAAGGACTTGCACCCTATTCTGGAGAGATATAGTGCATTTCCAGTTGTACATAGAACAGTTGAGTACTGTTAGGTAAAAATGTATCTGTTATTGTGATCTATTTGGAAATAAAGCATGTTTCAAAGTGATGTGTATAGCTGCCAAGTTAACACGGAGTGGACTGTGATGATTAGGTTTTGGTGTCAACTTCACCTAGTGATGTGCCCAGTTGTCTGGTCAGGCAAGCACTGACCTAACTGTTTTTGCAAGGATATTTTGTGGCTGGTTGATGAACTGCAAGGCTGGTTTATTAAATCATCAGTCAGTTGATAGCAGCTGTGGCTGATCGCATCCATGATCAATTTAGGGCGTGTGTCCTACAAATGAGATAATCCAATCAGTTCAGGAAGAAGAGAGGCTTTTTCTTTCTTGCTTGTTTGTGTGCAGATAATTGGTATGTTTCTACGTTATGAGAGATTGTAGGGATCTGGAGGAGATACAAAAACCTTAACCAGTCTCATTTGCTTGCCAGGGCACAAAGGTTACTCACTGGCAGAGCCCTCTCTACCCCCTGGAGCGTGTAAAGGCTCAGCATTCACTCATCGCAAGTGTTCCTCATCTCTGCAAGAAGAGAGGCCTGAAAAACCACCATCCACCCATCATTACCTGAGCAGTTGGCCTCCCCATGGAACTGGTCAAGATGGGACCTTTTTCCCCAGCTATTTTGAACCCTTTGTGATGTGCAAGCAATGATACAGTCATTTGCTGGGAGTCTCTTTTTTGTCTCAGCCTGTGTTCCCACGACAGAGCAACTTGCTCCATACTGAAGGGATGGTGGCAGAGACGGTGCAAAGTTTATGTTTGTGCACTCCTTGTGTATGCCCATAATTATGATGTAATTTAATGGCTTTTGGACTATATAAATAAAAGATGGTGGACCTAAAACTTTTGAGGTATTATTAGGATTCTATGCTATAGAACTACACTATTTTAGAAAAATATCATTGTAATACATAGAAAAAAAATGATGGAATTGTTTTCATATTCAGTAAAAATTTATTCCTATTGCTAAAAAGTAACATGTAATATTCTTGAAAAACCCCTTTCTTATCTAAGTGAAACCTTTCCGCTGAAATCCTGCATATGCACCCCAGAAACACATGTTCTTAAATTTAATCCATTTCTATGGCGGTGAATCCATTGTAAGTAGAATCTTTTGATGAGGTTACTTCAGTTAACATGTGTCCCACCTCAATCAAGATGGCTATAAACAAGATGGCTATTAATTCTATTATTGGAGTCCTTTATAAGAGAATGAACTTCAGACGTGCAGAGAAAACTGCAGATAGAGCACTGTCATGGTTAGGGACAGGTGTCAACTTGGCCAAGTTGTGGTACCTGTTCATCTGATTGGGCAAGCGCTGGCCTGTCTGTGGCAATGAGGACATTTCATAGGATTAGGTCATGATCACGTCAGCTACATCCACAGCTGATTCCATTTGTAATCAGCCAAAGGGGAGTGTCTTCTGCAATTAGTGATGCTAAATCAAATCATGGGAAGCCTTTTAAGGAGGACTCAGAGGAGACAGGTTGCATTCCTGCTTTGGCTGGTGAGCCTCTCCTGTGGAGTTCATTCAGGCCATCCATTGGAGTCATCGGCTTCACAGCCTGCCCTGTGGATTTTGGACTCTGCATTCCTACGGTCACGTGAGACACTTTCATAAATTTTATATTTGCAAGTGTTCCCTGTTGATTCTGTTTCTCTAGAGAACCCTAACTAATACATCTTGGTACCAGGAGTGGTTCTTAAGGAACAGAATCTTAAAAATGGGTTTTTATGAATGGTTTTCTACTCTGACTGGGCTCAGAGACACTAAGGACTCTGATTCCCGTAATCAGAATGACACTCCCAATCCATGGACTGAGTTGGCAAAGGAGATAGTCAAAATATCATCATTTGATTCTCCTAATGCTTCGCTTGTACGAAGCCAGACTCTGGGGGATAATGTTTTTGACACCTTTACAGAGTTTTGTAGAAATAAGAGTTATAGAGATGTTGGTTGGTTGTTGTTAGATACACTGTCTACATTATGGGGTGAAAGGGATGGGCTTAAGGCTTCAAACAAGAAGCTTAAGTGCCGTCTGAAAGATGTAGAGGTTTCTATGAGTATCTTGAAGGAAAATTTTATTTCCTGTAGCCGTAGACTTGAGATCTCTGAAAATCAGACTCAGAATCTTATTGTTAGGGTAGCAACTTTACAACGTAAACTGAAATCTCAGTCTTGCATGGTGTCTGCCGTTAAAGTGAGGGCATTGATTGGAAAGGAGTGGGACCCTGAAAAATGGGATGGTGACATATGGATTGATAATGATGTTGGGGGTGAGGTTGAAACCCTAGACCATGCTGAGCCTTCTTTAGATAACCCTGTAATAGTCTGCCCTGAGGACATAGCCGCCCCACCTCCAGCCTGCCTTGAGGAATTGGCCACCCAACCTCCTCATGAAGGGATTAGCCCTAGAGTTATTAATCCTGTTTCACCAGATGAAACAGCAAATGGAAGCCCTGAAGCAAATGGCTTGGAAGATATTTCTAATTCTTTTCATGACCCACCCCCACCACCCCTCATTTCTTCTAGACCTATAACTAGACTAAAGTCCCAACAGGCCCCTAAAGGTGAGGTACAAAGTATCACACATGAGGAGGTACGTTATACTCCAAAAGAACTGTGTGAGTTTTCCAATTTATATAGACAGAAATCAGGGGAATATGTGTGGCAATGGATTTTAAGAGTGTGGGATAATGGTGGGAGGAATATAAGGCTGGATCAGGCTGAATTTATTGATATGGGCCCACTAAGCAGAGATTCTGCATTCAATGTTATAGCTAGAGCAGTTAGAAAAGGTGTTAACAGCTTGTTTGGGTGGTTGGTTGAAACCTGGATCAAAAGGTGGCCAACGTTACCTGAGGTTGAAATGCCAGAACTGCACTGGTATAATGTAGATGAGGGGATCCAGAGGCTTAGAGAGATTGGGATGTTAGAGTGGATTTATCATGCAAAGCCTGCTCTTACACCCCAGGAATGTCCAGAGGATGCACCTTTTACCAGAACAGTGAGAAATAAATTTGTGAGACTAGCACCATCATCCCTCAAGAGCTCTGTGGTTGCACTTCTCTGTAGGTCAGATATTACTGTAGGAACTGCTGTCACTGAGCTGGAATCCTTAAACACAATGGGGATGACAGGATCCCGAGTTGGCAGAAGCCAGGTGGCAACACTTAATCACCAAAGACAGGGTAGACGTGGGTATTATAATAGACAACAAACTCAAAGGAGGCATCAAAATTATATGACACGCAGAGATTTGTGGCATTGGCTAGTAAATCATGGGGTGCCTAGAAATACAATAGAAGGGCAGTCTACTAAATTCTTGTTGGAGCTGTATAAACAAAAGAGTTCTAGGTCAAGGGAACAGAAGTCTAACCTGAATTACAAAAACACAGAGTCACGGCCCCTTAACCAATTTCCAGACTTGAAACAGTTTACAGACCCTGAGCCCCTTGAATGAAGGGGAGGCCAGGTCCCTATGGGGGAGAAACCTGTTACACTGCCACAAATTTATACTGTTAACCTTCCTCTAAGTCTTCCCCAAGGAGACCGACGGCCTTTTACCAGGGTAACTGTGCATTGGGGAAAAGGAAATGATCAGATATTTCGGGGATTATTAGACACTGGTTCAGAAGTGACATTAATTCCAGGGGACCCAAAACGTCACTCTGGACCACCAGTCAGAGTGGGGGCTTATGGAGGCCAGGTGATCAATGGAGTTTTAGCTCAGGTCCGTCTCACAGTGGGTCCAGTGGGCCCCCGGACCCATCCTATAGTTATTTCCCCAGTTCCAGAATGTATAATTGGCATAGACATACTGAGCAACTGGCAGAATCCCCACGTTGGTTCTCTAACTCGTGCAGTGAGGGCTATTATGGTAGGAAAGGCCAAGTGGAAGCCACTAGAGCTGCCCCTACCAAGCAAAATAGTAAATCAAAAGCAATACCGTATTCCTGGAGGGATTGCAGAGATTACTGCCACTCTTAAGGACTTGAAAGATGCAGGGGTGGTGATTCCCACCACATCCCCATTCAACTCTCCTATTTGGCCTGTGCAGAAAACAGATGGGTCTTGGAGAATGACAGTGGATTATCGTAAACTCAACCAGGTGGTAACTCCAATTGCAGCTGCTGTTCCAGATGTAGTATCATTGCTTGAGCAAATCAATACATCCCCTGGTACCTGGTATGCAGCTATTGATCTGGCAAATGCTTTTTTCTCAATAGCTATTAGTAAGGACCACCAGAAACAGTTTGCTTTCAGCTGGCAAGGTCAGCAATATACTTTCACTGTCCTACCTCAGGGGTATATTAACTCTCCAGCCCTATGTCATAATCTTGTTTGCAGAGACCTTGATCGTTTCTCCCTCCCACAAGATATCACACTGGTCCATTATATTGATGATATCATGTTGATTGGACCTAGTGAGCAAGAAGTAGCAACTACTCTAGATTTACTGGTAAGGCATTTGTGTGTCAGAGGATGGGAGATAAATCCAACAAAAATACAGGGGCCTTCCACCTCAGTAAAATTTTTAGGTGTCCAGTGGTGTGGGGCATGTCGAGATATCCCTTCTAAGGTGAAGGATAAATTGCTGCATCTGGCCCCTCCCACATCCAAAAAAGAGGCACAACGCCTAGTTGGTCTTTTTGGATTTTGGCGACAACATATTCCTCATTTGGGTGTGCTACTCCGGCCCATTTATCAAGTGACCAGAAAAGCTGCTAATTTTGAGTGGGGACCTGAACAAGAGGAGGCTCTGCGACAGGTCCAGGCTGCTGTGCAAGCTGCTCTGCCACTTGGGCCATATGATCCAGCAGATCCAATGGTGCTGGAAGTGTCAGTGGCAAATAGAGATGCTGTCTGGAGCCTTTGGCAGGCCCCTATAGGAGAATCACAACGCAGACCCTTAGGATTTTGGAGCAAAGCCTTACCATCTGCTGCAGATAACTACTCTCCTTTTGAGAAACAGCTTTTGGCCTGCTATTGGGCCTTAGTAGAGACTGAACGCTTAACCATGGGCCACCAAGTTACCATGAGACCTGAGTTGCCTATCATGAGTTGGGTGTTGTCTGACCCACCAAGCCATAAAGTTGGGCGTGCACAGCAACACTCTATTGTAAAGTGGAAATGGTATATACGAGATAGAGCCAGAGCAGGTCCTGAAGGCACAAGTAAGTTACATGAAGAAGTGGCACAAATGCCCATGGTTTCCACTCCTGCTGCCACATTACCTTCTCTTTCCCAGACCAGAGCTATGGCCTCTTGGGGTGTTCCTTACAGTGAATTGACTGAGGAAGAGAAAACTCGGGCCTGGTTTACAGATGGTTCAGCACGATATGCAGGTACCACCCGAAAGTGGACAGCTGCAGCATTACAACCCCTTTCTGGGGTGTCCTTGAAGGACAGTGGTGAGGGGAAATCCTCCCAGTGGGCAGAACTTCGAGCAGTGCACCTGGTTGTTCATTTTGCTTGGAAGGAAAACTGGCCAGAGGTGCGTTTGTATACTGACTCATGGGCTGTTGCTAATGGTTTGGCTGGATGGTCAGGGACTTGGAAAGACCATAATTGGAAAATTGGTGACAAAGAGGTCTGGGGAAGAAGTATGTGGATAGACCTTTCTGAGTGGGCTAAAAACATGAAGATATTTGTGTCCCATGTGAATGCACACCAGAGGGTGACTTCAGCAGAGGAAGATTTTAATAATCAAGTGGATAAGATGACCCGTTCTATGGATACCAGTCAGCCTCTTTCCTCAGCAACTCCTGTTATTGCCCAATGGGCTCATGAACAAAGTGGTCATGGTGGTAGGGATGGAGGTTATGCATGGGCTCAGCAACATGGACTTCCACTCACCAAGGCTGACCTGGCTACAGCCACTGCTGAGTGCCCAATCTGCCAGCAGCAGAGACCCACACTCAGCCCCCGATATGGCACCATTCCCCGAGGTGACCAGCCAGCTACATGGTGGCAGGTTGATTACATTGGACCACTCTCTTCATGGAAGGGGCAGCGATTTGTTCTAACTGGAATAGACACATACTCTGGATATGGGTTTGCTTTCCCTGCACGCAATGCTTCTGCCAAAACTACTATCCGTGGGCTTACAGAATGCCTTATCCATCGTCATGGTATTCCACATAGCATTGCTTCGGATCAAGGAACACACTTCACAGCAAATGAAGTGCGGGAATGGGCACATGCTCATGGAATTCTCTGGTCTTACCATGTTCCCCATCATCCAGAAGCTGCTGGATTGATAGAAAGGTGGAATGGCCTTTTGAAAACTCAATTACGGTGCCAACTAGGTGGCAAAAACTTGAAAGGCTGGGGTAATGTTCTCCAGGAAGCTGTGTATGCTCTGAATCAACGTCCACTGTATGGTGCTGTTTCTCCCATAGCCAGGATCCATGGGTCCAGGAACCAAGGGGTGGAAATGGGTGTGGTGCCACTCACTATTACTCCTAGTGATCCACTAGGAAAATTTTTGCTTCCTGTCCCTGCTACCCTGAGTTCTGCTGGTCTACAGGTTTTAGTTCCAAAACAGGGTGTACTTTCTCCAGGAGAAACAACAGTGATACCACTGAACTGGAAGTTAAGATTGCCACCTGGCCACTTTGGGCTACTTATGCCTCTGGATCAACACACCAAGAAGGGGATTACATTATTGTCTGGGGTAATTGACCCTGACTATCAGAAGGAAGTAGGACTGCAACTACATAATGGAGGTAAAGAAGAGTTTTCTTGGAATATAGGATATCCCCTGGGGCGTCTATTAGTACTACCATGCCCTGTGATTAAAATCAATGGAAAACTGCAACAACACAATCCAGGCAGGACCACTAATGGCTCTGAGACTTCAGGAATGAAGGTTTGGGTCACCCCACCAGGCAAAGAACCACGGCCAGCTGAAGTGCTTGCTGAGGGGAAAGGGAACATGGAATGGGTAGTGGAAGAAGGTAGTGATAAATATGAACTTCGACCACGTGATCAGTTACAGAAACGAGGACTGTAATGCTGTTTTGTTTGTGTTATACTATTTAAGTTGTAAGATATCAAGTTTAAGAATGAATGTTGCCCAAGGATTTGCACGCTATTCTGGAGAGATTTAATGTGTTTCCAGTTATATGCAGGACAGTTGAGTATTGTCAGGTAAAAGAAAAAATGTGTGCTTATTTGTTTTCATTTGGAAATTAAGTATGGTCTAAGGTGATATATATATATATATATATATGTGCCAAGTTGACAAGGGGTGGACTGTCATGGTTAGGGACAGGTGTCAACTTGGCCAAGTTGTGGTACCTGTTCATCTGATTGGGCAAGCGCTGGCCTGTCTGTGGCAATGAGGACATTTCATAGGATTAGGTCATGATCACGTCAGCTACATCCACAGCTGATTCCATTTGTAATCAGCCAAAGGGGAGTGTCTTCTGCAATTAGTGATGCTAAATCCAATCATGGGAAGCCTTTTAAGGAGGACTCAGAGGAGACAGGTTACATTCCTGCTTTGGCTGGTGAGCCTCTCCTGTGGAGTTCATCCAGGCCATCCATTGGAGTCATCGGCTTCACAGCCTGCCCTGTGGATTTTGGACTCTGCATTCCTACGGTCACGTGAGACGCTTTCATAAATTTTATATTTGCAAGTGTTCCCTGTTGATTCTGTTTCTCTAGAGAACCCTAACTAATACAAGCACCAAGAAGTTGAAATCCATGGAGCTTGAAGAGAAAGGAGAGACCAGGAAATTCCATATGTGCCTTGCCACGTGACAAACTAAAGATCAAGCATTGCCTATAGCCAGTTCTCAGAATGTCACAGTCTTTGGGGTGAAAGCATCACCTTGATGATGCCTTAATTTGGATACATTCCTGGTTTCAAAATCACCAGCAAATTAATTCCCATTGTTTAAGCTGAACCATTTCATGGCATTTGCTTGAGCAGCCAAGGAAACTAAAACAGTGAGAATCTGTGCATTCAAGCAGTTCACAGACTAGAGGTCAGGATAAAAATAATTCCAGTATAATATGGAAAATGCTATTGGTGCACAAAAGAAGTGGTTAATTCTATAGAGGCTGGTGGGTAAGGCTTGGTAAGAGGAGACTTCACAAATAAAATGCCACAAGATTCAGACTTTAAAGGCTGAGAGATTCAATGAAGGAAGGTTGTTTTCTGTAGAAAGAATTATATCAGCAGAAGCAAAGAGATAGGAACATATCTGGCTTGGTTGTGAATAACAGGTAATCCAGTATAGTTGGAGAAGAAGGGAAAAGTGAGAACATTGATTGATGCAACTAAATAAATTAATAACAATGAAAATAGTAATAACAATAATAATGATAAACAATAACAATGATAAACTTATGCTGTTATGATGCTGATCGTGTTCCAGGCATGGTACTAAATGCCTTACATATGAAAATTCACCTAAACCTTAAAGCAAATCCAAGAGATAGTTATTATTATTATCTTCATATTACAAGTGAAGGAGTTAAGGTACAGGGAAGTTAAAAGTTTGTCATGTTCTCAGAACTAGGAAGTAGAAGTGAAATCAAAATCCAGGTCTTGGGTCCCAGAGCCAGAATTCTTAGAGACTTACACAATATTACTAGCAATTACATATGGAGACAAGTCATTAGCTTCCAGTTTGAGGCCAAGAAAAATTCCTAATCAAGGCATCATCAGGATGATGCTTTCTTCCCGAAAACTGGCTGCAGGTGATCCTGGTCTCCTCTGTCACATGGCAATTCACATGGTGCTGTCTGCTGGTCTCTCCCTTCTCTTCCAGGTTCCACTGATTTCAGTTTCTTGTTTCCATGGCTTACTCCCTCTCTCTATTTTCATTCCATTTATAAAGGACTTCAGTAATAGCATTAAGTCCCATCCTGAATGTGGTAGGTTAAACCTTAACTAAAGTAGCTGCATCAAAAGATCCTACTCACAATGGGTTTACACTCATTGGAATGCATTAAATCCAAGAGTATGTTTTTTTTTTCCCCCCTAGGGTGTGTATGCATAGCTTCAAACCACCACAACATTCACATTAAATACTGATTACTTCTACCCCTGAACCCTATCCAGCTTGAGAAAGTTTACCTGAAACTATGCTCCATGAAGCCTCTGTGTATAGATGGTTTAACCGTGAATCTGCTCAGGATTGTCTGACATCTTCTGACATTCTTGGCGACACAGATGATCACAAAAATGCCACCCTGAGAAAGAATTGGAATGTAGATTTAGAATCAAAGCTTCATTTACCAAGGAAAGGGTGGAAGTCTAGAGAGCTAAATTATGTCTTCAAGTCATACAAATAGTTACCAGCAAGACTCAGGCTCTAACCCACAATCTATCTCAGAGTTGTTATTTCCTAGAAAGAGCTTTTTCTCAACAAACTAAAATTTAAATATTTAACTGACTTAAAGCCTAAGACAAGAGTAATGAAGAGGAAAATAAAGAAAGAAGGGTATGTTTAGAGCTTCATCTGGGGTACTGAAATGTAGTGGAAATAATCACCGGGTTTTTGAGAGACAGTATAATGGTAATGCATATTAATTGTAGTCCAAACACGCAGATGGGAAAAGTTTTAATTTTCTTTGTTTTTATATGACTCATCCTAATGTATGTGCTAGATCCCATTGTACCAGAAGGTAGAACTTTATTCTTGGTCATTTCCTTTTCCTAGATTTTTCATCCACATTGCGGAGGATTTATTGTATACTAAGGTTTCAGGAGGCTTCTTATCTATCTAACCATCCACTGAAATACCCACCAGTAATTTGAGCAATGTTCCTAGGTCTTCACAGTCACTGCCCAACCATCCCTTATTCCCGTAACCAAGAGATCTAGTTCTCGCTTTCTTTTTCCCTTTGACCCCTTCTGCTGTTCCTGAGCCACACTGGGCCAAGGCCCTATTTGCATACACAAATTGAATACAGTTGTTTCCACTCTGCATCTTCATTCTTGCCCAGACATTCCTGCGAAACAAGCACAGGCCTCTAGGATCTCTAATTCCACAAATCTATATATGAGTTCTATTATCCTCCCCAGGGTTTTGTTCTGGCATGGGGAGGGGCCAGAGTAACTTTCAAAGGGTCTCATAACAAGTCTTTTGAATTATGGGCAATTCAAATGCATACTAAGGTAGAGAAAATGGTATAATGAAACCCGTGGACCCATCACTAAGCCTCAGCAATCATCTAATCCCAAACCAATTTTGTTTTATCTATATTCCTAGCCCCCACCAATGTTATTTGGAAGCAACTCACAGTTATATTATTTCATTTGTAAACATTTAAGTAATCTCTAAAAGATAAGGCTGCTTAAAAATAAACCATAACACAATACTATTACCACAGTAAGCCAAGAACAATCTTGCTTAAGATCATCAAATATCTGCATAGTATTCATATATTTTTATACTTCCTTGGTGTATATTTTATACACCTTGGGTGTCTAATAAATATTTTGCTTTTTAAATAATTACTTTATTTGAACTGGGATCCAAATAAGAATCATTCATTGCTGTTGATCAATATGTGTCATAAGTCTATCTATCTTACAGGCAATGTCTCCACCAATTGTTTTTCTCCCCTTGCAAACTTTTCTTGAAGAAGTCACGTCATTTGTCCTGTAGATTTCCAGGAAATGCTTATCTAGATTTTGAGTGGGGAAGCTGACATACACATATGCACATTTATAAAATACCCTCTCAAATTTACCTTGAAACTACTTTCCGTTGCCACCTATTTAAGTACATGTCACATAAACCCCAAATCTGAGTGGCTTAACAGTATAGAAATGCATTTCTTCACAGTAATATCTACAACAGGTGTTAGTGATCCGCCAAAAAGTGGCTCCCTTACATAACATGATTTGGAAACTTTTACCCTTTGTCTTTTGTGGTCCCAATATGTTTAACACATGGCTTTTGAGTTTGCTAAGTAGGTCCTCTCTATTCCGATCAGCCAGTGGGAAAGAGAAAGCAGCATGGATTTTTTTATGCAGGGTGTTTATTTAAAAAATAGACCAGGCCTAAATGTGGCACACACCATTTCCCCTTACATACCACAGCAACACCTAACTGCAAAGGACGTTGGGAGATAATGTTTAACTGCCTGCCAGGAAGAAGAATTAAGGCTTATGTAAGTAAAGTCAGCCAGTCTCTATTCCGCTCCAAGGACTACACTTTTGAAGTTCAAATGTCATAACAATATCTTCTATTTTATTCCTACTTCTTTGCCATCCCTTTTCTAGTTAATAAATATAAACTTATCTTGTTTGGCTGGAATAGCATGATGAGGTTAAAAGAATTACCAGGTTAAAGGATAAAAATGTCCGTTAAAATGTCAAGATATTGGACGGACTATGGTGGCTGAGCAGGCGAAGTTCTCACCTGCCATGCCAGAGACCTGGGTTCGATTCCCGGTGCCTGCCCATGCCAAAAAAAAAAAGCTTTTTTCTAGGTGTTTTCCTGCTATTTAATGTAGTATTTTATAATACAGTGTTATGGTATAGTTAAATGGAATTTGAGTCCTTATTGACAACTATCTAGTTTTGTAAACCTGATTAACTTAGTTTCTCTAAGTCTCACTCCCCTCACTTATAAAATGGCTCTAATAATGCCTTGTTCATAAAGTTGAGGTAAGTATTTAATTAAATAATATAAGGAAAGGTTTTAACACAATGCCCTGTATAAATTAGAATCCCAGTTAATAGTAACAATCAATAATAAATCAAGTGATGAATTTTTCTCTAATCACTAAATCATTCCATATTACTCTAAGCTTGATATTACAGACCAAACCTCTACACACATGTATCACATTTCTGGATGTAGTCATCCATATCTACTTGAAAAGCTCTGAATATCTATCTCTTTATCTTTAAATATTGAACAACTTAAAGAATCAGAAGAGCAGAGTTAAATAAACTATGGAAGAATATAAAAAGTTGTCAGTGTTTGAATAGTATGGATTGTATTATGTTATTTATACTTAAAAAAAATGGATTATTGTCCTTAAAAAGCAAATCAGTTTGGAATAATTGCGTTATTGGCCTGATTCTTGTTTTTTCTTTTGTTTTGTTGTGCTTTGTTTTGCTTTGCACTTAGGTCAGCTTTTGTTGTGCAGGAATCTGTACAGTTCAATTTCCAAATGCCTGGAAATGAGAATTTGCCAAGGTAATGCTTTCCCTTCTTCACTGCCAAGTTCAGAGATCCAGCTGGAAATAAGAGCAGCTGCTCCTGGTGCCCTAGTTTATGGCACTTCAGACACAGCTTAGCTTTATCCTACTATAAGTACAGACATTTCAAGACCCCGTGGAATGGGACACGACCCATTTATTTTATATTTGGATGCACTTTTGCTGAAGATAGACTGGGTGGGGGAGGTGTGAAGGAAGGATGGAGCAAGAGCCCATTGATATCAGGTCAATTATATGTATATTTTTAGAGTACCTTTCACTTAGAAGAAGAGGGTTCATTATATCTCATTATCCTGTCCTATGTGCCCCTCAAAAGTTAAGGGTGCTTCACTTAAATTGAATAAAGGTGAACCTAGTTTGGAATTGGAACTGTCCAGCTTTGCAGGTTGCTCACCGCACAGAGAACTTTCTTTCCTAGGATGGGAGAAAGCCACCACGCCATTGCTCTGTTAACAACCTATTTTTATGTTCAGGAAGTAGAGTTATTGCAGAATCATGGGAATTGGAGACGGAAAGAATTCAAGAAGCAATCCATTCCAACTTGAGGCCACTTGAGAAGAACTTTTAGTCTCCTCTCCGATGATAGTTTTGGACCGCCAAATTCTTCTTACTGTGTGCTGGGATGATTTAATGCAAGGCTAAAATTCCTGTAAATTTCATAAACAGGGGCATAAAGGTGCTTAACAGTCTATTCACAATTAGATTTTAAAAGATTGACCTCCTGTGAAAGGGATGACCTTTCTATAGCCATTTTCTTTTACAGGACAGTCACCTTTTGGTAAACAAAAGCCAAAACCACAATACATTGATGAAAAGATATAAATATGCCAAAAATAAAACAAAAATTCAGTATACTATAGCTAAATCCATGAACAGTGAGACACAAATCAAAGCATGTGACATGGAATTACTCATCCTATAAGATAAAGGCCCTCATCTTGTCTTTAGCAGTATCTGTAAAATGGCCAAATATGACTTACAGAAACTGAAAGTCAGAAAAAAAACGTGTTCTTTAAACCAGTCCCATAAATTTACCAATGATAAAATGCAGACCTAAACAAGTTAAGGGACTTGCTTGAAGGGTCTCAGAAAATTATTAGTAGAATCCCACACTGACTCACATTCCAGGGCTCTTTATGCTAAACAATAGTACCTTTGATTAATTGCTAAGGAACTACGTAAATATCTGATTGAAGTCTCCAAGTGTTATTCTTACCAGATATTTTAAGCAGGATTTGGCACAACATTTGGTGAATTAGAGGTCTTGAAAGCTGTGATGTGATTGACTTTGTAGTGAAAGGGTTGAGATTTGGAAAATTACCTGCTTAAAAATGCCATTGAACTTAAGTCAGTGACAGGGAAAATAGCCTCTGAGGATAGGAATCAGAAGTGCAATGTTCTACTACAATTTCTGCATCTGAATTGCTGGGTGATTTATGGTAATTACTGAACGTCTCTAAATGAAGGGATTTAATTAAATCATTCCTAAGGCTCCTCTGAGACTTCCACTGAGTTATCCAGCATAACTGTTCTTGCTTATTAAGTATTTGCTGAAGGAATTTTGCACATATGTTTGGTGAAAGATTCTTTCATCATATTAAGTTTAGAGCATGTCTTTCATTAGAAGAAATTAATGGGAAAATGTTAACTAAGAGTATTGATTTATTTTACAAACGACTATATAATCTTTGCGAGGTTATGTCCTTATGCTCTTGAATAATTAATAGGTGTATATAACTTTTTCAAGATGTCACAGACCTGAAGAATAATATAAAAATAATAGCAGAATTTTTAGCCTTGGAACTTATAAACATGGGAAATGGAGAATATGCAATAATGGTTAAGAAATGAAGGTGGGAGAACAACTATAATGATGGGAGAATCCTTAAGTTGAAAAATTGTTGGAAAGTACTCAAAGTCCTGTGGGGGGAAAAAAGTGACTGGCTTGCTGTACATCAATATCTTAATATCCACAGAATGCCTTGAACAAGCCACTTCCTTAGTCTTTCCTCAAACATTTCCAAGCCACTTTTAAAATGTTTATCTACGTAGAAATATATGTTTGACTTATAATTTAAGTAAATTGATAAATTGTATTTGTTTTACAGAAATAAGCATCACAGTCAATTTTTCTAAGAAATTTGCAGTGTGCATCCTAAATATTAATATGTAATATGCAGAAAGATAATTATAACAATATACAATCTACATCTCTGTCAGATAGGAACCTTAAAAATAATTCACGATTAATAGAACAAAAGGCTTAACTTCCGTTCTGAAGTTTCCATCTTTATGCTACTAATGCACTGTTTATACACTTTTTTTTCCCTTGTGCTCTGTATGCCGAGTTGGGGGGGGAGGTCACATTTCATTCTTTTTCCATGTGAGTATCCCCTTATTACAGAACCATTTGTTGAATTTTTGTTTGTTTTTTCATTTGTTTGTTTATTCATTTGGGAGGTGTACTGGCCGGGAATCGAACCCTGGTCTCCCACATGGCAGTCGAGAATTCTACCACTGAATTACCCTCACACCCTGGTTTATGTACTTTTATCACAGCACCTGTAACTCATTATTGCACCTGTAACTCATTATTGCACTCATCTTATTTACACGTTTGATTTTCTCCGCTTGTATCTGAGAACAGAAAGCTTAACTTTTTATCTTCATGTATCCAGGTATACTGGCACCAAGACATATTAATTTCTTTAATTAATTTAAATTACGTTTTGTATTTTAGAACATTGCCATGCTCAAGATTTATGTGAATTCAGCAAAGTTCTGTATCCTCCCTCGTCCCCATGCCCCTAATGTGATGAGTATAAATAAGGATTACTTATACTCATAGGGCTATTGTAATAATTAACTGAAATAGATATTGTGGTTATGTATCATAAATTTTAATTTTCTCAAAAATTGAATTATTTAATAAAATTTTGCCTCTTTTTTGGTTGTCATCATTTAGTAACCACAAAATTAATCATGCACTAAGAAAAAGAAAGTTTAATCAGGAACATACTTTGGGGGTCAGGAAGGATTTATTTTAATTGTTGTGATACCAACCACTTCCAGACAAGATTACCTAGTAATGAGAGAAATCAATGCAATTAACTTGAAATTTTTTCAAGGATGTTCATTAATTTCACGCCTTAGGTCATGGCCCCACATCCGTCTGCAATACTCTGCTGCTTATCCTTAGTGTTGGTTTTGCTCAGAGCATGGATAGGAAGGAAAGAAGACATGATGGACTCAAAGACCTTTGCTCCCCATGGATTCATCTTGCATTTTGATCGCATTTCAAATATCTGCTCCAGTTCAATGCCTTCTCCACCCCTAGTGGAATGCGTGCATATTTGGACGCCTTTTTCAAATCTTCTTTAGAAATGTTACTTACTGAATAAATACTTACTGGTTGATTTATTAACTTATGTTGCTTTCACTGACTTACTCTCTCTGCCTGAAACTCTTACACTTCCTACTTTGGTAATTACTCCTTTGAAAACTTGGGAACGCTATAGAATCCCAATAGCCTGGGATCACTATATATAGTATGTAGAACCACTCTATAGGAATTAAAAACTCTGTGGAGTCTTCACATTTCTAGTAGTTAGACTCACAGAAGTGGAAGGGACTTAGGAAATCAACACTAATATCAACAATTTAAGGGTGAGAGAAAAGAGAGAGACAAAGGGAATACGGAATTGTTCAAAGTCACTCAGCTCCTAAGTGGCAGAATTGGAATTAGAATTTCAGCTCTTTGACTCCTAATTTAGAGCTCTTTCTACTGAATGACTCTGTCTTCTTTCCTGCTGCTAAAATTTTCAATACACAGAATTGTTTAACATCTTTAAATGGCTTGGTATATACTCCAAGAACCATTAGGCTTCATTCCTCTTAGGGTCAACCTGACACTCAGCTGAAGCCATCCATTTTCAGTCCAATCCAGAGACCAAAGAGGTGTCTGTGTTATTGACTGTGTGTACACTGGTTACTACAAATATCTACAATTTTAAGGACTCTGCATGGATCGCATTTCCATGCAAGCTGCACTGCAGTGACCCAGACACAACACTGACAACTGTGGAGTAAATAAATAAAAACAGAGTATTTTGATCCCAGTGTGTGTGTGTGGGGGCGGGGGGCAATGATGGTGATGAGAAGAAAGAGAAGCAGGCAGAATGAAAAAGCCACAGCTGTGAAAAGAACAGATGCGGCCCAGAGGAGAGGGGAGAGAGTGAGAAGGGGAGGAGAGAAAAGATTACGGTTCTGCCAATGTCAGAAATGTTGGAAGCTCTTTTAAAGGGACACACATACTTGGGACAGGTGGGAAGTGTTTACATTAAAACCAGAATATCAAATGCCTTTCTAAATGCTGGCCACATTACTAGAGACCCAAACTGACCCAAAGGAAAAAGCTAAGTCCTTGCCCACAGAGCCCATTACAGGCAGAGCCTCCAGAATTCTTTGTATGCCATTAAAATTACTGGATCTCAACACATTATGCTCTATGCAGACTGTTCCAAAGCGTGGTGCCTGGACCAGAAACATCAGCATCATCAAGGAAATTGATAGAAGTGCAAGTTTTCCACCCTCATTCAGACCTGCTGAATCAGAAACTCTGCGGGTGGACCTGAAATTGATGTTTTAACAAGGCTTCCAGGTGATTCTGTTCTAGCTCAAGAATGACAAATAGGGTGGGCCATGGTGGCTCAGCAGGCAGAGTTCTCGCCTGCCATGCCAGAGACCTGGGTGTGATTCCCGGTGTCTGCCCATGCAAAAAAGAAAAAGAATGTCAACCACTGCTCTATGCATGATTCCACTCAGCTTCCTCATGGTTCTTCATAAACTTGTCACCCCAGGCAACAAGTCTCCACTCAACTTCACATCTTGGTCCATTTGCATTCTGCAAGTCCCATACCCTGATGTTTACCCAAGCAAAGTCTTTCTAAGGAGCAACAGTCTCCTTAGAAAGGAAACAGCAGCAAGAAACTGTACAGCTTGTGGCTCCAATAGCTGGGCAACAGAACAGCTAAACCCACAGGACAAAAGTCTGAAGTGCATGCAAAGAGATTCCATTTAGGCAGAGGTGTGCAACACACACCCCAAATTGGCCTAGTGCAAGGATGGTAGCCTCAGTTTCAAGGACATTTAAAATAGCTTTCCTCAATGCCTTTTATTTAAGGAATGCAAAACATTTTTCAAACAATCAAGCTATGGAACTTGGGAACATAAGTGTCTAGAGGAAACTTAAAAAAAAATTGGGTTTAAACAAAGTTCAGTTTCCCATGCAGAAAAAACATATCCTCTATCTTTTGATATTATTTTTAGGCATTTGCTGAAATAGTGGCTAGGAATCGAGAGATTTGAATTCCAGTCCTACATCTTCTACTGACCCCTGATCGCTAGACAGGTCATTTTTCCTCTCTCATCTCAAGTTTCCCCTCTTGTAAAATGGGAAACTTGATTAGAAAGAGTACTTAAGGTCCTTTTTCTACTCTAACATTTCATAGTGGAGGTGGTTGGTTAGTAGAGTACTTAATTAAGTCAGGGTTCTAAATTCATTTTTCCTATTTGTTTGGTGTAGCTTTGCTCAGTTCTGAGTGGATGGGCTTCATCCAAGCCAGTCACTCCTTTTAAAGACATGTACATTGGCTCCCAAAATGTGGCTCACTAGGTATGGCATAGCACCAAGATATCAATCACTACTTTGGGGAAAACAACTTAAAGTACATTCTATTTTGCACATAGAGAGTGCGATGGTGCCAACTGAAAGGAAGTCTCAAAATTGCTATCAAAAGGCTGTTTTAAAGTATTTTAAAGTACAGGGAGTCAACTTTTGAGATCTTGGTGATCTAGGTTCTGCCTTCATTTTAAATACCTCAACACACTTAGGTCAAGACTCACTTTGCCAAAGGGCAAAAATAAAAAATATATACGGAATGTCAGAACTATAAATTTCTTAAAAAGTTGAGTAAGCATTGGATGGGAGGAGAACAGAAAGACTAATTATTGCTAGCACGTGCCAGAAAATATGTTAGATGCTTTACTACGCCTACCATTTTACACTGAAAACAACTAGTCACTCTTTTCATTTCACCAGTGGGAAAATGGCATTCTCAGGAAAGAGACCTAGTGTGACAGGTTGAACAATGAATTAGGAAAAGACGTAAAATTAGACTCCTGTGCAGTGATTTTTCCAATCTGTTATGTTCTCGCTCCTCACAGATTTTTTTTCCCTAAAAAACTCATTATCCTCCCCCACCAAAAAAAAAAAAGACAACTAAGCAGCAATAGAGAAGAAAACATTTGAAAGGAGCAAGTCTTTCTGATTTTTTTCACTCTAAAAATAACTACATTTTAAACCCTGGAAAGAAATCCCAAGGATGATTACAGATTAGCTCAAATGAGCACCCAAGCAATCACCCCAGTGTAAGGAATTCCAGGTCAAAACTTATGGCATTGTATATGAGAGGCATTTTACCATGATTGTATGATTATATTTATTTCTGTTTTTGACTTCTTCTCCATGCTGCACTCCCACAACATATCATGTGAGTCTACCATCATATTACAGCTATTGCTCTTATTTAACTGTTTTTCTGTCCAGAGAATAATCTATAACTACTTAGCCTGATGATCACATAAATCTTTTAATTATTATTATTTATTTTCTTAATTATTTGTAATTTGTTATCATTATATCATTGCTTCAACAGTTGGGTGTGGCAAGTGCCAATTTTTATTAAGACCATGCAGTCAATACTATTGTATTCATTTAATAAGAATTAAAGAAAGTTCATATTTCATTGATGCATCTTTCTATTTTATTAATGCCTATTTTTTTATTGAAAGTATCACATTCAATATTTTAATCTAAATATTTGTTCAAGTCACACTGCAGTACTTGGTAGTAAAGATGCCACTATACCAAAAAAGATTGTTTTTTTTTTTTTTGAAAAGAATAAATAATTTGTGGTAACTTTAAAAAAAGTTTAATCATATTTTATCTTATTATATATATTTACTTTATTATATCTTATACATATTTATCATATATAATTGTATGTATGAAATGTCACCTTCTACATTTTAAACTGGAGGCCCGACAATAAGTACAAGCACAAAGGAGAAAAATATAAGTCAAATTCCAAACATAAAGCTTCCACGTTACAATTTTTAAGTTAAAATCAAAGTTGAAATTTTGAGGAAAATAAATTCTCATGAATAATAGAAAAAAAAGATTACAGTCAACATGAAGAGCTAGAGCACATTTGTAGCTGTTAGTGAAAGTATTGAGCCACCAGATAAATGAATAAAGTGCTAATTTTCCCTTACATGTTGCTTTCCCTCTCTTCCTCTTCTATTCATTCTTCCTGAATGATCTTTCCCACCATGATTTGAGCCATCACTTACAGGATGATAAGACACAAACCTTCATTTTCATCTCAGAATTCTGTCCTGAGTACCAGAGCTATATATTCAATTGCCTACTGACCGATTCCATTTTGATGTTCCGTAAGTACTTCAAAGTCAAGGGGAAACTACCATTTTCTTCGTAAGTGTTCCAAATCCACATTCTCTTCCTTTATTCCCTATCACAGTGAATGGAACCACCATCTGCTTGGGAAATCAGCCAGAAATGTGTGTCTCATTTCTGGTTTCTTCCTCTTTCCCCATTCCTCTCTGCTACTCATCAAATCACTCATGCAATCCTACTCATTTACCTTCCTTAATGGTTCTAATAGATGGCCTCCTCTTTCCATTTTAGCTCTGCCATAGCCTTAATTCACAGCTTCTTCACGTTTCACCTGAGTTATTACAGAGCAACCATTTCATCTCCCTTCTTCCAGTTTAAATTTCTCCAATCTGCACTACGACTTGAGCACTACTTGTAAATTACATATCTAATCACGACAATGCCCTGCTTAAAACTTGTTGCTGATTCGGTAAAATCACAACTTCTTTGCAAGACCTCATAATCTGGTGTTCAGGCCTTATCTCTCACCGTGTCTCACTATAGCCCACCTTCTAAATTAAGGTATCTACAGTTCCCTAAACACACCCTTCTCTAATATGCCTCTACGTGTTTTCACAAGTTGTCCTTTTTGCCCCAAACATTTCCTCCTTTCCCTGTTTCCTCATTTCACTAATACTTTGCAACTTTCCAAATAGAGTTGAGACATCATATCCCCTGGAGAGCCTTCCTTGAAGGCAGGACTCCTCCCTTCTTTCCCAGAACACCCAGTCTACACTTTTCTCTGAGAAGTTATCATATTCATTTTTGCTATATTCTATTCCTTAGAAGTAAGTCACTAGGTTTGGGAGGGTGCAAACAAGGATGAAAACCCCAGGATGCAGGGATCATTAGGGGTCATCTTAAAGTCTTCCTAGTACAATCATCCTTAACTTACTAAATTAAATTAAAAGGTAAGATAATATCCGATGCCAACAAAAATTAAAACTGTTTTGCCTATATAATGGTGGCAGCTATAAGATTTTGGGAAGAGCCAACACGACAAACAAATTCACCACCCTTCCCTGTTTACATGGGACATGACTCCCAGGGCTGTGGACCTTCCTGGCAATGTGGGACAGAAACTCTAGAATAAGGTGAGACTAGCATCAAGGGATTGAGAAAACCTTCTCGACAAAAAGGTGGAAGAGTGAAATGAGACAAAGTGTCAATGGCTGAGAGATTCCAAACAGAGTCGAGAGGTTATCCTGGAGGTTATTCTTATGCATTAAGTAGATATCACCTTGTTATCCAAGATGTAATGGAGAGGCTGGAGGGAACTGCCTCAAACTGTAGAGCTGTGTTCCAGTAGCCATGTTTCTTGAAGATGATTGTATAATGATAAAGCTTTCACAATGTGACTGTGTGATTTTTAAAACTGTTTTGCCTATATAATGGTGGCAGCTATAAGATTTTGGGAAGAGACATCTTTTGTCTCTTGGGAAGAGACAAAAGACTCTTGGGAAGAGTCTTGGGAAGAGACAAAATCTTTTGTCTGATGCTCCTTTTATCTACCTTGTCAACAGATGAGTAGAACATATGAAATAAAAATAAATAATAGGGGGAACAAATGTAAAAATAAATTTAGTTTGAAATGCTAGAGATCAATGAAAAGGAGGGGTAAGGGGTATGGTATGTATAAATTTTTTTTTCTGTTTTCTTTTTATTTCTTTTTCTGAATAGATGCAAATGTTCCAAGAAATGATCATGGTGATGAATATATAACCATGTGATGATATTGTGAATTACTGGTTATATATGTAGAATGGAATGATCAAAATAGGAATGTTTGTGTTTGATAGGTGTTTTTTGGTATTTAAAAAATATAAAATAAAAAAAAAAGATTTTGGGAAAGTCATTCCATTTCTCCAAGCTTCGGTTTCTTATCGTTAGAATGAGGTTAATAATATCCCCTTTATATGCCTTGAAGTTTACTAGAAGGAACAAATATAACGATGGTTATGAGTACATTTGATAAATTCTACAGAGTGATAAAAAAAAACTTAGTGGATATGTTTCCATGAGTTTGTTGGCCCTGGTGGTGTTTCCAGGCAGACCTAAACCTGGGACCCGAGCTGGCATTGGCAGTCAGTGAATCATCCCTCAAACCCTCAATCATAAAGTGCAAAGCAAGTCTGAGCTATTCTTTGATTTGTTGTGGGTTTATGCCCTTTAAAGCCACACCTACCTATATAAGAACCAAGAACTTAGGAAGAATTCATTTGAAATGCGTGTTCAATCGGGCATGGCAACCTTAGGTTCAGCCCTTTTACTATAAGCCCACGTTGATTTTGTTAACAGCTTGCAACTGCTTCTGAACTTGCCCTTGTGTAACCCCAGGGAGACCTAAGTCAGCCTCCAACTTGAATGAAGACAGAACCTCGCACAGCAGGGCAAAGAGCACTTGTTATTACCAACCTCCCATCAGCACAGCTTGGGCCTCCAGTGCTACACAAAGATGTTAGTGTTTTCATCAGTTTAACAACCAGAAGCAAATAGATCTCATCCTACACTCATTACCAGAACCCAGTTTAAGAGTACAGATACCTCAGAACTGCTGCTGTGTATGCCACGGCAGTTATGGCAAAAATCCTGGGCCCCTGGATCATTGGAGGGTTAGGAAAATGTCCAAAAGCACAAGGTCTCTGGTCCCCTCTAGGGGAACTGCTGGAATGTTGTTTATCTTCAGACCGCAACAACTGGTCCAGCGTTTCACAACAGGAAGGTCTGTCCTGGAGCTCGGACATAGAGGCTGAGAGAAGAACGCTTGAAATAACTCCCCTTCTTCTCTTCTACCTTCTGTCTCTAACACCCTTCTGGACGCTTCTCTCGCCCAACTGTTCACATTCAAAAAAAAAAAAGCACAGCCAGCAGCCAAGACTGTGACCTTGAAATCAATACAGCTTTCTGAGTAGCTTGCTGTTAATTTAATACTCTAGCTGAGATAGGAGACAGCCTAATCCAACATGACTTTAGGTGATAGGGAAAACCAGGAACTATGCCTTCTTTTGTTGTCCTAACCTCTTGGTTTATAAATCTTACCCTTTCTGATACAGCATCTGTGTTTTTAGAAATGCAGGTGTAGTCTGCCCAAATTCTTGTTAATAGGCCATTCCTGGTCACTTCATTTTAGCTGCACAAGATTTGGGGGAGTCAGTTTTAAAAAGTGCCAGCCCGGGTCATTCCTGTGTGCATGCCCGATTAAACACTGGAAGTCAAAAATTGTTTTGGCAAAAAAAAATTTTTTTTAAGTCCTAATAAATAGTCCTGTGGCCTTGGACAATTCAATGATTCCATTAACCTAAGACTCTGTGCATAACTTGAGAGAGGAGAGGTGACATGTGCCTGAACTGATGCACTAAGACTCATTTGAGCTCCATGGATCTATGACTCTTCTTGGCAGAGAAGCGGAACTGGGAAGAATCTTGGTAGTTTGACTCTTTAACATAATGGGAACAGATTGCTATTGAGAAAAGAATCTTTATCTTTTTTTACCAGACCATAAGGATGTTCCTGAACTTTGGGGAGTTGCAATAGGGAAACCCTGGATTGTAATGTTTATGATTCAGTTAGTCACACCTCCCATCACTCAAACTGCTTTTGCACAAACGGCTTCAGCTCAGCTCTTTTTATCTCTGATGGGGAGAAAAGGAAGAAAGCTGGACCCGCAAATTTGCCTTTTTGTGAGATATGCTGGCATGTAGAAACTCTTGGCCTGAAGACGAATGACAAAATAATAAATGTTTAGGAAAAGTATAACTACTTCATTTCCAACTCCTTGAAAACATTTAACTCATCACTTTGGCAGGTCACAATATTTCTACTTCTGGAAAGACTCTGCCATTTAACTAGTTGTGTTACTTTGAGCAAGTTGGCTAACCTCTCCGAGGCTGTTTCCTCTTCTGTAAAACAGGGATAATAATATTACCTGTTGTGAGAATTATATATGAAAATAAATGTAAAATGTTAGGCACATAGTAAGGGCCGTTGTCATTAGACAGGTTATTTTCGAAAAGCCAATGAATGATCGATTTCTATTTTACCATCTTGGCCTGCCCAGAACCTAGCACAATGTTTTGCATAAAAATATAATAGCAAGGATTTAACAAGGATAAGATTTCAATGGCTTTAAATTTATGAGTTCATAATATATTTTTAAAAAGTACTGGTCACCTTCAGATGATGAACACAAACTATCTTAAGAACTGGCAAATAAAAAGGAAAAATATATATATAATAGCTATAATCACCTCAATGAATGAATGATTGAATAGATAAATAAATAAGTGGAAGAACAAATATCAGATAGAGATGTTCCTATTATCAGGATTTGACTTTGACTCATATCATGAAACGTTACATCCATCTTAAAACTGTTATATTTTTTTGTGATGCCAAGAGGCATTTTAATCATGGTGCTTGGAAGTTCAGGTGGAGAACTGGGGAATGCAGATGCCGAGACATTGGCAGAACATCCTTGGATCCAGTGCTTTGCTGTCGTTGGCTTTTTTTTTCTGAAGAAACTTTGCTTGTTCTGCAACTAAGTTTCATCAATTGCAAAGTGAAAATAATTAGAGTTACCACATAATAGAGTGAACCTATTAGCTCCTTGAGAAACCAATTGGCTAAATCCTGGGTAAATAATAGAGGTATCCTAGGATGTCAGAAAGAATTTCAAGAAGCAATAACTTTTTTTTCTTTTTTCGCATGGGCAGGCACCAGGAATCGAACCCGGGTCTCTGGCACGGCAGGTGAGAACTCTGCCACTGTGCCACCATTGCCTGCCTAAGAAGTAATAACATTTTAAACAAACTGCTTTAACAAGCTCTTGTATGATCTCTTATATTCTGTCAAAATTCAGAATTATGGATGGAAAAGGAAGACGAGAGTTAGCACTTTTATGGAAGTTAAAATTTACAGATGGTTACAATACTAATTCAAATACATGTAATATATACAAAATTGGCTCATTTGAATAAGGAATTGGGTACCTGAAAATATTCACCCCTTCCAAATTTCCATCCAAGCCAATTAAAAAAGTTTAACACCAGGGAAGAATAAAAAGGTCAGGATGCAAAAGTTAGATTTTATATAGAATAGATGAAAATGTTCAGAGGAACACATGTAGAGAATTACAAAAATACACTGGGGCAAATATTGTTATCAGTGGCCTACACACCAGTACAAAAATTTCTGACAATAGGTTCTAAGATGTTGATTTGCCAAGTCAAAAGAATGGACATTTAAAAATTTTAATAGATGCTGCCAAATTGTCCCTCAAAATAATGAATTGTAGCAAGCTACATTCACTATTTTATGCATAAGTGATTTTTTTCTCCTACATCCTGGTCAACAAAGTCTACTAGATTTTAAAACATTCTCTTTTAAAAAAAATAATGCAGCCAAAAAATGGAAACAATCCAGGTATCTATCAACACGTTAATAGATGAACAGATTTTGGTATAACCAAACAATAGAATGCCACCGAGCAATAAAAAGGAAAAAAAAATGATACACATAGCAAAATGGATGACTCTTAAAAACATGTCTTGTGAAAGAAACCAGACAACAAAGAATACATACTGCATTATTCCATTTATATGAGATACAAGAAGACAAAGAACTATATTCCTAGTAACAGTAATATGGGGCTGGAAGTGAGGATGGTTTGACTATAAAGTTATAAGAGGGAACTTTTGCGGGAATGGAAACATCTTGATTGTTGCGGTGTTTTTACAGCTGAATATGTTTGTCAGAATTCTATAACTAAATAAAGCCAATTGACTCAAAAAGAAGAAAACAAGAGGGGGAGGGTATCAGTCATCCAGGGGAGGGTGTTAGTCATCTGAGTTTAATTGGGTTTGGATTATATCTGATCCAGGATTCTAGTGCTTTTTTTTTTCTCTTTTTTTTCTTTTTTTCCCAATTGCAGCAGCTTTCTCTAGATTATTTCATTGTCTCTTTTACTTTTCCAGCTGTACTTCCCAACAGCAGTGCTGTAGAGCATTGGCTTTGGAGTCAAAAAGCCTGGGATTGAGATCTGGAAACAGCTTACTATGTTACTGAAAATAAATTAGTTTATCACTTGGAGTTTTGGCATGTTTAGTTGAACCTCTCCCCTCACCCCCCCCAAACACACTCAGAGATTTCTTCAGGAGGAAAAAAAAATAAGTAGCGATTGTATAAGATTTTGTATTTTTTATTACACTATTATTAGGCAACCTCGCAGAAAATATACCATTTGCACAGCTCTTATGTAAGAAACTTCAGAAACCTGGAGTCACCTTGGGCACTACCTCTTACTTATGCAATCCTACATACAGATCCAGTGGGTCATTAGTAATAATAATGAGAAGAAGGATACTGTTAATAAAATTCACTAATTAATTTCTATATGGAAATAACTGTTTCAAGCATTTCACATGAATTATCTCATTTGAGCCTCACAAAAATGCCATCAAGTAGGTATTTTTAATTACCTCCATCTTCCCTCTTTGATACTGGATGAGCTCACCTCACCCACTGTTCAGAGCTCAGTTATGGCCATAGCTTTCTCTCAGGCATCTGCCCTCTGACTGTCTTCTCATCTGCCAAACTGATACAGAAAGAAAGTTCTAAAAGCTGGAATCTAACTCATCACTTTCTTGCCTAAAAATCTTTGAATACCTTCCCAGCACTATCAAGATGAAGCCCTAACTCCTTGTCTTGGCATACAAGGACGATGAGCTGGCTCTTACCTACCTACCTAACCTCATCTCGAATCTCCAAATCTTTCCTCCCACCCAACTCTTCCTCCAACCAGCCTAAAATACCAATCCTTCCCACTTTGCCATGCTCCTAGACCCCAATGCATATTATTCTTTCTGTTGAACACAATCTTCATCATCTTTAACAAACAGAATTCGGCCCATGTCAATTCTCTGAAATCCCCCATCAGCATCATCTCCTATCACATCTCTACTGCAGCACATAGCACACATCTGAATGATTGGTTTCCTGGGTTCCCTCCCACTAAATGCTACTCAAGGACAAGACCTGGTGCAAACTAATTTTATACCCCCCATCCCACCCCACCCCAGCGACTAACATAGCACCTGAAAAAGCATGCGCTAAATGAAGGGATGTGAAATGTTAAATGTCTGCAAAGACATGAACATCAACATTCTAAACTCTGTGCTGCGAATTCAAAGGAGGATAGTGTGCATCTGAGGTAAGATCTGATCCTAAATTCATCCCTTTGGAGCCTCAGTCACATGACTGTAGTCTTTTTTTTCTTTTCTTTTTTTTTTTGGTCAAAAGTAATATCTGAGGCCAACTTAAGGACACAGAGACTCTTAATTTTGCTGCTTTGTTCTGAGGTGAAAACACAATGCATTTGCATGAGACAGTCATCACTTAACTCCCTTGCTGCTGAGAAAACTAATATTTTGTCTCTTCCAGACAGGCTTGGAGATGTGATTAGGAGTCATTTGAAAAATGACACCCACAGTAAAATGGAGCGTTGTGGTCTCTTCTTCAATCCCATCTTCTGATCCTTTAAAATCTCCCTTAGGAACATTTATTTTTCTTTCCTTGTGACTGTTTATAAAAAAAGTGAGAATAAGAATTGTCTTCTGAAACTCCCTCTACCTGCCAAATTATCCAGCATTTACTTAGGCAATATTTAAGTCCCTGTATTTAAAGTAAACCTAAGATCTTTCCAACCGGTGTATCAATGAAAACTCATGCTAGATTATGTGGCTGGTCATTATCCTTCTTTGCCAAACAAATGTAAACAAACAGAAAGATTAATTAATTCATGAGTTTTGTCATTGCTCTTGGTCTTCCCCATTTCCTGCTGAGCCTTTATAGCTAGACTTTGTTTCAGTCAGTGTTTTCACTGTGTCATCATAGGCTAACAGAATCTCAGGTTTGGGCAGGAACCTGATGCTGGATCTTTTCTATCTAGTATCCCTGCCAAATAGCTGTGGAATCTCTGGTTGAAATCTCCTTTGATAGGGAGCTCACACATCTCTAGTAACAGGTTACCCCATTTTGGATAACCCTGGAATAATTTTTCCAAGACCATCCATGACATTAGTCCTAATCTATCCTTTAGGACCACAAAGCACAAATATAATATTTCCTCTGTGCCAGCTCTTCGAATTTGTGAAAATACTAAGGATAATTCCATTAAGTTTTCTGCAAGTTGTACCCTCATAGCAAGTGGTTTGAGTCATCTTCCCTTGAAAAGTCCTCTGATTGACAATAACACTCTGAAGTCCCACCCATAGATTGGAGAGCTGCCATCAGATGTTTTCTGACAAAGCAGAAGAAGAACAAGAAGACTACTGTCCCCCTGTCCCATCAACTGACATGAGTCTCTTATCTCTTTTCTTGGTTGTGAATTTTCCCCTCTACTTTGAAACCCACCATTCAGCTGTCATGACATTAAACTCATATGGTCATCATCCTCTTTTTCCTTCACTCATTACTAAAAAGTATAACACATATGATCTTTCCAATACAGGAAGTACAAATATAAAATGAAAATTGTAATTCATTTGAATACAATCTCCATTTAAGCCCCTAATTCTGTCTTGTGGCAGAAAGAAGTTGCCCTTGACTTTTTTCTTTTTCTCATAATCCGTATTTAGTCTATTGCTTCTATCTTCCAAATATATCCAGAATCCAAATGCTACCTTGTGGTATCATGTCTAAGCCACCATCTGATCTCAGCTGCATTAGCAGTAGTCTCCCTACTGCTGTCTCTGCTTCTGCTTTGATCTCCACAACCTGGTTTACTCAGAGCATCTGAAGTGATCCTTTAAAAAATTTAGTCAAACCATGTCACACTTCTGCTCAAAACAGTGAAAAGCTCCCTATCTCACTCAGAATAAGAGCCAAAGCATATACTGGTCTGCATGATTCTACTCTCCAGATGCATGTGGCTTGTCTAACTTTGGCTTCTTCACTTCCCCAACTCACCACATTACAGCTTTACTGGCCTCCTTGGTTTTCCTCCAACACTTTAAGTATGTACTTGTCTCAGGACTTTTGCACTGGCTGTTCCTAGGTATTGCCACACCCTCACCCTTTCAGGTCTTTATTCAGTGATACATTTCTGATTATCATATTTAAAATTAACCACCTCCTTCCAGCACTCTCTCACAAATCTTTTTTAATCTTTCCTCATAGAATGTATCAAACTTGCACATACTCCTTTATTGTATTATTTTCCATGCCCTAACACTAAAATGCATTATGAAGGAGGGATTTCTATCCATTTTTTTTCTTTATTGCATCCCAAGTGACTAGAATGGTATCTGGCACCTCCCATTTGTGTGTCAGCACCTAATAAGTATTTGCTAAGTGAAGCCCCACCAGGTCCCTTGTCACATGTTCCGCAGTACTTCCGGTTTGACTTTACCTTTCATGACCATGTGACTCTTCCAGGACCACAGCCTGTCTCTGATCTCTCTGAAGAGACTTTTGGACAACTTCTGGATACCTTCCCATCCCACTCTGAGGCTGCAGAAACTTCTGAGACTTGCCTTTGACCTTTGCTGTCAACACATGATGTGGTACCATTTCCTATTCAGTGCTGCTGCTTGTGCTGACATGGGGTACCCTGGGACCCTGCTGAAATCCATTGGGAAAGTTGGTCTAAGTTCAGCTTTAATCTCAGGTCACCTCATTTGGGGGACATTTAATATTTAACCCTTTTCCCTTAGTTGAAGTTAGACACTGAGTGGGAGGAGTCATTTTCTTGGAAACTTTCTCAGGTTCTCACTAGCTTGCTCACCTCTCTTCCTCTTTCTCCAGATTTTATCTAGCCATGGTGGATATGACAAGCAATCTATGCCTATTTCTTCCATGCCAGAACTAACCTATGCCAGCACCTCCACTGTTGATGTTTAATTGTCCCGGGCTATTACAAGTCCAAAGGCATTTTTTCCCAAAAGTTTCCTTTCTGCCATGAACATCAAAAGGTCTGTTTTGAAACTCAAAAGCTTAATCTTTAGTTTCTTGTGTCTGAGTTTCTACAGTAACTATCTTCCTGAAGGCATGAGGCTGAAAGAATAATCTCAAGATTCAAGAAATTGGAAGGAGGTGAACACATTAATCAATATTTAAAAATATCACTCAGCTTCACAGAAAATAGAGTAGTTTGCATACCTTGACATGGAGGAGAAGTTAAATAGCATTTAGAATCGAGAGTCCCCACCTCCTCAACTCTTAACTCGTCTGGTACACCTGCTGCCAAAGTCCTAAGTGATATGCTCAAAAGACCTCACAGACAGATACACAGGACTCTTTATTCTATACTATTAATCTTCTGTCTAGGTGAAATCACAGAGCTTCTCACTCCTGTCTGATTTATTTCCATCAAGGTGAGTTGAGACAAACATTTGCAGTCACAAGCACTTCTTTTTGCCCCTGGGATCTCAGGTCATGATTAAAGGTTCTGTGGTAATTGGAATCATGCCACTGCCTGGACAGGAACCTTCCTAGGGAGGTGCACTAGGAAGGAATATCTGTCAGGCCCAAGATGATGAGGAAGGGACTGATCAGGGCCATTCAGAATGCATTCACATGCCTTAATATTCTGCCAAACTGCTAAGAGTGTGACATCCTCTTGGGTGAAAAACACATGCCAGAATATAAGGTTATTCCACCCCGACGCATGTGTCAGCCAAGGCAGATCTTCTCTGTAGGGATGGCTTAAAAAAATAAAAACGTATTTAAATTATTCAAATTATGTGGCATTTTCTAAGTCCCAGCATCTAGACCAGGTGAACATCTAGACCATTTCCCACATGTTACCACTTGGGAAACATTGGGGAAGTCCCAGGACAGGAGTCAAGTCAAGGATGCACGGTCAGCATGCGGAAGACAGTAGCATGGCTCAGATGAGAGGGTGCAATGCTGGGGCTAGTTAAAGAGAAAAATTTCAGTGGCTGGGAGTCAGGAGGCATCAAGGAGGAGGATTTAACCTGGGGTGTCGCTTTTATTACATTTTCAGTAAATCTCACCTTTGCATTCCTATTCTTCTGTAATCCACTGTGAGCTCAGGTAATGCAAAGTCATTTTCATATCAGCAAAAGGGATTAGGAAAGTAAATCTTCAGAGGAAAAAAAAATTCAGGAAGCATTTTAATGCCAAATGCAGTATAAATTATATTTTTTATCCACTCTTTCGGGTTGTTCATGCCTCAGCCCTCTGTTATGGACATGAATAAATGAAATCAACACATTTTGCTCTGTCCGTGGTGGCCCAGAGCACCCTAGAAGATGAATAATAGCTGCAACCCATTAGGGGATCACACAATGTGAGTAGTGAAGGCCTTGGATATGGTCAAGATCAGAAATCATCAATCGCATTTACACCCCCTTCAATAAACATAAAAATCACACACCAGCATTTAATTGCATTTGAAATTCAAAGTAAAATAAACATTGTGGGCAAAGAGACAAACTAGAGCAAAGGGAAAAGAGTGCCGCTTTTATTTATACCATGCATTCCACCCTCAAACTTTTATAGTCCCTCCTTTAAGAGTTATGGGATAGTTCAAGGATCAGTGAAATGGAGCCTACCCTTTTGTATGGCCCATGAGCTAAAAATAGATTTTACATTTTTTAAGCGGTTGAAAAAAATAATGTTTTATGACTTAAAACTGTATGAAATTCAAATTTCGGTGTCCATAAATAATGCTGCATTGGAACAGCCACATGCACATGTATTGTCTGTGGTTGCTTTTGTACCACAGCAGGAGTAAGTAGTTGTAACAGAGATAATATGGTCCATAAAACCTGAAATATTTACTGTATGACCTTTTACAGAAAAACAAAATTGCTGATCCCTGGTATGAAAGCAATATACTCTCTTCAAGATGAGGGAATTAAAACCCAGAGAGATGTAACATCTCAAGATCACATAGCTGGCATGGGGGACAGCCAACTCTAGGACCCAGTCATTTGAATCCCATGTAGGTATACCCTTCTCATTATACTACATTGTCTGAGAGTCCCAGGGATTATAGCCAGGGCAAAAGTCAGTGACTGAGCAAGCTGAAGGAACCAGAGCAGTTTTCAAAGGCTTTCCAGAGAATGAATGAATGATAAATTTCTTAAGGAGAGGGAGAGAATAAAAAGACCAAAATACTGAAACTAGTTATGAAGGTGTGTTTGGTAAATTAATTTTGCCTCCGAATATGCCTTACTGTAAGATGATGGAGCCCTTTGCTTCGAACTGAATCCTGTGTGATTTTCAGTCCTTGTCCCTGTGTGCTGTTTGTACTTATTCTTATTTTGCTGGCATAATTTGAGAGCCCACAGAAACAGGGATGTGGGATCCACTGGAAAAGAACAAGAAAGAGAATTTGGAGGTGGAGGGGAAAGTTGAGCTCAGTTTTCTGCTGGAGATTACATTTTTAATTTTATATTTATTTTCTTCAGCCTGACTCCCATCTCCTTTGTTCTGAGTAATGGAGTTAATTGTACATTCAAGGGATCACACTCTAAACCCCCTGAATGATTAAGAAATCTTATTGCAGTCAATCACCAGAAAACGCAAGGGAGGATTATCCAGAAAGACAATGAAAATCACATTTCTTCTAGTCAACTGCTTAGCACACAGACCTAATGTCTATCCTCCTTGCTTTCCTATGGCCTAAGTGTTGATATTCCAAGTCCTTCTCAGGGCAAAAAGCAATGTTCCCTTTACACCCTGGTCATGTGAAGTCAGTTGTTTGGATGAGCAAATCTTGTGAAACTGCTCTCTATGTGATTCTGATACCGATCTGTGAGTGCAGCTCTAGGGGTAAAGTCTTGCATTTAACTGCAAATAGAACAAAAGCTCTCATTATCTTCAGGCTACTAGACTTTTTGTGTCTAGTAGGGAGAAAGGAACCCCATGCATCATTTACTCACCTGACAGATATTTATTGGGCACCTACCACATGCAGACGTTATTTTAGCTGCTGGGGATAAAACAGTGAACAGAATATAGTCTCTGACCTTAAGGGCCTATATTTAGTCAAGCAAAGTAGACAGAAAGAAATAGGAAAGCCAAACTTGCATCTTATATAAGGGATAAGAAAAAGGTAAGGGCAGATTGCTCTGGGCCACCTAGGAGGGACTAAGAGGCTGGAAAAATAAACGTAATTTAACTAGGGAAAAAAGTTAGAGAAGGCAATTATCAGGCAAAGGGGACAAGTGTGAAGGCTTGGAGATAAGAATACCATGGCTTGTTCAGAAAAATAGAGTGTCACATCAAACCGGGGGGAAGGGAGAAGGGCAAGGGAGATGGGCAGGGGAACGGAGAGGTAGAATAGCAAAGGATGGGGCTAGAAAAGTCTGCAGATGCCAACTAAGAAGGTCTTTTGAGCCTTGTCCTGAGGATAAGGAATGTGGCTTTAACCTGAGTGCAAGGTTAGCCCTCAAAAGATTTTTAATAATGATGGTAGGAAATAAGATCAGATCAGCCTTTTTTTCCTTACCATTAACAACACTTACCTCTCCATTATACACTCATCTACATGATGCAACAATACTAATAATGATGCTAATGTGTATTGTGTTAACATGTGTGTGACATTGTGTTTGACATTTTTACCCGTATAACATTTAATCCTTAGAACAATCCTATGAAATGGATGTTATTTCTAACTTAGAAAGAAACAAATGCACAGAGAGGTTAAGCAATATGCCCAAGAATGTGCAAGCCTTAAGGGAGGAGCTGGGCTGAAATTTAAATCCAATGCATTCTGACGCCAGAGTTCAAGCTGAACAGGGACCTGAGAGTGAAGAGAACAAATTCAACTTCTATCTCTGATTCTCTGGCTCAGGTTTCCTTGTATTTAAATGAGAAAGATGGGCTAAATGATCTATATAGTCTCTTTCATTAAGTCTAATAAGATATGTTATTTCTCATTGATGCCAACAGAAAAATAAGAGCTAAGTTTAGGCAATTGACTCTCACTGTTCCTAAAGTGAGAATATAAGTGTGAGAACTTAACCCCTATGAAAAAGAATCTGCTGGGGATAATTCTATATCCCTTCTCCTCTCCTCTAACTATCTCAGTCCTCTTTCCCAAGGTCTGACATGGAAATCCAGGATCAGAATGCGATTTCCATTTTCTAACAAAATGACTGTTGTTGGATAAGAAAATGCAATATCACTAGAGCCTCATATACTACATCACACAGTCATTAGGTTTTGTCTTCTTTATGGCCCATCAACAGTGACAATAATCCAGGCTTGGTTTTCTCTATACATACTTGAAGCTGACTGGGATGAGATTTTTCATTAAAGAAAAATCAACAGCTCTGAAAAACCAGGTGTTAAGAGCTAACAAAAGGATGTCCTGTCAAAAAATGTCTAAATTGGATCTGGCATGCATGACAGGCTACTTTTTTTTAGTTTAACACCAATATCCATAATAGAAAATAGAAAATAATGGTTGGTAAAAGCAAACAAACAAATAAACAAAAAAAAAAAAAACAGAGCGGTATGGAGAATCATCCCATTTTACTGCCCTGTGGTTACCAGAAGATTATCAATATTCAGGTTGGTGTCAATATTGGAAATAAACTCAGTGGTCTCAGCTTCAGAATTCTTAGGCTTCCTGGAACCACAGGTTTAAAGTCTTGGCAAGCTTGAGTCATGGCTTCAGCCTCTGTCTTCTTAGAAAAAATATGAAGAGCAAGTGATTTATGGCATGTTCAACTTCTAGAAGAGCTCTGCAACCTCTGGCCACTGAATGGACTTTGAAATATGCCCACAGGGATCCTTTATCCAAGGACAATCTTTGAGTGCTTATTATTCATTTTACTAGTGTAGAAGCTCTTTAATCATTGTCTGTGCATTTGCTTTAATCTAGAAACTGCCAATTTAATAGCTCATTATATGACTAAAGCTTCTCCCCATCTTACTGGAGAAACAGCAGTATAAATTCAGAAGATGATTTGGAGAAAAGTCACATTGAGTTGAGATGGGAATATGAAGAGATAAAATAACAATTCTAGTAAAGAATTAAAGTAGATTTCTGAAAAGAAGCTCTTCATATTTTGCTGTAAGTGCAGAAAATAGTTTCTAACTCCAGCCCACAATAACAATTAGTGAGTGAGTTAAAGGATTGTTTATTATAAGCCTCAAGTGATCTAAGCAAAAGGATTTTCAGCACTAATGTGTTTGGAAGTTACACAAAGTGAATATTTGTCAGATACTCCTGGTTTAACACACACACACACACACACACACATAAAGAGAGAGAGAGAAAAAGGCCATAAACAAAAAGAAAATATTTTCGTGTAGAAAAATCATAACAAGAGAAATCACGTTTGAGGATATGGGGTTATTTCAATAGCACAAAACAACACAAGACCAGAGGAGTATAGATGATACATGCAAAAGGAAAGATGTCATAAAAGAGTCTAGAGAGAAAAGATGGAGAGAACAACTGAAGTAAAACTGCAGGATTCTGGCATCTAGATAGCTTAAAGACTCCAGCACATCTAGTCTAATCATTATGGTCACGGTAAGCTTTACCTATTACATCCCTTAACTGGGTATCATTTGTCTCAGGTCTTTCTCCCAAAAGTGCTTTATTAACAAATAAAATATTTTACTTCTTTATTTTTTTAAAGGAGATCTTAGCTATGATGTCATCAACATGGCAATGTAAGACAGCTGCTGAAAACCTCTCCTCAGAGATTCAGAGAAAGAAAAGACAAATCTCACTTGTTCAAAACTCTGGAGGAAGGTAAAGACTAAAGAAGGATCCCACAAACACTGAATCAAAGAAAAAATATCAGGTAAGAAACTTCCATTCCAGATCAGCCAGTCCTCTCCCTGCCTCCTCACTCAGTCCCACATAGCTCAGGATGTGCCCAGAAGAAGTGTTGAGATCCTTCCCACCTCCCCCTGGGACACAGACTATCCCCCAGATCTCCACCCACATCCATACACAGAGACACAGGCCCAGAGGGCCCAACAGCAGGACTGAAGTCACAGAGGAAGGCAAAATACTAAAGGGCAGCAAGGAAAAGCTTGCAAACAGAGAAGTAGGGCGGGAACTACAGAATTTTCACCAAAGTAGCAAGTAACCAGGCAGAAACTGTCCAAATCAACTGTTTGGAGACCCAGGGAAAGGGGAGGACATTTCAAGGCCTAAGTTAGTGGAGAATGAAGAGTCTGAGAAAATGTGGACAGAAACTGTAATTCTAGCATGGAGCCTGATGCCCAACCCCCGCTATTGAAGGAAACAGCAGTACATGGCCAGGTCCCTGCCTGGGGAACAGCTACAAACTGTATCACAAGATAGAGAAGGACACAACTCAATGCTAAGTCAGATTTTGGCCAGTGAAGTGGAGACACAGGAACCCTCACAATTTCAGCCCTGCCTGGTGAGGCACCATCAGGCTCCAGGAGGTAAGCAGATTCTGAGGACTGAAGTCCCTGAATAGTGCCATCTTCTGGGCAGGCCAGAAAATGTGAGGGCAGACAGCAGGGCTTTTTCAGAGCCTCTCCAGACCTTATCCCAGGCACATCGGAGCTGGTCTACACCGCATGCATGAGTACCTGGTCCTATTTTGGCTGAGAAATACTGATGACCCAACTTTGAAAGCAGGGCCCTAATAAAGGGCAACAACTAAACACTAAACAAGAGAGGGAAACCAACTTTCAGAATGGTTTTGGTTTTCTATTGCTGCTGGGATGCAATATACCAGAAATTGATTGACTTTTACAAAGGGGACTTATTAAGTTACAAGTTACAATTCTAAGGCAGTGAAAATGTCCAAATTAACAAGAGGATAACTTCTTGGAGGAAAGGCAGCATCTGGGACACCTCTGTCAGCTGGGAAGGCACATGGCTGCATCTGAGGTCCTTGCTCCTGGTTTCTTGCTTCTAGATGCTTTCTCTCCAAGTGTCTTTGGAACCTCACTTAGCTTCTCTGGAGCAAACTCAAGATTTCATTTCTTAGCTTAGCACTTCGAAAGGTCTATGTCTGTGTTGGCTCCCCAAGCATCTGAACTCTCTGTTCTCTGTGTTGACTCTTTTAAGGACTCCAAGAAACTAATTAAGACCCACGTTGAATGGGAGGAGTCACATCTCCATCTAACCAAAAGGAGCCATCCACAATTTGATGGGTTGCATCTCCATGGAAAAAAAACAATCAACAAGTCCCACCCTACTGTAAGTATGAACACACAAGGTTGAATTAGCACAAAAAGAACATGGCTTTTCTGGGGTACATAATGGTTTCAAACCAGCAGAAAAACAGACCCATCAAGATAATCAGATGACCGAATATCAGCAACAAGTCACAAGGCATCCTAAAAATTTTTCCCTAATTTTTGAACCCTGTGTATGCAAGAAAAAATGGCCTGTGTATGCAAGAAAAAATGGCCTAGTCATTTTTGGTACAAATCAAAAAGTCAGTGGAGACATAGAGTCTGGAACAACTAATCAAAAATGTTCAAGCAAATCTCCTGAATCAATTCAAAGAAATGAAGGAAACCATGTTATACACATAAAGGATATTAAAATGCACTAAAAGAGCGTATAGAAGAATTTGAAAAAATACATAGAAAAATAACAGATATCATGAAAATAAAAGATGCAATAGATAAATTTCAAATATACTGGAGGGTGGGCCATGTGGCTCAGCAGGTAGAGTTCTCACCTGCCATGCTGGAGACCTGGATTCATTTCCCGGTGCCTGCCTATGCAATATATATATATATATGTATATATACTGGAGACACACAACAGCAGGTTTGAAGAAAGAGTCAATGAGCTAGAAGACAGAGCAACTGAATTTGAGAAGACAAAACAAAAATGGAGAAAAAATGGGAAGATTTGAGCAAGATCTCAGGGAAAAGATTGACAGCACATAGCACAGAAACATATGCATTGCAGGTGTACCAGAAAGAGATGAGAAAGGAAAAGGGCCAGGAAGAATACTCAAATAGTGGTGGAAAATGCCACAATCCTTATAAAAGACATGAATATGCAAATCCAAGAATCCCAATTTACGCCAAACAGAATAAATCCAAATAGGCCACACCAAGGCACATACTAATCAAACTGTTAAATGCCAAAAAGGAGAAAATTATGAAAGCAGCAAGAGAAAATAAGACTAAGTACTGATTTCTCAGCAGACACCATGGAGGCAAGAAGGCACTGGTATGATATATATAAGATACCAAAAGAAAAAAATTGCCAGCCAAGAGTTCTCTATGCAGCAAAGCCATCCTTTTAAAATGAGGGTGGATTTTAAATATTCACAGATAAATAGAAGGTGAGAGAGTTACTTGATAAGAGACCTGCTCTATGAGAACTCCTAAAGGGAATTCTGCCAGCTGAAAAGAAAAGACAGGAGAAAGAACCCCTCCAGGAGGTACAGAATTGAAGAGTATTAGCAGGGGAAAGTAAAAGGATAAAAAGAGAGAAATAAAATAGATCTGACAAATAAGCATCAAAGGATAAGATGGTTGAAGTAAGAACTGCCTTTACAGTAATAACTTTAATGTTAATGGAATAAACTCCCCAATCAAAAGACACTGATTGGCAGAATGGGGTAAAAATTATGATCCGACTATATACTGTTTATAAGAGATTCACTTTGATCCCAAGATACAAATATTTTGAAAATGAAAGCATGGAAAATGACATTCCACAGAAGCAGTAACAACAACAAAAAAAGCTATAATAATATAAGACAAAATTGATTTTAAATGCAAAAAATGTTATGAGGTAAATATATTAATAAAAGGGGGCAATTCACCAAGAAGAAATAACAATAGTAAATATTTATGTCCCTAATCAAGGTGTCCCTTGATTAAAGTACATAAGGCATATGCTGTCAAAATATAGGGGCAGTAAGATAACTCTAATATAATAGTGGAAGATTTCAACATGCCACTCTCTCCCATAGACAGAACATCTAAACAGAAGATCAATAAAGACAGAGTCTAAATAATATGATAAATGAACTTGACATAACAGACATATATAGAATATTGCACCCCAAAACATTCTTCCCAAATATTCATGGAACATTCTCCAAGGTAGACCACATGCTAAGGCACAAAACAGGCCTTAATAAATGTTAAAAAGTTGAAATTGCACAAAGCACTTTTACTGACCATAATAGAATGAAGCTGGAAATCAATAACAAATGAAGAAGAGGAAAATACACAACTATATGGAGGTTAAACAATGTACTCTTAAACAATCAGAGGGTTAAAGAAGAAATTGCAAGAGAAATCAGTAAATATCTTGAGATGAATGTAAACAAAAATACAATGTATCAAAACTTATGGGATGTGCTTCCGGAGAAGATGGCGGCTTAGTAAGACGCGCGGATCTTAGTTTCTTCTCCAGGACAGCTACTAGGGGAGTAGAAACGATACAGAACAGTGCCCAAAGCCACAACAGAGATAAAAAAGACAGCGTACCCCATCCTGGAACAGCTGGCTGGCTGAGAGAAGCCACTCGGGTGAGATAGCCGAGGTGCACGGGCTTCACCGGGCGGGGCGGCAAGCGGCCGGAGTCACTCCCTTCCCCCTTCCCGGGCCAGCTAGGAGAATTGGAGAGGCGGTCCCCTGAAACCAAGGCGGCTGGCGCCCACACCACGCGCGGCCCCCCGGACCAACTGAGAGAATTTGATCGGAAATCCCCAGGCCGCGGAGAATGGTGACGGGCGGGGGAGGCCCCTTACAAACCCATGACTCCCCGGGAACGTGCACTCTCCCAGGCGGGCCGCTGCCGCTGGCGCGCTCCCACCAAGCTTGTCGCCTGGGCCGACTAGGAAATTCGGACGGGCACTTTCCTGGGCTGCGGCGGCCAGCAACATTCCCTGCGTTCGGACCCCGGACCGGCTCAAACTCTTCCAAGCCGCTTCGGCTAGTGAACCTCCCAGACGGCGAGAGTTTTCCAAAGTTAAAGGTCCCACAGCACCTTTTACTGGTGGGACCCACAGACAAACGTGTGCCACGAGCGCCACCTACTGGGCAGGATAAGAAAAACAGAACCCAGAGATTTCACAGAAAAATCTTGCAAACTTTTGGATCCAATACCAAGGGAAATCTGTCTAAATGCGCAGACACCAACAGAAGATAATGGATCACGCTCAAATAACTGAAAATATGGCCCAGTCAAAGGAACAAGCCAATAGTTCAAATGAGATACAGGAGCTGAGACAACTAATGCTGAATATACGAACAGAAATGGAAAACCTCTTCAAAAACGAAATTGATAAATTGAGAGAGGACATGAAGAAGACATGGGCTGAACATAAAGAAGAAATAGAAAAACTGAAAAAAAAATCACAGAACTTATGGAAGTGAAGGACAAAGTAGAAAAGATAGAAAAAACAATGGATACCTACAATGATAGATTCAAAGAGACAGAAGATAGAATTAGTGATTTGGAGGATGGAACATCTGAATCCCAAAAACAAATAGAAACTATCGGGAAAAGAATGGAAAAATTTGAACAGGGTATCAGGGAACTCAAGGACAATATGAACCACACAAATATATGTGTTATGGGTGTCCCAGAAGGAGAAGAGAAGGGAAAAGGAGGAGAAAAATTAATGGAAGAAATTTTCACTGAAAATTTCCCAACTCTTATGAAAGACCTAAAATTACAGATCCAAGAAGTGCAGTGCACCCCAAAGAGATTAGACCCAAATAGGCATTCTCCAAGACACTTACTAGTTAGAATGTCAGAGGTCAAAGAGAAAGAGAGGATCTTGAAAGCAGCAAGAGAAAAACAATCCATCACATACAAGGGAAACCCAATAAGACTATGTGTAGATTTCTCAGCAGAAACCATGGAGGCTAGAAGACAGTGGGATGATATATTTAAATTACTAAAAGAGAAAAACTGCCAACCAAGACTCCTATATCCAGCAAAATTGTCCTTCAAAAATGAGGGAGAAATTAAAACATTCTCAGATAAAAAGTCACTGAGAGAATTTGTGACCAAGAGACCAGCTCTGCAAGAAATACTAAAGGGAGCACTAGAGTCAGAACCGAAAAGACAGAAGAGAGAGGTATGGAGAAGAGTGTAGAAAGAAGGAAAGTCAGATATGATATATATAATACAAAAGGCAAAATGGTAGAGGAAAATATTATCCAAACAGTAATAATACTAAATGTTAATGGACTGAATTCCCCAATCAAAAGACATAGAATGGCAGAATGGATTAAAAAACAGGATCCTTCTATATGCTGTCTACAGGAAACACATCTTAGACCCAAAGATAAACATAGGTTGAAAGTGAAAGGTTTGGAAAAGATATTTCATGCAAATAACAACCAGAAAAGAGCAGGAGTGGCTATACTAATATCCAACAAGTTAGACTTCAAATGTAAAACAGTTAAAAGAGACAAAGAAGGACACTATATACTAATAAAAGGAACAATTAAACAAGAAGACATAACAATCATAAATATTTACGCACCGAACCAGAATGCCCCAAAATACATGAGGAATACACTGCAAACACTGAAAAGGGAAAGAGACACAAATACCAATTATGGTATTTGTTGGAGACTTCAATTCCCCACTCTCATCAATGGACAGAACACCTAGACAGAGGATCAATAAAGAAATAGAGAATCTGAATATTACTATAAAGGAGCTAGACTTAACAGACATTTATAGGACATTACATCCCACAACAGCAGGATACACCTTTTTCTCAAGTGCTCATGGATCATTCTCAAAGATAGACCATATGCTGGGTCACAAAGCAAGTCTTAACAAATTTAAAAAGATTGAAATCATACACAACACTTTCTCGGATCATAAAGGAATGAAGTTGGAAATCAATAATAGGCGAAATGCCAGAAAATTCACAAATACGTGGAGGCTCAACAACACACTCTTAAACAACGAGTGGGTCAAAGAAGAAATTGCAAGAGAAATTAGTAAATACCTCGAGGCAAATGAAAATGAAAATACAACATATCAAAACTTATGGGATGCAGCAAAGGCAGTGCTAAGAGGGAAATTTATTGCCCTAAATGCCTATATCAGAAAAGAAGAAAAGGCAAAAATGCAGGAATTCACTGTTAACTTGGAAGAACTGGAGAAAGAACAGCAAACTAATCCCAAAGCAAGCAAAAGGAAAGAAATAACAAAGATCAGAGCAGAAATAAATGAAATTGAAAACATGAAAACAATAGAGAAAATCAATAAGACCAGAAGTTGGTTCTATGAGAAAATCAATAAGATTGATGGGCCCTTATCAAGATTGACAAAAAGAAGATGAGAGAGGATGCAAATAAATAAGATCAGAAATGGAAGAAGAGACATAACTACTGACCTCACAGAAATAAAGGAGGTAATAACAGGATACTATGAACAACTTTACGCTAATAAATACAACAATTTAGATGAAATGGACGGGTTCCTGGAAAGACATGAACAACCAACTTTGACTCAAGAAGACATAGATGACCTCAACAAACCAATCACAAGTAAAGAAATTGAATTAGTCATTCAAAAGCTTCCTAAAAAGAAAAGTCCAGGACCAGATGGCTTCACATGTGAATTCTACCAAACGTTCCAGAAAGAATTAGTACCAATTCTCCTCAAACTCTTCAAAAAAATCGAAGCAGAGGGAAAACTACCTAATTCATTCTATGAAGTCAACATCACCCTCATACCAAAACCAGGCAAAGATATTACAGAAAAAGAAAACTACAGACCAATCTCCCTAATGAATATAGATGCAAATATCCTCAATAAAATTCTAGCAAATCGTATCCAACAACAGATTAAAAGAATTATACATCATGACCAAGTAGGATTCATCCCAGGTATGCAAGGATGGTTCAACATAAGAAAATCAATTAATGTAATACACCATATCAACAAATCAAAGCAGAAAAATCACATGATCATCTCAATTGATGCAGAGAAGGCATTTGACAAGATTCAACATCCTTTCCTGTTGAAAACACTTCAAAGGATAGGAATACAAGGGAACTTCCTTAAAATGATAGAGGGAATATATGAAAAACCCACAGCTAATATCATCCTCAATGGGGAAAAATTGAAAACTTTCCCCCTAAGATCAGGAACAAGACAAGGATGTCCACTATCACCACTATTATTCAACATTGTGTTGGAGGTTCTAGCCAGAGCAATTAGACAAGAAAAAGAAATACAAGGCATCAAAATAGGAAAGGAAGAAGTAAAACTATCACTGTTTGCAGACGATATGATACTATACGTCAAAAACCCGGAAAAATCCACAACAAAACTACTAGAGCTAATAAATGAGTACAGCAAAGTAGCAGGTTACAAGATCAGCATTCAAAAATCTGTAGCATTTCTATACACTAGTAATGAACAAGCTGAGGGGGAAATCAAGAAACGAATCCCATTTACAACTGCAACTAAAAGAATAAAATACCTAGGAATAAATTTAACTAAAGAGACAAAAAACCTATATAAAGAAAACTACAAAAAACTGCTAAAAGAAATCACAGAAGACCTAAATAGATGGAAGGGCATACCGTGTTCATGGATTGGAAGACTAAATATAGTTAAGATGTCAATCCTACCTAAATTGATTTACAGATTCAATGCAATATCAATCAAAATCCCAACAACTTATTTTTCAGAAATAGAAAAACCAATAAGCAAGTTTATCTGGAAGGGCAGGGTGCCCCGAATTGCTAAAAACATCTTGAGGAAAAAAAACGAAGCTGGAGGTCTAGCGATGCCGGACTTTAAGGCATATTATGAAGCCACAGTGGTCAAAACAGCATGGTATTGGCATAAAGATAGATATATCGACCAATGGAATCGAATAGAGTGCTCAGATATAGACCCTCTCATCTATGGACATTTGATCTTTGAGAAGGCAGTCAAGCCAACTCACCTGGGACAGAACAGTCTCTTCAATAAATGGTGCCTAGAGAACTGGATATCCATATGCAAAAGAATGAAAGAAGACCCATCTCTCACACCCTATACAAAAGTTAACTCAAAATGGATCAAAGATCTAAACATTAGGTCTAAGACCATAAAACAGTTAGAGGAAAATGTTGGGAGATATCTTATGGATCTTACAACTGGAGGCGGTTTTATGGACCTTAAACCTAAAGCAAGAGCACTGAATAAAGAAATAAATAAATGGGAGGTCCTCAAAATTAAACACTTTTATGCATCAAAGAACTTCATCAAGAAAGTAGAAAGACAGCCTTCACAATGGGAGACAATATTTGGAAATGATATATCAGATAAAGGTCTAGTATCCAGAATTTATAAAGAGATTGTTCCTCTCAACAACAAAAAGACAGCCAACCCAATTACAAAATGGGAAAAAGACTTGAACAGACACCTCTCAGAAGAGGAAATACAAATGGCCAAAAGGCACATGAAGAGATGCTCAATGTCCCTGGCCATTAGAGAAATGCAAATCAAAACCACAATGAGATATCATCTCACACCCACCAGAATGGCCATTATCAACAAAACAGAAAATGACAAGTGCTGGAGAGGATGCGGAGAAAGAGGCACACTTATCCACTGTTGGTGGGAATGTCAAATGGTGCAACCACTGTGGAAGGCAGTTTGGCGGTTCCTCAAAAAGCTGAATATAGAATTGCCATACGACCCAGCAATACCATTGCTGGGAAGGACTTAAGGGCAAAGACACAAACGGACATTTGCACACCAATGTTTATAGCAGCATTATTTACAATTGCAAAGAGATGGAAACAGCCGAAATCTCCATCAACAGAAGAGTGGCTAAACAAACTGTGGTATATACATACGATGGAATACTATGCATCTTTAAGACAGGATAAACTTATGAAGCATGTAATAACATGGATGGACCTAGAGAACATTATGCTGAGTGAGTCTAGCCAAAAACTAAAGGACAAATACTGTATGGTCCCACTGATGTGAACAGACATTCAAGAATAAACTTGGAATATGTCATTGGTAACAGAGACCATCAGGAGGTAGAAACAGGGTAAGATAATGGGCAATTGGAGTTGAAGGGATACAGACTGTGCAACAGGACTAGATACAAAAACTCAAAAATGGACAGCACAATAATACATAATTGTAAAGTAATCTTGTTAAAACACTGAATGAAGCTGCATCTGTGCTATTGGTTTTTGTTTTGTTTTGTTTTGTTTTGTTTTGACTTTACTATTATTACTTTTATTTTTGTCTCTATATTAACATTCTATATCTTTTTCGGTTATGTTGCTAGTTCTTCTAAACTGATGCAAATGTACTAAGAAATGATGATCATGCATCTATGTGATGATGTTAAGAATTACTGATTGCATATGTAGAATGGTATGATTTCTAAATGTTGGGTTAATTTCTTTTTTTCCATTAATTAAAAAAAAAAAGAGAAGGGGTAATTGGAGCTGAAGGGATACAGACTGTACAACGGGACTGGATATAAAAACTCAGAAATGGACAGCACAATACTACCCAATTGTAATGCAATTATGTTAAAACACTGAATGAAGCTGCATGTGAGGTATAGGTTTTTTGTTTTTTTTTTTCTTTCTATTAATGTTTTAATTCTTATTCTGTTGTCTTTTTATTTCTTTTTCTAAATCGATGCAAATGTACTAAGAAATGATGAATATGCAACTATGTGATGTTATTAAGAATTACTGATTGTACATGTAGAATGGAATGATTTCTAATTGTTTTGTTAATTCTTTTTTTAATTAATAAAAAAACTATAAAAAAAAAGTGCCTTCGACTGCATCTGGCAATGAAGGCAGCAAATGCATGAGGGTGTGGAGGTGTGTGGGGGCCCGAGTCTTGAGCCCCCATGGTCAGTGCAAAAAAAAAAGCTTATGGGATGCATCAGGGAACCCCCTGATACACTCTTAAACGCTTGGGACTCCCAAGTTAATAGGCCAAGCCCCTGATCTTGTCTTGCTCTTATGAAACTTATTTCTGTAGTGTAGAAGCTAAGCTTACCAATAAATATACCTAAGTTACTTCCACAGAAGCTCTTTTGTTGCTCAGATGTGGCCCCTCTTTCTCTAGTCCAACCCTGCATGTAAAATCATTACTCTCCCTCCTAGATAGGACATGACACCCAGGGGTGAGAAAATCTCCCTGGCCATGTGAAATATGACTCCCAGAGATGAGCCTGGTCCTGGCATCATGGGATCAACCATCACTTCTTAACCAACAGGGGGGAAAGAATTATAACAAAATAAGTTATGAGTGGCTGAGAGCATTCAAACAAAGTCAAGAGGCTATTTTGGAGGCTACTCTTATGCAAGCTTCAGCTGGATATTGCTAATTGCCATGGTTTGACAAACCTCAACCAACATCATTCCTATTAATCCTAAGAACACCCAGGGCTCTACCTGAAATTCTACAAAAGTTGCATGCACTAAGTTTACTTTTTAGAAAAAAAAAACCTTCAGATGGTTTCTAGGCCAGATAAGTCCTGAAACCCAGAGGTACCGGTATCTCCAAGAACATCAACCAGTTCCATCCCCCTACTCCATATTGTCAACATTCAAAACATTAGAATGGGCATAACCCAAATATCTCTAAAGATTGAGAGACGGATAAAAGAAGGAGGAGTTCTAACAGAGAAGTTAGAATTTATCAAATGAGTATGACAACTGAATCATTATATTGATATTTCTTTTTAATCTCCAGTGTCTTGGATCAACTAGAAGGAAAAAACTGAAATTGTGGAACTGTAACTCTTACCAAACTTTGAAATCTGTTCTATAACTACTTGTTCAAATGTACTTTAAAATTTATTACTTTTTGTATATATGTTATAAGTCACAATAAAAAAAAAACGTATGGCATGCAGCAAAGGCAGTGCTGAGAAGGAAATTTTTAGCTCTAAATGTCTACATTAAAAAGGAAGAGCAAAAACCAACAACCTAACTGAATAACTGAAGAAACTGCAGAAAGAACAGCAAATGAATCCCAAAGCAAGAAGTAGGAAAGAAATAACAAAGATTAGAATGGAAATGAATGAAACAGAGAATTAAAAACAATAGAAAGAATCATTAAAAGCAAGTGGAGATTCTTTCAGAATGTCAATAAAATCAACAAACCCTTCACTAGGCTGACAAAGACAAAAAGAGAGAAGATGCAAATAAATAAAATCATAAACAAGAGGGTGGCATTATCACAGACCCTGAAGAAATCAAAAAGGTCATAAGAAGTGATTCTGAATAGCTGTACACCAACAAACCAGACACTTAGATGAAATGGACAACTTCCTAGAAACACATGAAGACCCTAAGCTGGCTTGGTAAGAAATAAAAGACCTCAACAAACTAATCACAATTAAAGAGATTGAATCAGTCATTAAAAACCTAGCAATAAAGAGAAGCCCAGGACTAGATGGCTTCACAAGTGAATTTTAACAAACATTCCAAGAAGAATTAATGCTATTATTTCTCAAACACTTCCAAAAAATTGAAGAAGAGGGAACACTATCTAACTCATTCTATTAAACCAATATCATCTTAATACCAAATCAGGATAAAGATACTACAAGAAAAGAAAAACTTCAAGCCAATATCTTCAATGAGTATTGATGCAAAAAACCCTCAAGAAAATACTTGCAAATTAAATCCAATAGCAACCTAAAAGAATTATACATCATGACCAAGTGAATTTTATTTCACATATGCAAGGGTGGTTCAACCCAGGAAAATAAATGAATATAATACACCACATTAAGAAATAAAAAGGGAAAAATACATGATCATCTTGATTGATACAGAAAAAAAAACATTTGTAAAAAATCAGCATCTTTTTGTGGTAAAAACACTTCAAATGGTAGAAATCGAATGGAACTTCCTCAGCATGATAAAGGTCATTGTGGTAGTTAGGTTCAGGTGTCAACTTGGCTAAGTGAAGGTGCCTAGATCTATTGCTGTGGACATGAGCCAATGGCATGTGAACCTCATCTGTTGCTGATTACATCTGCAGTCAGCTAGGAGGCGTGCCTGCTGCAATGAATGATATTTGATTTCATTCGCTGGTGCTTAAATGAGAGAGCTCAACATAGCACAGCCCAAGCAGCTCAGCATACCTCATCTCAGCACTCACAACTCAGCCCAGGCCTTTCAAGATGCAGAAAGGAATCTCCCTGGGAAAAGTTGTGGAACCCAGAGTCCTGGAGAGAAGGCCAGCAGAGATCACCCTGTGCCTTCCCACATAAGAAAGAACCTCAGTTGAAAGTCAGCTGCCTTTCCTCTGAAGAACTATATGTTAACAAATTAATCCCCTTTTATTGAAAGCCAATCCATCTCTGGTGTTTTGCATTCTGGCAGTTAGAAAACTTGTACAGTCATATATGAAAAACCCACAGCTAACACCATATTCAATGGTGAGAGATTAAATGTTTTCCCCCTTACATCAGGAGTAAGAAAAGGATGTGCACTGTCAACATTGTTATTCAACATTGTGCTAGAAGTTCTAGTTAGAGCAATTAGGCAAGAAAAAGAAATAAAAGATATCCAAAATGGAAAGGAAGAAGTAAAACTGTCACTATTTGCATACGACATGATCATGTATTTAGAAAATCCTATAAAAATGGTGACAAAGTGACTTGAGCTAATACATGAGTTCAGCAAAGTAGTAGGATATAAGATCAACCCACAAAAGTCAAGGGTGTTTCTATCTACTAGTAATGAACTATCCAAGGAAGTGATGAAGTTAAAAATACTATTTACAATAGAAATTAAAATAATGAAATATCTAAGAATAAAGTCATCCAAGGATGTAAAGGACTTGTACACAGGAACCCACAAAGCAGAAGAGAAATCAAAGAATACCTAAATAAATTGGAAGACATTTGGTGTTCTTTGACTGGAAGGCTAAATTTCATTAAGATGTCAATTATACTCAAAATGATCTACAGATTCTGTGCAATACCAATCAAAATACCAAAGTTTACTTTGTAGAAACTGAAAAGCTAATTATCAAATTTACTTGGAAGGATTAGGGACCTCAAATATCCAAAAAAACATCAAAAAACAAGAATGAAGTGAAAGGTATCAAGCTTCCAGGCTATAAAGAATATTATAAGGCCACAGTGGTCAAAACAGTATGGTGCTGTCATAAAATAGACATATCAATGAATGGAATTGAATTGAGAGTCTAGAAATAGACCCTCAGACTGATTTTTGATAAGACTCCCAAATCTACTCAACTGGAACAGAGTAGTCTCTTCAATAAATGTTGTGAGAGCTGGATATATACATACAACTGAAAGAATTCAAGAGGATCCCTATCTCTTACCCCATACAAAAATTAATTAAAAACTGATCAAAGTCCTACGTATAAGAGCAAGTACCATAAAACCCATAGAAGAAAATACAGGCAAATATCTTCAAGATCTAGTGCTAGGAGGCAGTTTCTTAGACTTTACACCAAAAGCACAAACAATAAAAGACAAAAAAAAAAAAAAAGATAAATAGGAATGTCCCAAAATTGAATACTTCAGTGTTTCAAAGGACTTTGTCAAAAGAGTGACAAGGCGGTTCCAAGTCAAGATGGCGGCTTAACAACGTGCGTGTTTTAGTTCGTCCTCCAGAACAACTGCTAAATAACCAGAAACAGTACAGAACAGCTCCTGGGGCCACATCAGTGACCAGACACACAGCGTACCCCAATCTGGACCAGCTGGACTGGCTGCGAGCACCCCCCAAAACCATGAGTTCCCAAAGCTGTGGCGGCCAGCGCCCCTCCCCCACAAGCCGCTTCCCAGAGGGGAAAGGAAAGGACTTTACCAGCAGCAGTGACTGGGCACAATCAAACGCCAATTGTGGAACTAATTAACAAATTCTGACTACTAAAAATAGGCCCCCAGCTTAGGTGAACCTGATCAAAGCGGAGGTTGCTCATTTTTGTCCTGGCACCAAGGGGGCAGGACTGACAGAAAAAGGGGGGAAAAAAAGAAGGAAACAGGTTTTTGTGACTGTGTATCTACAAAGGCTTGACTGCCTCTGGATACAGCGGCAGGACTTTTCAGGCTGCAACTGCCCCAGGCATAGGCAGAAGTGAGCTCTTTTGGGGGCTTATCTGGAGCCTGTGCCTTCCCCAGGGGAGGGGTGAAGGCCCACCCAGGTGGAATCCCTCCATCAAGGAATTCAGACACCAGTGCTTGGTAATTTGAAGCCATTAAAACAAGCCTACAACCTCTCCTCTGTCTCCAACAAACCCCCAGCCAAAGTTAAAGGTACCGCATCATCTTATGCTGGTGGGACCTGCAGTCAGACAAGCGCCACATACTGGACAGGATAAGAAAAACAGAGTCCAGAGACTTCACAGGAAAGTCTTTCAACCTGCTAGGTCTCATGCTCAGGGAAAACTGACGCAGGTGACTCTCTTTCCTCCTGATAGGAGGCCAGTTCGGTCTGGGAAAATCTGGCTGGGGTCTATAATATCTAAGCAGACCCTCCTAAGTGTGTGTGGGGGAAAGGTACCACACAAGCAGGGCAAGAAACAAGAAAACAAGAACTGAAAAATTCTCCTCTGTTAAACAAAACTTAAGCTAAAGGTTCGGATAAAGCTGAACAGAATGTCAAAGAACAGATAGACAACAAATTCATCCAGCAAGAAAACCCTAGATAAAAGAAGTGAAAGCAATCTCCAGAATAAACTAATTAAGGTAATTAAATGCCTAGACACCAGCAAAAAATAACAAATCACACTAAGGAAATTGAAGATATGGCCCAGTCAAAGGAACAAACCAGCAATTCAAATGACATACAGGAGCTGAAACAACTAATTCAGAATATACGAACAGACATGGAAAACCTCATCAAAAACCAAATCAATGAATTGAGGGAGGATATAAAAAAGGCAAGGAAGGAACCACCAAAGAAGAAACTGAAAGTCTGAAAAAACAAATCACAGAACTTATGGGAATGAAAGACACAGTAGAAGAGATGAAAAAAACAATGGAAACCGACAATGGTAGATTTCGAGAGGCAGAACATAGGATTAATGAACCGGAGGACAGAACACCTGAAATCCAACAAGAAACAGAAACTATAGGAAAAAAAAATGGAAAAATATGAGCAGGGACTCAGGGAATTGAAAGACAATATGAAGCACATGAATATACATGTTGTGGGTGTCCCAGAAGGAGAAGAGAATGGAAAAGGAGGAGAAAAACTAATGGAGGAAATTATCACTGAAAATTTCCCAACTCTTATGACAGACTTAAAATTACAGATCCAAGAAGTGCAGCGTACCCCAAAGAGAACAGATCCAAATAGACATACTCCGAGACCTTTAATAATCAGAATGTCCAAGGTCAAAGAGAAAGAGAGAATCTTGAAAGCAGCAAGAGAAAAGCAATCCATCACATACAAGGGAAGCGAATAAGACTATGTGCAGATCTCTCAGCAGAAACCATGGAGGTGAGAAGACAGTGGGATAATATATTTAAATTATTAAAGGAGAAAACTGCCAACCAAAAATTCTATATCCAGCAAAATTGTCCTTCAAAAATGAGGGAGAAATGAAAACATTTTCAGACAAAAAATCACTGAGAGAATTTGTTACCAAGAGACCAGCTCTGCAAGAAATACTAAAGGGAGCACTAGAGACAGACACGAAGACAGAAGAGAGAGGTGTGGAGAAGAGTGTAGAAAGGAAGACTATGAGTAAAGGTAAAAGGAAGGAAAATTAGATATGACATATAAAATCCAGAAGGCAAAATAGTAGAAGAAAGTACTACCCATACAGTAATAACACTGAATGTTAATGGATTAAACTGTCCAATCAAAAGACATAGTCTGGCAGAATGGTTTAAAAAATAGGACCCATGTATATGCTGTCTCTACTCAAAGGTCACGAGGCCAAGGACACAAATGGACATTTACATGTTTATAGCAGCATTATTAACAATTACCAAGTGATGGAAACAGCCAAAATGTCCATCAACAGAGAGTTGACTAAACAAACTGTGACATTTACATAAGATGGAATATTATGCAGTTGTAAGACAGAATAAAGTTATGAAGTATGAAACAATATGAATGGAACTTAAGGACATTATGCTGAGTGTGATTAGCCAGAAACAAAAGGACAAATACTGTATGGTCTCACTGACATAAACTGATGTTAGTGAATAAATTTAGAATATTTCCTTGGTAACAGAGACCATCAGGAGATAGAAATAGGGTGAGATATTGGGTGATTGGAGCTGAAGGGATACAGATTGTGCAACAGGACTGAATATAAAATCTCAGATATGAACAGCACAATACTACCTAACTGTAATGTAATTATGTTAAAACACTGAATGAACCTGCATGTGAGAATGATAGAGGGAGGAGGACTGGGGACATAAATGAAATCAGAAAGAAAGATAGATGGTAAAGATCAAGATGGTATAATCTAGGAATGCCTAGAGTGTATAATAATAGTGAAATGTACAATGTACAAATTTAAGAAACGTTTTTGCCTGAGGAAGAACAAAGGAATGTCATTATTGCAGGGTGTTGAAAATAGATGATAATACTTTAAAATGTCACCTTATGTGTGAGACTAAAGCAAAAAATGTTTATTTGTTACAAAATTTATATTTTGACTAGAGCATTTCCTAATATAACTCATATAGATAGTTTGATTGAATGTCATAAGTACTTGGAATCTCAGGTAGCACATGAGATTTTGTTGGTTTGTCCAGAGTGATGCCCTGATGAATCCCAGAGTGATTTGATCAGTGACTGGAAAAGTATTTGCAAGCCCCCTTCGGGGAATGGTGAGAGTGGAGAGAAATTCAACTTCCCCAAGTTGAATTCTTGATATTCTCACAAGCAGTGTGGACAACCAAAGCTATAGGCTGAGCCCCCAGTCTTGGGGTTTGTTCACATGAAACTTAACCCCACAAAGGATAGGTCAAGTCTACTTAAAATTTAGGCCTAAGAGTCACCCCCAAGAGAGCCTCTTTTGTTGCTCAGATGTGGCCTCTCTCTCCAGCCAACACAACGAGCAGTCTCACCACCCTTCCCCTCTCTGCGTGGAACATGACTCCCAGGGGTGTGGACCTTCCTGGTAACATGGGACAGAGATCCTGGAATGAGCTGAGACTCATCATCAAGGGACTGAGAAAAAACCCTAGAATGAGCTAAGAATTAACATCAAGGGATTGAGAGAAGCTTCTCGACCAAAGGGGGAAGAGTGAAATGAGACTAAGTGTCAATGGCTGAGAGATTCCAAACAGAGTCGAGAGGTTATCCTGGAGGTTATTCTTATGCATTAAGTAGATATCACCTTGTTGTTCAAGATGTAGTGGAGAGGCTGGAGGGAACTGCCTGAAAATGTAGAGCTGTGTTCCAGTAGCCATGTTTCTTGATGATGATTGAACAATGATATAGCTTTCACAATGAGACGCTGCGAATGTGAAAACCTTGTGATGCTCCTTTTAGCTACTGTATCAGCAGAAGAGTAGAACATATGGAATAAAAATAAATAATAGGGGGAACAAATGTTAAAATAAATTTAGTTTGAAATGCTAGTGGTAAATGAAAGTGAGGGGTAAGGGGTATGGTATATATAATCTTTTTTTTCTCTGTTATCATTTTATTTATTTTTCTGTTGTCTTTTTATTTCTTTTTCTAAATTGATGCAAATGTTCTAAGAAATGATGAATATGCAGCTATGTGATGATATTAAGAATTACTGATTGTATATGTAGAATGGAATGATCTCTTAATGTTTTGTTTGTTAATTTTTCTAATTAATAAAAAAGGTAAAAAATTAAAAAAAAAAAGAGTGACAAGGCAACTGACTCAATGGGAGAAAATATTTGGAAACCACATATCTAATAAGGGTTTGATATCCAGAATATATAAAGAAATCTTACAACTCAACGGTAAAAAGATGAACAGCCCAATTTAAGAATGGGCCGAAGAAATGAATAAACATTTTTCCTAAGAGGAAATACAAATGAATAAGCAGCACATGGAAAGATGCTCAGCTTACTAGCTTTAGGGAAATGTAAATCAAAACCGAAATGAGGTATAATCGCACATCAGCTAGCATGGCTGCTATTAAGTGAACAGGAAACTACAGGTGTCGGAGAGGATGTAGAGAAATGAGAACACTTGCTCACCGTAAAATGGTCAGTTGCTGAGGAGGAGAGTTTGGTGGTTCCTCAGGAAACTAAGTATAGAGCTGCATTATGAACCGCAATCTTGCTACTCAGGATATACCCAATCTAAATGCAAGGGAATGAACAGACATTTGCACACAGATGTTCATAGCAGAATTATTCACAATTGCCAAAAGATGTAAACAAACCAAGTTGATAAACAAAATGTGATATATGTAGGATGGAATTTTAGTCACTAAAATTCTGAAAAAAAAGCCCCGAAGCATGCAACAACATGAATGAACCTTAAAGAGATTATGTTAAGTAAAATGTCAGATACAAAAGGACAAATATTGTATGATCTCACTGGTATGAACTAATTATAATATGTAAACTCATGAACATAAAATGTAGAATACAGATTACTGAAATATAGAATGAGGCTAAATAATGAAGAGCAGTTGCTTACTACATGCAGAATTTTTAATGAGGTTAAACTTAAACATTCAGAAATGGATGGAGGTGATGGTAGCACATTATTTTGAGAATAATCAGCAGTATTGAATGGTGTGTGATTGTGGTAGAAAGGGGAGGTTAAGAGTCATGTATGTCACCAGAAGGAAAGTTGGAGGTTAAAACATGGGAATGTATAACAGTAAATTTTGTGTTGGACAAAGTGTATGATTAACCATATAAATACGAAAAAGTTCTTTCATGAACTAAAAGAAATGTATGACACTATTATAAGGAGTTAATAATAGAGGGGTATATGGAAAAAAATGTACCTATTCCAAACTATGGACTATAGTTAAAACTAATACTTCAATATTCTTTTGTCAACAGTGACAAATATGCTACACCAATAATATGATTCAATAAGAAGAGGGGATAAGGCATATGGAAAGATTTGGATTTTCTTTTTATTTCTTTTCTGGAGTAATGAAACGTTCTAAAATTGATTGTGGGGATGTGTGCACAACTACATGATGATAATGTGAGCCCATGATTGTGTACTTTGGATGGTTTGCATGATGTACGAATAACAATTTAAAAATTAAAAAATGTTTAGTACATATATATGGCCAATTCAGTTCACAAATGAGAAAATGAGAGCTGTGAGATGTTGAAATGGATGGACAAAAGTCACCTATGTGCAGAGAATCATAGACAGGGCTTAAATCCTGGATCTCTTAATACCCAATAGACCATTATTCTTCCCACTTTCCTCTTAATCAAAGTGATAATTTCTGCTAAGGCAAAGGAATACTGTAGGTGATTCTCATATGTTAGGTTTTAAAATTTTGGAACTAAGTAGATATAAAGAGAATTATTGGAGACTTGGAAGGAGGCAAAATCATCACATTTCTTCTGAAGGCAGTCTCAACACAAGCCTGCCACTTTCCAGCATGCTGGCTTAAAATGATAGGTTATGCCTATCTCATCAACTGGTCATCCTTATTATTATTTTCTACCAAAATAGAAGTTTGTGACTCAAAGGATCTTAGGCATCACTTATTCCTCCTCTTGTATCTTGTAAATGATAAGGTTTTTGTTTAAAAAGGACATCTTACAAAGGCATGAAATAGTAGCATTTGAAGGAATAATGCACATTTAGTACAGTCTATTTTAATTTTGAGAAACAGGAAAAGTATGATATGTACAAAACACTCAAAACTGACAATTGTTCATATTTTCTCATTGTTACATAAAATATTTCTTTGTAAGAACTAAAACTATGCAGATACAGTTCAGACATTTTTATCCCAACCCCTCATGTCATTCCCTCCTCTTCAACCCAAGTCTGATCAATATTATAAATATTTTCTGTGAATCCTTCCAATTCACTTTTCATAGTTTTATACACATGTATAGATATATCAATGGGCAATATGTATTCTATGCCATGGAGCCTTCAGCCGAATATATTTTGACTTTGTCTGAATTGCAAATTATTTTCCCTAAAAATATGTAGTTGAAAACCACTGTGGGACAACGACTAATTTCAATCTAACTAATCCATTTAACTGGTGGGTCAAAGAGCCTAAGTGACTTCCACCAAGTGACACAGTGTCACCACTCAATGACAAGCCAGTTTTCCTCCCTCCTAGGACCCATCTGCACATTGTCTTTCATGAGAAAACTCCACTCAATAGTCTTTTTTTCCTCTTATTTTACGTGCTGTGGATGTTTTCCTTCATCATTTTCAGAAAGCCAGGTTTTTACCCCCTGGCCCCATTCAGAAAAGAAACAATTCTAGAGTTGAGAAAGCTCACACCAGAAACATATACTCTTTAATTCACACTTTGTTCTGAACAGCAGGGCCAGTCAGGCAGATACCAGGCTTCACACACCATTATGAATCTGTCAGCAATTAGAATTCTAAACCCCATTCAGTTTTTACTCGCTTCAATCAACATGTCACTGTTGTGAGGATTATGTACTTTCTCAACGTAAACATCAACAGAAGTGAATGCAGTGGCTTCTTTGGCAGAAGTGAGGGCACCAACAGAGAGAATGTTAAATAGCACATTCTGCAGACAGGAGGGAACTGGGGCCCTAATGGACTGTAATTAGAGGTGGCAGAATCTAACATATTCTTTGTGTGAGACTTCGAAATTGTGCTCTTGAGGATTTGGGATGTGTTTTGCAAAGATGCAAGGAGACTGCTGTCATCTGCCTCTCCCTTCTCAAGTTCCTGAGCTAGAGAGAAGGCAAAAAGAAAAGAAGAAAATGCATCTGCCTAGTGTTTCCACTCCAAATCAAAAGGCTTTAGGGATCATGTTGCCTAACCTCCTCATTTTAAGATCAGGAAACTGAGATCTTGAAAGGGAAGGGCCATGGCCAAGGTCATGGTGGGGACTTGACAAAGTCCAGTTCTTCTGACTCCCTTTCTTTTCCCCATCACCACACTGTCTCCTGCATGAAGGGTAGAGAGGACCAGTGTAATAAGCCAAATTATCCTAAATTTTTCAGTTTTCCTTGTCACCTAATGGAGACAAAAAAACAGGCAACATAGTGCAATGTATGAGGATGGGGCAAACAGGCTCCCAGAAGCAGATGAAAGAGAGTCCTGTTCCACTTCAAATCCCTTGGAGAATGGAGAGGGTAAAAGTGAACAAGTAGAAAGTAATTTGAGTCCTTCTAATAAGCTTTATATTTAAATAATTTTCTAGGGAAGCCAGAGTTATGTGAGTGAAGAGAGAGAGAGAGTTTTACACCTTCTACTAATAATTCTTAGACATTTACTAAACTTCATTCATATTAATTTATTTAATCTCCATAACAACTTTATGAGATTGGCGCTATTATTGTCTTTATTTCACAGGTGAGGAAACTGAGGCTCAGAATGTTAGCTAAATAACTTGCTCAAGCTTATGCATATAGTAACGGCAAAGCTAAGATGTGAACTAGATAGCATTACTTTAGAACCTCCACTCTTAACCACATAACTAAGGTGAAAAATCTTCCTGGTTTGTCTAAGACTGTCTTAGTTTTAGCATGGAAAGTACTGTCTCTTGAGAGAGCCTTCAGTCCTGGGCAAAACAGGACAGTTGGTTATCCTATTCATAAATATACTGACTCTTTTGTTTGTCAACATTTAAACCCAATTCTCAAGAAATGATCCAGCTACTTGGCTGTCATATTTGTATTTGTGCTTTGGGAGCAGAGACATTAAAGAAGAACTTTAAATGGATGGTGATAATGGTAGCACAATATTATAGAGTGTATTTAACAGCACTGAATAATATATGTGAATGTGATTAAAAGGGGAAACTTTAGGTCATATATATGTTACTAGCATAAAAATTGAAAGATTAAAAAATGTCTCACATTTACCAAATGCTTACTAACTATGAACTATTATACTAAGTCTTTTTCAGGCTTGATGTCATTTTAACTCTCACATGTACCCTAAATGAGGTTATACAGAAGTTAAGAAAGTTTGTGTCAGTTGGTTACATTCCCACAGTTAGCAAGTAGAAAAGCCAGAATTCAAACTGAGGCAAGCTGGGAGATCTTGAGAATTATTTCAAGAAAAATGGCTAAAATGGGAAAGTTTTACAACCTGAAAATCATACTATTGGGCTCATTCACCACAGATATGAGACTCCTTACCTAGAAATTTAGGCATAACTCTTTGAGAATCCAGGAATTCCCTCTTTCTAGACAGAGCTTTGTGCCTCCTCTCTCCTACCCAGCAATGGGATATAGAATCAGCTGGACACAGATTGGCGCCAACACCCTCCATGCCCTCTCCATTTCCTTGCCATCTCCACACTACTACTTCTTCTTAGATCATCATTCCCCTGTACTTCTATGCATGTAAAATTCCTATCCATCCTTTTAGACTAGTTCAAATGCTACCACCTCTTCAAGCCTTCTCTGGACATCCTAATTTAAATTAATTATTCTTTCCTCTGCCTTCCCCCAACAAGTGTGTACCTTCTAAAAAAATATGTGCCCTACTCTGCTTTATTCTATAGGCACGAGGTGCAGGGGAGAGTTTTTCTTGCCTTTCTTCTCATACCGGGAACCCACCAAAGCAGAAGTGTTACCAGATTTCCTCTCAGTCTTTCACAGCACTGAGGATAGCTCTTGCACACATTCAGTAGTTCAGATAGCTTGTTGAATGAATGTGTATATTCAATGTATTTGTTATAAGCTATGCTGTTTGTGCATGGAGATTTGGATAATGACAGCAAATATCTAAGATTTTTGCATATGTAAGGGGATAATTTCTTTGGCACTTCTAAACCAGACTCTAAAAGTTAAGAGAAAAATTAAGGCAGTTAGCTAGATGATTGTATTAAGTACCCACTTCCTCAAAATGCATCTGAGATAACTTCACAAAATAATCTGGTGTTAAGAATGATAATTTTTAAACTAGTTCAGTGGAAATTATTACAGGATAGGGAGTCAGTTTCCACTCTTTTGACTATGACCCAAACTCACTCTATAGCTTTTGGACCCTTCTTCAATCAAATTGGAGAATGATGGTGGTAGAACTACATATTTCTAGAATCCCCTTCAGTTCTAATGCTTATAGTCCAATAATACAAATAATCATAGCAATCTTTTCCTCCGCAGGGATATTCTGTTCCCTAATGTTATAGCCTTGGTCTTCAGAAAATTCTGGATGAATAACAACATCAATAACAATTTGGTAAAGCACTAATTGAATTAACATGGGTGTTCTGTTTGCAAGAAGGAAGCCAGAGATTCTGGAGGGATGTGATGCGTGAAATGCAGGCTGGGGGGTTAATGAGTTTGAGGTGTGAAAAACCCAAGCTTCAGGGCTGCATTCCCTGGCAGTGTTGAGCAAGACTTGTTTCCATGCCCTCTGTGGCCGAGTTCTATTTTAGAATGTACTCCATGCCTGGATCCTTTAACACAGCTGTGGCCATCCATTAACTTTTAGGCAAGGTCTTCCATTCAAGCAAATGTCTCCTGATTTTGTATTGACTGATCGAGGGAAAGGCAGGTAGAAAAGGAGAGGTCCAGATATGGCCAGACAAAATTGGTTGGTGGCAAAAAGTAACAGTGATCGAGAGAGAGAGATGTAGCAAAGTTAGCCCAATGGGCCAGGGAGGATAGAAGATTATTTATGAAGGTCAAAATCAAATGGTATTGAAAGTTTACTGGATGGCCCCACCCACCAAGAAGTGTTCCATTCAGAATTTAAGAGCCCTTCAAGATTCCACTGTGATTAGCATTCCTTTCTAGCTGGGACATAAATCTTGAGGTCTTATCCCATGATATGGTTTCATCATGCTCCCACCCTTTTACTTTTCTGGAATCCTTTCCAGAACCCAGAGTGCTGAGCTGTCAAGTCCTGCCCTGAATGTTTTGGCTAAGTGGATGCCCATCCCAATTCAAGAAGCTAAGTGTTAAGCTCTACAGCTGCTGGGAGGGACAGAAGTGATCACCATGGAAACAGGTCCTTCATCAATTATTTAGTGACTCATAAGGAGATTGCTGGGATGCAAAGAGTACTAGAGTCCCTGGAAAAACTGCATCTTTTCCCTAGTAAAGAATTGTCTGATGGCATTCTAGAAAAATAATCCTACTACTTCCAAACAGAGTGGAAATGACTAAAGCTCCTTTTGCCTCCTGTACTTAGAGCTGGATGCTCACTTTCCTGAGCCTGTGAAGGCAGAGAGGCCCCCATCTGTGTGGACTTTGTTATTGCATTCTGTTCTATCTGATGCAGGTTAATGTCAGAGACTAAAAGATATGGCTATATTATCTATCCAAAATCCTCATTTTTTAAAGGAAGAACTGAGAGATCCAGGGTGAATAACTTCCCCATGACCCACATAGTGAGTCACTGCAGGATCCTGGAAGAGAACCATGACTTCCACTCCAACTCTGTTACTCCTTTCATAATCTTGAAGCCAGGACTGTATTTTGTTGTGAAACTAATGAAGATTAAATTTCAGAGTACTTCCTTTTAATGGATCCATTCTGAAGTGCTGGGAGAAGACTTTGCGAGTGTGTTGATGGGGTGATTTTTCTTTGCTTTTCTAATTTTTTATTTTCAAAGGTCAGTTATTTTAACTGCATTGGTTAAGAATGTGATTCTTCTCCATTTTCATTTCCCTCCCACCACTCTTCCACTTCTGTCAGGCATTGGAATGGCCATAGGAATTTGTGAGATTTTGTTAAATAGAAGTTGAGGTACTGCCGTCGGAGAGCTCCAGTCGGTCAGGCCGGCTGGCACACCGGGTGGGGTTGGGGAGCGAGCTTGCGGAAATTAACTTGGGTAAGCCGAAGCCGGCGTCTTTCCCCTGCCGGCGGTCGCGAAGAAGTCGTCACTCAGGCCAGATGCGGGTTTTAAGTCTTTATTGTTACACTCCGGGATGGGTCACCCGGGAACCCGAAGAGTGAGACGTCTGGGGGTCCGAAGACCCCGGGGCTCTATCGACGACGCGGGGCTGGGCGAGCAACAGGCTTAAATATACTCGGAGGAGGGGTGGAGCTAAGGGTCTACACGTCACACTGAGGCAGCCAATCATGCAAGGTAGTAGGCAGTTGCCAGGCAGAGGGTAGAAATTAGGGGTATGGAATGAGTTGAGCATAACTGGAAGGGTTGCAGGCTTTGAGATGAGCTACGGAAATGGGCGGTCTACAACAAGAGGGGGAAGGGGGAACAGTGAACTAGGTTACTGATATGGGGGCCGGGAGTGAACATAGAGAGGGAGAGAAACATTAAAAAATTTTAAGTTTGGCTAGGCTCCAGTCCCTGAGAAATACGCCACAAGGTACATTTACATTTAGTTCCACTATTTAGTGGAACATGGTTATATGGTTCCCCTCACTTATAGAAAGGTAAATTAGTGATTATATTGCTGTAGAAGCAGTCCCAAGAACACTTCTACCACCTACTATATCAGCTTACCTAGCACCATGCTTCAAAGGAAGGCCAAGGTCAAAGAGTGTGCTCTAAGGCATGAAGATAATTGAAGAGGAACAAGGTTTAAAATATATGAAGCCAGGAGGTAGTCTGTGAAAATTCTTCCAAACATCATATTTTATATATGGAAGAAACTTGATAGAAGTTTTCTCACATTCTAAAACATATTTTTCTAAAACATATTTTTGAAATATAAAACATTACCAAAAATGAACTGGGAAGCTGAATGAAACTTTTCTAATCTATCAATAATAATTGTATAAAACTTCAATTAAATGAAGAAAAAGCAAATTATCTCTCTATTTTTTATAAAAAATAATAAAATGTATTATCATAGGATGCTATTAATAACTGATATGCAACAAACAATGGGTATGAATAAAGTATTAGAAAAGTGTGTTAATTAACAAAAGTGTAATGTTACTTTTCTAGATTTTTATTTGTTGTAGTATTTGTCAGGTTTACAATATCTGTAATCGGTTAAGATATTTTACTTCAGTCAAAAATACATTAAATTAGGACTTCTGGGGAATATGGAGGAGTAGTGAACTCCAGGACTCAGTTCTCCCACCAAAACAACATTAAACAGGTGGCACCTGTCTGAAACAGCGATTTTGAAACATTGGAGGCCAGAAGAACAGTGTACAGCATCCAGGGAAGAGTGAAAGGAAGAGGCTGATAAACCTCATTAAAGGATTGTAAACATCTCTCTCTGCAATGGCTACTGGAGCCCATTTTCCACACTCACAGCATGCCATCAGCCCCTGGCTAGATTTCTGGTGACTAAAAAGGATTAAAAAGTTTATTCTAGAGAAAAGGGGTGGGAACAGCCAATCATTGATCATGGCTTCTGATTAGCACAGTCTTATCAATGGGGACACAGATCTGAGAGCAGCTATTGCTTTAATCCTGCCCAGAACATAGGCAGTAGCATATTGCTTCAATATGCATTGAGGAGCAGAGGTGGTAGAGATTTAAAGACACAATGCTTCCTCATAGCTGCAGGGGACAAGTTAGTTTGAGGACTGCATTTGCTGGGCAGGGCAGAAGAGTTCATTTTGGGGAGCTTTCAGAGAAGCATTTAGTACCTTTTCTGATCTACTCACCAAGGCACTTTGGAGCCAATATGCACCACTTTTGTGTGTCCCTGGTACTGTTTTTGCTTGGAAAGACTAACTTGGGAAAGGATTCTCCTTTTTGTCTTCCTCCCAGAATTTATCCTCCAGGCAAAAGCAGCATCAGAAAATGAAAGGAATGAAAAAAATACTATAGAGATGGACAGCCTGGGACAAAGTCCTGGTAGCCTCAAACACATAGGAAAGTGAGGTTTGTCTCTCAGCAAAAGCCAACCTCCTGTACACAGGGGGGTTCCAAAACAAGTAACAAGCAAAATCCCAAGACAAGACAGAGACCCAGAAAAGCAGGGAAAGCCCTGAACACTGTATTTGCATTGGGCAGATCTTCCTGACAGGAGGGATGAAGCTCAAGAAAATCTCTGCCCTATCACCAGCTGATTACAAAACCAAGAAACAGACAACTCAGGAAATAAATCTCAGAGTTAACATTTTAAAATATTAAAATGTACAGCAACAGAGTGTGCAACAACAGACTACGAAACAAGCAGAGAAAAAAGAAACGATGGCCTACCCAAAGGAAGATGATAAAAATAAAGAAAGCACCAAGGAAGTATACGACAATGTGGACATACCAAAAAAAGCCTTTTACAAACAATCTAAAAAATTCTCAAGTGTATGAAGGAAAGTGAAGATAAAAAGCTAAAGGACCTCAAGAAAGCAATGACTAAGCAATATGATAGTCTAAATAAAGAAATAGAAATTTTAATAAGAAATTATACAGAACTATTCGGGTTGAAAATCACAATGCCTTAAATGAAAAATGCCCAGGAGGGCTTGAAGAGCAAATTGGAGCTAGCAGAAGAAAAAAATCAATGTATGTGAAGATAAGACATTGAAATGAATTAGGATGAGGAACAGACAGAAATATTAAAGAAATATTAAAACTGAAAATAACCTAAGATTGCCATGGGACACCATATATTACACCAATATAAGTATTATGAGAGTCTCCAAGTAGAAGAAAGAGAAAAAAGGCAGAAGGCATAGCAAAAGAAATAATGACAGAGAACTTCCCAAACTTAGCAAAATATGTGAGTATGCACATCCAAGAAGCTCAAAGAACAATAAACAGGATAAACATGAAGAAAAATATACCATGTGATGGTTAGGGTCATGTGTCAACTTGGCCAGGTGATGGTGCCCAGTTTGTCTTGTCAAGCAAGCACTGGCTTATCCCTTTGCTGTGAGGACATTTTGTGGGTTTAAATCATGAGCATACTGGTTGCTTCCATAGCTGATTACATCTGCAGTTGGCTAAGAGGGTGTCTTCTGCAATGAGTGGCACTTAATCTAATTACCTGAAGGCTTTTAAGGAGAATTCAGAAGAGACTATCGCTCTTTCTCCACTTCAGCCAGCCAGCCTCTCCTGAGGAGTTCATTGAAGTCCTTCATTAGAGGTGCAGCTCATGGCCTGTCCTATGGATTCTAAACTCTTGCTTCCCCACAGCTGCATGAGACTCTCTTATAAATCTCATATTTACAGATAACTCCTGTTGGTTCTGTTTCCTTGAGAACCCTAACTAATACATCCCATAATATATTGACCATACTACTTAATGCAAAGTACAAAGTACATCTGAAAGATGCAAAAGAAAAGCATGTGTTATGTACAAGAGAGACCCAACTAGATAAAATGCCAATTTCTCATCAGAAATAATGGAGGCAAGAAAGCAGTGGAAATACTTAAAGTGCTGAAAGAAAACAGCTGCTAACCAAGAATTTTATATCTGGCAAGACTTTCTTTTAAAAAATGAGGGAAAGATTAAGACATTTCCAGGTAAACAAAAGTTGAGGGAGTTCATCACCACTAGTCTTGTCCACAAGTGATTGCTGAAGGGAGTTCTTCAGACTGAAGAGAGAGGACACTAGACAGTGGTTCAAAGTGGCATAATGAAATAAAGACCTGTGTTAAAGGTAACCATAAGGGTAATTAAAAATGCCAGTATTATTGTGTTTGTATTCTTTAGTATGTAATCCTACTTTTAACTTCCTACAGTTGCTAAAATGTAAATACAGAAAAAAAATGATAAATCTATGGTTTTGGACATACAATGTACAAAGATATAGGTGGTAATAAAGACAAAAACATAGCGTAGAGACAGAGGATTTAAGAACACTATATATGCATCTAATTGAAATTAATTTGGCATCAAAACAAATATGATTGTTATGTATTTATGATGTTAAATTTTAACCCTATTGCAACCACAAGGGAAATAGATGTAAACTTTATTCACATAGAAAATAAAAGTCATTAAATATGGTACAGCACAAAAAAAATAAAAAAATATATAAGTAGACATTAACAGAAGAATTGAGGTACAAAAAAGGTATAAAATGTAGAAAATCTAGGTAGAAGATGGTAGAAGAAAGTTCTGCATCATCAGTAGTGATTTTAAAAATAAATGGATTAAACTTTCCAGCCAAAAGTCAGAGATTGTCAGATTGCATAAAAAAGTATATCCTAACTATATGCAGTCTGCAACAGTCTCACCTTAAATTAAAAAATACAAGCAGGTTGAAAAGGGATGGAACATCATTATACTATGCAAGTAGTAACTAAAAAGAATTGGGGTGGCTATGGTAATATCAGTTAAAATAGACTTTAAGCAAGAACAGGTAATGAGAAACAAAGATGGTAACTATATATATGCTGATAAAGGGGACAACTCAAAAAGAAGTAAGAATTTTAAATATGTATATACCTAATAATAGAGCTTCAAATACATAAAGCAAATACTGACAGATTTGAAGGGAGAAGTTGATGACTTACAGCAATAGCAGGAGACTTTAACACACCACACAATAATGGATAAAACAGCAAGTCAGAACATCATCAAGGAATTACAGGACTAAAATTATGCACTAAAACAATACCTAACAGAAATAATAGAACCTTTGAACCCAAACCAACCAAAATAAAGTACACATTCTTCTTGAGCATACATGGACCATTCTCCAGGATAGACTTCATTGAGGCTACAAAACAAGCCTCAATAAATTAAAAAATATTGAAATCTTATAATGCATATTCTCTCACCACAAGAGGAAAAAGCTAGAAATCAATAACAGGGGAGAAATGGAAAATACAGAAATATGTGGAAATTGTAAAAACATACTCTCAAACAAAAAACTGAAGAGGAAATAAATTCCTAACTCATACTACAAGGCCAACATCACACTCATATGAAAGCAAGATAAAGATACCACAAGAAAGAAAACTGCAGACCAATAGATGCAAAAATCCTTAACAAAATGCTAGCAAACCAAATCCAACAGCATATTGAAAGAATTATGCACCATGATCAAGTGGAATTTATCCCTGGTATTCAAGTTTGGTTCAACATAAAATCAGTTAATGCAATATACTTCATTAGCAGAATGAAGGGAAAACAAACCCACATGATTTCAATTGATGCAGAAATGACTTTGACAAAATACAGCACCCTCTCTTGACAAAGCACTCAGAACTCTAGGAATAGAAGGAAATGTCCTCAACAATACAAAAGGCATATATGAAAAGCCCACAGTTAATATTCTATTTAATATGAAAGACTGGGAGCTTTCCCTCTATGTTCAGGAACAAAACAAGGATGCCTTCTGTTATCACTGTTATTCAACTTTGTACTGGGAGCTCTTGCTGGAACAATTAGGCAAGAAAAATAAATAAAAGAAATCCAAATTGGAAAGGAAGAAGTAAACAGTCCCTATTTGTAGATAATATGATCCTATATATATGGAAAATCCACAACCAAGCTCCTACAGTTAACAAATGAATTCAGCAAAGTGGAAGGGTACAAGATCAACACCCAAAAATCAATAGTATTTTTACATGCAAAATGATGAACAAATGGAAGAAGAAATCAAGAAAAAAAATCCACTCACAATAGCAAGTAAGAGGATCAAGTATCTCAGAATAAATTTAACCAATGATGTTAAAGTCTTATACACAAAAAACTACAAAACATTGTCCAAAGAAAACATAATAAATGAAAAGACATTCCATGTTCATGGATTGGAAAACTAAATATCATTAAGATGTTAATACCACCCAAAGCATTTTATAGAATCACTGCAATCCAATAAAAATTCCAACAACCCTCTTTGCGGAAATAAAAAAATCAATCATCAAATTTATATGGTAAATTAAGGGGCCTTGAATAGCTAATGCAATCTTGAAAGAGAAGAATGAAGTTAGAAGTCTCACTCTTTCTGTCCTTAAAACTTATTACAGGGTGTGCAAGTGTAGTTCAGTAGTAGAATTCTCGCCTGCCATTCAGAACAACTTGGATTACTTCCAGGTCTTTGCACTTCCCCAAACAAACAAACAAGCAAAACAAACAAAATTTCAACAAATGTTGCTGCAATAAGGGGCTACTCACATGGAAAAATAATGAAATATGACCCCACCATACAGCATACAAAAAAAAACCCTGCAAAGTCACAGATATGAAAGCAGCATGGTACTAGCACAAAGACAGACATATGGACCAATAGAATAGAACTGAAGGCTTGGAAAGCAACTCTTGCACTTATAGCCAACTGATATTTAACAAGGTGGCAAAGACCACTCAATTGGGAAAGCACAGCTTCTTCAAGAAATATTGCTGGAAAAACTAGGTCTCCATTTATATAGAAAAGAAGGAACCCTACTTCACAACATGCAAAAGTCAACCAAAGGGGAACAAAGACTTTAAAATAAGCAGTAGAACTATAAAACTCCTCAAAGATAAGTATGGAAACATCTTCAAGACCTTGTATTATGCAATGATTTCTTAGACTTTACAAACAAAGCACATGCAGCAGAAGAAAAATAGATAAATGGGACCTCATCAAAACTATAAACTTTGGTTCCCTGCAGATTTATCATGAAAGAACAATGACAACCTTCACAATGGGAGAAAATATTTGGAAACCACACATCCAATAAAATGATAATATCCAGAATATATAAAGAAATCCTTTAACTTAACAACAAAAAGACAAACAATTCAATTTAAAAATAGGCAAAATACTTAGACATCTTTCCAGAAAAGATGATATAGATGCTCATCATCATTAGCCATCAGGAAAATGCAAATCAAAACTAAAATGAGATAACATTTCACATCCATCAGAATGGCTGCTATTTTAAAAACAGGAAAATGAGAAATGTTGGAGATGATACAGAGAAATAGGAATACATACATTGTTGGAGGCGAGATAAAATGGAGCAGCTGCTTTGGAAGACAATTTGGTAGTTCCTCAGAAAGTAAAACATAGCACTACCATATGACCTAGCACTCCCACTACTAGGCATATACCCAAAAGAATTGAAAGCAGGATTCAAACAGATATTTCCATTCTAATGTTCATGGCAGCATTATTCACAATTGCCAATATGGAAGTTACCCAAGTGTCCATCAATTGATGAATGGATAAACAAAAGGAGGTATAAACATGCAAGGGAATATTATTCAGTCATAAAAAGGAATGAAGTCCTTTACATGTGACAACATGGATGAACCTTGAAAACTTAATGTTAAATGAAATAGCCAGATACAAGAGAACACAAGAAGAACTAGAATAAGCAAATTCATAGAATCAGAATCTCAAATATGGGTTGCTAGGAGATGGAGTGGGGATAAGAATGGGAAGTTAAGGATTAAAATGTGCAGAGTTCCCATTTGTAATGTGAAAATATTTTGGTAATGAATGGTAGTGATGGTGTCATAACATTTTAAATAAAATTAGCACTGAAATATATATCTGAATGTGATTAAAGAGGGGAATGTTTAATTGCATATGGTAATAGAACAAATAATTTTAAAACAATCCATGGAACTACACCACACAAACAGTGAGCCTTAAGTTAAACCATGGACTTGAATTAATAGTGCAATTATAAAAATGTGCTAGCATCAATTATCATAAATGTTCCACACTAATGCAAAGTGTTCAAGTGGGGTGGTATATGCGGATCCTGCTTTTTATGTATGATTGCTTTGTAAACTCAAACTGCTCTAATAAAGAAAAAAAAGTGTGTGTATGTATATATATATATACATATATATTTTTGCCTAATTTTGTTTTTATAATTTATTGCTTCTTTTACTTGAGGAAGCCCCTCCAAATCATATAAGCTTCAGGCTCCATGACATTTTGATCTGTCCCTTGCCTGGGACACTTCTCTAATGAATTTACATTAATCATAGGATTATTGAGAATGATAAGAAGTGTCTTGGGTGGGATTTTTTTTTATATCAGGAACCTGTCCCCATTGTACAACTACACTATCACTGTTACCATTGGAATTCAGCACTTTAGAAGAGTGTTCATTCTTCTGCTTCGTGCAGAGAAACAGTTCCCCAATGCCAAACCATTTGGGTCATTTTCATTGTTGGTAACAGGCACAACCTTCACTATTACTTATCAGTGTTCTGTTCGTATACCGCCTATCTTCTAGGCAGCCAAACCACCTAATTTTATTTGTTTTAACCAAATTCAATTCACCCTCTGAATATACACACTTGTGAAACATATACAGGACATAGGCTATTCTATCCCATTTTACAGAAGGAGAAGAATCAATCAGCGATGAATTATTGCCAGCCAAACTAATCAATACCATCTCTGATATATTATCTCTTTACAGAGTTGTTGTAAATGTTAAAATAACTAATACATATGAAAATCCTAGTTCAAATGTCAGCATAAGTGTTTGATAAATGTTAATTTAATGTTAGATGAAACTTTATTCATAGTATTTGCTAGGCTGGATTCATGATGCACTCAGATGCCTGGAGGCATTGCTACAGTTCCTTGAAAGATGATGTGGTCACAGCACACATATTTCATATTTCTCTGCTCCAACATGCACAGAGGACTTTAAATCTGAGGAAATAAACCCAACCCATAAATTTTTGCAGACTGGAGTAATTAGGAAACCTTATTGAAAGCATATTTGTGAGGTGATATGTCATCAGAAACCCAACTCAGTCTGAAATTTCTATTTCCCAGTTATATGACCTTGGCCAAGTCACTCTCTTTTTTTTTCTACTTTGATACACTTAATTTCGAAGAAATAAAGTAGAAAGGACACTAATAACTTGTGAGCCTGTAGAAACATCACTAAAATATGTATGTATGATAGGACTTTGTAATTTGAATATTCATATACAATGATATATCACTATCATTCTCTACTGGCAAAGGAAGATGGAGAACACCAGCCCAACCAATATGTTTCCAAGAGTTGCTAGGTGCATACAACCATGAAAGACTTAATGGAGTTACAGAACAGAATGCAAATTTTCACAACCTGGGCAATGTGGAGGTAAATGCATGTTTGACAGAGGATAAGAAATAAGAGTTTCAGGAGAAAAACTAAAGTTATCTTGCTAAAATCTTTATTTTCATGGAGGGAAGAGGATTTAGAAACTAAAGTTAATAGAAAGATAAGTAGAGTAAAAGTATATTATTTAAGTAACAAATGTCATCAATAGAAAAGTGGAAATAAATATTTAAGGAGGAAATGGTAGGAGGTGAAAATAGGGTGTACATAAATGGTCTCAGTTTTCATAGAAGGGAGTTAATAGATAATATCCAATATCTGTACATAGAAATAAAAGCATTTTTAAAAAGATTTATGAAGGTAACTATGAGCAAAAGCAAAAAGAAAGACTTGAAATAAGTTACCACTAAAGTGGAAGTAAGAAGTGATGAATTTAAGAATTGTTGATTTCTGAGGTAAACTTTTATGTATTATTTGATTTTCCTTCCCATTTATAAAATATACAAGAAGACCTGTGCACTTGCTTATCTTTTGGGTCATCAAGATAAAGAATTTCAGATATTTAATGTTGCTGTTTTTGAGGACTTCATTCTCGGATATCCCTTTTATTCATTCTGCAACTGTGCTGACCAGTACAGCCAGCCACCATCCAGAAGGGGCTTTATATAATATTTTTTTGGTGTTGTGTTTATAGGTAGTTTTTATTTTCTAAGTTTTGAGGATGTATTTTCAAAACCTGCCTAAACAAGCATATTGATTTTGCAAGGGGAAATATCATTGGTAATCAGGATGATGTAAATTAATGACAAAAATGACTTAGTCTTTTTCTTTAATTTTTAAATTTTTTATAAACATAATGACATACAAAAATGAACATTCTTAACATGTGATCATTCCATTATTGGCATATAATCTGTAACTCACAATATCATCACATAGTGGTATATTCATCACATGATCATTTCTTAGGACATTTGCATCAATTCAGTAAAAGACATAAAAAGGAAAAAAATTTATATATACCTTACCCCTCCCTCTCATGCCTTGCATGGCAGGCAAGCATTCTTGCCTGCTGAGCCACCATGGCCTGCCCACATTTTTTAATTTGTACATTTAGTCACTATCATTGTACACTCTAGGCATTCCTAGATTATACCATCTCAGTCTTTATCGTCTATCTTTCCTTCTGATTTCATTTGTGCTCCCAGGTCTCCTCCCTCTGTCATTCTCACATTCAGCTTCATTCAGTGTACTAACATTATTGTAATACAGTTAGGTAGTATTGAATTTTTACAATCAGTCCTGATGCAGAATCTGTAACCCTTCAACTTCAATTATCCAACACCTACCTTATTTTTATCTCCTGATAGCCTCTGTTTTTAGCTGAAATTCTCCAAGCTCATTCAGTAATGTTAGTTCATATCGGTGAGACCATACGGTATTTATCCTTTTGTTTCTGACTAATCTCACTCAGAATAATGTTCTCAAGATCCATCCATGTTGTTACATACTTCATAACTTTATTCTGTCTTATAGCTGCATAATATTCCATCGTATGGATATACCACAGGTTGTTTAGCCACCCATCTGTTGACATTTGAGCTGTTTCCATCTCTTGGTGATTGTAAATAACGCTGCTATAAACATTAGTGTGCAAATGTCCATTTGTGTCCTTGCCCTCATGTCATCTGAGTAGATACCTAGCAATGGTATTGCTGGATCATACAGCAATTCTATACTTAGCTTCCTGAGGAACTGCCAAACTGCCTTCCACAGTGGTTGTACCATTTGACACTCCCACCAACAGTGGATAAGTGTGCCTCTTTCTCCACATCCTCTCCAGCACTTGTTGTTTTCTATTTTATTGATAATGGCCATTCTGATGGGTGTGAAATGATATCTCATTGTGGTTTTGATTTGCATTTCCTTAATAGCCAAGGAAGTTGAGCATCTTTTCATGTGCCTTTTGGCCATTTGCATTTCCTTTTCTGAAAAGCGTCTATTCATGTCTTTTGCCCATTTTGTAATTGGGTTGTCTGTCTTTTTGTTGTTGAGTTGAACAATTTATATATTCTGGATACTAGAACATGTTCTGATATATTTTTCCAAATAATGTCTCCCATTGTGTAGGCTGCCTTTTTACTTTCTTGACAAGGTTCTTTGATGCACAAAAGTGTCTAATTTTGAGGAATTCCTGTTTATTTATTTATTTCTTCAATGCTCGTGCTTTGGGTGTAAGATCTAAGAAACTGCCTCCTATTATAAGATTTATAAGATATTACCCTACATTTTCTTCTAAAAGTTTTATGTGTTCTTAGATCTAATGTTTAGGTCTTTGATCCATTTTGAGTTAATGTTTGTATAACTCAAAATGATCCACTTTTATTATTTTGCATGTGGATATCCAGTTCTCTAGGCACCATTTATTGAAGAGACTGTTCTGTCCCAGGTGAGTTGGCTTGACTGCCTTATCAAAAATCAATTGCCCATAGAAGAGAGGGTCTACATCTGAATAATCTATTCAATTCCATTGGTCAGGATACCTATCTTTATGCCAGTACCATGCTGTTTTGACCACTGTAGCTTTCTAATATACCTTAAAGTCAGGTAGTGTGAGACCTCCAAGTCTGTTTTTCTTTCTCAGAATATTTTCAGCTATTTGGAGCACCTTGGACTTCCGATAAATTTGGTTATTGGTTTTGCTATTTCTGAAAAGTAAGCTTTTTGGATTTTAACTGGTATTGCATTGAATCTATAAATCAATTTAGGTAGAATTGACATCTTAACTATAGTTAGTCTTCCAATCCATGAATATGGTATGCCCTTCCATTTGTTTAAGTCTTCTGTGATTTATTTTAGCAATTTCTCATAGTTTCCTTTGTATAGGTCTTTTGTATCCTTAGTTACATTTAAGGATACAAAATATCCTAAATATTTTATTCTTTTGGTTGCAGTTGTAAATGGAATTTTTTTCTTGAGTTCCTCCTCAGATTGTTCATTACTAGTGTACAGCAACACTACAGATTTTTGAGTGCTGATCTTGTAACCTGCCACTTTACTATACTCATTTATTAGATCTAGTAGTTTTGCTGTGGATTTTTCAGGCTTTTCTACACATAGTATCATATCACTTGCAAACAGTGAGAGTTTTACTTTTTCCTTTCCAATTTTGATGCCTTCTATTTCTTTTTCTTGTATAATTGCTCTGGCAAGAACTTCCAACACAATGTTGAATAGCAATGGTGATAGTGGACATCCTTGTCTTGTTGCTTATCTTAAGGGAAAGTTTTCAATTTTTCCCCATTGAGGATGATGTTGGCTTTGGGTTTTTCATATATTCCCTTTATCATGTTGAGGAAATTCCCTTCTATTCCTATCCTTTGAAGTGTTTTCAACAAGAAAGTATGTTGAATTTTGTCAGATGCCTTTTCTGCATCAATCGAGATGATCATGTGGTTTTTCTGCTTTGATTTGTTGATATGGTGTATTACATTAATTGATTTTCTTATGTTCAAGAATTTTGTTGAGGATTTTTGCATTCATATTCATTAGAGAGTTTGGTCTGTAGTGTTCTTTTCTTGTAATATCTTTGTCTGGCTTTGGTATGAGGGTGATGTTGGCTTCATAGAATGAAGGTAGCCTTTCCTCCTCTACAATTTTTTTTGAAGAGTTTGAGCAGCATTTGTACTAATTCTTTCTTGAATGTTTGGTAGAATTCACATGTGAAGCCATCTGGTCCTGGACTTTTCTTTTTTGGGAGCTTCTTAATGACTAATTCAATTTCTTTACTTGTGATTGGTTTGTTGAGGTTGTCTATTTTGTCTTGAGTCAATGTTGATTGTTCATGCCTTTCTAGGAAGTTGTCCATTTCATTCACATTGTCTAGTTTATTAGTGTAAAGTTGTTCATAATATCCTCTCATTACCTCCTTTATTTCTGCGGGTTATGTTTCCTCTTCCATTTCTGATTTTATTTATTTGCATCCTCTCTCTTCTTCTTTTTGTCAACCTCGCTAAGGGTCCATCAATCTTATTGATTATCTCACAGAACCAACTTCTGGTTTTGTTGATTTTCTCAATTGTTTTCATCTTCTCAATTTCATTTATTTCTGCTCTAATCTTCATTATTTCTTTCCTTTGCTTGCTTTGGGATGAGTTTGCTGTTGTTTCTCTAGTTCTTCCAAGTTAACAGTTAATTCCTTTATTTTTGCTCTATCTTATTTTTGGTATAGGCATTTATGGCAATAGATTTTCTTCTTAGCACTGCCTTTGCTGCATCTCATCAATTTTTATATGTTGTGTTTTCATTTTCATTTGCCTCAAGATATTTACTGATTTCTCTTGTAATTTCTTCCTTGACACACTGGTTGTTTAGCTTCCATATATTTGTGAATTTTCTGGCCCTCTTCCTATTATTGACTTCCAACTTCATTCCTCTATGATCTGAGAAAGTGTTTTGTATGATTTCGACCTTTTTAAATTTATTGAGACTTGCTTCGTGACCCAGTATATGGTCTATCCTTGAGAATGAGCCATAAGCACTTGAGATAAAGGTGTATCCTGCTGTTGTGGGGTGTAATGTTCTACAAATGTCTTTTAAGTCTAGCTCATTTATTGTATTATCCAAATTCTCTGTTTCTTTATTGATCCACTGTCTAAATGTTCTGTCCATTGAGGAGAGTGGGGAATTGAAGTCTCCAACTATTGTGGTAGATGTTTCTATTTCTCTTTTCAGTGTTTGCTTCATGTATTTTGGAGCACTCTGGCTCAGCGCATAAATATTTATGATTACTATGTCTTGTTGAATTGCTCCTTTTATTAATATATAGGATCCTTGTTTGCCTCTTTCAGTGTTACATATGAAGTCTATTTTGTTGGCCATTAGTATAGCTACTCCTTTTTTCTGATTGTTGCTTGCATGAAATATCTTTTCCCAACCTTTCACTTTCAACCTATGTTTATCCTTAGGTCTAAGATGTATCTCCTATAGACAACATATAGATGGGTTCTGTTTTTTAATCCATTCGGCCAGTCTATGTCTTTTGATTGGGGAGTTTAATCCATTAACATTCAGTGTTATTGCTGTAAGGACAGCACTTTTGTACTAGTTTGAAAGGAAGTATGCTCCCTAAGAAAAGCCATGTTTTAATATAAATTCCATTTCATAAAGTTAGAATAATCCCTATTCGATACTATATATTTGAAACTGTAATGAGATCATCTCCCTGGTTGATGTGATTTAGTCAAGAATGGTTGCTAAACTAGATTAGGGGATGACATGTCTCCACCCATTTGAGTGGGTCATGATTGGTATATTGGAGTCCTATAAAAGAGAAAATATTTTGGAGAATGAGAGATTCAGAGAGAGTGACACTACAAAGCAGAGAGTTCACCAGCCAGCAACCTTTGGAGATGAAGAAGGAAGATGCCTCCTGGGGAGTTTCATAAAACTGGAAGCCAGGAGAGAAAGCTAGCAGATGATGCTGTATTCACCATATGCCCTTCCAGCCAAGAGAGAAGCCCTGACTGTGTTCGCCATGTGCCTTCTCATTTGAGAGAGAAACCCTGAACTTCATCGGCCTTCTTGAACCAAGGTATCTTTCCCTGGATGTCTCAGATTGGACATTTCTATAGACTTTTTTAATTGGGACATTTTCTCAACCTTAGAACTGTAAATTAGCAACTTATTAAATTCCCCTTTTTAAAAGCCATTCCGTTTCTGGTATATTGCATTCTGGCAGCTAGCAAACTAGAACAACTTTCTTCTACCATTTTGCCTTTTGGATTTTATATGTCATATCTAGTTTTTCTTCTTTTTACCTTTACTGATAGTCTTCATTTCTACACTCTTCTCCACACCTCTCTCTCCTCTCTTTTCCTATCTGTCTTTAGTGCTCCCTTTAATATTTCTTGCTATCTGTCTTTAGTGCTCCCTTTAGTATTTCTTGCAGAGCTGGTGTCTTGGTCACAAATTCCCTCAGTGATTTTTTTGTCTGAAAATGTTTTAATTTCCCCCTCATTTTTGAAGGACAATTTTGCTGGATATAGAATCCTTAGTTGTCAGTTTCTCACTTTTAGTATCTTAAATATACCATCCCACTGTCTTCTTGCCTCCATGGTTTTGGCTGGGAAATCTATGCATGGTCTTATTGGGCTTCCTTTGTACATGATAGATTATTTTTCTCTTGCTGCTTTCAAGATTCTCTTTCTCTTTGACATCTGACATCCTGATTAGTACGTGTCTTGGAGTATGTCTATTTGGATCTATTCTGTTTGGGGCTTGCTGCACTTCTTGGATCTGTAATTTTAATTTTTTCATAAGAATTAGGAAATTTTCAGTGATAATTTCCTCCATTAGTTTTTCTCCTCCTTTTCCCTTCTTTTCTCCTTCTGGGACACCCATAGCATGTATATCTGTGCACATCATTTTTTCATTCAATTCCCTGAATCTCTGCTCATATTTTCCATTCTTTACCCTATATTTTCTTTTGTTTGTCAGATTTCAGATATCTCATCCTCCAGTTCACTAATTCTGTCTTCTGCCTCTTGAAGTCTAACATTGTAGGTTTCCATTGTTTTATTCATCTTTTCTACTGTGCCTTTCATTCCCATAGTTCTGTGATTTGTTTTTTAAAACTTTCAATTTCTTCTTTTTGTTCATTCCTTGCCTTCCTTATATCCTTCCTCAATTCATTGATTTGACTTTTGATGGGGTTTTCCATGTCTGTTCGAACCTTCTGAATTAATTGCTTCAACTCCTGTATCTCATTTGAATTGTTGGTTTGTTCCTTTGACTGGGCCATATCTTCAATTTTCCTACTATGATTTGTTAATTTTTACTGGTGTCTAGGCATTTAATTTCCTTAATTCTGGAGATTGTTTTCATTTTTTTTACCAAGGATTTTCTTGCTGGATGACTTTGTTGTCTATCTGTTCTTTAACAGTTAGTTAAGCTTATACTAGACCTCTACCTTAGGTTTTGTTTAAGAGATAAGAATTTTTCCTTTCCTGTTTTCTTGTCTCTTGCCCTGCCTGTATGGTGCTTTTTTTTTTCCCCTTTAGGAGGGTCTACTTAGGTATTATAGACCCCAGTCATATTTTCCCAGATGAAACTGGCCTCCTCTCAAGAGAAAGAGTCATCTCCATCAGTTTTCCCTGAGGGTTAGACCCAGCAGCTTGAACGACTTTCTTATGGAGCCTCTAGACTCTGTATTTTTCTTATCCTGCCTGGTATGTGGTGCTTGTCTGCCTGTGGGTCCTCCTAGCATAAGGTGATGTGGTACCTTTAACTTCAGCAGACTCTCCCTGCTGGGGTCATGGTTGAGACAGAGGAGAGATTGCAGGCTGGCTTTAATTTCCAGACCCTGGGGTTTGAATTCCTTGAAGGAAGTATTCCACTTGACTTGGGCCCCACCACTCTCCTGGGGAAGGCACAGCCTCCAGACAAACTCTCAAACAAGCTTAATTATGCCCATGCTTGGGGCAGTTGGAGCCTGAGAAGCCCTGCAGCTGTATCTAAAGAGCAGTCAAGCTGTAGAAATACAGCCACAAAAGAGAAAAGAAAACAAATCCATTCCGGAGCAGGACCCCTCCCTATTCCTTGGGTTTGCCAATCCAGAGCTTAAGATGGTACATTGTTGCATGTATCTCCAGGTCATATGTGCCCCCTCCCTTCCTTCAGGGCCCAGACACTTTCAAGTATTTTGTGCTGTCCAATCAAAAAAAAAAAAACTCTTCTTTTTTTCTTTATCCATCCACTCTGCCCCCTCTGCACTGGGACAAAACCCAGCAAACTCGGCTTTTACTCAAGGGTCAGCTGAGCTGAGGGCCTATTCTTAGTAGTCAGAATTTGTTGATTAATTCTACAATTGGGCTTAGTTGTACTCAGACCCTGCTGCTACTAAAGTCTCTTTCTTATCCCCTCTGGGAAGCAGTCTGTGGAGGAGGTGCGCCAGCTGCTACAGCATGGGGAGCTCATGGTTCTGGGTGGGCTTGCAACATGTCCAGCTTGTCCAGACTGGGGTACATGGTTTGTCTGGTCACTGATATGGCCCCAGAAGTTGTTCTGTATTGTTCCTGGCTATTTACTAACTGCTCTGGAAGATAAACTAAATTCCACTTTTCACTAAGCCACCATCTTGGCTCAAAAATGAGTTAGTCTTATACATCATGTTCATAAAATCACTTTGAGAACTGTTTGAAAAGTTGAAAAGGGATCAGACTTTGGCTAGAGGTATGAATTAAGTTGATCTGGATAGGATTGGGGTAGATAAGAATACAGGGTAAAGGATGATATTGCCCATATTTTAAAACCTCAACTTCTATGTGAAACCAAAGACAGAGAAGTTTATATGGCGTAACATTTATATTTTTGGTAGTGCATTTACCTAATTTAACTTGTAGGGTCAGTTTAGTTGAACATTATAAGTACATGATATCTTGAATAGGGCATGAGCTCCTGTTGGTTTTTCCAGGTTAATGTGATGCCCCAATACGTCCCAGAATAATTTAAGCAGTGAATAAAGAAGTTGGTTTTTTTTTATTAATTAAAAAAAATTAACTAGCACAACATTTAGAAATCATTCCATTCTACATATGCAATCAGTAATTCTTAATATCATCACATAAATGTATAATCATCATTTCTTAGTACATTTGCATCAATTTAGAAAAAGAAATAGCAAGACAACAGAAAAAGAAATAAAATGATAATGTAGAGAAAAATAAAAATAAAAAATACAAAAAATATATATAAAAACAAAACAAACAAACAAACAAAAAACTATAACTCAGATGCAGCTTCATTCAGTGTTTTAACATAATTACATTACAATTAGGTAGTCTTGTGCTGTCCAATTTGAGTTTTTGTATCCAGTCCTGTTGCACAGTCTGTATCCCTTCAGCTCCAATTATGCATTTTCTTACCCTATTTCTAACTCCTGATGGTCTCTGTTACCAGTGACATATTCCAAGTTTATTCTCTAATGTCGGTTCACATCAGTGGGACCATACAGTGTTTGTCCTTTAGTTTTTGGCTAGTCTTACTCAGCATAATGTTTCTAGGTCCATCCATGTTATTACATGCTTCATAAGTTTATTCTGTCTTAAAGCTGCATAATATTCCATCATATGTATATACCACAGTTTGTTTAGCCACTCATCTGTTGACGGACATTTTGGCTGTTTCCATCTCTTTGCAATTGCAAATAATGCTGCTATAAACATTGATGTGCAAATGTCCGTTTGTGTCTTTGCCCTTAAGGCCTTTGAGTTGATACCTAGCAATGGTATTGCTGGGTTGTATGGCAATTCTATATTCAGTTTTTTAAGGAACCGCCAAACTGCCTTCCACAGTGATTGCACCATTTGACATTCCCACCAACAGTGGATAAGTGTGCCTCTTTCTCTGCATCCTCTCCAGCACTTGTCATTTTTTGTTTTGTTGATAATGGCCATTCTGGTGGATGTGAGATGATATCTCATAGTGGTTTTGATTTGCATTTCTCTAATGGCCAGGGACATTGAGCATCTCTTCATGTGCCTTTTGGCCATTTGTATTTCCTCTTATGAGAGGTGACTGTTCAAGTCTTTTTCCCATTTTGTAATTGGGTTGACTGTCCTTTTGTTGTTGAGTTGAACAATCTCTTTATAAATTCTGGATACTAGACCTTTATTTGATATGTCGTTTCCAAATATTGTCTCCCATTGTGTAGGCTGTCTTTCTACTTTCTTGATGAAGTTCTTTGATGCACAAAAGTGTTTAATTTTGAGGACCTCCCATTTATTTATTTCTTTATTCAGTGCTCTTGCTTTAGGTTTAAGGTCCATAAAACCACCTCCAATTGTAAGATTCATAAGATATCTTCCTACATTTTCCTCCAACTGTTTTATGGTCTTAGACCTAATGTTTAGATCTTTAATCCATTTTGAGTTAACTTTTGTATAGGGTGTGAGATACGGGTCCTCTTTCATTCTTTTTCATATGGATATCCAGTTCTCTAGGCACCATTTATTGAAGAGACTGTTCTGTCCCAGGTGAGTTGGCTTGACTGCCTTATCCAAGATCAAATGTCCATAGATGAGAGGGTTTATATCTGAGCACTCTATTCGATTCCATCGGTCGATATATCTATCTTTATGCCAATACCATGCTGTTTTGACCACTGTGGCTTCATAATATGACTTAAAATCTGGCAGCATGAGACCTCCAGCTTCGTTTTTTTTCCTCAAGATACTTTTAGCAATTCGGGGCACCCTGCCCTTCCAGATAAATTTGCTTATTGGTTTTTCTATTTCTGAAAAATAAGTTGTTGGGATTTTGATTGGTATTGCATTGAATCTGTATTCAATTTAGGTAGGATTGACATCTTAACTATATTTAGTCTTCCAATCCATGAAAACAGAATGTCCTTCCATCTATTTAGGTCTTCTGTGATTTCTTTTAACAGTTTTTTTGTAGTTTTCTTTGTATAGGTCTTTTGTCTCTTTAGTTAAATTTATTCCTAAGTATTTTATTTTTTAGTTGCAATTGTAAATGGAATTCATTTCTTGATTTCCCCCTCAGCTTGTTCATTGCTAGTGTATAGAAACGCTACAGATTTTTGAATGTTGATCTTGTAACCTGCTACTTTGCTGTACTCATTTATTAGCTGTAGTAGTAGTGTTGTGGATTTTTCCGGGTTTTCGACGTATAGTATCATATCGTCTGCAAACAGTGATAGTTATACTTCTTCCTTTCCTATTTTGATGCCTTGTATTTCTTTTTCTTGTCTAATTGCCCTGGCTAGAACCTCCAACATGATGTTGAATAATAGTGGTGATAATGGACATCCTTGTCTTGTTCCTGATCTTAGGGGGAAAGTTTTCAAATTTTCCCCATTGAGGATGATATTAGCTGTGGATTTTTCATATATTCCCTCTGTCATTTTAAGGAAGTTCCATTGTATTCCTATCCTTTGAAGTGTTTTCAACAGGAAAGGATGTTGAATCTTGTCAAATGCCTTCTCTGAATCAACTGATATGATCATGTGATTTTTCTGCTTTGATTTGTTGATATGGTGTGTTACATTAATTGATTTTCTTATGTTGAACCATCCTTGCATACCTGGGATGAATTCTACTTGGTCATGATGTATAATTCTTTTAATGTGTTGCTGGATTCGATTTGCTAGAATTTTATTGAGGATTTTTGCATCTATATTCATTAGAGACATTGGTCTGCAGTTTTCTTTTTTTGTAATATCTTTGCCTGGTTTTGGTATGAGGGTGATGTTGGCTTCATAGAATGAATTAGGTAGCTTTCCCTCCATTTCAATTTTTTTGAGGAGTTTGAGCAGAGTTGGTACTAATTCTTTCTGGAATGTTTGGTAGAATTCACATGTGAAGCCATCTGGTCCTGGGCTTTTCTTTTTGGAGAGCTTTTTAATGACTGATTCAATTTCTTTACTTGTGATTGGTTTGTTGAGGTCATCTATTTCTTCTTGAGTCGAAGTTGGTTGTTTATGCCTTTCTAGGAACTTGCCCATTTCATCTACATTGTTGTATTTATTAGCGTAAAGTTGTTCATAGTATCCTGTTATTATCTCCTTTATTTCTGTGAGGTCAGTGGTTATGTCTCCTCTTCCATTTCTGATCTTATTTATTTGCATCCTCTCTCTTCTTCTTTTTGTCAATCTTGCTAAGGGCCCACCAATCTTGTTGATTTTCTCATAGAACCAACTTCTGGTCTTATTGATTTTCTCTATTGTTTTCATATTCTCAATTTCATTTATTTCTGCTCTAATCTTTGTTATTTCTTTCCTTTTGCTTGCTTTGGGGTTAGTTTGCTGTTCTTTCTCCTGTTCTTACAAGTGGACAGTTAATTCCCGAATTTTTGCCTTTTCTTCTTTTCTGATATAGGCATTTAGGGCAATAAATTTCCCTCTTAGCACTGCCTTTGCTGTGTCCCATAGGTTTTGATATGTTGTGTTTCATTTTCATTCGCCTCGAGGTATTTACTAATTTCTCTTGTAATTTCTTCCTTGACCCACTCGTTGTTTAAGAGTGTGTTGTTGAGCCTCCACGTATTTATGAATTTTCTGGCACTCTGCCTATTATTGATTTCCAACTTCATTCCTTTATGATCCGAGAAAGTGTTTTGTATGATTTCAATCTTTTTAAATTTGTTGAGACTTGCTTTGTGACCCAGCATATGGCCTATCTTTGAGAATAATCCATGAGCACTTGAGAAAAGGTGTATCCTACTGTTGTGGGGTGTAATGTCCTATAAATGTCTGTTAAGTCTAGCTCATTTATTTTAATATTCAAATTCTCTGTTTCTTTATTGATCCTCTGTCTAGATGTTCTGTCCATTGATGAGAGTGGCAAATTGAAGTCTCCAACTATTATGGTAGATGTGTCTATTTCCCTTTTCAGTGATTGCAGTGTATTCCTCACGTATTTTGGGGCATTCTGATTCAGTGCATAAATATTTATGATTGTTATGTCTTCTTGTTTAATTGTTCCTTTTATTAGTAGATAATATCCTTCTTTGTCTCTTTTAACTGTTTTACATTTGAAGTCTAATTTGTTGGATATTAGTATAGCTACTCCTGCTCTTTTCTGGTTGTTATTTGCATGAAATATCTTTTCCCAACCTTTCACTTTCAACCTATGTTTATCTTTGGGTCTAAGATGTGTTTCCTGTAGACAGCATATAGAAGGATCCTGTTTTTTTAATCCATTGTGCCAGTCTATGTCTTTTGATTGGGGAATTCAGTCCATTAACATTTCGTGTTATTACTCTTTGGATAATATTTTCCTCTAACATTTTTTCTTTTGTATTATATATATCATATCTGATTTTTCTTCTTTCTACACTCTTCTCCATACCTCTCTCTTCTGTCTTTTCATATCTGGCTCTAGTGCTCCCTTTAGTCTTTCTTGCAGAGCTGGTCTCTTGGTCACAAATTCTCTCAGTGACTTTTTGTCTGAAAATGTTTTAATTTCTCCCTCATTTTTGAAGGACAGTTTTGCTGGATATAGAAGTCTTGGTTGGCAGTTTTTCTCTTTTATTAATTTAAATATATCATCCCACTGTCTTCTAGCTTCCATGGTTTCTGCTGAGAAATCTACACATAGTCTTATTGGATTTCCCTTGTATGAGATGGATTGGTTTTCTCTTGCTGCTTTCAAGATCCTCTCTTTCTCTTTGACCTCTGACATTCTAACTAGTAAGTGTCTTGGAGAACGCCTATTTGGATCTATTCTCTTTGGGGTGCACTGCACTTCTTGGATCTGTAATTTTAGGTCTTTCATAACAGTTGGGAAATTTTCAGTGATAATTTCTTCCATTAGTTTTTCTCCTTCTTTTCCCTTCTCTTCTCCTTCTGGGACACCCACAATATGTATATTTGTGTGCGTCATATTATCATTCAATTCCCTGAGCCCCTGCTCAAATTTTTCCATTCTTTTCTCTATAGTTTCTGTTTCTTTTTGGATTTCAGATGTTCCATCCTCCAGTTCACTAATTCTAGCCTCTGTCTTTTGAAATCTACCATTGTAGGTTTTCATTGTTTTTTTCATTTCTTCTACTGTATCTTTCATTCCCATAAGTTCTGTGATTTGTTTTTTCAGACTTTCCATTTCTTCTTTTTGTTCATCCCATGCCTTCTTCATGTCCTCCCTCAATTTATTGATTTGGTTTTTGAGGAGGTTTTCCATTTCTGTTCATATATTCAGAATTAGTTGTCTCAGCTCCTGTATCTCATTTGAGCTATTGATTTGTTCCTTTGACTGGGCCATATCTTCAATTTTCCTGGTGTGATTTGTTTTTTTTTTTTGCTGGTGTCTGGGCATTTAATCAGATTTCCCTGAGTGTGGGACCCAGCAGGTTGAAAGACTTTCCTGTGAAATCTCTGGGCTCTATTTTTCTTATCCTGCCCAGTATATGGTGCTTGTCTGTCTGCGGGTCCCACCAGCAAAAGATGTTGTGGCTCCTTTAACTTTGGAAGACTCTCGCTGCTGGGTGTGTGGTGGAGACAGAGGAAAGGTTGTAGGTTGATTTTAATGGCTTCAAATTGTGAAGTCCTGGGATCTGAACTCCTTGAGAGAGGGATTCCACCTGAGTTGCATTTCACCCCTCCCGCGGGGAAGGTTCAGGTGGTAGAGAGCCCTGAAAGCAGCCTGTTTCTTCGTTTGGGGCAGTTGCAATCTGTGTAATCCTAGCGCTGAGCCCAGAGGCAACCAAGCCTCTGTGAAACAGCCACAGAAGGCTCTGTTTCACCCCCTTTCCTCTTTTTCAGCTAGCCCAATCGGCAACTTCTGCCTTGATCAGTTTCACCTGAGCTGGGGGCCTATTTTTAGTAGTCAGAAGTTGTTCATTAATGCCACTATTGGTGTTAGGTTGGGCTCAGTCTCTTCTACTGTTGGAGACTCTTTCCTTTCCCTCCGGGAAGTCACCTGTGGGGGAGGGGCGCCGGCTGCCACGGCTTGGGGGACTGCTGATCCGAGGCTCCCAGCTGGCCTGGGAAAGCCACATGTGTGGAAAGGGCTCCGGTTGCCGGCCGCCGTGGCTTGGGGAACCGCCAATCAAAGGCTCCCAGCCGGCCCGGGAAGCCGCGTGTGTGGGAGGGGCTCCGGTCGCCGGCTGCCGCAGCTTGGAAAACCGCCATTCCAAGGCTCCCAGCTGGCCCGGGAAGCCGCGTGTGTGTGGAAGGGGCTCCAGTTGCCATCCGCCGCGGCTTGGGGAACCGCCGATCCAAAGCTCCCAGCCGGCCCGGGAAGGAGGAAGGGAGGGGCTCCAGCCGCCAGCCGTTGCAGCCCGGGGAAGCGTGCGCCTCTTGGGGACCTCACCGCAGCAGAGTCTCTTAGCCGGTCCAGCTGTTCCAGAATGGGGTACACTGTGTGTCTGGTTTCTGTCGTGGCTCCGGGAGCTGTTCTGTACTGTTTCTAGTTCTTTAGTAGTTGTTCTGGAGGAGGAACCAAGACGCGCGCTCCTTACTAAGCCGCCATCTTCTCTTGAAGTCCCTAAAGAAGTTTTTACAAAGTCCTCTTGGGGGACTAGGGAGAAAGGATGAAATATTCAACTTCCCTATTTGGAGAATTCCTGATATTCTTACAGGCAGTGGGGATGACAAGACCAAAGGGCTGAGCCCTTGATCTTGGGGTTTGCTCAAATGAAACTTATTCCTGCCAAGGATAGCCTAAGCTTACATATAATTAACCTAAGAGTCACCCCTAGAGAACCTTTTTTGTTGCTCAGTGGTGGCCTCTCTTTCTAAGCCAATTGGGAAGGTGAACTCACTGCCCTCTCTGCTACATGGGACATGCGTCCCAGAGGTGTAAATCTCCCTGGCAATATGGGGCAGAACTCCAGGGATGAGCTAAGACCTGGCATCATGGAATTGAGAACCCTTCTTGACCAAAAGGGGAAAAAGAGCAAAGAGACAAAATATAAGCTTCAATGGCTGAGAGATTTCAAACAGAGTTGAGAGGTTATCCTGGGAGGTTATTTTTATACATTGTATAGATATCCTTTTTTTAGTTTAGGGTGTATTGGAGTGACTGGAGAGAACTAAACTAAACTAAAACTGTTGAGCTGTCTTGAGCTTGATCCTTGAATATGATTATGGACAGATGAGTAAAAAAAATACATTAAAAATAAGTAAATAATAGGGGATGGGAAGGGGTAAAATAAATTGGGTAGATTGAAATACTAGTGGTCAATGAGAGGGAGGGGTAAAGGGGATGGGATTTATGAACTTCTTACTTTTTCTTTTTCTGAGGTGATGTAAATGTTCTAAAAATGATCATGGTAATGAACACAACTATGTTATGATATTGTGAGCCATTGATTGTACATCATGTATGGACTCAGTGTGAGTGAAATTTGTCAATAAAAATATTTTTAAAATCACTTTGGTAAACATCTTGGTAACTTTTATTAAACTTTAATTTAGCCATATCCTATATGATTTTGGTGTCACATTGAGAAACCTTTCTCAGTGAGAACAAGAAGACAAGGGCCAGAATGTTTATTGCAGCAATATTTGTATCAGTAATGGATAAACTGTAATATATTTATAAATTAAATTGTGAAAGCAATTAAAATGAAGAAGAAGGAAGGGAGGGAGAAGAAGAAAAGGAAGAGTAAGAGGAGGAGGAGGAGGCAGAAGAAATAATAGTCATTATCAGGAAAAACCATCTAGTGTCTGGAAAACAAATAGTTTATCTCCTCTACTGATTTCAACCAGACGGTGGTTGCTATCTGCAGTAGACATAAAGACCCTGAAACTGCCAACAGGCTCATCTGTGCATGCTGCAATCCACTTATGATGCCTGCAGGTATCCTGGGTAGATAAAGTTACCATGATCTGGTACTGTCCAGTCCTGATTCAGAATTCCTGGAATTGATTTTTGTCATCCTGTTTGATTAACTTTTTTTGTGATGTCACTTTGTTCTTTAATTTGGATTAGCCCTCAGCTTTTTATTTTTAATGAAATTTTATTGAAATATATTCATGTGTTGTGTTGGTCAGGGTTCTCTAGAGAAACAGAACTAACAGGAGAGATCTATAAATATGAGATTTATAAAGGTGTCTCACATAACCGTGGGTATGGAAGAGTCCAGAATTCATAGGGCAGGCTGTGAAGCTGATGGCTCCAATGAAGGGTCTAAATGAATTACAAAGGTGAGGTTCACTGGCTCAAGAAGCAATGAAAGAGTCTCTCTTCTCCCTTAAAATTCTTCAGCTGGTTGCATTACCTCATTGTGGGGGACATGACTTTGTTGATGGCAAATGTGATCACTCACAGATGCAATCAACTGACTGATAGCTAATACAACAGACTTCCGGTTTATCAATCAACCACCAAATATCCTTGCAGCAGTGGTCAGGCCAGTGCTTACCTAACCAGAAAACTGGGCATAATTTTTTGGCCAAGTTGACACCAGAACCTAACCATCTCACATACCATTCAAAGTATACCATCAATGGCTCCCAATATCATCACATACTTTTACAATCATCACCACAATCAATTTTAGAACATTTCATCACTCCAATAATAATAAGATAAAAGAAAAACATAAAGGAAAACCCCAAACATCCCAAACCCCCTTTTTTTTGGTTTGCTAAAGCTGCTGGAATGCAATATAACAGAAATGGGTTGGCTTTTACAATGGAGATTTATTAACTTATAATTTATAGTTCTTAGGCCATGTCCAAACTCAAAGTATCAATAGCAGGATACAGGCTGCTAGCATCTGGGACACATCTGTCACATTGAAAGCAACATGGTGATGTCTGCCGGTCCTTTGTTCCTGGGTTTCATTGCTTGCAGCTTCTGGTCCAGTGGCTTCCTCTCTGAAGTCTGTGTGATCTATCTTAGTTTTTCTGGGACTTTTCTCTATGTGCCTCTCTTAATTCCATTTCTTAGGTTCTCTGTATGTTTTAGCCTCTTATTAAGGACTCTGGGGAAAAGATTGACTGACAAAGAAGTGGGTAACATCTCAATTGAAATAACTTAGAGGTCCTACCTACAATAGGTCTACAACCACAGGAATGGATTAAAAGAACACAACCTTTTCTGGGGTACATAACACACCCCTTATCCCCTCACCCCCCACATTGTTGACCCCTAGCATTGATGTGATATGTTTGTTACAATTGATGAGATACTATTAAGATAATACTGTTAATTATAGTACATAGCTTGTAATAGGTCTATTTTCTCCCAAATAACCCTATATTATTAACTCTGTAATAGTGTACATTTATTCTAGTTCATAAGAGAACTTTTTTATATTGGTACTGTTATTCACAGCCATTTTTCACCAGAAGATTCACTATGTTATACATTCCCATGTTTCTACCTCTAGCTTTCCCTCTGGTGACTCTAACCTACCCCTTTCAATCACATTCACTTACAGTTCAGCCCTATTAATCACACTCACAATAATGTGCTACTGTCACCTCTATCCATTTCCAAACACTTAAGTTCAACCTAATTAAATATTCTGTATGTATTAAACAACCACTCCCCATTCTCTAGACTTATTCCATATGCTGGTAACCTATATTCTACATTTTATGTCTATATGTCTATCAGTTCATATATTATAATTAGTTCATGTTAATGAAATCATACAATATTTGTCCCTCTATGTCTGACTGACTTCACTTAGCATAACATCAAGATGCAGCCATATTATTGCATACTTCAGAGGTTCATTCCTTCTTATGGCTGAATAATACTCCATTGTATGTAAATAACAGATTTTGTTTATCCATTCATATCTTGATGGGCACTTGGGCTGTTTCCAACTTTTTTTTCAATTATATATAATCCCACTCTGAACAATGGTGTGCAAGCATTTGTTCATGTCCTTGCTTTCAGATTTTCTGGGTATATATTGAGAAATGGGATTGCTGGATGGTAAGGCAACACTATACTTAGCTTTCTGAGGAACTGCCAGATTGTCATGTACAGTGTAAGTATATTCCTATTTCTCCACATCCTCTACAACATTTGTGCCTTTCTGTGCATTTAATAATGCCCATTCTAGTAGGCATGAAATGATATTTCATTGCAGTTTTTATTTGCTTTTCCCTAAAGCTAATGAATCTGAGAATCTTTCCATAAGCTTTTTAGTCATTTGTACTTCCTCTTTGAAAAAATGTTTATTCATGTCCTTTACTCATTTTTTAATCGGGCTGTTCATCTTTTTACTGCTGAGTTGTAAGATTTCTTTATAATTCTGTATATCAAGCCCTTATCAGATATGTGGTTTCAAAATCTCTTCTCCCATTGAGTCAGTTGCCTCTTCACCCTTTTGATAAAGTCCTTTTTGAAGCACTGACATATTCAATTGAGGAGTTCCCATTTATCTGTTTTCTCCTTTCATTGTGTGTACTTTGGATCTAGGAAACTACCTCCTATCATTAAAATTTGCTTAACATCTCATGACAATGTCTGCTAGGCTCTGAGCATCTCCAAACATCCATGTCTCTGTTCTCCACATGTCTACATCTTTAGTTTCAGATCTGCTGTGCAGTTTCTGTTGGCACTGAGGTTTCTGCCATTTCTAACTGTCTCCAAAATGTTTCCTTTTTTAAAGGAATCCAGTAAACTAATCAAGACACACCTGGAATGGGTAGAGTCACATCTCCACCCAGTTAAACATCATAGCCACAATTAGGTGAGTGACATCTCCTTGGAGATAATCTAACCAAAATCTTCTACATACAATCTTGACTCAGCTCCCACAAGATTAGACCAGCATTAAAACAGGGTTTTTCTGGGGTACATAATAATTTTAAACAAGTACACTCCCTTCAGTTTTGCCAGTGTTCTCCTCATGAACTTTGGGGCACCTTGAGTAGGTGCATACTTATTTATGATTGTTATTTCTTTATGGCAAATGGCCTTTTATTAACATATAGTGTCCTTCTTTGTCTTTTTTTTTTTTTGGTGCAAGGTCTGGGAATCGAACCTAGGTCTCCCACATGGAAGGTGAGCATTCTACCACTGAACCACCTGATGTCTCATACATTTTTATACTTATAGTCTCTTTGGTTTGATATTACCTCAGCATTCCTTTTTGGTTGCTGCTTGCATGGAGTATCTTTGTCCATCCTTTTACTTTCAATCTACTTGTATCTCTGGATGAAATTAGTCTCTTGTAAAGAACATATTTTTTTATCCATTCTGCCAATGTGTTTTTTTTTTTGCATGAGCAGGCACCAGGAATTGAACCCAGGTCTCTGACATAGTAAGCTACATTCTGTGTCTTTTGATTGGGGAACTGAATACATTAACATTCAATGTTATTGCTGTAAAAGTTGTTCTTTCCTCATCCTTTTTATCCTTTGGCTTTTATTTGTCAAATCTATTAAATTTTTTTCTCTTTTTATCCTTTCAATTACCCAAAGTGATAATCATCACTTATATACTCTCCTCCAGATCTCTCTCTCTCCTGTCTTTTTTTTTTTTTTTAAGTGTCAGAATTCCCTTTAGTATTCCTTGCAGGACAGATCTCTTGTTAACAAACTCCTTCATCTTTTTTTGTTTGTTTGTTTAATCTATGAATATTTTAGGCTCTCTCTCACTTTTGAAGGACAGCTTTGCTGGATAAAGAATTCTTGACAATTTTTCCCTGTCAGTATTTTAAATATATCATACTACTGCCGTTTCATCTCCATGGTGTCTGATGAGAAGTTAGCATTGACTCTTATGAGGGTTCCCTTGTATATGGTGAATTGCTTTTCTCTTACTGCTTTCAGGATTCTCTCCTTCTCTTTGGCATTTGACAGTCTGATTAGTATGTATCTTGGAGTGAGTCTATTCAGATTTATTCTATTTGGTTTCTTGGCTTTGCATATTAATATCTTTTATAAAGGTTGTGATATTTTCAGCCATTATTTCTTTGAGTATTCTTCCTGGCCCTTTACCCTTCTCTTCTCCTTCTGTGATACCTATGATGCATATATTTGCGACCTTCATGTTGTTAATCATTTCTCTGAGACCCAGCTAGACTTTTTACATTTTTTTCCATTTGCTCTTTTGCATGTTTGAGTTTAGTTGGTCTGTCCTCCAGTTTTCTAATCCTTTCTTATGCCTCTTCAAATCTACTCTGGGGTGTCTCTAGTATATTTTTTATTTCATCTATAGCATCTGTCATTTCCATAAAGTCTGCTATTTTTCTGTATATTCTTTCAAATTATTCTTTATATTCTCCTAGTGTCTTCTTAATATTCTTTATCCCTTTAACCATCTCATTGAAAATATTCAGGAGATGTGTTTGACCATCTTTGATTAGCTTTTCCAAATTCTGATTTTTTAATTTGATCATTTGGCTTGGCCATATGTTTCCTGTTTCTTAATGTGCATTATAAATTTTGCTGTTTTCTGGGTATCTGATTATCTTGATAAGATTATTTTAAAAGTTGGTTTCCCTCCCTTGTCTAAGACTTTGTTGTAGATTTGGTTCATGTTGATGGTTTCCTTTGGCACTTGGTTTATCAGAATTTCACAGACAACCAGGGCCATGCTACTATGCAACGGGTACAGACTTATAGCAAAGGCCCCAGAGAAAGGGCTGGGAAAGGAGGTTCTCAGACTGCACATTTTCCAGCCTTTCCAGCAGATGGCATTTTTCAGTGACTTATTCTCCACAGCCCTTTTTAAAGAAATGTTTTTTTTTTCATCCCTCAAGGATAAAAATTTCTACAATGAGTGGGGATAAAGGTCCCTCTGCCTTGGGCACCTGTCCAGAAAGACCTGTTCAGAAAGGATCAAGACTATGGGTTTCCACTGTCTTATTTCACCAACCAACAGTTGAGTCAAGACTGTTTTATGTTCCCCTTTTTCCTAAGGGGAGGGCCTCCCTTTCTCTTCCAAACCATGTAGTTGGCAGAGGAAGACTCAAGTACACTGAGAGCTGTTGGCTTCAGGGGTGGGGGATGGATGCCTGGGGCCACAGCGGAGCTGCATAGAATCTCTGTTAATGGAAATAGTTAGAGTGTGAGTACCCTGGGGTTCTGTATACAAAGACCCAGAACTGCAAGACCCAGAGAGTCACCCTCTTGACCAGCAGCTGAGACAGGACTGTTCCAAGTCCCCTACTTTCCCTGAGGGTAGGGCCTCCCTGTGTCTCCCAGCCTGCTGCAGTCAACTGGATGAGAACCAACTGCATCTGAATCTGCTGGCCTTGTGGGTGGGGGGTGGGTGTCAGCCATCCTTGTGCAGATCAGTCTCTTGCCATAGTCTTTTGAGCTATAGGCTCCTGAGCACCCATGTGGAAGGATTCTAGGCTGCAAGACTGAAAAGATTAACTTTACCAGCCCAAAGTTTTCTCAGGACTGTGCCACATTTGTAGGCCTTGGGGCTGGGGGCTGGGTAATAGGAACCACCATGTAGATTAGTCTTTTGCCACAATCTCTCAGTTTGTGAGGTTAATGGAGCTGAGAGCTTTTGAGCTCCTGCATGGAAAAGCTCTCGACCAAGAGGGTTAATTTATCATCCCTCATCTGGAATAGGATTATGCCAGATCTCACCAGCTGGTGAGCACTAAGCCATCCCACAGTTTCCAGGCTCAGGAGTGGAAAAGGGGCACTCAGGTGCCATGGTTTAGTTCTTTTACCACAATTTCTTAGTTGGTGTCTCCAGTTTTTCAGCCAGCTGTTCCTCATATGTTGCAATGGACCTACCCTGGTGTCATGAGCCCTAGAACTGCTGCTTTGGATAATTCCTGCCTGTTCCCTAGGTGTTTTTAGTGAAGAAGTGAGTTCTGCCTGTACTTATTCGACCACCTTCCTGGAAATTTCCATATATAAAGTTTAAATAATTAAAATTAAATAGAAATTAAAAGTCGGTTCCTGAATCTCACCTGCCCTATTTTATGGCTAGTAGCTACTCTATTGGACAGTGCAGAATTGTAGCACATTTCCATCATTGCAGAAAATTCTATTGACTATTACCATTTCATATCCTCCCCCTAAACACTTTATCCTCTCCACTTATTATATAACTACCACTTATTCTTGGATGAGTTTCTGTCCTTTATCTTTAGATTCTGTCTCCTGAGCATCATACCTTCACAACCACTTGATGATTAGACAGAAACATTTTCAACCTGATGTCCCAAATCCCTTCAAATTCTACTTATCCCAAATTTGAACACATTGTATTTCCTGTGAAGGTAACTTTTCTTCCTATAGTCCCTACCTCTAGTGTTGGAACCATCAGTAGAAGAGTTACCAGATTCATCTGGCTATCTGTAGTGCTTGTAGCTCATTCTCACTGAGGTTGGCATGAAGTCTGGAAGGCTTTAACTCATCAGCTTTTCTTTTTTTTTTTTTTTTTAGTTTTTTTTTATTAATTAAAAAAAGAATTAACAAAACAATTAGAAATCATTCCAATCTACATGTACAATCAGTAATTCTTAATAACATCACATAGTTGCATATTCATCATTTCTTAGTACATTTGCATCGATTTAGAAAAAGAAATAAAAAGACAACAGAATAAGAATCAAAACAATAATAGAAAGAAAAAAAAAACAAAAAACAAAAAACCTATACCTCACATGCAGCTTCATTCAGTGTTTTAACATAATTGCATTACAATTGGGTAGTATTGTGCTGTCCATTTCTGAGTTTTTATATCCAGTCCCGTTGTACAGTCTGTATCCCTTCAGCTCCAATTATCCCTTCCCTTTTTTTTTTTTTAATTAACGGAAAAAAGAAATTAACCCAACATTTAGAAAGCATACCATTCTACATATGCAATCATTAATTCTTAACATCATCACATAGATGCATGATCATCATTTCTTAGTACATATGCATTGGTTTAGAAGAACTAGCAACATAACCGAAAAAGATATAGAATGTTAATATAGATAAAAAAATAAAAGTAATAATAGTAAAATCAAAACAAAACAAAACAAAACAAAACAAAAACCTATAGCTCAGATGCAGCTTCATTCAGTGTTTTAACATGATTACTTTACAATTAGGTATTATTGTGCTGTCCATTTTTGAGTTTTTGTATCTAGTCCTGTTACACTGTCTGTATCCCTTCAACTCCAATTGGCCATTATCTTACCCTGTTTCTACCTCCTGCTGGACTCTGTTATCAAGGACATATTCCAAATTTATTCTCGAATGTCTGTTCACATCAGTGGGACCATACAGTATTTGTCCTTTAGTTTTTGGCTAGACTCACTCAGCATAATGTTCTCTAGGTCCATCCATGTTAATACATGCTTCATAAGTTTATCCTGTCTTAAAGCTGCATAGTATTCCATCGTATGTATATACCACAGTTTGTTTAGCCACTCTTCTGTTGATGGAGATTTTGGCTGTTTCCATCTCTTTGCAATTGTAAATAACGCTGCTATAAACATTGGTGTGCAAATGTCCGTTTGTGTCTTTGCCCTTAAGTCCTTTGAGTAGATTCCCAGCAATGGTATTGCTGGGTCATATGGCAATTCTATATTCAGCTTTTTGAGGAATCGCCAAACTGCCTTCCACAGTGGTTGCACCATTTGACATTCCCACCAACAGTGGATAAGTGTGCCTCTTTCTCCGCATCCTCTCCAGCACTTGTCATTTTCTGTTTTGTTGATAATGGCCATTCTGGTGGGTGTGAGATGATATCTCATTGTGGTTTTGATTTGCATTTCTCTAATGGCCAGGGACATTGAGCATCTCTTCATGTGCCTTTTGGCCATTTGTATTTCCTCTTCTGGTAGGTGTCTGTTCAAGTCTTTTTCCCATTTTGTAATTGGGTTGGCTGTCTTTTTGTTGTTGAGATGAACAATCTCTTTATAAATTCTGGATACTAGACCTTTATCTGATATATCATTTCCAAATATTGTCTCCCATTGTGAAGGCTGTCTTTCTACTTTCTTGATGAAGTTCTTTGATGCACAAAAGTGTTTAATTTTGAGGAGCTCCCATTTATTTATTTCCTTCTTCAGTGCTCTTGCTTTAGGTTTAAGGTCCATAAAACCGCCTCCAGTTGTAAGATCCATAAGATATCTCCCAACATTTTCCTCTAACTGTTTTATGGTCTTAGACCTAATGTTTAGATCTTTGATCCATTTTGAGTTAACTTTTGTATAGGGTGTGAGAGATGGGTCTTCTTTCATTCTTTTGCATATGGATATCCAGTTCTCTAGGCACCATTTATTGAAGAGACTGCTCTGTCCCAGGTGAGTTGGCTTGACTGCCTTATCAAAGATCAAATGTCCATAAATGAGAGGGTCTATATCTGAGCACTCTATTCAATTCCATTGGTCGATATATCTATCTTTATGCCAATACCATGCTGTTTTGACCACTGTGGCTTCATAATATGCCTTAAAGTCAGACAGCGCGAGACCTCCAGCTTCATTTTTTTTCCTCAAGATGTTTTTAGCAATTCGGGGCACCCTGCCCTTCCAGATAAATTTGCTTATTGGTTTTTCTATTTCTGAGAAATAAGATGTTGGGATTTTGATTGGTATTGCATTGAATCTGTAAATCAATTTAGGTAGGATTGACGTCTTAACTATATTTAGTCTTCCAATCCATGAACACGGTATGCCCTTCCATCTATTTAGGTCTTCTGTGATTTCTTTTAGCAGCTTTTTGCAGTTTTCTTTATATAGGTTTTTTGTCTCTTTAGTTAAATTTATTCCTAGGTATTTTATTCTTTTAGTTGCAATTGTAAATGGGATTCGTTTCTTGATTTCCCCCTCAGCTTTTTCATTACTAGTGTATAGAAATGCTACAGATTTTTGAATGTTGATCTTGTAACCTGCTACTTTGCTGTACTCATTTATTAGCTCTAGTAGTTTTGTTGTGGATTTTTCCGGGTTTTCGACGTATAGTATCATATTGTCAGCAAACAGTGATAGTTTTACTTCTTCCTTTCCAATTTTGATGCCTTGTATTTCTTTTTCTTGTCTAATTGCTCTGGCTAGAACCTCCAACACGATGTTGAATAATAGTGGTGATAGTGGACATCCTTGTCTTGTTCCTGATCTTAGGGGGAAAGTTTTCAATTTTTCCCCATTGAGGATGATATTAGCTGTGGGTTTTTCATATATTCCCTCTATCATTTTAAGGAAGTTCCCTTGTATTCCTATCTTTTGAAGTGTTTTCAACAGGAAAGGATGTTGAATCTTGTCGAATGCCTTCTCTGCATCAACTGATATGATCATGTGATTTTTCTGCTTTGATTTGTTGATATGGTGTATTACATTAATTGATTTTCTTATGTTGAACCATCCTTGCATACCTGGGATGAATCCTAGTTGGTCATGATGTATAATTCTTTTAATGTGTTGTTGGATATGATTTGCTAGAATTTTATTGAGGATTTTTGCATCTGTATTCATTAGAGAGATTGGTCTGTAGTTTTCTTTTTTTGTAATATCTTTGCCTGGTTTTGGTATGAGGGTGATGTTGGCTTCATAGAATGAATTAGGCAGTTTTCCCTCCACTTCGATTTTTTTGAAGAGTTTGAGGAGAATTGGTACTAATTCTTTCTGGAATGTTTGATAGAATTCACATGTGAAGCCATCTGGTCCTGGACTTTTCTTTTTAGGAAGCTTTTGAATGACTAATTCAATTTCTTTACTTGTGATTGGTTTGTTGAGGTCATCTATGTCTTCTTGAGTCAAAGTTGGTTGTTCATGTCTTTCCAGGAACCCGTCCATTTCATCTAAATTGCTGTATTTATTAGCGTAAAGTTGTTCATAGTATCCTGTTATTACCTCCTTTATTTCTGTGAGGTCAGTAGTTAGTCTCCTCTTCCATTTCTGATCTTATTTATTTGCATCCTCTCTCTTCTTCTTTTTGTCAATCTTGATAGGGGCCCATCAATCTTATTGATTTTCTCATAGAACCAACTTCTGGTCTTATTGATTTTCTCTACTGTTTTCATATTTTCAATTTCATTTATTTCTGCTCTGATCTTTGTTATTTCTTTCCTTTTGCTTGCTTTGGGATTAGTTTGCTGTTCTTTCTCCAGTTCTTCCAAGTGGACAGTTAATTCCTGAATTTTTGCCTTTTCTTCTTTTTGATATAGGCATTTAGGGCAATAAATTTCCCTCTTAGCACTGCCTTTGCTGCATCCCATAAGTTTTGATATGTTGTGTTTTCATTTTCATTTGCCTCGAGGTATTTACTAATTTCTCTTGCAATTTCTTCTTTGACCCACTCGTTGTTTAAGAGTGTGTTGTTGAGCCTCCAGGTATTTGTGAATTTTCTGGCATTCCGCCTATTATTGATTTCCAACTTCATTCCTTTATGATCCGAGAAAGTGTTGTGTATGATTTCAATCTTTTTAAATTTGTTAAGACTTGCTTTGTGACCCAGCATATGGTCTATCTTTGAGAATGATCCATGAGCACTTGAGAAAAAGGTGTATCCTGCTGTTGTGGAATGTAATGTCCTATAAATGTCTGTTAAGTCTAGCTCCTTTATAGTAATATTCAGATTCTCTATTTCTTTATTGATCCTCTGTCTAGATGTTCTGTCCATTGATGAGAGTGGGGAATTGAAGTCTCCAACTATTATGGTATTTGTGTCTATTTCCCTTTTCAGTGTTTGCAGTGTATTCCTCACGTATTTTGGGGCATTCTGGTTCGGTGCCTAAATATTTATGATTGTTATGTCTTCTTGTTTAATTGTTCCTTTTATTAGTATATAGTGTCCTTCTTTATCTCTTTTAACTGTTTTACATTTGAAGTCTAACTTGTTGGATATTATTATAGCCACTCCTGCTATTTTCTGGTTGTTATTTGCATGAAATATCTTTTCCCAACCTTTCACTTTCAACCTATGTTTATCTTTGGGTCTAAGATGTGTTTCCTGTAGACAGCATATAGAAGGATCCTGTTTTTTAAATCCATTGTGCCAGTCTATGTCTTTTGATTGGGGAATTCAGTCCATTAACATTTATTGTTATTACTGTTTGGATAATATTTTCCTCTACCATTTTGCCTTTTGTATTATATATATCATATCTGACTTTCCTTCTTTCTACACTCTTCTCCATACCTCTCTCTTCTGTCTTCTTGGTTCTGACTCTAGTGCTCCCTTTAGTATTTCTTGCAGAGATGGTCTCTTGGTCACAAATTCTCTCAGTGACTTTTTGTCTGAGAATGTTTTAATTTCTCCCTCATTTTTGAAGGACAATTTTGCTGGATATAGGAGTCTTGGTTGGCAGTTTTTCTCTTTTAGTAATTTAAATATATCATCCCACTGTCTTCTAGCCTCCATGGTTTCTGCTGAGAAATCTACACATAGTCTTATTGGGTTTCCCTTGTATGTGATGGATTGTTTTTCTCTTGCTGCTTTCAAGATCCTCTCTTTCTCCTTGACCTCTGACATTCTAACTAGTAAGTGTCTTGGAGAACGCCTATTTGGGTCTAATATCTTTGGGGTACGCTGCACTTCTTGGATCTGTAATTTTAGGTCTTTCATAAGAGTTGGGAAATTTTCAGTGAAAACTTCTTCCATTAGTTTTTCTCCTCCTTTTCCCTTCTCTTCTTCTGGGACACCCACAACACGTATATTTTTGCGGTTCATATTGTCCTTGAGTTCCCTGATACCCTGTTCAAATTTTTCCATTCTTTTCCCGATAGTTTCTGTTTGTTTTTGGAATTCAGATGTTCCATCCTCCAAATCACTAATTCTATCTTCTGTCTCTTTGAATCTATCATTGTAGGTATCCATTGTTTTTTCTACCTTTTCTACTTTGTCCTTCACTTCCATAAGTTCTGTGATTTTTTTTTTCAGTTTTTCTATTTCTTCTTTATGTTCAGCCCATGTCTTCTTCATGTCCTCCCTCAATTTATCAATTTCATTTTTGAAGAGGTTTTCCATTTCTGTTCGTATATTTAGCATTAGTTGTCTCAGCTCCTGTATCTCATTTGAACTATTGGTTTGTTCCTTTGACTGGGCCATATTTTCAATTATTTGAGCGTGATCCATTATCTTCTGTTGGCGTCTGCGCATTTAGACAGATTTCCCTGGGTATTGGATCCAAAAGTTTGGAAGATTTTCCTGTGAAATCTCTGGGTTCTGTTTTTCTTATCCTGCCCAGTAGGTGGCGCTCGTGGCACACATTTGTCTGCGGGTCCCACCAGTAAAAGGTGCTGTGGGACCTTAAACTTTGGAAAACTCTCGCCGTCCGGGGGGTTCGCTAGCCGAAGCGGCTTGAGCCGGCCCGGGGTCCGAACGCAGGGAGGGTTGCTGGTCGCCGCAGCCCGGGAAAGAGCCCGTCCGAATTTCCTAGTCGGCCCTGGGCGACAAGCGTGGTGGGAGGGCGCCAGTGGCAGCAGCCCGCCTGAGAGAGTGCACGTTCCCCGGGAGTCACGGGTTTGGAAGGGGCCTCCCCCACCCATCACCGTTCTCCGCGGCCTGGGTGTTTCTGATCCAATTCTCTCAGTTGGTCCGGGGGGCCGCGCGTGGTGTGGGCGCCAGCCGCCTTGGTTTCAGGGGACCGCCTCTCCAATTCTCCCAGCCGGCCCGGGAAGGGGGAAGGGAGTAACTCTGGCCGCTTGCCGCCCCACCTGGTGAAGCCCGCGCGCCTCGGCGATCTCACCCGAGCTGCTTCTCTCAGCCAGCCAGCTGTTCCAGGATGGGGTACGCTGTCTTTTTTATCTCTGTTGTGGCTTTGGGTGCTTTCTGTATCATTTCTACTCCCCTAGTAGCTGTCCTGGAGAAGAAACTAAGATCCGCGCGTCTTACTAAGCCGCCATCTTCCAGGAAGTCCCTCAGCAGCTTTTCTTAATATACCTTTTATGTTCAGGATGTGTACCAGGTCATCATGTTCTGGTTATTCTAGGTATGGCCTATGTGAGCTCTGTTCTGAAACTAACAAGCTCTTGACTGATGCACTGGACATCAGTCAACTAGTCTTTATGATATTTTTTTCTAGTAAAATGTTATTCCTTACTTTCTGTGGCTGACACATTCTGAGCGTCTGAACATTATGATGTATTTTTTTAAAGTATAATCACAATAAAGTCTTTAGGGGAATAAAAAAAGTCTTTTTGAAATGGAAATATTATTTCTTCCTGAAGTCAAGGAAAAGGCCTGAAGTTTGTCCACTCCTTTGTAAAACCAGACCACAAAAAGGTGTGGTTTCATAAATGTTTACACATGTACTACTGAAATTAGTTGAAACCAAAGTGCCCATGGCATCTGCATCATAACACCTTTACTGAATTCCTAAGATATTTAAAGGACTGTGCTAGAGTAAAAATTGAGATATCTTCAAAGAGCTCACAATCAAGTACAAGAGCCAGCTCAGCATCTGTTCAAATCTTGTTCTAGTATGCCTTTTATATTACAGAAACCAGAATTTTAAAAATCACAATTTCCAGATTCCTTTGTAGTAGGTTCTGAATGTGACTGAGTCTGTCTTAATCCAGGTCTTTTACCTACTAGAATGTAATCTTGGCCAAGTTCCTTGATCTTTTTGTGATTTACTTTCCACATCTCAAAATGGAGGTGATGACATTAGTATTATCTTCTTGAGATAGTTATTTGACAATCTACTGATATCATGAATTGAAAGATCTTCACACACTGCCTAGTACTTAGTAAGCACTAAATAAATTCTTGCAATTACTGTTAAGAGGAAGAAATGGAATGCTCTTCCCATGCTTTGCTTCAGGATAAGTAAGGAGGAAGGGGGCAGAATATGTCACATCATTTATTTTGCTGGTGTTAATCCAGCAGATACTACATGATTCTGGAACCAATAGTTCTAGTGAAGACTTGTGATCAATGAATTGTAACTAAGATGGTATTATACAAGTGCCTAGTATTGGGATTGCAGCTTCTTGTTGGCACAGTTCTTGAATATGGCAGACATAATTATCTCTTGGCAGACCAATTTTGTATTGGTATTCAGGAAGTCACTTCTGAAATCACAAAAAGGTCTACAGCCTTTCTGATGATGTTTTATATACTTAATTCCTTATATTAAAATCCTTGTGCTGAAGGTAGTGAAATGGTTCTCTTTTATGCAACTGGAGTCCTTTATAAGCAGAATGAAATTCATACAGAGGGAGAGAGAGCCAAAGGAAGCAAGAGCTGTAGTCCATGGAACCCAGAAGAGAACTGAGAGTCCAGGATGAGATTCCATGTGCATTGTCATGTGACCAAGGAACCCAGGACCAAGGATTGCTGACAGCTGGTCCAAAAACACATTTTCAGGAAGAAAGCATCACCTTGATGATGCCTTGATTGGGACTTTCTTTAACCTCAAAACCATGAGCAAGCAAATTCCCATTTTCATAATAATGATTAGAGCAGCCAAGGAAACTAAACACTATAGAATAGTAAGTGTGCCACAGACTCAGGTAAAACTATAGAATAAAGTATTAAATGGATAATTTAGAAAAAATTAACAAATAAATTAAAAATTGAATAAAAACACGAGTGGTATTCAATTCACTAGGAGTAATCCCTACTAACATGTTCTCATTAGCTCTTTGAATGAGGTTACTAAATCAGGAGAGACCTACATATTATATATAGTATAGAGTTGATCATAAGTTTCATGTGAACTAATAAAATGATGCAGAAAATCTGTTTTTTATTAATAAAAGCCAGATAAAGAACAATTCCACTCTAATCTGCATGGGTTAGCCCATATCATGTCAAGTGTTGAATATAATATTTTGAAAGAAATTTAACCAAAATGAGCAGTACACAAATAAAAGGCAAGTTTGATAAGTTTCTGGATATTCCAATACATGAATAATGATTTTAGTAACCGCATTTTGGGCAAAAAGAAAAGAAAAAGCAAAACTCCACCTTGTTAGGAGAGGAATAATTAGCAACTTTTATTTGAAATGTGACCATAAGAATTAGGACAGTGATTTATTTTAAGCAACTTCAAATGCAGATCCAGGACCAAATGCATAAATTTCCAGGGAGGAAGATTTTTAAAAAATATACAGAAGAACTTGTTCACTGCAATTGCTTAGCAGTGGAATTAAAAAGTAAGGGGCTCTGTCTCCTGGAAATGTTCATGCAGAAACTGAGTCTACATCTACTGTGTGCAATTTGGTGAGGGCATTCCTACAATAGATTAGAGGCTGAACCAGATGAATTTAAAGGGCTTTTTAAATCTCAGAGTCAATGATTCCAAAAGGAGTGAGCAGGAAATGTAAAAGGAAAGAAAATCCATTACTGTGGTGCATGGGTAAGTGTGGCTCAGAGTGATGTGAGAAGCAAAGTTTAAAAAATTTGATCTCAAAGCATTCTCCATCCATCATGTAGCATCATGATCACTGATAGCTACCTGAAAACACAAGAATTAATTAAACTGACCTTACAAATTCCATCTGACTTCACTAAGAAGAGCCTTGTGAGGTTTTTTACTAAGAACTTTTAAAATTGAGTGTAAAATAGCACAGGAGATGCATGATCTATACTCAGAAGCAACCTCATGACTGCTTCTCATATTTCACATTGGCTGCAATTCTGAAATGAAATATAGCTCACATTTGTTTTTGTCTTGGTTTTGAGGCTAAAGAGAGTCAGCAGAAGATATCATAAGTCCTCCCTGTGGCTACAGATTTATCTTAATGGGTGGCCATAATTGGGGGGAATAAGTATTGATCAAAGCTGATTGACTCCCAAAGCTTCAAGTGGAGTTCTTCCTTAGCCTTGGAGGAACTGGTATCTGCAGGGAAATCAGGAGGCCTGGCCCCTTAATTGCCTTCAGAGTACACTGTAGGAGGTGTAGACCAAAGGTGAGTTTACACATCAGTGACTATAGTTTCCTGCCACTAAGCATAGGAGGTCACTCATGAGCAGTGTCCCTAAACCACAGCTACAGGATGTGGGCACAAGCCCTTGTATAATTGTTGGCCAAGAGCCAACGAGCATTCATCCTTCTGCAAATACTTGGGCTTTTCTTTTTCTAACCTTTGAAAACCACAGGTATTAGTCTCTCTTTTTCTTCCCCTTGGCATGAGACATCCTCTGTACTCCAACTTAGTCTCTTGTGTGTAAAGAATTTCTAAGGAGCTTTTAAACTTGAACTTAATACTTTTGCCCTCCCCACTCTTGCCCCACAAAATGCCATGCAGAGGTAAAACTGCCTTACAAAATACCTGCTGGCTCTGCTGGCTTCCGCAGCTTTGTTTTGGCTGTTTGATCAGATAGGAAACTAGAGAGCTGTATAAGTGGCCTTAGTCTTTAAGAAAAGAAAGGTGATTTCTGGAAACACCGCCCCCCCCCCAACAAATGTGACCTGTTTCTCTCCTTAGAACTAACCCAGAAACTATGATATACTGATTAGATGATATGCATGTCCCTGGGAAGAGATTATACCCAAAAGAACAGTAGGCAAGGAATAGGAAATTGGAAAATTTAAAGTTTAATCCAGGTATTGTCAAAAATTCACCACGTGCTTTTCTAGCAGTCTCTTCTTAGTTTCTAGCTTTTGCTTCAAATTCTGTGAAGTGAAAGCTTCAGATTAGACGGTTTTTCACTTTTTTAGCCTCAGGGTTCTATGAGTTGAATTCCTCAGTCATACCTCAGCAAAGGGACAATGAAAATAAGCTCTAAAGCAAAAGATCCCAAAGTAACCAACTCTTGAAATGTCGGTGTTAGAAAATCCGTCAGTCCTGCCTCTATACCCAAATATTTACATCCTGTAATGGAAAACCAAGTTGAACCTATTCCTCTGCATAGGAATGTTATAATGAAGATGACAAAGGGACATTACAGGTTCCAACTCAATAGACAACTTTCTGTCAGAACTATAGTTCTGACAAACTGCAAACCGTCTGTCAGCAAAGATGTTCAAGCAGTTGCGGAAAGGAGACTTATTGAGGATTTTCTGGTGGGAATTCCTATACTGGATAAAGATCAGATAAAGAATAATTTCAACCATAATATTGTGGTGATGATAAGTTTTGTATTTAATGCCTCTTGTGTCCGAGCCTGTTTCCCAATCAAGTCTATGATTTCCTTTTGGAAAACTTTAGTAGTATCATTCAGCTGATAGTCTAAAGGAAAAATCCAGATGTATATAGGGGCCTCTTGCTTTGTGGCTCTCTGCTGAGCTTAAGGACAAAGAGACCAAGAAAGACCTTAAAGTATCAAGTGAGGGAACAATGGTTAGTAGGTCCATGATAACCTAGAACAAATACTGGAGATAACTATGTTTATTTTGTTCCCTTGATGGTATCTCACTTTCTGCTACAAAATTCACATCACACTTCAGGCAAGTACTTAATGACTTTTATTTTTAAAATAATTTAATCTCATTTCTTTGAGTGCTTATGAGATCCAATGTGAAATGATTTTCTCCATTTTGCAGATGAGGACATTAAATCTTAGGAAAGTTAAGGCAATGCCACAGAGTCTCCTATGATTGATTAAGCTCCTTTCAAACGTCTAAAAAAAAAAAAAGTCCAGTTATCTGATGGCTAGCTACAACTATTGGGAGCATCATAAATTTATTGGGGCCATATAAGTTTATAGTAATCATCTGTCCATATTTTATAACACAAGAATTCCTTTCACAATATCTATTTTATCTAGTCCCTCCTTGAACACTTCAAGCTATGGGGGTTCACTATTTTAAGAAGCAACCCATTTCATCTTTGGACATTTCTGGTTGTTAGAAATTTCTTCTTCATGAACAGCTAACTAAATTTCCAAATGCTTTCATCTCCTAGGCATAGTTCTGCTTTCTAGATACCACTTGCCAGTTTATAGGATATCCTACATGACAGTCCTTGTGAAATGTAAAGACAGTTTTTATGTCATTTCTGCTCACTCTTCTCCATGCTAAGCAGCTTTGGTTCCATGAAATGTTTATCATATAATTGCAGATGGGTTTCAAGAGTAAGAAACATCCTTTTCTCATCCTTTTGATTTGCTTCTGTTGATGCTGTTGCCCTTGTATCCTTTAGAAGGTCATTTGAGAACAGTTCTAGGTTAGGTTCTGTCTGTTTCCTAGGGCTGCCATAACAAAGTATTACAAATTGATTGACTTAAAACAACAGAGATTTTGTTTGTTTGTTTCGCAGTTCTGGAGTCAAAAAAATCAAGATTTCAGGAGGGCCATGCTCAATTTGAAACCTATGGACAAGACTCTTCCTTGCCCCTTTAGTTTCTGGTGTTTGGTGACAGTTCTTGGTATTACTTGACTTCTGGATTCATCATTGCAATCTCTGTCTCCTCCATCTTCACATGGCCTTCTCCCTGGTGTTTGTAGTGTCTGTGGCCACATTTTTAAAGGACATCAAGTCATATTGGATCAGGGCCAGCCTTCCCCCAGTTTGGCTCCATATTGACTAATCCCATTAAAGACCCCGTTTCCAAATAAGGTCACATTCACAGGACCAGGGGTTAGGACTTCAACATATATTTGGGGGGACATAATTCCATACATAATAGGTTACAAGTGGGACGTATGTAGAGAAAGAAGTCAGTTATCAGTCTGATCCTTAAATGGTAATTCAAAAGAATGTACTGGACATTTCAGAGACTTCTGCCAACAAACACCACTTTCTTGAGGCAAATGGGGAATTTTCAGGCAGCACTATTATAATAATTTGCCAATTATGTCTGCTTCAAAACTACTGCCAAAACAATCCAACGACTTTTCATTCCACTACTGTTGACAGGACAGCAAAGGATTTCAACATTTCCTTTTACAGTCTAAATAGAAGTTCCCTGCCTTGGGGACTATAACAATATTTGACATAGCAAAGGGTAAAAACATGGGGGTTGGGGCCTGGAAATGGGGAAGAGGAGAAGGGAAGGAAATATGAATGGAAGTAAACAAAGATAAAGACAAAATAAAATAAGTGGTATTCAGTGTTTTTGGTTTTGAATGCCTGTGTGAAGTTGAAGTTTATATATGTATCAGAAGACAATTCTTCAAAATTGAAGAAGCAAGCTTTTGAAATAAAAGATTCTAAAAATAAACTAATAATACAACAAATTAGCTGTAGCTTTTAGCTTGAATATCAAGCAAGGTCTCAAGTTTGGGTCTTGGAATAGGTGAAAAAAACCACCTAATAATAATGTTTACGTTTTATGTTCAACAGTCAAAGTTTCTTTACAGAAATAAATAAAAATTAAATTAAAAATTGTAAAGAAAAGTATCTTAAAGAGATAAGAAAAAATGAGATAATCTCATGAGCTGTTCAAAAAAGAAAAAGGGAAAATAATGGAAAAAAGACCCTGGGACAAGAGTGTAATAGGGCAGTATTTGTGAAACCATGGTCCTTAAGCCCTCTGTGATCCATGGACATTCTGTAAGGGGCATCTCAGCAACCTAAAAAGGAGGAGGGCATTGGCTCCCATCTCCACTTCAACTAATAGTAGCCCTATTTCTATTTGTTTTACGTACTGGGCTTCTGCAACAGATTTCATTAGAAGGAAAGGGTCTGCTAATGAAAAAAAAATGCATTAGGATGGAAGCCATCGAAAGTTCTTGACAAGAGAGCATGCTTTAGTAGGATGAGACTTGGAGTGAAGATCCTAAGTAAATGGCTATAGAAACAATCCAGGTGAGTAGTATTAAGAACTTGATCTAAGAATATACCTGTGAGAATGGAAAGGAGAAGGATATGAATGATTTCAAAAGAAGACTCAACTTTAAGTTTGATAGCAAGGCTCTGGGGTAAAAAACTCAGCCACATATATGTGGTACTATGTGGGAGGGATTTAGAGAAGTTAAAGCTGATGGACTTCAGGGATGGACAACTGGGACCATGGAAACATCACAGAGAAATCCAGAATTTTGAAGATGCTGAGTGTAAAGGATGGTTGGAGCACTGATATGTAGATATGGCTGACTAAAGTGCAAAACCAAATCTCAGAATAAATACCCAAGTCAGAAATATGGATTTGGACGTCATCTCCATAAATGTGGTAGATAAAATAATAAAGTCAGTAAGACTTCAATAGGAGAGAAAATCAGGATCAGAGGGATGAAAATCTGGAAAATGCTTATATTTAGAAAAGAGGACGAACAAGTATTTCCCATAGGGTCTGCCCTAAGTTTATGATCAAGCACTCATTTGATAACATTGTTTTATGATCTCAGCAGTATTTATTTTCTGGTTTTAAGAAAATTTGACCAGTTTGATATGAGATTGGAAGTGGATATCCATCAGCTCAATCAAGCTTTTAGAGTTCCCAGGATACCAAATATTCAAAATCTGGTAATACTATTTAAAAGTACTTAACCAGTTTGGGCAAAAATGTGCAAATATATAGTGGACTGAAATGGAATTTTCAGTAGTGACATATCTGTGGAAGATGTACTCATACCCTCCAAAAGACTCTCAAAACCCAATACTCCCACGGGCAAGGGAATAGCCAAGTTTGTTGCGATTTCCGATGAATGACATAAGTCCAGTGTAGGTCTTAATCAAAATAGGTTCTGTTAACACCGTGAGTCCCTTTCCTATCACAGATCCAGTGGAATTCTTGTGGGCATTCTGGACGGCTGGAACAAGCTTAGATGTGAACCCAGACAACTGAGGAAGAAAAGAAGAAAGCACAGAGTTAGTGAATACAAACTAGGTTCAGAGATCCACTCCTTGGAGCCAATCCTCACAAAGGTTGATCACCTCCTGGAGTGGTAGTTTTTCTGACTTTCTTGTGTCTTAAACATAGATAATTTCTGAGAATAGTTAATATTGCTTCTGTTAGTCTTTGAATAAATTAGTCTTTTAATAAATTATGTACAAAATCAAATAATATGGCTTGTCATGCTTATTTTTATTATTGATTCATAATTTGCACACATCAAGAAGTCAGTTTAACAAATATTTACTGCTAGTCTTGTATAAGTAAGACATCCATCAATTGCTGCAGTTTTAAAGGCAAGTAAAATATAGTCTCTGCCCTCAAAGAAGTGACCCTATAATAGAGAATCTAAAAGATGAATGCAATGATTACACAAAGTTCACTACAATGAGCAGCACAAGAGAAGTACAAAATGTTAAAGAAGCTCAAAAAAGGGAGAAATCATATCTGGTTACCAGATCAGATATGCCTCCATAAAGGACACTCTTGATATAATCCTTACAGGCTTAATAGGATTTCACCAGGGAGAAAGGGAGTTAGTAGGACCTAGTAAGCATTTGTTGCATTTTCCAGCATATTCCCACAATTTGAAATTCTTCTGGTGAAAGCACCTGGAATTTCTTCTGGAGAATCATCTTCTGTTTAGTCCACATAGTTTAAGTGGAGGCTGACTTTAACATGGCTCAGCTCTAACTAATGAAAAGAATCTTTTTTTGTGGTCCCAGAGATTGGTTCAAGTATGGACACATGGTCAATCTAATGCAGTGTAAGTCTGGAGCTACTGATGGTCCTTTTTGCCGCACATAGTAAGAAACTGACAGAGAATGAAGCCAACAAAGATGAAGAAACTATGACATGAAAAGAGATGAATTCTTAATAAAGTCATTTGAATTACTAGAGCAGTCTATTCCAGGACTTTGTAATTAAATGAACAACAACCACAACAACAAAAAGAAATCCTTCTTTTGCTCAGGGCAGGTTGAATTGCATTTCTTTCTTTTCTATCAAAAGAATCTGGTAATTCAGGGAGCACTCCAAACAGATGCAAACAAAAATATGAATTAGAAAGTTCCTGTCTTTGTATTTCCAATAAGCCTTTTCAAATCCCTTATCTCAGCCTAATAGAAAAAACCATCAAGTGGTGAAACAGGTATTAACACTTCCAAGTTAGAAACCAAAGCTCATAGACATTGAGTAAGGTTGTCTACAGTTACTCTACTCTCTGCATTGTGGTAAACATGAATAGGAATAAAAGCCTACTTGCAGTGAGATCCAAATCTGTTTCCCAGGCAACTGGCTCACTAATATAAATGAAAACACTTCAAGTTCATTTTAAGTTCAATACAAATTATTAAGCATCCCCTATAAAAGGATCATTGTTCTTCCAAACTCTCCACAAGGAAGAGCCAATTTTGGCTTTAAGGGATTAACACAAGAGTATTTGTTTGTGATGATTCAATAAATCCCAGTTAGAGAAGCCTAGAGTCCTTTACCTTAACCCAAATTTTCCATATAGGCTTTATCCTGTATTCTTCTTTTACACCAAAATGCCCTTGGGCATACTGCTTCTCTTTAGACCTGAGTTTCCCAATCAGTAAGAAAAAAAAAAAATTCTAAAATTTAGAATGTATCTATCATTACTATTTTACTTAATAATAAAAAAAAAAATTCTACAAATGAAGCCTCTACTATTGACAATCTGTGTTATGTTCATAAATTTACTTCCCCCTTTTGAGACTTGGTTTGCTCCTCTGTAAAAGAGACTTGGAATTAATAGTTCTAAAGATAATTTCAGAGGTAAAAATTTAGTAACTTTGATAATAAAACAGAATAGAGTTTACTAGAGTACCTTGTGTCTGTGAGTTTTCAAAATAAACAAAGTTTTTCCCCCCCCTCTCATCTTTTCTTCCAAGTAACATTTCTTCCAAGCAATATTTACCAAATTGGATACTATTAAAACCTTGATTTAAAAAATAGGGTTTGATTGTTCTCCATATGTTTCAGTGTATAGCATAGAGGGACTGATGGCATATCCTATTAACAATTCCTCTATTACTGGTTACTAATTCAGCAACCTCTGTGAGACTATGAAAAAGATCTACATTTTGGTGTTTCTGAGTAAAACAAACTGTAATTACATAGTCAGGAGATCTCGGAAATGAAATATTTATGGTAAGGGACAGCCTTCCTTTCAGTGAGCTCCATAGGTATTTTAGTTGATTGGATAAAAAAGCAGGAATAACTGCCTTTCCTTCAGTTTCCAAAAAAAATAAAACAAAAAGGGAGGAAAACATTAATTAGATGTACCTTTAAATACTATGTTTTTAAAGTAGTATTTTAATCTTAGAAAACTAAATATCAAGTTGCCCTATGATCTGGCAATACCACTATTCATTATATTTCCAGAAGAGTTGAAAGAGGTTACGCAAAACAGACATTTGCACATTGATGTTCATAGCAGCATTATTTGACAATTGTCAAAAGATTGAAACAATCCAAGTGTCCATCAACAGATGAGTGGATCAAAAAAATGTGGTATATACATTCAACAGACTATTATGCAGCAATAAGACGAAATGATGTCCTAAAGCATATGAAACTTGAGGACATAATGCTGAGTGAAATAAGCCAGACATGAAAAAATAGACACTATATGACTTTGCTTTTATGATCTTGATAAAGGTAAATTCAGAGGCTTATAATACAGAATATAGGGGCCTAGAGATACATGGAAGCTAGAGATTGCTGAACAGTTAGCTAATGATGTTGAAATTAAATGCTAGGGAATGGATAGAAGTGAAGGAAGCTCATTATTGGGTCTGTAAGTAATATTGTCATTAAAGGTGAACATGATTGGAAGGGGTTATATGTATAGCCATGTATCCCACAAATTAACACTACAAATATCAATAAGTTCCTGCATGAACTACTTCAGAGGTATGAATCTTATACAAAAAGTAAATAATTTGAGGGTATGAAGGGAAAACTACAATTACATGCTATGGGCTAGGTTTTACAAGAAGGCATCAACAGTACCACAACAATACCAAAGTGTTTGGATTTTCTATTTGGTGAGGGTGTGTTTATCAGTATTTCTCTGTTGGGAGCAAAGAAAACTGTCTACAATTGATAGTGTTGATTATTATACCACTAAGTGAGGATAATATGAGACATAGATGGTTAACTTTGGACATTATACATGACGTACAATGGATGGCGGTGACAAGGATACACTGACTGAGAAGGAGAAGTAGAATGGCGAACTGTGGTAGATACATATGACTGAATATTGTGCCGCTACAGAAAGGAAAGAATTTGTGAGGCATGCAACGATGTGAATGAACCTGGGAGACATTATGTGATGCAAAATAAGCCAGAAACAAAAGAGAAAATATTGTACGGTCTCACTTAGAAAATATTTATAAGAAAATTGAGGCCTAGATTGTAAAGCTCTTATAGCAGTCATGTTTAATCGAGGTGTAATGGTTATATCTAGATTTTGAGAGGCTGTGCTGTATATGTATAACCTGGAATTTTGAGTATAATGTGTGACACCTAAGTCTCAGAGTAGGAGTTCTGCAGGTCTGAAGTCAGAATTGCCACACACAACAGCTGCTAAAGAAATTGAAAAATAGATCAGGCTTCAGTTAGAGATAAGAATGAAGCCAATCAGTATAGGGCTAAGGTAAATCATAATACAGGGTAAGGAGGATATCGCCAGTATTTTAGACTTTTACCTAAGAGACCAAAGGAAGAGAGGTTTATTTTGTCGAAAACCTAAATTTTCTGTAGCCCATAATATAACTCAACCTACCTGGATAGATAATTTAAACAACCTGAACACATGCAGCCCAGAATGGGAATGAGGGCTTGTAATTCTGTATAGCTTAATGTGATGCCTACGTACATCAGCAGATAACTAAAAAGTATTGGCAAAGTCCCTTGAGAGATGGAAAAACATATGGAACTATTATACTTGACGACTGGGGAAACCACTGATACTGTTTCAAACATTAGGGACTCCCAAGTCAATAGGCCAAGCCTTTGATCTTGAGGCTTGCTCTTATGAAGCTTATTTATATAGCAGAGGAGCTAAGGCTACCTATAGGTCCTTCCAGAGGACCTCTTTTGTTGCTTTGATGTGACCTCTCTCTTTCTTTCTCTCTAAGCCCAATTATGCAAGTAAATTTATTACCCTTTCCACTACTTGGGACATGACATCCAGGGGTGGAAGTCTTCTTGGCGACATGGTTTATGACTCCCAGGAATGAGTCTGGCCCTTGCACCGTGAGGATTGACAATGCCATCCTGACCAAAAAGGGGAAAAGAATTATGACAAATAAGGTATCAGTGGCTGAGAGAGTTCAAACAGAGTTGAGAGGCTACTCTGGAGGCTACTCTCATGCAAGTTTCAGCTTGATATTCCTATTTGTCATGGTTTGCCAAACCCCAACCAAAACCATTCCTGTCAACCTTAAAGAGCACCTAGGGCTCTAACTAAGATTCTACAAAGATTCCATGCACTATGATAAATTCGGAGAAAGCTGCACCCTCCAAATGGGTTCCTAGGCCAGATAAGTCCCGACACCCAGAAGGGCCAGTCTCTCCAGATTATCAACTAGTTTCATCCCCCATCCCATATTATTGACAGCCGTTTCCAACATGAGAAAGTTAGAATTGGGATAGCCCAAATACCCTAAAGGTTGGGAGAAAGATCAAAGGAAAAGGTGGAGTTATAATAGAGAGGATAGGATTTAACAAAGAGTATGACTGCTGAATCATTACATCGATATTTCTTTTAGTTTCCATTGTCTTAGAACAGCTAAAAAGAAAAACCTAAAATTGTGTAACTGTAACTCATACCCAACTCTGAAATCTGTTCTATAAGTAATTGCTGTGGTGTGCTTTGAAATGTATTTTTTTTGTATATATGTTATTTTTCACACTAAAAAATAATTAAAGTGGTATTTTAAAACTACTAAGAAGTATTGCAGGGTCAGAAGTGTTCTTAAATTTTATCAAGTCCGGTTATTTATCTAGTGCTTAATGACCCTTGCCACCTCCTCATCAAGAAGTCACACTGCTCTACACAGACATACTCAATGATGTGGGATGCATGGCTACCTATGGAAGTTCCTTCCATCACTGTGTGTGATAGGAAAAAAGGCTTGGAATTGCAAGAAGTCCAGATGTTTTTCAGTGCCTACCTGTTAAATTTAATGAGTCTTTGGACAAATCATTTAATCTCACTGAAGCTCAGCTTACTCATCTGAAAATGTGAATAAAGCAATAATAATATTGGAAAATACCAACTTCATCAGATTGTTGCATGGATTTAAGAGCAATATTAGAACATGTCGAAGCCCATATTATTTAATAGTTATAAACATCATTTTTATAGGCTAGAAAATACTTATGTTCCCTTAGTCTTACTTCCTCAAATCTCATACTTTGAATATCAATTTCCTTAAATATACATCATAGAGATTCCAGAAAGCACTTTTTTTATAACCATGGTAAGTTTTTTTTTTTTTAAATGTTTCATGGATGCCAAAGGATAAAGTTTGCTCAGAAATCAATACTTCAAAATCCTGAGCTGAGTCTCTAAGCTCCTCTTTTACAGAGGAGAAACCAAGCAAAAACCACCTTACTTAAGTGATTAAGGTTATAACCATCAGTAAAAAGATATATAGGGCAGTGCACCGGTGGTTAGTGGCAGAGTTCTCACTTGCCATGCAGGAGACCCTGATTCGATTCCCAGAGCCTGCCCATGTAAAAACAAAAACCAAAAAGCAAAGAAACAAAAAAGATATATAAACCTCATAAATTCATGATCTGATGCAGTGAAAAGGACACAGCACCATTTCTGTAGCATCACTGCCCAAAATACTTGACTTCACATCTAATCATGAAACAACACCAGGCTAACAGTTCAGGAGAAATATTCTACAAAATGACTGATCAATGTTCATCAAAAGCGTTAAGGTCATGAAAGACAAAGGAAAATTGAGAAACTGTCACCGATTGGAGGAGAATAAGGAGAAAAAACAACTAAATGTAACGTGGAATCCTGGAATGGATCCTGGAAAAGACAGAGATCATTAGGGAAAAATCTGGCGAAATTCAAATAAGGTCTGTAGTTCAGTTAATAGTAGTGTTCCAATATCAATTTTCTTTTTTAAATAACTGTGTTATGATTATATAAGTTGTTAACATTAAGGGACGCTGGATAAAGGGTGTATGGGAGCTCTGCACGAATTCTGCATTTTTTCTGTAAGTTTAAAATCATTTCAAGATAAAAAGGTTTTAATACTTTGGATGAAAAAATTCCTAAATATTAATTTTCCAAGATTGTTGAAGTTTTCCAATTAATCAAGGAGAAAGGTTATAAAATAAACAAGACAACAAGACACTGTTGCCTTGTTTCTTTTATCTGTGTACTTATGAATATAAAGCCCATGCAAAAATTATACAGTGAATTTTCATTAACAATGAGTTTTCTGGCATGAATTACACTGAGGCAATTTAATGCATTGAGTAATTTTTTACAGAAACTGTTAAATAATTTTTTTTCCATTTTAAGTTTTTTTTTTTTTTTTTACTTTCCACAGGATGGATACTTTAATACACAACTTCACAATAAACATTTGATTTGTTCATTTTAAATTTAGTCTTATGTATTTTTTTCCCAGGGATATTATTTTTAATATGATTATTTTCCTGAGTGTGGATATAGCCCTTAGTTTAATTTTGTGTTCATTAACTTCACTAGGAAACTTTCCCAGGGCAAAATTTACTTCTTACTGTCTGAAGTAAGGTGTGATTTTTTCATTTGTGGGTTTTCATTTCATTAGTTAAGACTAATCTATATTAGTCTTAACTGCTTTAATTTTCTGTGTGTTTGTGCATTGTTTCTATCAGTATTAATACTGTGAACTAACTCTCTGTATTACTAACAGATAAAAGCATCTAAGTCCATTCACGTAATGTTGGTGAAACACCTACATTACGTTGCAAGTGTACCCTAAGTGTTATGAACAGACAAGCAAGGTTCCTGGTCTAAGAAACTTGTATTTTAGGGCTAGGAGACAGAAAGCAAAAACAAGCAGATATATACAATTTCAATGATGATAAATGCTAGGAGGAAAATAAAATGTGATGAAAAAATAGAGAGTAGAGGGAGCAAGGGCAAATCTTTCTGAGATGGTAGCACATGAGCATAGGTCCAACTGATCAAAGAGCCAATAGTGTGGGTGAGTGAGCCTCTTAGAGATTTCCAACAGACAACTGGAAGCATGAGCCTCGAACACAAAGAAACAGATATACAGATGAAAAGTCCATATCTATAGTTAAAAAACACAGAATGATAATTACATAGTCAGAACTCAAGAAGGTTATTCAGAAGGTAAAGTATATAGAATAAACAAGACAGGATATATGGTAGTAGGTAGAAATCAATACCTTTAGAAAAGTTTTATTGGATAAAGCTTTGGGAGCAATTCAGAAGGGGCCTAATAGGTAAACTGAGGATCTGAGAGTTACAAAGCCATGTCCTAAGCCAAAAAAAACTAAGTGGTTGAGCAAGAGTTGGGACATGTCTCCTGACTTAAGTCCTAAAGTCTTCTCTACCACATAATATTATTGTCATGAGCAGTAAAATCCAAATGTTTAGGAAATGATTCATGTTCTCCATTTTCAAAGGGATAGAGGAAAAAAGAAACCAGTCTCAGTAGTTTTCAAACCATGCTCCTTAGAACACTAGATTTCCTTATAGGTTGGGTATCATATAATGTTTCATCCAAACAGGATACTTTTGAGAGGAAAGAAGGTACGTTTAACAATAATGTCAGAACTATAGATACCTGGATGTAGGGGGAACACTCCAGAAGGAAAGCGAGAAGCCAAACAGGTAACATATTTCAGTCCCTTCAATTATATCAATCAGAGCTGCTCTATTTTTATCAGTTTCATATATTTGAGTTCAGAGTTAGATTTTTTTTAAATGCCTTTGATTTTCAAAACGATTTGAAAATTGTTGAAAAGCATGCCTAGGAACCTCTACATCTGACAGTCTATGGTTCAAACTGAATGATCTCTAGTGCTCACACTCTTATTCATATTACAAAACCAAGCTCAAGTCTCTCTCTCCATAACACCTTATCACATACTCAGTGTAAAATGTAATCTTTTACCTATGACCTTTCACTTATACTTTCATTCACATTTTTCCTTCCAGTTTTCTAAGAATCGGAATCACAGGTATGGCTGTGCTTACCATTAAACCAGAGTTTTTTCAACCTTGACACTACTGACAGTTTGGGCCAAATAATTCTTTTTTGTGTGTGTGTGGTGAGACTGACCCCTGCATTTTAGGATATTTAGCGCCAGATTCAAGTAGTATTCTCTCCCCAAATGTCTGTAAACATTGTCAAGTGTCTCCCATGGGCAAAATTGCCTGCTGTTGAGAACCACTGAACTCAAGGAAGTATAGAATGATAAAGCATGAGCATCGGAATTAGACCTGCTATAAGTTGCAACTGTGGCACTCACTAGCTGTGTCATCTCAGACAAATTATCTGACCTCTCAGAACATTGTAGTTCCTTTTCCACAAAATAAAGACCTTGATAGCATCAAAATCATAAAATGGTTGTGAAATTAAATGAAACAAAGAGTTTGTATATGAGATGTGAGTATATATTTACATGAATTGCAGAAAGGATTAGGGGAATGAAATGCAATGAAGCTAAAATATAAGTTGGAGTCATAATGAAAAGGGAATAAAGGAAGCATGTGCCAATAATCAATAATTATGATGCTTTTTTCATGGATCAATAAATGTTAGTAAAATTGAATTGTTGAACACCTCCTTGATACTAAACATGTGCTTCGTTATATGAAAATCCTCAGTGGCCTCAGAATCTAGATGTTGGAAAGGAAAATGAACTTGGCATTCCATTAGAGTCAGACGCACTTCAGGGAGTCCTCTAAAGGGAGGAGGGGCCAGGAAGACAGTGACGAGCAATGTGTTGAAGGAGAGACAGACAAAAGGCCAAGTCCCCAAGCTGGCTCTTGAGCATTTCAAGCACCTGAACTCAGTCTGTGTGACAGGAACGTGGAGTCATCTGATATGAACGCCACCAGCAAAATACTTTTCTCTAAAGCTTTTGTGCACCCACTCCTGGCGTCCTCTTTTATTCCAGGCTCAAAAACAGAGGGTCAAGTTATAACAACTCCGGTTACATAGGGGCTCTGTGTTAGTTGGGGAAAAGTATAGCAGTATATGCGTGTGTGTGTGTGTGTGTGTGTGTGTAGGGCAAGGAGGGGTGGTTCTTCTTGACTTTACAGCAATTATTTAGCAGCTGAGTGCATGGGCCCCTGGTTTGCTTTAGGTACTGTCTGCCAGCAATTCACTGCCTAGAGTCTCAATTTCTTTAGTGTAACCATTACTTTCTTCCTGTTTACATTGGGTAGACAGACCAGGTTTCATGCCTGCAGGTCCACATTCCTCAGCTGAGCAGGTTTTCCAAGCCTTCAGGCTACAGGTTTCAGCCACCCTGTGTAGGGAATGAAGCATGCCAGCATAAAGAGCTAGCCTGTCTATTACCCAATTCTAGAGAGCAATTGGGCAGTCACACAGCTGGACAGAATATTAAGTACACTAACATTTTCATTCTTACACATTTTACCTGGGATTATCTTTAGAGAGATGCTGTAACTATTGGTAAACTCTGGTGTGTAGAGAGAAAAAGGAGGATAAAGCAAGAGAGATTTCTATGCATCTGATTTTGCATCCTATCCCTATTCTACTCCCCAGTGTTCCCCTGTCAATGCATATGCCACTCACACACACACACACACGTACAAACACACACTCACACACACTTAAAAACTGCAGCTAAACTGAATGGCTCTTTATCTAAAACTTTTCATATACCTTTGTGCTTTTGCTGCCCTTAACCATATTCTTTCAACCTAAAATGCCTTCCCACCTTCTTTGCCTGGTAGATTATTCATACACGGAACCTCACAACAAATGTCACCACATCTGTTAACTTTTGAAATTTTCTATTTCTCTGTCTGGGTTCCCATATAAATCCCTTTGTTATGTATTATCAGTCTTAGTACCCTGAATTATAATTTGATAGTTACCTTTCTGCTTCCTCCCTCTGCATCATAAACTTCTGGGGAACAGAAACTATTTGACTCTTCTTGATATCCCAGGTTCTTAGCAGGTTGTCAGGCATATAATAGTCAATGCCAGGTAAGAACTCAACGAATATTTGTTGAAGAGAAACCAAGGAGCTAAGGATATAAGGTTCAATTTAACTGCTACAATTTTGTTGATTCATAGTCACAATTGCCTTGAAGAGAGGGATAAAATGCCAAGAGAGAGTTAAAATGGTTAATCTGTAGATCATAGATGGGGAGCATCCATGATCTATGATTATTACTCACCAGCTCTGGGGTTAGTCACTAATCCCTCCCAGCAGCTTTCTGTACATACCCCAGGAGCCCAGCAAAGAAAGATAAGGCTACAAGTTGCAAAATATAAAGTGGATGAAACAAGTAAAGATAATTGAGCCTGGTTGTTAATATATAATATAACATAATAAGATAAGATCAACGAATACAAATACAAATACACACGCATACATACACACCTGCAGTTCCTCAGGTTTCCATCCTTTCCCCCAACTTACTCACTCTTAAGTATTCCCATTTTAAAAATGAAGCTAGCTATCCTGACCTCACAGGGCCTTTGTTAGGATCCAGTAAGTTAAATTCCTGAAAATGTCATACAAACTGTGATCAATTAATATAAGGTGAAAATATATATAATACATGAGATTACATTCATGTCCTGAAATCATAAAAATAACATAAATCATAAAAATGTACAATAATAATTTTATTGTTTTATATGAGTAACACAAAAATACCTATCTACACAGAGTAGAAAGATTTCGTGAGACTGAGAGATAAGGAGGACTGTCTGGGACAAGGTCAGTTGACCATTATGTTTACCAAATTAGGAGTGGCAGAAAATTAGTGAGATTGGTAAAAGGAAATATAACATTTTTTGATATAATAGATATCACATAAATTTGAAAATGACTTAGTGATCAGTGTCAAGAGATGCAGAGACAGCATAAATTTGAATCTGAATGCAGTTCTGTGTGTTAATTTTTTTTCTTAGGTACCTTCGACCTATGCCATTTTTTAACTTCTACCCAATGTTGTTTGATCTGAAAACTATGTCACCAGTCCAACTTTCTCTCCTGAGCCCCAGACCTAAATTTCTGATGAGCTGCCTAACAGTCAACTCCACCCCATGTCTCATGGACATTTCAAACTCAAATACCTAAAACTGACCCCCCTAACCTACTCTTTTTCTAGTTTTCTCCATTCTGATTACTGGAATCGCCATATACCCAAGTCAGAAACCATGGCATCTTTGACTTCTTGCTCTCCTTCACCTTCTATAGAGTTTCAGTCACTTGTTCCCATTGATTCTGTGTGCTGATTATCTCAAAAATTCCTCATCATTTCTCCATTCTGATTGCCCCTAATAACTTAGGAACTTATGCCTAATTATCTGAGCTACTAAAATTACGGCAGGGAATAAATAAGATTAAAATCCAGTTGAACTGAATTATTCTTTATCCAAGGACACTTCCTGTATCTTCATGTACCTCCATACCTCTTCACTTGGTCCAAAGTCCTATTTTGGTCAATTAATGCTCATTTAAAAATATCTGCATTTTTGTCTGCCCTCTCTGTTAAACAACGCTGTCTATAAACACGAGAACCTTGTCTCATTATGTTTGTATCTTTAGAAATTATCATCAAACCTGCACTTTGCAGGTGTCAAAAAATATTTGTTGAATTAGGGTTTCCAGGTTTCATAGAAGACAAGGCTCTGGGTAAGCATAAGTTTGGATTTTAAAAAGAAATATATATATTTTTTAATAATGTTCTTCCTTTAGATTGCAAATAATTTGAAAGTTTTGACTGTGTGCAATTCCATGCTATATCATTTCCTCTCCTCTACCACAATAGACTTGTTAAATTTAATTAAATTGCTTCAGATATTTGAATCTGTTATTTATTTCACCATATTCCTTTACTTTTTATTATTTTATTCATAATGGAGGCAGAGAAAGTAATTTATATCACTGCTTTAAAAATCTCACCTTTTGCCAAAGTAGTCACATAAAAGAGATTCTAGATCCCCAGAATTACGTTTCATCACATTTATTCCTTTTCGTTAAAATAACTGGGTCTTACTCAAAGCCCATCTTGGAAAATGTCCTGAATACAAATAATATGGTGATATAAAAACAAACAACAAAAGAGAATCTAAGACTCAAAAAACAGCAAGAAATGCTCATCATCTCACATCTCAGATGGAGAGCACTTGTTTTCCTAGATATCTGGGACTTAGGATGGTCTTTGAATGAAAAAAAAAAAGAACAACTGGCTTAGTGAATCAAAATGCCCTTTCTAGGGGGGAAAAAAAAAACTTTGAAAGAATAATTTAAGGAGAAGAGCGTTAAAGGAAATATAATTAACAGACCCCACAAAGTAGTTCAATTGACTAAAAATCAAACATTCAACTAACCAACCACCCCTCCTACAAAAGTCACACACACATACACACAAATGCTATTTTTACTTCTCTCCAATAAGCGCTATATGGCCATCAAGCTTCCCTTTTAGCTCTGGGTAGCCGAAAGCCCGGGGTGGGGGTGGGGGGAAGCAATGCTCCAATCTACTTAATACATTCACCTGGTACTTGGGGAATAATTATTCCATTCTCCCTCCAACGCTTTTATTGTTTTCACCCCCTTTTATAAACTATTTTGTTGTATTTGTATGTAGCAGAATGAAGCAAAGTACTACTGGGTATTATAGTGAAGTACTAGCATTTCACAGCAGTTCATAGAACATAAAACTTGTTCTTTAATCCCTTACTCTGAATTTTTTCCAGCAAAGGACAGTTAAGGAATAAGGACCTAAAGCATCAAGTTTGAAGAACAAGATAAAACTTGGCCCAGGAAGTAATGGATGTAATAACCAAGGCAGTTGGTATTTATTTTGACTTACAATAAAATGGAATTGCTATTAATTCAAAAAGTTTTATTATTTTAATGGCTAGATCCAGATTTCCTTTCAAGGAGGGAAAAGTGCTTCAGAAAATGCGTTATTAAGCCCTTTGGGATGGCCTAGAAGATGTTAAGATAAATTGTTCTGCCTTGTTAGAAACAACAACAGGAGTTTGGGGAGGGGCTAGAGAGGAGAGGAGCGGAGAGGGAGGGGACCACGGAGCAATGCGTAACAGTATTGTTAACAAAGACTTTTAAAACAGGAATGTCTGATATTCCACCTGGAGTTCTCGCCATTATTGTGATGCTAACGCCCATTCTGTCTTCCTGGCACCTTTAGCGAGTTTGCTCTCACACTGTATTCAGTGTAATGCTCCTATTGTTTTTCATACTGCTTTGTTCTGTTGCTTTTGGCTGGTAAAAAGAGTCAGGCTAGAGGCTGATGTTGTTACTTGGGTGGTTGTATGAATTAGGAGTATCACAGGAGAAGGAGCAAAACCACACATACACTGAACTAATTTAGAGTCTTTAATAGCTTTGAGCCGGTGGTAATGAGGAGACCACAAGCCCCTGAGGACATCTGCATAAATCTTGGAGGATCACTGATTTTTCCTGGGAGTAGAATGGGGTACAAGTCAACTCCACCTATATATTAAAGTGAGTAAAGACACCATATAACCTCTATTCACATATATGTTGCCTCAAAACATGTTTAGAATAGGGAACTTACTAATTTTAAATACTTTTTTTTTACATCGGTAAACATGCATATACACATACATGAATAAGGAGTATTTAAATTACTGCAAGAGATATGTCATCAACCACAAAAAGACTTTAAGATGCAGATTGCTAAAATTTGAATTTATAGCAAATAAAAAGCTGTGGTATTCTGAAGTGAAGGACAGACTATTAAGGTAAACATAAAAAGGACAGAGAAGACAATTTCTAGACCTGTAAGTACATTCTTGTGTGTATATTTGGTTTTGTCAAAAACATAAAGTTTGATCTTTAACTGCATTCCCAGCTCCAATTATTTTAATTCCTACCTACTTATTGTGTTGAAAAACACTTAACTCTCCCTAGGGGAGATGAAAGAATAGTAGCCGAACCCTTCCCTGCCATTGATACATTTGAAGTCTACTTGAGGAGATCATATTTAGAGACATAAAAATAATCTTAATCCCTTTACAGTTTATTCCCACATTTAACTTTACCATGTTCCAATAAGGAAGGGAGGAAGGGGCAATGAACACTATCTTCATTTTAGGCATCAGAACACTGAGGCCCAGAGACAGAAGGGATAAATCAAACTTGACCATAGTTCCATATCTGATTACTCTTTACCTACTCTATAACATTCTACACTCCTTCCCTGAAAAACATAACTAGGATTTAATTACAAAAAGAAAATATAGGTGCCTTGTAGGCAATGAACACAATTATATTAAAACAATGTATTAACAATGCTATGCTGAAGAAATTAGCAAGGGGGAACAGCATGATATGGTTAATATAAATATTGTATATATTCAAATATATAAAACAGCACCACTGTTTATTAAAATAGGTTCCATAAACCTATATGAACACCTGGTTGTATCTTATTATCATTTTTAATTTCTCCTTTATCAGTTATGTTTAAGCAGTTCCTAGCTTCCACCACTAATGCTGATCTAAGAATGAGGTTCGAGGTGACTCGTACCTTGCAAATCTTGAGGAACATCTCACTGCTGTACTTCATAGGGTGCTCTGCAAAGGTGGCGTAAGGAACTTCGTTGGACCATGGGTTCCAGTGGGACAACAGGGACTGCTGCTCTGCACTTCCCCAGTAGATCCTAAGACCTTCACCTTGTCTCCTATAAAGGAAAAAGTATTCCATCAGATCTGCTATTTATAATAGAAAAGAAAAGGGTGGGAAATGAATGCAATATCTGGGTCAGCCTTTATATCATCATTGAGATAAGTGATTCATTCCCAAAGAGTTGAATTGTTGAGAGAATTTTGGAGGTGAAAAAAAAAAAAGAATTTCGTTGCAAATATGGTGAGTTCAAGGCATCATTGAGAATTCTATGTGGAAACGCCCTGGTTGGAAATGTGACTCTGATGCTCAGGAAAGAAATTCAACCTGGAAATACAGATATTGACCTCACGTCAATGTATTATTGGTAAGATTTCAAAGAGAATGGTAGGAGGAGCAGCCAGTGAGGTGGGACAGGAACTGAAATAGTTAAGGTGGGAGACATTTTTGAAGAGAAGGGAGATTTCAGCAGCAACAGTTTCTATAAAGCAGTCAGGGTGAGCAAGTACTGACTAAGCAAAAGCATGAGTCTTTCCAAATGGGAGAACATATATCATCTTTGAAAGAGATGATAACTGTTCCAAAACGCCCCCTGACCTCAGCTTCTGTACCTCATGATCCTTTATTCTTTGCACATATTTCACACAGTGAAATTGCTTCAACAAACATGTCAAAGCTTGTAGGGAGACTGCCTACTCTTCCCTCAAAATTCACTCTTGACCCACAACCTGGTATACCCCAGAACCAGTTATTTGGCAAACCCAAGCGCACCACAAAGCAAAGTCAGCTTGGGGTGGGAGAGAGAAGTCATGGCAGGGAAGTGTGCCTACATTGAATAATAAAACTGTAATTTCTGTAGCCTCTTCTCTTGCATATGTACCCCTTAGAATCTGTGACATGGTTTTAGACATCTCTGAATGCAACAAGATGTCTGAAGTTTAAACCAAGCTCAGGTGCTTTGCTTCTGAAAAGCTTTAAAACTAATTTGCCTGTAATTCTAGACAATCCCATGGAACATATATAGGTCTCATTTCTCCTAAAAATTAAATCTTAGGATTTCTAGGGTGAAAAAAATAGAGTTTAATTATGGTGACTTCACAAAGCTGTCACTTCCTGTATTAACGAAGAATTCCTTTGGGAATGCTATTATGGTTTATGAATGTTTGTGTAGAGATGTGTATAAACACAATCTCATATATGTATGTACATAACAATCCCCCTCCCTTATTGCCTGATCCCTGAGCTTTTTCTTACAAAGGAAAATTAAGAAAAGAACCTGGCACAAACTGCTGCCCAGTTCTCAGATTTTTGGTCATTATATTTGAAAGCTTATCCTTAACATTTTTTCATACTTAATCCTTTGCGTAAACAAAAGGAAGAAGCAAAAGAAGAAAGAGGAAAAGAAAAACATTGTGCATACCTCTAAAGTTCCTTTTTAAACCTAGCACTGTCTTAGCTGCTGTGCTGACATTTATCATTCCCTCTGTATTTTCTTTCATTTGATTTTTTTTTTTCTTTCTGGTCTGGCACCAAACACTAAGATCAATGAATATTCTATGTGTATTAGTTAATTGAGCATTCTGGCTTGAGTCCATCAAAACAACTTGCACAATGAAATTATTTACTGCTTCATACGTCAATTTACATGTTGGGTGCAATTTTGCTTTTATCCAAATGGGCTGAAAATCTGCCAAGACAGTTCTGTAATAGGTATGCTTTATATTCTTTCACCTTAAGGAAACCTCAAATGAAGTTTGAAACTCAAGAGGAACCCTATTTCCAAATAACCTATCAATTTGGGCACAACAACCTTTCTCAACAATGTGGTATCCTACTAAATGTGTAAGTTCAACCATGCATTCTCTTCTGATCTCCAAAGTTGATATCTTAGAAGATAAACCTAGAACTAAGTAATGTTTCCAAATGTAAAACTAAGGTAGGACTTCTCAGGCCCCCGGCAATGCATTGAGTTTCAGAGGACTGTGAAGGTCTATCATTTTTTCTTCTGTTAAATATAATAAAGAAATTGTGATGAATGCAGATGCCCTAATGACCATGGATGCTATATTAAACGGTTATGTGTGTTTGCCATGAGAGAAGTCATATGAGTTAATGGATGAAACGGAAAGTGTGAAGAACTGGATGTAAAATTGTCCTGTGTTAGAGTCTTACACTTAATGCTGCATGACAATGGGCGAGATCATTTCTCTTTCTTCATCTCAGTTTCCCCATATGCTCTTCAGAGTTATTTCCAAGCTGTTACATTAAATGATTTCAATAAGTCTGTGTGAATGGTGTTGACAGCTATGACTATGATGCTACATGCAAGGCAAAGACATACAGCATCCATAAGAAGACAAGCATTGGATTGTGGCTTCTTTGGTATAGAGGCATCAAATTACAGTCTGCAAAATCACAAAACAGCCACTATTTGGTGGGATAATGGTTTAGAAGCCATAGACTGTAGAATATCAGAGAGCTAGAACAGATCTGGGAAGCCGTAACCCAGAGCCATCTTTCCTGGAAAACTGAGACTCAGAAAGGATCAGGATTTACCAAAAATGCCACTATAGGACAGAGCTGAACTAGTGAGACCCCTGGTCTCCTGACACCTCACTTAGAGCTCTGTTCACTCCTTTGGGCTAGCACTACAAAATGTCTTCCAAGTTAAGATCCCATCATTACAAAACCCAGTCTTATTTTCAATAGAATAAGAGTTCAAACCATTGCCCAAAGGAGCCTATCATCATTTTTGGAGCAAAAAGCCTGACCAAAGTCCTAGACAAAGACTAGGAAGGAAATTTGCTTCAAAAAATAATTCTAGATTTGTTTACATATTCAAAATTAACAATTATGAGATTGTAAGCAATAGGAAGTCAAGGGGAAAATCACAAATAAGTTATGTTGTCAGGGTAAGAAGACAGGACCTTTCTCACTGAGTTACCCTGGTGGGGTTAATCAAAATGAGGGGATGGTTCTAAATCAAGGATGTCAAAACAAAACTATTAAGCAAGTGAAGCATTTGCAGTATTCTTACTAAAATCTTGTTCTTGGTTTAAATCCTGGCTTTCACTAATTCTCTGCCTCTGGGCATTTTGCATCACTTTTTTGGTCTTTAGGTGACAATAGTTTCTTGGGGTACAATAGAATAATGGACGTGAAAATGTTCTATATGCTGTGAGACACTATTCAACTAGCAAATATGGAGTTTCTACTATGTACTTCTCTCCTTTCCACATCTCAAACAGATCCAGGTAGAAACCTGCAGGTCTCATTAAAGAAGTAGAGGGTCCTCCTGTCGTAACTTATTTTATTCCCACTTTCTATCCTCACAGAAACTAGCTGGGTTTGGTCTTCACTTCTTCAGTAGGGGATACAAGTTCGGCAATGCACTCTTAACTTCTGTTAAACTTAAAAACCTCACAGAAAGCTTAGAGTAGAGGAAAGGATCAATAAGGGCTTGGAGGATGAAAAGAATTTCGTATTTTTGGGAGATTTTTAGGATTCAAGACTGCCTTAGTTGGAAGGCCTCTTAGAGGTTAGTTTCCAACTCCTTCACTTTATAGATACACATTAGAGTTTTCATAGATTAGAGTTCTTCCTTCAGTCAAGCTACATGCTCAACTCAGTGGCTCAGACTCAGAACTACTCAAAAACAGTAGGCTGAGGTCCTAAACAATTACTACCTTCAACCTTCATAGCAGCCCACCAGAAGCTTTGCAAAAAAGCAGACATGTACAGAAGGAACCTCTCACATGAGTGGTAAAGGGCCCAATCATGGAATATATACATGGTTTTAATAAAAAATTAGTTCCAACTTGAATGGAGAAAAAACTTTCTTCAAAAAGTTTTGTAAGACAAGAAATTATTTCTGCCAGGAAGGACTCTAAGGCATTCACATCATTTTTAGTTGAACTAGAAAATACGTCAACTGGTCACCAGTCTGGGTTCATGTGTTTATTCCACATGTCTTTCTTTCTTCAAAAAGAAGCCATGCATCTTTTTGCATGGCAAAACATGGCAAGCTTCTTTTTCCTTAACTCCCTGCTCTCCTTCCATCTTAACCTTCTCACATTCTCTACTGAAGCCTTAAATGGCCTGTTAGAAGATCTCAATGAGAATGCCCAGCTCCCCAGCACAAGAAATGGCCACTTGCATTATTACCTCCATCAGTTGCACCTCCTTTCTACTCATCTCAAATCTCAAAGATCCACAAAGAATTAAAAACATAGCTTGAGGCACCAAACTGAGATTTATGAGGAAGCACAGACATTAACTCTTGCTCTAAACGCAGGGCGTCGCAGGGCGTGTGCTTTTAAGTATGGGTGAGCAACAGAGGGAGGCTGCATGGGAGAGCAGAGCCCACGGCAAGTTGGGGGGGGGGGGGGGGCGGGGAGGGAGAGCGCAGTCCAGAGCGACACAATATATTTTCTTAATTTCTCTTTTTTCCCTTCCTTACAGCCTGCATTGTTGCAAGGTGGGCCTTCTAGGCCCATGAAATGCTAGATCCTTGCTTATTTAATCTGGACAAAAGGGAGGACGTTGTTGGCACCCTGGAGGGTATTCAATGCTCCTTTGCTCATTGAATGACCTCAGATGAAATATTTTCCATGACAAGAACCCAAAAGACGCTGGCACGGAGTCAGACAATAAGATTTACAGAATGTGTTTACATTCTCTCTGTGTCCCCAGGCTGTTCCAAACCCATCGGCAGGTGCTGCCTTTATCTGCTCTCTTTGCTTACCTGGCTCTCACCCAGAAGTTTCCAGGGCTTTGGGCTCAGTGAGATTAACCGTTTACTGGCATGTTGTGCAACCAACAAATTCTGTGGGTTATAGTACTTGAGTGAGGGTAAGTGATGAAGTTAAAAAGATCAGCAGTGTTCATAGGGAGAGAATTTGGGGTCAATAGAGCGCCAAAGAAAGAATCTTGAGTGAGCGTTAGGATTCCCTGGTTCAACGGCAGTATCCATCACTAACTTGCTGGATTATTTAAATCATATACTCTTATTCTCTGGGCATAAGGAGCCTATTTGTAAAACAAGGTAATTGAACTAAATCATCTCAAAGGTTCTTGTCTGCCCCAGTATATTAAGACCTGTGCTATAAGACCAGAATAATTTGTATTATACTAGTTGGACTAAAAACCAAAGAATAACAATGAATATGACATTCTCAGATGGCTGCTGGGACCGGATTTTTCTTTTCCTAGAAGAAGAAATTATCTTACATTATAGAAGAAAAGACCTAGTGTTAAGCCAAAAGCACTTTTTTTTTATTTTCAGAAAAAGTAAGGGTGAATGATTACAAAAAGGGTCACTAAAAATGGTTATGGAAGATCTCAGGCCTAAAGTCCTTAAAACAGGGAAAAGTATTGATCAGTTTGGGAATTTTTAGATTTGTTTTCCCAGAGTTGACCATATTCAGGACTGAGATGCAGATGGCTGAGGGCCAAACCAGGGGTCCAATCTAAGATTTCATAATTTGTAGTGTTGAGGGGTGAGTTTGCCTGCGTGTGTGTGTGTGTCTGTGTGTGTGTGTGTGTGTGTGCACGTGTGTGTGCAGCAAATGCTTAGGACAAGATAAACATGGACACTTATTGGGCCAGGTCCAGAGTAACCATTTAACAAATGGATGAATAAATAATAGAATGAATGCACAGAACAAATGAGGATGGCTGTGAGTTTGAATGCTTTATCTTTTCATTTTTAGGTTATGGTAGAATGAGTCCTGGACTGAAGTCAGTAGAACCTGGAAGTAATCCTAGCACTTACATTAACTTTCTGTGCAGATTTGGTTAGGGCATAACATCTCTAGCACCCATTTCCCTTCTTATAAAATAAGGGGGTCATAGGATAAGGTTGGACACTCCAACCCTATACAAACCTAATGCTGTTGACCAGTCAGAGCAAAGGAAAACTTACCTGTTAGTTTCACATGAATACACAGAAATATTTTATTTTCTAGAACTGGTGTGGATGAACTACTTGGATAAAGTCATCTAAAATTTGTGTATTTATTTGCTTACACAGATTATTTTAAAAATTACTAATTCTCTTATGGGTTACTAAAAGTCATCATGAACCCCATATTTAAGAGCTGGAAGATTTATTATGAATTTATTATGAAGATTTATTATGAATCATTTATCTGCTAGATATTTGTCTGTTTAATTTTACCCAAACAGAATTAAACATAGAAGGTTAATGAGAGAGTTATTTCAGAGTCCAATTAATACTCAAATTCTTTGATAATGCTTTCCCTGTACTACAGTGCCTCCCTTTATGAAAGCCAAATGTTTTATATGAAGAATAAGCTCTTTGCAAAGGCTTTAAAAGATCCTTTTACTGCAGTTTATTAGTTCTTATGTCAGCTGTCTCTTCCCTCACTGTGAGTCTGCCATTTCTTGCTGCTTTCAACATGCTTAGACTCTAGAGAAACTCTTCTTCTGGTTTGCTTCATCATACTGCTATTGATGAGAAAACAAGGAATGCATTGCCATTGGAATCATGGGAAAATAATAAAACAAAACAAAATAAAAACTCTTTCTCAGGCTCTTTTCCATAAGCAAAATGCATCTATTTGACAACAAAAGCTCTTTATTTCTCAGATGCCATTTATGTGGTGAGCTAATCCAGTGAGTTTGATGATTTAATAATTCTTGAAAAAAGGAGAAAATCTTAATGTTTCTTTCAGTTATGCACATCTAAATTTACATGCTTTGGAAGGTTCGTTTGGAGTTCCATGCCTTTCAGAATGAAACAAACATAATCCTAGGGTTAAAAATTATAACTGTCTGCTCACTGATAGAGATAATATGAAATTTTGTCAACTTTAGAGTCATGTTCTGGTAGAGATTGGTATTGCCATATTCTGTGAAAGAAGCCTTGTATTCTGATTTCTCCTTCAAACTTTTTAGGGTAAAACTTCCAAAATATTTGATAATTACTCAGAGTGGCAACATTATAAGAAAATCCCTTGCTAGCATTCCTCCATACAGAGATATTGCTCTGGATAAAATTTCAGTGGGGATTCAGGGGTATTAAGGAAGGCTTCATTCAGATCAACATCACTTACGTATTAGAGCTGGGATTAAAATTTAGGACACTGTTTCCACAGCCACTCATAAAACCCACAGTACCCTGTGGATGTACAGGATGGGGAAGTATTCTATAAGAAAACGAATCATTTGCACCCATCAGTCATTCATTTCTCCAGTGAGCATATGTAAGAACAGTCATTCTAGAGATCTCCTTTTTATTTGCAGTCTCTCTTAGTCTTTCTGCCCTCTATCTTTCTCCAGTTTGGACCAACATGTAGTTGCCTCGTCCTTCTTATATCACAGGGCTGATCTGAACAAGAACTAGTTTAGAAACCTAAAGGGGCTTCCAACTGCCTAGCAAATTTACAAACACTTTCTCAGCTTGGCATTCAAGATCTTTCACATCACAGTTCTGGCATGCATTTTCATTGTTCTTACCCACAGCTCTTCAGGGCTCCAACCAATTCAACCTGCTGAGCCCTCCCTTATGACATCGATGATAATTTGTCCAATATTAATGAATTTTACACACTTGTCTTGAATCATGAAATTAAACATGAGTTATTCAAGGACAGGATCCATTTCTAATTCATGTCCATTGCCTTATAATATTCATATTATCCATTTTGCAGTACATGGAGAAAATAGTTTTTGAAATGAGTAACCTGTGGTCTTTACTGTAAAAACAATGCAAACCAAGCCAAAGCAGTAAACCTCATTCCTCAGACTAGATTGATCTGGCTTCTGCTTCTGTCCTTGATTAGTCCAAATTTCTAAATTGTGCTGTTTAAAAGGGAGTCCCGAAGTGCCTCCTGCTTGTTTGAGAGAAATGAGGGAATCCTTCATCAATTTTGAGGTGTTCATGAAATGAGATTTTTAGAGAAATGCCCTGAACAGAATGAATTATACTTTTGCCCACAGGTAGTCTAATGACCCTGTTCCATAAGCATTTTGTTGCAGATGCTGTCATCCCTGGTGTATATTCAAGCTTTTCTGTGCCAAGTGCCTACTAATGGAGAGAGGGGAAGACAACTCTTGCAAAGCTACCAAGGAAAATGCAACACAATAAAGAAACATTTTTTGTGGCAACTCCCTCTATTATAAATTGGGATATTTGGCAAATCACATTGGCCGCAGGGTTGTGTAAGTTTTCATTCCCCCTCTTAAAAGGAAATTATTTTTGAGCACCCTAAATAACCAAGTTTCAACATGCACAATATAGCTAAGCTTAAAAAAAAGATGAAAGAAAAGAAAAAAAAACCCTTTTCTGAGAACACATTTTTCTGAATCTCATCTTTTTTCATTTCCTCTCAAGCTAGATTGAGAGTGGATGGTAAGGAATGTATGCATAAATGAGCAGTTAAAGAGACTAGATATTGCAAACTTCTGACTCAACATTCCAAGGCACTCTTGAGCAATAGCCAGGGCTGCTCAGGAAGCCAAAGAATATAGAAGGGTCTTAACAAACAGACAGGAACCCAGTCTCTTCTCCCAACACTTCCCCTCAAAGCTTCCCCAAGGCTACACATGTTTTCCATTTTCCACTTGGGAGGAATTTGAAATGGAATAAATTTCAAGTGGTTATATGTGATAAACCTATTTAGTTTTCCCTTTAAGTTCATGAAATCATTTCCAGGGGAGTGGGGAGTTTATTTGTGGTATTTCACACAATAAGTTATGTGGACAAGGCAAAAATACCCATCTCTAACTTCTACACATAGTTATAGACCACAATCGATATTTTCTTTCTTGATCACTTTTCAGCAAGAATCATAATCTGTCCCTGCCCAAAGTGATTTTTTTCTACCTACCACAGGAAATTCAGAAGAAAAACTCATGCTACTAATGAGGCTCTTTGATGTAATAAAAAAAATATTGAGTTTAGAGGATGCAGAAGACATCAGCTTCAAATCTTAGTGCCTTCCCATTTTATATGTGACTTTGGAGAAATCGCTTTTTAACCCTCAACTGCAAAATGGAGATAAGGATGCCCACTTAGCCAAACTATTATAGGCTATATGTAAAGTGCTTGGTAGCTCACATTATGGGTTTAAACCACTCCTTTAGCAGAATTCTAAAAAATAATCAAAAGAAATTTCTGGATTATTTTGCACTTCTGCTAACTTCTTTTGCACCAAGAGAAACTACTGAATCAGAACTTGGGAGGAAAGTGGTATGAAATACTAAGCTATGTACAAAGTCAAGAGATTTCAGACATTTCCTGAAGTAGAACAGATTCACCTGCATTCCACAGTGTATTATGTGCTTTGGAGTAAGTGAGCTAAGGTTAACTTGGGGTTTTTGGTTTATCTTCATGTTGCGACAGTACTGATTTGCATACACATAAGCTTGGTGCTCTACGATTTTTTTGTTTCGAATATATCTCTACTACACAGTGTTGCATTTCCATCCAAGCCCAGAGCAACAGTACAGATAGGGAGATGGGGCCTTCCCTCCTTCTTTTCCAATCCCAGTGTTCTGTCGCACAGTGTAGCAGGCTTTGCATACATGAACGAAAGCATCCAGCCCATGTTTCCAGGTTCCACCCATAAGTCCATGCCCCAAATAGTCACCCCTTGATAATTGCTCCAGCATAGGCATGTGTCCATTGACAGCATGATCTGGTTAGGGCAACCCCCTTGGAGAGCACACACTCGCCCTGAAAGTAGATGTAGGGCCATTGGGGCAGGGAATTCTAGGATCTCAGGCATCCCAAGCATGGTCTAGAAGAGCACGTGGCAAGGTTTAATGTGCATTTGAACGACCTGGAGACCTCGTTAACACACCTACTTATTCACTTGTTCCTGAGAGCGGCTTGGGATTCTGTATTCTAACAAGCTTCCAGGTGATTCTGATGCCACCAGTCCTAATAACAAGTAGCTGTGTGAGGAGGGGTGCCATAGGCTCTGGGTGAGCATATGCCCTTGGCCCTGTGGGCTGCTTGCCCTGTGGGGATGTACCAGCTAGGGGAGAATCATATAAGAGTTGTTAAAAATGTGGGCTTAGGGCATGGGTCTTGGTTGACCAGTCAGAGGCAGAATGGAAGACAGGAATCTAAGCAGAAGAGGATTCTATCAGTGAACTATGTCTAAAGGCAAAATCCAAAGGCTGCAATTCAGGCAGTTATTTTATTATATAGTAGAATTAATAAGTAGAAGTCCTTAGTGAAATTTATTTTTCTTTACAACAGCAGATTAGTGTTAAGATTGTTGGAAGATTATTTGAATGTTTACAATGATGGAATTTTGTATTATAGGATTATTAGCACAGCATGGCCCCAAGAAACACATCAATAAATTTCTACAGAGATCAAAACACTTACATAATATGAAATACAATTTATCTGATAATACGATTTCAGGGTTTTAAAGCTGTTTAAATAACTCTGGTTCAACCAGTACCTTCCCAAACCTTTCCACCCAAGTATTTGAAATCCCTTTGACATTCTCCTGATATATGGTTCTGCAGACTCCACTTAAACATATGCTATGAAGGAGAATTCTTTGCCTTTTATCATAGATCTCTGCATTGCTGGAGACTGTTCAGACATTTTTTCATTATTCAATTTTCCTAAGGAAGTGACAAGTCTACTTCCTTATCCACCTGACAAAATCGGCAAATGCATATAATGTCCCATGGCTAAATACATACACACAAATATATATAAATATATATATATATATATATATATATATATATGTGTGTATATAAATCTATATACACACATATATTCTCATGGCTAGGTACACTTACAAAAATATATATGCACACACATATATATAAATATGTATATAGCACAAACACACATACACACACACATTCTCTTTATATTATGAAACAACAGCAACAATAACCATTCCTCATTTGACAAAGTCAAAGGATGCTCAGCAGCCAGATTCTTCTCTTCTGAACATGTCCCAGTTTTCAAAAGTCTTTATTAAATACATGAACAGAAAAGGAAAATAGTACTCCAAGAGTGGTTCAATCACTGTGGAATACACCTCAATCACCCTCTTGTTCCTTCTAGAGACTGTACATTTGCTAAAATGGCAAGCAACCTTACCGTGTTGGTGACTTACCATATCACTGACTCACATGGAGTTTACTGTCCAATACAGTTTTTAGTTCTTAGTGACAAATATTGCTTCTAAACTACATAGTGAAGAGATGATTTTTGTAAACTGTCTTTTGGAGAAAATAGGCATGGAAAATATAGCTTATAGTTAAATTCTTTGGCACCTGATGCCTTCATGAGGAGCTTTTGATCAGAAACTATAAGGCAGAATAAACAAACCCTCTTGATGACTTATTTAGGCTGAATGCTCAAGGTAAAAGCAAAAGGAACTCCCATCTATGTTATATCCTCATAAGACAACCATTGGATTACCAGCCTATCATAAATTTTACCTCTATTCTAGAAATAACACATGAATTAGGGGAGGTAGAGCCCAGGTAGGCAAAACTCGACCTTATCCTGGCTAAAACTTAAGAAATGGACAAATTACTAAGAAGTCGAAGAAATAATTTTAAAACGAAGCCAAATAAGTCATCTTTCCACTTCAGTGTTTGGCAAAATTAATTCTATATGCATTGTAAGCATTATCCAAAGGCTGGATGACCAAAAACACAAAGATTGAACATGATCTTGAATTAATCCTGCATCATGCCTAGTATAACAATATGTTCCCTTGGGAATTTCCGATCATTGAAATTAAAATTTGCACAAATAAACAATCCCCTAAAGATGCTTCCTGTACATCTGAAGCAGCTGTCTCCCACGCCCTTACATATTCCTACAAAGAATGGAGAGGAAACAAGCCTCAGAATATCAAAGCAACTTCTTCCTAATAATTTAAAGGTCAAAGAGACCACGGCCATTTTGCAATCTGAATAGTGCCCAAAAGACTTTATGCTACATAAGTACTGAATACTAACCAAAAATGAATTCCCATTTAAAGCCAGAGAAATAATGAAGTTTGAAAGATATAAAGTACTGACCTGCATATCAACAAAAATATTAAGCATTTGACAAGTGTGTGCTGAGCGGAATTATGTACAAAACACTGCCCTAGGCAGTATTCATCAGAGATGAACAGGGAAATTCCTCTGCATTCAGGGTACTCACACTCTAATAGGAAAGACACAAGTGTTCTAAGAAAAATAGGAGGAGAAAACCTTGAGAAGAGAAACAATTGTTTCTGAAATAGATTCCACATCTGGCTTGAGGATTGGCGAATTTTGAAAGAAATGGCAAATTAATTGGATCACGGAAATTAAAATAAGAAGTGAGCATTCAAAAGATGATGGGAAAGCTTATTCCAAGTAAAGGGAAATAATATAAAGGCATGGATATGGGAAAATGCTAGAAATTTTCTACCTCCCATCCCAGGGGGGAAGTACTGAGAGTTGTCCTTGAGCAGGCATTGAGTATGTGTGTTTGTGAGTGGTATGTATGATTTTTTAGTTTTGAGCCATTGGGGATGGCAAAGAGGAGAGCTCATGTTCGGCATGAAGCACATGGTTTACACTTAGTCATGGCCTGGTGTGATCAGAAACAGTTGCTCTGTTTTAATCATGTACCAGTAATAATAATTCAGCCACTTTACGTTCATTGTCTTCATGTCTTATAGCAATTTTACAAGGCCAACATTTTATTTTATATTTATAAGGAAATTGAAGCTCAGTCTATTCAAAGAACCTATTTCAAAGGACTCACATAGTATCTTTGGTCTATTTTACATCAAGTCCTATGTATTTCTCCTTATGCTCTGCAGCACATTCACCATTCCTCTAAAAGGGGTAGAGGGAGGCTGGTAGTAACTTCTTCTCCAGCTAGCTTCTCACAAAATCCTGTAGGATTCTTCTCACCCAAGAAGCAAAATGGGTCCCAAGCACTTCTTTTACTATCTGGTATGTCTTATGTGGCAACAGTAGGTTGTCAAACCAATTATTACATAATTTAAACCTGGTTTGAAAGAATAGCTCACTTTCTTCTTTTTTCCCTCTATAGAGTCTTAAATCTCATCCCAGAGGTAATACAGTATTGACCCCCAAATCTTCTTCATTTTATCTTCCTCTAAAAACTTAAACTTTAGTTTCCTTCAAAGTTATCAGTCCATGAGCATAACCATCTTGTGGGAAGGATAAACTGATAGGTGGACATTCCTATGTTTTATATTTCCAGTTACCAATTATTTTTAGAATTCCATTTAGTATTCCCAGAAGAAATTGTATCAATTGTACAGGAAATGTTAAATGTACCAGTATGTTTTAAACATAGTTTACAGGGGAAGAAGTCAATTGAAAGGCTGGACAAATAGATTGGATTCCGATAACAGAAGGCATTGAAAACTAGGTTAAGGAGTTTAGACATTGTCCTGTAAACAACTAGAAGCTAAGGAGAACTTTTAATATGGGAAGAGATAGGTACTTGGACATGGCTTTATTTACAAAGATTAAATGGTTAGAACTGGAGAAGCCGAATGTATATAGGGAAGTATAAAGCAAAGGAGATGGGTCAGTAGTCTCTGAGGAAGAAATCATGAATGCCTGGAATAGGGCATTGACAAGGAGAATTCACAGGAGAAGGAAGTAAACTTCATAGTCACACATAATAGAATCTTAATCTCAAATTGGAAATGTCTTTGAAAAATCAACTAATACACCCTTCTCCCAATTATTCTATGGTGCCAAGGTTTTCATCCTAGATGACTGAGAAAATAGCAGTGCCCTTAACCAGAGCAGACATGCAGGTTTGGAGGGGGAGATCCATTTATTCCAAAGCCTGCTGAGTTTGAGAAGCCTGTGGGGGAGAAAACCAATCCTTGAAACTTCTTTGTTCCCTTCCAGCCATATATTTCCCTCCCTCCTTCCCTCTGCTAAACCCTCTCCAGAGATGAACAATCTTTTTAATTATCTGAGTCCCAGATCAGGAGGCCTTCAGTTTTAACTGCAGGAGAAAAAAAACAATGTGGTTAGCCCCCTCCAGGCACATTGCCACCACTGTAGCTCGGTTTGTGAAAGTGGAGGTGGGAGGGCAGGGCCTCTCATCCAAACAGAGCTGGCCTCCAACTCTGTTGAAATTAGGAGCCAAGCTAAGGACACTGCCAGAGGAGCCCCCACATCACCTCATTTATAACCTGGGGAACAACTAAACAGATAATGGGTGGTACAGAATCTCTCCCTGCAATCTGGCTTCAAGTCTCCAACTTTAGAGAAAAGCAATTCCTAATGAATGACATAAACCAATTAGAGAACTGCCCAAACTGAGCCTGAACTCTGAAACAGAGGCTACAGGTTCCTATTAGGCAAAGCCATCTAAACAAAGGCCAAAATAAGCAAACATGGGACCCCAGGATACCTGAATTCTGGCCTGTCCCGGAAGGCAGCCAAATACTCTGCAGAAGTTGCTCTCCTCCTTCCCCTCCCCTCCAAGGACACCTTTTCAAACAGTGCTTCACAGTCTTTCTTCTGTCATAATCCTGCCAGATCGAGGTCCATGTCACTGATCAATTGCCATGTAGTGCTGTAATTACAAAGTCTTAGAAGAGCCGGTCACCAAAGGACATGCGGGAAAGACTTGAGAATTGGAATACCTTGTCACTTTAAACTTTTCGTTTAGTTGTTTTTTTCCAAATGTATAAGTTTTATTCCACACAGAATTTACAACCACCACTCAAAAAAATTTTTGAGCCTGAATGTGTTATACACATTTGAAGGGTAAGGAAGAAAGAGTAATAGTGGATGTAGACATATATTAATTGAGCACCTACCATATACCAGTATCTACTGAATCCCACCACAACTCTATAAACTGCCCAGTTAGTAAAGAAGGAGCCTATACCAGCTCCAAAGTGTGGTATTGTTGCTAATGTAATATGATTGTTATTTTTACATAAAATAGAGTGCAGAGAAACAAAAAGTACAGAGAAGCAGAAAAGCAAAAAATAATGAAAATTCCATCTAATCCTATCACCCAGAGATAATCACCGTTAATATTCTGGTATAAATCCTGCAATCGTAGAATTTTTAACTCCCTTTTTGGAACACCGACACTGATTCTGTAGAAAGCTTTTAAACAAATGACATCTTATATTGGGAATCATCAAGAAAGCATGCAGAAGATGTCTTCACATTTTACAAAGTGAATTTGAGAAGTAGCCATCAGGACCTACTATGTGCTTGAATGTTAGTTGGTGTATGGAGAATGGAAGACAATTCCACAGTTGTTCATTTAGTTACAACTTTCATTGTAAGTTAGTTGTAAGTTCGTTTAGTTAAGTGGAGGCATAACCTGAGCTCGGGAGGTCCCTGGAGAAGCAGCTGGGAGGACCATTTTATCCAGTATAAATTTGCTGTGGCCACCATCGAAAAAAAGAATGCCCCAACTTCCATTTGTCCACCTTCCAATTGTTATTCATTATTCTTCCTCTGCTTAATAATCAGTGTGGTTTTCAGGAGCTAATGAGATAAATATTTTCAGAAGCCCTTTGAAATATACGGAACAGTAGGCAAATAGAGGGATAATTGTCAAAATCTCTAATAATTAAGGACTTGACTTCTGAGATAAAGATTTTGCCAAGGGGATAGAAGAGTCATGCAACTCTTTTTAACCCTGTACCATATATTAGTGGCAAAACTGTAATCAAATGCTACATTAATGGTATACCCTTTCATGAGTTTATAATATAAGTAGTAATAATGATGATGATGGTGATAATGAGAGCTAACACTTATTTCTTGGGCACCCTATTTTCAAACACTTTGTAAGTGATTTGCATTTAATCCTCAAATAACCCTCTGAGGAGACATTCTTGTAATCTCTATTTCACAGATAAGGAAACCCCATTACAAATGACAAAGTGCTTTTACATATACACAGATGTTTGACCCTCATGTCCCCACTGTTAATTCTATTTTGCTTATGATGGCACTATGACCTAAGGTCACCCAATGGGTAGAAGTTAGATCTGGGTCTAGAACTGTTTCCACCTAGGACTTTCCCACTAAACTATAATTGTGTTGTTATTCAGTCACAATCTTAAAAAAAACTTCCCCACCCATTTCCCGAGTCTCAAATACACTATGGTCAGCACCTGTGCTCCCTATTTTGCGAGGGGACTTGTCTGACTTAGCCCTAGTCTATATAACTTTATTTGAAGATAAAGGCATCTTCAAATGTTCTCTAAAATGGCCTCATCCCAAACCTCTTAGACACAATAATCTAGAGTCAAACATGGCCAAGTTTCTCTACCCTGAAACATCTAGGAATTTTACCTCCACAAAATCTTCTTTGCAAAGAGAACTTAATAAACTCATATATATATCCCGCTATATCATTTCTTGCCCATAACCTGGGCTTTAAAACATGGATGAATTTAGACAAGCAGTGTGTGTGATTGTTGGCACACAGTGATGGAGTGCTCTAAGAAAGTTTAATAAGAAGAAAACGTGTAGGTCCATGCATTGACAGAGGAAGGATGGAGTATGTATGGGAAAAATTGTCACATCTGATTTGATGGGTTTATGAATTAGATAAAGGGGATCTAAGGATTGTCAGACTAGAAAAGTAGTCTGTATTATTGATGTAGATCATATTATTGAGGATCTTGTAAGTCAAGTTAAGAAGTTATGTATTGCTTCTTCTCCTACTTTGCCAATAGAATACTCCCAAACCAAAGGACCAAAACATAAAATAATAAAAGGCAAAATTTTGTAAAGACAAAATTTATTTGCAACCTGCTGTTTTATCATTGAATGTATGTAATTGTGTTTCCTACTGATTCCATTTATCAGAGTTAATTGTAATATAAAAATTATGTTCTAAAATCTAAACCATTTAATGTTGATCAAAATTTAGGCTTTGAGTAAATATGGCATATTATTCTATGGCTTCTCACAGCCCCTGGCACAAATCTCTGTGAACTGAGATTTTCTGTAATCCAGTTTGTGGAGCATTGAGAGATCATGGGGAATTACCAGTAAAATTTTGAGCAGGGAGATGAGTTGAGCAGTGTGGTATTTTAAGAAGGTAATATGATAGTATAAAATTGAATGAATTTGGGGATGGGTGGAGACTGGAAGTAGCAAGATATAATATTTTCATTGTAGTCAATATTTTTTACATGCCATATTAGACATTTATTATAAATAGTTTCAATTGATCCTCACAATCCTAAGAAGTACAAACTATCATCATCCCCATTTTACAGATGAAGAAGCCAAACAAAAGAGAATGTAAGAGTCATTCGAAAGATGACATAGCCAGTAAGTGGCTAGGCTTGAACTTGAACTAGCACAGCCAGTCTCCTATGTCCTGGCTCTTAAGCAATAGGAATGGAAAGTGTTAGATTTGAGAAGACTGGCAAAGATAGGCTTGCCAGAATTTGACCACCTGATTAACTTAGGGGAGAAAGAATAAGAGGGAGTTGAGATGACTGAGTTTTCAAGCCTAGGTAACCGTAAAGACAATGAGGCCATTCTCATAAATGAAGGCCTACAGAAGAGAAGCAGGTTTGTTAGGGAAGCACGAGATAGAGGAAAGATGACATTTGGAGTTTGAGATACCTGTGGGGCATGCAGGTGGAGAAAGCCAGGGGGAAGGAATACAGGTGCACTGTGTTTCCCATCACTCAGCCTCCAGACTTGCTCAAGATCCAATCAGCTATTTTCAGCCTAGGTTTTCAGTCTTTAGACTTACCCTGCAAGACCGAGCACATTAGTGATTGGCATGGAATAAAATTTAACATAAACGTTTGGAGTTGGAAAAAAGAAAATGCTCACACACTGATACAGGCACTCACAAACCCATAACCAGCTGGAATTTTTTTGCAAAACCATCTTAAGCTGCTTTTTTTCCAATCTCATAATTTAGGCACACAAATCAGTGGCTTGAAGGGAAGATGCAGTAACAGCTGGATAATTCCTTTCTTCCCTCCTGCAAGTTGCATTTGTCAGGGTTAATTTGCTCGTACAGGATAATGAAGACTATTTAGGGGTTTTGAAACTGCAGGTTGTCTCTCAATGATGCCCTCAAGTAAGACCTGAGAGGACACCTGACCCAGCTGAGGTGGAGAAAAGAAAGGCAGAAAGGAACACTGAAGAGGAGAGATGAAGGTTGGCTGGAAGAAAGAAGAGATAAAGTACAAAACCCCCCAAAGCCCTTAACAAAGATGATTCTGTGTTTCAGGGATTTGTAATCATGAACTGAATGGGTTTACCCCACCTAAAACAACAAACAAATCACTGCCAAATCATATGGTGAACAGCAAATAAAGTAAATAATTAAATTTTTGTGTTCAGGCATGCTATATTACTCAGTCCTTTCCCCCTGCAATGTGTGTTGACCTTTAGACATTTACTCTTCCTTCCCACTGCAAACTCCCTGCAGATCCCACAATGTATAGACTTTGCTGTCTCAGTTTATCACAAATCATAGCAGCTGATTCTTACATACAATATGTTACTCATTATCATTTAAAAAAACTGAAACGGCTGCATTATTGGCCCAACTATAAATCTTTTGAAAACTGGTTTCATTATTTAGCTGAATTTTAGAGGTGTACAGACAAACATACACACAGTACACACACCATTCCCTCTTTCTCTCTGTCTCACTGTTTTGTTTTGTTTTTTCTTTTTAGCGGTTTGTATTTGCTCTTTGGAAAAATGTCTATTCAAATCTTTTGTCCTTTGTGTGTGTCACTGTTTCTTACATAAGCTTTCAGTTGAAAAGAAAAATGCTAATTTCTATCACTACAGTGAAAAAGTCATATTTCACTATTGAGGGTTCAGTTAATAAGTTTTGCTTTTCTGTTCATCTTTTTCCCATACTTCCATTTCACAAGTTTCTCTTTTTTAATTTAAAAATCATAGTTTAAATTGAATATAAAATATACAAAGATAAATACATTTAAGAATTGACTTTTCATTGAAAATGCTGATTTTGAAAGCAGTCTTTACAAAAGCCCAGTGTCTCTAATGACAATATTAACTCAGCCTCTTAAATCAAAATAACATTTGCATCCATTGATATTGTGATGCCATAGCATTTAGGATTGTAAAGTAACACTAGCAGCTCTGAATATTTCCATTCTGAAATCAACCGCACCTTGAGCAAATTGCTGAGATATTAGAAATACTTTCGTGGAAAAGTTGTATTGCCTTTTGAACTGTCTGGGGGCTCCAAAGTATTTCTTGTGTCTTATCCTCGTTCTTTTCCTTTTTCCCTCTCATTTGTGCTTCCTCATATTCAAAGTCTACTATCACAGCAGCATTTGCAGATAGACACTTTAAAACAAGCATTTTAGTAACATTCAGCAAAGCATTAATTCCATTCCTTTTAAAGAATTTTAAGTGCTTAGTGGTATTTATTGAGAAATTATACACATTTTTATTTGAATTCCAGGGAATTATGGAAACAAATTAAATATTACCAATAAGTTAGTAATAAGTGACCCTCTGGCACAGAGCGTTTTGAGAGCTGGAATCCAATGACATATGTGTCCTTTTACTCTGGATTCATGAGCCCTGACTATGAAGTGGGCCACATATTAGGAATGTGTAGAAAAAAGTTGGTGCCCAGCATCAGCCAGACAAGCATTTTACAATGGAGATGTGGAATACTTAGGACACAAAAGCATGTGAGAAATGGAAGCCAGAGAAGACGGCAGTTGATATTGATTGAAGCTGAGCTTCCTTTGTGGGAAATAAGCTCTCCAAACCAAGTTAAAATCCATAAGCAAATTTTCATATAGATACATGCACAAAAAATGCCTCAGAAGTGTTCTTTCCTTCAAATTCCCAACATTCTAATCAGAAACAGAAAACAATTGACTGCACATAAAAGATTAAGCTCTGAATCTGGATCTTTGATTTCTTTAACACAAGATTCAGGTTTGGATCCTGGTTCAGAGATAGAAGCTCTGTGATCTACACAAGTAATAATCTTACCATGCCTTACTAAAGAAGAAAATAATTTGTACCTCTCAGGGTTAACATTAGGATTTAATGAAACAATGAGAATGGTAGTTCCTTGCCACATTCAGTTTAAACAAATATTTATGGAATGAGTGACTGGTCATTGCTGACCATCATGGAAATATCTTCTCCCTTGGCTTCCATGATTCTATCCAATATGATTTTTAAGGTAACAGTTGGAAATATCAACTTCATAATAACTCAACCCCAACTATATTCAGTTGTTCTCTTCTGAACGATATTCATTTGAGAAAAGCAAGGACTCTAATTTCATAGCATCAGAAGTTTCCAAAAAGCCGTGTTATGAGAGAAACTTATTTTGTTCATTAATATCTTTTAATGATATAAAAGAGGTAACGAGTTGACTATTTGAAAGAAAAACCAAAATAAAACCTGGAGTCTCATAGGTAGTGTTTTCAGCTCCGAACTCTAGCAGAAGCTGAGTGCTGTTTTCACGGATCTGAAAATGATTAACAGTCAACCAGATTTGGGATGTCTCGTTACTTTAAAAAAACTGGCACAAACATGAGGCATAAATAATTGAGTTTTTCTATAAAAATGCAAATTAATAGTCAAGAAACTCCAAAGCCTTTGAAAATTAATATATAAACTTTCTGGTAATTTAAATTGAGTGAGGTATGTCAGATCCAATACATTACTTCACCTTAGGAGTGGGTTGATTTAAAGTTTCCTTTTTAGATATGCATGGCTTACTCAGTAAGAATAATAAAGAAGAACCACAAAATTCCACATATACAGCATCACTGCCCCTAGACCAGCCCCAGCATGCCAGGTTGCAGAGCACTTAAACCCACACACCACGAGCTTAACTCAAGCTCGGCTGGGGAACTTGGACAGGACTTTCACTATTCAAACGCAGAAAATATTAATTATCATCAAATCTGTCATTATCCCCCCCATCCTCCCTCTACATCCTCATCTCACCTATTTGAACCTTTCTGCCTCCAGCCAGCAAAATGAAAAGCAGTGATTTGCTGAGCAGATTGTAGTTCACCTCAAAAAGAAGAGGGAACCAGCTGTGCATGCCTATTTGGAGTAATCAAAATAGTGAGATGAGAAAGGTATTCCTTGTACTGCCCCAAGGCAATTTTGTAGAAAATCCAGATAATATTATTTCATTATAGCAGTTCCAAAAGAAAGACAGAGAGGGAGAAAGTAAAGTGAGGAGGAAGTGAATGAAAGAAACTGATGAACAAGAGGACAAAAGAGAAAGAACAAGAAAAAGAAAAGGATTGACTGTTCTTAGTGACATCAGTCCTGCTCAAAACAAGATGAAAGACCACGGGTTTAATGATCCCTCTCCCACTCTACCTTTTGAATGGTGGATCCAGGCAGATCCAGGTATTAGAAGAGTATGTAGAAGCAGCACCCATAGTTGTCTGGCAGGCTGAAAGAATAGACAACTGCCTACAACATATGACTTCAGGAGTGCTTGGATAACTACAACATGTGACTTCAGGAGTACTTGGAAAACTCACTGTCCAAAATAACTCTACTCCATCTACTTGCTGTGACCTAAAATTCCACTATTCGTGTTTCATTAATTTTGAAAAGGGCTGTGAAACCTAGTGACATCGGCATGGGTTAGGCAACTCCTTCAGACTGCTGGCAACCATTTAAAATCTTCTCTTGAGAATCTTTAAAGGTCTCTCTTTTTTGCTCTTTTGGAGCCTAGGTTAAGAGGAGAAAACAGGAAGCCGGTAGGTGCCTGAGCTAGAGAAAGAGTCAGACTAGAAGGCCAATGAGGACAAATCTTACCTTCTAAACTAGCACCCTATCCTTGTAAAACCTAGACTTACAATGGATAATTGGTTTGTATTTAGCGATGAGGGAATATGAAAAAAATACCAAGGACATTTGATTTTGTATTTATAACCTTATATGTGTCATATAATTAGAATAACCAAAAATGCCCCAATATTACACACACATACACAAACATACAGAAAGCAAGACAGGTCCAGGGTTGGTCAGTTCAGAAGCTTGATGACATCTTTAAAAATACAGTATCTTTCCATATTTCTGCTCTGCTGTCTTCAATATGTCAGCTTTGTTACAAACATGGTAGCCAGAAGCCTAAAGCAATGTCAGGTTTCACACACAGACCCAATAACATCCAAAGAAGAGTTGAACTCTCCCTACTTTTTTTTTAGTCATTAGGGAAAACTTGTCCCTGAAGTTCCCTGGCACTCTCAGTTATATGAGAAGCAACACAGCTTAGTGGTGGGAGTACAGACTTCGCAGCCAGGCTGGTGGATTTAAACCCAGCTCTACCGCTTAATAGCTGTGTGATCTTGGACCAATTCCTTAACCTTGCTATTCATTAATTTCCTCATCTGCAAAATAGAGTTAATAATAGTATCTACCTCATTTAACATATTATGTTAACATAATATGTGCTTTAGATTATGTTAACATCTAAAAACTTTGTATAGCAATATCTGAGCCATAGTAAGTCCTATATACACATTAGTTCATTGGCCTAAATTGGGTCATATATTTATATCTAAAGCATTAATTGACAGGAGGGACAGCTTAGACCATCATCATTCCTCTCCTGGGGCTGAAGACCACCTTTCCTGAATCACACAGCTTCTTGATGGAGGGTAGACATGTAAATAAAACTGGTTCTGGCAAGAAAGGATGAAGGGGGTACATGGTTGTTGAATAAGCAATCAACATTTTCTTCTACATGCATTGCATCCACTAATGCTTTATACAGATATTATCATCCCCATTTTACAGAGAGGATTTAAGACTGAGAGAAGTTAATTTACTTGCTTAAGGTAATACAAATTATAATGGTAGGGTTGTTCCTTTAAATCAGGCGATCTGTCTGCAATCCCTTTTCCCTTCATGATGTTGATTAGCATCATTTTAATGGAAGAATTAAGGTTTTTCCTAGGTCTATATTTGCATAGCTATTTTTTGGCCTTATGGAGGCATGTGCAAAAAAACTTTTGATGATCTCTCTACAGCTGGAATGTGTAGAAAGATGGAAGAGAAAGTGAGCAGGAGGGGCCTAAAAGGAGCTACAAGTGTTCTATTCTCATTTGTAATGCACATGTTAAACAAACAGGTTTAAGTCTCCTCTCATTCAGGCTACTCATTCTTTTAAAATGCCTTTGCTCCTATACTCTGCTAGGCAGGAAGAGCCCAAAGCTAAGTAAGAGAGCCTGTGATTTGAATTATCTTCTTGTCTAGCACGGGAATAGTTCTGTAAATAGCTGGTGTTGATACATGGCATATGCTAGCAGCAAAATTCCTGAGTAGCCAAAGAGAAAGTGTAATAATATCACTACCTTCTCCTCATACCCTGCATTCAACCATAGAGAAGTGGCTGCAGATTCAGCTCAGAGAGCTTCCAGATAAACCTCTGTGATTCTCAGTGTATTCTAGCACCTGACTTAGAAACCTTTCTCCAATTCCTTTGCCTATCTGAAGGAATGGATCCAGGTTTCCCTTTGACTTTTGTCTCCCACTCTGTAACTTTCCTTCAATACCTGAGAAGAACATGAACGACCTCTTTGTGCTATTCCATCTGAAGTGACAATCTACAGTTTGATAATGAGTCTCTAGATGCAACCTGGTGTAATAATTCAGAGGTTTTGCCTCTGCCTAATAAATCAGTTTATGTCATTTCTTCATCAAATTTCATGCCCCCCCTTTTTTCCCTTAATTCAGTGAGGTTTTCCATGCTACCTTTTATTGAAGGGTTAATATTTGTCAGGCCTTGTAATAAATACTTTTCATTGACATGTAATTTAATCTATGCAACAACCCTTGTGATAGGTAAAAATATCTCCATTTTTAGATTGAGATATTTTAGATGAGGAAAGCAAGGCTTAGAAAAATAGGTAACTTCTGCAGGTTAATAAGCATTCCCCCAGATAGGAAGTGGCACAGTTACAGTTTGAATGCAGATCCATCTAACCTCAAAGGCAATGCTTTTTGCCACTAGGCTATACCTATCTCTTCCTGCCCTTTAATTCTGTTGCAAAATATATTAGTGAACCTTCCCAATTTTCTGAAATCTGCAGATTGACCGGATGTGCCTCTTTGCCTTCAACTGAATCATGTAGAGAACACTAAGCAGGACAGAACAGGGCCTTTCTATAAACTGCCAGGCTGTTTTTCACTATGCTAACAGTCCAGCCCCTGGGCTAAAGTCGGCCAATTATGGCCCACCAGCAAAATCTGGCTCAATGCCTGTCACTGAACCTAAAGCTTTACCAGAACCCATCCGTGTCCATTTGTTTATATTCTGTCTGTGGTTGCTTTCACTCAGAGTCAAGTAGTTGCCACAGAGACTGCATAATCTAATTGATCTAGTATATTTACTATCTGGCCCTTTGGAGAAAAACATTTCTGACTTCTGGCCTAGAACACACCTGACCTCAGATACATACAGGGAAGTTTGATTAGTGGAACTGTATTATTTTATACAATGTGCACACTTCCTAGGAAAACTGAGCATAGTTGGTTGGAGCTAGGAGCAACATAATAGATTTGGCTTCTAGTCCACCCCACCCCCACCCCCCCATATTTTAGGAAAAGGATGATGGAAGAGTAAAAATGAACACAGATTTGGGAGACAGACAGACCTGGGTTTGAATTCTAGAACATGACTTACAAGTGGGGTGATCAGAATATAAAGACTAGTGCAATGCCTGCTACCCAGAAAGAGAGGATATAGATTTCAAGTGGAAAACCTGTGGCTGAGTGAGAGCCTGATATTTGCAAGAATAAGACCATAGATCTTCTAAATCTTGGGCACCTTTTTCCCTCCATGAGGCCACATCTCATCTTATTTAAAGAGCACATGGACTGTATGGAGAGGTATAGAAATAAATTCATAGCATCACTTATGGTATTACAGAGACAGGACATTATGTAGCCAATTGATCAATCTGGTCACTCTATAAATCAATCTTCTTTCTAGCAGAAGCTTCCAGTTCCCCATACTCAGCTAAAAGATGCAGGCTATGAGAAGTCAGCCTGTTTCTGACATGTGGACCCCTGCTGCTTTATCCCCACCTGGAAGAATTTCAACTTTCCAAATTCCCTTGGGAATGCTCAGTGTGATGATCCAGGCAATAGGTTGCCCGAGCCCTGGGCCTTGGGGTTCTGGCACCGTTCTAACACCACAAACACAGAATTCCTTGGAAAGCAGGGTTGCTAAGCCTAGATCAAGCAACTAAGGGGAGAAGTAAGGGATGGAGAGATAGAACCATCTGCTATGACTGAATGCCTTCTGTGAAGAGGATCAATCAGCCTGGAGAAACAAAGACTGAGAAAGGAAATGATACAATATTCACAAATATGAAACATTTTTATAGGTATGAAGAATTAGGCTTTGATGTGGTTAAAGAAGCCGAAGAAGCACTAATGGAGCAGATCTTGGAAAATAAAGAAATTTCTAAGAGCTATAGCTTGTGAAAAAAAAAAATGGAACAGGCTGCCTGAAGAGGTAGCAAGTTCTCCATTCCCAAGCATGTCCAAGCAGATACCAGTTTCCCCTTTCCCAGCAAATGTACTAGCGATTCCAACGTAGCATGTACAACTGGACCAGTAAAAACTGAAATACATTCTAACCCATGGATTGATGTTACCCATCTCTTCATTTTTTTTGCTATTTTTTTTTGAAATTGCCAATACATTTATACATATTTTTCCAACAATTGCTCTCTCCAATCCTCACAGCACTTCAAGTTCATAAATTCTCATTGTAAATTCTCAGCTCTGTATACTGGGAAAACGTGTCCACTGCAAAGTCCTACTCGTTAGCATAGTTTATATTTTCAGGAAACATAAAAAATGAAAAAAAAAAAACATTAAAAAACACTTTCGATTAGAAAAAGATCAACATTATATGTCCACACTTAGCCTCATCTCTCTAGTCATACTTTCTCCACTGTAGTTGTTTAAAACTGTATGTATGCAAAGCATGCTATTAAAAATCCATTTCTGTGGGTGTGCACCCATAGTAAGCAAGACCTTTTGATAAAGCTGCTTCAGTTAAACTGTGACCCACCTCATTCAGAATGACTTTTAATCCTTTTACTGGAGTCCTTTACAAAGGGGATGAATATTGAAAGAAAAAGTCACAAAAGCAAGAAGCTGAAATCAACAGCATCTAGAAGAGAAGGGAGAAACCAGCAGATCCCACCATGAGTGTTGACATGTCAGGGGAGTCCAGGATCACCAGCAGCAGGTTTGAAGAAGAAAGCATCCCTTGGATGATGCCTTGATTTGAACATTTTCATGGTCACAAAGCCGCAAGCTTGTAAGCTAATAAATTTCCATTGTTAAAAGCCAACCCATTTTATGGTATCTGTTTTAAGTAGCCTAAGAAACTGAAACATCCACCAAGTATCAAACCACCCAAGTAAATTCTCTCCTTATTTTAAAGTAATCATATTCTGAAACTTGTATGTGATTTTGACGTTCCCCTGATCTCTTAGGGTATGAGGTGTCGTGTGTGTATTCATAGCCTTATAATTATTTTTGGGGCAGATGTAGCTTATAGAGTTACCCCATCACACACTTGATGCCATAAAAGCCTCAGGTGGGCTGGAGGCTTTAAGGGGCGCTAACTTGGTTGGGCGGAAAACCATATGGCTACACGTTTCACACAGCCCTCTTGTTCCATGCTATTTCCTTCTATCCTCCGCTTGCCAAACCACCACAGTTCAGCTAATTCCTCCTGGAGCAGTGTCTCACCCAGTGCTGCAATTATAGTGGAGACAGAAATGGAGTTGGGAATGAAATAATGAGGAGGCAAACAGAGAAGGCCATCATGATTCATCCCTAAAGTATGAAGGGCCATTAAAAATATATATGTCATCCAGTAATCACTAATTTTACCCACTAACAAAAAGAGGAAGAAATGAAAATTAGATATTTTAAGAAAACCCTTCTCTGTTGGCTGTTTCCTAAGGAAGCAGCTTGCTTAAGGGAGGGTGGGGGACATGTATATATTCCAAGCAGAGTGCCAAACCTGTCATCATAAATACTCCCAAGGTATCACTTAGGACAGCCATAAACCTTTCCAAGGAAGAAGCTAGGAATTGTTTATACGCTTTATGTTTATGGCTTGTACACTTTGTAGACAATATACATGATCTGTAAGTGACTCCTAAAATGAAAAGCCTTAAGTATCAATAACTTAAAGTGTGCTTGAGGCAATATCTGGGCACTTGTTCCATGGCCTGAAATTTATTTTTTTTTCCATGGCCTAAAATTTTCCAGTTGGGAGAGGGGAGACACTGTGCCAATTTAGTCCAGGAAATTTTGCTCATGGCCTGGTTTTATGGGAATCTCCTTATTCTGCTTTGTAGTCATCATCCACCGCTGAATTCCTCACATTTCTCCTGAATCCAACTTCTCCTGACCTCTGCATTCCCACGAAGAGTGGCACCATCCCCCTTGCCTCTCAGGCTTCTAAATTTAGCCACTTTGGATTCCTTTGCCCGTGTTCTTTCATTTCTGCACTGCCCACTCCACACGCCCCTTCCAGCATCAAATCAAGATCTATTGGTGCTGCCTTTTCTCTGGGAGTCACCATCACCTCATCCTCATAGCCAGCCTGCAAGTTCAGGATCTCAGTCTTTTGAAGCAGCCTCTGTGTGTGTCTTCCTCCCTCCTCCCCACTCCACCACCCTCCCATTCAAATCTATCCTACTTCCTCATTTAAACTCCAACAATGGCTTCATTGCTGCCAAGAAAGTACAAACATTCTATACTGACCTATCACCCACTAGGCTGGCATTATACTCCATCAGAACCTCACCCACTCACTGCTGTCTGGGATTTTCTGCATTTATGTGTCCATGTAGCTTTATTCTTGCTATACCTTCCACTTGGAATACGCTTTTCCACTAACCCTATATTCACAGCCCAGTGGTGCCAACTAACAACATCTTATCCATCCTTCAAAGGCCATAGTACTTCATTTATGTTCTCCAGATGCATCTATAGCTGCATGAATTCTTTCTTCAGTGTCTATTCCTTTCCAAGGCATAATATTACTGCACCTTGAAGGATAGCTCCAGTATGTTTTTCTTATCCTTCCTATTAGAACATGTGCACTCTGTGGCAGAGACTGCATTAGCTTTACATCGCTGCAACACCTAGCATAGTGATGTGCAGAGATTTCATGTTCAGTTCTTGCTTGTTCTATTTGAACCTGGCTCGAAACACTACTTTACACATGATGCTCTGTGTCTGAGTCCAGTCGTCAAGTAGAAGCCGGATTTGGAGGAGTTCAGGCAGAAAGTCAAAGGCCTCAGGTCTCCCTACAGGTAACAGGTTGTCCATGTACTTGCTAAAGCTGTCAAAAAGCATAACCAAGCTTAGTGCCTTCACCTCAACAAATATTTGATAAATGTGCAGTTCTGTGGATTTCAGTTGTTACAGTCAGTAGTGACTTTCCCTTTAAGCATAATAAAATACATTCAATTCCCAAGATAGAATCTTAGGAAAACTTAGGGGCTCTTAACTGTTTGAGAAAGAGCGTAAATGGAAATTAATCTTAATCTAAGAATTGATAAATATTAGTGTGCTCTCAAATATGATCAAATCATTCAACTTTATCTCAATGTTTTTCACAGGTGAGAAATGCATAATGCCAATTTGGAGGACAAGCCTTACTTCATTTAGTCAAAGGAAGAGAGAGAAGGTTGCAAATCCTGGGAATTGTCTTGCAAATATCTGAATCAATGTTTGAGAGTTTACCATTTTCTGAAAATACTTCAGAAAATCTGTGCTGTGACACTATGGCCTTATAGGAATTTCAGTGCTACTCTCTGTGTCCCATGCTTCAATTACTACTTTCCCCATCACAGGCACTAGAGCCATTAAAAACCCCCAAACCAGAGAAATCACTGTCCTTTTAGTCTGTGTTTTAAGTTCTGCAAAATATAAAATCTCCCAAGAAAAATTGATTTTGTCCTTGAAAATTATCCAGACAGGCTGACTAAATGGTAATTATTTTTCCCAATCCAAGGAAAATAATATTTTATATAATGCATTTGGAGACTAGATTTCATATCCCATCAATAAAGGATTTCTCTCCAGTATTTGTGAAATGTTCCACTCACGTAATATTTACACTTCACTTAGCACCAAGAAAATTATCAGAGCTTGCCAGAAATAGGTAGAATAATGCCTATCCTGTTTCTAACAGACACTTCAACCCCCAGAGTCAGGGCTACTAGGCCTTTCTTTAAAAATCTCTCCAAGGATTGGTGGAAGAAATTGGAATGCAAGAATTTTAAAAATCAAAGATTTTTGGTATCAAAGCATCTGGGGTAAAAAATAAGCAGTCATCAGGTTATTTTCAAAATACATTTTCTCACTGGCTTCTAGACAAACACAGTATTATTTCCACATAGGAGTGGGTAGACTCTGTCTTAGTCATTTTTTTTTTTTTTTGCTGGTCAATGGAAAGCTCCCAGGGGCAACTTCCAATGTGTCTGGGCAGGTTCAAAATTTCTGTGGGTTCTCTAAGTGTGCTTTTCGTTTAATGGTTGCTGAGAACATTTCAAGGGACAAACTAAGGGACACTCCAAAGCAGGTCCATAGCATGGAATATGGGTAGTAGGGCTTCATAAGGCCCCAAAGCAAGGGAAATAATGCACATTTTCTCTAAGCTGATGATTGAGGAATAAAAATAAGCAGCAGGGAAACACTGGGCCAGATCCATTAGATTAGTGCATCATCTATTTATCTAAAAATACCAAGGACTTAATAACCCAAAAAGTCACTATTTGTATCCTCTGCTATGGAAAATGGATTTTCCACTGTCCATTGTCTCATGGGTACAGTGGCAGAAAAAACTAGGATTAGAAATCTAGTCTCCTGAGTCCTTCTATGACTTCCAAAAATACACTTCTTGTCACTTTCTCTAACTACAGTTAACCTGGAGAGGATAGTAAGGAAGGAGGACGTGAAAACTTCAGATTATCAAGCTCTTCGCAATATCTTCCCTGACCCCCTAATCTGTATAAGTTTTGTTCCTCTCTGTCCCCAAAGTACCCTATGTTTACATGTAGCAGTATCTGCCATATCATACTGTATTTGTCATTTCACTTTTCTATCTTTCCAACCATGCCATTAGCCCTTGAAAAGAGACACCACATTTTGCATCTCCAGAGCTTAGCCCAATATTTGACATATAGTAGGAGCTAAATTATTGCTGATTTAATGAATTAACTCTTGATTCTGTGTAGCTCTGGAGAAAAATATTAGGACCAACTAATAGAGTAGGTGACAGTTTCAAGAAGGGCTGATTTCAGCTTAATACAAAAAACCACAATTTTAACTAGAGTCATCCAGATTAGGTCAGGCAAGGTAGGAAACAGTGAATTCTCCTTCACTAGAAACTTTCAATAAGAGACTAGATACACACTTGTTAGGGTCATGGACAGAGGATATCCACTTAGGGTGCTCTCTAAATTAGTGATTCTATGACTATTCCATCCTATACCCCCAGTCCTTGACATTAATCTAAGAGAAGAGTCTCTAGAACCACTTTACTGTAACCTGGAGTACTTTAATAAGGTTTGACCTTGAACATGGGCTGGTTAGAGGCCCACTGATTCTATTTAGCATTGAGCCTCTGCATTACACATACACACCTAAATTAGCAGGGAAAATTTATGGCTAGTCGATTCAATCTTTTACTATTGAGATGATAAGGATTAAAAGAATGATATCCTTACCTCAAAGGAAGCATTATACTAACATAATAAACAGGGGTCTCGACATGTACTACTAGAATAAAATACAGACAAATAAAATCTGAAAACTGATTAGCCCTTTATAGAGCGCCTGCATTGAAATGCTCATACTGAAGTCTTAAAAGGAGACATATCTATAATCACACAGCTAGCGACTGGTAGAGTTGGCACAAAATTCCACTGATTACATGGCCAGAATTCTTTTCATTACCCAATGTTGTGAAGCCCACTATAATATAACACATAATTATACAGGTTCAGGAATACAAGTCAAAGCATATCCCAAATGTAATAATAGATGCTAAAACTACGTATGGGGGAAGCATGCTATAACATGGTTAACCTATGACGTGAATAAATTATAAAGGAATTGATTGCACTGTATTTTTCCCATTGAGGACTGAGTTGTACTTCCATATCGTGCAGGTCATCTGTGCTATAAACTATAATACACATGATCTCATTAGAATCCAAACCAAATGAGAGACATCGGGGTCAGGGTATAAAGGCAAAGCAAAGTACACAAGTACTGCATTAGGTGTTTTCAGTATACTGGCTCATTCAGAATGACCAACCACCCAATAACTACCTAAAGTAGTTATTATTTTCTCCATTTTTGCAGATGAGATTGGAGCTCGGAGACATTCAGTGTTTAACTTATTATCTTCTTACGACCAGTAAATGACAGACGCAGGATTTAAATTCACATTTGCTGGGCTCCAAAAGTCCATGCTCTTTCCCCGCAAAATCAGGACACCTCCATTATCCAATGACTGTGATGAGTTTGACCTTTTGTGTCTCACTTTCCATCTTTGATAATCACAGGAAATCTGATGCAACCTCAAATATTCAATATTTTACAAGAAGTTCTTATGTACATTCTAGCCAAAATTAAATGTAAAATTATGCAATGCACAATATCTAAGATATCTAAATTATTTCCTTTCCTGTTTTCTGCTAGGGTACATTCATCTAGGTTTGACCTCGATGTTGACACCCAACTAGAGCCTTCATACTTACAGTTTCTTTATGTGCATGATGAGTACGTTTAAGTTAGACATCTGCTATGTGCAGGACTCTGTAAACAGCTGCCAGTTAAGCAGGCATTACTGCAACTGCAGGCAGGAGTTAGCTAGTGTTGAGAGATGAGGGCCATCCACTGAATGTCAATCATCTCAGTTCTTTGCACTAGGGTTGAAAACTGTCCCTCTACCTTTTAGCTGACCTATTTTAGATGACTGCACGCATAAAAGAAACAACCTGTCTCCTCAAAGCGCTGTCACATAATTGAAAATGTCCTAATCTAGGGACAGGGAGATTCTGCTCTGCCACTATTCAGTACGGATTTTGGCAGTGTGACTTCATTTTCAAGCAAGTCTCCATTTCTGCCTTTATGCAATTCAAAATTAACTATCCTCCTGCATTCATTATGGAATTGTGGTATATGTGTGTGTGTGTGTGTGTGTGTGTGTGTGTGTGTGTGTGTGACTCCAATGCAACAAGTGTGCAAGGGTCTACAGATTCTAGGATATGAAAGTATTAAGAGATGAGATTATCACTTCCTCTCTCGTCAAAATTTTTCCTTGCCCTTTCTCTCACATTGGTTCACCCACCTTGAAAAGAGAGATGAGATTTCTTATCGTTGTTTTTGTCTTTATTTTCTGTACAGCACCATGATTTGAAAGGCTTTGGTGTCATATGAATCTGTGCTCCATCCCATGTAAACCAGGATTGGCTTTGCAGGCTTGAGCATGTCTCTTACTCTTTCTCTGCCTCAATTTCCTCATCAGTAAAATGGAGATAATAACACCTTGCTAGTGGTGACATTTGATTTCAAAAATGACAAATCTAAGGAGACTAATACAGTGTCAGGTCAACAGTGGCTGTATAATAAATTTTTGCAGCTACTGTAGTTACTTATTGCTCCATTCAAATGGCTAAGGATAAGCAATGGGAAAGAAAAGTTCTACCCCACCTCCCGTCCCATCCCTACCAGCCATTCCACCTGGGTCACTTGCTGTCGGGACCTGAGCACAGACTGAGAGCTCTGTGAACCCGGGAATACTGCAGCTCTGCTGTTCAGCATTCCCACATGCCACTTCTCTAGCACTTCTGCTGCCACCCAGCATCTGCCCAGGGGAACTGCACGGATTTCAGACAAGTGGAATTTAGCAATTCCAAGAAGCAACTAAGGAAAAAAAATTTTGGAAAGCTTCTTCCTCCCAAAATGGCAATTTATGAAAATATGAGGCATTAAACTGGTATTGGATTAAATTGAAAATTCCTGTCACTGATATCCAGGCATCTTCCCTCCCACATATGATAATTTCCATAAAGCCACCTGGAACTGCTTTCTTCCTCAGCATATAAGCCTATTATTTTTAAAAGGATACCCAGATAATTTTAAATTACAGAATTTGAGTTCTGAAGGAGAAACAAAAGTTTAAGAATGTGCTCATATTACTCTAGTGATGTTAAAAAAGAAAAAAGAAGAGGTCCAGAAAGGATACCCAAAGCCAAACACTAAATTATGGAAAGTCAAAACTCTAATTCCACATCTACCATCTATGAGCCCGTTGCTCCATTACCGAGATACTTCTAAAAAATGCACACTGTTTGTTGATTACATAAGAAACATAAAACCTAAAAATGCTAGAACCTGGAGACTTAGGCCAAAGACAACCTTTTTAGTTGTATACCCATCTTTACAGTCTACCTCCACCATTGCTACTGGGGTTCTTGCATGATTATGTCTTTGGTGATTCTCCTTGATCTCCTTTAAGATCAGAGTTGACATCAGTACACTGAGGGAGACTGAACTAGACAGTTTCTAAAATCCCTTTTAGCTCTAAATGCCTATATTTCTTATCAATCACATGCATTTATTTTTTTTCTTAAACATTTTCTCGTGAGGTAATAATGCAACTCTTAGGAAATGTTCAGTTGAAATTTACCTTTGTCTAATATTGATATGGCTATACCAGCTTTGTCTTAGATAGAAATACATGGCATATCTACCTCTTGCCTTTCAACTTTTTTGTGTTCTTATGCTTTAGGTGCATTTATTGTATTTTAGCAAATAGCTGGGAGTTCTTCCATTTTGTTTTGTTAGTTCATTCTGATAAGCCCTCTTTTAATTAAAGCTTAGTCCATTTTCAGTTATTGTCATTGTTAATATACTTGCACATGCTCTGATATCTTATTTTTTGCTTTCTATTGGTCTTACTTTTTCTATGTGTTCTTTTTCGGTTTGGTTTAGTTTAGTCTTTTGTAGTTTGTTTTGTTTTTTGTTTTTTTGACTGATTAAGAGGTGTTTTCCTGTTTTTATTATTTTCTCCCATCTACTGGTTTGGAAGATGTGTGCTTTTCATTGGGTGGTTACCTTTGAATTTGTATCATGCATTCTTTGCCTAAAAAAGCCCAAGGTTAATGCCTTAACCATTTATTGAGGAATATTAACAGCACCTTACAAGGATTGATACACATTTTCGTAACTAACAACCTTTTCTGCAGTAAATTAGAAGAAGCAAATCCTGGACTCTTACTCTCTGCTCCAGCCCTTCCCCTGCCCCATGCCATCCCCCTAGGGAGTCCACACCAAGATGCACCCCCCACAGCCTGGAATGCAGCCGTCCCTGCTGAACATGTCCCTTCTCACTTGTATGGGAGCACGTGGGTAAGGTCTCCCCACGCTGAAGTGATCTAAGCCAGAGAGGATTTATAAAACCCTTCATAAAAACGCGTCCAAAAATCAGAAAAAAACAAACAAAACACAGCTGGTGAATAAAAGGTGATTCAGAAGATCATGGAGAGAGCGTTGGCATGCATTTTTCTTTCCACCACATGTTTTGGAGAATGTGTCTTTCGATGGATCTTAATAGAAGGACCAAAAACATTTAGCTCTAGCCCAGAATGCTGATGCTTTAGGGATAGTCTTTTTACTTATGCTTTTGTCTCATTTCCTGTTTTATCTCTGTGGTGTTTTGTTTTGTTTTTCTTGGGCAGGCACCGGGAATTGAACCCGGGTGAGAATTCTGCCACCAAGCCACCATTACGCTGCCCTTCACTGTGTTTTTATTGTTGCTTTTTGATGTGTTCTTTTCTTTTAAGACATTGAAAGTAGTAAGTGGGATATTTCTATGACAACTGATTCAAAAACATTTATAAAATTTTATTGCTGGGTCTTAACAGTCTCATTCAGTGAAAATAGAAGATAAGAAGAAAATCGAAAATAAGAAGCTCCTCTCCCAAAGAGAGAGCAGAAAGCTAAATTGATGGGGCCTGAAACGTCAATGTTCACACATTGATTACAAGTAGCAAGAACTAAGTGAAGAGCACCCTAGGTCCCAAAGATTCAAATTCCATAGCTTCCCGGACTCTGTGCTTTGGATTCCAGAAAGGATCCAGCTCTTTTTTAGAGAATGGATTTCTCAGTTTAAAGACAAATCCCTAACTTAAATTCCCTTCGTGCTTCAGAATCCTGTGATTATGACATTAAGGACCAGGAGGCATTCCCTAAAGAAATTCAGTGCCTCTAACTTTGACTGGCTTTCATATTATTCAGATCAACAGACTCTTATAAAGCTCAGAGTGGATGCCCTCGCACTGAGTAGACAGGGAGTTGAGTTTAAGTTTGGGGTGATTCTCAGGCATTTCCCAGCAAGGATAGGCTCCTGCCCTCTGCAGGAATTGCTTGACAACAACTTCCTAAGGAGGTATTTCTCATTTAAATATAGCCTCCTGGCAACCAAATATTTATCTGGAAGAAATTGGGAGTGGCCCTGTGCAATCAGGCACCTGGGTTTAGTCCATTGCTCAGAAATAACAGGATTGTGGCATTTGGAGAACGCCTGTCCCCACCCCCCACCCCAGGGGTTTGCCAAAAAATAGCTCAGCAATCCCCCACCATCCACCCGTCCCTGTCAACACTCCTTCCTGGGCATTATGAATGAGTGGCCAGCACCCCGCCCAAGATCAAATCCAGGGCATTCTTGGCATTGGACCGAAAAGTAAAGTCGGGATCATTTATGACAAAATTCTTGCCTGCTGCCCTGTTCATCACAGCATGCAATGTGACTTGATCTCTGCTGAAACAGTAAGTCTATAAGCTCCAAGGCAATTTCTGTTTCCAAACTTTATCTCCATCCAAGCAAATCTCAAGTGACTTAGCTCCATTGGGATTTGAGGCCGGGTGATACTAAGTATCTCATATACATAACCTCTGCTTTCCACATCTAGCACAGACATTCAACAATTCTCACCAGTTCTGACTCAAAGGCCTAATCCTACTGCCTCCCTTTTCCTGGTGCTCCAATCCATCCCACACTCCTCTGTCTGTTCTAATCATTTACTAACCATTCACTAAGCGAACAGTAATATGCTTGTCGCATACTAAAGTTGTGCTACAGTCTGCAGGGACACAAAGAAGCATAATGCCTCCCTGCTCTAAAATCTTCAATGCCTCCCTTTGAGCAATAAAAATAAATAAAACTTCCCCATCCTGCCACTCAACCCTGTCTGTGAACTGGTTCTTCCCTCTTCCTCTTCTCTCTCGATAGTCCAGTCACCCTGAGACTAATGAAACAATTTATTATACATTTGCATGATTATGTCTTTGGTCATACATTTCCCCCAGCCTTATCCTTCTCTATCAAAATTCATCAGCTTGTTGTCTCTTTGGCAGCAATTCCTATCTCTAAAAAATAATAATCGCCTGTCCTATTCTATCACAATACTTTCCTTCTACCTTTCATTTAGGAGTTGTCATGTTCTGCCTTATATTAAAATCAGTTTTCTAAATAGTTACTCTCTGTATGGCCACTCCCCGATTAGTCCTCAAGCTATTTGAGGGCAGGGCCAATATCTAATTCCCATATCTTTACAAGAACTAGTAGGCCATTGGCCTCCATTTGTTGAATCAGCATATTAAAACCACTACACCTAAACCTTGTTTCTAGGATACAGGTACAGCAGTAGCCAATTTACAGTTGAGGAGAAAAACAGAAGGAAAACACATAATGATGGTAACTATGAAATATCCAAAACAAATTTTTTACTAAAAAAATGTCAAGGAATTTCAATTTCCAAATGCTCTTACAATAAATTATGTTTTGTGCTACAAACAGACTCTTCTGTCTGCTGCCCCATCAACAAATAAAATATGGCCAGAGGTATCTTAGATGGTCATATGTTGAGCTTGTCACTCCTTTTTTGTTTATGCCTAGAGAGTCATCTCTACCTATGCATGCCCCAGCTTGGTCTGAGTTGGAGGATACCATCCTGTTACTGAGAACATTTCACATCTGTTTTCCCTGCCTACAGAAGCAGATCCCCTCACTCTCAGACCAACCCATCAAATTCTTATTCCTATCAAATAACAGGTTCTGGCTGTCCATTAGTTTGCTGATGATGATCAGACCTTAGCTCTAGTAAATGAATAACACTTCTCTCCTACTGAACTCAGCACAGAATGGCAGCCCTAGCTACCCCACTTAGTGAGTCAGTACCTGCTCAGGGAGTAGTTACTAGGATTTTGCAACAGCTTTAAAGATATCTTGAAGGTAACTGCCCTCTGCTTAATAAAAGCAGAGCAATTTGGGAAAATGAAGCTAATATGTATGGAGTGCCTAGAGCAGGCACTTCCCCTGTGTTCTCATTTAATCCTTACATCTTACTAGGGTGGACATTATCCCCATTTTAGAGAAAAGAACACAAACCTCATAAAAGCCACTGAATGACAGGCAGCACAGATGCAAAATGGTGGAGTAGGAAGTTTTACCAATCTCTCCTTCCACTTGGAAACTGAAAGAGCTGAGAAAAGAGACTGGAATAACCTAGGTGGTAACCCCAGAATGAGAATGGCCATTGGAACAACTATAGGAGTGCCAGAGGAAACTAGAGGTTGCCAAGAGTTCAGCTTTTTAAGTGGCAGCACAAACCAGTGACGAGTCTCCATTGTTCAGTCCTGTGGCAGCAGCTACCCTAAACGTCTTCAGCTGCAGAAATGTGGCCCAGGTTCTGGAAGGGTCTGGCTTAGACCAAGGCTGGCAGAGGCGACCTTCTCCTTTAAAAGTTGGAATTGAAGGTCGATGTCAGGCTAGGGTATCCTTGAGGGATTAATGCAGAAGCTGGCCTGTTTCAGCCCTCTGGGCAGTATTTCCAACCTCCCACCAGCAACCACCTGGACATAGAAAGCTAATGCTTTTTTCTTTGTTTCTTTCTGTCTTTCTTTTTCTTCTGCATGTGGGCATTGTGTGGTATGGCAGATGCCGGAGGGCAAAGCACAGATTCTGGCCTTGGTTTTAGCCCTCTGTACGCAGCAGCTTCTCGCCTTATAACAGCATCTACCAGGATTTGAGGACCCCATGCACTTTTTCACTGGTTGGAATTCTCCTTTCTCTTTCTCAGTTTGTTTAGTATGGCAAATTACTGAAGGCCCAGCACAGAAGCCAAGTTTGGCTTCTTTCAGAATCAGTGTCTTCTGGCCTTACACCAGTGCACTTCTTTCTCTCTCTTAGAGTTCTATCTCTCTCTCTATCTATTTACCTATCTATCTGTTTATCTACCTATTTATTTATTTAATTTTGGTTGGTTGTGTTTTTTGTTTGTTTGTTTTTTTCTCTGTTTTATATTTTTAGGTCTAGAGGATCTCGAGGGATGAGCAGGAACACTGGCGTAGGTTTCGACCTTGAAGGCAGTAGCTTCTGGCTGCTCACCAGCATAAACAAGAAACTTGGAGAGGCATTACTTTTCATTATTATTTTTTCATTGTTTTGTGTGTGTGTGTGTGCATGCATGGTGTTTTTTTCTGTTTGTTAGTATTTTTCCTTTTCTTTATTACCCTCTCTCTTTCTCTCCTTCCATTTTTTCTTTGGGTTCTTATTCTCATGGACTGAAGAGTGGGAGCAATTAATTTCCACAGTGACCACAACATTATACACAGAGTATACTGTTCTCAACAAAAAATAACAAAACATACAAGGAGACAGGAAAGTATGGCTCAATCACAGGGGTAAAAAGAATTCAATGGAAATTATTCAAAGAAAAGTGTGGTCTGTGGAATTATAATCAAATATCTTAGGATAACCCTCATAAATGGTATCAGTGAATGAAAGGAAAACATCGATAAGGAACTAAAGGAAATCAGGGAAACAATACATAAGCAAAATGAAAATGTAATGATGAGAATGAAATTATAAAGGAGAACCAAATGGAAATTCTGGAACACAGAAGTACTATAACTGAAGTAAAAAATTCAATAGAGGGCTTCAAGAACAGATTGGAAGAGGTAGCAGAAAGGACCAGCGAACTCAAAAACAAAATAATTAATATTCTCCAAGTTGAGGACTAGAAATAAAAATAGATTGAAAAAAACTAACAGAGCTTGAAAACATGTGGAAAACAATTAAGTTACAAATTCTCACATCACAGGAGACCCAGAAGATAAGAGAGATAAATGGCTAAAGAAAATATTTGAGAAATAATGGCAGAAAATTTTCTAAACCTTACTGAAGATCTGAATATACAAATTCAAGATGCTTAATGAACACCAAATAGGAATAACCCAACAGATCTACTCTGAGACATATTATGATCAAACTGTTCAATGTCAAAGACAAAGACAGAATTGTAAAAACAGTAAGACAGAAGCAACATGTCACATGTAAAGGATCTTTAATAAGACTAATACCCAATCTCTCAACTGAAATCAAGAACCAAAAGGCAGTGGGAGAACATATTTAAAGAGTTAAAGGAAAAAACAAACAAACTGCTAACCAAAAATAATATACCCAGCAAAGTTGTCCTTCAAATTAAGAAATTTCAAGGCAAACAGAAGCTGAAGGAGTTAATTATCATTAGACCTGCATTATGGGAAATGCTATGGAGTCCTCTATGATGAGAGAAAAGGACACTAGACAGCATCTTGATGCCAGAGGAAGAAATAAAGATCTTCAGTGAAGTAGAAATATAAGTAAATACATGTGCCAGCTTTATTTTACTTTTCATTTGCAATGCTATCTTTTATTTCTTATGAGGCTGAAAATGCAAATATACAAAAACAAGTATAAATGTTTGTTACTAGGCACACAATGCCAAAAGATGTAATTTGTGATATGAACAGCATAAAAGGGAAGGAGGGCTATAAGTACTTTGTACATGTAGACTATTGAAGTCCTGTTGGAATTAACACAAACTAAATTGGAATAGATTTAGTACACTAGATTTAATCCCCATGGTAACTATAAAGAGAATATATTTTTTTAAATCTACACAAAAGGAAAGGATAAGTGATTCAATAGGTCTCATGATATCAGGTTGAACTTAATTGTAAGAGAATAAATAGAAGTGAAGGTGGTTCACTACTGGGCCTATGAGTAATATTACCATGTTAAGACTGAATGTGATTGAAAGGGATTGTATAGACTCATATGTCCTACCAATCAATACTACAAATATAAGTAAGTTCTTGCATGAACTACTGAAAAATATGAATCTTATACAAAGAGTGTATAATTTGGGGACATAGGGGGAAAATGGTATTGCATGCTGTGAGGTATGTTAACAGGAAAATATCAATGTGTAGCAGCAATACCAGAGGCACATCATGGGAGGAGGGACAAGAGTTAGGAGGAGGTTTGAATTTTCTATTTGGTGAGGGCATGTTTATTGGCTATCTTTCTCTTGGGAGCAATGAAATTATCTAAAATTGAGAGTATCACAACCTGTTGACTTTGGACATTATACACAATATCCAGTAGATAGAAGTGGCTGAAGGTTGCACTGACTGAGAAATAGATTGGCGAATGATGGTGTTAACATATGAACATGGTACTGCTGCAAAAAGGAATGAAGCTGTGATGCATGCAATGATGTGAATGAACCTGTAGGGTACTTGGTGAGGCAAAATAAGCCAAAAACAAAAGAGCAAACATTGTATGATTTCATTTAGAAAATACTTATAAGAAAACTGGGAACTAGATTGTAAACTCTTAGAGCAGTCACATTTAGTCCAGAGTGGTAATTGTCATTTCTGGATTTTGAGGGGTTGTTTTATACATATATAACCTGGTATTTAGAGGTATGAACGAAGCTGATTGGGTCAGGATTAAGGTAATTCAGAATACAGGGGTAAGGAAGACAGTGCCTATATTTTAGAACCTCACCTACTCTATGAGATCAAAGGAAGAAAGTTTTATTATGTTCAGAATCTAAATTTTCTGTAGCACATAATCTAACTCAACCTGTCTGGATAGCTCATTTAAACAACCCAAACACAGGGAGCCCAGAATAAGAATGAGAGCCTTTAATCCAGTATAGGTTAATATAATGCCTGGATATATCCCAGAATATATTAAGAAAACAATAAAAAAAAAAAAAGTATTGGCAGAGTCCCTTGAAGGATGGGAGAAAAATTATGGAACTATTAAACCTTACCACTGGGGAAACCATAGATACTGTGTCAAATATTAGGGACACTCAAATCAATAGGCCAAGCCCTTGATCTTGAGGCTAGCTCTTGTGAAGCTTATGAATGTAGCAGAGATGCTTAGCCTACCTATAGGTATGCCTAGGAGTCATCTGCCGAGGACCTCTTCTGTTGCTTAGATGTGGCCTTTCTCTCTCTAAGCCCAACTCTGCAAATAAAACCATTGTCCACCCCTTACGTGGGACATGACATCAATGGATGAAAGTCTTCCTGACAGTGTGGGAGATGACCCCCAGTGATGAGTCTGGCCCTGGCACCACAGGATCAACAATTCCATCTTGAAAAAAAAGGGGGGGGCGGGGAGTATAACAAATAAAGTATCAGTGACTGAGAGTTTCAAATGGAGTCGAGAGGCTACATTGGAGGGCACTCTTATACATGCTTCAGTTAAACATTGCTACTTATAGCTTGCTAAACCCAACCAAAACCACTCCTGCCAGTCCTACAGAATACTAGGGCATTATATAAGATTCTACAAAGATTTGATGCACTAAGGTAACTTTCCAAAATCTACCCAGATGGGTCCCTGGACCAGATAAGTCCTGAAATACAGAGGTTGCCAGCCCTTCCAGAACATCAGCATGTTCCATACCCCTATCCCATACTATCAACAGACCCTTTCAATATGAAAAAGTTAGAATGAAAAAAGTTAGCCCAAATCCTCCTGAAGGAGTGGGAGAAAGATCTAAAGTGATAGTGGAATTATACAGAAAAGGTCAGGTCTAACAAATGAGTATGAATGCTGAATCATTATACTGATATTTGTTTAAGCATCCCGTACCTTAGAGCAACTAGAAATAAAAACCTAAAATAGTATAAATGTAGCCCTTACCAAACTTTGAAATCTGTTCTACAACTAATTGTTGTGATGTATTTTGAAATTTATAGCTTATATATACATACATATTTTTTGTTTTTTTATTTATGTTATTTATATGTTATTTAAAAAGAAGGAGTATAACAGAGAAGATAGGACTTAACACATGAGTATGACTTGTTGAATCATTATATTGATGTTTCTGTTGGTCTCTAATATCTTGGAGCAGGTAAAATGAAACATTGTGGAACTGTAACCTACATCAAACTTTAAAAATCTGTTCTGTAACTACTTATTAAAAAGTACTTGGAAATTTATTACTTTTTTGAATGTATATTATATTTCACAATAAAAGAAAAATGTTTTTAAAAAAGTCTCACTATAAAAGAACATCTAATGAAAAAGGAAGGCTGAAATGGAGGAAAAGAGGGACAGAAAAAGTATGACTTACAAAAAACAATTAGCAAAATGGCAGAAATAAATCTTGTCTTATCAGTAATTGCCATAACTGTAAATGTATTAAATTCTCCAATCAAAAAGCAGAGATTAACAAAATGGATAAAGAAAGATGAACCTGCTCTGTGCTGTTTCAAGAGACCCATCTTAGATCCATAGATACAAATAGGTTGAAACTGAAAGGATGGGAAAGAATTTTCAAGCAATTTCAAACAAATTGCATGAATTCAAAAGGAGTAGGGATGGCTTCATTAATATCAGACAAAATAGAATTTAAGTAAAAAAAAGTTGCAAGAAACAAAAAAAAGACATTTTGTATCTATATAAGGGGCAATTCAACAAGAAACTTTAACAATTATAAGCATATATGCACCTAACAGCACAGCACCAAAATATATGAAGAAAATATTAACATAATTCTAGGGAGAAATAGTTCTACAATAATAGCCGGAGATCTAAACATCTCACTTTCAATGCTGGATAGAACATCTAAATGGAAGATCAAAAAGGAAATAGAGGACCTAAACAATACTACAAATCAACTAGAACTCACAAACATATATAAAACACTTCACCTAACAACAGCCAAAAACACATTCTTTTCAAGCGCACACAGATCATTCTGTAGGATAGACCATCTGTAAGAGCACGAAGCAAGCCTAATAAATTTTAGAGTATTGAAATCGTAGAAAAGTAACCACTCTGACCACAATGGAATGAAGCCAGAAATTGATAACAGAAAGAAAGTTGTAAAATTTGCAAAAATGTGAAATCAAACAGCAACACTTAAAACAACTAATTGGTTAAAGAAGAAATTACAAGGGAAACTAGAATATAGTTCAAAAAAAATGAAAGCAAACCCATAACATGCTAAAACTTATGAGATGCAGCAAATGCAGTCCCCAGAGGAAAATTTATGGTATGAATGGCCATATTTAAAAAGAAGAAAGATCTCAAATTAATAACCTACTTTTACATCTTGAGGAATTAGAAAAGCAAAAGCAATGTAAACCCAAAGTTAGAAGGAAAAGGGAAATAGAACAGGAAAACAATTAAGAGAATAAGTGTGATGGTTAGGTTCTGGTGTCCACATGGTCAAATGATTATGCCCAGTTTGTCCTGTCAGGCAAGCACTGGCCTGCCCATTGCTACAAGGATATTTCATGGCTGACGTATTACTTATCAGTCAGTTGATTGCATCTGTGGCTGATTACAACTGCCATCAACTAAGATTTGCCTCCTACAATGATTTGAGATAATCAAATTAGTTGAAAGCTTTTAAGGGAGAAGAGAGACTCTTTCACTGCTTCTTCAGCCAGCAAGATTCTCCTGTGGCATTCATCCAGTCCCTTCATCAAATCTGCCAGCTTCATAGCCTGCCCTACAGATTTTGGATTCTTTCACTTCCATGGTTGAGTGAGACATCTTTATAAATCTCATATTTACAGATCTCTCCTGTTGGTTCTGTTTCCCTAGAGAACCCTGACTAACAAAATAAGCAAAACAAAAAGTTGGTTCTTTGAAAAAAATCCAAACCTTTAGCTAGACTGACAAAGAAACAAGAGAAAATGCAAATAGCTAAAATCAGAAAGTAAATTTTTATAATACTACTATCCTTACAGAAATAAAAAGGAATATAAGATAATGTCATTATAATATTATAATTCAATTGCATGCCAACAAACTAGATAATCTAGAAGAAATGGGAAGAGTCCTAGAAATATGTACATTAACCAAATGGACTGAAGAAGAAATAGAAAATATTAGCAGACCTATAATAACTACAGAGATTGAATCAATAATCACAGACCTTTCACCAAGGAAATGTTCAGGACCAGAAGGCCTCACTGTTGAATTTGACCAAATATTTAAAGAATAATTAATGCCAATCATTCTCAAACTCTTTCAAAGAATTCAAGAGTAGAGAACAGTTCCTAATTCATTCTATGAAACCAGCATTACTCTGGTACCAAAGCTTGGTAAAGACATCACAAGAAAATAAAATTAAAGATCAAATTCCCTTACAAAAATTGTTCTAGTTTGCAAGCTGCTGGAATCTGATATACCAGAAATGGAATGGCTTTTAAAAGGGGGACTTAATTAAGTTGCAAGTTTACAGTTCTAAGGCCATGAAAATGTCCAAATTAAGACAAGGGTATAACAGTGGCCAAATTAAGACATCCAAGGAAAGATACCTTGGTTCAAGAAGGCCAATGATGTTCAGAGTTTCACTCAGCTGGAAAGGCACATGGCGACATCTGCTGGCTCTCTCTCCAGGAATCTTCAATGGGTCTGTCAGTTCCAGTGGTTCTTGTGGCTCTAAATCTTTTTCCAAAAAGGTTCGCACTTAAAGGGCTCCATTTAGCAACCCCACGTTGAATGGGTGGAGACACCTCTCCATGGAAACCAGCTAATCAAAAGTTACCACCCACAATTGGATGGATCATATCTCCATGAAAACTATAAAAAAGATTCCATCCAACAATACTGAATGAGGATTAAAGGGCACAGTTTTTCTGGGGTACACAATAGCTTCAAACCAGCACAAATATAGATGAAAAAATCCTTAACAAAATATTAGGAAACTGAATCCAATGGCTATTAAAAATATTACACACCATAACCAAGTATTCATTCCAGGAATACAAGAGTGGTTCAGCATGTGAAAATCAATCAATGCAATAGACTGCATAAATAGAATAAACAGGGAAACAATTATTTCAACAGATGAAGAAAAGGCATTTGACAAAATACAGCAAGCTTCTTTGGATGAAAACACTCAGTGAAGTAGAAATATAAGGCAATGTTCTCAACATTATTTTAGTTTCCTAGACTGCTCAAAGCAAATGCCACGAAATTGGTTGGGTTAAACAATGGAAATTTATTCACTCACAGTTCTGAAGCTGGGAGAATTTCAGAATCAAGGCATCATCAAGGCATGCTTTCTTCCCAAAGACCAGCTGTTACCATTCCTTTGCTCCTCTATCACATGGCAAGGCATATGGCGGCATCTCCTAGTCACCCCCTTCTCTTCTGGATTTTGTTGATTTCAGCTTTTTGTTTCTGTGGCTTTCTCTCTCTGTCTGAATTTCATTTTCTTATAAAGAACTCTAGTGATAGAAGTAAGAGCCATCCTAATTGAGTTAGACTTATCAAAAAGCTATCCTACTTAAAATAGGTTCACACCAGGAGTGGATTATATTTAAGAACATACTTTCTGGGGAATACATGCAGCTTCAAACCACCATAAACATGATAAAGGCCATTTATGAAAAATGATATCTAACACCGACTCAATGGGTGAAAGACTTAGAGCCTCCCCTCTAAGATCTGGAATGAGACAAGAATGCCCACATTTACCACTGCTATTCAAAACTGAACTAGAAGTTCTTCCCAGAGCAATCAGGCAAAAAAAGAAATAAAGCTATACAAATTGGATGGAAACATAAAACTATCTTTATTATCAGATGGCATGACTTTATACAGAGAGACACGAAGGAATCCACAAGAAAATAATCAGAGGTAATAAATGAATTCAGCACAATTGCAGGGTACAAGATCAACACACAAAAAATAATTGTGTTCCTCTGCACTGGCAATGAATAATCTGAAGAGCAAATTAACAAAACAGTTCCATTTACAATAGCATCTAAAGGAATAAAATATCTAGGAATAGATTTAACCAAGGATACAAAAGACTTTCTCACTGAAAACTACAAAATACTGTTTAAAGAAATTAAAGAAGGCCTAAATAAATGGCAAGATATCCCACGCTTACACACTGGAAGAGTTAACATTGTTATAAGTCAGTATTTCCCAAAGCAGTAAACAAACTCAACGCAATCCCTATTAAAACTCCAGTAACCTTTTTTGCAGAAATAGAAAAACTGATCCTCAAATTCAGATGGAACTGCAAAAAGCTACAAATCATCAAAATAATCTTAAAAACAAGCAGTGTTGTTGGACCCACACTTTCCAATTTCAAATTGTATTACAAAGTGACAGTAATCACAACAGTGTGAAAATGGCACAAAGATAGCAAATAGATTCATGGAACAGAGCTGAAAGTCATGAAATAGACTCAGATGTCTATGGCAATTGATTTTTAGCAAGAGTCCTCAATAAAGAAAGAATAGTCTTTTCAACAAATGGTGTAGGGAAAACTGAATGCAAATGAATGAAGCAAACCCCTTACCTCATACTGTTTACAAAATCAACTATAAAACTCATATCAAATTAAAACTCATGGATCAAATTATCATGACCTGGAATTTGGCAAAGGATTCTTAAACATAATCCTAAAAGCACAAGCAACAAAATAAACGATAGGTAAACTTGGTTTCATCAAAATTTAAAACTTCTGTGGGTCAAAAGAAATTATCAAGAAAGTGAAAAGATTAACTACAAAATGGCAGAAAATTATTTCAAACCATATATCAGATAAGGGTTTATATCCAGAATATATAAGTCTTTTATGACTCTACAACAAAAAGACAAATAACCAAATTTTTAAATGGACAAAAGACGTGCTCTAAAAATATATACAAATGGCTAATAAACACACAAAAAAGATGTTCAACAAAATTAGTCACTGGGAAAATGCAAATTAAAACCAAAAGAAGATACCACCTCACACCCACAAGAATGGCTGCTTTTTAAAAAAACAAAAAGAAAGAAAGAAAGGAACCAAGTGTCGGAGAGAATGCATTTTAGGTTGGAAAGTAAAATAGTATAGACACTGTAAAAAGCAAAATAGTAGTTCCTCAAAACATTAAATATACAATTATCATTTGACCCAGCACTCCCACTTGGACGCCTATACCCAAGCAGAGTGAAAAAAAAGGTTGTAAAGAGATACTTGTTCACCAATAGTTACAGCAGCATTATTCACAGTAACCAAAAGCTGGAAATAATCCAAACGTCCATCAACAAATGAATGGATAAACAAAATATAGTACATACACACAATGGAATATTATTTGGCCACAAGAAACGGTGAAGTTAGATGACATGCTGCAACATGGAAGAACCTTGAAAATATGCTCAGTGAAACAAGCAAGGCACATAAGGATGAAAATGGTATGGTAACACTTATAAATATCACTTATAACAGATGACTAAAATTAGCAAGTTTGCAAAGATAGAAAGCAGGTTAGAGGTTACCAAGGGACAGGGGATGAAGGAGGGGAAGGAGAGCATTTATTTATAAAATCAAAAGAAAAAATTTCTAAAAATCCAGAAAGCAACAGATCTGTGATTGGAACTCTGTTCTGTGGAATCCTAAATCATATGAACATTCTGCCATACTAAATTGCTGCCCCAATATCCTTGACTTTCAGGAGTTGTCAGAACCCATTCTCCAATTTGATGAATCTATTAGGATTAGGTTTGACTATAAGAAAAAAAAAAAGCCCAAATAATGATGAACAAAGCATGTTCTATCTTGGTAGAGAGGATCAGAGTTGGGCAGTGCAAGAGTGGAATAGTAGCTCCTCAAAGTCATTAGTAAGTGAGGCTCCTTCCTGTTTCCCTCTCTGCTATCCCTAATTAGATCCTTGTATTCATGATTCAAGATGGTGGCCTTCATTATACACTGAAGGGATTCACAGCTAAAAAGAGATAAAAACAAACATACGGCGGTGCAATGGTGGCTCAGTAGCGAAATTCTCGCCTGCCATGTTAGAGACCCGGGTTCAATTCCTAGAGTCTGTCCATGTTAAAAAACAAAACAAAACAAAAACATATTGTGGTTGTTCAAAAATAGCCATAGTTTATGAACTCCTTAGAACAAATCTATTTTCACTTTGGTGTCCCCTAGACACTGCATATTTAGGAAACCCAAACCATGTTGGCCAATTTATAATTCCTCAGAGGAGCAGCCTCCATCCCTCCTCTGCACATACTCCTCCCTTTCCCAGAACATTCTCTATAACCACCACAGCCTTCAACCTCTTTACCTTATGCTCATCCTTCAATTCAGCTCCAGCATCCATTCCCCACAGAAGCATTCCCTGATCTTTCCCTCTTATTTAGGACCAAGTACTGTAATAAATATTCTGCGCTCACTTGTGTGGTAGGCTACCTTTAGGGTACCCCCCAAGGATGCCCATGTCCTAATATTCATGCCCTTCCTTGTGCAATCTCCTCTCTTTCAGTGTAGACAGGATTTAGTGACATGTCTCTAGTGAATAGAAAGTGGTAGAGGTGATGAGATGTCACTTGCAAGATCAGATTACAAAAAGACTGTGGTTTCCACTTTGCTCAACTTCTTTTGCCCTCTCCTTTGCTTGCTCTGAGGGAACAGCCATATTGTGAATAGTGCTGTGGAAAGCCCCACATGGCACGGAACTAATGTCTCTGGCCAACAGCCAGCAAAGACCTGAGTTTGCCAGCAGCCACATGAAATGTGTTTGAAAGTGAGCCTCCTGCGTCCAGCTTTGAGATAACTACAGTCCCAGCTGACACCTTGCCTGAAGCTCTGTGAGTAAAGCTGAACCAGAGGGCCCAACTAAGCCATGTCTGTATTCCTGACCTGCAAACTAAAGGATAATAAATGTTTGCTGTTTTAAGCTATTAGATTTTGGTGTGACTTGTTATATGATTAATAGCTAATTCACACACCCTATACAATTCTCCTTCAAAGCACTTTTCATGGTTGTAATTTTGTATATTTTATCATTGTGGGATTACTTGATTATTGCATATTTCCCTCTGTGACTATGAACTTCATATAAGCAGAATCTGTTTTCTGTAAAACGATACTACAGCACCTAACACAGTACCTGCCACATGACAAGTGCTTGGTAAATGTCTGTTGAGTGAAGTTTATCCCAAACATCAACCACACCTTTATGCTCTCAGGCCCACAAATAATAAACCTGAAGTTTGCCTTCCACTTGTAGGCTCACAGTTGTCCCTCCACCCTTTCTCACACCAGGGAAATACAATCCAGTTATCATGTCCCAGAGATTCTGGCTTCAATCTAGTCTTCTCATACCTATCCCCTTCTTTTCACATCCTCTGGCCCAGTTCAGGTCTGTGTAATTTCTCAACTCTACTGTCAGGGAATTTCTCTTCTAGCAGTCCCAAGTCATCAGTTTCTATTTTCTCCAAACCATCTCTTCTAGTCTTGTTGCCCATATCTTACAGAAGGAAAATGACCAACTTATCAAGTTCCTCTGCAAAAACTTCATCTTCCACCCATGATGAATAAAAGCAAATCTTTGTACTGTCATTCAAAATCATTTAGAAACCTCTACCATACATTCCCAAACAACCGGAACCCAGCTACACTGGGGACTTGGCATGACCCCAACAACTGGGCATTTGTCTGCTTCAGTGAGTGTGCCCTGCTTTTCATCTCTCTTCAAGTTCTGTTCATCCTATAAAGACCTGCTCAGATTCTACCTCCTCCATAAGACCTTCCTTGATCTCCCATAGAAATCCTCTTTCCCTTGCTTATGCCCCACAACGCTGCTGGCTTTTCTATTGGAGCACTGGCTATAGCCTGCTTTGGATTAATCTGTGGGTATATATGCATCTGTCTTCCTGTGAGATTGTAAACATCTTGGTGGCAGAATCATGTCTCGTCACTTTGTCATGCACAATGAATGCTACATGTTTGGGGCTCAGGAAAGGCTCACTGAAGGTAATTGAATTACTATTTAGAAAGAACATAAATTTAGGAGGCTGTTTTATGTTTTGTTTTCAAATGCTGCTGGGAACCAGACTATTAAATCATTGGTTTTCTTTTCTTTCTTTTTTTTTAGTAAAAACCACAAACCACCTTTGAAGCCAAGAAAAAGATGTGATTGGAAGGAATTAAACCGGTACCTTTAATCCTCCACTGAGTTTTAAAAAAATAGCAAAATGCCAACTTCCACCAAGACAGTTTCCTCTTAATTAAAAGTTAGCCAGATCCTTTGGGAGCACTCAAATTTTTGATCAGGTCAACAAAAGTAACCAATACCACTTACAAACCCCACTCCTGTCCTCCCACCTCCACTCCTGGAGTTATGCAACTCTGAAGGGATGCATACACTTCAGCTGTTTGCTGTGCACTTGCATAATTAGATTGTCTAGACAGGAGATGTTGCTAGAGCAATAGGAAAATATTTTACAAGGTGTTCCACAGAACCACACTTACAATAGTGATTAGAATGGACTGTCCTAGGCCAGAAGCTGGCTTCACCCAGAGTAGCTCTCATGTAAAGAAGAGACGCCAAATTAGAGCTCTGAGGGCACCAAGCTGCTCTTCTTCGGCCTTTGGTTCCAAGGGAGCAAAGGTGGGGTGATGGAGTAATGTCTGAAATGTCTGCCTTCCACCCTCCACTTGCTAATGCTAAGTTAATGGGGGAGGGTAGGAGGGTCAATAGCTGTCACTTTACCTGCATCTCTACAAACCAGATGGCTGGAGGCCAGGGGAAGCAGTTTCCTGGGTCTTGCTTCTGCAGTACTGCCCATCCCTTTTTTTTTTCCCCTTTGGATTCATAGAGAATTGTATGTCAAAATACACCTTGCTGTTGATTTATTTATTTATTTATTAAACATAACATACAAACACCAACATTCTTACCATATGATCATTCCATTCTTGATATATAATCAATAACTCACAATATCATCATATAGTTGTATATGCATTATCATGATCAGTCCTCAGAACATTTGCATCATTTCAGAAAAAGAAATAAAAAGTAAACAGAAAAAAAATTCATACATACCATATCCCTTACCCCTCCCTTTCATTGATCACTAGCATTTCAATCTACTAAATTTACTTTAACATTTGTCCCCCCTATTATTTATTTATTCTTAATCTATACGTTTGACTCATCTAGATAAAGGAGCATCAGACACAAGTTTCTCACAATCACTCAGTCACATTGTGAAAGCTATATCATCATACAATCATCTTCAAGAAACATGGCTACTGGAACACAGCTCAACATTTTCAGGCAGTTCCCTCCAGCCTCTACATTACATCTTGACTAACAAGGTGATATCTATTTAATGCGTAAGAATAACCTCCAGGATAACCTCTGGGCTCTGCTTGGAATCTTTCAGCCATTGACATTTTATTTTGTCTCATTTCACTCTTCCCCCTTTTGGTCGAGAAGGTTTTCTCAATCCCTTGGTGCTGAGTTCCAGTTTATTCTAGGATTTCTGTCCCACGGTTGCCAGGAAGGGTCACACTCCTGCTGTCCATTCCTTTTTATTTTACAGAATGCAAATGTAAGCAACACAGACAGATAAATACACAATCATCCTCTTGCAGGAAGACATCTCTCAGCCTGAAATTCTCACTCAACTTTTGTTGGCATATCAGTGTGATAGCAGCAATATTTTCTAAGAGAAATCCCCCTTGGAGGAATTGATTAGGTAAAATCACTTAACCCTCCAAGATGAATGACTTCTGAAAAATTGATATAATGTGCGAGTATAGGATTTCAAGACAACAACAAGAAAAAGTCTCAGAGATTTTATAAATGAAGAAGCACCATCAAGGAGAAGAGCGGAGACATATAGTGAGGAGAGTGGATCAGCTCCCATGTCCCTGTATCCTAAACAGTCTCCTTCTACCAAACCTATCGTAGCAACTTGCATCCCTCACGGGCTTATTAAAAACCACATTTCTTCTACTCATTTTACATAGATTATCTCTTTTAATCCTCAATTCAAACCAATGAGAGATACTATTATTCTCTCCAATTTACAAATGAGGAAAGGGAGGTCTGGATTAAGTAATTTGCTCGAGGTACCCGAGTGCCAGATCTGTGATTAGTTCCCAAGTGGGCTAACTTCAGAGCCTTTCTCTAAGTCCTGGACTATCTACCCTCCTGCTCCATGTTACAGAATTCAGATGGGGACAGAGATAAAGAAATAGAACACGTTTACTCTCAAAGATTGCAATTTGAGGACTACTAAGAATCAAGTGTATGCTAAGGGGATCTGAAATCGGAGGATCTCATTTCAGATCTTACCACTACCTATTTACATGATTACATACAAGTTACTTAGCCATTCAGAGATTTAGTTTCCTCATTATTATCTCTTGTGAGCATATCAAAAACAAAAACAAACAAAGAAAAAGAACTGGGAAAGTTGACAAGTAATTTCACAGTACGATTTTTTGAACTCTTTAAATGACAACTTACTTATCTTCGTATTTTACAATATACAAAGCTCTTCCCCACTCGTCATTTAAGCTGACAATGGATTTATGATTTATGCCTGACTAGTATTTTTATTACTCATTGATATCTTGTAACTTGAAAATTGAGACCCCAAGAGTTAAAGTTAATTGTGCAAATTCAAATAGCAAGAAAATTGTATAAAAATTAGTCATAACTTTAGCCTTATGGTTAATTATGAAGAAGCCTACTTCCCCCTCCCCACCTCCTCCACTTTTCCCAGAAATTATAGACACAATAGGATTATGAAAATTAGTTTTTAATTACAGTCCGGGAATGAATCCAATTATGACAGAAATGACATTTAGGGTTCCCTCTCAGATAAGGAACAGCACAAAAGATATGTACGAGCAACTAGTTACCCTGGAGGATAAACTAGGCCTTTTACCATTTCCTGTTTTCTTCTCTGGAGAACCACTAATCTAAAGAGAATCTTCCTTCATCTTGCAAATAAGTGAACCATAGCCCTTAGTTGTCTCTTGCTGTTGGCCTCTCCACTCACATTAAGCCAAGGGCAAATTGTTATTAAAATGAAACAATCCTGTTTTGTAAGCTCCAGAGGGTGAGATATGTTGGCACATGTTCTGCTAAATTCTAGTAGTCTTCGTAGTGGTTTCTTAAGAGAAGCAGCAGAAGTTATCTTAGCAAGGGAGGTTTTGTGAGAGGAAAGAAGAGGGAAAAAAGAGAGGAAAAAAGAAAAGAAAAGAAAGAAGCAAGGGAAAAGAGAAGGGGAAGGGCGAGAAGTGGAGAGGTAGTGGAGGAGAGGGGAGGGGAAGGGAGGAAAAAGAAAAGAGTTTAAGAACAAATGAAAGAAAGAAAGGTAAGAGTTAAAACATTATTTATCCAAAGAGAAAAGCACTGTACAAAGAGTTAGAAGAATTGATTTTGAGACAGTGCCAATGCTAAATATCTGTATCCCTGAACCCCATTTAATCTCATATTCATCCTAGAATGAAGTCAATCAGCCTGATTATTTGTGGGTATTGAAGGCCCAATGGTGCAGGGGAGGTAAAGGCACTCTGCAAACAGTGTCAGCATTGCCACCTATTACCAGCTGGTACTAATGTTAAATCATTGCTTTCTTATAACAAGGGAATTTGCTCACATCCTGCCCAGGCTTTCCTCTGGAATCAGGTTGGGAGATTTAGCAGCTGGTTTTCTCTGCCTCTTCCACCATTCCAGGCCTGCTGCTGCTTGACCTCTGACCCTATAATGATGACTTAATGCCTGACCAAGGAAGGCCAACTAAATGGGAAATAAAGATGATCGAATTAATCTGCTTCATCCCTATGAACAAAAGGTTTAATCTTGGAGAAAATCAGAACTTGTTAAAAACACTTGTTATCTATCAGAAACATTACTAAGTGTTTTCAAGTTATTACATTAGACCCTTACAATAAGTCCAGTAATGAAGCAGTACAGCAATTAATGCCACCTTTCAATAGATGAGGAAACAATGTTCACAGTTGTAAAATGGAGACTGGAAGTAAACCCCCAGGAAGTAACCAGTGTTCCACTTTCGAGGTTTGATAAAAACCCTTGAGCAAGACTTTAAAATTCATCACACTGTATTCCCAGCTTCAGGCACCTAGAGGAAGCCCTTTAACATTTAACAGCAACCCAGCTGCTGCCACAAGCTTTCTCCTTCTAACTCCAGGATGCAAATCTGGTTAAAGTTGCACACATTAATTAGGAAGGCTGGAATATCATCAGCTTCCTGTTGTAATAATTGAATGCCTCATGAGAAAAAAAGTATTCCATAAAAATGAAATTTGTCTGGTAAGTAAAAGCATCTAAAACTAATGAAAGAAGGGAGGTGAAGGATGAGGTAATGTGGAAGCAGTATAAATATACAGATTTCTCATCTTAGAGAAATGAGCTTTAATATAAACTAACACCGCATATTAAGTTTAATATAAGCTAAGATGGCGCATCAAGTGGAAGCATATTATTTAAATGACTAACCATCAGAGGAATAACTAATGACAATAATATAAACAACTTTTAGAAAATGAATGGTGGAAAAGTAGAAAATGAAGATAAAAGAAATGTGTTGTTAATATCTATGAATTCATATTAAGGACTTAATAGAAAATATTCAAATAGATAGGTTTAAAAATAATACATTACCCTTGTAAAGTTAATCACCCGTAGAAAGGAAAAGAGACTATAAATCTTCTACATTATTAGAAGAAAGATACACATAAAGTAAAGCAAAAGAAACTCACACAATATTATAACAAATTTTTAAAACATAATAATGCATAAATTAGGAATTAAGATCATAGCTGTCATCAGTATATGCAAATAGTCTAATGTGGCCTTTTAAAAGAAAAAGATCCCGAGATGGATCACAAGGTAAAATCCAAATATATACTGTACGCAAGAATACATCAAAAAGAAAGAAGAGGGACGGTGCGACAGTGGCTCAGTGGTAGGATTCTCACCTGCAATGCCAGAGACCCAGGTAAAAAAAAAATGGAGGAAAAAACCACCATAGCAGTAGGAAAATTTAATTCTCCTACCTGAGTCTATAATACATCAAGTAGCTGAAAGAAAGGAAGGAAAGAAGATAGGAAGGGAAGGAGGAAGATGGAGAGGGAGGGAAGAAAGAAAGAATTATGGATTTAATGGAATATTATGCACTATTAAAAAGAGTCAAATTCATCTTCTTTTGCTGATATGAGAAAATGATCATGATGTATCATTTGGGTACAATAACATGAAGTAGGATAGACTATGACATGCTTTCCCATTAGGTAAAATAATATGTGACAAATATGTGTGTACATACATACCTATTTAAGAGTGCTGTCTTAGTTTGTAAAAGCTGCCAGAAAGCAATATACTAGAAATGGAATGGTGTTTTTTTTTTTTTTTTTGGAATGGCTTTTAAAAGGGGAATTTATTAAGTTGCAAATTTACAATTCTAAGGCCATGAAAATGTCCAAATTAAGGCATCTAAGGAAAGATACTTTGATTCAAGAAAAGCTGATGGGTCCAGAACACCTCTGTCAGCTGGAAAGGCACATGGTGACATCTGTTAGTTTTCTCTCCTAGCTTCTTGTTTCATGAAGCTCCCCAGGGGGCAATTTTCTTCTTCATCTCCAAAGGTCCCTGGCTGAGCGGGCTCTGTTGGTTCTGGTGGCTCTGTGGCTTTTTCCAAAATGGTTTTCTCTTGAAGGACTCCACTAAGCAACCCCACCTTGAGTGGGTAGAGACACTTTCTCCATGGAAATCAACTAATCAAAAGTTACCATGCACAATTGGGTGGGTCACATCTCTATGGAAACAATAAAAAAGAGTCTACCCAGCAATGCTGAATGAGGATTAAAGGATACGGTTTTCTGGGGTACATAATAACTTCAAACTGTCATATTCCACCCTTTGGACCCCCAAAAGACATATTCTTTCCAAATGCAAAATATACCTTCATTCCATAACAATATCAGAAAGACTTAAACTATTTCAGTGACAATACAAAGTCAAAAACAATACAAAATCTCAACCAAGTCAGCTACAGGCATGGTCTGTACTAGGGCAAAATCCTCCTCTGGTTCTGGACCTGTAAAACTCAGAGCAAGCTATCTGCTGCCAACATACAAAAGAGGAACAGTCATAGAATACATGTTTTCATTTACCTAAGGTGAAATTGGAAGGAACACAGGGGTCACCAGACTCAAACAGTTCTGGAAACCTGCAGGGCAAACTCCATTAGATTTCCAAGTCTGAGAATCATTTATCTTTAAGATTTTAGACAACGGCAGTCCCACCCTTTCCAAGGGTCTATGCAGTGGCCTGCTCTCTTCAAATGCAGCCTTGGGGGATATTGGGGAGACTAGCTTTTTCTTAGTTCCATCCTCTCCAAGCATTGGGGCAGCACTGGGATCTCTGCCATCTCTGGGCACATGCTCAACCCCTCCAGGACAATGGGGTAGCTACCAGGCTCTCCCCAATCCCCAAGGAATATGCTCCACCCTCTCCAAAGCCTGAGGTGGTACAACTCTTCCTGAGCCATGAGGTGGAAGGTCCACTCCCTGCCTTTGGGCCAAACTCACCCTCTCCAAGTGCTTGTGTGGGTCTACTCTCCTGGCCCAAGGTTTCTTGACTTCAGACCTTCACTTCCATGGCTCTGTCTCTGAAGTTATTTTTTCTTCCAATTTGTCCCTTTTCTGTCCCTTCTAGTCCAGACTGGCAGTGAGTCTGTTTATACAGATCCCACCACACTCATGTTGGTTTTCTATGCCGTATGCCAGGATCATGCCCATCAGACAAAAGGACTTTCCACAAATCCTTTCTGGATAACTCCATCTCCAATCCTCACTTGCCCTATAAAGTCTGACTATTTCCATATTTGGTTAAATCCTCATGCAGGGCACTATTCTCTGGGGTTTCATTTTCTAGAAGCCCAGAATTTTCCTGACCATCAATTTCTGGTTTCTTTGTAACCAAGAGTTCAGTTCTCAGCTTATCTCTTTCCTGTTGCATTTTACTGTGTGCAGCAAGGAGATACCAGGCTGCCTTTTCCACATTTAGTTTTGAAATTTCCTCAGCTAAGTATCTTGGGTTGTCACCTTTAAATTCTAACTTCCATCAATCGGCAGTAATCAATATGGCCAAATTATCTACAATTGTAAAACAAGGGTCACCTCCCTTCCAGTTTGCAATGACATCTGCATCATTTCTAAGGCCTTATCAGTGGTATCTTTAGAGTCTACATTTCTATCAACAGTCTCTACAAAGCATTCTAGGCCTTCTCTACCAAGCTCCTCACAACTCCTCCAGTATCTTCCACTTATCCATTTTTTAAAAAATTCCAATATGTTTGCTATTTGCAGGCTGCAGCAGCACCCCACTTCTCCAGTACCAAAATCTGCTTTAGTTTGTTAAGCTACCAGAATGCAATATACCAGAAACGGAATGGCTTTTAAAAGGGGGAATTTACTAGGTTGTTTGTTTACAGTTCTAAGGCCATGAAAATGTCCAAGCTAAGGCATCCAGGAAAAGATACATTGATTGGAGAAAGGCCGATGGGTCCAGAACACCTCTGTCAGCTGGAAAGGCACATGGTGACATCTGTTAGCTTTCTCTCTTGACTTCTTGTCTCATGAAGCTCCCCCAGAGGCACTTTTCTTCTTCATCTCCAAAGGTCTCTGGCTGTGTAGGTTCTGCTAGTTCTGGTGGCTCTGTTACTTTTTCCAAAATGGTTCTTTCTTAAAGGACTCCAGTAAGCAACCCCATTTTGAATGGGTGGAGATACATCTCCATAGAAATCAACTAATCAAAAGTTACCACACACAGTTGGGTTGGTCACATCTCCATGGAAACAATGAAAAAGATCCCACCCAGCAATATGAATGAATATTAAAGCACATGAGTTTTTGGCGTAAATAATAGCTACAAATTCAACATAAGTGTATACATACAAGTATGCACAAAGTTATTTTTACTCCTGTGTATTTATAGACAGTTTTTAAAAAAATATACAAAATTCTAATTCTGGTGGCTCTGTTGCTTTCTGTTTTTTAGAAAGATATCTCAGATCTTACTATTTACCAAGCCCAATGTCAGATACTTAAAGGACAAGAAAAATGGTACCTATACTCAAGGAGCTCACAGCTCATTGGGAGGAGCTTACACCTGCAGGCTCAGAGGAAACTACAGTCCTGGATGATGTTTAAAATGTTTAGGAGAGTCAGTCTCTCCCAAAACAATAGCAAGAACTTTACTCAATTTAGCAATCTTTCCCTACAGACTTTAAATGACTGTTTGTGACTCTCAGCATCTTTGTCAGTTGATGTGCACATATTCATCTTCCAGGGAAGATATCAAAGAGACTCTTTCAACAAGTGCTAACTAACCTCCCAAGATCTGTCCACTGCCCTTCAAAGAATAATTTCAATTTACTAATGCATTGCTCTTTTTCCCACTCCCACTCCTTTGATTGTGCTGTCCCTCCCGCCTGAAATGTTTTTCAGCTCTGATCTCCTTCTTCATCTGGCTAACTCCTACCCAACCTCAAATATTGGCTCAGGTACATCTTCTCCAGGAAATTTTCTCTGATTCTATACCCACATCAGTTAGGTTGATAGTCTTCCTCTATGTTTCCACAGTCCTTCCCACCTTGCAAATACTGACTTATTGGTCAAGTTTCAGATGCAAATTCACTTACTGTGTTGTATACATGGTACCTGCAAGTAGGAATGCAATGATTGTTTAATGAATTTAAATGTGGAACTTCACTGTTCTCCCCTGGGTTCTCCCAGCTTACAGTACTGGACTGGTCTTGTGACTTTTTCCTTGCATGCCCTGCCCCCACCACATCTTTCCCCAAGTATAAGACATCATACTCACTTATCCAGTGACATCCCAGGGAAAGCAAACTTGCCCAGGCAGATGCGGCAGACGGTGCTCAGGGGGATCCGCTGCAGCTGCACACAGCTGAGCATGATAAAGTCATATTTGCAAATCAAGAGAGTCTTGTCTGTAACCAGCACAAGCCTCTCCTTCTCATTGTTCCAGTGATCTATCCTGTAGGAATAATCCCAGAAAAGAAAAGTCAATGGACGGTGTAGCCTTCCCAAATTATGGATAAGAGCATTCATTGAAGCCTCTCTCCTGATATAGAAAAAGGTCAAGTTCAACCACCTCAGAAGAAGGAGGGGCTGAGCAATATCTGCCACTCTCTCCATCAGGCCGCATGACCAAGGGAGGAAGGATGGCAGAAGATAATGGGGAAAGGCTTTACAGACACAAGGCTCAGAGGTAGATTACCCATGAGTTGGAATCTGTTAGGTGATACCAAGTATTTATCATGCTGGCAGTGCTCCTCCATACTTTTCTCTTTCTCTAGGAGCCATTCATGGAGCACATCTTCCTCTAAGGACACCAGAAACATCACTTTTGTCCTAATCCCTCAGTACTCAGTCTGTACCACAGATCATGACATACTAGTTTATGCTAATCCCCAAAGGTCACATTGCTTCCTGCAGATAAGACAGGGACCTGAACAACTGGCTCCTAAGCTTCACTCCTTTTATGTGTTTGTTTGTTTTTAACATGGGCAGGCACCAGGAACCAAACCTGGGTCTCCAGCATGGCAGGCGAGAACTCTGTCACTGAGCCACTGTTGCCCACCCAAGCTTCACTCTTTTTAACTCCTTCAACCAGATTCTTGTGTAAGAAATATAGTGGAACAGGTGAAGTGAGAATCTTATGAGCCAAGTAAGAAGACGCTAAGTAAGTGTTTGCTGAGTTGATGCGCTTCATACTTGAGAAACTTTTAGGGGATACATGGAAAATTCTGACTGAGAATTAAGAATTTCTCCAACAGCAAGAGCAATAGGGGATCAAAACAATGGCTCTGGTTAAAAGTGAACATAGTTTTTAATTCCTCTCACCCATAGCATTTTTGTCATTTGTCTATTACAGCCTATAGGATATAGCACTTTCCAACTTACATAGAATTGTTTCAGTATTGTTCTGTCTTTGCTTAAAAAATTGAAAAGGGTGATTTATGATTGATTCATATCTGAATCTTCAGTACCTAACTGGTAATCTAATGTACAGATGATATAGGCACCCTGCTTACAGCCATCTTCTACATCATAACCACAGTGCTATTCTTGAAATAGAAACTTTTAATCATATCACTGCCCTGTTCATTTTATTAAATAGCATCCTGCTGATCTTAGGATGAAATCCATAGTCCCTGAAATGAACTACAGGGTCTGATATGGTCTGAACTCTGCCTACTTTCCCAGGCTCATCTCACACCTGGTCTAGAACACTCACTGTTCAAGTTACAATTTAAATACCTTTCATTGAAAGAGAACATCTTAGACTATTATAGAAACTTGGCCCCTTTTTTATGTTCTCTCAAAGCGTCCTGATCTTTCCCCCTTGGTGGCACTTCTCAAACTTTGTAGAAAAGGAGAGATACTCAAAATGCTTAGCGATAGGTCATGCACAGACAGCAACCAACCAGAATGTACACAGCAGTACAGAGTGAAAATCCAGGAAGTAGGGAGGGCAATGACAGTGAGAACGGGCTGATTATCAACTCTCTGTTTTAAGTGTGTGTTTAGAATGTGTATTCCATGAAACAGAAACGGTGTCCATTGGGCTAGTTACTCCACCATCCAGTTCCTGGGAAATAGCCTACACCAAATAAATATTTTTTGAGTGAATATCAATCATGATTATTTGGGGGGACTTTGAGGCGAGGACATAGGTAGTAACTTCCAGCTGTGTCACTAACCAACTCTGTAACACCGGACCAGTCCTTTAACCCGTCTATAGCTTTGTTTCCTTATTTGTGAAATGGAGACAACACTAGCACTCATCTCATAAGCTTGAGGAAAGGATTAGGGAAATGATTCACAGTCAGGGCTCTGTACATCAAGTGTTATTATTACTAGTAGGGACCTAAGTCACTAAATGCCTTTGGGTAACTTAAATACAAGCCACTCCTCAGCATAGTCTAAGGACAAACAGGCAAGACAAAGTTAGGAGTTGAATCTATGGAAGGAGGAAGAGTAGGAGATGTGAAGAAGAAAAAATGAAGGAGAAAGAAAGAAGCAGAAGCAAAAGGAGGGAAAAAAGGATGAGCTCATTGATTGAAGCCCTATCATATGCCAGCATTATATATTTATAAATACTATCTCTAAATCTCACTACAGCCCTATAAAGAGAGTTACTTTCAAAGTCACTCAGCTAGAATATGTCTGTAATTAGTGGCATAGTGAAAGGGAATGGAATGGAGCCTGGGAAATCTGGTTTAAAACTTGGTTCTATGGTTTCTATCCACTTTAACACACTGCTATACTAAATCCCTCCTATGCTAAGAGAAAGAAAATTCCTGATAGTCTGTTTAACACCCTCAGTCTTAATTAGAAAGAGGCTGGGACTCTGAAATGTCTTATCAGATATCTACATGAAGATCTTTAAATAGATTGCATCTACTTAGCAGCAAGTTAGAAGCTGCTGCCTAATAAACCAGACTTGTTTTTCAGTCTAAAAGAACCACAGCTTTCAGTTGAATGTTTTTACTGAAAATTTCAGCACTCCATAATGAGATTTATTTTAAAAGGTAAAGAATTCAGGAAAAAAGTGAATTCTTTTTAGGAACACAGAGTTCTTTGCTGTGATACAAGACTGCTTAATTTACATGTCGGGGATGTCTGAATTCAAGTAAACACTTAGGATTATAAATAGTATGGGGCCACATCTCTAGCTCCTGGGTGGTATATTTATTTATTTAGAATTCAATCACACCTTTTTTTCCCAAAGAGCACATGAAAAAGACATTGAATTGCAGAATCCTAATATTAATACCATTGAAATTTGGGTAGAGATAATTACAACAAAATAGGGGTAGGAATAACAATAATATATTGTGATTGTACAGTTTGTGGAGGTTTACAAAGCCCTCGAACATCCACGCTCTTATTTAATCTTCACAATAAGCCTGTGGGCAAGATGTTACTACCCTGGTTTTAAAAACAAGGAAACTAAGGTCCAGAGACTTTTTAAATGACTTGTCTAAAGTCTTATAACCAGTAAGAAGTAGTGCAGGGACTTGAAGCAGACACTGAGATACTAAATTCAAGTACAGTCTTTGTTTGCTCTCCTATGCTATGTACCTCCAATTAGAAAGCCCTAACCCCAGTGTGCAAATGCGATGAAATTCACCCCTGGGAGGAGCTGATGTGATGATGATGCATACCATTCCTAGATTTGTTCCCTCTAACAAACCTCTTCCCCAAAACAACACATGACCGTTCCTTCCAAACCTTGTCCTCTCTCAGTGTTCCCTGTTTGGGGAAGAACCCTTCTCCCATCCAACTATGCAAGCTTGAGACTTTGGAGTCATCCTGAACCCATCCCCATGTCTCACTTCATAAACCTGAATTCTAAACATCTCACTCCCCAAATATCCCTGAAAAAAATTCTCTCCCTCTCAACTTTCACAATCTTAATCCAGTTTTTTATATTTTCCTGCGCAGACTATTGCAATCACCCTATTTCCAGGCTACTAAGAGCTACCTAGACTCGGTGTACCTTCTAACCTCTTCATACCGCAGGGAAGGGGTCTTTTACAAAAACAAATCTGGTTTTTATCTCTCCGTCCTGGTTTAAAACAGGTCAGTTGTTCCCAATGGATCTTATGAGAAATAATGAAAATTCTTGATCTGGTCTAAGGAGCTTCTGCTTCTTCAATCTCATCTCGGGCCAAGTCTCTCTATTCCTTCTATACGATCTTCTTTCAGTTTTTTGTATTCACCATGGTCCCAGCACCACCATTTCAGCTCTTTTGCACACACCATTCCCTCTACTGGCAACATTTTTCCTGACCTTCTCCACCCAAATAACTCTACAGAGCTGAGTTCAAGCACCCCTTACTCCACGAAGCCTTCCCAGACCTCCCTGACTCATTCTCTTCTTTCCAGTATACAGTTTCATACCACCAAGCATTTTGCCTCCACAGGTCTAATCACAAATGCAATCTTCAGTAGTTCGTATGATTTCCTAATCACTGTCTGTCTCCTTTCTTATACTGTAAGCTCCATGAAGATAAAGTAAGTTCTTACTGAGCATTGTCTCCAAGGTTGTAGATGTCCAAAACAACATTTCTGGAATGAATGAATCCTTATGTTTTCTACTTATATGCCTTGGCTCATGAAGCCAGGGAAATCCTATCCTCAGGTTTACTCATTTAAATATACCCACTCCCCAACTACCTCCCCCCCACCCCATCAAATAGCACATATAAATAAAATTAAACTGTACATTGGGGAAATGTTCAGGTCATAAAAGTAAATGAGAAAGAAGAGGACAAAAAATGTGACCCTCGGTATGCTTCCAATTTTTTTACAACAACAACAATAAAAAACCACATACACTCAGATCAAACTGTTGACAATGATTATTTTTGGCTCTTGGGATTTTAAATGACTTTTACTTTTTTTGTGCTTTTACTTGCCAAAGTTCTTACTCATTTTTACAGTGAGGATGTTCTACTTTTCTAATAAAAGAGATGTTTTTAAAGCTAAAAAGTTCTCACCCATTGTTTTAGGTTCCTTGCTGCTAAAGCAAATATCATGCAATGGGTTAGCTTCAACAGTGGGAGTTGACTGGCTCATGGTTTTGAGGCTAAGAAGAAGCCTAAAATCATGGCGTCATCAAGGTAATACTTTCTTCTTGAAGACGGGTGTTCTGGGATAGGCTGCTGGCAATCCTCAGTCCTGGGATCCTCTGTCATATGGCAATGCAAATGGTGGCCTCTCCTGGCCTCTCCCTTCTCTCCCACATTCTGTTTAGGCTCTGGCTGCACCCTCTGGCTTTTGCATGTGTCTTCCACTGGGCTTATAAAGAACTCCAGTAATCAGGATTAAAGCTCAACCTGATTCATTTGGGCTACACTTTAACTGAAACATCTTGAAGAGAAGTTATTTACCATGGGTCCACATCCACAGGAATGGGTTACGTTTTTTTTGTTTTGTTTTAGAAATAGGTTAAGTTTTAAAACACGTTTTCTGGAGTACATCGCTCCAAACCACTGCAGTGATCCTTCAAATTCCTAGCTTCACTGCTGTCTATTTCATGGAGCCTTACCATCACCACCCTTACACCCAAGTGGATGTCATCTTTCTTTCCTTTATAAAAACACAAATCTTTATGACTCGGTTGTAGTTCCAGCAATAATCGTTTCTATATTATGGTGATTTCTATACTTGTCCTACCTAGCCCCACACTAAATGAGAGCCCCTCTAAAGTGGAGTCCTGCCTTAGTCATACCTGAGTCCTTCTCTCTGCAGGGAACATCAGCATCCATTTTCTGCATGAGGTGGGGGGAAAGTCTAGACACCCCGTCCACACCCCCAGGGAAACAGGGAAGCTGGTGGGAGCCGAGGTGAGATCTGCAGTTTCATGGGATGATAAAAATTTCACCAGCAGAGGGCAACAGCGAACTAACAATGCCAGGCAAGATCAGTGAGTGTGAGTTTCTAGGACCCCTGCCAGTTATTCAAATCATCCCGGATGCCTTCCCAGTCGCCCCAACCCCACACCCATCAATACTTTAAGGTTTGGAAATTATTTCCCTCACATAATGAGTTTTTTCTAAAATCACTTCTAATATTGCTAATATTGCACAAATACATACAACACACAACTGGTATATTTCCTGATATTGAATAGAGTAACTGTCCTTCATTTACAATTGATCTTCCTGTGGCCCTCAGATTTCTTAACCAGCATTGACCATCCCTGCCCTATAAAGTAGAAGACAGGATCTTGGCGAATTAGGAATCTGCAGCCCAGGGAGAAAAACACTGAATCACTCCTACCACACACATTCAGTGAGCACCCACTGGGTTCCAGGCCCTGAATTCAATTTGGGTTTGCTTTTCAAACACAAACAGATGAAAAATGCATGGCATGAGCAAAGCAATTTCCCTCCCCCCGAGTTAAGTGGAGTCTTTAGCTAAATAATCCACATGCAATGCTTTTAATCATTTGGTTCCTCTTTCCCTGGCCCTCTCTGATCTATTTAAAATTGGGGCTCCTCAAAGCAAACACGGTATTCTAATAAAAACCCGAGTCCACAAGCCGTCTCTATTCCCAGGTCTCCTGACTTGACTTTCTGCAATTCATTTTTTTTTTCTCCCACTATCCCATGCAGCCATTCATACGCCAGACACTGTTACTAGTTACCGGGAATGCTGAGAAAATAATACTCCTTTTAAGAAATATGCAATTCTTTAGGATATAAGATGAAATTATATCAGGAAGGACTAACATGTCACCCAAAAGTATGATGAGGCTTGAGGATGGTAACGCAAGCTCACAGTGGTGGACTCAGGTGTCCCATTCCCAGCCCCAGCTCAAACAAGTGGGAAAGGAACTTCTGGTAATTATGTGATGCTCTTAAAAAGGGTTCTCTTATCAACACCTCATTTTCTGCTATTTGGTGGAGATCTCAGGGTTGGAAAAGCACAAGTTGGAAAGTACAGAACTTTTTTGAAATGTGAATAAAGAGCCAGGAGCATTCATTCATCTCTTAAATGTTTCCTTAATGTGTGCACACTATAGGGCAGATAGGATGTCCCCAAAAATATAGACAAGAAAGACCTGGAGCTATCCATTCAAGTATTCCCCAAAGAATACCTTTCTTCTGAGTGAGGGGATATCTACCTTGGGCTTGTTATTTTTGCAGCTTGATGCAGAAAAAACATTGATCACTTTTTCCCTCAGAAAACAAAGGTATATGTGGATGCTAAAATTATAATAAAACCTATCAAGAATCAGTGTTAGTGGAGCAATATATACATTTAGGGAATATATTTATGTGGAATGGATACATATATGTGCACACATACACAAATATATCAGAATATTATTTATATGTGTGTGTGTAGACACAAATGTATCATGTAAATATGACTAAGTTTTGGTTAAACATTGGCTTTTTTCATTTAGTTCCAATGGGAGTCAAAACTCAGCTTCCTCTGAGTTATGCCAGGTCTGAAGCATCCGGGGCCCATAAACAAATATGAATAATTCTTCTGTGTCTTTTCCTTAGAGAATAACAGCATCATCTATTTATTAGGAATCTTCTCTGGATCAGGCAGTTCGTCAGATGCCAAACAATCATATTACCCCTTTTAATCCTCACCAAACAATTCTGATAAATAAGATGGGAAAATGGAAGCTCAGAGAAGTTAACTCTTTTGAGTAAGATAGCTGGGATTTATCCAATATATGTTTGACTTTAAGTCCTTGAGCTTTCCATTTTACCAAATCACCATCCATTAGGAAAGTAATAAAACCTCTCCATTTAATCAACTAATATTGCTGAGTGCCTCTACTGTGTTTTAGACATTCGATAGGTGCTGGGACTCTAGACTGCTCTACAATGGCCCCATTCCTAAGGAGCAGATAATTTAATGAAGTAGAAAGGTAAGTAAATCAAGTGTCATGGCACAGAGTGATAAATAATAAGATGGACATGTGTACATAGTTCTAGGAGAGCCAGGTTAATGGTTAACATTCACTTAGTGCTTACTTTATATGAATGCCAATGCAAAGTGCATTATATGAATTACTTTATTTCAGCCATAGCAACACCGTGAAGAAGGCACTGTCATTATCTACATTTGCTAGAGAAGAAACTAAAGCATGTAGAGCTTAAATAACTTTCCTGAAGTCACCCAGCCAGAAGTTATGGAAGTGGAATTCAAACTGAGGGCTTTTCCCTCCAGAGTCTGTGCTCTTAATGAACAACTTTGCTATACTTCAGGGTATTTCAAGTTGCCTAGGCTCTGAGCAGAGCACTATTGGAAGAGAAATCTATATCCTTCTAAAAGGAAAGACCAGGGCATTTTCAGGAGATGATCTAGGGTCTGAGTCATGCTAGGAGCTTTCACCCATCCTCTTTGATCCTAGAGCTGAAGAAATTTTAGGGAGCCCTGGAAGATTTTTACATTGACCCAACCATTTGGATTGGATTCTCCTTCACAATATTTCCAAGGAGAGCTTGTCCAATCCAAAGAATTAAACCTAACCTCCACTCATGTTATCAAAAGTTCTTTAAACTCAAGGAATGCACCTCTTCTCCTGCTTCTTACTCCCCCTGCAGGTCAACTCAAACCAGAGAGCATCACTATACTGTGTCATGGTCCCAACCTCGCCTGGCACAGAGAAACTGCTCTCTGAATGTTTTTTTCTTTTCGGTGTTCATTCCTTGAGGACAAACTGCTCTTGACAAGCAGTTTGGTCAAGACTCTTAAGAACTTGTACTTTAACCAGAAATGAGTTACTATATCGACCCTACATTTCAAGTGCTAGATTCTTGAAGTGTGTGGGTTTTTCAGCCAATGGGCCTGAGTTGAAAATGCACTTGTATCACTTACCTGCTGTAAGACCCTACAAAAGTTACTAATCCTTTCAAAGATTTATTTTCCACGTCTCTACAGTGAAGATAATAATAGTGTATCCCTCAACCCTAGTGAGAATGAGCAATACCACATGTAGAACACTTAGTGCAATATAAAATACTCAAATTATTGTTAGTTATTAATATGATGATGGTCATGATGATGATGCAGACTCCTCTAAATTCCTTTAAACATATTTGCAACATTTATCACATTAAGTGAATTAACGAATGCATGATTGAACAAAATCCCCTTAAAGAAACTTTAAGCTGTTGATTATACAAAATATTTCTACATCAATTTCCTAAAAAAGGGAGGGGAGGAAAGTCATTAATTCCATTTCTATGACAAATTTCTGTCTGTTGACTTATCATGCTGACAAGACTGGACATAATTTCATTTTATTGAAGGGTATAATAGAGTTACTTTGTATTTTAAGTCAAAGACATCCTGGCATAGAGTGGTAAACAATAAGACGGAAATATGTACATAGTTCTAGGAAAGCCAGGTTAATGGTTAACATGCATTATTATGTGTGAAATTCCTTCTGCAGGTAGATGCTGCAGGAGACCTTCAAAGTTGTTTTAGCTTTCCTGGTGGTTGAAGCAAACACCACGTAACAGTTGGTTTACACAATGGGAATTCATTGACTCATGATTTTAAGTCTAGGAGAAGTCCACAATCAAGATATCATCAACACACTGCTTTCTCCCAGAAGACTGTGGCATTTTGGGACTAGCTGTCAGCAATTATTTGGTCCTTGGCTTTTCTGTTACATAGTAATGCATGTGGTGGGCATCTCCTGACTTCTGGCTTCTGTTGATTTCCATCTTGCAGCTGCTACCCTTGGATTTTTCTCTCTGTGTGACCTTCCCTATATTCCTTATAGGGAATAGATACTATTCCCTGTACTATTACACTATTATGCTATTCAATAATAGTATTAAAACCCATCCTGATTCTGCTGGGCCACACCTTAACCAAAGTAACCTCATCAAAAGGTCCTATTTATAAGAATCGGCACCCATGGAAAGAATTATGCTTAAGAACTTGTTTTTCTGGGGTACATAGCTCTAAACCACCACAGTAGATAAAGAATAGGAGCAGCTGAAACAAAGACCCGAAAGAAAGTGTCATGCCCATGAAATTGTCAACTGGAAAATTCATGCCACACTCATTTAGATACCCTGTTGCTGGAAAAAGCAGCAGTGGATTCAAATATGAGCCCAAGTCAGAAGTCACAAGGGCAGGAGCTCAGAGTCACAGCTGAAAAAAAAAAAAACCCAATGATTTATAATTGAACTGCTTCTCACTATGTGATATAAAGGCCTTTTTCTTTTATGAAGTAATGCCAGATCACCAGAATCCCCTTTTATTAATCCAAAAGATATTTTTTGAGCATCTATTATGCTCTAGGCTCTAGTGGTATAATGGGAACCAAATAAACCCCGCTCCTCTGGAATTTACATTATAGTAAAGGACATAGACAAAAACAAACAGACACATGAATATGTACTAATATGGCAGATATTTATGCATGCTATGAAAAAATTAAGCAAACTCCAAGTGGAGGATAGTAGGGAAGGGTAAGAGAGAGACTACTATATTTAGGGGAATCTGGTGTGAAAAAGTGACATTTAAGCAGAGACTTGGATGAAAGGGAGGCATGGGAATATCTGTGGGTTCTAGGTAATGTGAAGAACTGGTACAAAGATCTGAGATGGGAGCCAGCAAGGTTCATGAACCAGAAAGAAAGCCAGAATGGCAAAGGCAGAAGCAAAAGGGAAAACGTGAAAGAGAATGAGATCAGGCAGAAGTGAAATCAGATGAAGGAACAACAATTTCTTTGCAATGTATCAAGTTTTTTACTTTAAATTGTTTTTATCTGTGACTTTACAGTTTAGGGAACCAAGCCTCAATAAAGTGGCATGTACCACGTTCAAAATAGTACAGCTACGACCAGCAACCAGCTCTTCTGATCTCAAGCCCAGGCTACCCTGAGGTACTTCTAGTCTCCCAAACCATGAGACGGTAAATTCCTGTTGTTAAGCCAATCAGTATGTGTTATAAGCAACACGGGAAAATTGACAGTTATTATACTTTTAATTTTGATTTCCATTCATTAATTGCTAGTTGTACAAATACAATGATTTTCATGTTTGTCTTGTACTTAGTAACCTTCCTAAATGTACTTAGTTCTTGGAGTTTTTGTAGATTCCTTGGGATTTTCTATACAGAATATCATTCCATCTTTTCTGATCTGTCCAAATATTTTTCTTGTTTTATTATGCTGCCTAGAACTTCCAGAACTATGTTGAAAAGCAATTGTGAGAATCAACACTTTTTCCTTGTTCCAAATCTTGGGGCAAAACTGTTTTAGTTTCCTAGCTACTAAAACAAATACCATGCAATGGGTTGTCATAACAGGAATTCATTGGCTCATAGTTTCAGAAGCTAGAAGGCTTGCTTCCTCCTGGGGTCAGTATATTCTGACCGGTTGGCAATTATGGGGTTACTTGACTTTTCCATCACATGGTAATGCACATAGTGGCATCTTCTCCTTTCTCTTTCAGGTTCCAATGACTTCTTCCTTCTTCCATGGCTTTTCTTTTTGTATCAAAGTTCCTATTTACCAGTGGTTCATATCGACAGGACTGGGGATTGGGGGCTGAACATGATGAATCAATCCCCAGTAGTCTGTTCTTTAGACCCCCAAAAGACATATTCTTCCCATCTGCAAAATACAGTCCTTTCAACACGATGTCCAAAAGACCTTAAGGTACTTTAGAACAATGCTGAGTATAAAGTCTAATAAAAATCAGTTATGAGTGGGGTCCCTCCTGGGATAAAATTCCTCTGATGGATCTATGAAACCTGGAAAACAAGCTATCTACATCAAATATACAGTGGTGGGACAGGCATGGTATAAATGTTCCCATTCCAGAAGACAGAAATCAGAAGGAAAACACAGATCATAAGTCCCAAATGAGTCTGAAACCAAGCAGGGCAAACTCCAATAAAATTCAGTGTCTGAGGCCATTTATGAATTAATGTTTTGTCTTCTGGGTCTGATGGAGCAGCAGACCCACCCCTTCCAAGCACTTGGACAGTGGCCATACTCTCCCCCTGGACACTGTGGTGTAGGTCCTTCCCTCTCCAATTATTGTTATGGTGGCAAGGTTCTCTGTGAATGCCTGGGCTTGGGACCTACCATTTCTGTGTTAGTTAGATTCAGTTGTCAACTTGGCCAGGTGAGCATACCTAGTCTTGTTGCTGCGGACATAAGCCAATGGTACGTGAACCTCATCTGTTGCTAATTAAATCTGCAGTCGGCTAGGAGGCGTGTCTGCTGCAATGAGTGACCTTTGACTTAATTGGCTGGTGCTTAAATGAGAGAACGCACTGTAGCACAGCCTAAGCAGCTCAGCATTCCTCCTCTCAGCACTCGCAGCTCAGCCCAGGCCTTTGGAGATGCAGAAAGAAGTCACCTTGGGGAAAGTTGTTGGAACCCAGGGGCCTGGAGAGCAGACCAGCAGAGACCATCTTGTGCCTTCCACGTAAGAAAGAACCTCAGTGGAAAGTTAACTGCCTTTCCTCTGAAGAACCAACAAAATAAATCCCCTTTTATTAAAAGCCAATCTGTCTTTGGTGTGTTGCATTCCAGCAGCTAGCAAACTAGAACAATTTCCAAAGGGGTTGTGGCCCTCTCCCCGAATGATGGGGAACAATGCCTGCCCCTAACAAGCAACAGGATGGACCCTTTTGTCAAATTGTTTCCTCTGTGTTTCAGTTTCCTAGGCTGCTAAAGCAAATATCATTCATAAGTTTTAAATCATGGGAATTTAGTAACTCATGTTTTTTCAGGTTAATAAAAAGTCCAAATAAAGTCATCAAGGAAACGCTTTCTCCCCAAAGACCGTGGCAGTCTGGAGCTGGCTGCTGATAATCCTTGGACCAAATGGCAAGGCACATGACAATACCTTCTGTTCTCTCCCTTCTCTTCTGTATTCCATTGATTTTCAGCTTCTGGCTTCTCCTTCAGTGTCTTTCTCTCTGTGTCTGAATTTTATTCTACTTATAGAGGACTCTAGTAATGATTAAGACCCATCCTGACTGATTTGGGTCATTCTGAAGTAATTTCATCAAAAAGTCTTATTTACAAGGGATTCACAGCCACAGGAATGAATTAAGTTTAAAAACATATTTTTTCTGGGGTACATACAGTTTCAAACCATACTCTGCATTAATGAATATGATCAAATGGTTTTCTTTTTTCCCTATTAATATGGTGGACTCTGATAAATTTTTCAATAATTTGATTAATTTTCCAATATAGAACCAGCCTGCATCCTTGGAATGACCTCACTTGGTCATGGTGTATATTATTTTTTATATTTTCCTGAATTCTTTCTGCTAATATTCCTTTGAAGTTTGCAAGGTCTGAAATGATATCCCATTTCATTTCTGATCTTGGTAACATGTGTCTTCTCTCTTTCATTCTTTGTCAGTCTTCCTAGAGTTTTGTTAACTTCATTGATCTTTTCATGGAACAAATTTTATTTTTTATTGATTTTCTCCATTGTTTTTTTTTCTGTTTCATTAATTTTTGCTGTTATTATTATTATTATTATCTGGCATGGGCAGTGTCCGGGAATTGAACCTGGGTCTCTAGCATCTGCTCTTACTTTTATTATTCCCTTCCTTCTACTTGCTTTGTGTTTGTTTTCCATTTTCTAGATTCTTGAGGCGAGAACTTAGATCATTAACTTGAGACTTTTCTTCTTTTCTAATGTAAGCATTTAATGCTAAAAATTCCCTCTCAGCACTGTTTTAGCTGTGCCCCACAAATTCTGATATGTTATATTTTAATTTTCATTTGGTTAAATATACTCTTTAAAATAATTTTTCTTATTAAAGACACTTCAGGTTCACAGAAAAGTCATGCAGAAAATACTGAGTTCCCATATAACACTCCCAGCCCCTATTCACATGCAGAACAGTTTTCCCTATTATTAACATTTTTCATTTGCATGGTATCTAATGATGAAACAATATATCTATAATTTCTCTATTAACTATATTCCATACTTTACATTGGGGTTCACTGTTTGCGTTGTACAGGTCTTGTTGATGTTGTTATTAATTCTATTAACATATATACAATCTAAAATTTTCCCTTTTAATTTCACTTAAATGTATAATCAGTGCTGCTAATTGTGTTAATATTGCCACTATCATCAAGACATTTCCATCATCCTTAAAAGAAATTCTGTAATAATTAACTCCCTATAACCTACCCCACCCTGGGCCCTGGAAACATGCATTCTAGTTTCTGACTATGAATTTGCTTACTCTAATTATTTCATGTCAATGAGATCATACAAAATTTGTCCATTTGTGTCTGGTTTATTTCACTCAACATGATGTCTTCAAGGTTCATCCATGTTGCCTCATGTATCAGAACTTCATCCCTCTCATGGCTGAAAAATATTCCTTTCTAACATTTACACCATATTTTATGTATTGCTAGACACTGGATTGCTTCCATCTTTTGTCAGTTGTGGATACTGCACTATGACATCAATGTGCAATGTGTGTTCAAGTCCCAGCTTTCAATTCTATGGGTATATACCTACAAATGAGATTGCTAAGTCATATGGTAAGGAATTGCCAAATTGTTTTTCACAACGGCTGTACCATTTTTTTAGTCTGGCCAACAATGAATGGTTGTTCCTAGTCCACATCCTTTCCAACACCTGTTATTTTCCTTAGTATTTTCTAAGGAAAATACCCATTCTAGTGGGTGTGAGATGGCATCTCATTGTAGTTATGATTTGCATTTCCTTAATGGTTAAGGACATTAAACATCTTTCCATGTGCTTTTTTATTTTCTTTGATACCATCTCTTTGACTGACAGATTATTTCAAAATTTTTTGTTTAGTTTCAAAGTATTTGGAGACTTTCCTATTTCTTTGTTATTGGTTTCTACTCTGATTCCATTGTAGTCAAAGAACATATTCTGTTTGATTTTATTTCTTTTACATTTGCTGAGATTTGTTTCATGGCTCAGGATACATTTTATCTTTGTTTATGGTCCATGGGGACTTGAAAAGTATATGGATTCTGCTGTGGAGTGTTCATAAATATCAACTATATCCTGTTGGTTGAAGGTGTTGTCAGTTCTTCTGTAACCTTGTTGATTCTCTGTCTCATTGTTCAATCAATTGTTAAGAGAACAGTGTTAAAGGATCCATCTATATTTGTGGATTTTTCTACTTTGCTTTTCAGTTCTATCAGTTTCACAAATTTTGCAGCACTGTTTGGTACACAGGCATAAAGCTTGGTATATATTCTTGATAGACTGACTCTTTTATCATCACACAGAGTCCCTCTCTATTCTTGGTAATTTATTTGCTCAGAGGTCTGAAACCACAATGACTCTTGCACTATGCAGCTCTATCTACAGAACAGACCTATGGTAGCAGAGCACCACCCCACCCCCACCCTTTACATTGATTATTGATCCTAAACCCATACTACTTTCCCTATACAAGGGCACTTTAAGACAACTTAGGAACCCCATAATGTGGAGATAGTACACTGTTTGTGAATCAGGCATCATGTTTGCTCATAAGACAGTAATAATTGTTTGCTTATGATAACCCACTGTGATCCTTCAAGACCCATCTATTTTCTGCATTGGTCAAATAGGAAAGTTGAATGGGAATATATTGCAAATCACCACCCTTGCATCCTTCAAGGACTGAAGGTTATCATCGATTTAACCAAGTGATGACTCCAATTGCAGCTGCCATTCCAGATGTGGTATCATTGCTTGAGCAACTCAACAGATCCCCTGGTACCTGGCATGTAGTTTTTTTAAAAAAATTTTTATTAATAAAACCAATCAAATACAATATGAAAAATTTTTTCATCACATAGTTTTATATTCATCATCATGATCATTTCTTAGAACATTTGCATCAATTCAGAAAAAGAAATAAAAAGAAAACAGAAAAAAATTCACACATACCATATCTCTTACCCCTCCCATTCATTAATCACTAGCATTTCAATCTACTAAATTTATTTTGACCTTTGTTCCCCCTATTATTCATTTATTTTTAATCCATATGTTTTACTCATCTGTCCATAAGGTAGATAAAAGAAGCATCAGGCATAAGATTTTCACAATCACACAGTCACGTTGTGAAAGCTATATCATTATACAATCATCTTCAAGAAACATGGCTACTGGAACACAGCTCTACAACTTTCAGGTAGTTCTCTCCAGCCTCTCTGTTATGCCTTAACTAAAAAGGTGATATCTATTTAATGCATAAGAATAACCTCCAGGATAACCCCTCAGCTCTGTTTGGAATCTCTCAGCCATCGACACTTGATTTTGTCTCATTTCTCTCTTCCTCTTTCTGTCAAGAAGGTTTTCTCAATCCCTTGGTGCTGAGTTCCAGTTCATTCTAGAATTTCTGCCCATGTTGCCAGGAAAGTCCACACCCCTGGGAGTCATGTCCCATGTAGAGAGGTTGGGAGGGCAGTGAGTTTGCTTGTCGTGTTGACTGAGAGAGAGGCCATATCTGAGCAACAGAAGAGGTTCTCTTGGGGGTGACTCTTAAGCCTAAATTTAAGTAGGCTTAGCCTATCCTTTGCGGGATTAAGTTTCAGCCTATTGCTTTGGTTATTCCCACTGCTTGTGAGAATATCAAAAATTCTCCACTTGGGGAAACTGAATTTTCCCCCTTTCTCGCCATTCCCCCAAAGGGATTTTGCAAATACTTTTTTACTCACTGTTCAAATCCTTCTGGGATTTATTGAGGCATCACTCAGGACAAGCCTATAAAATCTCATGGTATATGTAATTATTGATCTGGCAAATATTTTTTTCTCAATAGCTGTCAGTAAGGACCATCAGAAATAGTCTGCATTCAGCTGGCAAGGCCAGCAGTATACCTTCACTGTCCTACCTGAGGGGCACATCAACTCTCCACCCCTATGTCATAATCTTATCCACAGGGACACTGATTGTTTCTCCCTCCCATAAGACATCACACTGGTCTACTACAGTGATGGTATCATGTTTATTGAACCTAGAAAGCAAGAAGTAACAAGTACACTAGACTTATTGTAAGACATTTGTGTGTCAGGGTTTGGGAAATACAACAAAGGTACAGGGGTCTTCCACCTCAGTGAAACTTCTAGGTGTCCAGTGGTGTGGGGTGTGTTGAGATATCCCATTTAAGGCAAAGGATAAGCTGTTGCACCTGGGTCCTCCTACCACCAAAAAAAGAGACACAATGCCTAGCTGGCCTCCTTGGACTTCTGAAACAGCATATTCTTCATTTGAGTATGTTACTTTGGCCTGTTTACTGAGTGACCAGAAAAGCTGCTAGTTTTGAGTGGGGATCAGAGCAAAGGGAAGATTTGCAACAGGTACATGCTGCTGTGCAAGCTGCTCTGCTACTTGAGCCATATGATCCAGCAGATCTTATGGTGCTGGAAGTGTCAGTGGCAAATAGAGATGCTTTCTGGAGACTTTGGCAGGTCCCTATAGGAGAGGCACAATGTAGGCCCCTAGGATTTTGGAGTAAAGTCTTACTATCTGCTGCAGGTAACTACTCTCCTTTTGAGAAACAGCTTTTGGCCTGTTACTAGGCCTTAGTAGAGACTGAATGCTTAACCATGGACCACCAAGTTACCATGAGACCTGAATTGCCTCTCATGATTTGGGAGTTGTTTGGCCCACCAAGCCATAAAGTTGAGTATGCACAAAGGCCCTCCATTATAAAATGGAAATGGGATATAAGTAATAAGGCTCAAGTAGGTCATGAAGTCACAAGTAAGTTACAAGAGGAAGTGGTCCAGATGCCCATGCCCCCCACTTCTGCTATATACCATTTTCCCCAGCCCAGAGCTAAGACCTCTTGGAGAGTTCCTTACAGTCAGTTGACTGAAAAAGAGAAAACTCAAGCTTGGTTTACAGACGGTTCTACATGATATGAAGGTACCACCCAAAAGTTGACAGCTGCAGCACTACAGCCCCTTTCTGGGATGTCCTTGAATGATAATGATGAGGGGAAATTCTAGCAGTGCATCTGGTTGTTCATTTAGCTTGGACTGAGAACTGGCCAGAGGTGCATTTGCATATGTCAGAGACCTGGAAGGAGCATGATTGGAAAATCGGTGACAAAGAGGTCTGGGGAAGAGGTATATGGATAGACCTTTCTGAGTGGGCAAAAAACATGAAGATATTTGTGTCCCATATGAATGTTCACCAGACGATGAGTTTGGCAGAAAAAGGTTTTAATAATCAAGGAAATAAGATGATCCGTTCTTTGGATACAAGTCATCATCTTTCCCCAGACACTCCTGTCATTGTCCAGTGGGATCAGGAAGAAAGCACACATGGTAGTAGGGATGGAGTTTATACATGGGTTCAGCAACATGGACTTCTATTCACCAAGGCTGATCTGGCTATGGTCACTGCTAAGTGCCCAATCTACCAGCAGCAGAGACCCATATTCTGTCCCTGATTTGGCACCATTCCCCAAGGTGATCAGCCTGCTACCTGGTGGCAGGTTGATTACATTAGACCACTTACATCAAGAAAGAGGCAGCGATTTGTTCTAACTGGAATAGACACATATTCCAGATATGGTTTTGCCCCTGCATGCAGTGCTTCTGCCAAAAATACTATCTGTGGACTTACAGAATGCCTTATCATGGTATTCCCATGGAACCCACTTCACAGCAAATGAGGTGCAGGAATGGGCATATGCTCATGGAATTCTCTTGTCTTACCATGTTCCCCATCATCTAGAAGCAGCTGGGTTGATAGAATAGTGCAATGGCTTTTTGAAGAACCAATTACGGTGACAACTAGGTAGCAATACCTCACAGGGTGGGGGCAATCTTGTCCAGGAGGCTGTGTGTGCTCTGAATCAGTGTCCACTCTATGGTGCTGTTTCTCCTATAGCCAGGATTCACAGGTCCAGGAATCAAGGGGTGGAAATATGAGTGACATCAGTCACTATCAATCCCCCAGTGATCCACTAGGAAAATTTTTGCTTCCTGTCCCTGAAACTTTAAACTCTGTTGGTATACAGGTCCCAGTTCCAAAAGGAGTAGTATTCCCACCAGGAGACACAACAATAATTCCACTGAACTGGAAGTTAAGACTACCACCTGGCCATTGGACTTCTCAATGTCTGAATCTACAGGCAAGGCCAGGGATAATTGTACTGGCTGGGGTGATTGATCCTGAATATCAAGGGGAAGTAGGACTGCAACTACACAATGGAGGTAAGGAGGAGTTTTCCTGGAATGCAGGAGATCCCCTAGGGCATATATTAATACTAACATGCTCTGTGATTAAAGCCAATAGAGAACTGCAACAGCCCTATCCAGGCAGGACTACTAATGACCCAGAAACTTCAAGAATAAAGGTTTGGGTTACCCCACCAGGCAAAGAACCACAGCCAGCTGAAGTGCTAGCTGAGGATAAAGAGAACATGGATGGGTAGTAGAAGAAAGGAGTGATTAATGTGAACTAGGACCATGTGACCAGTTACAGAAATGAGGACTGTGATGGTATGAAGAGTTCCTCCAATTTTTTTTTTATTAATTAAAAAAAAATTAACAAAACATTTAGAAATCATTCCATTCTACATGTACAATCAGTAATTCCTAATATCATCACATAGTTGCATATTCATCATTTCTTAGTACATTTGCATCTATTTAGAAAAAGAAATAAAAAGACAACAGAATAAGAATTAAAACGATAATAGAGAGAAAAAAAACCTATACCTCACATGCAGCTTCATTCAATGTTTTAACATAATTGCATTACAATTAGGTAGTATTGTGCTGTCCATTTCTGAGTTTTTATATCCAGTCCTGTTGCACACTCTGTATCCCTTCAGCTCCAATTACCCCTTCTCTTCTTTTTTTTTTTAATTAACAGAAAAAAAGAAATTAACCCAACATTTAGAAATCGTACCATTCTACATATGCAATCAGTAATTCTTAACATCATCACATAGATGCATGATCATCGTTTCTTAGTACATTTGCATTGGTTTAGAAGAACTAGCAACACAACCAAAAAAGATATAGAATGTTAATATAGAGAAAAAAATAAAAGTAATAATAGTAAAAACAAAACAAAACAAAACAAAAACCTATAGCTCAGATGCAGCTTCATTCAGTGTTTTAACATGATTACTTTACAATTAGGTATTATTGTGCTGTCCATTTTTGAGTTTTTGTATCTAGTCCTGTTGCACAGTCTGTATCCCTTCAGCTCCAATTGCCCATTGTCTTACCCTGTTTCTACTTCCTGCTGGACTCTGTTACCAATGACATATTTCAAATTTATTCTCGAATGTCCATTCACATCAGTGGGACCATACAGTATTTGTCCTTTAGTTTTTGGCTAGACTCACTCAGCATAATGTTCTCTAGGTCCATCCATGTTATTACATGGTTCATAAGTTTATCCTGTCTTAAAGCTGCATAATATTCCATCGTATGTAAATACCACAGTTTGTTTAGCCACTCTTCTGTTGATGGACATTTTGGCTGTTTCCATCTCTTTGCAATTGTAAATAACGCTGCTATAAACATTGGTGTGCAAATGTCCGTTTGTGTCTTTGCCCTTAAGTCCTTTGAGTAGATTCCCAGCAATGGTATTGCTGGGTCGTATGGCAATTCTATATTCAGCTTTTTGAGAACCACCAAACTGCCTTCCACAGTGGTTGCACCATTTGACATTCCCACCAACAGTGGATAAGTGTGCCTCTTTCTCCGCATCCTCTCCAGCACTTGTCATTTTCTGTTTTGTTGATAATGGCCATTCTGGTGGGTGTGAGATGATATCTCCTTGTGGTTTTGATTTGCATTTCTCTAATAGCCAGGGACATTGAGCATCTCTTCATGTGCCTTTTGGCCATTTGTATTTCCTCTTCTGAGAGGTGTCTGTTCAAGTCTTTTTCCCATTTTGTAACTGGATTGGCTGTCTTTTTGTTGTTGAGTTGAACAATCTCTTTATAAATTCTGGATACTAGGCCTTTATCTGATATGTCATTTCCAAATATTGTCTCCCATTGTGTAGGCTGTCTTTCTACTTTCTTGATGAAGTTCTTTGATGCACAAAAGTGTTTAATTTTGAGGAGCTCCCATTTATTTATTTCCTTCTTCAGTGTTCTTGCTTTAGGTTTAAGGTCCATAAAACCGCCTCCAGTTGTAAGATTCATAAGATATCTCCCAACATTTTCCTCTAACTGTTTTATGGTCTTAGACCTAATGTTTAGATCTTTGATCCATTTTGAGTTAACTTTTGTATAGGGTGTGAGACATGGGTCTTCTTTCATTCTTTTGCATATGGATATCCAGTTCTCTAGGCACCATTTATTGAAGAGACTGTTCTGTCCCAGGTGAGTTGGCTTGACTGCCTTATCAAAGATCAAATGTCCATAGATGAGAGGGTCTATATCTGAGCACTCTATTCGATTCCATCGGTCGATATATCTATCTTTATGCCAATACCATGCTGTTTTGACCACTGTGGCTTCATAATATGCCTTAAAGTCAGGCAGCGCGAGACCTCCAGCTTTGTTTTTTTTCCTCAAGATGTTTTTAGCAATTTGGGGCACCCTGCCCTTCCAGATAAATTTGCTTATTTGTTTTTCTATTTCTGAAAAATAAGTTGTTGGGATTTTGATTGGTATTGCATTGAATCTGTAAATCAGTTTAGGTAGGATTGACATCTTAACTATATTTAGTCTTCCAATCCATGAACACGGTATGCCCTTCCATCTATTTAGGTCTTCTGTGATTTCTTTTAACAGTTTTTTGTAGTTTTCTTTATATAGGTTTTTTGTCTCTTTAGTTAAATTTATTGCTAGGTATTTTATTCTTTTAGTTGCAATTGTAAATGGGATTCGTTTCTTGATTTCCCCCTCCGCTTGTTCATTGCTAGTGTATAGAAATGCTACAGAATCTTGAATGTTGATCTTGTAACCTGCTACTTTGCTGTACTCATTTATTAGCTCTAGTAGTTTTGCTGTGAATTTTTCCGGGTTTTTGACGTATAGTATCATATCATCTGCAAACAGTGATAGTTTTACTTCTTCCTTTCCAATTTTGATGCCTTGTATTTCTTTTTCTTGTCTAATTGCTCTGGCTAGAACCTCCAACACAATGTTGAATAATAGTGGTGATAGTGGACATCCTTGTCTTGTTCTTGATCTTAGGGGGAAAGTTTTCAATTTTTCCCCATTGAGGATGATATTGGCTGTGGGTTTTTCATATATTCCCTCTATCATTTTAAGGAAGTTCCCTTGTATTCCTATCTTTTGAAGTGTTTTCAACAGGAAAGGATGTTGAATCTTGTCAAATGCCTTCTCTGCATCAATTGAGATGATCATGTGATTTTTCTGCTTTGATTTGTTGATATGGTGTATTACATTAATTGATTTTCTTATGTTGAACCATCCTTGCATACCTGGGATGAATCCTACTTGGTCATGATAGATAATTCTTTTAATGTGTTGTTGGATATGATTTGCTAGAATTTTATTGAGGATTTTTGCATCTATATTCATTAGAGAGATTGGTCTGTAGTTTTCTTTTTTTGTAATATCTTTGCCTGGTTTTGGTATGAGGGTGATGTTGGCTTCATACAATGAATTAGGTAGTTTTCCCTCCACTTCGATTTTTTAGAAGAGTTTGAGGAGAGTTGGTACTAATTCTTTCTGGAATGTTTGGTAGAATTCACATGTGAAGCCATGTGGTCCTGGACTTTTCTTTTTAGGAAGCTTTTGAATGACTAATTCAATTTCTTTACTTGTGATTGGTTTGTTGAGGTCATCTATTTCTTCTTGAGTCAAAGTTGGTTGTTCATGTCTTTCTAGGAACCCATCCATTTCATCTAAATTGTTGTATTTATTAGCGTAAAGTTGTTCATAGTATCCTGTTATTACCTTCTTTATTTCTGTGATGTCAGTAGTTATGTCTCCTCTTCCATTTCTGATCTTATTTATTTGCATCCTCTCTCTTCTTCTTTTTGTCAGTCTTGCTAAGGGCCCATCAATCTTATTGATTTTCTCACAGAACCAACTTCTGGTCTTATTGATTTTCTCTATTGTTTTCATGTTTTCAATTTCATTTATTTCTGCTCTGATCTTTGTTATTTCTTTCCTTTTGCTTGCTTTGGGATTAGTTTGCTGTTCTTTCTCCAGTTCTTCCAAGTGAACAGTGAATTCCTGCATTTTTGCCTTTTCTTCTTTTATGATATAGGCATTTAGGGCAATAAATTTCCCTGTTAGCACTGCCTTTGCTGCATCCCATAAGTTTTGATATGTTGTGTTTTCATTTTCATTTGCGTCGAGGTATTTACTAATTTCTCTTGCAATTTCTTCTTTGACCCACTGGTTGTTTAAGAGTGTGTTGTTGAGCCTCCACGTATTTGTGAATTTTCTGGCACTCCGCCTATTATTGATTTCCAACTTCATTCCTTTATGATCCGAGAAAGTGTTGTGTATGATTTCAATCTTTTTAAATTTGTTAAGACTTGCTTTGTGACCCAGCATATGGTCTATCTTTGAGAATGATCCATGAGCACTTGAGAAAAAGGTGTATCCTGCTGTTGTGGGATGTAATGTCCTATAAATGTCTATTAAGTCTAGCTCATTTATAGTAATATTCAGATTCTCTATTTCTTTATTGATCCTCTGTCTAGGTGTTCTGTCCATTGATGAGAGTGGGAATTGAAGTCTCCAACTATTACGGTATTTGTGTCTATTTCCCTTTTCAGTGTTTGCAGTGTATTCCTCATGTATTTTGGGGCATTCTGGTTCAGAGCATAAATATTTATGATTGTTATGTCTTCTTGTTTAATTGTTCCTTTTATTAGTATATAGTGTCCTTCTTTGTCTCTTTTAACTGTTTTACATTTGAAGTCTAACTTGTTGGATATTAGTATAGCCACTCCTGCTCTTTTCTGGTTGTTATTTGCATGAAATATCTTTTCCCAACCTTTCACTTTCAACCTATGTTTATCTTTGGGTCTAAGATGTGTTTCCTGTAGACAGCATATAGAAGGATCCTGTTTTTTAATCCATTCTGCCATTCTATGTCTTTTGATTGGGGAATTCAGTCCATTAACATTTAGTGTTATTACTGTTTGGATAATATTTTCCTCTAACATTTTGCCTTTTGTATTATATATATCATATCTGACTTTCCTTCTTTCTACACTCTTCTCCATACCTCTCTCTTCTGTCTTTTTGTATCTGACTCTAGTGCTCCCTTTAGTATTTCTTGCAGAGCTGGTCTCTTGGTCACAAATTCTCTCAGTGACTTTTTGTCTGAGAATGTTTTAATTTCTCCCTCATTTTTGAAGGACAATTTTGCTGGATATAGGAGTCTTGGTTGGCAGTTTTTCTCTTTTAGTAATTTAAATATATCATCCCACTGTCTTCTAGCCTCCATGGTTTCTGCTGAGAAATCTACACATAGTCTTATTGGGTTTCCCTTGTATGTGATGGATTGTTTTTCTCTTGCTGCTTTCAAGATCCTCTCTTTCTCTTTGACCTCTGACATTCTAACTAGTAAGTGTCTTGGAGCACACCTATTTGGGTCTAATCTCTTTGGGGTGCGCTGCACTTCTTGGATCTGTAATTTCAGGTCTTTCATAAGAGTTGGGAAATTTTCAGTGATAATTTCTTCCATTAGTTTTTCTCCTCCTTTTCCCTTCTCTTCTCCTTCTGGGACACCCACACACGTATATTTGTGCGCTTCATATTGTCCTTGAGTTCCCTGATACCCTGTTCAAATTTTTCCATTCTTTTCCTGATAGTTTCTGTTTGTTTTTGGAATTCAGATGTTCCATCCTCCAAATCACTAATTCTATCTTCTGTCTCTTTGAATCTATCATTGTAGGTATCCATTGTTTTTTCTATCTTTTCTACTTTATCCTTCACTTCCATAAGTTTTGTGATTTGTTTTTTCAGTTTTTCCATTTCTTCTTTATGTTCAGCCCATGTCTTCTTCATGTCCTCCCTCAATTTATCGATTTCGTTTTTGAAGAGGTTTTCCATTTCTGTTCGTATATTCAGCATTAGTTGTCTCAGCTCCTGTATCTCATTTGAACTATTGGTTTGTTCCTTTGACTGGGCCATATTTTCAATTTTTTGAGCGTGATCCGTTATCTTCTGCTGGCATCTGCGCATTTAGACAGATTTCCCTGGGTGTTGGATCCAAAAGTTTGGAAGATTTTTCTGTGAAATCTCTGGGTTCTGTTTTTCTTATCCTGCCCAGTAGGTGGCACTCGTGGCACACGTTTGTCTGCGGGTTCCACCAGTAAAAGGTGCTGTGGGTCCTTTAACTTTGGAAAACTCTCGCCATCCGGGAAGTTCGCTAGCCAAAGCGGCTTGGAAGAGTGCCAGCCGGCCCGGGGTCCGAACGCAGGGAGGGTTGCTGGCCGCCGCAGCCCGGGAAAGCGCCCGTCCGAATTTCCTAGTCAGCCCGGGGCGCCAAGCATGGCGGGAGGGTGCCAACAGCAGCGGCCTGCCCGGGAGAGTGCACCGTTTCCAGGGAGTCACGGGTTTGGAAGGGGCCCCCCCCCCCCCCGTCACCGTACTCCACAGCCTGGGGATTTCCGATCCAATTCTCTCAGTTGGTCCGGGGGGCCGCGCGTGGTGTGGGCGCCAGCCGCTGCGGTTTGAGGGGACCGCCTGTCCAATTCTCCCAGCCGGCCCGGGAAGGGGGAAGGGAGTGACTCCGGCCACTTGCCGCCCCGCCCGGTGAAGCCCGCGCCCCTCGGCGATCTCACCCGAGCGGGTTCTCTCAGCCAGCCAGCTGTTCCAGGATGGGGTACGCTGTCTTTGTTATCTCTGTCGTGGCTTTGGGGGCTGTTCTGTATCATTTCTACTCCCCTAGTAGCTGTTCTGGAGGAGAAACTAAGATCCGTGCATCTTACTAAGCCGCCATCTTCTCCCCTCCAATTTTTTTATGAGTATGTTTATAATTGTCCATAAAACAAATACCTGGTTTTCTTCTTATCATATGACATAAGGTGTATTGTTTATGTCATAGTGTTTCAGTTATATGATACCAAGTTTAAGAGTGAATGTTACTTAAGGATTTACACCCTAATTCTGGAGAGATTTAGTACATTTCTGGTTGTATGCAGGGCAGTTGAGTATTGCTAGGTGAAACACACGTCTATTCTTGTGTTCTATTTGGAATTTAAGCATGTTTTAAGGGATGCGTATATCTGCAAAGTTGACAAGGGGTGGGCTGTGATGGTTAGGTTCTGGTGTCAACTTGGCCAGGTGATGGTGCCCTGTCATCTGGTCAGGCAAGCACTGGCTTAACCATTACTGCAAGGTTATTTCATGGCTGGTTGATAATACTGAGGCCTAGTTTATTAAATCATCAGTCAGCTGATTGCAGCTGTAGCTGATCACATCTAGACCAACTAAGTGCTGCCAGCAAACAAGATAATCCAACCAGTTTGAGTTGATTCAATTGGTTATGGAATTTTAAGGGAGAAGACAGAATCTCACTTCTTCAGCCAGCAGGTCTCTCCTATGGAGTTCATCGAGCTGCCAGCTTCACGACCTGCCCTAGGGATTTTGGACTCTTGCATCCCCACTTGTGTGAGACACTCTTATAAGTCTTATATTTAGAGATATCTCCCCTTATTTCTGTTTCTCTAAAGAACTCTAATTCCCATACCATGTGGCAAAAACTGTTGTGAGCACTTTACATATATTAACTAATGGCAGAGATGAATTAAGAGATTTGCACAAACAAAGTCGCATAGCTAGTAAGTAATGTAGCTGGGATTTGGCTGCATCAAACTTTTTTTGTCTCTTGGCTCTCTCTGACTCCTCTCAAATTGTTAGCAATAGTGGAAAACAAACACTTCATTTGTGATGCAGGAGCTATTTGCCCTTACTGTCCTATTATGCAGGTCACTCAGGGACCATTAGCTATCTGGATAAAGCTGCTACCATGGGGAATTTATTGAGAAAATGTGGTTAATTAAATGGTTGTCTAAAACATGCAGCCAGTATATAAATGGATCCTGGCAACAGAGAGCACCTCTCTCTGTTTCTGCCAGAGTCCTGCCACAGGTCATTAACATCTTGATAGATTTCATAAACTTTTCAGTCCAAGTACTATCACCCACAGACAAAGGCAAATCTTTAGGCCTTGAGTTGTTTGAAGGCCACGGAGGAAGCACTTGCCAGACAGACCTTGCTTGTGTTGGAGAATAGCTTCAAATAGCAGATGACTCTATCAGAATTAAATTTGAATCAAGCCCATGATAGGTTCTGAGCTCCTACCACATGCCAGACCTGACACTGTGCTAAGTGGGAGTTGAGTAGAGATGAGTTTGGGCAAAGATGAATTAGAAGAAGGCCTTGCCTCAAGAAATATTTTCTTCAAAATACACCCAATGACCTATAATGCAGGATAATGTGAGCACAAAGAAGGGAGAAAAGGTTCTTCTTGTTGAATTTATGTGGAAAGTTTTTATTAGACATGATGTCTCTGACAGACAGGAAATGTCAGTACCAGCAGAGAGGAGCAGAAGAAGACAAGTAGAGGAAACTGGTTGAGTACTATCACGATGCTAGACATTGTGTCAGGAATTTGTGGGGAACAGCAGGATGTTCAAATTGACTGATACGATGTGCTAAGAGGAGGAATGGCAAAGAACAAAAAAGAGGCTGGAGAGGGAAATTTGGTCCATGGCATGAAGGACCTTGAGGAAATACCAGAGTGTAGAGGCAGTGGGGACCCACTGAAGTCCTGAGGCCATGAACGTGAGATTTATTTAGATATGTGCTTCTCAAACTGCAATATGCATCAGAATCACCTGGGGATCCTGTGAAAAGGCAGATGTAGCTAGTAGGGCTGGGGCGTGGCCTGAGATTGGATTTGGCTAATAAACTAGCAGGTGAGTCTGCATTACTAATCCCAGAGCTACACTTTGAATAACAAAGGTCTAGAATAGATGAAAGCATGAAAAAATGGATGGGTTTGGATAGAAGCCTCATTTCAGAGCATTACCTTAATCTACATGTCCTTTTATCATTCAATTCCTTGTGACTAAAAATGATTAAAAATCCCTGATTTTGAGGGTTTTAGTCTTGTATTTTTACAGTATTAGTAGTGTTTTTCATTTAGAAGTAGTTCAGTGCATAACCCATCAGCAGTCCCCACTATTCCCTAAATGTACATGACTTCTGAGTCGATTCTAGGCAAAGACTAAATAAAATCAAATGAACAGCAAAAGCCAGAGAAAGATCTGGAGAGAAAAAGAGGTAAAGGTCTCTGAACCTGCCCAATAAGTCTTTGACCCTCCTCCCTGCAAACAAAAGACAATCAACAAAGAAACCAGACACAGGTGCAAAGATCACTTAACCAATTTAAACTGCAGTGATCTCTGTGTCCAGAGATGAAAAATCACAAAAGGTAGTGAGAACAGTGTAATGAGAAGACAGCTAGGCTGGGACAGAGGTCTCATGAAGTCAAGTCCGCTCGGTGACCCTTAACAGTGACTGCCCTTGGTCAGGTCATTTAATCTCTGGGTTTCTTCATCCATAAAATAAATGACAATAGTTACACCCTGCCTCCTCTCAAGGGTCTGGTAGTGTGTGCAAAAGCAAAGACATGCAGGATTGCTTTGGGAATCTGTGTCCTGCAAAAAGGTACCCTGTGCCTGGAAAGAGACTCCTGATGCCCTGTTCCTCATCTCTTCCTTGTCTCCCAAGAAGCTTCTCTTTTCAGTCAAACATCTGAGATGTCTCTTTCTTCTGAGAAATTTCAATTAAGCAGAGATGCCCTGCATACTTCCACTTACCGCACCAAATCCAAAACACAAAATTCAAAATGTATCCAGTATGTTGCTGCAGGAGGAAACACAATGGGATCTGTGAGGAGATGCCAAGTATGAAAGAGGCAGCCCTTTTCCTGCTAGGAGGCTACAGTCTAATAATGAGGCACATATGGAATCTTTGCATAATAGTGAAAGGATATTTTAGCAAGAGTCAGGCAGCATAATGTGTTGGTGTGCGAGCTCTGCTATTTAGGGATCTATTACCCTTCTGAGCCTTGATTTTCTCATCTGTAAAATGGAGGTAACACTTCCTAACTCAGACAATTACTATAAAGACTAATTTAAATGCAGGAGAGCTTTTTAAAAAAACTACAGAGTGCTATAGAAATATTACTTCTATTTTTATCAAATACTATATGGGGAATGCCTTATATTTTTTCATTTCTCTTTCTAAACATGAAATCTTCCTCTGTCCTACTACTAAATATGCTTAACTCCACGCTTCGATTGCAAATGAATAATAATAATCCCTTAAATGTATGTAGCCTTTTATAATTTGGAAAGTAATTGCCCAATAGTAGGTGAATGCGTGATCTCACAAAAACTAGCTGGTAACCAGGAAAAACTGCTTAGCTCGTAAAAATAAAGGAGGAAACATAAGCTAAGAAAAGTGTGATTTAGAGAAGATCATCCATCACTTCTCAGCCTTTGGGCAAAGATCAAGTTTAGAGAAGATCACCAAAATTATAGGCATTATGCCAACATAATGACAGAACATGGAAAGCACTTACCAAGTTAAAAAAAAATGCTCAGTGATGCTGGCTATTGACACTGTAACATCCTTTAAGAAAAATGTATGGAGAAAATCTGAAATGATACATACCAAAAATTAACAGTGGTGGTGCATCTGTCAAGAACAATGATATTCTAATGGACCAAAAAAAAAAGTTAAAACAAATTCATTAATTCATAATTCACAGCTATAGAGATAGTATGTAGCAGATGTCTTTCAGGGCTCTTCCTATAACACCAGGCTGCCCCTTTAACTCCACTTTTATCATACCATCTCCATCTATGCATTTGACTTGAGTAGTTATTAAGATTTCACTTAATTATTATACCACAGCCTGGGATAGGAACCAGGTGGGATGGGGGGTAAAGTGGGCAATGAAACATCTCATAAATATTGTCACAAAAATGAAAAGCAAGAATTACTTGATCACAGCTACCACAGGCAAGTCATCTCATTAAAAGGAGCAAGAACAACAGTCTTCTACACTTAACCACTAATGTGTCTCCTTAACTACCATAGACAAAGCACCTTGAGTATACTCTGCTGAAGAACTACTTTCTTGTCATCATCTTACATTTTTGTAGACACTGTAGAGTGTCAAAATGTTCTGCTCAGGGCCAGTTTAATGGATCACATATAAAAGAGTACACATGATTTATTTTAAACCTACTTTCCCAAGAAAGAGTGAAAGACAAAGAGACAAAGTTCACCCTATCTTAATAGCTAAAGAGGCAGATTAAGCTCCTGAATGGGCTGGGTTGACAGACTAGCCCCAAAAGGAGACTTCTTAGGATATTCTTTACAGTTTTGGCTTATATGGAATCCAGCTGATGTTTCTGGTTGTGTCTCACCAATCCCCTTCTGGACCTCTCTTTCCATCTTTTTTGTCTTCCTCCTAAGGGTCTGAAACTTGTTTTTCTAATTTAGTTGAACAATATATCTGTATCAGTTAAGAACTTCACAAAGCTGATCACCTGAGCTACTTTACATGCCATCTCTTGGAAAATTCCTTTATTGACTTAACATATTTTTATGCCCTTAGCTTTTCTAGCAGGCAATTTTATAAGAAAAAAAGCATGTCAGGATTACTGTTGCTTTTGAGTAACTATTGTTGAAGATAGTATCTGTTATGTTAAACTACTCAAAATCTCTATATGGATTATCTACAGACACTTCACACACGTATTTCCCCCAAAAACATGAACTCCGCAAGTTCTGTAAATGGTGGATGACAAGATGTTTGGGAAAACTTAGATTATGTGGAGGACAAAGTTCCTTCTACAAGATTTTGTCATACAGTCATTTTTCAATAAAGGACTATTTTTTCTCTCAACTCTCTACTGGTGGTAAATCAACACACATTTCCCAGGCCAAAACCCAAGAGATCCCCCTAGACTCCTTCCTCCTAGACAATTAAAACACAAAGACCCACAAATCACAGCTCTGACTGTTATCAGTTCAGCTTGGAATGAATGCACATTTCAATATATGCTCTAGGATGCACAATGGAATTACTTGAAGCCTTTCTCCTTTAAATTAAGCAGCATGTTGCACTTTCAAAAGAGAGGGTGCTAGAGGGATATTGCAGGAGAAAAAGGCTTATAATTTCCAGCAAAAGTTGAGGACCCACCAGTGTGGGTATGAGAAGAGCTAGTGAAGGCTGGAGCAGGGGGCCTAGAAGGCAATTCCTCTGAGCCTTGCACCCTCTGCCTGGCCAAATTTTTTCTGCAGCTTCCCGCCTCTGTTCATCAATGAAAAGAGTGATCTTTTGTTGAATTGGATAATAGTTTTCAAATACTGGAAGAATATATTCTCAATGTTTTTGTGTTATTACAGCATAACAGCTACAGACATGCACACTTTTTCTCCACTGCTTTCTTAAGATTATGCAATCAGCATAACAACAAATCAAGCTCTTCTCTGCTGATTTCTGTGGCAGGAAAACTGCCCTCATGGCTGATTTCAAACTACCGAAATGACATCACTGAATACAGGGTTGGGAAGAGATGTTCGGTAATACACCATTATATAGTACTTCTACCACACCAATAGAATTGGTATAAATAACCCAAAAGCTTGCATAACAGTAAAATGCAGTAGTATAATCAATCAGAAAGTGATTTTTTGGGGGGAGGTGCATGGTTCGGCTTTCAAAATTTCTGAAAGTTTACCTATTGCCTTTCATGAGTGAGTGTGAAACGGCAAAATGTGGTGCAAACTCCTCTTCCTGACTTCCCAACTTCTATACAATTCCTGATCACTATCTTTACTTTGCATTGTCCATTTTTATGTGAGGTTTGTATTTCATTAATAATCCACTTCAAATCGTTTTATAGAAACAAACAATAAACTTATAAGCAGATAAACTACTCCTTTTCAACTTGAAATTAATAAAAACTCATGGTATGATATGAAAAAAATGCATTTGTATTTTAACATGCATCTTTTAAGAATTGAAAAGTCTTTAAGACTACAGAAACTCACCTTGGCGGCATGTGGGTGGTTTGGAGAAGGAAAGGAAAGAGATGTGGTCATATTTTGGAAAAGAGATAATTCCCCAGAAACTCTAAAACCATGTCACAGTGGAAGCCACCTTCTGGTAGTCCTGACACCACTTAGAAGGCTAGCTCGGATTAAGACACTCTTAAGAATAAGTAAAAGAGGATCAATTCCAGTACAAGATTACTAAAAGATGAGCCTCTAGGAGTCTAATGACCAAAACTTGAGCTAGGTTGGTCAATTTCCTCCCACCTGCAATCTGTGTCTCTTTAGGAAGAATTCAGAGCCCACTTAGCCTCAATACTAATGCAAAAGATGCCACCCAGTGTCCTTGCTCTTCATCTGGCCCCTTCATTTTCCCCTACCTCTGTTTCTCATCTTTACAATGGGAATCATAAAAATAGCAAGGTTGTAGTGAAGATAAAGCAAGTTCATGGGTGTATGAATGATTTGTAATTTGCTGTATATTTATGTAAAGCATTTTTACTGTCTATTCTGAGGTTGGAATCCTTATCTGAAAGCAGACATTCTTCAGACTACTGGATGAGCAGCCAGGGGATTCCCTTGTCCATAGAAGGGGCTGAAAGTAAATATGCACAAAGAAAGCCTTGTTATTTCTGTCTCACACACAGAGACACACACAAGGTATGAGGTATGAAGATATAATATTGTGTGGATGGTGAAGTGGGGGAGGCTGTACTACAGCCCCTGTAATCCAGGAGGACTGAATGGATGAACTTTGTTCCATAAAAAAGAAAAAGAAGAAATGAGGCAAGAGTTGTCCCAGGTTCTTATTTTTGCTGAATCTATTCATTTGTTTACTAAATTTAGTTTTTGTGTTGTGATGTTGTTGTTTTGTGTTTTTGTTTTCTGTTTTGCCTTTCCCTGTGTTGATGCATTGCAAGCAACCTAAAAAGACTTAACCGTGAAAGATCATTCAGAGCCTTCATGCATGCTCCTTCTGACAAAGGGCCTCCCATCTTCTGCCAAGTCACAGTAACTAAGAGTCTCATTCATTTAATGCAGATGCCTGGACAATCTTGTTCTGGCTGCTATTTCCATTCCAACAAGGAGCTCTGACCCGATTATTAAAGCTTAACAGACAAAGAAAAGAAACTGGCAAATTCTTACTATAGTAGAAATGACTAAAATCAGATATATATTTTTTGAGAATAGCTTTTGGCATGGAGTAGGGATTAGAGTATTTTGGCAGAGAAGAAGATCAAAAAGAACACAAAGGACCTAGTACTTAAAGAAGATAAATGAGGTACCAAAGTGCAAAGGATGAAAGTCCAACAGCAAAAAAGCAAAGACAATGACATAAAATTTCACGTGCAAAGTATGCAACCTCCCCTACTGCCCTTCATTCATGTAAATACCATGAAACTAAAGAAACATAGAAAAACTAGCTGCCAAATAGACCTTGCCTACTCTTCCAACTTCCTATTAGGTTTGGAGCTGGGTTCCCAGCGTGAGTCTTTAAGACACAGCTGTTCATATTTATCTGTTGATTTTACCAATTTTATTAGTCAGGGCTCTCTAGGGAAACAAAACCCACAGGTTATTTCTGTAAATATCTTATAAAAAATCATCTCAAGCAACTCTGGGGATGCACAAGTCCAAATTCCATAGGGCATGCAAGCTGGGAACTATGATGAAGGTTTACGACGAATTCCCTAGAGAAGCTGTCTGGCTGAAGTGGAGATGACATCGTGGGACATGGCTCCCGGGGATGAGCCTAGACCTGGCATTGTGGGATTGAGAAGACTGCTTGGCCAAAAGGGAGAAGAGAAATATAACAAAATAAAATTTCAGTGACTGAGGGATTTTAAATAGAGTCAAGAGGCCATTCTGGAGGTTATTCTTATGCATTATATGGTTATTTCTTTTTAGTTTTTAGTATATTAGAACAGCTGGAAGAAAATACCTGAAACTGTTGAACTATAACCCAGTAGCCATGATTCTTGAAGATGAATGGATAACTATATAGCTTTCACAGTGTAACCACATGATTGTAAAAACCTTGTGACTGACACTCCCTTTACCCAGTGTATGGAGAGATGAGTGAAAAAACAAGAACAAAAAATAAATAAATAATAGGGGTGAATAGGAGATATGGGGTGTTCTTTCTTTACGTTTTTTTTTTTATTCTTGTTTATTTTTTTGGAATAATGGGAATGTTAAAAACGTTGATCATGGTGATGAATGTGCAAATATATGATGATACTGTGAACTATTGATTGCACACTTTGGATGATTGCATGGTATGTGAATATATCTCAATAAAATTACATTAAAAAGTGAGTTAATGAAAAGCCTAAATTATGTTTTCCTTTGTATTAGAGGGAAACAAGAGATAAATAGTAATTGACAGAATTGAAAGAAAGGCAGAGGCTTTCGAAAATCAGCCTTTCCCCAATAGTTAGTGCTCGTGAACAGAGGCAGCACTAAGTTCTGTTTAAAGTATACTATGGGTTTGGCACTTTCTAGGAATTTTACTCATGTCATATGATTTAATCTTCAAAAGAGCAAGAACTCTTCAGATTCTTTTCAGATACATTTTATCACCTCCATTTTATAGATGAGGAATCAAAGGTCCTGAAATGAATGGACAAGTTGGGTTTCAAAAGTTCATTCCTATTCAATTCTTGGAATCAGTTTGAAGCACTAGCATATGTGGTGCACAGCAGTCCTCTCTGTTGATCTAGTTCTACTTCCTATTGACGGAGGGGTTTGTTCTGTTTGCATGGATGCTTCGATATGCAAGAGTTGCCCTCCTGAAATTTGTTCAATTTTTTTTCTTAAAATGATTCTTCACTTAAGATGTAGGAATTGCTGAGCTTCTCTTTTGGGTCATTTAGTGATCACGTTAAAAACCAGGAAATAAAACTTATTAAACCCATTAGGTATCTAAAGTCAGAAGTATAAACAGCATTATCCATTTGATATTATGAATTATGCCATAGAAAAGAGTTTCCTCCTTTCCTAATTATAAAAATATTTTACTTACCATCGTAAAGACCACGGCATTTTTAATGTTCTCTTGGTGGTGTAAAAAGGGCCACATACATACTAGGCCCTCTGGGCAGGAGAGAAAAGTAACCCTTCATCCTTATTGACATTTTCAATGAAAATACTTATGTACTGATAGCTATGATAATGTGAATGTAGGCAGTTGCTTTATATTGGAAGCAACATGGACTTAAGCATTAGATTTGTTTTTTTTGTTTGTTGGTATTTTGTGTTGGGTGTGTGGTCCTGGAATAGAACCCAGGTCTTCCACATGAAAAGCGGGCATTCTAACCACTGAACTACCCATGCACCCCTAGATTTGGCTTTTATCTTAACTCTGGACAAATGACTTGTCATCTTACACTGAATTATTTCTCTGGTTTTGCTCCTCATATGATTGCATAAAAAATAAAATTTAAATTCTATATGCTGGCTTCATTCTATTGTCTATGCTTCATTTCTACTGCACTCAGAGTGGAACAGTTGGTAGCCCAATGTAGCTAAATGGAGAGTACCTGTAAGGGACAGAGTTTGGAACCAGAGAGATCAGTTAAGAAGCTAATTCAACATTCCTTGACAGCAATGCTGATGGCCTGACTTGAGGTAGTCACAGTGAGGGCTCAGTGAAGGGACCAGGATGTACAAATAGTTGTGGGGGTCAATCTGGTCATATTGTCAACCACAGGGCAACAGGAAACTTATCCCTAAGTGGACATACTATTCTCTTACCGTGTTATTCAAGGAAAATGCTGTATTTCCCCTGCCCTTTGCTTGGCCATAACTACTCACTCAGTCAAGAGCCAGAAGCCTTGAATGGTTTCTCCAGATGTCTCTGCTAAATGGCCTTTCAGGTCCTCCATGGCTGTCTCAATGGCCCCGGGCTGAGTGGAAGAAGAAAACACCTTGTTTAGAGAAGACTGAGCCCTCTTTAAGTTTAAGATTAACACTATCTTCCCAGCAGCAGCTACAGAAAGCAAACCAGGAGAGATATTGTTCTTTTATTTGCCTATTTATTCTAGGTACTACTCACAGAGAGCTTAGTCTTGAACTCTGGTATTTACTAAACTGATCTCTTGAGGTAGAATGAAAGTGATCCAAGACCTGTCTCCATAATCCCTACCCATTCTTTCTTCTTAGAAATGAAGACAGCCGTTTTCAGAGGTTGCCTTTTTCTGAACAGACATAAGTATCAGAAAATTCAAGGCATTTAGCAATCTATAGGTACCTAAATCAAACCTTTCCTCTTTAGAGAGTACATAGCAATAAAATACAAATAAGCAACTTCTTCCAATGCTTTGACCATAAATTTTAACTGACTCTGGGAAATGAACTCTTTCTGTCTGTTCAGCTCCTTTTCTTCACACTCCTCTAAGCAGATGCACCTATTTATGTGTCTAGCTCTAGCGTAAAGATTGATTAGCCCCTCTCCTAATAGAAAGCTCAGACTCTCTACCTCAGTGACTATTATACTTCAGTGCACATCAGAATCACCTAGACTTTGTTTCAAAACACAGATTACTGTCCTCCATCCCCAGAGATTCTGATTCAGCCTGAGAACTTGCATTTTTAACAAATCCCCAGATGATGCTGTTGGTGAGGGATTATGCTCTTTAAGTAGCTGATCTCAACCTTAATTGCACATCAGATTCAATTGGGTAGCTTTTAAAATGCCCACTGCACTGCCCAGGCTGCACACCAGACAAATGATATAAAAATCTCATTCGGTGGAACCTATGTATGTATCAGTGCATCAGTATTTTTTAAGCCATCCTAGATGACTCCAATGTGTAGCCAAGGTTGAGATAGTAGCACAGGATTATCTAATCTAAATCACTCCTTTTTTTTTGTTTTTTGCATAAGCAGGCGCCAGGAATCAACACGTCTCTGGCATGGCAGGCGAGAACTCTGGCTGCTCAGCCACCATGGCCTATCCTAAATCGTTCCATTTTATAGATGAAGAAATTAGGGCCAGTGCAGGGAAGTAACCTGCCCAAGTTAACTCAGTTTAGAAGTGTCAGAGACGAGAGAAGGCATCCAGACCATTCATTTCCAGGCCCACGTACAATGCTGACCTCACTCATGACCCTGAGTTACAGTAATGACAAATATATTGGAAGTTCTCATATATTTTCTCTATTATAGGGCTTTAAGGTCAAATACCAAGCCCTCTCTAAATACTAATACTCCTAATCCTTCCAGTCTGAGACACTTCTCTCAGGAAAGGAAACAGACATTAGTCTGTCTAGGACCCATTCAAATAGCTTTTTCTCCTAGGATTGCAGGGGTTATAAGATTTTTGTTTGCTTGTTTGCTCAACTGTGACAAAAGGGAGTTAGCTCTGAAACATTTTGGCCATGGAGTCCTTTAGTCAAGAAGAATCTTATATTGGAAATAACACGTGAAAAACAGGAAAAGAAGAGCAATTCCAGATGAAGGAGGATAAGGGTTATAGTGCCTCACATACTTAGCTTACTCCCCCTGGCCCTCATCCACTCCACCCATTCCAGGACATGGGCAGAACATTCTGAACACAGAGTTGAGTGACCTTGGTTGATTCCAATTCTGTCATGAAGTAATTTTGTGGCTTATAGCCAATGACTTGACTTTCCTGGGCTTCTGTTTCTTTATAAGACAGTTCGGTAGACTCAACCAACGCTGAGATGATTATCAAAGTCTAGAAATCCTTAAGAAAATGTGATGACAGCTCTTATACCAAGAGATTCTGATTCTATCACCTTAACACGTTTCCACCATTGAGCTGGACAGTCAGCCAGTGGATTGAATGATCTCTGGCATTCTGTCATCCTCTGCTGCTGGTTAAAGAATTGTCAGAAAGCTAACATGACATCCCATGCTTGCTGAAACCCGAGTTGCATGAAATCAGTAAGTTCTGAGACATTCATACAAATAGACCTTAAACTCCAGTTGACAAAAGAGTCCTGTGCCAACATCACTGCTTTTCAGTGACCTTGCTGGCAGGAATGGACTATCCTAGTGGGGAATGTCCTATGATTCCATGACAATTCCCCTCTGTCTAACCTCAGCCCCCATGACTGCAGCCTGGCTCTTCCAAACCCGTCTTGCTAATGACTCAACATGCTTAGTTTTCCTCTCTCTTCCTGTATTTACATGATTTCTGCTTCAGCTAATATAATTCAGTAATGTGACTAATACTTCTCAGAAGAAAAAAATGTAAGTGGAGATGGAGAATAATAAAATAATCTTACAATTAGCATTTATTGAATGTTTTTATGCCAGGCACTTGGCCAAACAATATGTAAAGATGAATGTAATACTGGAAAACATCCAAAACTTTAGCTGCCTTCCCTATGGAAAGCAATTGGAAAAATATATCCAAATAAGAAGTTATATATCCTTTGATCCAGATCTTCCACCTCTGGGAAGTTCTACTCCTTATACATATGTATGTGCAAAATGACATATGTATAAATTGTTCTTTGCAACCTTATTTTTGGATAGTAAACATTTGGAAACAACTCAAATATCTATCAATAAGGGGCTAGTTAGACATATCATGGAACACACCCATACAATGGAGTACGATGGGGTAAAATGAATGAGGAGACTTGTGTCAACATAGGAAATAGATTATTCAAAATATATTATCAAGTGAAAGAGAAAAAAGTTCAAAATAGAGGGTAAAATATGCTAATGTTTATAGAAAAAGGAGACGGGATAAAAATATATGTTCACGTTTACTTGCATCTATCTAAAAAAAAACTCTAGAGGATACATAGACTATTTGCAGTGATTATCTAGGGCTGGGGAAGGCACTTGATGGCTGAGAATAGAGAATGGAGGTGATGTCTTACTGTACACCTTTTCAAAAGTCAAATGTTTAAAATAAAATGTGCTATTTACAGAATGGATTGGAAGGCCCTGGAGTTCTGTTAACGTCCTCACTGTCTGTAATGTTTTTATGTTCAGCAAAGAAACATTGGCCAAGCCCTTAGGCAATAGTTATGTATTATAACATAATAAATAATTTTATTCTCCTCCATGTGTTATTATTGCAAAAATAATCAATTATAGACATTTAGTGTCCAAAAGTGAAATACAGTACATGAACACTTTTTCAAGCACCTAGAACAAAAGGTTTAAATCTCAGTCTTTCTATTTTTTCTGAAACCTCTGGTAAGTTATCGGGTCATTCTATACATCATTTGGTAAATATATAAGTTAATATTAACTATAACAGCTATTGGAAGATGCCCAGGAGATGGTGTACATAAAATTTTTGGTAAACACTGAATAATAAAAGATTTTATCATCTTTATGATTATTATTATTAATATTAAATAGAAGGGAAATAGTCATACCAGGATTAAGAGAAAAAAATTTTTACTGCAATTCAACAATGAGCTGTGAGAGTTCTAGCAGCTTAAGACAAATAGGGAAATATTATGGAAAGGAAAGTGTAACAAGGCAACATATATATGCTCCTTATCCTAAATTTTAAGAAAAATGTCTTAGGCAGGATCCTTATTTATGAGTCATTGCATAGCATGATGGGGAATATTCTTTTTAATAGTTAAGCACTAAATGTCTTCAGTCAAAGCAAGCCTATTAAGAGAATTTCAAAGATGTATGTGTTTGTTTCCGTACATTTTCTTGAGCTAGACTAGCCCGCAGGCCAGTTGTCACAAAAACAGTATCCATGTCAAACAATAATTTTTACTGTACACAGAACCCCTGAGTGAGAGGAAGAGGCAATATAGAAAGAAGTGCTCCTAAAGACTGAACACACTAGGTTCAATCTTGTTGGTTTCATCATAGCCAGGGAACACATAAGGGAAGTTACCCAGCTCTGAATTAGATGTGATTTGTTAAGTTCCAGTAAACTTTTCTTTCCCTGGTTTAGAAGGAAATTCATCTTATCTCATTATTGCCTAAACGTCTGCTCTCGGAAAGAAAATTCATCTTTATTACTATTTTTGAGGGACTTTAGTTGAAGATATAGAGTGAAGAAACTTTTGCTCAGTAACTTAACTAATTTCTGGACCAAAAAGTAGCTCACACAGGCAGTAACAATTCAACTAATATATTTAGTTGCTCCCAGTGCAAGAGCAAGACACAGGGAACCCTATCGCAAGAGAAGAGGGAAAGGGAGAGAGTATGAAAGCCAAATTAGTGTCATGAAAGCAATGACATCTCGCTACACAATGGGAAGTCCCGAACCTGCTTATTAAAGTCTTGTTGCTCACAATAGAACACAGGCTATAAAAAGGCCATGGGGGAACCATTAATTAAATATTAAAAGATCAAATAGTTTTAGTTCCATTAGGTTGTATGTAATTTACATTCTCAAGTATAATTTTAGAGATAATTCCCCAGTCCTAATCGCTTTCAACTTTCTGATAAGGTATCTACAAATATAGAGTCCTACAGGGAGTTTAAAAATATCTTTCTCCATGAGGATAAAGTATTGCTCCTTTCATAAGGAATTGCTTTTGAATATCAGTCTCCACAACAAAAGTGATTATCATAATATTCCTCAAGTTATTAGCCTTGAGGGGTGCTTTTGTTCGCAGAAGGCACTAGGCCTTTTTAGATATGTCTGAGCAATAATAGAAGATGAACTAAAACAGAATGAAAAGGTTCTCTAAACAGACCATTGGCGAATGGTTCAGACCTTAATTATCATGACCCCTCAATCATTTTTCAAGGTCAGAGGCCAGAGGGTGTGATGGAAAATGTTAGGAATCCTGGTTTACAGACCCAGCTTCCAATCTCAGCACGGCCCCTAAATTGCTGTCTGACCTTGGACAAGTCATGGCTCCTTTGTGGGCTTCAGGGTTTGCATTACATATACTTTATGGCCCCTTGTCAAATGTTGACAAGGATGCAGAGCAACAGAAACACTCATCCATTGCTGGTGGGAATGCAAAATGGTACAACCACTTCGGAGGACAGTTTGACAGTTTCTTAAAAAGCTAAACATTCTCTTACCACATGATCCAGCAACTGAGATGTTAACTCAGTTATGGCTCCAGCAAATGAGATGCCCTTCCAGAGGCTCCCTCTGGCTTTGAGCAGAAAGCTGCTGCTCATTATTGATGAAAGCCTGAGGGGAAGGAGCAACATCCCATACTGACTCATAACAACTCCAGAAGCCTTAGGGGTCAGAATGAATTTTTCAATGATCTGCTATTAAATATGTGATCTAATGCATGAAGTTGTTATGCTAAAAATCCCTCATTTGTCCTGTGTGAAATAAGATTTCCATATCAGACAACTTTATGCAAATCCAGCTTGAGGCATATAATCAATATTCCTCATTATAGTGTGTTTAATCCTGGCCATCCTACAACAGGAAGTCAAGGAATAATTTCCGTTTCCAGTTTAAAACAGGAAACAACCTCAACAACCAGCAAAAGCTAAATAAATTATAGTTACATCCCGCCCCCCCCCAAAAAAATTGTAGTACATCCCCATCATGGAATATTGTGGCGCCTCTAAAAATGATGCTATAGAAGTATATTTATTGATTTAACAATATATTTGGATGATAATCTGATTTTGTACAAAATTTGCACATAGGAAAAAAGGATAGAGAAGAATTTACACTAAATGTGTGAGAACACATTCAATAATCCACTTTGGTTAATTTACAGCAGTAAAATTGTTACTTTGTTATTTATCTACTTTACTGCTTTTTATTCAATAAACTATATCCGTACAAAATTCTAAGATTTATAAGTAAATAAAATGTTTGACAAAGAATTGCTCCATTCAATTATATACCATGCTTCTGAATTTGCAAGATATCTTTTAAATTCTTACTTTGGAATAAACTGATTTTTTTTTCTTAAATTGCTGCATACTGTCATAACACTCTGGATTAAGAACTGGGAAACAGTGACTCCTGCCATAGCTTTGTCATTTACTCGATGCTTGGCCAAGTCAAAACAAATGGTTGTGATGCTGGGCAAGTAACTTCTCCTCTCTGGGCCTTATTTCCTCTGAAAACAAGGGTGCTGACTGAAGCCCGAGTACTCATAATGTGGTCTGCGAACAGACAGAATCAGTATTGCCAAAGTACTTAAGAAAATGCAGAATCCCAGACCTACTGGATCAGATTATGCATTTTAGCAAGATTCCCAGGTGATGTGCATTTACATTAAAGATTGAGAAGCACTGAACTAGGTCATCTGTCGATGACATTCCAGCTCTAAGAGAAGGGGTGTTGTTTTGTGATGAATCTCTCAGATATCTAAATCTTTAAGAGCCTTGGCTTTATTAGTGGCCTTGAGAAAATGAACTTAGCTTCTTTTACTTATATTCTTTATTGGTTGTTAAAGTGGATTAGGTAGAGACGTGTCCCCACCCATTTGGATGGGTCTTGATTAGTTTCTGAAGTGCTAAAAAAGAGATTCAAAGAGAGCAGAGCAGAATAGACATAGCCACAAGAAGCAGAGCCCACCAGCCAGTGACCTTTGGAGATGAAGAAGAAAAATGCCTTCCGGGGAGCTTCATGAAACAGGAAGCCAGGAGAGGAAGCTAGCAGATGACACCGTGTTCACCATTTGCCCTTCCAGATGAGAGAGAAATCCTGACCGTGTTCACCATGTGCCTTTCCACTTGAGAGAGAAACCCTGAACTTAATCCGCCTTCTTGAACCAAGGTATCTTTCCCTGGATGCCTTTGATTGGACATTTCTATAGACTTGTTTTAATTGGGACATTTTCTTGGCCTTACAACTGTAAACTAGCAACTCATGAAATTCCCATTTTTAAAAGCCATTCCATTTCCGGTATATTGCATTCTGACAGCTAGGAAACTAAAACATTGGTACATACCCTATATATCTCTCTATATATATCTCACCCTGGGGGTTAGGGTGAGGGCATGGTCATCTTAATGTCATTCCATATGACAAGCTACCAAAATGCAAATGTCAAATCAAGAAAAAGAAGAGAAAAGCATTTATAATGGCAATGAAAATTAGATGCCATTTATGGGATATTTATTAATGTCATTCACTATACTAAGCATTTCTACAATATAAGCTTATTTAAACCTCCATATAAAAGGGATATTTTATCTCCACTTTATAGGTGAGGAAATTGAAGTTTAGAATTAAAGATGTTCTTAAAAGTTACATACATTGTAAGTGGTGGAGTTATGATTTTAACTGTTGACCCATCTTCCAAGAGTACATGTATGAATACACATGCACACATGTGTCCATGCTCCTCCCCTATCCTCTTGTCTTCACTATCACTATTTTAGCAGACTTATGGTTTACAAGCTGGTAAAACTGACTCATTCATTCCAAAACTATTTATCATTTAAATTTCTGTTGAGCCATCAATTTTATTTTCACTATGCTCACAAACCAATAAGTCCATCTTTATCCACTGCATCATAGTTAGAGCTCTTCATCTCACGTCACTGTGGCTCTTGTCTGAAGAAGAGCCAATACTGAGTACCTTGGGAATTAGCCCTCACAGCTCCTAAACAGTCCTCTGAACTACTTTAACCTCATTACCAAATTTAAAAAAGGTTTTCCTTCTCAGGCTCTTCAGAATTTAGAATCTGTTTTCTATAAAACTGATGGAGAAGATGTTCTTCACCTCAACTGGAGTCAGTCAGTGAAAACACATTGAAGGAGCCATAAGTTCAACAGCATGTGGTCAGAAGGGCACGGGACTTACAGTCAAAAGATCCAGATTCTGATTTCAGCTCTTCCACCAACAGTATCTGATTTGTACTGGTCACTCCAATCCTCTGAAACTTCAATATGATTGCCCTTAAAGCTAGTGTCCTCCCCTTTGCCTACCTCATAGCATCGCTCTTGGGATCAATCAAAATTTGAACATATGTTTTATAAGATGCATAAAGCCATATAAATAGAGATAGAATGCTATTTTTTTAAAATAAGGTGTGATGGCTTTGGGATGTGTCAGTTTAGCTAAGCTGCAAATATATTTGATAGAATTCCCTCCCCTGTATGTTTTCACATTAGGGTTGACCAAAAGAGACATCTGTGTAATATTTGAGAAGCAGAAGTTCCACTAATTGTGTGAACTTGGGCAAGTAAATAAACTCTAAGATTTTAGTCCTTCTAGAAAATAAAAAGAAGAATGATTTCTACTTCTGAGGGGCTCTGAGAAGATTGGATGAATTAAATCATATAAAAAGCTTGATACAGTGCCTTACATTTATTGATAAATGCTAGCTATCATTATAACTGGTTTATCTACTGAATCTTCCCATTGGAAGACAGATACACACACGCACACACACTATATGCATTTTCAAGATTGAAAATCAAAGATTATTTTACCCGTGTAACGAAGTACTTCCGGGAAATGTAAGGCTTGTGATAAGGATTGGGGTAGAGAATTGATTCAGTGACACTCGGCTGCCTTGAAATCTGTCTTGGCTCTGAGTCCTTGCCTGGGTCCCCCTCCTCTGTGGACAGGTGATCGGTCTCGGAGGGTTGGACATCTCCCTCTTGCTTCAGAGACACAGGCTGGAATCCTTCATAATTCCTGATCATTGACATTTCTTCTACCTAAAGCAAGGGAAGAAGCAGTTTTCTCATTAGAAAACAGACATCTGTGTCCTGTCTGTGGAGAAGGAGCCTAAGATGAGCAAATGACATTCCTGAAAATGACACAGACACTCCACACATCAACTCAACAGAGCGCCGATGGATAATAATAAAGGCTCCTAAATGTCACCCACGATTCTGCAGGGGCATTTACCGGGAGAGAAGCAGAGACCCTGCAAGTAGTTCCCTTTACTCATCTTTACTCCCAGAGAGCAGAGAGCTGAACAAGGGAATATAAATAGGAAATATTTAGCAACAATTTCTCTCCAAAATTTCATAGCATTTTTTATATGAAAACCCATCAGCCTGCAAGCTTATTTAAGAGTGAAAAGGAGACTAATGTGTCTTCTCCCAAGCTTCTCGAGTGGTAATAGGGCATTTAAAACTTAGCATATCTTTTAACTGGAAAAAAAATCCCATTCTAAAAGTTAACCCTAAGGAAGTAATTTAGATAAATACTCAAAGGCATATATACAGAAGGTTGTTCTTTATAGCATTGTGTGCAATGGCAGAAAATTCTAATCACACTAAGTATCCAGCATAGGGAACTGACTAAATAAAATATGATAAACTGTAGAGTGAAAATAATGTAGCCATTGAAAGTGTGAATACATATTTTTATGATGGAAAATTGTCCAAACAAAATTTTTATGGAAAAAGTAAGTTACAAAATATTATGAATATTGTTATACAATTTTGTTGAAATAATTCAGAAAGAGAGGGAGAAGGAAGGTAGGCAGGAAGAAAAAGAATACCCATAATTCTAGAAAGAATTAAACTAAAATATTAACAATGGTTCTCTCTAGAAGATATGTTTAAAGGCGATTTTAATTTTCTGTTTCCCTAAATTCCTGGATGCTTGCAATGATCCTATATGAATCACAATTAAAAAAAAATAAGTTGATTTTATTTTGAAAATAAAGAATAAAACAAAGTATAAGGCACACCCTAGCCAAGGGAAATGTACATCTAAGCAGGGCATAATATCCAAGCTGTGGCTAGCTGAGTGTCCCTAGAGCAGGCACATTGCCCTTGCTTCACAGGTGGGTTTCACATCCAGCCTTACTGTGTAACTGGGAATGCCATCTTATTCTCAGGGCTGCCTCGGTGATCTTCAACAGACAAAGGAAGCCTTAATTCAATTTCCTTGGTCTCTGTGAAACACCAGAAAGTGAGACCAAGCCCCTGACCCCAGCAAGCTTTCACTTTGAAGATGGGATTAACTAGAGAGAACGCATGAGAACGGTGAAAATAGGATGGCTGTGCAAATGACTGCCCAGAACTGCGTACTTCTGAGCATGCAAAGGGTACAATTAACAATGATGCCAGGATAATAGGAAAGAATAGGACTGTTTCAGGCAAATCTGAGTATAGGTGTTCACTTGAGGGGTTGAAACATGGAAGAAAACACAGCTGGTTGTAACAGCAACTCACAAGTGACCAGCCCTCTGCAGTTTGCAGGCATTTCATCTCAGCTGATCCTCCCAGCAGCTCCAGGAGGAAGATTGTTCTTTGCTTAGTCCCCATCCTTTTGAGGCGCAGAGTTCAGGGGCCTGCCCATGGATACACCTGGACCCCCCAACATGGACTCCCTGCTGTGCTTAACCACCAGCACACCCCCCAAGATGTGAACCTGTCTCACAACAAGAAGGGCCTCGCTGAGTTTTCTGGTAATTTGTTATAGTTAGATTTACAAAGGGCAGAGATCGGTCTATAAGAATATGGAACACAGAGAAGCTGAATAAATTCTATGTGCCTACATGCATGGAGGGGTGAGGCGCTTTGGTCTCCCGGAAGCTACGCGCTCTATTTGTGCAGGTCTGCCACCTCTGTTACAGTGGGTGTTGAAGTGAAATGCCTCTCTAGAGTTCCCTGTAACCTGTGAAGGAAGGTTTGTGCCAAAGGGGAAGGAAAGCCTGCTTCTGTATTTGCCACACTCCTGCACCCTGTGAACACACGCCTAACAACAGACATCTGCAAAAGGCTCCGGTGCCTGGAAAACAGAGGGAGGATTTAATTAGCACCACTTCCTCTCCCTCAGGCTGTCTTCTCTGGAAACACTTGGGGAACCAGAGAGCTTTGAAACCTAGCTGTTTAAGATCCAGGAACCAGGGAAACTCTCAGCTCAATGTAAATTCTTACAGTTATGAATAGAGAGTTGAGCACAGCAAGCCCAAACCAGAATAATCCCAGCTCTCTTCCAGTCAGTGTGACATCTTTGCAATGACAGTGATTTACTTCTTCAACAACCGCCCCAATCTGAGAATCCCATACACCGAACCATCCCACCCTATTCCTCACTGCCCCTAGTCAGACAATTTGTTTATTCCCAAATCAATAAAAATGTCCTACCACTATACGGACTGTGCAACAGGACTGGATACAAAAACTCAGAAATGGACAGCACAATACTACCTAACTGTAATGTAATTATGTTAAAACACTGAATGAAGCTGCATGTGAGAATGATAGAGGGAGGAGGGCTGGGGACATAAATGAAATCAGAAAGAAAGATAGATGTTAAAGATCGAGACGGTATAATCTAGGAATGCCTAGAGTGTATAATAATAGTGAAAAGTACAATGTACAAATTTTTAAAATGTTTTTGCATGAGGAAGAACAAAGGATTGTCATTATTGCAAGGTGCTGAAAATAGATGATAACTAATACTTCAAAATGTCACATTATGTGTAAGACTAAAGCAAAAAATGTTTATTTGTTACAAAATTTAGATTTTGACTAGAGCATTTCCTAATATAACTCATGTAGATAGTTTGATTGAATGTCATAAGTACTTGGAATCTCAGGTAGCACATGAGATTTTGTTGGTTTGTCCAGAGTGATGCCCCGATGAATCCCAGAACGATTTGATCAGTGACTGGAAAAGTATTTGCAAGCCCCGTTCGGGAAATGGTGAGAGTGGGGAGAAATTCAACTTCCCCAAGTTGAATTCTTGATATTCTCACAAGCAGTGTGGACAACAAAAGCTATAGGCTGAGCCCCCAGTCTTGGGGTTTGTTCACATGAAACTTAACCCCACAAAAGATAGGTCAAGTCTACTTAAAATTTAGGCCTAAAAGTCACCCCTAAGAGAGCCTCTTTTGTTGCTCAGATGTGGCCTCACTCCAGCCAACACAACGAGCAGTTTCACCACCCTCCCCCTCTCTGCGTGGGACATGACTCCCAGGGGTGCGGACCTTCCTGGCAACGTGGACTAAGATCCTGGAATGAGCTGAGACTCAGTATCAAAGGACTGAGAAAAACCCTAGAATGAGCTGAGAATTAACATCAAGAGACTGAGAGAACCTTCTTAACCAAAAGGGGGAAGAGTAAAATGAGGCAAAATGTCAATGGCTGAGAGATTCCAAACAGAGTCGAGAGGTTATCCTGGAGGTTATTCTTACGCATTAAGTAGATATCACCTTGTTGTTCAAGATGTAGTGGAGAGGCTGGAGGGAATTGCCTGAAAATGTAGTGCTGTGTTCCAGTAGCCATGTTTCTTGAGGATGATTGAACAATGATATAGCTTTCACAATGAGACTCTGTGAATGTGAAAACCTTATGTCTGATGCTCCTTTTAGCTACTATATCAACAGAAGAGTAGAACATATGGAATAAAAATAAATAATAGGGGGAACAAATGTTAAAGTAAGTTCAGTTTGAAATAGTGGTAAATGAAAGCGAGGGGTAAGGGGTATGGGACACATAGTTTTTTTTTTCTCTATTATCATTTTATTTCTTTTTCCATTGTCTTTTTATTTCTTTTTCTAAATCAATGCAAATGTACTAAGAAATGATGAATATGCAACTATGTGATGATATTAAGAATTACTGATTATATATGTAGAATGGAATGATTTCTAAATGTTTTGTTTGTTAATTTTTTTAATTAATAAAAAAAAATGTCCTACCACTGAATAAATAGACTCTATATACATTGAAATACTGAAAAGTAACACATCTAGGCCAAAATAAAATGTTTCCATTGCTTTTTCAGGGATAATTTATGCCTTAACAACATACCCATCTGAAGCCATTTAGAAATGAAAAAGATCATTGTTTCCTTAAGGTTCTCCCAGTAAATTTACCTTAACATTTCCTACCTAAGAAAGTAAAACAGCCAAATTTCTAAAAGAAGCAAAGGATCAGGGATTAGAAAAAATAAACTACGCCCATGCATAGCCTAATCTCACTCTGGGGAAGTCATGTAATGAAAATTATCCTAAAAAAGGAAAAAAACTGTCATATTAATTGTTTATTCTGGGAAAATGGGAACAAATCAAATACCCAATGTTCAAGGAATGGCTAAATATATACTAATTGATTGTGTGCAAACATTTAAATATATCCAGAAGGTAGCAGCATGGGAATAAAGGATATATCTTCTTAAGAAAATAAAAGCAGAAAATTTTTTTTCAGGTAATGGCCATTTGAATGAAGTTTTTACATTAGCAAAGACTAGAAGGGAAATATTTAGATTTATTGAGGTAATTGGGTGGTTAGTGATTTTTCTTTTTAATTTAGATTACATTAGTGTTGCTTTTGTAATCAATAAAAAATAAAACATATGAAAAAATACCATACAATAATTTGTTTTTGCTACCCTTCCTTTGATCAGACAATAAGGTATCTATAATTCTCAGTGGCTAGAAATTTCAGAAATAAAACTAATATATTTTTATAGCAAATAACTTAACTATAGATACTGTACCTACCTCCCTTCCTCTATACATGAATTATTCTATTTGTGACTTTTTCAAATAGTATTTCAGAAGTATGCAAATGATAAATAAAATCTAGTAGGTTCAACATGAAGGTGCCTGTGCTAAGACCTATAGCAATTTTCTATTTCCTGTAAATGCCCAACTCATCCAAAATCTTGACCTTTGTCAATTAGCCCTAGCTAACCTCCTAGTTCCTAAGCAACCACCTGCTCCCTCCCATTTTGCAAGAAAACCACCCCCTAACTAAAATGAAAACTTAGTATCAGCCAATCAGAATATTTTCTCACTTGCTTCCACATTCCCATATGAGTTTCTTCTTTCAAAACCCCTTGGTGGATTGGAAAACTCTCATGGTAGAGCTCCCTTCAACTTTCTCAATGGGATGCTGCCCCTTTTGTGAATCGCTCAATAAAGGCGTGAGATGCTAAATTGCATAAAAGTTTGCTTTTCAACGTAAAATGTATGCTATTGCTATAAAAATATCATCTAGTTCAACTCATGCCTTTTGCAGATAGTGAATCACACACAACGAGGGACTTTCCCGAGGTCACACAGCTACACCGAGACAAAGCATGAAACCAGAGTCCTTGTCACCTGGAGTCTGGTTCACGGTTCTTTCCTGTGCTTCAGGTTGCAGTATTTACAATGAAAGCAGAGAGGTCATCAGAAGCCTATACATTGGCAAACTGAGGCATTCTGGTCTTCTATCTGAGGCCAGCCATTATTGCTCTGACAGCCCAGATGAAGTTGTGCTCGTCCACAGCTTCTCATGTATCATCAGCCTGGTAACCGGCGCTTGCAGGCTGCAAAGTTTTCCCCTTCACCTTGAAATAAGGGCTGACTTATCTAGTAAGGGATAGGAGCCACATGCCTGGGGTCCACAAAACTTTAGGGGCTCATAAAAATGGTTTAATTTATTGTAAAATCAGAAAAAATATATATTACCTTTTAGGTTTAGAGAAAATGTTTTCATTTTTTTCTTGCATTAGAAAAAAAGTAAAAATGTTAGGGCCCACAAAACTCTTTATATTTTACCGAAAACACAGATAAAATATTGAACTATCTTAAGTTATATACATATATAATTTAATATTACTATTATTATGATGGGAGTTACTCAAGAAGGCAGAAGGATTTAGAGGCCAGGAAAGTCATAATGCAGCCCTGCTCGGAAACCACACCGCTGCTACTCAAATTTCAGGCTTAACATTCCATTCTGGGATCTATCCTAAACTGTCAAGAGCTAGAAATATGGCCCTAATTCAAGGCTTTCTAATCTTTCTCCCTGAGGATGCGGTTCCACCCCATATTGAAAATTTTCTGTTCTATAGACAAACTGTGTCATCCTAAAATAATACTTTTTTATTACAGCAGGTGTAGATTTACAGAAAAATAATGCAGAAAATACGGAGTTCCTATATAATCCTAAACACACTGTTTCCCCTATTGTTAACATTTTGCATTGGTGTGGTGCCTCTGTTACAATTGATGAAATAAAATTATTACGATTATATTATTAACCGTAGTCTGTAGTTTATATTAGAGTTCACTCTCTGTGTGGTACACTTGTGGGTCTTTTTTAAAAAATTTTATTCTGGTTTTATATATATCTATATAGATATATAGATATATAGATATCTCCTAAGATTTCCCACATGAACTACTTTCAAGTAAACAATTCAATTCAGTGATGGTAATTACATTTGCAACATTCTACTCCCATCGCCAGCATCCGTTACCAAAACTTCTCATCTTCCTTAACAGAAACTCGGAGAAAACACAATGTTTACTCCCATTCTCATCCAATTCTGCTCCACACCTACGTTCACATCCAACTCTACCACTGAATTCACTCCCAGCCCCGCCGCTGCCCCTGCTCACCTGCATTCGCATTTTTGAGCCGATGAATTTTCATATTCTAATTGATAACAATTCTTTTTGCTATTAAAAATCAAAGACATCTTATCACAGTGCTTTGTCTTCATTAAATACTTGTTTCACAGGGAAGTGGTTAAACAACTACCCTGAGAAATTCCAATCAGCTGTAAAGCGGTGGAAACAAGGGAGGAGCTCCAGAAGGAGACACAGGGGGTTGGGTTTTGTGGGGGCATGTGCATTTAGCCCATTGCAATTCTACTGCAAGGAGTTTGGGTTGTGTGTGTGCATGTGTATGTGTGTGTTTAGCCCTGTGCAATCCTACTGCAAGTATCTGTGATTTCTACAAAGTTTTTTGTAATCAAAGTAGCTACTTGAGGCTCTCTATCCCCACCTCTCTGGACCCTTGGGAAAACAGGCTGCCTGGGTGGGCAATACTTATCTACTGAAACCTCCACAATTTTGCAAATGAGGCAACAAGTCCAGAGAGATTATGTGTCTCCCATGGACTCTCAGAGTTAGTTCATCAAAACTAAATTAAATAGGGTAGTTCAGTGGTAGAATTCTTGCCTGCCATGTGGGAGACTTGGGTTCGATTCCCTGCCCGTGCACTTCCTAAACAAACAAAAACAAACAAATGAAAAATTAAATAAACAAAAATTCAGCAAATGATACTGCAATAAGGGGCTACTCGCATGGAAAAAGAATGAAATGAAATATCCTGCCATACAGGATTAAAAAAAAACAACAAAGAAACCAAGTGAAGACAGTAAATAATCAAGATATGGTTGCCACAAGGTTAAAGACACTGTATCCAGGAATATTCCTGAATGAATGAACCAGGAGCTTAGATAAATAAATATGATTTGTTAGCAAGACCTGTTACCTCTCTGTGGGTGAGGTGAGATGGGCAGGGAGCAAGCACAGGCAATAGCTCCTGTGGCTTTAGGTCACATTCAAAGATACCAACTGTATTTTCTGATGGGGACATCTCTACATACGTGAAGGTGTTAATATTCACAAGGCACATCCCCAGGATAAAAATCTGCTTCTAATTTTGACATTTGGTGAAGGTAATTTATGTGAATTTATGTGTGCACCCTTTCCTGAATCTCTGTGAGAACAGCCTAGGAATGTGCAATGGGTGAACTACACCAACCTAACACCTCGCAACTCGCCAACAGGCATGTTTCTGAGCCAGTTGCAATAAGGAATCTGGCAAACAATTCTCCACAATTTTACATTTCATGCATTAATGATATCATGCCAGTGGGGCTGCTCATTGTCCTGGGGGACAGTTGGATTGATGGAGAGCATCTTCCCTCCCACCTCCTCCCCTGCTAGGCAGATCCCTCTGCTCGGCTAGCAGTGTTCTAATTCAGCACACAGATGGGAAGAGAGGTGTGGTACAGGGCAGGGATAAAGAAATGTGGGATTCCACTCTTTCTCTCACTATTAATACACTGCTAATATTGCATGACTTTGAACAAGTCACTTCCGCTCTCACCCCACAGTTTCCTCAGCTATAAAAATGAGAGGACTGGACTTCATGGTTTTCAACTTGTGCTTCCAGAAGCCTCTCCTGAGGCCAACAGAGGGGCGAGGGTGCGGCCTTTCGCAATCCCATTTCATCCAGAGCAGATCCATTTATCTGTTACTGGACTTCTTCCTGGGGACAAAAAGAAAGTATTTGAAAATTGGGGAAGATATTGAACTAACTTATCCCTGAGATTCCTTCCAGCTCACTGACTCCACAAGATATGATTAATTTATTTTTTCAGATTCCAGAGTATTATAGATCTAAGCCTTCAGAGGCTGCTCATATATGGTCCCCACAACCTTATCTTCATTATGTAATTCCTACCAAGTAAGTTAGTTCCCTTGCAACTCAAAGGCTGTGGGATCCAAGGAAGAAGGCTGTGATGACAATTGCAAATGTGAGTCCTCATTGTGGAGATTTTGGGGAGTCTGGCCTCTGCCCTCTCCCAAAGTACAAGGCAATCCACTGAAACCAGAGCTACCAGAGGCATTGACAGGGGGGAGTTGGGGCGCTTCCTCCATGTTTAGAGCCAGCAACACTTTAGAACAGTAACTATTCTTGAATTTGAAAAGGGAAGAATTTAGAGGTTTGCTGAACTTCTTAGATAAGACAATAATTTTTAAAGAAGTTTGCTGAAAATGCATAAGGAGATTAACAGTTAAAGACAAGGATATTAACCGTAGGAACTTTGTGAGATTGCAGGTCCCTTATAACTCCTTCAGATTAATTTTCTTGCACATTTCCATGAACACTTCCACCTCTCACCTAGACTGGGTTACAAAAGCACTTGGGTTATTCACTCCTTTAGCATTTGTTGCACTGCTTGGTAATCATCATTTACTTTCCCAACTTCACTCTTGGTGTGTAAGCAATTTCAGAGCAAGAACTGTGCTGCACTCAACTTTACAGACCACACATAGCACTTAGTACAGACTTGGTATAGAGTAGGCACTAAGCACAAGTTTCTCGAAATGAATGAATGTATACCCTCCTTGTTTCCCTGTAGTGTCTGAAATCTGAAGCAAGGCTCATGTCTGCTTCTTCATTGTTTACATATTACCTCATGCATGGTGTTTGGTAAATGATCATGGCCTGGGTAATGAAGCTCTGTTTGAAGGCATGAATGGATACATCTTCTGCCCACACACACTTACACCCTCAAAAACACACAGAGATACACATGCCACCATCTTTCATCTATAGAAGCTCATAGTCTGGTGAAGTTAACAGGAACATAAGTGGATAGTTGCAATTTTATGTGATAGAACAAAAATAATATGTGTACAAAACGTCGTGGGAACAGAAAAAGATGGGGGTAAAAATGGGTGGGTGGAGACAGGGGACTTGATTGCCTAGAAAGCTAGAAGGGTAGAAAAAGGTACCTCAGAGCTGACTGCATACTAAAGAGTGGGAGGAGGACATTCTCAGCAAAGGTGTGACATGTGAAAGAGGAGAGTGTGTTCACAGGTTGGCAGGTAATGTGGTGTGTGGAGACAAAATGAAACCTGCCCAACTTGACCTCTTACCACTTGAAGAGCTACTTATACTTGGTTATAACTACATTTCTATGGCAGGATGAAAGTCTGAAATCTTCACACTGTCTGCTTTCCCAGGTTTTGTTTCCTCATCCTTCTCTTTCTCATCACACCTTGCAGTGTGATGACACCTTGCACACATCAGACTTTCAGTAGTAGTTCCATCACGGTCAGTCCAAATGTAAATTTGCACTCTTCACTATAAGGAATCCACTTTACTCAAGAATTTCGTGAGGTTAATACCTTCATTAAAGGTTTGTGGGGGTCATAAAGAAGTGAATCATGTTGTGTTTAATGCAACATTGCCCCATCAAGCTAATTCTCTCATCTCTCTTTCCTGGTTACAATCAAATTCTCCCTTGCATGTGTATATGTCTGTTTTTTGAAATACATAACTGCTTCACCCATACACTTTGGTCCTTTTAACCTACCAAACAAATGGCGTTCTCCAACAAAGATAAATTTCTAGAGGTATTAATATAAACCTGCATAAAGATTTGCGAGTTGGGGGAGATTTGGCTACAGATGTGTCTGAAAAAGTCGGATGAGGTCAACCTGTGAATCCCCTTTTAAGTCAGGTGTCAAGCTTAGTGACTTGTCTCAAGCCATAGCGGAAGCGCCCTATTTTTTCAATTGGCCTGACTCTGAAGAGCTGGGGCAGGATGGGGAAAAAAAGAGCAGTGGCATCCTAGGCAGGAGAACAATTAAGGATAAATCAATGGGGCCTCCAGAAGGAAAAAATAAAATGAAACAGAAGGAACAGAACAAAATAAAAATGTTGGTTCTATTGTTGAGCTTCAGGGGAGCTGTAAGTACACAAATATTTTCTCTGTGTACAAGCAAAAAAGAAGGAAGAAAGATCAGAGGAATCTACCAAGACCAACAACTTGACCCTGCAGCAGCCCCTTTTCTTCTCTTTGCAAAGAAGAGAATCCTGGATTTTGAATCTGCTGATTCAGAAACTAGATGGTGGAAATGCCAAGAAATTAGAACAAGCACTTTCTCAGTTACTGGGCCATCCCTAAGGAGCGTGAGGATTAGTGCTGCCAGGAATTACTACCTACCCAATTGATCCCAGGGCCAGGAAGAAGCCACAACACCCATTCCACGAACAGATGATCCTGGCTGGGAACTTCAGATAATGCAGTCACCCCAGAGTCTGGGTCAACTGTGGCTTCACGCATATGGATTTCATGAAGTTCAGGGCAAGATATTAAAAATGACAATAGCATTTTTTCCCTGAAATAAAAGCTGTAGTCTTTATTTGTTCAAAGGACATTTTTATTAATAAGTGTGTTATTAAAGAATGACATGTACTCAAAAATCATACATGTATAGATTAATGAATCATCACAAAATAAGTGCATCTTTCAACCAAAACAGTTCAGTTAATACCATATTACCAGAACCATGACAAGTTTATTTTCCTCAAAGTGTATATTCAGTTGGTTTCATATGATAGAATCAGTGAGTGCTACCAGACATTTTCATTCATTAATCTTCTTTCCTGTTCTTACTGTGTCACATTCCTAGGTAGGCTTGCGTTGGTTATGTTGCAAGAGAAACCTACTTTCTAAGATGACTGCTTTCTCCATGAGTCTAAGGTTAGCTCTTTTTTGTCCTCATAAAGTCTGGCCCTGGGTTGCTAGCATGAAGACACTACTCAAAAGCCCAAAAAAATCATTGCTTTCCTTTTTCAAGGTACTTGGTACATATCAGACCAGATATGTGATTAAATATTTAGTAAATTAATTAAAGAAAACACACTGCATGCTATCACCATATGATTTGCAAATTCCCCCACTTGTATTTCCACGGTAACTTTGAAAATGATAGCTTTGGTAACCAAAACTTTGACCCATGGTCTGAGGGTGACCTTCCTCCCCCTAAAGAGATTATCACATGGATACTGAGGGACCATTAATTATAGCACATGAGGAACAATTAGAGGGAAGTAGAGAAATTCAGTTGAGAAGAGAGAAAACATGAAGGACACTGATCATTCTATTCAAATATGTAAAGGCCTGCCAGGAATTAAAGGGCACATTTATTGCACTTGACCTTTAAAAGCACAAAAAGGGGTGGTGCAATGTTGGCTCAGTGGCAGAATTCTCACCTGCCATGCCAGAGACAGGGGTTCAGTTTCCAGTGCCTGCCCATGAGAAAAAGAAAAAAAAAGAAAACCCACAAAAGAATTGACATATCTTTTACTTCTCATCACCAGACTTCTGAAAAAAAAAAATCATCCACTTTTGCTTTCCTCACTTCATTTTATCTCATTGACATCTTCACCTATAGCAATTTGATTTTGGTCACAGCATATCCTGGAAATATTGGCAGTAAAATTCTTGCTATTAAATCTAGTAGGTATTTTATTCTATATTTCCTTGACCTCTTTGACACTGTTGATACTTATCCCTAGGACCACAATTATCATTCTTCAAATTCTCATTTCCTTCTTTTCTTGGAATCACAGATTCCCAGTTTTCTTTCTTCTTTGTTCATTTTGTGTACTTTGCTTCATAGAGACCCTACTTATTTTTAACATGCTGATGTTTATCAGAGTTCTGACTGAAGTCTTCTTTTTACTCTCTGTGCTGTCTCTAAGTCATCTCCTTCATCTCATTGTTTAGCCTCAATCTATTACTGTATGACCTCCATGTTTGTATTTTCAATCAGTGCTGTCTCTTAAGCTCCATATCCATCTACATGGACGTCTACTAGATATGTCACCTTAGATGACTCAGGGGGACTTCTAACTCATTATATATGAACTTATATTTCCCTTCAACTTGTTGCTCCTTATGATTCCAAATTCAGTAAATGATATCACAGCTATACAATTGCTCAGGTCAAAAACTTTCCTGATTTCCTCTTCTTGTTCAATCCTTATAATCAAGCACCAATTTCTGTACTTTTTACTTCCTTAATATTTATTGAGTTCTCTACTCTGCACCATCACTATTAGCATAGTTGCAATAGTTACTGTCTTGAGAATCACTAGAAAGGACCTCTAATGTTCTCCCTTCCTTCACTTTTACTCTCAAGTTTATGCCACACACAGTAGGAAGACTAATATTCCTGAAATACAGATAAGATTTTGTCACTCTGCACTTAACACTTCACTGATTCCCCATTGCTCTCAGAATAAAATCTAAATTCCAGGCAAGGTCAGCAAGACACTTCATGATCTGAACCCCCACTTACTTGCAAAGTCTCATGTCTCACCAAAGCTCTCCCCTCCCTTTTTTCTCCCATCTTCCCCATCCCACCTTAGCACTCATAGGCCATGCTTCAGGAGCACTGCTCTTCCTTCAGTCCTACAAATTCACTAAGCTTCTCTTCATTTCCTTGGCTTGATAACCACCACTGTCCTTCTTGCATCTATTTAGATAGCTTCTAGAAGGCTTCCTTGAGTAACCTCATCTCATGAATTAGTTACCCTTCTACTGCTTCTCCTAATGGACTAATATGTTCAGAAATATGGCCAGAATATTGAAAAGTAAAAGTAGATATATATGTATGTGTGACCTGATACAATTACTGTTAAAGCAATGAACGGCTATGGCCAGAGTAATAGTAAATGTACAGTGAAAATCAAAATGCCCACCTGTGACATTCATATTTCCTTGTCTCGATGAATGTGTGGCTCATGGTTGGCTTACTAGGGAGGGATGGTGTTTGGTTTTGATCAACCTCACAGCAAATGTGTGACTTTAATCACAAAGTGGTGGGAGGACAATAGGAGTAATGGAGGAGGGAAAAGTCAGTCAGAACATTTATTATTAAGAGTGATTGGTAATTTCATCTGTATGTACTAATTGTCCATGCATGTTGTAATAATACTTCTCAACTTCTTTTTCTGTAAAAATGATGCCTGCTCTGCTTACACCACTTGATTTTTGTGAAGATTGAATGAAACAAATTGTGAAAGCACTTTGTAAACAATAAATGCCTTGATCTTACATCTTTTTTGAAGAGCAATTAGCTTTATAATCATTGAAGAAGGTGCATCATTGTTATTGAAGAAATAGTAATAATATCTGAGCAGATGCTGTTGGCAGTCCCTGAAGGAGGACGGAAATGAGGCTGCCTTATGCTTTTAGGGAAGGCTGATTCTTAAACTGACCAAGTCAAAACTACTGGCGCGGGAGGTGTGAGGGTAGTTCAGTGATAGAATTCTCGCCTGCCATGCGGGAGACTAGGATTTGATTCCCGGTCCATGAACTTCCCCAGAAACAAACAGGTAAAACAAACAAAAATTCAACAAGAGGTGATAGAAATAACTGGATACTCACATGGAAAAATAATGAAATGTGACCCCACCATACAGCATACAAAAAACAAAAAAACTATTGGTGCATAATGGGGCAGGTGGGTGATGGGAAAGAGAGGCAATATGTTTAGACCAGGGATGTGTCAAACCTTCCCAGAAGGCAATTGTCTCACATGGGCCAGGGGACCAGATAGAAATTGAAGCCCACAAGGACTGGATTTACTTGTCACCTGTATACATGCTTACTATCTTGATTCTTGCCTTAGGGCATCCTTTCAAAACATAATATCAGGGAATATCTGTGGACTACATAAGATGCCCAATTTGTGAATAGAGAAATTCAGATGAATGAGTAAATTTGCTTCTCTTTCAGTGTAGTTGTCACCAAAAGTGGGTTTGTCCACAGTTACTGCTTAGCAGTATCTCTGCATCTAAGAAGTTCATCTGTGATTTCATGGAATCTTAAAGAGATCACCAAAATGCTTGATATGTCTCCAAAATATATTCCCAGTTAACTATTAGAGACATTTTATATTCCCTTTTTAATGGGCTGGGGCCAGTCTATAACACCTGTTACTATTTTTAGTTAATAGTACTTATTACTCCTTCTCTGGCATCCCACCTAAAATAAGGCATTGTCAGACTATCAGTCTACAAATGACATACTGTTTTCCTGTTATTCTCTATAATTCTCCCACCAATCTTATTTTTTTTGGGGGGGGGGAGGATGTGCATGGTCTGGGAATCGAACCCAAGGCTCCCACTTGAAAGATAGGCATTCTAACAACTGAACTACCCATGTACCCCAACCAATCTTTTTTAATAGAAAATTCTACAGAAATTACCTGAAACCAATTATATTGTTGGGAGTGACTGAACTATTTTAAAATACAGAATCTTTATTTTTGAGGAATTTAACATATTCTAGTTCAACATCCAATTCAGTATAGGAATTGCTAATATTGTTATCATTTTACTTATAATGTTACTGTTTTGGTTTGCTAAAGCTGCCGGAATGCAAATAACAGAAATGGGTTGGCTTTTACAAAGGGGATTTATTAGGTTACAAATTTACAGTTCTCAGGCCATAAAAAATGTCCAAATTAAGGCATCAAGAGGAAGATACCTTCTCTCAGGAAAGGCTGCTCACATCTGGGGTTTCTCTGTCACATGGGAAGGCACATGGCGATGTCTGCTGGTCCTTCTCTCCCAAAGGTCTCCGGGCGTTTCTCTTTTAGCTTCTGTTTCAGCTTCTGTGGGCGTGTTTCTCCTGGGGCATTTCTGTCTGTCTCTGGGCTCTGAATTGGCTCTCTCCAAAATGTCTCTAGGGTTCCTTTGCTCTCTCTGAACATCTCTGGGCTCTCTCCATTTTTATTGCCTTTTTAGCCTCTGACAAAGACTCCAGCAAAGAGGAGTGAGACCCACCTCGAATTGGGTAGATCACATCACAGTGGAAACAACCTAATCAAAAGGTCACACCCACAATAGGTCTGCACCCACAAGTATGGATTCGAAAAACATGGCTTTTCTGGGGTACGTAACAGTGTCAAACCATCACAGTTAGCTATCTGTAGACTTAAGTCTCATGATAAAGAAAGTAAAATGAACCAGTATATCATGTGGTTTATTTGAACATATTAAAGAGATAGGAATTATTTCAAATATATCATGCCTCTACCTACATTTTTAACTCATTATCTTTCAGTGGTAAATCCAACCATATCCATTATGCCAGTGCCTTTTTAAAAAATAGCATTACCATTTTATTTGTAGTTTGTATAAAACAGAAGATTGGCAATTCCCCATGTACAACAGGTGGAGGTTAAGTAAATTACAGTACCTCTTTTAGAAAGAAAATTATGTGGCCATGAAAAACAACATTGTACAAATATAATAGAAAGACATACCTGGTGTATTGCTTTAAAAAAAAATACAAAGCAAGCTATAAAATAGGATGCAGCATAATTTTAGTTTTTGGAAAATTAAATTATAAATAGGTATGAAATAAAGTTTACAAAGATGTCCACCAAAATGTTCACATTATCTTTCTCTGGGTAGTGGGGTAATTGATTTTTTTTTTAATTATATTTTTTAGTTTTCTACAATTAAAACATTATCTTGTAAAATTAAAAAAGATTGGGTCAAAACATCTGAATTTTTTATTGGAGTTTTTTTTTTTTTTTAAACACCCAACATTTCCTCAAAGACTTGTCATTCTCCAGCACCCACCTGCAAGGGTGAGGTAGGGAATTCCACTTCATTCAGAAAATGTATCTTCAAAAATTAAAGTAAAAATAAGACTAAAATTAATGTCCAAATAAAGACTGTTTTCTATGCACGGTTAATTGAGGTCCTGTTAACAACTTTTTCTGCCCAATGAGATGCAAAGGCTGCATTCACGATATATAATCAAGAGAACCTTTGAGACAAGGAGAAAGAAAGCATCTCTTGGGCAAGGCTTATCTCCCAAGAACTTATGAAATGACTACATAGGCCAAGAAGTTAAAAACTTGTTATGTAAATTATATAAGGGGAAAGGGTGGAGAAGATGTTTGTCTTAGACAAGCTCAATGCATTTCCAATGAACGCATCATCTGAGAACAAAGCCCTTAGTTGCAGGTGAACTAGGCAGAGAGATTTGGTGGAAATACCAATCTTCACAGGAAAAGACTGCCTGTCGCAAGTGGCATGAAGGAGGAGACGAAAGAGATGACTGTGACCCTATTTCAGATAGAGGCCTGGGAGGAGAATATTGAATGGAAACTGTTGAAAGAACAATTCTACACAGACCTCACCTAAACTGTAGGTGTACACACAGGCACAATTCAAAAACGGTAGCCTAAAACAATCTAGAGTGAAATGTTTTCCTTCTTTTTTCCTATATTATGCCAAAAGGGTTAAAAGTCACAGCGTAGCCCACCATTCTTTGAGATTGGGTCAAGAAAAAATATCTGGCTAGTAGAATCTATATCCATATATCCCTAAATTTCCTTTATGCTGCTAACCTCTTCAATAAATCTTCTGACAGCAGTGCTTTCCACTAAAATGCATCCTCTCTCTTAGCAGAAGTGACATTATTATAAAGTACCGAACAAAGTTTTTTTCTTCAACTTTTGCAAAACTTCAATCCTTGTCGTTATTAAGCCTCAATCTTGCTTGGAAACTCAATCAGTACAATAGGAGTGAATAAGCCAGACAATTTAGTTTCTTCCATTGGAGCCTGAAAGACTTCTTTACTTTCACTTTAAACACAACTTGGTAGGTGATGTATCAAGATTACTCACCTATAACTCAAAGGCACAAATATTTGGAGAATTAATCAAGCCAACCCTTTCACAAGATAGTGGACAAGGAGCAGTAAAGATATAAATCAATTTATTTCACATAATCAATTCATTTATTAGGAAAAAGTCTGGTATAGTGGAGAAAGCATTGGGGTCAGTTAGAACCAAGCTTGAATACAGGCTCCAAAATGAATCAGCTGCCTGAGGTCAGGGAGCTATTTAAACCCATAAGTTTCAGTCTTCTCAAACGTAAAGTGGATCAAATGTTTACCTTGCAAGTCACTGTAAAAATGAAATGATCAAAAGTATCTAAAGGCCTAGCAAAGTGCCTAGGACATTTATAGCAGGGTTTCAAAATAGAGTGAGGCAGGTTGAACGATGTACCCCAGTTTAGACATGTTCTTAACCTTAATCCATGCCCCTGTGGGTGTGACTCTGTTATAAACAGAACGTTTTGAAGTTGAGATTTAGTTAAGGTTAGAAAACTGAACCAGGATGGGTCTTAACCCAGGTTACTGAAGGCCTTATAAGGAGAAAGCTACAGGGAGAAGAAGGAAGTCAGTAGGAACTTAGAAGAAACATAAGAGCAGACATTATAATGTGACAGGAAAGCCAAGGAACCCTAGGGGCTACCTGAAGTCAGCACCAGAATGCTACAGTCTTTGGGGAGAAAGCAAGCCGTGTTGATATTTTGATGCTGGACTTCTGACTTCTGAAACCATGAACAAATAAATGCCTGCTGTTTAAGTCAACCCATTATGTGATAACTGCAATAGCTGATCAGGCAAACTAAGACAAGGAGATTTAAAGGTTTGGGAAAAATGGAAGGCTAGAAGGAGTCAATCCACTGACTCTGTCAGATGAAAGTGAGAACCAAGAAATCTATTAATGGTGGGGAAAGTCCTGAACTAGGGAGGAGTCAGGAAATCCAGGTTCAGATATAAGATATTTCTTCTCTCTGAGCATCGGTTTTTCTGGCAGGGTATTGAACTACTTGGCCTTCAGGTTCCTTCCGCCTCTACTCATCTAGGATTCCACATGGGCCTAAAATACAGCCTTTATTTTGAATCAAGGTGGAGAAATAACAGGTAATCTATAAAATAAGTCGAATATCAAAAGTAAAACAAGGTGAAAGGAGCTTGAGATATTTATTTTCACCACCCTTTTTCTACTCTAGATAAATTTTTTCTTGTTTTTGGTTTATGTTTATAGAAAATTCACTTTTAAGAGGACCATGAATAGAAAACCAATGAGGAGAACCAGTGACTAGACTTTTGTTTTTATTTTTATTCATTAATTCAACAAGCATTACTGAATTCTTTCAGTAATTACTGAATTACTGTTACTGAGAGATGTAACAGTAGGAACTTCCTATCTGCTCTCATTAGCCATTCTCTTCAAGCAGAGAGTGCAGCACTTCACAGAGGACCGACCTTCCTGGCCTAGTGCTTAGTCCTGCCAGACCTTGTCGATTTGTAGTGAGATTTTTCTCTCAAGCACAACATTTGTGGGTGACACCCTCCTCTTTCAGTCTCTGAAATGACCAGCCATTAGCGTCCTGACTTCCTTTATACAAGCAAGAGCTTCCATTTATCTTCTGAGTCATCTCACCTAAAACAAAGGACTTTTGCACGTTGATTGACTCCACAGTTATGATTTGAAAGTGAATTAAAACCATATAGTCTTGCATAGAATTTAGACGTCAGTGAGGGGATAATGATATAAGCATCAACACTAAATTAGAAAGATTTAAAATTAAAGGTGCTTATTGCATCCCACTATATAGGAACACCCATAGTGGAATATAATGCAATGCATAGCAATTTTTGAAGACAGTTAAGTAACAGATGACAATTCACAGAATAATGCTAAGTGAAAATACAGTGTCCTAAACTACACATACACTTTGGTCTTATTTTCCAAAACTAAAGTATAGATACATAGGCAAAGAAAAAATACCAGAAATTAACAAACTGAAATACTAAAAAGGGCTTATTTCTAGGAGGAGAAGGTTATAAAAGACACTGTAGAATAATCTTATAGACAAATATTAATTAACATGAAAATTTGTATTATTGTGAAGCAAAAAATGTAGATCATAAACTATCATATTAACAAATAACCCCCACGTACATCAGAAGCACAAACACCAAAAGGTTATGCATGATTATGTTTCTGACTGGCTTAAGGATGTTTTTTATGTTTGTTTTTTACAGTTCTCCAAATTTTCTATTTTTTTCATTAAGCATACATTATCTCTACAAGCAAGGAGGGAAAGTATTTTTAAAAAATGTTACATGAAAGCAAGCCAAATGAGATAACCCAAAGTTGTAGGGTATGGGTACAAAAGGAATGCAAATATGATAATAAAAAGCTGAGCCCCCTTGAAGGTCATGGGTAAAGAAGCAACCACATAAGAAATGCCTTCAAAGATAATGGTAATACAAGGAGCTTGGGACGGCCTGGATTTTAAAAGACTCCTTAAGTGAGCTTTCCATCGCCACCAAAAACCCATTGGGATGAATCTCTTTAACATGAAAGAGTGAACCACGAATCATAAAGATCTCTCCAGGGGATCTATAATCTTCTTTAGGTTGAAGCCATCTTCTGTGCTGCTTTGTATTTCACCCCCACTTCCAATACTGAGTGCTTTGACCAAAACAGCTGCTTAACAAATGTTCATAATTTCAATCATATGTGCGTGTATAGGGGTGGTGGTAATATCAGCAAGAGAAGCATAGAGGGTGATCAGAATCTCATGGTATATAAGCCTCACTGAACCAACCTCTGGACATAGGACCTTTGTGACAATGGTACTGAAGGATTTTGGTGACATAACAATGAGAATGACATAGGGATAATATGCACTGAGAAAAACTGAATTTTTTCATTAATAGGGTAGATGTTAATGGTTCTTTGGACCTATTTAATTTTTTGTATTTCATTGCAGATAATACATAAAAGCAAAAGAAGAAAATGAAAATCTTCCCTTGAACCCACCACACACAGACAATCTAAGTAAGTATCTTGGTGTATATCCTTTCAGACCTTTTTTCTATGTTTATATGTATATAATATTTTTCTACTTACAAAATTGAGTTATACTATAAATACTGTTTCACATGTTGATGAGGACACTGATATTAACAATGATGGCAATGCTTATTAAACACTCACCAGGTGACAAGCACTTGGCTTTACCTGCCTTACTTCGTTTCAAATTCACCATAGTCCTGTGGCTGAGGTACTATAATTATTCTCATTTTACAGATTAAGATGCAAAAGCTCAGGAAGGCTGAGGAATTCGTGTGGGGTCACACATTTTGTAAGTGGTGGAACTCTGTGTTGGTCAAAGATCTCTCTGGTCCCAATCCCCCATTCTCCATCTCTGTGCCTCTCCACCTAGTTAGTAATATCCTACAACGAAATATTAGTGACTGTGCAAGGATCCATTATGCAGTGATCTGTACTTAAACATCCTATTGCTAGCTGTATATTGTTTCCTTATCATTTTGCTGTTGACTGTTTTTTACTATGCACTTGAACTTTTTATAATTCTTAACTTTTTCTCAATAAAAGTCCCTGGAAGTGGAAATGCTGTGTCAAAAGATACAGAGAAAGTTTAGAGTTCTCAATATACTGAGCCAATTGTTCCCCAGAATGTTGTACCTTGTGCTAGTCAGGGTTCTCTATGCAAAACGAACCATAGGGGACTTAATACAGAGGATTTTTCACACAACTGTGTGGATGGGCAAGTCTGAATTCTGTAGAGAAGGCCACACACTGGAAACGCTGATGAAACTTCTCAGTGGAAACCTCAGAAGAAGCTGGTTGGCTGAAGTAGAGATGGAAATTCTTCCCTCTGCCTGCTGAATTCATCAGTTCTCCTTTTAAGGTCTTCAACTGATTGGATGAGACTTCCCTCATTGTTGGAGACAATGTTCTTAGTTGATAGTGAATAATTTAAATCTATGAAATATCCTCACAGTAACAGTCAGGTCAGTTCTTGCTGGACACCATAACCTAGCTAAGTTGATACATGAACTTAACCATCACAGTCCACCCCTTGAAAACTTGGTACCCATACAAATCTCCTTAAACCACACTTAATCTCTGAATTGAAACAATGGCAATCATATTTTTACCTAATAATACTCACCTGTCTTGTGTATAACTGGAAATGCACTAACTCTTTTCCCAGAAAAGGCTGCAAGGACTTGGGTAATATATTCTCTTAAACTTGATATCTTATAACTTAAATACTATGACATAAAATTAATCCAATTTATGTTATATGATAAAGGGATAAGATAAGGTAGTAAACAAAAATATTTACTTTATGCATAACAAAACAAGGGAGAAATATTCATAGCCATTACATCTTTGTTTCTGTAACTGATCACATGGTCCTAATTTATATATCTATAACTAATTTCTTCCATTACCCATTCTGTATTCCCTTTACCTTCAGCAAACATTTCAACTGGCTATGCTCTCTTGTCTGGTGGAGGACACACCTGGTAAAACTGCCTAAATGCAATATGCCAGAAATGTGTTGGCTTTTAATAACGGGTATTTATTAGCTTACAAGTTTACAGTTCTTACAAACTGTCAAGAAAATGTCCAAATTAAGGCATCAACAGGACAATACCTTCTGTGAACACCAGCTACCAGTGAACTTGGGACCTTCTGTCAGATAGCAAGGCACATGGCAATGTCTTCTGGTCCTTCTCTCCTGGGTTTCATTGCTTTCAGCTTCTGACTCCAGTGATTCCCTCTCTCAGCTCTTCTGGCTTTCTCTTTCAGTTCTTCTGTGGCTTATTCTGTGAGTGTCTCTTAATTTGACCTCTTAGTGTCTGTACGTGTTTTATTCTCTTATCAGTGTCTCCAGTAAAATTATTAAAACACACCTTAAATGAGATGGGTCACATCTCAATTGAAATAACTCATCAAAACGTCCTAGCCAGGATTTGTCTACACCCACAGGAATGGATTAAAAGAACATGACCTTCTTTGGGGTGCATACAACTTCAAACTACCACACAAACCTTCATTCCTGAAGTTTCTGGGCTATTAGCAGTCCAATCTGGTTTAGATTGTTGCAGTTTTCCATTGGCCTTAATCACAAGGGCATGATAGTTACTAAGAGATGCCCTAAGGGGTTGCCTGTATTCCTGGCAGACATTTCTTTACCTCCATTGTGTAGGAGCAGTTCTATTTCTCCTTCATAATAATGATCAGCCACACCAGCCAAGACAGTAACTCCTTTCTTTGCCTGTTGATTCAGAGGCATGAGAAGCCCAAAGTTGGAGGGTAGCAGTCTTAACTTCCAGTTCAGTAGAATCATTGTTGTGTCTTCTGGTGGAATCATTCCTCCCTTTGGAACTAAAGCCTGTAGAGCAGCAGGGCTTAAGGATGCAGGGACAAGAAGCAAAAATTTTCTATGGGAAATAGTGTTGTGCCATACTCATTTCCACCCCTTGATTACTAGACTGTTGATTCTTGGAGTCTAGTTCTGAGAGAAACAGTGAATCTTGGCTCTGAGAGAAATAGCAACATAGAATGGACACTAATTTAGAGCATATACATCCTCCTGGAGAATACTTCTCCAGCCCTGCAAGGTATTCCAATGCAGTTGGTGTCATATTTGAATCTTCAAAAGGCCAATCCACCATTTTTTCAATCCACCTGTTTTAGGATGATGGAGAACATGGTCAGAGCAGTGAATTCTTTGAGCATGTGCCCATCCCCACCCTTCGTTTGCCAAGGTGGGTTCCTTGGTCAGAAGCAACTCTGTGTGGAGTACCATGATGGTGGTGAGGTATTCTGGAACTGGGAAAATAACCAAAGAATGAGCCACTAGACCCACTGTGAGACAGACTTGAACTAAAACTCCATTGATCATGTGACCTCATAAGTTCCTACTCTGACTGGTGGATTCCAGTGACATTTTGGGTCTTTTGGAATTAATGTCATTTCCAAGCCAGGTCTAGTAATCCCTGAAATATCTGATCATTTTCTTTTTCCCAGGACACAGTCACCTTGGTAAAATTCCAGCACTCCTTTTAGGAAAAGCTGGAAGGAAGATTAACAGTATAAATTGTTAGCAATGTAGGAGGGTCCTTCCCCAAGGGGACCTTGCCTTCCCTTCATTCAAGGGATTATGGGTCTATAAACTGTCTCAAGTCTGGGAATTGATAGAGGGACTGTGACTCTCTCTCTCTTTTTTTAATTCAAGTTGGACATCTGTTTACTTGACCTTCTGCTTGTACAGATCAAGTGAGAATTTAGTAGATTTTCCATGTATTTTATTTCTAGGTTTTCCATGATCTATTAAACACTACCATAGGTCTCTGTGAGTCAGATTATTCTGATTACTGCTTTGACTCTGCTGTCCATTATGGTAGCCATACTTATCTTTTGTGCTGCCACTTGGCTTCTGAGGATCTGATCATCCTCATTATGTTAAAGAATCCAAATTCAGTGGCAGCATTTCCCACAGTCATCTCTGACCCTGAGAGAAGAGTGGACACAGAGCTCTTCAGGGATGATGGATTTCGTCTCACAAGTTTATTCCACACAGTCCTCCTTGTGAAAGGTGTGTCCTCTGGACATTCCTGAGGTGTGGGAACAGGTCTTACATAATGAATCCACTCTAAGAACCCAATCTCTCTAAGCCTCTGTATACCCACACCTATATTATATGAGGGCTGTTCTGGCATTTCCACTTCATTTAACGTAGGTAACCTTGTGGTTATTGCTTCAACCAATCACCTGAACAAATTGTTTGAGCCTTTTATAACCTATCAAGCTATAATATTGAATCCAGAATCCTTGCTTACTGGTCTCATAACAATAAATTCAGCCTGATGCTACTTTATGTCCCTTCCACCATCATCCCACATCTTCAGCATCCATTTCCACGCATATTCTCCTGATTTTGTCTATATCAATTGAAAAAAATCATGCAGTTCTTTTGGAGTGTAGCAGATCCATAAAATGTGGATCACATTTTATACCTCAAATTTTGGTACTTATTGGGACCTCAATCTAGTTATAAGTCTGGAATAAAAGGATGGTATTGGGGGTGGATCATGAGAGGAATTAGCAATGATTTGCAAACCAACTTCCTCAGGCATTTATTGCATTTTCATCTAGTGAAATATCATTATTTTCTGCAGACAGAGATGCGAGGCCTGTCTTCTCAGGGGAGGTAGTAACAGGTTTATCAGGCACATCAAGGTTAATCTCTTCAGGTAAAGGCAGGAGATTGGCTGGCTGATTCCTCAGGTGAGACTATTACAAGTTTATCTGGCAAAGAAGACTCAGCAGGATTTAGGGTTTCAATGTCCTCTCACTGTTATCATTTTCAACCACAAGTTCCCATTCCTATTTTTAAGATCATATTCATTTCCAATCAATGTGCTCATTTTAACGGCAGGTGTCCTGAAAGGTTGGGAATTCAATGTACATTGTAATTCAGCCACTCTAATAATGACCCTCAGGGTATGTTTTTCAGAAATCCCAAGCGTGTGGCTACTCAAAATAGGTGTTTCTTTCAGGGCACACACAAAAATTTTCAAGTTCTTCATGTGGCACTTAAGCTGGAAGTTTAAAGCCTCTAACTCATCTCTTTCTTTAGCAACTGTATCCATTGTATTTAGTAAAAGCCAGCCAACATCATTGTATGTTTTTACTTAATAAAATTCTCTTAAGATATAAAACATACCCTCTCCTAGACCCTTGCTTCTTATACATTTTTGAGTAGAAGTATCCGATGGTGATATTTTGCATATCTCTATTGCCAATCCATGCCATGGATTATCAATGACATCTTGATCATTGGAAATAGAATATTAGTACCTTTGCATCTAATCAGACTAGATAACCAATTCCCAAAACTCCATAACCAACTAATAAATGTTATCCTTAAATTTTGTTTATCAAAACCACTTCACTTCTCATATCATATCTGTATTAGAATTCTCCAGGGAACAGAACTGAGAGTGTACACACACACGTATAGGACAGTATATATATATGAAAGTATATATATATAAATGTGTGTATATATATATAATGTTCATATATACATAATATAAATATTATGAAATTTGTTATAGGAATTCACTTATGCAACTGTAGGAAGAGCAAGTCCAACTTCTGTAGGGAAGGCCACAAACTGTGAATTCTGATGAAGATTTTTGATGAATTCCCCAAGAGAAGCTGGCTGGTTTAAGTAGAGATAGAAATTCTTCCTTCTAACTGCTGAAATTATCAGTTCTCCTTTTAAGATTTTCAAATGATTGAATGAAACTTCTCTCATTGTGGAAGGAACCTCCTTCATTGCTTATAGATGAAATGAGCCATAGATGCAGTAAACTTACTGATGATTTAAATCCACATAATATTCTCACAGAACAATCAGGTCAATGGTTGCTTAACTAAACAAACAGATACCAAACTGAGCCAAGATAACACATGATCTTAACTATCACATACATCTCAGTATGTGAAGGGTCCATTTCCTGCAGGCAAATAGAGAGTTGTTTCAATTAATGGCTAAAAAGTTAGTCCAATATTTGTTTTAATTTGCATTACTTTTATTAATATTGAGTTTGAGAGATTGGAGTCTGTGTATGTGTTTGAACTTTTTTTACTTTCATCATCTTTATTTTACTCATGAGCATGATTTCTTCATTTATTACATATATTAATGACCAAAAATTGATGATATTAAGAGATGTTTGTAATTATACTGATGCTTTAAAGGGCATTAAAGAATGCTTCATTTCATTCATGAAGTCAAAAGACATTTTCAGGGAACTTTCTCGGGGTCAAACACTGTGCTAGGGAAAGGAGAGGGGTGGAGAATGACATAAAAGCTGCAGATGGAATTCCTGCTCATGAAGAATACACTGTCCACTGTGAGAATCAGATCTGCAAACAGTAGGATAGGACAATAGTTAGTAATCTGTACAAAGCGCAATAAGAGCATTCTAGAGACACTGCAGAGAGTCACACTGAGCTGTCCTGATACCTTCCAAAATGATGCCATTACTAGAGGGTGACAAGCTTTTTATACTGAACCAGCGTGGCTGGGTCAGTATGTGTTTCCATGAAATCTCACCCTATGAAGAATAGCAATGTCCAAACTGAGAACCAAGAAGTATCAAGATCTAGAAATGTATGGTTGGAGGTCCATGTAAACAGAAAGAACTTCAATGGTTTATGGCCCTCAAGTGAACAGAAAGCAGCAGGCAGTAATTGTGTTAACAAGTAGACACAAATTCACTACTAGAGGAAGGGATTGATGTGAAAATTACTCCAAGATTATAGCATGAGAGACTCCATTCCCATCCTCCAGAGTGCAGATGGATGGATAGGAAGCTGCATGTTGGCCCTATGGGGAAGAATCTTTACATATATTGTAAGCTGTCACTGATGCAGGCACTGAGTTCTAAGTTCCTTCCAGGGCTCCCAGACATGCTGTATCTGGAGTAAAAGCACCTTCAGTTCAGGAAATATTGCTGCAAAAGTGTGAGTTTCCTCAGATTTATAAAAGGGACCAAACTTTTTCACTTACAATAACTAAGTGAAAGTTTTATCAAATATTATAGAGATTTTTAAATCTACAAGTGACCTCCAAAATACCTGGATAGTATAAGACAATGAAGAAAACAAAGAACTCACTTTTAGAACCCTGGTTTAGAGTCCCAGCTGCTATTAATTTGCTGCGTAAAAACTTTGGATATTTGTGTGGCACTTGAGACTCAAAGTTAGAGCCCTGAAGTTATGAAAGTCAGCAGTACCCATACAGGAAATGTTTAAAAAGTTGAAAAAGTGATCAGATATCTAGTAGAGATATGAATGAAGTTGATCTGAACAGCACTAAGGTATTTCAGAAGACTGGGTAAAACATGATATCATCCATATCTTAAAACTTCAACTTCTGTGTGAGACTAAAGGGAGAGATGTCTATTTGGAGTAAAATTTTTATTTTGGGTAGTACATTACCTAACTTAACTTGTATGGTCAGTTTAGTTGAACACCATAAATATAGGAAAACTTGAATAGGGCATGAGATTTTGTTGGCTTGTCCAGGTGAGTGTGATGCCTCAATAAATTCCGGAGTGACTTGGACAGTGAATAAAGAAGTATTTGCAGAGTCCCGTTAGGGGAATTGGGAGAAAGGGGGAAAGATTCAACTTCCTTATTTGAAGAATTTATGATATTCTTGCAAGTAGTGGTGACAACCAAATCAATAGGCTGAGCCCTCAATCTTGGGTTCCACCCCTATGAAACTTATTCCTGCAAAGGAAAGGCTAAGCGTACTTAAAATCAGGCCTAAGAGTCACCCCCAGAGAACCTCTTTTGTTGCTCAGATGTGGCCTCTCTCTCTAAGCTGACATGGCAAGTGAAATCATTGCCCTCCCCAGTATGTGAGACATGACTCCCAGGGGTGTAAATGTCCCTGGCAACATGAGACAGAAATCCTGGGATGAGCTGGGACCCCACATAAAGGGACTGAGAAAACCTTCTTGACCAAAAAGGGGAAGAGCGAAATCAGAAAAACTAAAGTGTCAGTGGCTGAGAGATTTCAAACAGAGTTGAGAGGTTATCCTAGAGGTTATTCTTATGCATTATATAGATATCCCTTTACAGTTTGTGATGTATTTGAGTGGCTTAAGGGAAGTACCCTAAACTATAGAGCTGTGTTCCAGTAGCCTTGTTTTTTGAAGATAATTGTATAATGATGTAGCTTTTACAATGTGACTGTGTGATTGTGAAAACCTTGTGTCTGATGCTCCCTTTATCTATGGTATGGACAGATGAGTTAAAAATATGGATAAAAAAATAAACAAATAAAAGGGGGAACAAAGGTTAAAATAAATTGGGTAGATGGAAATATTAGTGGTCAATGAGAGGCAGCGTTTAAGGATATGGTATGTGTATGTTCTTTTTATTTCTTTTTCTGGAGTGATGCAAATGTTTTAAAAAATGATCATGGTGATGAATACACAACTATATGATGATATTGTGAGCCATTGATTGTACACCATATATGGAATGTTTGTATGTTAATAATGTTTATGTTTGTATGTTGTTTTATCAATTAAAATAATAATAATAATAAAAGGGCATATGAGAAAAAAAATTTTCTGTATGGTTTTAGGCAAATGACTTCAAACATCTGAAACTGATTTTCCTTACCTGGATAATGTATTAATAACTCTTGCCAGGATTCTTTCACACGGTTGTAGAAAAGATAAAATAAAAATACTAAGTATATCAAGGAAGGTACACACACTACAAAAATACATTTCTCTCATCTTAAAAAAACACATCTCCCTTGATCCTTCTTTCCTTTCCAGCTAGTGCCCATTTTGTCTGGTTCCCTTCACAAAACAACTCCTTGAAAGGAATGTCTATATTCACCTCTTCAATTCCTCTTATCTCATTCTTTCCTGAACCTGCTCCAGCAGCACTGCCGCATGCTCAGTTCTCAGACATCATCTGGCACCACTTATTGGCAGCATCTGTCCACCCAGCCCTTCTTTTCTCACCTGTATCCCGGGACCACAGCACCCACCAGTTTTCTCCCACCGTTCTGGCTACTCCTCCTCTATCTCCTGTTTTGGGTCCAATGAACACAGGGGCAGGAAGAGGGCAGTGAGAATGGTGGGACAGGTCTGCTCAGGGGGGCAGGCAACAAAGCAGTGCACTGTCATAGAAAATGCAAAACAGAAGGAACCTGGCTAAAACATGGTCTGTTTTTCATTTTTACCATGTGCTGGAATTCTAAACAATTTCAATGATGAAATACTGCTCCCACCACCCTATTCACCATTGACTGGTTCCTCATTATATCCCTGAACCCAAAAGATTATAGCATCCCACGTGTCAGTCCTTAAACCTTTTCTCTTTTCTCTCTATACTAATACCTTTGATGATCTCATTTAATTTCATTGCTGTAAATATCATGCATTTATTGATGATGCCTATTGTTTAATCCTCAACTCAGTTCTCTTCACTGAATGCCAGATTCACATATCAACTCACTACTTGACATCTCAAAGTTAGCCTGGCCAAACTAAGCTCCTAACATTCCTTCACATACCTGCTCCTCCCATATGTTCCTCCCACATGAAATGGAGACTTCTCCATTTCAGTTAATGGCCACTTGTTCCTGCAAGTTGCTCAGGCAAAAACCCTGGAGGTATCCTTGACACCTCCCTGTGTCTTAATCCTTCATTCAATCAATCAACAAACAGAATCCAAGCACTTCTTATCAGTTCCTCCACTACCGGCTTGTCCAAGCTTCCCAGCACACATCTGGATTATAGAAATAACTTCCTCATGAATTTCACTGCTTGTGATTGCCCTCCTCACATCCTGCCCCCCATCTATTCTCTACAGAACAGAGGGATCCTTTTGAAACATAAGAAAGACCACACCGTTACTCTGCCCAAACCCCACAAACAACTCGCATTCACTCAACATGGAAGGTAGTGTCTTTACCCTGTCCTACAGGGTCCTGTATTATTGTCACACGCCCCCAGCCCCATCTTTCTAACTTCATCTCTAAAGATGATTAGCCTTGGCATATATTATTGTCTTTCAAAGATGCCAGGCAGGCGTGCTCCTGTCCCAGGGCCTTTGCACTTACTGTTCCATCTGCCTGGGATGCTTTCCCAATTATTTCCATGGCTCACTCCCTCACATCCTTAAAGCCAAATAATACCTCATTCTTCCTAATCACCCTATCCAAAATCTCAAGCTCCTAAAACTTTCTATCCTCCTGCTCTGTTCTATTTGCCTCCATATCTCATATGTTTTATGTCTTATTGGTTGATTTTATTACATGTCTGTCTCATTAGAAATGTAAGTTACTTGATGGAGAAATTGTTTTATTCTTTCTGGTCACACTGCTGTTTTCCAAAAACCTAGAACAGAGATACAAAATACACCAGTTTTGAATGAATGACTCTTGCTCAGATACTTCGTTTTACTCCATGCCACGTCACTGAGCTACCTCTCTTGAATAACAAACCTTTGAGAGAGAGGTGCAATTCTGAACCAATCTCACACACAACCATGTACATGAAAACCAGAAAAGTTTGGTGAATTATTCAAATATCTTGGGGTCTGGGTGTTGTGTAATCATTGCTATGGAGCCCTTGACAAGTACTGAATCTTGTCTTCAACCCACAGGAATGCTGTGAACCACAGTGGAGCATTCACATATTTATGGGACTTTCCAGAAGTGTTTATTTATGGGAACGTCTAAGGCCAGCACAAAAGAACATCTTTCCTAACTCTAATAGTCATCACAGGACTTTCTATAACTAAGCTTTGGAAAATGGCTGCTTCTCAGACCAAAGAGCAAAGTTATCAACTAAAAATAACTCCTCTACATCCATAAATTAAGTGCTTATGCAGCACCACTTTTCTAATTTTCAGATAACTCATAGCAATTATATGTTCTTAAGAAAAAGAAATATTTACCATATTTTCATCCAAAAGATTCCTGTCTAATTGTGCAATAGTATTTTGTATCCATATTTATAATTTTGCAATATTATTAGCACCTTGCCTCCTTCACTTATCATCTGATGCTGTCCACTGTATTTAAAAGTGCTCAATCACTGTTAGCTCCCCTAGCAGCTGAGTTTCCCTGTCATTTCTCAAAACTTAAAATAAAACCTGGTGGTACCTTCACAAATGTTCTGTCACTGCCAAGTGATGCTCTTAGATAGCCTTGAGATAGGACTAAATGTCTGGTCAATAATGTTCCTCAAATCTGCCATGCTCTACAGGAAGCCCCTCAGCTGGTGAACGGCTGAGTGAAGGGTGCCTGCTCAGCACCTGATCTCTGGTGCAGAACCAAACTTCCAGTCTCGTTCCCATTTCAGCCCCACTGCCTCGAGATCCAGCACGGCAAATAGTGTCCATTCCTCAAGTGCGCTTCAGACCGTACTGACTAAACAGTTTGCTTAAGCTTGTCTCTTTAGCTGGAAACTCTCTCATCACCTCCACCTGTCCAAATCCAGGTCAAATGCCACTCTTCCTTACAACCATCCATCAGCAATCTAGCTACCACGAATCTCTTCTTACTCGGTGAAATCACAGCATTTGCTTTTTCCTTCTTTTGAATTTATTATATTTATATATTATATTATATATTATATATTTCATGCTGTTGTTATGTGTTTACTAGTTCTGAATACTAGATGGTGAGGGTCACTGTTCTTCATCCCTAAATTCCCGAGCTTAAGGCTGTGTACACCACAAGTAATTGAGAGGCAGTAATGAAATTAATGGGTGGATGAAAGAAAACATGCCAATTGGTTAGTTTCTAGGATTTCAGCAATTTGTTCTGTATTCTTTAGGAACACAGGGCATTGTGTTGCTATCCAAGTGCTATCATTTATCACAATTTCTTTTCTTATTTTTATGCTATTGATCAATTGAGTAAAGGGCATCACCCTGCCAGTGTCAATTTTTCTTCCTGTCATCTTGTAAGCATCTGGAGATTATGCTGACACTGTGTCCTCTTGCTTAATATTTGAGCTTTCAAGCCACTGAAAATCTGGTTTAAGAAAGAATTCTGGATAGGTGTGAGGGCCAGTGACATGATCTATTGAAGTCATCATCTCTTCTCTTACCTCTTCCATAATGACAGGTTAGAGACAAAGAATTAATTCACCTCCTTCCTGGTGACATTGATCTGTGACCTGGCCTATTATCTGGAACTAGCTTTCTCTTGAGGGAGAATGGCATGAGGGAACCCCAACACATAAGAGATTGGAAGAGATCAATAGCGACAAAGAGACCAATTTAAATACCCAGTAGCCTAAACAAGACACAATGAGGGCTGTGGAGGATTGAAGAATACATGTTTCAACTACAAGGAGCAGAAGCTGCCAAGACCCAGCCGATGCACTTTCCATGTCAGAACATGAATCCAATAGTATCAGATCCTCTGAGCTTCATGCAAATTAGATATATGGACTTTTACAAGAAACCTGATTTCAAATATTTGCAATTAGTTCAATTTTATTTAGCACAGCAGCATAAACAAAACATTATCTGCTTGCTGGAGTCAGCCTATGGTTGCTGGTCTGAAAATTCTGGGTCAAATGTTCTCTCAGACTCTTCCCTGCTATTAAAGTCTACAATTCTGAATAAAAGATCAACTTGAATTACAAGTTACTAGACAATTAAGTGACACATATTTAGAAAGATACTAGAGGGTACAAAGATCCATATTGGCTGAATAAAATGAGAACTTCACCACTTCTTGCCCATCTCCCTACCCTACACCCTAGGAGCAGTTCCAAAATTTGGCTGAAACAAATATTTCACAAGTGCCAATTCAGCAAGAAGTGTCTTCTTTGGGAAATTCTTCTACACCAAAGGTTAGGACAACTTTCTATTGTATTCTAAACAGAGACAAAAGTGCCCTCAACTTTTTAATCAGAAGGAATCTTATAGGATAGCTGGGTATAATTCCCAAAGTGACACAACTAATGCCTTGGCTCTGAGATACCCAGCACTGTTCACTACATGTCCTATCTGCAAAAGAATAAAACACTCGCATTCGAGTTACAACTCCAGTGATTACTAGCTGTGCCACTTTATGGACATCTGTCTTTCCGGACCTCAGTTTCCTTATGTTGAATAAGACCATTGATTTCTTCAGGATCCTTACAGCAAGAAAGAGACTAACAGTATACAGAAGTCTGCCAAAGATGACGTAGTATCGCAACCCACTGCCTTGTGGTGGGTCTTCGGGGATGACTATTAACACTGTCATAACAAACTCAAACACACACGTAGAAACACACACACGAAACATTTCCTTCCACAACTAAAATGGTCCAATGTTTTGAGCAAGAATGAGAAAATGATCGCTAAAATTAGCATCTTAAAAAATACATTGCATAATCACTGAAGATGAGATTTTCTTAAAATTGTAGAACAATGAGATATAATGATAGCTGTCACAAGAGAGGAAATTGCAGGAGTCAATTTGAAAAGATGTGCCTGTGTGCATATATGTGTGTGTTTATTTCTGTTGAGATTTGCTTTTTCACATATCACAGTAAAATTGAAGGCTAAGGTATGTCCCAAGGCCTTTGTGACCTGCACTTCCTAATAATGCTGCTACCATTAGGAGAGTGTCGTTATAGCTCCAAACTGAAGCTTTCTTATACAGAGAGCCAGGTCATGTTTCAGGCTCTATATCATCATCTCTCTCACATTTGGATACCACTTTTCATGACCATCTTACCTACATTTTCTCCTTTGTTCCCTAAAATAGTCTTATCTGCCGGACCCTATATATCATTAAAAATCTCTCTTGGAGGAATTAAAAAATACTCCTCTCAACTTGCCAGTAAGGAAATAATAAACTTTTATTTGCGATTTGAAGTTGAGGATGAACTTTCATCTTTCTTGGCTTATCAAGACAAGATATGACCTACTAGGTTGTGTAGAACAAAGAAAGATGAAGAATCAAAACACCTGTCTGCAATATTGAATTTAGCCCACTGATCAAACTTGAACAAATCATTTCAATTCACCAATGCACCAAAAAGGGAAATTTGATCCATCTTCCCTCTCTTACAGTGCTGTTAAGATCAAAATCAATGTACAGATAATTATGTCCAGTGGTATTATAGATTGAAAATGCTGGTCTACACACATCATTCCTAATAAGCAAGGAAGAATCGAGAAATTTCACACAATCATGCAAATCCAACAGTTTAGGGCCCAACTGCAGATCAGCGATGGAGGTGCCAGAGATCCAGGCTAGGGGTTACAACCAATCAGCTCATAAAAGCTACCCCATCTCTTCAAAGAACCAGTGACAAGACACATCTGGCCTTACCTGATTAAGCTTTGTCTGGTCCTCAAGGCTCTTCTTTCTTCTCCTGGGTAAAGGGAACCCAGCCACAGACAAGGGCCAAAGGGAGGTGTGGTTGGCTCCAGTGAAGCCCAACAGGAGGTTTTCCTCCTGCTGTCACACTCAGTCTGAATCTCAACTCACCGAGTGGGCTGAGAGTTACTTGTTGACTCTTAAACAAAGGGTCAAATGAGAGGACAGAGGATGTTTACAGGGTGGAACTCAATCCGTAAGAGGCAGGGCATTGCTTTCTTGGGTGTGGCCTTTCGCATTCTGCAATCACACACCGCTCCCTCCTGTCTTTTCCTTCACGAAATCCTGGGTTTATCTGCCAGCTTCCTCTTTCATGACAATCTTCTGACTTGGGTGAGCAGGAGCAACTTGTTCTCCATTCCTCTATGGCATCTGCATTTGTCACATTATGTTGTTTTCTAATTCAGTGTGCATCCCTCTTACTAGACTGTGAGTCCCTTGAGGGTAATGGCCACGTCTTCATCTCCCATTTATTCCCTACAATGCCCAGCATGTAGCAAATGATAAATATATAGCAAATGAATGTGACCAATTAATATTTGCTTAGTGAATCCTGATCTGACATTTATTAGCTTTGCAACCTACAGCAAGTCAATATTTTTACCTCCCTGAGCTAATGGCTTTTTGGGGTCATCTGTAAATTGAGGGTGCCAGCTTCTCCCTTCAGTGATGTGGATAGAATTGCATGTGGAAGCATATGAGAATGAATCTAAGATAACACTGGACAAATCAATGATGCTAAAAAATGTAATTGAACTTTAACTGATTTCAAGGACAAATAACTGGCTTCTACATTGAGAGTAGGTATAAAGTAAAGTTTGAGCTAGACAAGTAGATGAATTGTTGGAAGAAAACAAAGTCTGTATGTATATGATTGAATTTCAATTTTCCAATCCAGAGTCTCTATTCTATTCAGCAAACTCTGGCCAATCAGATTTCATTTATTTGAAGATTAGAGAAACAGGGGCACACTGGAAGCCAAGCCTAATTGGATTCCATATTGTTATTTTCCCTATTTTTAAGAAAAATTAATGGGATCCTGGCCCATCAAAAGATGTTGTGCACAGTTCCAGGCTCACTGTGATCATGAAGAGAATCCATAGGAAATAATATTCCAGCAGACCAAGTGCCTAAGGCCACCTAGGAGAACTTACAGTGACTCAGGAGTCTTTCTGCACATCTTCACAATGTCACACACTAAGGACATAATGTGTGCTTTCATTCGACAAGCAGTTAACTGGACAACTACCTTCACAGTCTCAATTCTCAGAATAGACGGGGATAGAAAAATGAATTAGATGCAGTCTCTAGTGTAAGACTGAATAAGTAAGCAAATTAACATCATGCCATATAGAAAATGATGGGCACCCTAGATCAGCCCAAAACAAGCACTGTGGACATCCAGTGAAGGGAACAATTCCTGGGAGACATCAGAGAAGAAGAGGCAACATTGGATCCATGCTGTAAAGGAGAGTTGGATTTTGACACGTACAGACGGCAGAGTTAAATGTAAATGTTAACCATGCAATGCCCTAAAGCCACTGTTGCTTGATACAAGTGATTTATGCTCCTCCTAAGACAGGCACCAGAAAGAAAAGAGAGTTTCCCAGAACTGGTATTTAGGTTACACCAATCAGATACCACAAACTACAGGGCAATTAAAAGTAATTGTGAGACCAATACTATTCCTACTCAGCTCCAAGTGTCTTTATGATGGCTCAGGGTGGAGGCAAGAAAAAGGAAGAAAGAATGGGGAGTTGTCTGGATCCCAGCCTGGTCTCTTAAGTGTGGGGCATACCGGTGAATTGCTGTGTGAAGTAGTTATTTTAAAAGGGCATGGGATGCTGTAAAAAAACATCACATGTTCACGAGGCAGTATCTAATTGTCTTTAAGTTCCCAGTGGCCACTGTACACCTCTGGTGCATGCTGCTTGGCATCTTCTCTCCTTTCTCCTCTGTGGCAGTCTTCATAGCTTGTACTTCTTCCACCTCTCTTTCTGTGCTTCTGCTTCTGCAAGAGTGTAGGTTGTTATCTATTTGGGTTTAGAAGTACTGTTTTATCATACCCCTTCCCTCCTGCCATTTTTCAGATGCGGACACAGTTGACATCCCCAGGATGACACAGCTAGCACTCTACATGGCCTCAGTTGGGCTATTCTTATACAACCTTGGCACAGCAGATGGACAAGAGCAAGCATATGAGTGACAGGGATCCAATTCAGGTCTGCACCTAAACCACCTCACTCCAGGCCTCACTCATACTGAATTATGCAGGAAAGGGTTGGTACATGTATCACTGAGTGTAAGTCAGTACTGTTTATAAGAATCCCACCCCCAGACTCCCCTGCCATTACTCTTTTCCCCCAAAAGTCTTTAGGAAAAGAAGAGCTCAGTGGTGATGAATGGATAGTGGCAACAGTTTTGGAAACAAACAGGAACAGGCAGGCAGGTTACCAACTGAGAAATTTAAATGTGTGAATTTTTCCTTCTCTTGAGTTTCAGCAGTACAGAGCACACATGCTAGCGCTGCACTCTATTATGGTTACTTGTCTCCCCTGATACATATTAGTCCACCCTCTTTAAGGATAGGAGCCATATCTTAGGCATTCATTTTAGGATCCTAGCACAATGCAATGCCAACCCTAAGTACCCAAAATCAATTTGATGGATGAATGAAGGAAGGAAAGAATGAACCCCATTTCCCTTTGCAGCCTTCCTAGGCCTTGCAGCTGGAGAGGTGAAATGTAAAGGAGCAAGAAACAATGAGCCTCCCTGATGCCTTGGATATAGGACTTAATTCAGTCCAAAGATTCTTCTTTCCTCTCTCTAACTACTCTGCACAATCTGCCCCATATCAGATGAGCTCAAAACTGGTTAGAAATATGTATATTTTATTTGAAAATGTCTCCTTCCAGTTGTGTTTTTCTGCACAGACATTTGTTTGTTTTGCTGTATGTTGTGAATTCAAAAGGTCTCAGACAAACTGCTTTGACTTTCTAAACTCTTTTGTTTTCTCCAGTCTATTATCATTTATCTCGTCTCCTTCCTGCAGCTCACTCTAGTCCCAAGGACTAACTTAACCCACAGTGAAAGAGAACAATTTATTTGTGACTCAGCACCACTGCTAGCTACAAAGGACACTGGCACTGGACTTAGAAGGCTTAAGATTTAGTCCCCAATCTGTTACCAACAGGCAGTGTGACCTTCAGTAAATCACAATTCCTATCTCTGGAAGGGCCTTAGAAGAGCCCCATATTGGTGTTTCCCTGCTGTCACCATCTATAAATCCTTAATGATTTTTGAAAAAGGAGTTCTGCATTTAATTTTGAACTGAGCCCAACAAATTATATAACCAATCCTGTATTCTCCTGTACATCCCCCCAAAGAATTATAAAAGTAAGAAGCACTAGCAAGAGGAGCACAATGGTTCAACTTTGCCATTCATTAGGAACAGAGAGAAAAGCTCACCCATAGCAGAGCCTTGCCATGGACTCCTTTCTTTAAAAAAGCCAAAAGATAGGATGAGGTGGAAGAACATGAAATGTGCCACATGCCCAACACCTATCAGTCATCCTCATCTTGGGTGGATGGGAGCCTGACTCATCCCCAAAGTGCAGCTCACTCTTCCTGCTAAGCACACTGGGTGCCTCCCTGCTCAGAGAGCACAGGAGGAAGTGTGGGTTGCCCTGGAATGGACATAGAACCAAACCATCCAGTCCCCACCCAACATCACAAAGTGAAATGGGATCTTAGAACAAACATCAGGCAATAATCACAGCCTCCCTTCCTTTAACAGTGACAACAACTCCAGATTGAGAATGGGCTGTGCAAATGTCACAAAGACATCTTGGCATTTATTCTCTTTTGGATTATTCTTCCTTTTTGTATCATTGTGATCCACAGGGAAAAGAACCTACTCTTCAGTCATACAGATAACATAGCCCCTCACCCAATGTTATGAACAGCAGATACTGATCCTTGAATTTAATTGAATTCAAGATATTGCTTGAATTTAATTGAAGATGACCCTGTTTTAAAACCACAGTAAGATGAATTTATTATCATTGGCTCTTTACTCCAACCCAAAGTTCTTCTAATAGCCTGCCTGAGTCATTGCACTTGTTTCAATAGGGAAGAAATTCAAGACTGAAGTAGAACCTTGACAAATGTAAATATGTAAACAAAAAACCTGTAATGAATCACAATACAAATGAGGTAACTCTTTGAAACATTGAGATTCCAAGGAGAGTATGAAGGATACTACTTGGGATGAAAGGCATCAACACATCTGTGTTTAGACAAGGAGGTATACTTATGAGTCCCGGTTCACTGACTTTCCATGTGTACTTAAGGAAGCCACTTTTCTTCTCTGTTCTTTCTTTGGCTTCCTCATCAATAAAATGAAGAGGGTCATATATGTGCAAACTGAGGTCTCTTCTAGGACTGGCATTCTTTGCTTCTAAGAACTAAACTGTTATCACCTTCACATAAGGGTCCTAACTTAAGGACCAATTTTCAGAATATATACATTCTAGAATACAAGTTGGCATGACAAAATAGTGAAAGCAACAAAAACAATTTAATTCACAAAGTTGAGTTTTGACCACAGAAGGTCACCCAGAGATGAAGCTGCAATAGAATTCTTCTGATGCCAATTAGAGAAGGCTGCAATTTTGAGATGACAGAAGCATAGCAGGGTAGGTAGCTTCTAGCACCCTAAGAAGGAGTCTCGTGTCAATGAGGCCTCTACTCCTCTGTAACTTAATCTAAATTGAACCCCCACCCACAAGCACAGTGACTTTAATTCACATTTGAAGATACTGAATATTTCATTCTGCTGGGACATTTGAAGAATGGAGGGGAATGGTAGATCCTAAAGCCAAGGCCATATTACTGAGAACTTGAGCACTAGATCAAGTTTATACTTAATGTTAATATCTATTGTATATTAGAGGCTGTGCATTTTGTGAGTCCCTGCATAGTGTGATCAGGTTTGCAAAGACAGCCTCAGATAGTTGCCCAAATCACATTGGAATAGAAGAGAGGTTTGCGTTTGCCGACTTGTCCCTGACCCAGCCAGCATTCTTGTTTCTGCTCTTACAACATAAGGAATTTAGCACATTGGCAGCACTCTGTGACCATCTGAACCAAAGGCAGTCCTACAGTTTAGGCTTCATCACTCAAGTCTCAGCCCAGACCTTTATGCCAAGGCATCCTTTAGTGCCAGGGCCAGGAAAGACAGACCCTAGCCCTCAACATGGCATTTAATGTGTAAAGAGTCCCTGGACTACCTGTCTCAGAATCTCTTATTAAAAATGCATAATCCCAGGCTCCATTCTTGATTTACTCAATTAGAATCTCTGCAGGTATGGAAGCCTGGAATCTACATGCCAACGAGTTCTGTCAGTTGGCTGTTATGCACACAAGCTCAGAACCCTAGTATTAAACTTTCTCAATTGACTGTGGTAGTCACTCAGAAAACTCTAGTACAGAACAGATAGTAGAGAAACTCAGGGGCAGGAGCTTGTATGGTGAATCTGTATCCACAGCTGGGAAACCTACATAGCTGAAACACGGGGTGGTAGGCAGGGTGGAGTGCATGACAATGTTAGAAGACAAGTGAATCTGTACATGGGTGACGTACATCCTTTTATTTTTGCATTATTTCTCATGTTATGATATGACAGTTCTCAAGTGAATTATAAGTTTCAACGTTCTCCATTCTGAATTCTGATAGCTGCCTATCTGTACTCTCATAGAGTTACTATAAAGAAAAAGAACTACTTGCTTAACAGCAAAAAACAGAAAAAAATATTGCAGGGGCCAGAGCCAGATTTACCTGCATTGTGCAAAGTTCCACAAAGGCTAAAGATTTTTATGAAAGGAAGGAAGATGGAGAGCCCATCTCCACTTCTGGGCAGATCCCTGACAAGCAAAGGGTATGAGACCAGTGTGGATAAGCTCTAACTCCCTGGAGTTTTCTTAAAACACTTCTGGAACCCCAGGTGATGTGGGGAGCTGTGGCGGGAGGCTGCCACACAACACGCCATATCCATTTTCAGAGGGTGTCAACACCCTCCTTCCCGCACCTGCTGCTCCCAAATATCACAGCCTGATTTTTTTCTCCTACCTCCTGTCTTGATGATGATGATTAAATATTCATGGAATGCTGTGATGCCAGCATACTTTGTGAAATTTCAGATACCTTTTTATAAAATGGAAGCTTTTTTTTTTCTTTTGGTTTATCTCAATTTTGAACAGAGGTACAAATATCTCAGATGACAAATGCCAGGGACTCAAAAAGTAGAAACCGAACAAAAAAAGCTTGTGTTCTGTCTGACTTTTCACAATTGTGTTTTAAGCTCAAACTGTCCACTTTAAGGACAAAGGTAAAGCAGTGGATTTAGAAAGCAGAGATATCAAAGAGCAGCTGTTCGAATTACAAAAATAATCTTTTGTTTTACCCCAGAGTCCTTTTAAATAACAAAGTCCCCATCTCCAAGTAAAATACAAGAACAATTGTTATTTATTTCACAAGAAGCGATTCACCTTATTTTTTGTTTCAAGTGGCTGCTTTTCACAATCACTGAATTTAAGCTAAAAGTTATCTTCTTATCCAATTGCTTTCAAACTGAGTACAGGGAGCCCCGGGGCTTCCCCTGAGAGACCAAGAAGGCAATGCTGCAGCCTTCACCCTAACTCAACCAGAGCACCTCCACTACTACCTGGGTATATATTAGGGATTCCCATAACATTTAATTTTTAAAGGATTGGAGAAGCTCTAGGAGGACAAAAAGAAGCATCATTCCTTAATTTTATATACTGGAAAACTAAGATGCAGGCAGAAGTGGCTGATCCAAAGTCATACATGAGTTTAAACTTCAGTGCAGTATTTCCTTCTTCACTGCGCCTTCTTACCTTTTTCATGGAGTGCTTATACTTCTATTAATGAAGGTTGTTTATCTCCTCAAAATGTGATAGTGCAAGTCTGAAACCTGTAAATCATGATAATAACCACAACAAATGTCTATGAAATAATCATAAACTGAAGGTGAGATGCAAAACTTTGTCCTTTGTGAAAAAAGGTTGACATTATCGAAGGCCTACAAAAGAGCAGAATAAATTTAGTGCGGATCACAGCTCCTGCTTGATTCATAACAGAGACAACTTGGCTAGCACACCCCAAAATTTTTTTCAGATACCAACTAAAGCAAGTTGTCATCAGATAAAGCAACGTGTCGGGGAGAAGCAATCACTCTGAAGAAAACTTTATTAATGAGAATATCATGTTGGACCTATTAGTGCCCTGTTTATTTCTAATTATTTAACAAATACTTATATAGTGCTTACTATGTGCCGAAAACTGCTCTAAGCATTTTATAAATAATTACTCATTCAATCCCCACAATGACTCTAGGAGGAAGGTACTATTAATTATTTTCGTTTTACAGATGAGAAATCTGGGCACAAAGAAGCGAAATAGCTTCATCACCATCACATGGCTAGTCATTGGGACGATTTAACAAGACACTCTCGGCTGGATCACATTCAACATAAAGGGTACTACGTCACCATCAGGGTTATTTCACCAAACTGCCCTGAACTTTGTCCAAGACCTCAGTTATAATCTGTGCCATTAATTTTATTTTTAACAATAACCTAATATAATCAGATGCTAGCTTATACTCTGACACCACTATGTCAATGATTTACACACATGACTATCCTATTAGGGAGGGAGTGTCATTAAATCCATTTTGCAAATGAGAGAAGAAACCCAAGAGGTTAAGGAATATGTCCTAAATCATGAGAATCTATAGGGGTGGAGTTAGAATTCAAAGCCCACTTTCTCTGGCTCTATGTTATGTGTGTTCCCTCAGACGTCTTTAACTGGGCATGTGCAGATATGTTTTCTTGTGCCTACAGTGCTTTTACAAGTTTTTAAAACTAGGTACCATAATTTAATAATTGAGATATTAATAATTGAATAAATGGGAACTGGTAGCTTTTACATCCCAGTGGTGCCACAGTCCCCTCTGCACATTTCTCACACCCCAGATGGCTTCGTGCCTGGTTCTGACCTGGCTCCTTGAAACATTTGGGCAAGATGCTCCTTGAGGCCCTTGTCCTTGAGGTACATGGTCTTTGGTTACCTCAGTGTTTTTCAAACCTGAGAAATGTCCGTAAAAAGAAAAATAATGTCATGGACCTCTGAAATATATCAACCCCACCCCCAAGGAGTTTACCAGATCCCTATTTTAGACAACCAAATTAAAATACAATTGCTGTGACCTGTGGAAATATTTTTGAATGCAAATTATCACCACATAGGATATAATTTGAGATTAGAACCAGTAAATGTTTTATTAACATTGCAATAAAAACAGAAAATTAAAGCCTTAATAGTATGTGAACCTTCAAGAAACCCAACTTCAAAGAAACAGTAATTAAGGTAAAATCCTTTGGGTTTTTTGATAGCCTTAAATGTACTCTGAACTCCTTTAAAATAGAAATCACGTTTCAGCAGCATCAACCTTCAGAATTCTATCATGGTATTTACTTAAGAGCCATTTCCCACAAGTACTCTATTTGTATCTTATGTTCATAACAACCTGGAATAATCTGTTTTCAAGCTATTCCTTAGATTTTCCCACGCCACATCCTTATCCTTGCTGCTCTCTTGACTTAGAATGGTGTCTTCTGCTCTCTCCTTTAACTATCCAGCAAAGTCCCAGATAAATGCCATCATCTGACTGTTGCTAGAGCCAGATGTAAACTCCATTTCTTCTGAACTCTAATAGCAACTTATTGTATCTTCCTTGTCATATTACTCTCCTGCTAATAGAAGCTCTCAATGTCTCCCCATTATAAACCACACTCAGTACAAAAATTATCATCCTGGCATTCAAGACTCTTGACAATAATACCACACCCTCATTTGCCTTCGCATATTTTATATTCTAATTAAACTAAACTATCATCATTCCAGAAATATGTCTCACACTTTTATACATGCCTCTGCATAAGAGGTTCTCTTTGCCTGGAGTCTCGGCCCATCACCTCCTCTTAGTGAAAGTCTGTGCAGTCTCTAAGGTTCTATTCTAAAAGGTATCTCTTCTTCAAAGCTTTCTATAACTCCCCTCCTTTTCCCTCCACTATTCAGTTGCTACATTCACTGACTCTGACCCTTCCACACCTTTTTTATATTTTTTACAACTCACAAAGTATCTGCCTTGTATAGTAATCATTTCTAGGTTGTCATCTCTTGGCTAACCTGTGAGCTCCATAAAAGCAAGAACTGAATTGTCACATTAATTTCTGTAAGCCTCACTATCCTTGGCATATAGTAGGTGATCAGCAAGCATTTATTTCATGGAAAGGGATGGTATAAAATGGAATGTGTAAAGGGCGCAAAAATAGACAATGACCTAGGCACAATCACTCATTACATCTAGACCCTACTGCTAGCCTTTTGCCTAGAGAATGAAATGTTTGGTACAGATGCAGCACCAGAAAAAAAATAGTTGGAGAGGGGAGACAAGGAAATGTGGACAACAAACACAAAAGGAAGAACCAACTATTTATTGAGCTTGGGCAAAACATTATGTTAGGCAGTTAATATATTTGTATCATTTGTATCTCATACTATTCTCTACTGGATGGATGAAGAACCTAAGGAGAAGAAAGACTGACTATTTTACCCAATATCTCAGAGGTAGAGCCTGATTCTAGAGCCAATTCTAGCATACTGCTTCCATGAAAAAAGACAAGTTGAAGGCCATGCCTATCCCCGGTAGATCTACCACCTATCTTATTACAGTTATATGTAAAAAGAAAAATAACAATAAAAGTTAATACCTCCTAAATGCCTATCATGAACCAGCTGATTAATAAGTACTTTACACACACAATCTCAAATTTTTCTGACTATCCCATAAAGTGGGTATTATCAGCTTCAACACAGGTAAGGGCAATGAAGTTCAGTGAGGTGCCAAAGGTCACACCACAGTGAAAAGCCAAGAATTGAACCTGGACCTCTATGAGGTCCCTTTCCTTTATTCCTCCTTGCCTGCTCTCCAAAGATTCTAGCCATCAGTGGTATATTAAAGGAATTCTTTAAAAAATGCCACCCTGGAAGGAATTGCTACCTTGAATATGAAGAATACAATATAATTTTCCACTTTGTGATCTGAATTTTCATCCCCCAGAAAAGAAGATGCATGGAAACAGGTCTAGCAAGTGAGGAGGGGGGGAAACCCCGACATCCAGCATTTCCCTCTGTGCTTTCGCCTTTCCCTGGAGTTCTTCTATTCTGTTTTCTGTTGCCACAACTAGGGATTGGGAGGTGGGGAAGAGTGAGAAAAACTTTCCCTCATTTCTTGTCAGCTCAAGGTAAGCGAATTATTTCTCTTTGTCTTCCTTACAACTGAGACAGGCTGGTACATCCAGAAAGAAATTTACCAAATGCTGAGTAAAACCGAAATGGAAATAAAGAAAATAGCAACAGCACAAAATAGATGACGGATCCCAAGATAAATAAATATCTTATCTACAAATAAAGTAGAGAGGAGTTTTGCTGGGCACCAAATTCTATCATATTTCCCTCAGCCAAAGATTATCTTACATAATTCACAAGCACCTTTTATGGGTTCCCTCCCATTCAGGACAGTTTTCCCACCATTAAGAAGAAATCACCCCAATCAAATTCCCAGAATCAACTCACAGATTGACCAGGGTCCTTCCACTCAGTTCCACTGTTCTCTTTCAGGAGATTCAACTCCAGGTCATTGCCAAGAAGTGCTAACTGACATGCTTAGGCCCCATGAGGTCTGCATCCCATTTCAATTCAGTCTAACCAACTTTGCCCATTTCCTCTTTGGCATTCAGCTGACCCTTCCACCCATCCACCTACCCATCCGCCACAGAAATGTTCCTTCGCAATTTGAATTTTATGACTTATTATGATGCTAAACATAAAGTGGCAATCTCGGAGAAGGCCATCCCCCCGTCATCCTTCATCATGCTCGCCTCTGAGACTGATAACAGTGGCTCTTTGCCCCTTATGAATTCCCATCAGAGCAGCACCTACTGCAGGAGAGATTCCCCTGGGGCTATAGGTATGCATCTGCAGTAGCTGAATAGAACGGTCATCCTATTCCTCATTTCCATCCCACACAGCACTCCTAATACTAAGAACCACAGACAAGATAATTAAGGAACACCAGCCACTGAATCAAATGGTTCTAGTTTGGGATGCATGGATGACTTTAGTTTATTTACAGTAACAACAAGAACAAAAAAATAACAGCACCAATACTAACAAGCACGGCTGCCTTATATGAGTGTCCTGTAGCTTATGAAAGCTTTCCCATCTTTCACCTGTACTCATCCTCAACTTCAATTATATGAGATCTCCAGGGCTTATGACTCTGACCTTCCCTCTTCCCAGCATATTCCTCCAGAGACATCTCTCATGTTCCCCCATTTCCTCCTCTCTATTACCTTGACACACCATGCTCTTTTACGATTCTCTGTTTTTCTCAATCTTTTTCCCTCTACCTGAAATCTCTTCCTTCACCTAATGGAATATGCCATCCTCCTTATGAAATCTTTTCTAATTTTCCCCAGAGTTGGGTCTGTCCTTTACGCTTGCGTATCTCTTCTAATAGTTGGAAAGAAAATTAATCTTTACTCTCTGTGTGTTACTCAGATTAATTGCCATCACAAATTTTTTTAAGGCATACACTGTGATTTAATATTGAAACAAAAAGTTGTGAGCACAGAATGGCACAGAGCAGCAAAGCGTAAATGTGTTATGAGTGGAGCACATTTTTATTATTATAGGAATAACTGCCAGCTATTCGGAAGAAAATCCTGGAGACAGTTAACTTTATTATCTTAACAGCTTTTGCAATAATTCTTTTTAAGAAGAAAATTGCCTTAGTCTGGAGCAAAAAAAAAAGAAAATCTTTTAAGGTGTCTAGGGATGAAGAGTGTGCTTCAGAGGTTGGGTGATGGCGGTGCATTGGTAGAGTTCTTGCCTGCTGTGCCGGAGACCCAGGTTCAATTCCTGGTGCCTGTCCAAGCAAAAAAAAAAGAGAGAAGTGAGCAAATCATCTGCAGTGAAAATGAGAGTAATTTGGTTTTATTCCTCAGAAGAAGGCATGTGGAGAGAAGACAACAGAGCTATGAGAGCATGGAAAGAAACAGAATCCAACAGGATGGAGACAAACTGAACTGGATGGGCTGGAGCCAGTGCACCTCCATGGTGGTGGGAATGCTAAAGGACATTCTATGAACTGTGATACTTGCTCTTCCCACTTGAAGTTGTTAAATGGCTTTAGCACCATTCAGCCTCTCTAAGTCTCACATCCTACACCTGTAGGAACCTGGTCCACTGCTCTGGAGAGTAAGTGAGAAAAATAGGTGCAGGAACAGTTTAAAAGTCAAGAAGCAGATCGTCATCATTTCCTGTGATTTTTGAGAGTTCCATCAATGTGATGGTGAGTGGCTGTGATGTTGACATTCAGTATCTTTTTGAATGTAAAAGATGTGATCAGAATCTCCATTTTATAAATAAATATGACCTCTAAGAACCAAAAGAATGAAGTAACCTGTATAAAGTGCCACAGTAAATAGATATCCTTTTAATTAATTTGCTTATTTATCCATGATTTTATTAATAGCTATAATATGCTTTGCACAATACACGATATGAGAAATTAGTCTTTGGTTCTGTTAGACAGGTCAGGTTCCCACAGTCAAGAAGGAGAGAAAATGGCATAATTGTGAGAAATCCTGTCACACAACATTTTTCGATTCATCAAAGTGGCCTAGAGAGGAAATTGGAGAACAGGTTCACAGAAGTTTGCTCATCCTCCTGGGATGCAACAGCCCTGTGTTTTGTTTTTCATTTTATTATACTGGATACTTCCTCCCAAAGGGTAAAGGATGCCTGCCACACTCCCTTAACAGATTAATCACTTCCTTCTTTGCCTTTTCTGTTTTTCCTTATCTTTCGCCAAAAGCCTCATTAGGCAGAACAGAGCAGAAGGTGGCCGGATCCTGGCCTCCTTGTCCGCCTCGCAGAGCTCGGAGTCTGAAGGAGGGCGCCCCTTACTGAGTTCCTGGCATTTGATGTTCAGTCTGGAAAGGAAGCGTGACCATCTGCTGCGGATTCTATCTGATGGAGTCTGTCCACACTGCTCAGTCCCATGGACATGTGAGTCACTGACCACTAGAAATAGAAACAAGGTTTCTAACTGCAGAATGAAGAGTGACAGCTCTAGGGTCCTAACAAAGACCTGTAAGGATGAGAAGGACAACAGGAGAAGTAGGGCAGTGCCTCTTCCTCAGGACCCAAGGCAGAATGGCACTACGACGTTCTTTCAAGCTTCTCTCTAAGACGTACCACCGATGTTACTAAGAAGCTGAGAAGAAGGACCAATAGGGTTCTTGGAAAACATTGGTTCCTGCATCTCAATTTGCAGATAGGAATGTTGAGACTCAAAAAGAGAGAGTGACAATAAGTGAGTAACAGAATCAAGGTCAGAATTGGGTCTTCCAGCTCCCTGGGCCAGCTCCTGTCGCTACACAAATGAGTGTCTTGTCCTAGCTGAGGCTAGCTGAAGGTAAATATGGTAGCTGTAAGTCTGTGACTATTGGTATAAGAAATCTATCCCACAGCCTCAGAAGCCCATCAACAGACCTCCAGATAATACAGTTTACATTCAAAATAACCTTCTATTTTCTGAATGGTTTCTCAGCTGTGCCTTAAAATAAAATATACGTGTCTAATCTCATCCAGCTTGGTGCTGCCTGCTGCCCTCAGAGAACAGCAAGGAAGTGCTGATGGAGACAGTCTGCAAAGAGTGTGAAAGTCTGCTAGGAAATTAGGGGAAGGGGGATGGCAGAGGAGCCCATCTGATCAGCCAAGTGGGGTGCACAGCCTCTGAAAGTTGTCCTGGCTCAGTGTGGTCAAATGGATGTGGATTCAGTATAATCAGAAGCAGGTCTTCCCGTCACAGTAAAGGGTGTTCTCTCCTTCTGGTTGCTCCATCATTAACCTTTCCTCTCATGCTAAATATCCAATCCATCAGCAAACCTTGTTGGCTCTGCTTCCATAAAATAGCCTGAATTAGTTTTTTATTGCTGCTGTAGCAAATTACCAAAAACTCACTGGTTTTAAAAAGACAGAATTATTATCTTATAGTTCTAGAGTTCAGAAGTCTAAAATGGGTCTGAGAGAATTGAGAGGTTCTACAACCCTCACCCTCTGCAGCCAACCACTGACTTAGCCAATGGTGGAATAACTCTCCAAGATGAATTACACTCCATAACGCCCCGAGATCAGAATAAGGCTAGATTTCGCCTGAAGCTCCAGTGTTGCCCAGTTCTTCCCTTCCTACCTGGCTTTCTTCATACTCTTGAAGATTTTTCCTGAAGAGCACGCTCTCAATAAATCATGTGCATTTGAATCCTTTCTCAAGTTCTACTTCTAGGGAAACTTGAAAGAAGACAGATCTTGATTGATAACCAGATAATTAGAAATAAAATATTTATTGAAAGAAATACTTGCCAGGGCCTGGCACAAAAATTGCTCAATAAATAGTAATGAAGATATTTGTAAAGTCCTGTCATTGGCAACTTCCCCATCTGACATAAGCTACCATCCCATCTATGTTGTGGTGCATTGGAAAAATCTCTTCAAGTCAAAATTTTCCCTTGTATTTCATGTTTTTATTTCTATCAGCTAGAGTAATCTGAGACACATCCTAATTCTGCTTTCATAAGATAGTCTTTAATATTAGAAGAAAGGATCCAACTCCTTCTTTGGTCTTTTCTTCACCAAACAAAGCATTCCCAATGGAGCAGATGTGATTCACCAGCACACACCTTTTTTTGAAGGAAACTGCCCAAACTGTCTCTACTGCGGAGCTCTCAGTGCTCAGCCAGCTCAGGAATAACTCTGTTTTATATCCTAGCCCCTGCCTCCGGTCAAAGCTGTTTGAACCAAGAAGTGCATATGACTCAAGGGTGATCAAAATATAGACTAATCACCAAACAACAGTATGGCATAAAGGAAAAATATACTCAAGGGAGAGCGGGGGCAGGGCTATGGAACTAACCATAGCAATTAGTTTACATCTCTTCAGATTTTAAAATATGGAGTAAATCGTACAGTTTAGTAGCCTGAAAAAGAGATTTTAAGAGACAGAAATGGAAACAGTAGCTGAGTCACACTAAAGGTAGAGCACAAAACAAGTCCCCAAGTTCTGTGTTCCCCAATACCCAGAACAAACCCAAGTAAATATGTTGGATGCAAATCACCTTTCTGTCTAGGCACTGTGAGGCCAGATAAAGTCTGCCTGGCTTCCTTTCTGAGAGAACGTCCATGTACATGGGTCCTTAAATAAATCCTCCAATTACTTGATTGTGTTTCTCTTTCTCACAACCAAAGGCATTTAGTGCATAGAGTTACTAAGTACAAAGTAGTGTCCTATGCTAAAATCCTTTGTAATACTATGTTTTTTACTATATTTAGGATCAAATATGTGTCTCCAAGCTACTTAGCATTTAATCTTAGATTATGACGTAAGAGACTGCTGCTGGGGTATGAGTTCTATCCCCCAACTCAAATCAGCTTTCTCTGATTGGTGAACTTCGAATGATACAGTGCCCTGTGTCTGGCAAGGTGTGCTTGCCATCTGAATTGTTGGTACAAGTCTTTGCACAGACATCTTTATAAGAGAGTGGGAACTAGTACTAGACTTTTATTGATTTAAAATTACTCAGTATTTCAATAAGTCATTCAAAGATTGGGGCTTTGTTAGAACCTGAAGCTGAAACCAGAGAAATCCAAGGCATTGTCATAAATGGAAGACCTTTAGGAGCCAATTCCCTCATTTTACTGAGGGAAAACTGAGGCCTGCAATGAATGGCTTACCCACTCAATGAGCGGAAACTGGGAATTCAGTGCTACACTACAGATGTCATAGCATCCTGCACAGCGTCTCCCCTTTACCATCCTTCATCCCCACCCTTGGGGAGCATTGGTGCTAGCTCAACAATGTAAGTTGAACCAGACAGTACATGAATAACACTTCATTGTTCACTGCAGCTGACTTTCATTCATAATAATTCCAGAAACATGTGGCCATCTGGTCTTGGAGAAACTTTGTTAAAGTCCCAAATTCTTCAGTATCTACCTGGGTCCTTAAAAAGATAATAAAAATCCATTGAAAAAGTAATTTATAATCACATAATTTGGGCTAGGCCCCAAGTCAAGCACTGTGGATTCCTTCCATCAAGGAGTTCATAGTTTAATAAATGAAGACAAGTATGGAAACCAATAGTTACAACTGAACAGGGTCAATGAACAGTTGATACCTATAGGAAGTCTGCAAAGGGTACAAAGACCCTTGGGCCTTGTAACTCTTCCTCAAATCAGTAAGATAAATCACATTTCTATTTTCTCCAATAAAACACAAAATAGTCATGACTCACTAGTTTTAAAGTGTTATATTCACTCCAATGAAGTTTATTGAACTTTGCACTGGGTACATGAAAGAACCCTGGTCAGTGTGCCCTAAGGAAAATAACAATTAACCTTGGTAATGCAGGCAAAACTCATTGCTAAACCATGTGGAAAACACTGTACATAATCATGTGCTGCAAAAAGTCACAGAGTAAAAGTTATCAACTTTGTTGAAGGTCTTCAGGAAAAGTTGGGGGCCTGGGTTGGAAAAAAGGCAGCAGATGTCAGCTGCCAGATGGCAAGGAGGAGGCAGTTCTGGACACAAAGGACAGTACCAGGCTGGAAACAGAGAAGTTAGTGTGGGAAAGCGAGAGCAAATTGACCACCATACTGCAGAGAGTGGGCAAGAAGTTAGTAAAGGACAAGGAGCATGAGAATGAGTAAGAGGAAATGCTGTTGGGTGGTTGGAACTTGGGTTTGGCATCTAAGAGCGTGGAAAACAAGATAACCACATTGGCTGGTACAAAACAGCATTGGATTATCAGGGAATAAGGAATAATCCATCTTGATCAATCCTTGGAATGAAGTCTCTCTTCTTTTGGCACATGTTATACCTTTTCCTAGAGTAGAAAGCCCTTCAAATCTTGACAGTTGAGCCATTCATCAGAAGACTCTTTAATACATTACCAGAGTATGTAATCCTTGGAATATATGCAACAATTTTCATGCCCTCAGTAGGAGTCTAAGGGTTCCTTCTCGGAACTTCATTGTGGATGATTTGTGGGTTGAGGATAGTATGTACCCTATAGATTCTGAATGTGAACTGATACATTGGATGGCGGACAAGTGATGCTTACTAGACACTGCAAGAATAACTGCTCTCTAACTACCTCCCTGCATATGCCCTCGAAGAGTATAAAACTGGAGGCCAGGGATCAGGTGATCCAGGTTGTGTGAAAAAGTTCATTTATCCGTAAGTTTTGGTTATGATAAAATGGAAGCCTCCAGGACTGTAAGAAAATCTAGTAAAACAGATAGGAAAGGATATGGAATCTATTTTATGAACACCTCGTGTCAAAAGAAGAACGGGATGTAACTGCCTGTGAAAACCAGAGCAAAGAGATGGTCACATTAAAGTAAGGAATCCCCCATGGCAGTCGTTTCCAAACCAGGTTCTGCTGAACCTTAAACACTGCCCAAAGGCAACTGCGTGTGCCAGGATGGGGGACACAGCCAGGCTCTGGATCCCCACTTCTGCTTCAATCACAGTAGCTATATGATTTTCGGTATTTCACATAATGGGTTTCCATAGGAGATTTCAATTGCTGAAAGGGTTCAGATGCTTGAAAAGCATGTGCACAGGTACAGACACCTTTTGTCCATATTCCTCTACCACCAAAATCTGATGGCATCATTTCACTGCTAACTCATCTTGGTCAACCATTCAAGCAAGGCCCCTTACGATCTGGCCTTAAGCTCCTTCCAATGTTGCTTGTAGTGTCTTCCCCATGTTCCTTATATATCAGCAAGACTGAACTAACAAGCGAGCACCATGCATTGGACTACACTGTCCCCTTGTGTTAGAATGAACTTCCTCCTGCTGTCCGCAGAGTCACTGTGAAGATGCTTCAAGACCAGACCAAAGGCCATCTTCCCTAGGCCTCCCGAAGGACATCCTCTGGTAACGCTTGGCATCTGTATCTTAAAATAGTGATTATCACGTTATAATTATTGGCTGACCTGTTGATTTGCACCACTAGACCGTGAGTCCCTCAAGGGCAGGAAGCATATGTTTTGTTCATTTCGCCTTGCTATGGACGGGCAGGGTACCTTCGGAGTGTGTAAGGGAGCTTTCTCATTCAAGCAGCAGTGACCAATAGTACCCACCAGATGGCAGTGTGTAGACATTTTTCCTTAACCAAATCAAAGGGCTGGGAAATGGGTTTTATAGCAAGTTTCCTATCATCTCTGATCTTGCAGAGACAAACAGGTTTCTCCGGACACCAGGACTTTTGACAAGATAATAGGATTCGTACTGCTAAATCAGAATCTCAGGCAGCCATTGTATTCCCTATGTACTGAGGCTTTTGGAAAACATTTCCCCTGTCAGCCGAGAAAAGACTAGGTTAGCCTGTGTTCCAGAAGAGAGGAACCTGGATCTGAGTTTAATCTTCACAGGCACGAGGTGACCATATTTTCAATGCCCAGGGAGAATGGCCACCAACACCTACTGATTGCTGGCATCTGTGAAGGTTCCTTTACCTCCTGTCCACCCCCATCTGTCAGACCCAAAAAGCAAGTAAAAGTCACACACACACAAGGAGTACTTTTGAAGACAGTGTCTTTCCTGGGTTTTTGCCTCCTTCCCCACTTGAGAGCACCGGGCTAGACATGTCAGGAGACCTACAAACAGGTTCTCTTTCTTTCTCTTCCAGGTTAAAACCCAGAAGGAGGCCTAAATGTAGTGTTCCTTGCCTCTTTACCCATGATCCCTGTGCTGGTCTCTGGAGTTCCTCGGAAGTAACATTCCCACAGTCCAAATGGAAAACAAAGGGAAATAACCCCAAACGACCTCCTACACCCTAAAGTCCAAAGGCAAACAAGCCCTCATATTTATTTTCATTTCTCTGCTGCCTCCCTCATTTGCTACTGTTCTATTTTGTAATGTCTGTTCTTTAACCAAGAGTTGCAAATGCTCATAAAGTTTGAGTGGAGATAGGGGGAGTGGTAGTTGTGATATCCCTACCACATCTATGATACTCTGACGCCTCCAGATTTGCCCTTTTCCTATGAAATTTTCCTTTCTTCACTGCTAGAGCAGATGTTATAATGGAATATGAAACCAGGGAATCCTGGAGAGCTGAACTTCTCTTAAACAAATAAGGCTCTTTTTATTCCAAGGGGGCCTTTCCTAGAGATGGACTTATTTGATGACCCTGCCCTCTCCTGGGTAAAATGTCTCAGTCAGTGGATAGTATAATGGTTAAGTCACAGTCTCTGGAGTCCAGCAGACCTGGGTTCAAATTTTGATTCTGTTACAGCCTGGCTGTGTGACCTCGGATGCACTACAATTTCTCTTAATCTCAGTTTCTTCATCCATAAAATGGGGAAAATATGCACACAGTTTCAGAAGGATATTATGTAAATTAAATGATAGGGCATGGAAAATACTTAGCACAGTGCCCAGTACAGAGTGTACTAGACAAATATTAGCAATTATTATTAGCATTAGCAGAGGTAACTTATAGAATGCATGGCTCTTTAAAAATAATTCTTGGTGTTATACACACACAATTTTTTTTTTTTTTTTTTTTTTTTTTTTAAAGGAAAGACAGAGAGAAGGAAGGAAGGATAGAAGGAAGGAAGGAAGGAAGAAAGGGAAACATTTTTAAACATTTTCTTGTTTTATTGTATTCTGTTTCTCCGTTTTTGTTACATGGGCTGGGGCCGGGAATCGAACCGAGGTCCTCCGGCATAGCAGGCAAGCACTTTGCCTGCTGAGCCACCGCGGCCCGCCCATACACACACAATTTAAGAATCTTCTGAGAACCCAAAGTCCCTTCACAAATCATGGAATCTTCCTTTAAATGAGATCTGTATTGCTTTCATTGATTTATTCTCTCATTAGAAGGATACATTGAGCACATTCACTGTGGCCAGATCAAGGCTAGTGTCCAAAGATAAAAGGATACAATACTTGGCCCTTGCCCTCAAGAAACTCACAGTCTAATGAGGATCCACAAGCAATTTCAATACAATGAGATCAATGCTCTAAGAAGTTGAGGTATAGATTCAGAGGGAAGGTGGCTGAGCTGCCAACACTTCTTACAAGGCATCGCCTGCAGGTCTCCCACGACCTACATTCCTGACAACGTTTAGTCCCAGGATATTTGCCTTTCTGAGAATATATCATGAAGTCTCATGCTCTCATCCTAGCACCAGTATTCTCTCTGAATGGAATCCCCTTGGCCTGGACACCCCCTGCTAATCCCCAAATTTCTGCTTGAAAGGGGCATCCTCTGAGCATTCTTCCTCAATTCCCCCAAGGAGCCGGAGGGGCTCCTTCTTGACCTGAGGCTGTGATTTCCTTGAAGGTGGGGATCACATACCTACACTTATTCCGCAGAACTTGACTCAGTGCCCAGCATGAAACTACAGTGCAGGAGCAGTCACATAAAAGCATGTGAAGCCTGCCTTGATGCACCCCTCGGGCAATCAGCACTGCTTGGGTTTCAGTTAGTTCAGGGAGAACCAACTGATCTAAAAAAGATCCAGCTCCAGAAGCCACCCAGATCCATTACAGGAAAGTTCTGACGGTTTCAGAAAGTTTTCTAATGTCATCCAAATTTTCTTTCCTTTGAACTCCCATCAATTTCAGCCTACTTTTTTGCTCTTTAGAACAACACAGAATAAACACGTTTTATTCTCCTCTACATGGCAGTTCTTCATTTATTTGAAATCATCAGACACGTAGAATGTCAATATAAGATCTCCCTTTGTATTTTTTTCTTTTAAAACACGCAGCTGATTCAGCCAACATGAGCAGACATTGTTTAAAGGCTTAATATAGGCCAAGAGTTTCTTAGAAGCTTTGAGTGTCAAAAATTTAGTCTTGAGACCTCCACCTTCCCCCATACGTGCATCTTAAATTCTGATTTGTTTCATATTATTTTTAACCCTGTGTTCGATTAGTACTGGATCATGTTAGATTATTTCTCCCTTACTATTTTTGCTATAACTATTTAATTTTTGAGCACTTTCCATGTGCCAAATATGATACTAAGTCTTGACACACTTTTTAAATCCTCATATTGATCTGAAAAGATAATCAACTTGCTACTTTGCATTGATGAACTGTACCTCAGAGAGATTAAGTCCCCTTCCATGTTACTCTACTGTGAAGCATCCAAGACACAAGACAAGCTCAATCTGCTCTTCCAAAGCTGTGTCCTGTCTATTATACCATGCCATCTCTTCATCCTCTGAACTGTGCTATTTGCTTTTCATTTCAATTTGATGTCACTTTCAAATTTGAGCATTCCTTCTTCCACATATCCATTCCAGTCATTAATGAAAAATATTGAGCAAGAGAAAAAGGCTTGTGGCCCTCAACAGAGACTCTTTCTGGCTTTTGTAGAACTGTTAGCAACCCTTAATAGCCATTTTTAGGAAACCAGCGAATATGACATGACCCTGCTCATATTTTCACCATCATATGTACAATCGCATCACAGGAAGCCTTGTTAAGCCCTTTGCTAATACTTCCTCATCCTGCTGACTTTCTACCCTAGTGGCATGATCAGAAAAGGAAATGTGGTGTGTCTAGAACGTTCCTGGTAAGCTCACCACTGACTTCTAGTGATCAGTGCCTTGTCTTCAAAAATCCCCACAATACAACTGTGTAATCTGTCCCGAAATTTCAGCAGGAAGCACCATAAAATTCATATCGTTTACAGGCTTCAGTGTTTAGTCTTGTGATAAGATGAAAAGCAACCTGTTTTATTAAAAGGGTTAGAAGAACTCAGAAAGATATTGCCTGTTCCCAGAGCTACTGAGAAACAACCCCAACCCCAACCACGTTTTAATGATTAGTTTGACAGCAGAAGTCAGAGCCTCTTTGTTCAGAAACGTAATGTCACATCTGTATCTCACGTACCTTTTCCTCTTCATGGCTTAAGTGTCCACGGACATTTGGCTAAAGACTCTTAAGTTCAAAATTAGAAATTAAAAAGTGCTTCAAATCAGCCAAACAGGCCAGGATTAAGATAATTCAGAACACAGGAGTAAGGAAGACATTGTCTGTACTTTAGAACACCCACTCTTGGAGACCAAAGGAGGAAAGGTTTATTTTGTCCAGAACCTAAATTTTCTGTAGCACATACTCTAACTCAACCTGTCTGGATAGCTCATTTGAACAACTGAACCACAGGGAGCCCAGAATAAGAATGAGGGCCTTTAATCCTATATAGTTTAATGTAATGCCTGGATACATGTTGGAATACAGTAAGCAGATAATCAAAGGGTATTGACAAAGTTCCTTGAGGGGTGGGAAAAAAATATGGAACTATTAAAATTTTACCATCAGGGAATCCCCTGATACTATGTCAAGCATTGGAGACACCCGAATCAATAGGCCAAGCCCTTGATCTTGAAGCTTTTGTGAAGTTCATGTAGGTAGTAGAGAAGCTTAGCTTACCTATAGGCATGCCTAAGAGTTACTTCTGGAGGATCTCTTTTGTTGCTCAGATGTGTCTCACTCTCTCTAAGCCCAACTCTGCAAGTGAAATCATTGCCCTCCCCACTACGTGGGACATGACATCCAGGGGTGAAAGCCTCCCTGAAGACATGTGAGATGACTCCCAGGCCCTGGCACCATGGGATCAACAATTCCATCGTGATCAAAAGGGGGAAAAGAAGTGCAACAAAGTATCAGTGACTGAGAGAGTTCAAATAGAGTCAAGAGGCTGTGGAATTCACTCTTATGCAAACCTTAATTAGACATTGCCCAACCAAAGCCATTCCAGTCAATCTTAAAGAACACCTACGGCACTATATAAGATTCACAAAGGTTTCATGCACTAGGGTAACTTTCCAGAACCTACAAACTCCAGATGGGTCCCTGGACCAGATAAATCCTAAAACTTAGAGGGCCCAGCCTTTCCAGAACATCAACTAGTTCTATCTCCCTACCCCATATTATTGACAGCCCCTTCCAACATGAAAAAGTTAGAATGGCCATAGCCCAAATACCTCTAAAGAATGGGATAGAAAGATCAAAGGTGATGGAGTTACATAGAGAAGGTAGGGTTTAACAAATCAATATGATTGTCGAATTATTAAACTGATATTTCTTTTAGTCTCCAGTATCTTAGAGTAACTAGAAGTAAAAACTTATTGTGGAATTGTAACCCATACCAAACTCTGAAATCTGTTCTACAAATTAATTGTGCTGTGCATTGAAATTTGTTTTTTTGTATATATGTTATTTATTACAAAAAAGAAAAAAAGTTGATTGTAATGATAATAAAATATTTATTCCTTCTCGCCTCCTATATTCTGGAGCAGTGGGAGGGAAAATTCTGAGAAGATGGTATGATAGCCCATGACAAACTCTGGGATCTGTGCTGTTCCTACTTGTTGAACAGTGCTCTGACATTATTGCTTTTTTCTTTCTTTGCTTAGTATATATGTTATATTACACAACAAAAAAGTTAAAAAAAAAAAAAACAGTAAAATAAATAAATAAATGGAACACCAAAATAGCCTCATGGGCTTCAGTTTTTAAAAACAAAAAACAAACAAACAAGCAAAAAACACTGCTTCAAATTGCAGGATCTTGAGAGTGTGTCACGCCTTAACCCAAGGTTATTCTTTCTCATGGATGGGACAGATGGTTGCCAATATGGCATGTGATCTCTGAAGTCCATTTGCAGGAAGCAATGCTTTTCTTGCCACTAGCCTGTTAAATCCAGAAGGATACAGGCCATGTCTGATTGTTCATTACTCTTTTCCCAGTGCCAAGAGCACAGGAAGTACTCAAGGAGTTCTTTTTTACAAAGAGTGAAGACAAGATGATAATAAGAATATTATACTTCCAGGACATGGAACCCAATGCTTCAAATTCATACTAAAACCTACATTTGTGATCAAAGAGCCTTTCTAAAGAGCAGGTTTGGTTAGAAGACTATGAAAAGAGTTTATGAAGATTCCTAGAGTGTAGGAAAATCAGTGAGAGAAGAGGAGCTGAACTGGAAGCTGTCGAATAAGTCAAGTCACAGCAGTGGAGACAAAAGTCCAAAGCTCAAGCCTCCCAGTTTCCACCTATCGGCTGTTTGCCACTGAATAAACCCCATGCCATAACAGACCTCCATTTCATAAGAACTGGGAGGATCAAATGAGATAAAGGATATGAAAACACATTACAAGCTGCAGGAATGAATCTGTATCACTTATGCCTAAATCAGTGTTGATGTCAGGCAGAATAAAAAACCTAAATGGAAGACCAATGCATTACAAGAATATATTTAGGATGGAATAAGAGATCACTCACTAACTGTGGACCCTAGAGCTAACTTTAAAAGATTCTGACTTAGGAAAACATTGAACTCCATAGGTTGAGACAACAGTCCTTCTGTAGTATTGGATCAGCTGAGGAACAGTCAAACAGATATTCATCCGACAGCAGGTTCTTTAGGAAAAGAAAAGCAGCACATCCTAAATTGAATTTATAATATTTTCCAGAGAACAGGTTCCTCCTCCCACTTCTGTCATTGACAGCACAGTATCTATGAAATCTCAGTGTCATCATTGTTAACCCTTCTACCACTCCAAGAGGAAAAATAAAAGTACCTGAAGCATTTAACTGTGACCCTGACGAATCCTTTCACTGTCCCGAGTTCCACTGCCCTCACATGTAGAATGGAGATAATTCCACCTGTCCATACTTTGTTTCAGCATTTTGTGAGATTCAAATGATTGATATAGATGGTTTTTGAAAACTCTAAAATGCTATGCAGAAAAAAAAGATAGTCAATAATTGCAATCGTATATTATCTAAACCTGGACAACTGCCTTTGTCTAACCTACACAGAAACCTGAGTCAAAAATCCCCTATCTTAGTTACACCAAAGATGAAGATTCAAAGAATCACAACTGCCACTTGTATAATTGCTTGACTTATTCTTTAGTGATATAGCTTGAACCTATGGAGTTCTGGTGCTGAAGGAATTAAGAAAATCATTTCCACATTAAAGGTGCAAACATTTTTAAAGTTATATTAATGAGGTGGTGGAATTAGGCTGACATTAAGGTAGGTTTGGAAGTGTTTGGTTTTCCTAATTAAATATATCTAATGAGTTTCTCTACTGAGGCTGAACGCTGGGCTGAGCAGTCTAACACGTCTCTGATTCCTGTGATCTCAATCAGCGTGGCCAACTGCAGCCGAAAACCATCTGCGTCACAGGGGTGATTCATCCTTCACACCTTTGGGTGAAACCTTCCTGTCAGAACGCAGGAACAGGTTGCAAGCACCATGCAGGGGCTGAAGTTGCAGCCTCCATGGTCTTAAGAAGCTGCCAACTCCTCATGTCAACGGACCTTGGCACCATCTCCCTTAGCACCACGAGGTACAGAGAATCTCAAAATTGTAAACCATCACACATCACAAATCAGAGCTGGGAACAAAGTGACAAAGAAGAGATAGACTTTAATTTAACCAAAGTTGATTGAGCAGGGGATTCAGAGATACATGAGGCATACCTCTGCCCTTCTCATAAAGCTTACAAACAAATTAGGGGAATAGATATGTTTTTTAAAAAAACAATGAATCATTGAATAGCTTCCATGGTTCTGTAGTACCTCCAGATAAACCCAATCTTTTGGCATGATTTTACTAACCCATGGATGATCCGGCTCAGGTCCCCTCTTCATTTGTGGTTCCTCTCTGAACTTCTCCCCACACAAACAAAGAGTGTGGAGCTTCTCTCAGACCTGGTGTATCCTCTCAGGCCTCCGTCACTCTGGGCAAACTCTTTGCCTGCAATGCCCCATCCTTCTTTCTGCACATGAAGAACCTTCATTGTCAAGCCCTCCTCATCTGAAAAGCCTCTCCTGACCTCCCTTTCCAGTGACTTCATTTTTTCCCAGTTCCTCAAGTTCCCTAAGCTCATTCACAGGTCTTTGCACATGGACTTTCTTTTTTCTTATTCTTATACATATCTCATTCTTTTCCTACTCATCACTCATGTTTCCACATAAATGAAATTTGGAGAGACATTCCCTGATCCATCCCTTCCCCTTCTGTATCAGGGCCACACACTTTTCTTATTTTCTATAAAATAGCATAGCATTTCTAACTCCATGGAATCACAGTGGATGGATGGATAGATAGATAGACAGACAGATAGATAGATAGATAGATAGATAGATAGATAGATAGATAGATAGATAGATAGATAGATAGAAATAAAGAATAGGGAGGGCAAGTGTTCTTTTTAATTCCTTCTACACACACAAGTATTCAGGCTGTAACAATGATAACGTCCAAGGACCGTTTTGTTCGTCATTGCAGACAGAAAATATTGGGTGTTAAATTAATATTTGTTGAACAAATTCTTTCCTCAAAATGCTCAGAGTATTTTGTACAACCTTTTAATATAGTACTGATTCTGTTTTTTTTTTTTTTTTTTTTTTGGGTTGTCCCCATTTCTTGCAAGAATATCAGGAATTCCTCAGATGGGGAAGTTGAATATTTCCTCCGTTCTCCCTAGTCCCTCAACGGGCCTTTGTAAATATTTTTTATTCTCTGCCCAAATTACTCTAGGATATATCGGGGCATCACACTAACCTGTAAAAGCCAACAACATCTCACGCCTGATTTAAGAGTCCGTGTAGTTATGATGTCCAAATAAACTGATCATACAAGTTAAGTTAGATCATGTGCTACCCAAAATATAAATTTTGCACCAAATAAACATCCCTTCCTTTGGTCTCACACAAAAGTTGAAGTTTTAAAATATGGACAATATCATCCTTTACCTTATATTCTGATTAACCTTAGTTCTATCCAAATCAGCTTAATTTATATCTCTAGTAGAAGTTTGATCAGTTTTTCAACTTTTTGAACAGTTGTTGTGTGGGCTAATGCTGACTTTCATAGCTTCAGATTTCTAACTTTGTGTCTTAGGTGTCACATAAATACCTGAAGTTTCAGGAAGTGAACAGGTTATGCACAAACAGCTCAGAATCTCAGAATTCAGAAATAACAGTTACAACTCCAGAATAGATGTGACTGCTGTAAAAGCTTACAATCTAAGACCCTTTACAATAGGCCCCAACCTGATAACCCATGCTCTTGGCTTCAGTTCACACAGTTTGTATATTGTACATTTCATTCCACATACTGTCCTTAAGGTTCGTTCGCTAGTTGCACTGATTTCTTTTTTGTTTGTTTGTTTGGTGTGCATGGTCTGGGAATTAAACCCAAGTCTCCCACATTAAAGGTGAGCATTCTACCACTGAACCACTTGAGCACCCTGCACTGATTCCATTCTAGCATAATTATTTGCTTGTTTTCTTATCCTCATTTCTGGATTTTGAGCTATACAGGACTGGTCTGGGTTGTAGCATGAGCTGCCAGCACATCCTGCATTTGGACCTGCTGTACATCATAGCACACCACACCTTAGTTGGCCTTAACCTGCCTGTTAGTCTCTTGATGACAGGAACGGCTTGTTTCCCATTATATCCATGGTGCTTAGCAGGGTATCTGGAGCACAAATAATTGTTAAGCAAAGGAGTGAATGAATGAAGGAAGGAAGAAATGAAGTACTTTTTCTCATCCTGTTCTGACCATCCAAAATAGTCTTGTTGGAGACACACTGTGTCAGAGTGCTTTGGTGTCTAGTACACTTTCTGTGTATGCATTTCTTACTTGGAACACATGCAATAAAAACTACAAAACTTCAGATTTATAAAATAGATGCACGACAGAGGCAGTTAACCCCTGTAAAGATGATTTCTCTGCACAAAAAGATGATGCAGAGACCTGTCCCTTTAAAGGATGATGCTCTTCACCTCACTTAGTTTAAGCTACTAAATCATCTATTGAGATCTGCTATTTGTGGATATTCCATCTATTTTATAAAGCTCAATGCACTTGTGGACAAATCTACTTTCAAGCTGCATTGAAAGGAGCAGGCAAATCCCTACTCATCATTAGGTAGGTGCAGGCTGTTGACAGAGCACCATGCTCAGCCCAGGCTGCCAATTCAGGAATGGTGTGGACAGACTCAAGCAAATCTGAGAAGAGGAGTTAGGCCAAAAGGAGATTATATGAAGGAAGCTGAAAGAACAACAAGTGCTGAATAAACACAGGGAGTCTATATACATGAGCAATTTATTATAGGAATTAGCTCACACAACCGTGAGGATTGGCAAGTCTGAATTCCATAAGGCAAGCTGTTTTAAGTTGGAAAATTTGATGAAGGTGAGACTGAAATCTTCAGGAGAAGGTGGCTGGCTACAGTAGAGGGAGAAATTCTTCTTTTGAACTTCTGAAATCCTCAGTTCTGGCTTTAGGACCTCCAACTGATTGCTGAGAGAAATCTCCTTTGTCAATTGTAGATGCAACCAACTATAGATGAAAACAACTTACTTTGCATGTAAATCCGTCAATGCAATACCCTCACACTAACAATCAAGCTAGAGCTTGGTTGACCAAACAAGTAGTCATCATAAATTAGACAAATTGGCGTGTGAACTTAATTATCACAGTAAAGAATAAATTTAACAGAGCTGTAAAAAAAGAATGAGCTACCTTAAAAGGGACTGACATCTCTGACATCAGAGGTATGCAAGACCAGAAAGGAAGAACGGTAGTGGTTAATGTTGTAAAAATATTTAAGCATATATTTGGAAAAGAAAGTGATAAGGATAAGGTAATTAATATTCATGGCCATTATTTATTAAATCAGGTGCTTTGCTCAGGCATTGAATCCACACAACATCCTACGTTGCAAAGTACTCTTATTACATTCCATTTCACAGATGAAGCAACTGAGGCACACAAAGTTTCAGAATGCATCCAAGGTCAACAAACTAGGGGGGATCTGGGGTCAGGATTCGAGACCACATTCGCCCAACTCCAGAACCTGAGCTTTCAGCTACAAAAACTGTTCAAGACTTGACCCACCCTGACTGTCTGGGGCTCTTTGAATATTGAAATATCAAAAAAAAAAAAAAGCAGTCTTGGATGTAATTATCAGAGCTGGGTCCTTCATCTTCTCCTTTTCCTTTGTCCTCCATTGTAATTCCAATGCTTTTAAGTACACAGCATCAAACCATTTTCAATTTACTGTGTGTCTCTTTGTGTATGTGTGCATAGATCTGACAGGGCTAGTTCATTTCAAGTAACCAAGTATGTCTTTGGACAGCTCTTGTCAAGATCCAATAGAAGAGCCAATTCCAAAAATATGTTCCTTTAGTGGTTTTTTAGGGTTCTCTGCTCTGCACGGATTGACAATGTGGTAACAAGAGACATTCTGGAGACTGGATTTAATGCAACCATATGCTAGACAGAATGAGAACCCATATTGCAGCAGACCAGCCGGTACATTTCCATGTTAACAGAAGCTTGATTGCAAATTACATTTAGTCTCAACAGCTCAGTTCACTGCACACAGATGCCATGGGGGACTGCAAAGTTAGTGAGATGTGGGGGAGTACGACTAACATTTTTTTTTTTGAAAAAAAAAAAATTCTTCAGCTGATAGAATGCCAAGGAGCATCAGCGCTGATGCTGAAAAGAAAATGCTGCTATATTTGTTTTGCCAGGAAAGGAAAAATAATCATTGTCACGAGTTGTTAGTCAAATTATGAAAATGAGCTCTTCTGGTAATTGTCTGATAATACAAACAGTGATATTAGGGTTGTCAGATGCTGCATGCGCTATTGGACAGCTAACATGTACATGCTCTCTGAGCAAGGAGTTGGTTCACTTATTCTGAAAGTCAGCCAGCCAGGTCACAGGGTAGGTGATCAAGGAGAACTTCCCTGGGATCTTGGCTTCACATCCAGGGCGGGATCTGGGTTGACATCCCAAACTGTGGCCAGCATCTCCCCCACACAGGTAATCGTGGAATTGTGTGGGAAGAACACAATGTGGATCCAAAGTGCAGATCTATCTGCTTGTTGTGTAACCCAGGGCAAGTTGTTTAACCTCACTGGGCAGATTTTCTCCACTTCTAAAATGTGGAAGATCATCCTCAGCTAGGCCCTTCTCCCAGGGGTATTATGAGGATCAGCTGAGAACTTTGCACGTGAGCCCAGAGTTAGCCACATGGTGCTCTACAAAATTGGGGCTGTGAGTTGTCTTCTTGGCTGCATTTCTTTTTGTTTCCATTTAAGAACTGAGGCTGAAATAATTCCTTGTCCATTTTCTCATGGCTGGAGCAGAATTTTGTCATCTCAATGATACACTCTCCAGTTGAAACCTTCTGCCTTCTTCCCTTAGTGCTATCTGAGGAGCCTGGCCACAGAGCACCTCTCCCCTGTTAGAGCCCTCCCTGCCTCATTTGTCACATGTTTCCCTCTAAGGAGGCTCCCAGGCTGTCTTCTAGTCATGAACATAATGCCCTCACACTCTCCACCCTACTGTTCTCCAGACTTCCAGCTATGGTAGAGACTGTTCTGCTCTACAATACGTATTTTCCCCTCAGCTGCTAATTCCCAGGCTTGTTTGCAGTTAAATGTAGCCATGTGGCTAGGTTCTGGCCAAAGAATATGAGCAAAAGTGAAATAAACAACTTCCAGGCTTCACCCTTAAAACTTCCTACATATGCGCAATTCTCATTCTCTTTCCCCATATACCAGCTGTGTGACCAAGACTTAAGGACCTACTGGAGGGAAGAGCCACAAATTAGAAGAATCTTGGGCCTCCAAGTGACTGCCTGGAGTACCACCCACCTGTCAATCTGCAATGGGCTTCGAAGTGAGCTAGAAATAGAAGCCTACTCTCATCAACCGCTGCGATTAGTTGGTTAATTGTTAAAGTAGCTTATCTTATCTCAAAACCCAAGCAATCTTCTACTTTATCTCACAAAATACAAAGCGTTTTGTTACCAGAAACACAAGCAGCATTTCATCAAACATTCGAGAAATACACCATGTCCCTCCACACTTTCAAACCTTTGCTTTCATGTTTTTTTCATTGTTGACCCCTCTCCCTTCTATTCAGAGTCAAGCTCTGAAACACCTACTAAGGTGAAATTGGTCACTCTTTCCCTGGGGCATTTGCAAAGTTTTTATGTGCCTTTTACCATATCCTGGAACTATGGTTTGCATATATGTTACCCTCCACTTGAGGCAGGAACTGTGTTCTTTTGAATCCCTTCATGAACGTCTGAGAATCTTTTCTCTCTTCCTTTTCTTCTACCTCAGTTTTTGTCCACTATCTGAGGCTGCATCTTTCAGTTGAAGATGGAAGGGCACAGAAGGAAGCGTAGATGCACATCTGTTTACCTTTAGAAAATCTCTTAATAACAGCTCAGGAAAAGAAAGATCGCATCATCCTTTCCACCCATCCACCGCCAGCCAAAGCCTGTGCTTGATAAATACAGAGATGCCAGGAAGAGGAAGGGCACTCTGGCTTGAAAGAAGCAGGCATAAAGGGTTGTGGGCGTGGAGGACATCCCTATAAAAGGCAGCATCCTCCCTCTCCCAGCTCACCCAACTCCCACTTGCCACCCTACTGGGCTCCCATTGATCATTCTTCAAAAAGCATGAGACAAAGCCATGGCTTGTTCACATTTTGGTCGAGCTCAGCTAGTTGATCAGAGCTTCATGGAAGACATGAAAGCAGAGTTCTGTTCACAGCTGGACTGGATGCTCACATCAAACACTGTTTTGTACAATTTACGGACACCCTGCTGGGTTCTAGCTTTCAGGGGGAAATTTTTTTTCTTAAGTGGCTCTTGCTGTTGTTAGTTGTTTTGGTTTGGGACACCCTCCACCTCCCTCCCTCACCAGTCTAGCTAGCTTCAGCTGGTTTATTTTGTTGCTTTCTTAATTTTTGATACTTTGGGTTTCTCTGTTTGTCACTTTGAAATTCTCCTTGGCTTTCCCTTTATTTTTTTCTTTCCAAGTTAACTGCAAGTGAAGAGCATGCCAAGGGATTTCCCTAACTGGGAGGCAGAGTGGTGGTGAAGTTAGAGTTCCGGATAGGGAAAAGGAAGCCCAGGTAAGAGATTGAGTCTACGATTGACCTGGAGCAACTTACTTCACCTAAATCTCTTTGTTGTAAAATAGGAATAAAAATACGGCCTCTGTCCCTCAACACATTCAGCTGCATAAGGGCAGAGATCATATCTTTTTTGTTCAAAATTGCATCTCTATATCTATCCCAAAGCCTGGTGCATTTTAGGCCCTTAAGAAAGATTGTTGAGTGGACAAACGATTGTTTTGGAGATTGCCTAACACTTAGTAAGCCTGTGGGTTTGTACCCAGGGAATCCTTATTATTGTACAGGTGGGAGATGCATGGACTGTTCCCAAACATCAGTTACTTCACTATTTTAGGATATTGGGAAACACTTTTGCAAGTATAATATTTCAAATATACAAAATACCCTCAGTATGTACTGATTCAGGGATTGCAGTCCAAATGAGAGGCATGGCTAATATGCAACATGTTGTCTGAAAAGAGATACAGATGTAGGAAGGCAGAGCTTACCAAAGAGGCTTAGAATGCTCTTGGGCAGAAAAGGGTTACATGTAAGAGACAAATTCTATGCTCACTCATTCTAATGAAACAGGCTTTCTAAACTGTATTTTTATTGTACATATAGCATACAAATTTCCATTTTAACCATTTTTAAGTCTACAGGTCAGTGGAATTATTTATATTTACAGTGTTATGCTACCATCACCACTCTCCATTACCAAAACCTTCTCATTATCTCTAACAGAACTCTGTATCCATTAAGCATAACTCCCCCTCCACCAGACCCTGGTAACCTCTAATCTATTTTCTGACTCTCTGAATTTGCTTATTCTAGATATTACATATACTGGAGGCATACAATATTTGTTCTTTTTTAATCTGGCTTATTTCACTTAGCCTAATGTTTTCAGGGTTGATCCATCCATGTTGTGACATTTATCTTCACTTCATTCCTTTTTATGGCTGAATAATATTCCATTGCACGTATATCCCACATTTGGTTTATCCATTCACCAGTTCATGGACAATTGGGTTGCTTCTTTGGAAATTTTTAATAATTCTGCTATAAATATTGGTGTACAAGAATCTGTTTGGGTCTCTGCTTTCAATTCTTTGGGGTGTCTTCCTAGGAGTGGAATTGCAGGGTTACATGTTAATTCTATACTAAACTTTCTGAGATACTACCAAACTGTTTTCCACAGTGGCTGCATCATTTTATATTTGTACTCACAGTGCACAAGGGTTCCAGCTTCTCCACATCCTCACCAGAACTTGTTATTTTCCATTTTTTTTAAATAATGGCTATCCTAGTGTGTGTGAGGTGGCATCTCATTGTGGCTTTCATTTGCCAAAATAAGTTTTATTAGCTGGCCAAGGGCATTGGAATCTAGAGTTACAAAGGAATTTTCTCAAGTCATTATTATTTCCTAAGATGTTTTATATTTATTTATATCTCACCGGGTTTGAAAACTGACTTAAGGCAGAACTTTTCAAGATAGACCATCCAAGCTGATGTTTGTACTAGTCATATCTCTCCTCCCCCAAATGAGAGAGTTAGGGAAATGATGTACCCAAAACAAAGCAGCCAGATAGAAGCAGAACTTGAGCTGGGATCAGGCCTTTCCATTCTAGAAGTGTTTTTCAGTGCTAGCCACATTCCTGATACACAGCTTTCTTGAGTCACTAATAGCTGGAAACCCTGAGAACACTAGTCTATAGCAAAAGGGGAGAGTAAAGGATATACTCAGAGGGAAAAAGGACAAAGGTAAGACTGCTTCGTGGGTTCCATATAGTGCCTCGTCCTCTGGTTCTAGCTCAGTTTTAGGCCTAGCTGCTTTTCATACCTTAGATTCTAACACCTCCACATCTTTAAAATAAACCTCTCTTTTTGTCCTCAGCTACCAGGGTTGATTTCTATTCTCGGGAACCAGGAATCGAGTAATACCACTGCTAACTGAAAGCTCCCTGCAGGGAGTGACATGTCTGGTTCATCTGCCTCCAAGAACTCTTAACACAATGCTGACTTGCACAGCATGGGTACTCAATAAATGTAGAATTTTGATCCTGAAACTTCAAGAAACTTTCCCTAATATCTCTTATCCAGAAGTGGCTCTCCTGTCTCATAAATCCTCTCCCTTAGAAACCTTACACTGGAATTGCCAGTATACTTGCTGCATCTACCTTTCTCAATTCATTTCCCAGCAAAACTCCCACTGGTTCTCATCTATGTCAAGGTAGTAGTGAGGGAAATGAAGAGGTTGGAGATCACCAATCTTCTGCATACTAGAATTCATCATTTGTTGCAAGACCGTCACAAGCATCAACCATAAGTCACTCAACCAGTGTTGAAGGAAGGAAGTCAAAGAGAGCTGAGTCACCATTCTAGATCCAGGTGACACAGAATCAAGTAAAATATGTTGTTCCCAGGCCCTAAGAAGTTCAGAATTTTGCTGGAGATTTGTTCAAATAAATCCAATTTAGATTATATTTCAAACGTTAAAATAGACACAAGTACTCAGTCCTCCGGGAGCTCAGGGGTTATGCTGGGACATGGGACCAAAGAAGGCTTCAGAGAGTAAGAGACATGTGAATTGGTCCATAAAACATGTGTAGGATTTCCCCAGATGGCAGGAGTCGGAGAGAAAGACATTCTAGCAGAGGAAATAACAAGCGCTGTGGAAAAGAAGATGGGCGGTGATGACAATGATGGTGGGTTACAATCCGTCTGAAACTGATAGACCAGCACGACCCAAAGTGTGTTCCATAGAAGAGGCTCTGGAGAAAAAAAAAGTCCCATGGTCAGCACGTTTGTAAAATGCAGCCTATATTCCTGTTTAACAGTCAAAAATGCAGATTTGCCTATTAAAGTCTGTGAAATCAGTTAGGAGGCTTTCTAGGGCCTGAAAAGGAATAGTGAAATGGTTACAAAAGGAGATGAATGTAAGAGAGATTTCAGAAATAACATAATTTGTCAAATACCAAAGCAGAATGGGCTTAAAAGAACCAAGTTTCAACTTGTTGGTTTGGAGAGAACAGCAAAGTGATTTGAGCTAGGGAAGTATGTGAGGAAGGTTACAGATTTAGCTTCAGTAATGTTGAATGTGAGCTGACTATAGGGCCGTCATGTGAAGATGTCAAGAGACAGTTGACTATTCAATTCGGGGATTCAGGAGTGATGCCATGCTGGACACGTAAGGGGCTAGACAACTGTTACAACCCTTACTGAAGGGATCAAGTTCTGGGCAGGGGTTAGAAGAGCCTAAAGGGCCTTTCAGCCCAGAGCTTCTGAACTTAATGGCCAAAGATACCCAAAATTAAGAGTGCCAATGGCCTGGTTTCAAGCTGCTGGCTAGTGCATAACCTCCCGCAACTGATCAGGTGTGTACTGACCATGACCCATGAAGAGAAGGCTTATGTCTACAACATCATGATAGAAGTGATTTTTATAGAAAGGTATTTAGGAAGTAAAATTTTGCAGTTGCTCTGATAAAATGGTTCCCTTTCTGTTGACCTAGTTGTACTCAGGAAAAGCCATGGGAATATAGGACTTTCAGGAACAATCATGGAGAACTGAACTGACCCTCCGTAGCTATTAGTGTAGTCTAGGAGAGTAGAAAGAGCACTGAGCTGGGAGGCAGGTGGTCAAAGTTGTCATCCTGGACAGTCTCAATGTGATGGATTTATTTCATGAAATACAGCACTAGTAATGGAAACTGCTTGCTCTAAAGTATGTATCCTAAACTGTTAGAACTAGAAGGGGGCTTACACCTGAGCTACCATAACATGCTTATTTTGTAGATGAGGAAACCAAGAGACAGCAGGTGATTCACCAAACATCAGTCAGGCAGCAGGAGACATTTGACAGATTGGTGCTCTTCTTTCTAGGCACTATTACCTTTTAAATTCCAAGAGCATTTCCTAAAACCACAGGCCGAAAAGGAAATATGGACTGAGTAGTCGATCTGCAGCATTCAAAACCCAAACAGCAAATAAATCCTGGAATGTATATAGTTCTATGAAATGGGCAACCTTCCTATGCAGCAATCTGGGTTGATCACAGCCTCCAAGTGCCCAGACACCTCAGCTCAATGACTTAAACAGATACTAAACCATTCTGTGATGATGAACATTTTTATATTATGTCCTTAGTGATTAGACTAGAAGTTCAGACATATGAACTCTATCCTTCCATGCTTATTCTCACTTCTATAACCCTAGAGACAATGCTCTAGGTCAAAGGCCATAATTTACTTATTTCCTGAACTGTAGCAAGGAGCTCCTTACTGGTTTCATTGGCTCTTCCTTCTCCTTTTATTTCCTCCCCACAGTTGCCACTGTAATCTCCCAATAGTCTCACTGCTTCTCCCCTGCCCCATAACCATGGCATACAAAATAAGTTGGCATTAAAACCCCTTCTGAATCTCATCCTAATCTACATTTCTAGCTTTATTTCTTCTACTTCTTTATTTGTTCACTACACTCTAAACTAAACCAAGACTCACTGCTAAATTGTGAATATGCATAGACTTTTCTTCACACACCAGTCTCAGGTTGGTAGGCCATTTGCCGAGGCCCACTTCTCTTTCCTTCATACCCTCATGATAGTTTGTTTTTCAACACAGATTTCCTTTCATGGTATAGAGATGTGTATTCTTGTCCCCCTCTCGCATTAGACATTCATCTTATCTATTCATCTCACCAGCCCCACAGCTCTTCAACTCTGTGCCTGACTTATAATCATTTGTTGAAAGGTAGCCACACCTTGGCCAGAAAAATAACTTGTATTATTTGGGGAAAAATAGATGTACTACATCAGAATGGAATACGGCCATACTGACAAACAGCTTTGGTTAAAGATGAAAACATTTCCCTGTGGCTCCATACAGCATTGAGTAGCTGGTTCTCCAGACAAGCACTTGGAAAAATTGTTTTACCTGTTCTCCCTCTCATCTGTTCAGTTGCCTATAAAGTTGCTTGGAAGTCTATAAAATGGCCAATGTCTTCAATCAGACCAGTGTTTCCTTTCCAGACAGGAAGACTGCTGCTAAGTGGAGAAGCCACGTTTGTTTTTGTGGTCTGGGCTGCAGCAGTGACTCATCCAGTAAAGCCAGAGGCTATTTTGATCTTTTGCTGTTTAGAGCCTGTTGACGGTTGTAATTTTCTTTCTTCCTCTTTCTCCCTCCCTACTTCTGGTGACTTATTAGAAGGGTCATGCATACTTGACAAGCAGAACCTGTACGAGGGGAGAAAGGGTACGCATGAACAGGCTTTCAGCTAAAGCCCACCAATGAAGGTGTTTGCAGCTCGGATGATAGGGCTTGGGTAATGACTTGGCCTTTTCCTTCTTTGATTGAATACTCCCCTGGGCCTGCCAGTCTGGGTTTCTGTTATTTAATGAGGACACTGGAACACGACCTCAAGATGTCTGCAAAAAAATGACCTTTTCTTTGGGTTCATTCCAAATGCAAAGGAAAGTAGAGCTCAGGTTAGACAGGGTGGTTCTGTAACACAGCTTTGGAATTCAATCTTTCCCAAGGAGCTTAGAGTCATGGAAACACATACTATCAAGAGCCACAGAAAACCATGAAAACAATCCAATTAAAAGTTTTCATTTTACAGATGGAAAAACTGAGGACCAGAGATGGGGAAGTAAATTGCCAAAAATTACATGGCACAGTCACAACAAATGCAGGCTTAAAATATACCTCTCTAGGCCTTAGTCAGTGGTCTTTTTTTTTTGCATTGGCAGGCACTGGGAATCAAACTCGGGTCTCCGGCATGGCAGGCGAGAACTCTGCCTGCTGAGCCACAGTGGTCCACCCGTCAGTGTTCTTTTGAATGGCTTGAGATAGAAATTTTAAGCTGGCTAAATAGTTACTTTAAATGAAACAAACTTCTCTTAGTTTCCACTCTTATACTGTGGCACCATCATACTTTTCCTACCTTACTCAAAAAGATGACTGACTAGTGGCACAAGCCAAAGAATTAGCCTTCAGTTAAATCTCAGTGTCTGACTGTTAATTTTGAAAGCCAGGCTAGGAAAGTATAAGGGTCAGTGGTGGAAGGTGACAGCCAGGAAACCCTGAGTGGTCCCAGATTGGCCTCATTCACTCCCTGTCTGTACTGCAGCTTCACCTTCAAATGGAGAGATCACTTTACGAAGTGAGAATTCTTATGAAGTTTAAGTTTGAAAGTATGGTCAGAACATGCCTGGCTATGGTGAGACTCTACTTGTGAGAAGGATTATAAGCATGCTGTTAGAATCTTGTCTATGTGGTTTTGCTTTCTTCAAGATTTAGATTTCATATGTTCATGTTGGAAGATTCTCCATAATCCTAAGTAGTAGATTTTAAAAACTGTTTGTGACTATAAATGATGTACCTGTTAGTTGCAGATGATTTGAGTGATCCAGAAACATGTAATAGAAAAAGAAAAGAGAATCACCTATACTCTTATTGTTTAGATGTAAACACACACATATTCAATCAGGATCATATTATTAGAAGTTTGTTTTTTTGTGAGTTCTTATCCTAAAGTCATATATACATACATATATATGCATGCATACATATATTTTCACATATATACATTCCTTTATATACTTACAAATAAACCAACATGTAAACACATCCATCACATATATGTAAAAATATATCTGTATATTATTCCAACATTGGAATGCATCACAATATATTTAAATGATGTTAGTTGTTTTACGTTTAGGTAGCTCACCAGTGATATCCTTAGTAACATTTACATCAGTTTACAAATTGAAGTTTAAGTTGAGATTCCCTAAGGTCTCCCGTAAATGAGGTAACCATGTTATTTCTGGGCCAAATCAGGGCATTTTTGAGAGTGGAAAGTGATATTTGATAATTATGTTCTGACAAAAAGCATAAATCTGAACTTTCATGAGCAAAGTAAGACATATGGTTCCCCTAGTTACAGTTGTGCAGAATTCTAGGACTACCACTGAGCAGAGACAACATGCAAAAAAGTAAAAAACACACAGTCTAGAATCAGAGGATTTGGGTCCATGATCTGAAACTGCAGAGTTAGCAAAAACAACTGATCCTCAGTTTCCTCATCTCTAACATGCAGGTTATTACTTGCACCTCAAATCTGCCTGCATCTCATACCCAGGTTATTGTCAGTGTTTGCCTAAGAATGTTGATGAAAGCCTGTGTAAATTCGAATAAACTCTACTGTTAGGAGAATTTTTTTTTTCTTTTATAATGTTTTAGTGTAATGGAGATTGGTCTTCAATCTCATTATACACCTCAACATTTACTATGGGCATGTCCTAAGCAAGTCACATTCTGCTTGAATATACAAATAATTCCTCAGTGGTAAACCACTCACCCACATAAGGGGAATCTACCTTTCCCCTAGTTGCATCCCATTACACTGCATACCAAGGGGTTATTAGTTTTATTGACTAATGTTTAAAATAATTGGCTAAGGTTTGGAAAACTTTTGACCATGACAGCTCTTCTTCTCTGCTTGTATTTGGGTAGATCCATTCCAGTTACCTTTTAGGAAAGAAAGTTCCAAGAATAGAAGTGAAATATTTTCAGATACTATATAAATTAATTCCCCATTTCTTAAATGAGGAAGAGTGTTTGATATCTCTGAAGCTTCATAATCTTTTCTGGGCCGGGAGAAAACATGAATCTTTAAAGCAGTCAAAATGTGCTTATGTTCTAGTAGTGTTTTCTCTATGAGTTTTAAGAAAGAAGTGTGATGATTATAACCTTACAAACCAAGACTTCAAAATCTGCATGTACAACATGACCATCTCATTGAGGATGTACTATATAAAGCTGAACTACATAGAAATGTGTTCAATCAATATTTGTGAAATGATGAAGTAATTCCCACCCTTTTTCCACTTTCCACTTGAATCTGTCATACCTTCACTGTGGCCCAAACTCTTTCACTTTCTCCTTCATCGATGCTTTAGTGAAAAGAGCTATACACTTGGAATTCAACTAACTAAACTTAAACAGGAGACGAAGCAACAACGCCTCCTTACAGAAGAATTCCAATTAATAAATGTAGAAGAAATGAGGAAAATATAAAAATCACCATTGGAACAGCACAATAATAGTGACAGCAAGCAAAATTCACTCAATGGGTGTTAAAATTAACAGGTAAAATTTTAAAAAGAAACAGGATATTTGTACAGTTTCAAGCTATCTTTTCTCAAAAATATTTAGCAATTACAAAGGTGAAAATAGTACTTTACAGTAGAGAAACATGGCACATGCCACCTAAACCAAGACATCAAGGTCAATATTGCCAATAACACATTTTAATCTAACATACCTGAAAAGGGCACCTCATATCTCTGTAGTATCCTTCCCAATAATTGGTACCCTCAATATAATCATGAGAAAACATCAGACAAACTACGGGATATTCTACAAAATAAAATGTCATTGGTACTTTCCAAAAGTGTCAAAACCATGAAAGTGAAGGGAAAAAATGAATACTGTTACAGATTATAGCAGTCTAAGGTACATGGGACTAAAAGCATCATGGGTTCTACTCCCAGACCATGCACCCCCCGCCCCCGCTAAAAAAAAGCATCATGGGATTTTGAATTGGATCCCGGCAAAGAAAAAGAAAAGCTGATGGACTCTGGATAAGTCTAAACTTTAGTGGATGGTATTTGTGGTGATTTGAAGCTGTATGCACCTCAGAAAAAACATGTTCTTAAATTTAATCAATTCCTGTGTGTAGTTCCCATTGTAAATAGGATCTTTTGATGAGGTTACGTCAGTTCAGGTGCGGCCCACCTTGATCAGTAATCCTATTATTAGAATCCTATTTTATAAGAAAACAAAATTCAGAAAGAGAGAAAGCAAGAAGCTGGACATCAACAAAACCTGGAAGCAGAGGGAGACCAGGAGATGCTGTTATGTGCCTTGTCATGGGACAGAGGAGCCAAAGATCACCGGCAGCCAATCCCAGAGCACCAGTCTCAGAGGAGAAAGCATCACCTTGACGCCAAGATTTGAATATACTTTTAGCCTCAAAACTATATGCTAATAAATTCTCATTGTTTAAGTATTTGCTTGAGAAGCTTAGGAAACTAAAACAGTATTGCATCCAGGTTAATTTCTTAATCTGACAACAGCTCTATGGTTATATGAGATGTTAAATTTAGGGAAGGTTAGGTTAAAGGGTATATGGGAAATCTGTCCTATTTTTTGCAACTTTTCTATGAGCCTAAAACAATCTCAAAATAAGAAGTTTTTAAAAACTGATCATGTGTGCTTGCTCTGCCACTCTTCAGGCCTTAGGTAAGTCACCTAACTTCACAGAACTTCACTTCTTATCATCTATAAAATTAGAAGAATGCTACCTACTTTTTTGTTAGCATGACAAAGGAAATAAGGGAAATGAGGCATTTTAAAACCTGGAAGTTCTCTCTTTAAAAAGATATCATTTTTCTTACTTTTAACCCCCTTGATCTTTGTGCCCCCTGCATCTAGGGTTGCCAGATAAAACAGTACACCCAGTTAAATTTAAATTTCACATGAACAACAAATAACTGCCTAGTATAAGTATGTCCCATGAGATATTTCAGACATGCAAAAATTATTTTTTATTTATCTAAAATTTCAATTAAATGGCCATCCAGTATTTTTATTTGCTAAGTCTGCCAACCTGACTTCCTCCCACCCCAACTTCTAGTATTCTGTCCCCTTCTTTCCACCTTAAGTTTCTCTTTACCCAGTGCTGACATTCCCCACTCTGGGATTCCTCTGACACACCTGGGATACATGAAGACGAGCCCTATGTCCTGAGAGAGATTCCCAGAGTTTTAGGGATGATCTCTTGTCACCCATAAAGACATGGTTGAATCTTACTCCATGCTCCTGTAGGTGTATATCCATTTATAAACAGAGCCTTTAAAATGCTATGATTGACTAGGTGAACAGAAACAGTGCACAACAGCTCCCGGGGCCACGGCAGGGAATGGACACACAGCGTACCCCAGTCTGGACTGGCTAGACTGACTGCGAGACTCTGCTGCGGTGAGATCCCCGAGCGACGCGTGACTCCGCGAGCAGCGGCAGCTGGCGGCCGGAGCACCTCCCTCCCTCCTTCCCAGGCTGGCTGAAAGTCTCGGAGAGGCAAGTTTCTCAAGCCGCGGCAGCTGGCACCCCTCTTTTGCGGGCGGCTTCCTGGACCGGCTACGAGTCTCAGATCAGAGGGCTACCCAAGCTGCGGTGGCCGGCAACCAGTGCCCCTCCCCCGTGGGCAGCTTCCTGGTCTGGTGGTGAATCCCCCAGGCTGCGGCGACTGGCAACCGACGCCCCTCCACCACAGGCGGCTTCCTGGTCCGGTGGTGAGTTCCCCAGGCTGCGGAGGCTGGCGACCAACGCCCCTCCAGGGAGAGGAGGGAATTTCCAACAGTGGCAGGGACTGGGTCCAACCAAACACCAATAGGGGAATTAATAAAGGAGCCACAGGGTCCCCTCAAGCCGCGGTGGCTGACGCCCCCACCACACACAGCCCCCCAGACCAACTGAGAGAATTGGATCGGAAATCCCCAGAACGCGGAGAACGGTAACCGGGGGGATCCCTTCCAAACACATGAGACAAACGTGTGCCACGAGCGCCACCTACTGGGCAGGATAAGAAAAACAGAACTCAGAGATTTCACAGAAAAATCTTACAACCTTGTTGGGTCCGACACCCAGGAAAATCTGACTAAATGCCCAGACGCCAGCAGAAGATAACTGTCCATGCTCAGAAGATTGAGAATATGGCCCAGTCAAAGGAACAAACCAATAGTTCAAATGAGATACAGGAGCTGAGACAACTAATGCTGAATATACGAAGAGAAATGGAAAAACTCTTCAAAAACGAAATCGATAAATTGAGGGAGGACATGAAGAGGACATGGGCTGAACAAAAAGAAGAAATAGAAAAACTGAAAAAACAAATCACAGAACTTATGGAAGTGAAGGATAAAGTAGAAAAGATGGAAAAAACAATGGATACCTACAATGATAGATTTAAAGAGACAGAAGATAGAATTAGTGATTTGGAGAATAGAACATCTGAATTCCAAAAAGAAACAGAAACTATCGGGAAAAGAATGGAAAAATTTGAACAGGGTATCAGGGAACTCAAGGACAATATGAACCGCACAAATATACGTGTTGTGGGTGTCCCAGAAGGAGAAGAGAAGGGAAAAGGAGGAGAAAAACTAATGGAAGAAATTATCACTGAAAATTTCCCAACTCTTATGAAAGACCTAAAATTACAGATCCAAGAAGTGCAGCGCACCCCACAGAGATTAGACCCAACCAGGTGTTCTCCAAGACACTTACTAGTTAGAATGTCAGAGGTCAAAGAGAAAGAGAGGATCTTGAAAGCAGCAAGAGAAAAACAATCCATCACATACAAGGGAAACCCAATAAGACTATGTGTAGATTTCTCAGCAGAAACCATGGAAGCTAGAAGACAGTGGGATGATATATTTAAATTACAAAAGAGAAAAACTGCCAACCAAGACTCCTATGTCCAGCAAAATTGTCCTTCAAAAATGAGGGAGATATCAAAACATTCTCAGACAAAAAGTCACTGAGAGAATTTGTGACCAAGAGACCAGCTCTGCAAGAAATACTAAAGGGAGCACTAGAGTCAGATACAAAAAGACAGAAGAGAGAGGTATGGAGAAGAGTGTAGAAAGAACGAAAATCAGATATGATATATATAATACAAAAGGCAAAATGTTAGAGGAAAATATTATCCAAACAGTAATAACACTAAATGTCAATGGACTGAATTCCCCAATCAAAAGACATAGATTGGCAGAATGGATTAAAAAACAGGATCCTTCGATATGCTGTCTACAGGAAACACATCTTAGACCCAAAGATAAACATAGGTTGAAAGTGAAAGGTTGGGAAAAGATATTTCATGCAAATAACAACCAGAAAAGAGCAGGAGTGGCTACACTAATATCCAACAAATTAGACTTCAAATGTAAAGCAGTTAAAAGAGACAAAGAAGGACACTATATACTAATAAAAGGAACAATTAAACAAGAAGACATAACAATCATAAATATCTACACACCGAACCAGAATGCCCCAAAATACGTGAGGAATACACTGCAAACACTGAAAAGGGAAATAGATTCAAATACCATAATACTTGGAGATTTCAATTCCCCACTCTCATCAATGGACAGAACATCTAGACAGAGGATCAATAAAGAAATAGAGAATCTGAATATTACTATAAATGAGCTAGACTTAACAGACATATATAGGACATTACATCCCACAACAGCAGGATACACCTTTTTCTCAAGTGCTCATGGATCATTCTCAAAGATAGACCATATGCTGGGTCACAAAGCAAGTCTTAACAAATTTAAAAAGATTGAAATCATACACAACACTTTCTCGGATCATAAAGGAATGAAGTTGGAAATCAATAATAGGCGGAGTGCCAGAAAATTCACAAATACGTGGAGGCTCAACAACACACTCTTAAACAACCAGTAGGTCAAAGAAGAAATTGCAAGAGAAATTAGCAAATACCTAGAGGCGAATGAAAATGAAAACACAACATATCAAAACTTATGGGATGCAGCAAAGGCAGTGCTAAGAGGGAAATTTATTGCCCTAAATGCCTATACAGAAAAGAAGAAAAGGCAAAAATTCAGGAATTAACTGTTCACTTAGAAGAACTGGAGAAAGAACAGCAAACTAACCCCAAAGCAAGCAAAAGGAAAGAAATAACAAAGATTAGAGCAGAAATAAATGAAATTGAGAACATGAAAACAATAGAGAAAATCAGTAAGACCAGAAGTTGGTTCTATGAGAAAATCAATAAGATTGATGGGCCCTTAGCAAGATTGACAAAAAGAAGAAGAGAGAGGATGCAAATAAATAAGATCAGAAATGGAAGAGGAGACATAACTACTGACCTCACAGAAATAAAGGAGGTAATAACGGGATACTATGAACAACTTTACGCTAATAAATACAACAATTTAGATGAAATGGATGGGTTCCTGGAAAGACATGACCAACCAACTTTGACTCAAGAAGACATAGATGACCTCAACAAATCAATCACAAGTAAAGAAATTGAATTAGTCATTCAAAGGCTTCCTAAAAAGAAAAGTTCAGGACCAGACAGCTTCACATGTGAATTCTATCAAACATTCCAGAAAGAATTAGTACCAACTCTCCTCAAACTCTTCAAAAAAATCGAAGTGGAGGGAAAACTACCTAATTCATTCTATGAAGCCAACATCACCCTCATACCAAAACCAGGCAAAGATATTACAAAAAAAGAAAACTACAGGCCAATCTCTCTAATGAATATAGATGCAAAAATCCTCAATAAAATTCTAGCAAATCATATCCAACAACACATTAAAAGAATTATACATCATGACCAAGTAGGATTCATCCCAGGTATGCAAGGATGGTTCAACATAAGAAAATCAATTAATGTAATACACCATATCAACAAATCAAAGCAGAAAAATCACATGATCATCTCAATTGATGCAGAGAAGGCATTTGACAAGATTCAACATCCTTTCCTGTTGAAAACACTTCAAAGGATAGGAATACAAGGAAACTTCCTTAAAATGATAGAGGGAATATATGAAAAACCCACAGCTAATATCATCCTCAATGGGGAAAAATTGAAAACTTTCCCCCTAAGATCAGGAACAAGACAAGGATGTCCACTATCACCACTATTATTCAACATTGTGTTGGAGGTTCTAGCCAGAGCAATTAGACAAGAAAAAGAAATACAAGGCATCAAAATTGGAAAGGAAGAAGTAAAACTATCACTGTTTGCAGACGATATGATACTATACGTCGAAAACCTGGAAAAATCCACAACAAAACTACTAGAGCTAATAAATGAGTACAGCAAAGTAGCAGGTTACAAGATCAACATTCAAAAATCTGTAGCATTTCTATACACTAGTAATGACCAAGCTGAGGGGGCAATCAAGAAACGAATCCCATTTACAATTGCAACTAAAAGAATAAAATACCTAGGAATAAATTTAACTAAAGAGCAAAAAACCTATATAAAGAAAACTACAAAAAACTGCTAAAAGAAATCACAGAAGACCTAAATAGATGGAAGGGCATACCGTGTTCATGGATTGGAAGACTAAATATAGTTAAGATGTCAGTTCTATCTAAATTGATTTACAGATTCAACACAATACCAATCAAAATCCCAACAACTTATTTTTCAGAAATAGAAAAACCAATAAGCAAATTTATCTGGAAGGGCAGGGTGCCCCGAATTGCTAAAAACATCTTGAGGAAAAAAAACGAAGCTGGAGGTCTCACGCTGCCTGACTTTAAGGCATATTATGAAGCCACAGTGGTCAAAACAGCATGGTATTGGCATAAAGACAGATATATCGACCAATGGAATCATAGAGTGCTCAGATACAGACCCTCTCATCTATGGACATTTGATCTTTGATAAGGCAGTCAAGCCAACTCACCTGGGACAGAACAGTCTCTTCAATAAATGGTGCCTAAAGAACTGGATATCCATATGCAAAAGAATGAAAGAGGACCCGTATCTCACACCCTATACAAAAGTTAACTCAAAATGGATCAAAGATCTAAACATTAGGTCTAAGACCATAAAACAGTTAGAGGAAAATGTAGGGAGATATCTTATGAATCTTACAATTGGAGGCGGTTTTATGGACCTTAAACCTAAAGCAAGAGCACTGAAGAAGGAAATAAATAAATGGGAGGTCCTCAAAATTAAACACTTTTGTGCATCAAAGAACTTCATCAAGAAAGTAGAAAGACAGCCTACACAGTGGGAGACAATATTTGGAAACGACATATCAGATAAAGGTCTAGTATCCAGAATTTATAAAGAGATTGTTCAACTCAACAACAAAAAGACAGCCAACCCAATTACAAAATGGGAAAAAGACTTGAACAGACACCTCTCAGAAGAGGAAATACAAATGGCCAAAAGGCACATGAAGAGATGCTCAATGTCCCTGGCCGTTAGAGAAATGCAAATCAAAACCACAATGAGATATCATCTCACACCCACCAGAATGGCCATTATCAACAAAACAAAAAATGACAAGTGCTGGAGAGGATGTGGAGAAAGAGGCACACTTATCCACTGTTGGTGGGAATGTCAAATGGTGCAACCACTGTGGAAGGCAGTTTGGCGGTTCCTCAAAAAGCTGAATATAGAATTGCCATACGACCCAGCAATACCATTGCTGTGAATCTACTCAAAGGAATTAAGGGCAAAAACTCAAACGGACATTTGCACACCAATGTTTATAGCAGTGTTATTTACAATTGCAAAGAGATGGAAACAGCCAAAATGTCCATCAACAGACGAGTGGCTAAACAAACTCTGGTATATACATACTATGGAATATTATGCAGCTTTAAAACAGGATAAACTTATGAATCATGTAATAACATGGATGGACCTAGAGAACATTATGCTGAGTGAGTCTAGCCAAAAACTAAAAGACAAATACTGTATGGTCCCAATGATGTGAATCAACATTTGAGAATAAACTTTGAATATGTCATTGGTAACAGAGTCCAGCAGGAGTTAGAAACAGGGTAAGATAATGGGTAATTGGAGCTGAAGGGATACAGACTGTGCAACAGGACTAGATACAAAAACTCAAAAATGGACAGCACAATAATACCTAATTGTAAAGTAATCATGTTAAAACACTGAATGAAGCTGCATCCGAGCTATAGGTTTTTGTTTTGTTTTGTTTTGTTTTTTTTAATATTATTACTTTTATTTTTTCTCTGTATTAACATTCTATATCTTTTTCAGTTGTGTTGCTAGTTCTTCTAAACCGATGCAAATGTACTAAGAAACGATGATCATGCATCTATGTGATGATGTTAAGAATTACTGATTGCATATGTAGAATGGTATGATTTCTAAATGTTGGGTTAATTTCTTTTTTTCTGTTAATTAATATAAAAAAATGCTCTGATTGCTTTATGTGTTGCTTCATTTGTGGGTAGGATCTTCTAGGATCTTATTTTGAATGAAGCCAAATTAAATCAGGGTGCGTCTTTGCCCATTTGTCTGTGCCTTATAAAAAGAGGATATCTAGATGCAGTCAGTCAGAGAAAACCCTGTGGGGTCCTCAAGGACATCACCAGGAGAGAGGCCTGCCTATCACCAGGATGCTACAGACCCTGAGAGAAAGCCTGGCCCTGTGGACACCTTGATTTGGGGCTTCTCAACCATGAGCTAACAAATTCTTGTTTAAGCCAACCCATTGCATGGTATTTGTCATGGCCATGCTGGCAAAACCAGGAGATAAGTCAGTCACAGGATTCTTGCAGAGTGAGTTCATGGGGAGGGCATGACTCAGAGTAATTTTCTCTCTCAACTCATCTCACAACTGTGCAAAAAAGAATTTTTTTTAGGGTAATTTTATTCCTTACTACTCACAACAGCCCAGTGATACAAGCTTTAGGCTAACTGTTAAGCTACGAGGAAAAATAGGCACCACCAGTAGTCCGTAAAATGGACCTAGTAGGCCAAATACCAACCCAAAAGTACCAGCCTAAAATCAGTGGGTAAAATTTTAAACAAAGATCGGATATTTGTATAGCTTCATACATGTGATCTGTGGTTGTAGCTGCTGGGAGGGAATGAGAAAGAAAAAGAGTGAGCAAGTGAGCACAACAGTTTCATGTGTATCAGCTCTTTTAAGCCTTATATAACCATTTGGGGAAGATGCCTGTCCTAACTTCCCTGAGGAGGAAACTGTGACTAAAAGAAGACAAAGACGCTCTCTACCTTACGAAAAAAATGATTGTCTTTTTGCTTCCATAGCATCTGATAGACAATGCTCTACTCACATGTTACCTCTTACATGAGCTTTTCCCCTGATTCTCCAAACCAGCTATCGTTCTTCTTTCTCTCAATCGCCAATTACTTGAAAAAGATAAAAGGCCTTGACTTTGGCTTTCAGTCACACAGACCCATGTTTTAGCTCCCTGATTGGCTTTGAGGACAAAGACTGTTTTGATTTAATTTGAAGAATCCCTACTGTGAAGCAAAGGTGAGAGTTTCTAAATTGGAAGCTGAGGGTCCTGGTTCCGAATAACCACTAATTGTAACCTTAGCAATTAGTACATACTATTGCAGGTACAATTTTAACACTGGTACTTAGCTTCAAGTTATTCATGTATATGAGCATATAGATGATTTCTAAGATCCTTTAAGTTCTGCTTTCTGATAGAGCAGGCATCTAAGAATGGGCTGGTGCTAACACCTTCCTGGCTACTGAAAACAACTTCCTACAGGTATCACAAATTTCCCTTTTGATTGAGACTTCCAAGTTTACTGGCCCCACCTTGGAGGAATATCAGAAATATTAAAAGCAAGAATCTTCCAGTGGGGTTGTGCCAGGTTCTGAGGACTCCACAGAGTGAGCAGAAGTAGGCTTTCCATGAGTCAACAGCACGAAGAGTCTTTTTTCTCATGTCTTCTACACGATGCATGTTTGTTGCCTCAAGCAGAGGATACAGTTATACTAATCAACAGTAACCACAAGCTCTAACTTTATATGTTGCTTTACAGAATATTCCTGTTCTATTCCAGCAGCCTGGGCTCATGGCCCAGATCTATCCTCTACAGTGGAGTAAGACACAGCATCTTCTTGGGCTTCTGTTCACCAATTGCTTCATAATAGAAATCATGTGAATAAGATCTGTTCTTCCTTCCTCAGCAAGGCTTTGGTAGGGATTAAACAAGATAAAACTGGCAACCACTTTTAGAATGCATGCCAAACACCAGGGTTCAAGCCAAGCACTTTACATATATCATTTAATCCTTTCAATATCCCTTTCACTTTAGTAAGATAAGTCCCATTTTAAAGATGAGGATATCTAAACTCAGCAAGTTCAAGAAAAGTGTGCAAGTTCACGAACCTAGGAAGTAATGGAAATGGGATTCAGACACATATTGCTGCCTCCAAAACCTGTGCTCTCTTAACTACATGCTCCCTGTTTCCTAGGATTGAAATGCTTTAAAATCAGAACACATCATGAACATGAAATTCTCACTTAATACAACATATTGGGGGCGGGAGGGAGGTGGCAGATAAGGCAGGTATATTTATCCCCACTTTCTAAGAAAACCTACATCAGTTCCATTGTTATCCAGGTAACCAATAGCAAAACTCAAAAACAAGCCTCGTTGTCTGGGTCTATGTCCATAATTCCATCAAATAAAGAATGAGGCATAATCTTCAAGTTCTGTCTGAAAGTAGCTTGATATTTTTCTGGTTTTTTTTTTTTTGATACTCAAAGGAGATCATGCTACCATGTGTCATCTGAGTCAAACCAACTTATTATATCTGGAACAAGGTGTTTTCCTGGTGTGAAAACCTGACAACCTAAAATGGACTTTTCTCTATCTCATGCATCATCCCTAAACCAAAATTGCTTGAAAAGTTCTCCTTCTAGAATCTGTATTCTCTGTAATGATGTGTGAAGTAAGGAAAAGAGCCCAACTCTGTTCCAGGCACCAGCAGTGCTTATAGTGCTGGTAGGGGAAAAAACTTACCTTGTACTTTGTCAGGAAAATTAATCTGAGACAATAAAGATGAAATGTCATCAGGGTGATATTCTTGCTGAAGCACTTTTAGGATCATTAAAGACATTTAAAAAAAATAAAACAAAATATACCCAAAGCCCAAAGCTCTATTTTCTGAGCAGGAAATAAAATCTTAAACTGGAAAAATAAGCCTGACATATAAAATTCTGCAAAGGAGAAGGATGGTTTTTTCTGAGATCTGAAGCACTTGAACTACCAGAATCCAAAGGTAGGGTCGCAAGGTGCTGCTTTATTTATTCCTTGTGATGAAGACAGCATATGAATAGAGGAACCAAAGAGGGATTAAGGAGCAGGAGTTGTTCACATGAAAATTGAGGCTTTTTACTTCTTTGCTTATCCCCCACCTCTTCTGATATCAAAAAAAGGGGTGGGTTAGGCATGGAGGGACATTAAACTGCTATAAACAAACAACTCTGGAAGAGGATCATGTTATCTGAAAGACCCAGGTCTCGGCAAATAATAAGCACCTTCATTTATGTAGCACTTTACAGTTCACAGCATATTTTTAATTAGACCATTTCTTTTGATCCTCAGAAACAACAGAGGAAGTCAACTGGTACTAGTATCCCCATTTTGTACCAGGAAAAACTGAAAACAAGAGAAGGAAAGAAACTTGCCCACGGATACACAGCTAGTTTATAGCAGACCCAGGATTTTAAGTATATTCTCTAACTCTAGGAGGTTTTATTTTTCTCCCTTGTGCCACTTTGATTACCATAAAGTAAATGTTGCCAACAATAAAAACCACGTATTAATTGAGTATAAATAGACTTCTTTATATAATTGCCTAGAAATTAATTAAATAAAGAAAACCAGTTTTACAATCCAAGAATGGAAACCAAAAAGGATAAGCAGAACCTTTAAAGTGTCAAGGATCTAAAAACACACCTACCAAATTGAAAGTGGAAGATGGTCAGTAAATCACTTGGGATATCATTTCAAGACCTACTCTTGCCTCTCTTTCAAGCCACAATGTTTAGTGTCATAAGTAGAAAGCTTATTTAACTTTCAGGCCAGCAAATTAATGCTAAGATTTATTTAATACCAGTTATTCTATACAAATATGTCTAATTTCTATCACCATGTATTCACTCAGCAAATATTGGTCATGCCTTGTGCCAGTTGCTGATCTTCCCATAAAGAATGAGAAGAAGTTTAGTAATTTTGTCTCATGGGGGAAGAAATAAGGATCACTATTTTTAGCACAGCATGACCACGAAAGAAGGAATATTTATCTAAGACAGTTTCATCTGTAAAATGGTGAGAATAGTGCCTCTGGCTGCCAGCATTAATTGAGTATTAAATAAAGAATTTGTATTTATGGGTTTATCTGTATTTTTTCTATAAAACCTCAAATATTATACACTAATTTTACAAGAGATACAAATATATGAAACAAAATAAAAAAGGAAATCCTTCTTTTGAGGGAAGTAGAGAGGACAAGAGTTCTCCAAACACCTTCTAGAAAATCCACGTCTCTGGTAGAGGGTAGTTTGAAAGCCACAGTTTCAATTCATGGTATAGGTGTCCCCTTCTGAGCTCCCATTGAACTTTGCATTCGCCTCTCTTCTAAGCCAACATGTTTTTTTATTGTTGTTAGTTTTTTTGGTATGCCATATGGTGGGGGTCACATTTCATTCTTTTTCCATGTGACTATTCCATTATTGCAGCACCATTTGTTGATTTGGGGAGGTGGGGAGGAGAGGGAGGAGAGTTCACAGGCCAGGAATTGAACCCAGGTCTCCTGCATGGCAGACAAGACTTGTACCACTGAACTACCCTTGCAGCCCTTCCACCATGTTTTATTGTCCAAAGGAATTCCCCTGTCTGGTGGAGATTGAGTGTTCCTTGAGAATAGGCGCCATGCCTTATTCTGTGTATACCCAACCCCGAACTTTCTAATACTACCTCTGACACATTGGAACTCATTCGTTAATGCCTACTGAATAAAATGTGTGAGTTGATGAATGAATATGTGAACAATAAGCATCATTGAAAAGGTCATATTCTTGTAAAAGCTGAGTAATAAGAACACAGTTTAGTAAAGATAACTCTTGGTGCCATAACTCCAATGCATTTCCGAACCTAAACAATCATCAAGTAATATCTCTATTTTGCAAATAGGAGATCCAGCCTTGATGGGCCTGCCAAGGCCAGCAAGGCAGGGTCTAAGTAAGAGGGACTCAAGTGTGTATTTCCCAGGCACACTTGTAGTCCAAGGGAGACTCATTCTTATAACGTTAATCAGCAAATCCTTCTGATTACCAGGGGTCAAGAGCACATGCAGCAAACAGATTCTCTGCGTGCTCACTTAGTCCAAGGAGAGGCTTAATAGAGTGCCGTGAAGTACAATGAATGTTTTACCTACCTTACAAATGCTGAAGAGACGACATGTTTCCTTTAGCATTAATTGCTTCATTCAGAAGAAGCCATTTAAAATCCAAGTCTGGTCTTTTTCCTTGATGAGCAACTTCAGACTGCCTGCCAATGCTTTTGTTTGTTGGGAGGAGAGAGGAAGAGAAAGCATTTTGTTAAGACGTTTTAATTTTCATATTTAATGGAGCAGATTGGGTAGCAGGTTCCTTTGATTTTATTTTTCTCTTCATTCTCTGAATACCTTCTTATATATTACATATTCTGCTGGAGCTTCCTGCAAGAACTTTTCTACATTTCACAAGTTAAGGCTGTCAAATGTTACCCACTGAATCAAATATATTTCTTGCGCCAATATTCAGTTATTATTATTGTAACAGACCAATCATAAATCTCAAAGCTGGAGAGAAAGGGAACATTTCCTGATGTTTTTGCATATTCTCTTGAGCACATAAAATTATATAACTCTCTGAAACCCTCTTTTTATTGCTGCATCTAAAATACTTTGCATTCCTTACAGGATAAATTCTTTTAAAAAGGTTATTTCTCTCCAGTAAAAGAGAATTAATCAATCAATCAGAATTTTTGTTAGTTTTAATTAATTAACAAAGATGTAGAGCAAAACAGTGCCTGACTGGAATCTGAAGAACAGGCCCATTCATTTCAGTTAGTATTTATAATAGTATTTTCTCCTTTTCTCTCTGATAAAAGGAGGGCAAAGCCTTTGTCTGTTTTATCCCTATCTAGAACAAAACTAGAACAGTACCTGGCACATAATAGGGGTGCAATCAGTACTTGTGCAAGAAATAAGTATCAATTGACTTGGTTTTTCAGGGTCTCAATTTATTCGTCTGGTTAAAACTAAAAGGGTTGATAATGTCTGTGCTTCTGATCTCACATAGCAATTGTAAGGATCAAAAGAGATACATGATGGCTTTGTGAATCTGTCTAGTTATGCATATAATTAGAGAAGTAGCACAATTAGTCTAGAAGCAGGTCTGAGCCTAACCAGCTGTTTGACCTTGGCCAAGACATTTCAATTCTCTAGGCTTTTGTGTCCTCATTTATAAAAAGACAGGATTGGACAAGATGATCCCTAAGGTCCCCTCCAGCTCAAACCAACTAAGTTCTAAGCATCAGTCAACAAATATTTAGTATGGACTCTATGCAAAATTCTTTTTTAGGAAGCAACACCAAGGAACAATCCAAGAGATTTCAAAGAAAAATAAAAGCCGATAATTTTCTAAAACACTTTTTCCTGGTTATTTCTTGAAATATAGAAGCAGGTCATTTGGGAAAAGCATGGGAAGATGTGAAAACCAGATTTCACAAGAAAAGTCATTTGGGGAAATCAGAAATTGAGTTAGTTGCTGGTATGCATCTTGTGGAGATCATTCTGACCTTCCAAATACTTGTGTAACAAACTTGGATTTGACATTTGGCTGGCTTTTACAATCTACCTAATGAGAAATATTTTTAAAAAGAGGGAGAGCATGCTGCATAAAAACATCCAGGAAAATGTAGGTTTTGGGGTAGGGGAGTGAGGTGAAAGCCAAGGAAAAAAACAGCATAAATAGCTACTGTGATTTAAACAAGCTACTTTGTGTGAGCCCAAGGACAACTTAAAGCAATGCCAATTACAAAAAGAATACGCATCTTCACAGCTCTAGCAGAGGGCAGGATAGATTTATTGACTCAAAGAGTAAGAAAATTTCCTCCAGAATTCACCTGGTTCAGTGAAGGAACTAACCAATTGACAACTATAAATGGTATATAGATTCTAGAGTCTACAGAATATAGAATATTCACCACATTAGACCACAATACTTGCCCTCAAGGATATTTTATTAGATCATCCATCAAATGACGCTGAACACTTTTCAAACACAAAACACCCAAAATTAATCTCATATGTGTAATAACGAAACCTGCTCTTGTTTGCTTGGCCTATCTTGAAAAATATCATCGCAATCCACCTCTTTACCTGAACCAAAAACACACAGTAGTTTTCCTTGATTTCTACTCCCTTTCTTCTTATGCCCAATGAGTTATTAATGCCAATTGTTACAAATGGTGCCCACTAAGTCCCAAGGAGCATGTGGGAGGACTTCTAGGAGAAGTTCATTCTCCAGGATAGACCAGGATAGCAAAAAATCTCTGAAATGTCAATGATTTAACACTAAAAACATGTACTTCTTGCTCACGTTATAGTCTGATGTAGATTGGACAGCTCTATTCAGTCGCTCATCCAATCTGTGATTCAAAGACTCCAGTTGCTTCTGTTCTTTGGCTACAAAAAGTATGAACATTGGCTTCAAAATTCATCGTAAGAAAAAAGGGGGGGGGGAGCAGAATACATAAAATGCTTTCAAGGGCCAAGTTTAAAAGTTGTTTACAACACTTCTGCTCACATCCCTTTGGCCAGAACTCTGTCATATGATCCCAAACTAACTGCAAGAGAGGCTGAAAAATGTAGTTGTCTGGCAAGGTCAGAAAGGGGAAATGGTGTGGTCAACTCAAAGAATTGTCTCTGTCAGAAGGAATAATACCTAAATCAGATGATCTACCAATACTTGAAGAAATTTTCAGACACTAAGATCTACAAACTTTCAGATTTATCCACCTATCTGACAAAATCCACTCATAATTAAACTCTCTATAATTCTTTTGGTTTCATTCTCTAAGAAAATGAAAATTTTTAGATTTTTGTTGTGGGGGTCCTTAGTCTAGGTAAAAGATTTTTGTGTAATACAGTACTGTGAAACCTAATAATTTACCTTTAGCTTTCCCAGAAGTAAAGGAGTCCTTTCCTTGTGACTGAATGAAATACCATATTACTCATCTAAGCTTTCCAATTCTTCCATATTCATATGAAACTGCAGAAATCCTAACAAGACTTGAGCTCAGACAGAAGTGTATGTCCATAGGGAGAAATTGAGAAGATTTTGCAAAGCCCGGAAATCACTTGACCTTCATCATCAAAGTTGATCAAGTTTGCCTTTCAGTCAAAATTTAGACAAAAGTTTCTGAGCCTTCTAACATTCTTACTTCTTCATCCCCATTTAGCCATGTATTTTTCAAGTCTAATCTGATATGTCACTTTCCCCAGAAGCCTTTCCTGGCCTCCAAAGTCTGGCTGGACATCCCTTTTATGTGAATTCAAAAAGAACTGTACCTTCACTTCTCATACACTCAGCACACTCTGTTTTAAAAGAACTAATTTTTTTTCAGTCATTGTTCCTCAATGAACTCTAAGTTCCTTGGCACAAGGATTGCATTTTGGGTGTTGTTATTGTTTTGTGATTCTGTCCCCATCTCTTAAAACCATTTAGATACTCAAAGTCATATTTGTTCAATAAGGGAAGATAGCAGCTACATAAATTTTGGAGGAATTTACGGGAGGCCAAACTATATTGGCAAAGCTGGAGAACCCCATGTGAATGGGAATAAGTGAGATTCAGGAGGATTAATTTTGCAGATGGGTGACTGTCAAGGCACCCTTGGAAGCCACTTCTTTCACCAAACTGGGTCTGGTCACTTCCATTTAGAAGTGCTCACATTCCAAATCAGCACACTTATAAGGTTGGGGCTTTTCTGATAGCACTGAACATAAATGATTTTTTGAAATAGTTTTGTCTTAGCTAAAGGCTCTATCTAATGGTAAACTCTTGCAGCAAAGAGTGTTCTCTGTCTCAGTGTACTTTTCAATACTTAGTTCACTGCCATGTGTATAATAGAACTCTAGAATATGCATTAAATTTTACCCTGTTAATGCATATTGAATTAAATTAAAATTGTGGATGTGTACAGCAGAATTTTCCATCTAAATATGCAGTAGAATTCTACACCTTCAAAAGGTGCCCTTTGAGTCCATATTGATTCAACTCTTGCCTTACGTTCTCTGTTCCCAGTCTGTCTTCTATTTCATGTTCTTTCTCAGGAACACCAACGACAAATATTTTACAGAGCAAGATGTGTTGACAAGATTTGGGGCTCCAAATCTTTGCTCCCTTTTCTGTTTTGGAAAATTGAGGATTAATAAAACCCTGCCCTGGCTATATCACAAGACTGTGTGAAACTCAAATTGGGTATAGCTTATTATTACACTTGTGAGAAAGCTTTTTAACTGTTTTATGATCTCAATTATATTGAGATCACCTGGAGGCAGGTGGATAGTCACCTGGAGGCAGACTAGCTTTTCCCTTTGGGGGTAATGCAGTTTCCATTTTCATGAGGCAGTTCCCCCCACATCAACCAATCTGTTCCTTTGTATCTTCCTGGGAACAAGGTGGGCAGTTCAGTTTTTGTCTATAAAATATCCAAATGAGCAAGAACAGTAATTCATAGACCTCTAGACCAAGCATCTTCTAGTTATTCCGAACTCCATATCAAATGATACCCATTCACATCATCTAATATATGAGAACAATAAGGCCAAATGTCAGAGTAAAGATAGTAAAAAAATTTATAATCCCAAAGTAGTCCAGATCTGAACAATATGAACCTCATCCTGTTATAAAATTCTCAGGAAGAAAATAAAATCCAAAGATTAATATTCTTTCCTATTGTAAACTAGGTGCCAGGAAATAAAACCTTCCCTATTTCTTTTTCTATTTCATCTTAGCCAGAGAGTCTCACTCAGAGAGAGGCTTGGGCAGAGCCCAAGTTCCCATATCACCCCCAGTGTGAGCATTTCCATCATTAGAATAAGGGTGGTTCCTTAAGCACCTTCCAAATCAGTCATGCAGCCATCGTGTATCACTAGTTAAAGAAACTACTGAGTTAGTAGATACAGAGGTTGTCACAATGCTTGCTCCACATACTCAAGATATAGAAAACTCAAGCAAATCTCCAGGCTCTAGAGAAGCTACCCCAGTCAAAATGATGTCCCCAGATCTCAGTTTCTGGAACACGCAAACACACATAGCTGTTTGCCAAACTCAAGCAGACAATCAGGATATCTGAGTAGAAGAGAATAGAGAGAGAAAAAAAGAACATCCACATCTTTTAGCCTGACTAGTGTGCTCTTCTCTTGTCCGAAGTCTGCTACTTGGAACTAAACTCAGTGAGAACAGAATAGCCTATCATTAGATTAATTAAGGCAAGCATATTTGCTGTAATTGTAGGTGGGGTGAATTCACTTGTGCATACTCTCACCTTCTTCCGAGAGTGAGTCTCTTGCCTTTTCTCAAAGTTTGGGAATTTTCACAGGGGCAGCCCCACTCATCAGGTCATTCTTGATTTCTTTCTTCCATCCAGCATATTAAATCTTCTAAAAAGTTTCAGCTCCCCTTTGAACCTGTATTCTTGGTACTTCAGTGTGGGACTGAGAGTGATACAACTTCTACACTGTGTTTTAAGAAGGTGTTCTTAGCATAGTGTCTATTGCTACTACCTCTGGCAATTACTGATATTTAGCATATGTCCGTTGCAGTAGCTCATGTTATTTATTCTTACTAATATAAGAAATCCTAAAATTTATGAAGTCATGAGTTTTGCATCAGCCAACTACATTCATTTTCAACCAAATCTTGACTGGCTACATCTCTGAGCATTGAATAGTTATATTTAGAATTTTTTTTTCCAATGGATCAATATTTATATCAAGTCTGGACAATATCCTAGTGACTTACTCTATTTTCTTTTAATTTATTTTTGTATTGAGCACTGTTGATATGCCTCCTTATGACCCACTTGTCTCTAAGATATGCAGTCACTTGCCAGCTCACAGAGAGCTCTGGATACCTCTGTCATCACCAACACCCCCTCATCTGTTAGCATGGCTTCCCTTGTTCCCACTATGGTTGGAGCTAGAGACGCTATCACAGCCATGCCCTAGGCCTTGACCCAACAATCCCACAAAGAGGCCAGTTCCTCCCACCCTTCCAGACTTGGATGTAATGCTATGCCACAGGCACGGCATCTGGTTTGCTAGGGTCTACCCTTTTGAAGGGTCAGGAGATGCTACCTGGAAATATAAGGCATGAACTTCTTATAAAGGGAAATTTGAAAACTGAGTGACAGATGGTGGGAAGGAGCTGGCAAATAAATCTTTCTCTTCTCCTTTTTCCAGAGATGACCTACATGATTGAGGAACCATTTGCATTTTTTAATCAACAAGTCGCCAGATCAGTAATGTACGATTTTGTATTTCCTTACCCTCTCTTCCTCTTTACCTGACTTTACTTTTCCCTCCCTCTCCTTGCTCTGAGATGGTGCTGCCCAGTAAAGTATTTGCATTAAGCTTTTAAACTAGGCTGTTTAAACTAGAGAAAGGGAGATTTCTTTAAGGGAAAGTTTGAGTTCTTGGAAAACAAACCAACTAATATAAAATAAAAAACGGATATAGCCAAGTCTATCTTCTCTTTTAGAATTATTTTTAAAAGAGATGTTTTAGTTATTAGTAGATTAAAAATGTTTTAGTTGTTAGTATAACAAAGTAGGTAACTAGAGCTCAAGGAGATCTGAGGAAGAGAGAGGTGATGACAAGAGCTACCCTCTACAGTTCTCTCCTTGGCCCTAAAATGGAATGCTCTTCCAAATGTGACTAAGGGTAACAGAGTTTAGGCAGGTTGATCTAATCCTAACTGCTAATACCTAATATAATTTAGATACCATGTCTCATGCACCTCAATTTTGTGGAACTTTGTTGTAGTTTTTAGTTTTAGTTTTGCAGTCCAGGTTTACAATCCTGGCCAAAGAAATAGTGCAGAGAGCCACTGGGTCAATCATTAATATTTTAAAGACCTGTATAATGAAGCTTGGACAAATCTATGCCTGCTTTGGTCTAAAGTGAGCTGCAGAAGTCCATATCAGTCAAAATTTAGCTGCATGGACAAAATATAAGATATTGCTAGTACCTAGGAAACTATGCAAGATAGCTTGACTAACTAAACTTTAAAACGTATTTCTTTGAAAGCTACTTTGGACTGTTCAAGCACTCCTAAATTTCAGCCTCTAAATATCAGCCCGTGGGGTTATTTCTCAAGGGATTATTTCTCATGGGATTATTCAGTCCATGCAGCAATATGTTGGAGTTTGGGGTGGAAAGAATTAAATAACACTCTTATTCTTCTACCCCAAGTTCTTGTCCAATTGAGAAATAACTCAGGAGTCAGTAAAGACTAAGATAGCAGCTTTGCACATGGAAAATACCTTCTTCTTTCTATCAATGCCATGCTCCATTCCCTGAATTGAACGTATCCAACCTGTTGTAAGCAGAGCTGAACAATACAACCACGAGCTCCTAACAAGCAGAGAACATGCATGCCTTGGAATCAAGTCTCTCCAAGAGTGGGTGAGACGGAAAAGAAAAAAAGATTTTCTTCCCTTTACGTCTACAAAAGCATACATTCCTAGTTTGTGTGCAAAAAGAGATAAAATAGGAGAGACTGGTTCTTGTCTTATTTTTCCAAGTGGCTTTGGCAAATACCACAAAGGGGGTTGGCTAAAATAATGGGAATTCATTGATGTATGATTTCAGAGGTCAGGATGCTTGCTTTCTCCTGGGATCAGTAGCATGTGGTGCTGGCTTTCCACAATCTCTGGGGTTCCTTGCCTTGCATCCCTGCCTCACATCACAGGGTGATGTCCTCTCTGTTCTCATCTGATACAACTGACTTTGGCTTTGGGTTCCTCCCTGTGGCTTTCTCTTCTTATGTCTGAATTTCTTCTGCTTAGAAGGGCTCCAGAAATCTGGATTAAGGCCCACCCTAATTCAGCTGGGCCACACCTTAACTAAAATAACCTATTCAAGAGATCTTATTTACTATGGGCTCACACTCTAAGGAATGCAGATGAAGACCAGGAGCTGTCTAAATTGGGGTATATAATTCAATCCACCACAGTTCTCCTTACATCTTCCGTCAGCCACAGTTATGGTTTAGATTAAAAGTCCTTTTGTAGTCAAGATTTTCTGTGAGTCTTGCAATCCTTCAGCCCTACTGAGGAAACCAGTCAAACAAGCTATTGGGTTTTTATATACCTCAATCTATCTAGAGTTTCCATCACGCACCTTTCTGGACCAAACAGCAGCAATCAAGGCTTAGACAAAGTGGTAAGTGAGATGCCCGGCTCCTTCTCATGGTCAGAGGCCAAGCCCAAGTCAAGCGCTGGTACCATTAGTCCCCTTTTCCTGCTGCCTGTACAGACTTATTTGGGAGCAATCAAGGAAAAATGTCCTAGACTCTCTGTTATTCCTGGAATAAGTTTGATAATCTGAATCTTCCATCCTTTGGCTTTAGTTATTTAAAGAAGAGATTTTGGAATTAAAACACATGCACACTTTACTTTCAAAAAAACGATTGTATCTCCCTCTAATTTTCAAGAGCTTAATTTGGAACTCAAAAATTAGGAATTGTACTTCTTGCTCTCTCTGTACCATCCTTTACTGAACATGACATCTATGAAATGATATCTCTAGTGCCTGAATGGTTGTGACAAGGTACAGGGGAACATAGAAGAGATAAAAAGATCTACCACATTATTATTTTCAAACATTATTTTTCTCCAACATCCATTCCTGATTAAAAAACAAAAAACAAAAAACTCTCAAGACTTCTTCTGGGAAGCTGGTATAACAGGATATGGCGAGTTCACCCCAGCTTCAAAGAACAGCTAGAGAAGGGACAGAAAAAAAGGTCAGGAGAGTGATTGTAGGGTGCAAGTGACCTGAGAGGGTCTTCTACACCACATAGGGAGGCCCTGGTTAAAAGCAAAAGAATTGAGATGCAGAGAACTGGAGACCAGCCGGCTACTGCAAACAGCCCAGAGCATCCATTTTCACACATTGGCCCCGGGCCCTCAGGCATATGCGGTCACGTAAATGAGTACTAGGAAGTAAACTAAGCCGCATTCCTTGAAACCCTCACGTGTGCTGCCCTTGTCCCGCAACACCCCCTACACCCCACACACCTGAACTCCATTACACGATCCCCATGGGGCTCCAAGAACCCCCGCCCCATCCCCTTCCCTGTGCATCCCCGTCTCCACACCCCCATCTTGCACATGCATGCAAGGCTATCCCACCGCAACCCACCTCTCTCATACCGTGGCCAGCCCCTCGCCCTACCACCTCCCCCTCCCTGCACCCTGAAAGCAGTCACCTGCACATCCGGGAGCACCCCCGCCACACCGGCACCCAGCCCATACAGTCGCTCAATGCTGCCGGGACGCCCTGAGCTCTGCGCGTTTGCCCACATCAGCGTCCAGTCCCCCAGATGTATGCATGCGCATGTGCCCCCTGATGCCACGCCCCCTCGGCTCTGGGCAAATGCTGACCCACCCAAGCCCATGCAGGAGCAATCCCGTTCTACTTCCCCTGAGCTTAGGGCAATTGCACACCTGGACCCTGTCCCACAGACCTGGGCACACCAGGGCCCTGCCCGCATATCCTTGCTGGCACAGCTACATGCTCCCTGCCAGGCACCCACATATCTATGCATAGACCTCTCCCCTGCCCCCCCCCCACACACACATGCACACCCTTGCTCCTCCCCACACCACAAGTACCCTTCTCAGACCTGGCAGGTGCTCTGGGGTACATCTGTGCCACACAACCTCCACCCTGCACAAGTGGGCACATTGACCCAACCCCACACCTGTGGACCCAAGGCAGGGCATCACCCCCCATGATCACCCACCTCCTGACACACATCCCACAACCTTCATGACCTCTGACCCATTCCTACAAACTTGTGTTTCCATATCCCAGCTCCCTTGGGCCCCTACTGCTGCACAAGGACACACCTGCACCCCAACCTTCTTGTGCCCCAACTTCTGTTCCTTACTACCCACAACCCACATGCTCCATAAGCCCACCTGCATCCTGCCCACATATACCTGCCCTGGCATATCTGATCAGCACTGCCATTTACCTCCTGCCACACCCTATCTCTGTGACCCCATGCAATACCCTGCTCTTGCACTCCAAGGCCTGCCTGAACTGTACCTTGCCCCCACAGCACCCATACCACAAGTCCACAATCCCATAACCTGTACCCCACAATCACAGACTCAAGCATAAAGTCCCCGACCTGTGAACATACTTGAAACCCATCACTGCTCTGTTGTGCCCCTCCCTATGCCTCACATCCAGCTCCATACCCATCCTGCAAATACAAAGCTTTAGACTACAGAAGGAAATCAAAATCCAAAGTAACCATATCAAGATATTTACAGGTCACAAAGACAACAGAATATCACTAACCATATGAAGATGCAGACAGATACAGCCCAGCCTAATGACCAAATTAAAACACTCGAAGAGACACAGACTTTGGAACAACTAATCAAAGATGTTCCTATAACTTTACTAAATAAAATCAGTGGGATGACTAGTGACTTAAAAGAGACCAAGAAGACACTAGAAGAGCATTGTGTCAGTTAGATTCAGTTGTCAAATTGGCCAGGTAAGCATACCTAGTCTTGTTGCTGTGGACATAAGCCAACCATACGTGAACCTCATCTGTTGCCAATTACATCTGCAGTCAGCTAGGAGGCGTGTCTGCTGCAATGAGTGATGTTTGAATTAATTGGCTGGTGCTTAAATGAGAGATTGCAACGTAGCATTGCTAGCAGCTCAGCATTCCTAATCTCGGCACTCGCAGCTCAGCCCAGGCCTTTGGAGACGCAGAAAGAAGTCACCCCAGGGAAAGTTGTTGGAACCCAGGGGCCTGGAGTGAAGACCAGCAGAGACCATCCTGTGCCTTCCACGTAAGAAAGAACCTCAGTGGAAAGTTAGCTGCCTTTCCTCTGAAGAACCAACAAAATAAATCCCCTTTTATTAAAAGCCAATCCGTCTCTGGTGTGTTGCATTCCGGCAGCTAGCAAACTAGAACAAGCATAAAGAGGAATTTGAAAGAATAAATAGAAAAATACCAGATATCACAGAGATTAAATATGCTGTAGACCAAATAAAATATATATTACAGACACACCACAGGAGATTTGAAGAGGCAGAAAAAAGAATAAGCAAACTAGAGAACAGGACAAGTGATTTTGAACACATGAAAGAATAAATGACAAATTTCAATTGGATCTCAGGGAAATGATGGACAAAACAAAGCACATGAATATAAGAATCATCAGTATTCCAGGAGGAGAAGAAAAGAGTAAAGGACTAGGAAGATTAGTGGAGGATATAATGGGGGAAACTTCCCAACCTTTATAAAAATATATAAATATTCAAATCAAAGAAGCCCAACAAACTCCAAATAGAGTAAATCCAAATTGGCCTACCCTAAGGCACATGCTAATTAGTCTTTCAAATGCTGAAGAGAAGCAGAAAATCCTGGAAGCAGCAAGAGAGAAACAAACTACATACAAGGGAAACCACATAAGACTGAATTTGGACTGCCCAAATGGCACTATGAGGTGAGAAGGCAGTGGTATGGTATATATAAGATCCTGAAAGAAAAAGATTTACAACCAAGAATTCTATAACCAGCCAAATTGTCCTATAAAACTGAGGGAGAGATTAAAATGTTCACAGACAAATAGAGGCTGAGAAAATATGTCAACAAGAGGCCAGGTCTACAAGAAATACTAAAGAGAGTTCTGCCAGCTGAAACAAAAAGGCAGGAGAGGAAGGTCTGGAGGAGGGCACAGAATTGAAGAGTACCAGTAAGTGTAATGTAAAGGATAAAAAGAGAAAGAAGGAAAAGGACATATAAATCTGACAAATAGAATCCAAAGGATATGATGGGGGATTTCAGAAATGCCTTTACAGTAATAACTTTGAATGTTAATGAAATGAACCTACCAATTAAAAGGTACAGGTTGGCAGAATGGGTTAAGAAATATAATCCAGCTATATGCTGCTCATAAAAGGCTCATTTTAGACACAAGGATACAAGTAGATTGAAATGAAAGGATGGAAAAAGATGTTCCAAGCAAGCTATAATCAAAAGAAAGCAGGAGTAGCTATACTATTATCAGACAAAATAGACTTTAAGTTATAAAGACATCATAAGAGACAAAGAAGGACACTATATATTAGCAAAAGGACATTTAACCAAGAAAAAATAACAATCATAAATGTTTATGTTCCCAATCAAGGTGCTCCAAAGTACATGAGACAGACATTATCAAAACTGAAGAGAGCAATAGACATTTCAACAATAATGGTAGGAGATTTCAATATACCAATCTCCTCTATAGATAAAACAGCCAGACAGAGGATCAGCAGGAAAATAGAGAACTTAAACAATTTGATAAATGAATTATATCTAACAGACTCATATAGATCTGTTTGTTACACCCCAAAACACCAGGGTGTAACAAACAGTGGTGACCATATTCACCATGTGCCTTTAAAAGCCATTCTGTTTTTAGATAGAGCACATAGATTCTGCTCTAGTGCTCATGGAACTTTCTCCAGGATAGATCATATACTGGGGTACAAAACAGCTCTTTATAAATTTGAAAACATTGAAATTATTCAAAGCACTTTCTCTGATCAAAATGGAATGAAGATTGAAATTAATAACCACCAAAGAATAAGAACTTTCACAAATATAAGGAGATTAAATAATATACTCTTAAACAATGATTCAGTCAAAGAAGATATTACTAGAGAAATCTATCTGGAGACAAATGGAAACAAGAATAAAATATCAGAACTTATGGGATGTGGCAAAGGCTGTGCTGAGAGGGATATGTATTGCCCTAAATGCCAATATTAAAAAAGAAGAGTAAAAATTGAGGAATTTACTGCTCACCTGGAAGAACTTGAGAAGAAACAGCAAACTAACCCCAAAGCAAAGAGAATAAGAGAAATGGCAAAGATTAAAGCAGAGAGAAATGGATGGGAGAACAAAAGAACAATAGAAATAATCAATAAAACCAAAAGTTGGTTCTTTTAGAAAATCAGTAGAATTGATGGGTCAATAGCAAGGCTTACAGAGAAATAAAAAGAGAGGAAGCAAATAAACAAAATAAAAAATGAGAGGGAGGTCATTACTACAGACCCTGAAGACATAAAAAAAAATCATAAGAGGATACTTGGAACAACTCTACACCAACAAATGAGACAACTTAGATGAAATGGACAAATTCCTGGAAACACACAAACAAGATACACTGACTCAAGAAGAAATAGAAGATCTCAACAAACCAATCACAAGTAAAGAGATTCAAATTGTCATAAAAAATCTTCCTACAAAGAAAAGCCCAAGATTCGATGGCCTCACAGGGGAATTTTATCAAACATTACAAAAAGAATTAACACCAATCCTGCTCAAACTTTTTCAAAAAATTGAGGAAAAAGGAATACCACTTAACTCATTTTATGAAGCTAACATCACTTTAATTTCAAAACTGGGTAAAGATGCTATAAGAAAGGAAAACTACAGACCAATCTCCTTAATGAATATAGATATAAAAATTCTCACCAAAATATTAGCAAATCAAACCCAACAGCACATTAAAAGAATTATACACCATGACCAAGTGGGGTTTATACCAGGAATGCAAGGATGGTTCAACACAAGAAAATCAGTTAATATTTACAGCACATTAACAAGTCAAAAGGGAAAAATCATACGATCATCTTGTTGATGCTGAAAAAGCATTCAACAAAATTCAACATTCTTTTCTGATCAAAACACTTCAAAAGGTAGGAATCAAGGGCAACTTCCTCAACATGATAAAAGACATATATGAAAATCCCATGCCCAGCATTGTACTCAATGGTGAGAGGTTGAAAGCTCTCTCCCTACAACCAGGAATAAGACAAGGATGTCTTCTGTCACCACGATTCAAAGTTCTAGTGAGAGCAATCAACCAGAAAAATGAAATAAAAGGCATCCAAATGGGAAAGGAAGAAGTAAAACTTTCATTATCTGCAGATGACATGATGCTATACTTGGAAAATCTTGAGAAATCTACAACAAAGTTACTTGAGCTAATAAACAAATTCAGCAAGGTGGGAGGATATAAAATTAATGTGAAAAAAAGCAGTAATGTTTCTATACACAAGCAATGACTTAACAAACGAGTCAATTAAGGAAAAAGTTCCATTCAAAATAGCAACAAAAAGAATCTAGGAATAAACTTAATTAGGGATGTAAAGGACTTGTAAGCAGAGAACTACATAACATTGTTAAAAGAAATTAAAAAAATCTATATATATGAAAAGCCCATATCCAGCACTGTATTCAATGGTGAGAAGTTGAAAGCTTTCTCCCAACAATCAGGAATGAGACAAGGATGTCTTCTGTCACCACTATTATTCAAAGTTCTAGCAAGAACAATCAGGCAGGAAAAAGAAATAAAAGACATCCAAATTGGAAAGGAAGAAGTAAAACTTTCCATGCTCATGGATAGGAAGGTTAAATGTAGTTAAGATGTCAATTCTACCCAAATTGATCTACAGATTCAATGCAGTACCAATCAAAATTCCAATAGCCTGCTTTGAAGATTTGGAAAACCTAGTTCCCAAATTCAGCTGGAAGGGGAAGAGGCCAGGAATAGCTAAAAGCATCCTAAAAAAAAAAGAATGAAGTAGGAGGTGTTCTAGTTTGCTAGGTGCTGGAGTGCAATATACCAGAAACAGAATGGGCTTTAAAGGCACATGGTGAATATGGTCAGGGTTCCTCTCTCATCTGGAAGGACACATGGTGAACACAGCATCATCTGCTAGCTCTTCTCTCCTGGCTTCCGGTTTCATGAAGCTCCCTGGGAGGCATTTTCCTTCTTCATCTCCAAAGATTGCTGGCTCGTGGACTCTCTGCTTCATGGTGCTGCAGCATTCTCTGCTCTCTCCAAATCTCTCTCATTCTCCAAAATGTTTCCTCTTTTATAGGACTCCAGAAACTTATCAAGACCCACCCAAATGGGTGGAGACACATCATCACCTAATCCAATTTAACAACCACTCATGATTAAATCACATCTCCAGGGAGATGATCTGATTATAGTTTTGAATAGGGATTATTCTACCTTTATGAAATGGGATTTAGATTAAAACATGGCTTTTCTAGGGGACATACATCCTTTCAAACCAGCACAAGAGGATTAAGATTTCCCAATTTTAAAACATATCATAAAGCCACAGTAGTCAAAACAGCATGGTACTGGCACAAAGAGAGAAATATTGACCATGGGAATTGAATCAAGAGTGCAGAAATAGACCACCAAATCTATGGTCAGCTGATCTTTGAAAAGGCCCCCATATCCACTGAACTGGGACAAAATAGTCTTTTCAATAAATGGGCATGGGAAGTACTGGATATCAATAGCCAGAAGAATGAAAGAGGACCCTTACCTTACACCCTACACAAAAATTAACTCAAATTGGATCAAACACCTAAATATAAGAACTAGTACCATAAAGTTCCTAGAAGAAAATGTAGGGAAACATCTTCAAGACCTAGTAATAAGAAGTAGCTTCCTAAACTTTACACCCAAAGTACAAGCATCAAAAGAAAAAAATAGATAAATGGAAACTGCTCAAAAGCAAATGCTTCTGCACCACAAAAGACTTTGTCAAAAAGGTGAAGAGGCAACCAACTTAATGGGGAAAATATTTGGAAATTACATATCGGATGAAGGTTTGATTTCCTGTATACATAAAAAAAATCATACAACTCAACAATAAAAGAGCAACCAACCAAATTACAAGGTGAACTAAAGGTATGAATAGACATTTTTCTCATAAGCAAATACAGATAGCTAAAAAGCACATGAAGAGATGCTCATTCTCATTAGCTATAAGGGAAATACAGATCAAGACTATGAGATACCACCTCACACCTATAAGAATGGCTGCTATTAAACAAATGGGAAACTACGAATGTCGGAGAAGATGTGGAGAAATTGGAACAATTATGCACTGTTGGTGGGAATGTATAATGCTACAGTCTCTGTGGAAGGCAGTCTGTCAATTCCTCAGAAAACTAAATATTGACTTGCCCTATGACCATGCAATACTACTTCTTGGTATGTATCCAGAAGAGCTGAAAGCAGTGACACAGAGATTTTCACACTGATGTTCATAGCAGCACTATTCACAATCACCAAAATTGGAAATAATCCAAGTGCCCATCAACAGATGAATGGATTAACAAAGATGTGGTATACACATACGATGGAATACTATGCAGCAGTAAGATGAAATGACATCCTGAAGCACATGACAAGATGGATGAGTCCTGAGGACATAATGCTGAGTGAAATAAGCCAGACACAAAAGGATAGATACTGTATGATTCTACTTTTATGACCATGGTAAAGGTAAATCAGAGGCTTATAGACAGAATATAGGGGACCAAGAGATACATAGAAGCTTGATATCGGTGAACAGTTTACTAATGAGGTTGACTTTAATTGTAAGGGAATAGATAGAAGTGAAGGCAGTTCACTAATGGGTCTATAAGTAATATTACCATATTGAAGATGAACATCATTGAAAGGGGTTGTATAGACTCATGTGTCTCACTAATTAACACTACAAATATAAATAAATTCTTGCATGAACTTACTACATGAACTTACTGCAAAAGGTGTGAATTTTGTACAAAGAGTGTATAATTGGGCATATAGGCAGAAAAATGCTATTGCACACTATGTGCTATGTTAAACAGGAAAACATTAACAGTACTGCAACAATACTAGGGGTCCATAATGGGAGAGGGACAAGAGTTATGGAGAGGTTCGTATTATCTATTTGGTGTGGGAGTGTTTATTGGCTATCTTTCTCTTGGAAACAATGAAATTATCTAAAATTGAAAGTGTTGATGGATTGTGGACTTTGTGCATTATACATGATGCCTAATGAATGCAGGTGGCTGAAGGATGCACTGGTTGAGAAGTAGATTGGTGAACAAGAATGGAAATGTATGATTAAACACGGTGCTGCTACAAAAAAGGAACAATGTGAAACATGCAATGATGTGAACGAACCTGTGGAGCATTTGGTGAGGCAAAATAAGCCAGAAATAAAAGAGCAAAGATTGTATGATCTCATTTAAAAAATACTTATAATAAATAGATTTTAAGCTCTCATAGCAGTCACATTCAGCCCAGAGTGGTAATTGTTAGTTCTGGATTTTTCAGGACTGCTTTATATATATACAACCCGGTATTTAGGGACAAGAATGAAGCCGATTGGATTGGGATTAAGACAATTGAAAACACAGGGGTAAGGAAGGTATTGCATGTCTTTGAGACCAGAGGAAGAAAGTTATATTATGTCCAGAACCTACATTTTCTGTAGCACATAATCTTACTCAAACTGTCTGGACAGATCACTTAAACAATTGAAACATAGGGAGCCCAGAATAAGAATGAGAGCTTTTAATTCTATATAGCTTGTTGTAATGTCTGGATATATCCCAGAGTATATTATGCAGATAATCAAAAAGTATTGGCAAAGTCCCTTGAGGGATGGGAAAAAATATGGAATTATTAAGCTTTAGCACTGGGACAACCCCAGATACTGTGCCAAACATTAGGGACACCCAAATCAGTAGACCAAGCCCTTGATCTTGAGGCTTGCTCTTGTGAAGTTTATGTAGCTAGGGGAGAAGTTTAATCTACCTATAGGTATGCCTAAGGGCCACCTCCAGAAGACCTCTTCTTTGCTCAGATGGGGTCTTTCTCTCTCTAAGCCCAACTCTGCAAGTGAAACCATTGCCCTCCCCACCATGTGGGGCATGACACCCAAGGATGACATCCCAGGTGTTGTGAAAGATGACTCCCAGAGATGAGCTTAGTCCTATCACCATGGGATCAACAATCCATCATCCTGATAAACTGTGGAAAGAAGTATAACAAATAAGGTATCAGTGGCTGAGAGAGTTCAAGTAGAGTCAAGAAGCTACACTGGAAGTCACTCTTACACATGCTTCAGTTAGACATTACTACCTATCACAACTTGCCAAACCCCAACCAAAACCATTCCTGCCGATCCTGAAGAATACCTAAGGCACTATATAAGATTCTAGAAAGGTTCCACACACTAGGGTAACTTTCCAAAACCTACAACCTCCAGATGGGTTCCTGGGCCAGATAAGTCCTGAAATGCAGAGAGACCAACTTCTCCAGAACATCAACTAGTTCTATCCTGCTATCCCATATTATCAACAGCCCCTTCCAACAGGAAGAAGTTAGAATGGGAGTAGCCCAAATACCCCTAATGAGTGGGAGAAAGATCAAAGTTGATGATGGAGTTATACAGAGGAGGTTGAATTTAATAAATTAGTATAAGTGCTGAATCATTTTACTGAAATATTTTTAGCATCCTGTGCCTTAGAGCATCTAGAAATGAGAACCTAGTTTTGTGGAATAGTGACCCTTACCAAACAGTGACATCTGTTCTACAACTAAATATTGAGTTGTACTTTGAAATTTATTCCTTTTATGGATATATGTTATTTAAAAAGAAGGAGGAGTATAACAGAGACGATAGGATTTAACAAATGAGTATAACTGCTGAATCATTATATTGATATTTGTGTTGGTCTCCAGTGTCTTGGAGCAGCTAGAAGAAAAAATGAATACTCATGGAAATGTAATCCATACCAAACTTTAAAATCTGCTCTATAACTACTTGTTAAAAATATACTTGGAAATTTACTCCTTTTTTGTATACATATTATACTTCGCAATTTAAAAAAGTTCTAACTTCCTGGGAAGATGGCCGAATAGAGTGGATAGAGATTAGCCTTGCTCCAAGGAAAAGTTAGAGAAGGGACAGGAGAGTAACTGAGGTGGCGATTCAGTAGTGTGGCTCACCTGGGAGAACCTTCTGCATCACATGGGGCAGCTCTGGTTTCAGAGACCAAGGAACTGAGAGGCAGAGGGCTGGAGCCTGACACGGAGGTACAGAGACTGCAGAAATGCATGGATGGGAGCCAGGGACTAAGAAATAAGCCAGGGCAAGTTCCTTGGGTGCACTACCCTCACCAGCACAGCCCCATGACCAATGAACACCCCATGCACTCGAATCCTATACCAGCTCCCATTCCCCATGCTCCAGGCACCCCCCCCACCTCACCAGCCCCAGTGCACATACCTTCCCCACACCACCACCTCAAGTGTAGCCCAACCCACCTCTCCTGCACCCCTCCCGAGCACTACCTCCCCTTCCCTGTTCCCTGTAAGCTGTTGCCAGTGCATAAAGGCTGCGGGTACTATCCTCCATAACTATGCTACCCCTACCCCCTGCCCATAGTAGCACACAGCCTTACTCCACCCCCTGCCCCTTGAGCTCTATACATCAGTTTACAGCACTCCAAGGCCCACACATGCACACAAGCCCCCAATCATGTCATTCTGCTCTGGGAACTGCACTTACAGCAGCCCTAAAACTGCACATATACAGAGCCATCAGCCATATTTCCCAGCTCTGAGAAAGTGCTGACCTGTGCAACCAGGTCACATCTGCTCCCAATTTGGGAAGGCAAAATGCTGACCTGCTGTCACAGCTCTACGCATATGCACAAAGGACCCTGTGCCTTAGAGCAGTGCACACCAGGGTTATGCCCTCCAGACCAGTGCACCCACACAGCTACATCCTCCCTGGCTGCTGGGCACCCATGTTCACAAACTTCAGCATAACATCCCCAACCTGCACCCATACCTGCTCTGAAACAAATCACTGCACTGAGTGCCACACCCTGTACGCTGCTCCCTCTTATACAACCATCAAACAAACAAAAAGCCTTAGCCTACTGAAAGAAATCAACTCCCAACCTAAATCAGTCAAGATATTTACATGCCATGAAGACAGCAGAAGATCACTAAGCATATCACAATGCAGACAGATATAGCCCTGCCTAGTGATCAAATAAAACACCAGAGGAGACACAGACATTGGAATAACTAATCAAAGATTTTCATAGAACTCTACTTAATAAAATAAGTGAATAGCAAATGACATAAAGGAGATTAAGAAGACAGAAGAAGAGCATAAAGAGAAATTTGAAAGAATAAAGAGAAAAATAGCAGATATCACAGAGATGAAAGACTGTTGACCAAATAAAAAACCTACTAGAGGCACAAAACACCAGATTTGAAGAGACAGAAGAAAGAATAAATGTTATAGAGGACAGGATAACTGATTTCAAACACTTAAAACAGCAAATGGCAAAAAAAAAAAAAAAAAAAGGAAAAAATTGAATTGGCTCTCAAGGAAATGATAAACAAAACAAAGCACACAAATATAAGAACCACTGGTGTCCCAGAAGGAGAAGAGAAGAGTAAAGGGCTAGGAAGAGTAGTTGAGGATACAATGGGGAAAAACTTCCCAAACCTCATAAAGGAAATAAATATAAAAGTCAAAGAAGCCCAATGAACCCCAAACAGAATAAATCCAAATAGGCCTTCCCCAAGACACATACTAATCAGTCTGCCAAATATTGAAGAGAAGCAGAAAATCCTGAAACTGGCAAGAGAAAAACAATCTACTACATACAAGGGAAACCAAATAAGACTGAGTTCAGACTATTCAATTAGCACCCTGGAGGTGAGGAGGCAGTATTATGATATATTCAAGATCCTGAAAGAGAAATACTTCCAGCCAAGAATTCTGTACCAGCCAAATTGTCCTTCAAAATTGAAGGAGAGATTAAAGTTTTCACAAAGACTTCCTGAAAGAATTTGTCAACAAGAGACTGTCCCTACAAGAAATACTAAGAGGAGTTCTGCCAGCTGAAAAAAAAGACAGGGGAGGGATGTCTAGAGGAGGGCACAGAATTGAAGAGTACCACTAATGGTAATTTATAGAATTCTAAGAGAAAGAGGGAAAAGAATATATAGATTTGACAAATAAAATAAAAAAGATGAGATGGTGGAATCAAGAAACGCCTTTTCAGTAATAACTTTGAATGTTAATGGACTACACTTACCAATTAAAAGATACAGATTGGCAGACTGGATTAAGAACATAATCCAGCTATATGCTTCTTACAAAAGACTCATTTTAGGCACAAGGATACAAATAGATTGAAGTAAAAGGAAGGAAAAAGATATTCCGTCCAAGTTATAACCAAAAGAAAGCAGAAGTAGCCATACTAATATCGGATAGAATAGACTTTAAATGTGAGGACAACATAAGAGACAAAGAAGAACACTATATACTAATTAATTATTTCTTCAGGGTCTATCACAAATGTTTATGCTTCCAGTCAAGGAGATCCTAAGTACATAAGACAGACATTGGCAAAACTGAAGGAAGCAAAAGATGTTTCAACAATAATAGCAGGAAACTTCAATACACCACTCTCCTCTATAGGTAGAACAACCAGACAGAAGATCAACAAGGGAATATAGAAGTTAAATAACTTGATAAATGAATTAGGGCTACTAGACATCTATAGGTCATTACACCCCAAAGCATAAGTATATACATTCTTTTCTAGTGCTCATGGAACATTCTCCAGGAATAAATCATATGCTGGGGCACAAAACAGGTCTTTATACATTTTAAAACACTGAAATTATTCAAAGCACTTTCTCTGATCACAATGGGATGAAGCTGAATCTCAATAACCACCAAAGAAAGAGAACATTCACAAACATATGGAGATTAAATAACACACTCTTAAACAACAAGTGGGTCAAAGAAGAAATAGCTAGATAAACCTGTAGATACCTGCAGATGAATGAAAATGAGAATGCAATTTATCAAAACTTATTGGATGTGGCAAAGGCTTGCTGAGAGGGAAATTTATTGCCTTAAATGCCAATATTGAAAAAATAGAAAGAGCAAAAATCGAGGACTTAACAGCACATCTGGAGGAACTTGAGAAAGAACAGTAAACTAGCCCCAAAGTAAATAAAAGAAGAGAAATAACAAAGATTAAAGTAGAGATCAATGAATGGGAGAACAAAAGAACAATAGAAATAATCAATAAAACCAAAAGTTGGTTCTTTGAGAAAATCAATAAAATTGTTGGGCCACTAGCAACACTGACAAAGAAAAAAAGAGGATGCAAATAAACAAAATCAGAAATAAGAAGGGGTACATTACCATAGACCTTGAAGAAATAAAAGAAATCATAAGAGGACACTATGAACAACTATATGCCAACAAAATAGACAACTTAGATGAAATGGACAAATTCCTGGAAACACACAAACAAGCTACACTGACTCAGGAAGAAATAGAAGATCTCAACAAATCATTCACAAGAAAAGATTCAATCATTCATCAAAAATCTTCCTACAAAGGAAAGCCCAGGGCCAGATGGCTTCAGAGGGGAATTTTATCAATATTCAAAAAAGAATTGACACCAATCCTGCTCAAACATTTCAAAAAAATTTGAAGAAAAAGGAACTCTACCTAACTCGTTTTAAGAAGCTAACATCACTTTAATACAAAAAATGGTTAAAGATGCTATAAGAATGGAAAACTACAGGCCAATCTCCCTAATGAACATAGATGCAAAAATTCTCACCAAAATATTAGCAAATCGAATTCAACAACACATTAAAAGACCAGGGTTTATACCAGGAATTGAAGGACGGTTCAACACAAAAAAATAATTAATGTAATACAGCACATCAACAAATCAAAAGTGTAAAACCACACAATCATCTCGATTGATGCTGAAAAAGCATTTGACAAATTTCAGCATCCTTTTCTGATAAAAACACTCCAAAAGATAGGAATCAAAGGCAACTATCTCAATATGATAAAAGGAATATATGAAAAATCGACAGCCAGCGTCATACTCAATGGAGAGAGACTGAAAGCTTTCCCCCTAAGACCAGGTAGAAGACAAGGATGCCTACTGTCACCACTATTATTCAATATTGTGCTAGAAGTTCTGGCTAGAGCAATCAGGCATCCAAATTGGAAAGGAAGAAGTAAAACTCTCATTATTTGCACATGATATGATACTATACTTAGAAGATCCTGAGAAATCAACAGCAAAGTTACTTGAGTTAAATAAATTCAGCAAAGTGGCAGGATATAAAATTAATGTGCAGGAATCAGTGATATTTCTATACACAAGCAATGATCTAGCTGAGGAGTCAGTTAAGGAAAAAATTCCATTCAAAATTGCAAGTAAAAGAATCAAGTGCTTAGGAATGAACTTAACTAGGGATGTAAAGGACTTGTACACAGAAAACTGCATAGCATTGCTAAAAGAAATCAAAGGAGATCTAAATAGGTGGAAAGAAATTCCATGCTCAAGGATAGGAAGGATAACTATAGTTAAGATGTCAATTCTCCCCAAATTGATCTACAGATTCAAAGCAGTACCAATCAAAATACCAACAACCTACTTTGAATATTTGGAAAAACTAATTACCAAATTCATCCAGAAGGGAGAGAGACCTTTGTTCTAGTTTGCTAGCTGCTAGAATGCAATATACCAGAAACAGAATGGCTTTTTAAAAGGGGGAATTTAATGAGTTGCTAGTTTACAGATCTAAGGCTGAGAAAATGTCCCAATTAAAACAAGTCTATAGAAATGTCCAATCAAAGGCATCCAGGGAAAGATACCTTGGTTCAAGAAGGCCGATGAAGTTCAGGGTTTCTCTCTCATCTGGAAAGGCACATAGTGAACACGGTCAGGGCTCCTCTCTCAGCTGGAAGGGCACATGGCAAATACAGCATCATCTGCTAGCTTTCTCTCCTGGCTTCCTATCTCATGAAGCTCCCCGGGAGGCACTTTCCTTCTTCATCTCCAAAGGTTGCTGGTTCGTGGACTCTGCATCGTGGTGCTGCAGCATTCTCTGCTCTCTCTGAGTCTCTCCGAATCTCCAAAATGTTTCCTCTTTTATAGGACTTCAGAAACTAATCAAGACCCACTCAAATGGGTGGAAACATGTCACCCCCTAATCCAGGTTAACAACCATTCTTAACTAAATCACATCAACCAGGGAGATGATCTCATTAACAGTTTCAAATATACAGTATTGAATAGGGAGTATTCTACCTTTAAGAAATGGGATTTATATCAAAACATGGCTTTTCTTAGGGGGCACACTTCCTTTCAAACCAGCACACCTTGTTAGCTAATAACATCCAAAAAGAGAAGCATGAAGTGAGAGGATTAACACTCCCTGACTTTAAAATCTATTATAAAGCCACAGTGATCAAAAAAGCATGGTACTAGGACAAAGATAGAAGCATTGACCAATGGAATCAAATTGACAGTGCAGAAATAGACCACCAATTCTATAGTCAACCGATTTTGATAAGGCTCCCAAATCCTCTGAACTGGGACAAAATGGTCTTTTCAATAATTGGGCATGGAAGAATTGGATGTCAACAGCCAAGAGAATGAAAGAGGACCCCTATCTTACACCCTATACAAAAATTAATTCAAAGTGGATCAAACACCTAAATATAAGAACTAGAACCATAAAGCTTCTAGAAGTAAATGTAGGGAAACATCTTCAAGACCTAGCAATAGGAGGTAGCTTCCTAAACTTTACATCCAAAGCACAAGCAACAAAAGCAAAAATAGATAAATGGGAACTCACCAAAATCAAATGCTTCTGTACTTCAAAGACTGTCAAAAAGGTGAAAAGGCAGCCAACTCAATAGAAAAAAATATCTGGAAATCTCATATCGGACAAAGGTTTGATTTCCTATATATACAAAGAAATCATTAAACTCAATAACAAAAGAAGAAACAACCCAATTTTGTGGTGGGCCAAAGATATGAATAGGCATTTTTTTGAAGAGCAAATACAGATAGCTCAAAAGCACATGAAGAGTTGCTCATTCCCATTGGCTATAAGGGAAATGCAGATCAAGACTACAATGATACACGATCTCACACTTATAATAATGGCTGCTACTAAACAAACAGGAAACTATAGATGTTGGAGAGGATGCAGAGAAACTGGGACACTTATGCACTGTGGGTGGGAATGTATAATGATGCAGTCACTATGGAAGACTGCTTGGTGGTTCCTTAGGAAACTAAATATTGAGTTGCCCTATGACCCAGAAATAGCACTACTTGGTATATACTCAGCAGAGCTGAAAATAACAACACAAACAGACATTTGCACACTGCTGCGCATAGCAGCATTATTCACAATTGGCAAAATATGGAAACAAACCAAATGCCCGTCAACAGATGAGTGGATCAACAAAATGTGGTATATACATATGATGGAATATTATGCCACAGTAAGATAAAATGACACCTGGAGCACATGACAAGATGAATGAGCCTTGAGGACATAATGCTGAGTGAAATAAGCCAGACCCAAAATGATAGATACTGTATGATACTACTTTTATGAGCACAATAAAGGTAAAATCAGAGGCTTATAATACAGATTATAGGGGACCTAGGGATACACAGGAGCTTGACATGGGTGAACAGTTTGCTAATGAGGTTGACTTTAATTGTAATGGAATAGATAGAAGTAAAGGCAGTTCACTAGTGGGTCTATAAGTAATATTACCATATTGAAGATTGAAGATGAATAAGATTGAAAGGGGTTGTACAGACTATCATGTCCCACTGATTAACATCAGAAATATGAATTAGTTCTCCAAAAAATTACTTCAAAGACATGATTCTTGTACAAAGAGTGTTTAAGGCAACTTCCGGAGAAGATGGTGGCTCAGTAAGGCACGCGGGTCTTAGTTCTTCCTCCAGAACAACTACTAAAGAACTAGAAACAGTACAGAACAGCTCCTGGAGCCACAATAGAGACCAGAAACACAGCGTACCCCATTCTGGACTGGCTGGACTGGCTAAGAGACTCTGCTGTGGTGAGGTCCCCTAGAGGTGCACGCTTCCCCGGGCCATGGCAGCTGGTGGCTGGAGCCCTTCCCTCCCTCCTTCCCAGGCCAGCTGGGAGCCTCAGAGCGGCAGTACCCCAACCCGGTGGCCGGCGACCAGAGCCCCTTCCACACACGCGGCTTCCCAGGCCAGCTGGGAACCTTGGATCGGCGGTTCCCCAAGCCACAGCGGCCCTCCCACACGTGGCTTCCTGGGCCGGCTGGGAGATTTGGATCGGCAGTTCCCCAAGCTGCAGAGGCTGGCACCCCTCCCCCACATGCAGCTTCCTGGGCCAGCTGGGAGCCTCGGAACAGTGGTCCCCCAAGCCGCGGTGGCCGGCAACCGCAGCCCCTCCCACACACGCGGCTTCCTGGGCTGGCTGGGAGCCTCCGAACAGTGGTTCCCCAAGCCGCGGCGGCTGGCGACCCTCCCCCACAGGCAACTTCCTGGAGGGAAAGGAAAGCATCTCCAACAGTAGTAGAGACTGAGCCCAACCTAACACCAATAGTGGCATTAATGAACAACTTCTGACTACTAAAAATAGGCCTTCAGCTCAGGCGAAACTGATCAAGGCGGAAATTGCTGATTGGGCTAACTGAAAAAGAGGAAAGGGGGTGAAACAGAGTCTTCTGTGGCTGTTTCTATGGAGGCTTCATTGCCTCTGGGTTCAGCGCTGGGATTACATAGGTTACAACTGCCCCGAACGCAGAAACAGGCTGCTTTCAGGGCTCTCAACCACCTGAACCTTCCCCGCAGGAGGGGTGAAACACAACTCAGGTGGAATCCCTCTCTCAAGGAACTCAGATCCCAGAAATTCACAATTTGAAGCCACTAAAACCAACCTATAACCTTTCCTCTGTCTCCACCACACACCCAGCAGCAAGAGTCTTCCAAAGGTAAAGGAGCCACAACATCTTTTGCTGGTGGGACCTGCAGACAGACGAGCACCACATACTGGGCAGGATAAGAAAAACAGAGCCCAGAGACTTCACAGGAAAATCTTTCAACCTGCTGGGTCCCACACTCAGGGAAATCTGATTAAATGCCCAGACACCAGCAAAAAAACAAATCACACCAGGAAAATTGAAGATATGGCCTAGTCAAAGGAACAAACCAATAGCTCAAATGAGATACAGGAGCTGAGGCAACTAATTCTGAATATACGAAGAGAAATGGAAAACCTCTTCAAAAACCAAATCAACAAATTGAGGGAGGACATGAAGAAGGCATGTGATCAACAAAAAGAAGAAATGGAAAGTCTGAAAAAACAAATCACAGAACTTATGGGATTGAAAGACGCAGTAGAAGAGATGAAAAAAACAATGGAAACCTACAGTGGTAGATTTAAAGAGACAGAAGATAGAATTAGTGAACTGGAGGATGGAATATCTGAAATCCAAAAAAAAACCAGAAACTATAGGGAAAAGAATGGAAAAATTTGAGCAGGGGCTCAGGGAATTGAATGATAATATGAAGTGCACAAATATACGTGTTGTGGATGTCCCAGAAGGAGAAGAGAAGGGAAAAGGAGGAGAAAAACTAATGAAAGAAATTATCACTGAAAATTTCCCAACTCTTATGAAAGACCTAAAATTACAGATCCAAGAAGTGCAGTGCACCCCAAAGAGATTAGACCCAAATAGGCATTCTCCAACACACTTACTAGTTAGAATGTCAGAGGTCAAAGAGAAAGAGAGGATCTTGAAAGCAGCAAGAGAAAAACAATCTATCACACACAAGGGAAACCCAATAAGACTATGTGTAGATTTCTCAGCAGAAACCATGGAAGCTAGAAGACAGTGGGATGATATATTTAAATTACTAAAAGAGAAAAACTGCCAACCAAGACTTCTATATCCAGCAAAACTGTCTTTCAAAAATGAGGGAGAAATTAAAACATTTTCAGACAAAAAGTCACTGAGAGAATTTGTGACCAAGAGACCAGCTCTGCAAGAAATACTAAAGGGAGCACTAGAGTCAGATATGAAAAGACAGAAGAGAGAGGTATGGAGAAGAGTGTAGAAAGAAGGAAAATCAGATATGATATATATAATACAAAAGGCAAAATGGTAGAGGAAAGTATTACCCAAACAGTAATAACACTAAATGTTAATGGACTGAATTCCCCAATCAAAAGACATAGACTGGCAGAATGGATTAAAAAACAGGATCCTTCTATATGCTGTCTACAGGAAACACATCTTAGACCCAAAGATAAACATAGGTTGAAAGTGAAAGGTTGGGAAAAGATATTTCATGCAAATAACAACCAGAAAAGAGCAGGAGTGGCTATACTAATATCCAACAAATTAGACTTCAAATGTAAGAGAGTTAAAAGAGACAAAGAAGGACACTATATACTAATAAAAGGAACAATTCAACAAGAAGACATAACAATCATAAATATTTACGCACCGAACCAGAATGCCCCAAAATACGTGAGGAATACACTGCAAACACTGAAAAGGGAAATAGACACAAATACCATAATAGTTGGAGACTTCAATTCCCCACTCTCATCAATGGACAGAACATCTAGACAGAGGATCAATAAAGAAATAGAGAATCTGAATATTACTATAAAGGAGCTAGACTTAACAGACATTTATAGGACATTACACCCCACAACAGCAGGATATACCTTTTTCTCAAGTGCTCATGGATCATTCTCAAAGATAGACCATATGCTGGGTCACAAAGCAAGTCTCAACAAATTTAAAAAGATTAAAATCATACACAACACTTTCTCGGATCATAAAGGAATGAAGTTGGAAATCAATAACAGGCAGAGTGCCAGAAAATTCACAAATACGTGGAGGCTCAACAACACACTCTTAAACAATGAGTGGGTCAAGGAAGAAATTACAAGAGAAATTAGTAAATATCTCGAGGCAAATGAAAATGAAAACACAACATATCAAAACCTATGGGACACAGCAAAGGCAATGCTAAGAGGGAAATTTACTGACTTAAATGCCTATATCAGAAAAGAAGAAAAGGCAAAAATGCAGGAATTAACTGTCCACTTGGAAGAACTGGAGAAAGAACAGCAAACTAACCCCAAAGCAAGCAAAAGGAAAGAAATAACAAAAATTAGAGCAGAAATAAATGAAATTGAGAACATGAAAACAATAGAGAAAATCAATAAGGCCAGAAGTTGGTTCTATGAGAAAATCAACAAGATTGATGGGCCCTTAGCAAGATTGACAAAAAGAAGAAGAGAGAGGATGCAAATAAATAAGATCAGAAATGGAAGAGGAGACATAACCACTGACCTCACAGAAATAAAGGAGGTAATAACAGGATACTATGAACAACTTTACGCTAATAAATACAACAATGTAGATGAAATGGACAAGTTCCTAGAAAGGCATGAAGAACTAACTTTGACTCAAGAAGAAATAGACGACCTCAACAAACCAATCACAAGTAAAGAAATTGAATCAGTCATTCAAAAGCTTCCCAAAAAGAAAAGTCCAGAACCAGATGGCTTCACATGTGAATTCTACCAAACATTCCAGAAAGAATTAGTACCAACTCTGCCCAAACTCTTCAAAAAAATCGAAGTGGAGGGAAAGCTACCTAATTCATTCTATGAAGCCAACATCACCCTCATACCAAAACCAGGCAAAGATATTACAAAAAAAGAAAACTGCAGACTAATCTCTCTAATGAATATAGATGCAAAAATCCTCAACAAAATTGTAGCGAATCGAATCCAACACCACATTAAAAGAATTATACATCATGACCAAGTAGGATTCATCCCAGGTATGCAAGGATGGTTCAACATAAGAAAATCAATTAATGTAATACACCATATCAACAAATCAAAGCAGAAAAATCACATGATCATCTCAATTGATGCAGAGAAGGCATTTGACAAGATTCAACATCCTTTCCTGTTGAAAACACTTCAAAGGATAGGAATACAAGGGAACTTCCTTAAAATGATAGAGGAAATATATGAAAAACCCACAGCTAATATCATCCTCAATGGGGAAAAATTGAAAACTTTTCCCCTAAGATAGGAACAAGACAAGGATGTCCATTATCACCACTATTATTCAACATCATGTTGGAGGTTCTAGCCAGAGCAATTAGACAAGAAAAAGAAATACAAGGCATCAAAATTGGAAAGGAAGAAGTAAAACTATCACTGTTTGCAGACAATATGATACTATATGTCAAAAACCCAGAAAAATCCACAACAAAACTACTAGAGCTAATAAATGAGTACAGCAAAGTAGCAGGTTACAAGATCAACATTCAAAAATCTGTAGCGTTTCTATACACTAGCAATGAACAAGCTGAGGGGGAATCAAGAAACGAATTCCATTTACAATTGCAACTAAAAGAATAAAGTACTTAGGAATAAATTTAACTAAAGAGACAAAAGACCTATACAAAGAAAACTACAAAAAACTGTTTAAAGAAATCACAGAAGACCTAAATAGATGGAAGGGCATACCGTGTTCATGGATTGTAAGACTAAATATAGTTAAGATGTCAATCCTACCTAAATTGATTTACAGATTCAATGCAATACCAATCAAAATCCCAACAACTTATTTTTCAGAAATAGAAAAACCAATAAGCAAATTTATCTGGAAGGGCAGGGTGCCCCGAATTGCTAAAAACATCTTGAGGAAAAAAAACGAAGTTGGAGGTCTCAAGCTGACAGATTTTAAGGCATATTATGAAGCCACAGTGGTCAAAACAGCATGGTATTGGCATAAAGATAGATATATCGACCAATGGAATTGAATAGAGTGCTCAGATATAGGCCCTCTCATCTATGGACATTTGATCTTTGATAAGGCAGTCAAGCCAACTCACCTGGGACAGAACAGTCTCTTCAATAAATGGTGCCTAGAGAACTGGATATCCATATGCAAAAGAATGAAAGAAGACCCATGTCTCACACCCTATACAAAAGTTAACTCAAAATGGATCAAAGATCTAAACATTAGGTCTAAGACCATAAAACAGTTAGAGGAAAATGTTGGGAGATATCTTATGAATCTTACAACTGGAGGCGGTTTTATGGACCTTAAACCTAAAACAAGAACACTGAAGAAGGAAATAAATAAATGGGAGCTCCTCAAAATTAAACACTTTTGTGCATCAAAGAACTTCATCAAGAAAGTAGAAAGACAGCCTACACAATGGGAGACAATATTTGGAAACGATATATCAGATAAAGGTCTAGTATCCAGAATTTATAAAGAGATTGTTCAACTCAACAACAAAAAGACAGCCAACCCAATTACAAAATGGGAAAAAGACTTGAACAGACACCTCTCAGAAGAGGAAATACAAATGGCCAAAAGGCACATGAAGAGATGCTCAATGTCCCTGGCCATTAGAGAAATGCAAATCAAAACCACTATGAGATATCATCTCACACCCACCAGAATGGCCATTATCAACAAAACAGAAAATGACAAGTGCTGGAGAGGATGCGGAGAAAGAGGCACACTTATCCACTGTTGGTGGGAATGTCAAATGGTGCAACCACTGTGGAAGGCAGTTTGGCAGTTCCTCAAAAAGCTGAATATAGAATTGCCATACGACCCGGCAATACCATTGCTAGGTATCTACTCAAAGGATTTAAGGGCAAAGACACAAACAGACATTTGCACACCAATGTTTATAGCAGCATTGTTTACAATTGCAAAGAGATGGAAACAGCCAAAATGTCCATCAACAGACGAGTGGCTAAACAAACTGTGGTATATACATATGATGGAATATTATGCAGATTTAAGACAGGATAAATTTATGAAGCATGTAATAACATGGATGGACCTAGAGAACATTATGCTGAGTGAGACTAGCCAAAAACTAAAGGACAAATACTGTATGGTCCCACTGATGTGAACGGACATTCGAGAATAAACTTGGAATATGTCATTGGTAACAGAGACCATCAGGAGTTAGAAACAGGGTAAAATAATGGGTAATTGGAGCTGAAGGGATACAGACTGTGCAACAGGAGTAGATACAAAAACTGAAAAATGGACAACACAATACTACCTAATTGTAATGTAATTATGTTAAAACACTGAATGAAGCTGCATCTGAGCTATAGTTTTTTTTTTGTTTGTTTGTTTATATATATATTTTGTATTTTGTATTTTTATTTTTTCTCTATATTATCATTTTATTTCTTTTTCTGTTGTCTTGCTATTTCTTTTCCTAAATCAATGCAAATGTACTAAGAAATGATGATCATACATCTATGTGATGATATTAAGAATTACTGATTGCATATGTAGAATGAAATGATTTCTAAATGTTGTGTTAGTTCATTTTTTTTTAATTAATTAAAAAAAAAAAAGAGTGTTTAAGTCCAGGGCAGAGGGAAAACTGCTGTTGCATGCTAAGGGCTATGTTCAAAAGGAAACCATCAGCACTACCATCAGCAACAGCAGAAGTAAATAATGGGGGAGGGACAAGAGTTAAGAGAAGGTTTCGATTTCCTATTTGGCAAGGGTGTGTTTATTGGTTTTCTTTCTTTTGGGAACAATGAAATTATCTAAAATTGAAAGTATTGATGGACTGTGGACTTTGGGTCCTCTACATGATACCCAATGCATGCAGGTAGCTGAAGGATGCGCTGACGGAGAAGTAGATTGGAGAGCAATGTTGTATACTTATGAATGATGGTTGTGCTGCTACAAAAAGGAGCAAAGTTGTGAGGCATGCAACGATGTGAATGAAGATGTAGGGCATCTGGTGAGAGAAAATAAGCCAGAAGCATAAGAACAAGAATGGTATGTTCACCTTTAGAAAATGCATATAAGATAACAGGGGCCTAGATTGTAAGCTTTTAGAGCAGACACACGAAGTCTGGAGTGGTGATTATTATTTCTGGATTTTGAGAGGCTGTTTAATGTATGTAACCTGATATTTAGTGATAAGAATGGAGCCAAACAGGTTGTGGTTAGAGTAATTCAGAACATAGGGGTAAGAAAGACAGTGTCTATATTTTAGAAACACACATACTCTTTGAGACCAATGAAATAAAGGTTTACTTCTTCTGGAACTGAAATTTTCTGTAGCGCATATTCCAACCTATCTATATAGCTCATGTGAACAACTGAAACACAGGGAGCACGGAATAAGAAAGAGGTCCTTTAATCCTGAATAGATTATTGTAACGCCTGGATATATCCTAGAGTATATTAAGCAGATAATCAAAAAGTATTGGCATATCTCCTGAGGGATGGGAGAAAGAATATGGAACTATTAAACCTTACCATCAGGGAATCCCCTGATACTGTGTTAAACTTTAGGGACATCCAAATCAATAGGCCATGCCCTCAATCATGAAGCTTACTGTTGTGAAGCTTATGTAGGTAGCACAAGCAGCTTAGAATATGTATAGATACACCTAAGGGTTACTTCTGGAGGACCTGTTTTTTGCTCAGATGTGGCCTCAGTCTCTCTAAGCCCAATTCTGCAAGTGAAATCATTGCCCTGCTTCCTACGTGGGACATGACATCCAGGGATGAAAGTCTCCCTGACGACATGGGAAATGATATCCAGGGATGAATCCAGACCTGGCACTGTGGGATCAACAATTCCATCCTGACCAAAAGGGGTAAAAGCAGTGCAATTAATAAAGAATCAGTGGCAGAGAGATTTCAAATAGAGTTGAGAGGATACTCTGGAGGTTGCTCTTATGCAAGCTTCAGGTAGACCTTGCTACCTATCATAAGCTGCCAAACCCCAACCAGGACCATTCCAGCCAATCCTAAAGAATACCTAGGACAATATACAAGATTCCACAAGGGTTCCGCACACTCGAGTAACTTTCCAGAAACCTACAACCTCCAGATGGGTCCCTGGTCCAGATAAATCCTGAAACCTAGCCCAGCCTCTCCAGAGCATCAGATAGTTCCATCTCCCTACCCTGTATTAGTGACAAATCCTTCCAATATGAAAAATTAAGAATTTCCATTGCCCAAACACCCCTAAAGAGTGTGATGAAAAGATCAAAGGTGATGGTAGAGTTGTACATATTGAAGATAGGATTTAACAAATGAATATGAAAGCTGAATCATTAAATTGATATCACTTTCAGTCTCCAGTATTTTAGAGCAGCTAGAAGTAAGAACCTACAATTCTGAAATTGTAACCCATGTCAAACCTGAAACATGTTCTACAACTAATTTCAGTGCTATGCTTTGAAATTTAAAGGTTTTTTGTATATATGTTATTTGGAGCAGCTAGAAGGAAAAATCTGAGAGGATCGTATGGTAGCCCATGACAAACTCGAGGATTTGTCCTGTAACAACTTGTTTAAGAGTGCTTTGAAAACTATTGCTTTTTTATTTCTTTGCTTTGTGTATATGTTCTACTATACAATAAATAATAAATTTTAAAAAGTTATAAAACTCTCAGGAAACTAGGAATAAAAGGTAACTTCTTCAAATGGATAAAGAGCATTGACAAAAATCTACAGCTGTCATCATAGTTAATGGGAAAAAACTGAAAATTTCCCCCAAGATCAGGAGGAAGACAAGAATGTCTGCTTTTACCACTTCTATTCAATATCCTGAGAGCCCTAGCCAATGAAAGAAGACAAGAAAAAAGAAATTAAAAGTTACATTGAATGGAGACAAAATAAATAGAACAGTCTCTATTCAAAGAGAAAAAAATCTCGAAGAATCTTCATATAAAGTTACTAGCACTAATAAGTGAATATAGCAAAGATGCAGGATACATCATCCACCATATTTATATATAGTGGCAATGAACAGTTGGAAATTAAAATCCAAACTGTATTACAAAATAGGAGCACAAAATATGAACTACCTAGATATAACTTACAAAATATGAGCAAGATCTTTTGCTGAAAACTATAAAATATTGATGAAGGAAATGAAACAAGACCTAAATAAATGGAGGGATATACTATGTTTATGGATCAGATAACTCAACATTGTTGTCTATTTTTCCCAAACTACCATACAGATTCAAGGCAATTCCAATCAAATTCCCAGTAATATTTTCTTTTATAAATCAACAAGCTGGTTCTAAAATTTTTATAGAAAGTTAAGAAAACAAGAAAAGCCAAAATAATTTTAAAGCGAAAACCCAAGTTGGAGGATTTATACTACCTAATTTCTAGATTTATTATAAAACCAAGTAGTCAAAACAGTGTTTTAAAGATAGGTTGGACATACAGATCAATGAAACACAACAGAGAGTCCAGAAAAAACATGAATAGTCAACTTTGTTTCAGTAAATGTATAAAGGCAATTCAATAGAGAATGAATATTCTTTTTGACAAATGGAACAATTGTATAACCATATGAGGAAAACTGAACTTTCATTTTTTCATTAGAGAAGTTGTAGGTTTATAGAAGAATCATTCACAAAATATAGAGTCCTCATAAACCACACTATTATAACACCTTGTATTAATGTGATACATTTGCTACAATTCATGAAAGAACTATAGTCTATCATTTACAATATGGTTCACTATTTGTGTTGTACAGTCCTATATGTTTTTAAAACTTTTATTTTAGTAACATATATACAACCTAAAAGTTTCCCCTTCTAAATTGAGTAGATTGAAATACTAACGGTCAATGAGAAGGAGGGGTAAGGGGTATGGCATGTATGAGTTTCTTCTTTTTTCTTTTTTTTTGCTGGAGAGATGCAAATGTTCAAAAAAATGATCATGGTGATGAATATACAACTATATGATGATGTTATGATTGTAACCACATAAAAAGTATTTGTATGTCAAGAATGCATGTTTATTTGTTGTTTACAATAAAAATATTTTTTTAATTCTCTCTTCTAACCATGTTCACATATATAATTCAGAGTGGTTAATTACATTCACAATGTTATGCTGCATTCCATTGTATGTAAATCACATTTTATGTATCCATTCACCTGTTGATGGACACGGGTTGTTTCCAACTTTTGGTAATTGTGAGTAATGTTGGGGGAATTGGAGAAATAAGAATATTCATTCATTGTTGGTGAGAATGTAAAATGGTGCAGTCACTGTTGTAGGCAATTTAGCAGTTTCTCAGAAAGTTAAACATAGAATTACCTTATGATACAGCAATCCCACTTCTAGCTATGTACCCAAAAGATTTGAAAGCATGAAAATAGATAGTTGCATGCCAGTGTTCATAGCAAAAAAAAAAAGAACTTTAATCCATACCGCCTACAAAAAATAAAATCTGATAAGATGAACTTTATGAAATGTAAGAACTTTTGCTCTTGGAAAGACATTAGTAATAGGATGATAAGGCACAGATGGAAGAAAGTACTTCCAAATTATATATCTGATTATGGCTGTGTAGCCAGAATATATGAAGCACTCTCAAAACTCAATACTTTTTAAAAAATTAAAAGCAGGTAAAACATTTGAACAGACAATTTACCAAAAATATATAATGCCAAAGAAACACATGAAAAGATAGTCAATGTCACTAGTAATTAAAGGCAAATGAAAGTCTGAATGAACTCTTACACCACACTTATTAGAATAACAAACAAATGAAAACTTAACAATGTTAAGTGATAGCAAGGATGTGGAGCAATTGGAATTCCTCATTTGTTGCTGATGGGAATGCAAAATGTTGTAGCCCCTATGGAAATAAGTTTGGTGATAGCTTATAAAATTCAATATAATCCATACAATGCAGCAATCCCATTCTAAGTATTTACCCAAATGAAATAAAAATCTATGTTCATGCAAAAACCTGCAGGCAAATACATGTAACAACTATACTAATAATAACCTAAACTGGAAACAACTGTGACACATCCATACAATCAAATACAGCCCAGTAATAAAAAAAGGAGCTACCAATACATGTAGTAACTTGGATGAATTCCAAATGCATATTTCTAAGTGACAGAAGATAGATTCAAAGCCTTCATCGTATATGACCCCATTTATACAGCATTCTTGCAAAGGAAAAACTCCAGGGACAAATGCAGATCCATGGTTGCCAGGAGCTGGCAGCGGGGAGAGGTGTGACTACAAACAGCAATGGGGAACTTTGGAGAGTGAGGGAAGTTTTTAATCTTGATTGTGGCGGTGGTTACAAGGGTGAATTTCACTATAACTTTTGTCTTTAATGTCTTAAATAAGGGAGAAAAAAGAAAAATAGCTCTTGATTATATAACTATGCCTCTGAGTTCACCCTCACAGGTGTGCTATAAACATTCGTTGTCTCTAACTCAACATAAGCTTTATCTTGACTTCCTATTCTACTGCATTGGTGAACAAATTTATCTTCAGTTCTTTTTGAGAATTACCCTTCTTATCCCTGCTTCTCCCAGGGTTGTGCAATAGTTAGATTCTGTATGTAGTAGCTGGGTGGGGGCTTGCATTGCAATCTGATCCAGGTTGCTGCATCCAGGCAGCATAGCCCATTATATCTTGGTAATTCCCAATTGTTTCCATTCAAGGAAGGGGACTCTCTGGTCCACAACCCTCTCTGAGCCATTTTTGCCACACACACACACACACACACACACACACACACACACACACACACACACCTGCATGCGCCAAACTCTCTGGTCCACAACCCTCTCTGAGCCATTTTTGCCACACACACACACACACACACACACACACACACACCTGCATGCGCCAAACAGCCCAGAGGCATGCTCTGCTCTGTCCTCTACTTGCTTCTGGCCAAAATACTTCTTCCTATATTCTTAAAATACCAGCATTTTACTTTCTCCACGAAACTCTCTGTTTCCCTAAGGGCTTAGACTTTTCCATGACAAAAGTCAGAAAGACAAGCAGGCTATTTCTGAGTTCAGCCCTTTCACTGCCTGCCCGAGGCAACCAAGTAGAGAGTTAGATACAGAGGAAACAGAAGATGGAGAGGAGATGTAAAGACAGAAAGAAAAAAGCAGATTGATATGTTAAAATACTACTGTACCTTACTTGGATAAAAAAAATCTTTAATGATGTAATCATCATTGAAATTTCCTTTACAAGAAGATGGAAATATCTGAGCAAACTACACCATTTTACAAGGTACCATTAAAGTTGGTTTTTGATTTGACATTACTGAAATCACATTGTTATGTTATGAAATTATGTTATTCTCTGGAATGCTGAAACAGAAATAATTTTTAGTACAATGAATAATGTGTTAACCAACAAATGAAAAAGAATGTGCTCAAAATTGTACTATGAAAAGTTGTGGGTCTATCAGCAATCTGGACAGTTGTTCTGAAGCAAAAAAAGAAAACCAGATTCTAAAAATTAAATTTCGGAGAACTATGCTGCCAAAATATGTTAGAAAAAATCAGTGAAAAAGTTATTGATTCACATATTACATATTCTCCCTTTTTAATCATCCTAATCATGTACTTTTGAGGGAGACAGCTGGAAATCTAACCTCACTTATAACATTCTCTTTCTAGCAAGCATCTAGCCAGGAATCTCCTTGTTCTGCAAGCTGTTATCCACTTGCCCCTGCATCCAGCCCCAAATGAAGCCAGCCTGTCTTGCTACCAGACAGTCTAAACAATCACAGATTGTCTACAATTGCAGAGCACACCCTCCAGATGTCCAGGATGCGGGGAAGCCTAGGCATAACTTTCAGGCAGAGATGAAGCCCCATATTTCTCAAGACAGAAATCTGTTGGTGGATTAGAGACCACTCTTACTCAAATAGGCAAACTTGGTTTAGCCTTAAGTGTATATACAGTAAGTGAGATGGTACTTTCCCCATTACATGAAGTATTCAAGAGAATAAATGACTTTGGAGGATATTTTACAGAGTAGATTCAAAATAATTTGGCCTAAATGGCCAATAAAATCTCCAACCATTATGAGACCTCATTGGATTGAAGATCTCCTTCCTTCAAGGATGTGAAAAAAAAATGCTGTATTATGAAAAATCTCTCTTCCATAATGAATTACAGGTTGGCTGATTCCATAGAGAAATGAAAGTGACTGATGCCACATTCAGGAATTGTATGTCCTGAGAGATATATCAGAGATAGACTACAAATTAGTCAATATTTTAAAAAGTATACCAAGTCAGTAAAATACTTGAGTGCTGTGCTCACTTCAGCAACACATATACTAAAATCGGAACGATACAGAGAAGATTAGCATGGCCTCTGTGCAAGGATGACATGCAAATTCATGAAGCATTCCATATTTAAAAAAAAAAAATACTTGAGCACAAAAAGCAATTATTCATTTAAAGCTGATTGTTTTATATGACTGTACTGGTATTCTATGGTTTTCTGAATGAGGGAGAATGAACAATAAACTTTACTGAATTAAAATAATGAAAGAAGATCAGCATAACTCACTTAAGGAGAAAGCTAACATGGAATTTCTGCAAAGAACTCATGTTGCATTGCTTTTAAGCCTACATGCATCTAGTATAAAGTCAGTTAATCAATCAGGAAAAAGCATACTTTGTAATAGACATTATAGGAAACAAAAAAGTGTGTATGAGAGAATTCTTAGCTTCTGAAGTTGTTGGTTAAAAAAAAAAACTGCTCTTTTCATTTTGGCCAAATTTCCCTCATAAGAAAATACATTGAATGTTATCAGTTGGAGAAACGGGTTCTTGATTTTAATCAAAATTGATTGCATCCAGCCTATCTGAAATCCTGGCAACTCCAGTGAAGGTTGAGCCCAAAGAAATGGGATTAAATCAGTGAGATCTTCCCTTCATATCGCCCTTCCCACTAGGTCACATGAAGAAATCAAGACATAAGTGTAAGGAATTGTATTTTATTTAGAACTTTCTGAAAAAACATACTATTTTCCAAAGATAAATATACATATATACATAGTATACATTATATGCACTTAAATTATTTCTAGAACAGAAATAATTTAAGGGTATATATAGTCATGTTCATATGTCACCTTCGCCAGGTGGTGGTACCTAGTTGTCTAGTTGGGCAAGTGCTGGCCTATCTGTTGCTATGAGGACATTTCATGGACTTAAATTATGATTACACTGATTGCATCCACAGCTGATTGCATTTGTAATCAGCTAAGGGGAGTGTCTTCTGCAATGAGTGATGCTTAAGCTAATCACCAGAGGCTTTTAAGGAGGATTCAGAAGAGACAGTCACTCTTCCTGCTTCAGCCAGGAAGCCTCTCCTGTGGAGTTCATCCAGAACCGTCACTGGAGTTGCCAGCCCCACAGCCTGACCTACAGATTTTGGACTCTTCCATTTCCACGGTTGTCCAGCTAGCCTCTCTTAAGAGTTCGTTGAGGAACTTCATTGGTGTTACCAGCTTGTGGCCTGCCCTACAGACTTTGGACCCTTGCATTCCCATGGTTGCCCAGCCAGCCTCTCCTAAAAGTTCATTGAGGAACTTCATCAGAGTTATCAGTTTGCAGCTTGCCCTACAAACCTTGGACTCTACATTCCCATGATTACGTTGAGACACTTTCACAAATTTTATATCTAAAGATATCTCCTGCTGATTCTGTTTGTCTAGAGAACCCTAGGTAATACAGATTCCTTAATTATGTTTTTAAAAATTGTTAATGGAAAAATGCACCGGACCAAGAGTCAACACTCAGCTCTACTGAGTAAAGTCTAACAATTAGTAGTCTCAGCTCTAATAACAGCTCGACAGGTCACCAGCTGTGTGAGCTTGCAGTTCTCTCTTCCCTTCTCTGGGCCTCAGTTTCATCAGCTGGGAACTTTGGACAATAGCAATTGCCTTTACCTACCTAGAACAACAGGGACATGAAAATCTTTTGAAAACAATAAGGTAGTATACAAATCTAAGTAATGGAAGAAAGAAAACAGTATTTGGGAATATATTCATTCATCGAGGAAATATTATGTGAAAGCCCAATATACTCTGCCAAGCATCCAGGATTCTATGGTAAACTAAACAGAAAGAATTACAAACTGTCCAGAGTTTACAGTCTAATGGAGAAGATAAGCACTAAATAATGATACAAAGAAATATCTCATTAAAAATCGTGATATTTGTTATGAGAAAAAAATAAAGGTTGAAAAATTATGGTAGGTGATCTGATTTAGATTGGGAAAGAGATGGAGTGAGAGAATTGAAGAAAGTTTTCTCAGGGAATTGAAGCATGAGAATAAGTTGACTGTAGAAGTTTGAGAGGGAGAAGTTTCAGACAATATCCCAAGTAAAGGAAAAACACGTACAAAAACCTTGAGTTGAGTTGAAGGCAGGGTGGTTGTTGATAGGTTTTGATTATGCTACCATGATGGTGATCTCATACTCCTTAGAGAATCCATGAGGACAATTGTGAATATTTGCGCATGAATTTTTACTTAGGCTAAATTTTCTATTCTCAACAAATGTTTCTAATCAAGAAAGTCTCCATGTCCAAAGCAAACTCTTCATCCCAATATATTAAATAATTAATATGCCTGAAGGACATTTTAAGCATCCTGTATTCTGTAGGCTTCAAAGAAAAAGTCAGCTTTTAAAATTAGAAATTTAAAATTAAAATTGATAAAACAACCTCTATCCTGAGAAAAGCAAGCAGACTGAAACCCTGAAGACATGGGCCGCAGTTGAACATCCTGAGACTGTTAGGATTGGTAAAGAGGAAACAAAGAAAACTTAATCTTGACCCCATATATTACTCAACCTGTCATGTGGAAAGTAGAAGACTTAGACTCTCTTCCAGAGAGATCCCAGAAGGACTCACAAATAAAGTTCACACCGGCACAAAATGTTCCTCAATGAATTAGAACTGAATAACAGTAGAAGATGTCTAATTTAGTGTGAGCAAAAAGTGGGTATTCCTCTAGAAATTATGAATAAAGTATAGATTGTCACCCTTTAATGATACTTAAGGAGATTCCAGATCTTTCAGGACAACATAAGAGGTAACTTGTTAGGTGTCTTCTAGCACTGAGAGATGCCATTAGAAAATAACTCCCTTACACAAAGACTTAAGAAATTATTCTCAGTGAAAGGGGAATTTCTTCTCCCTAAACTATTAATCAGGTAGGCACCTGGAAAAATGATCAGAAGTGGGAATGGACTCAATAACACCACCATTAGATAGTTGTGAAGAATTTTGTAAGTTATAAATGGTTTCTACAAAGTATTTATCAGTAGAGAGAAGTTTTTGTTCATCAGAAATCTTTAGCATTGTCGAGTGTAGGTTTAAAAGAAACAGTTTGATAAGGAAACTAGGGTGGAGGATTTGAGTCCCATGTATCTGGCTTGACCAGAAACATTTTGTACCAGATCTGGGAAGAAATTTATTTATGATTTCTGGAGCTGGAGTGGGATAGGATAAGAGCCAGAGCAGGTACAGAGGGATGAGGGCTCATCCTATGAAGGAGAGAGCACAGAAGGCATTTTAAAATGAATTAAAAAGCAAATGTGGTCAGAGAGAAAGGTACATCCAAGGAAGTTCAAGAATCAGTGGTTTAGGATGTAGTTGTATGAGTTAGTTTGGTGAAGGGGTAAGCTGGAGGTTAGTGCATACTAGAGTAGGAATAGACCCTACAAGTCAGAGGTTCTTGAACTCAGGTTTCTATTAGTCTTCTGAACACACAAATATAGTCTGTAAGAACTGCAAAGGTGAGCTTTCTTCTGTGATGCCCTAGAGTTTCCTGCAGGGAATGGAGCATCTTAGCCTGAACCAAGAGATAGTCTGTGAGCCATTATTTATGTTGATATAAATTAAATGTAGTTAGGAGACAAGATGGGAAATAGAGATTTTATTAATCAGCATGCTGATGGGATTTTTAAAAGGTACTCTGCTGAAATAAATTCCCTTAAATTTTCACTCCTTAATCTCAGTCTAGATGAGGGATTGGAAATTCTGATATCTTTTATTGTATGTCTGTTATCTGCCAAGTATAGGTGCTTTATCCTCAGCACAAGCCTATGAGGCAGATGCTATTCTGATTTTATGGAAGGGGAAGACATTAAAGCAGATTAACTCCTTCATTCATTTCACTCAGTCACTCATTTATTGACTATGTGTTACATCTCCTGTGAGTTACTATGAGTTGCCCTGTATGGAGTGCTCTGTTACTGTGTAGTACTACATAGACACTACTAAGAGGGGGCATACTGCCAGTTGTTATCTTGAGGATATCTACTACTTTATCTGTTTGGCACTCCCTTCTTTTGGGATCTAGTATCTTAGATCTTCCTCTTTCTCAGGTTTATCTCTAAGTATCACTAATGCTCTCATTTTCTCACCTAACTTCAACTCTCTGACCACAGGCAATGGCTAACTGATTTAGTATTTTAGGATTTGGGACTATGAGAAAGTCAGAATAAAGTCTCATCAATGGCTGAAAGCTATAAGATAAAAAACCCAGGAGCTGTATTGAGGAAAAATTTTTGCCAATTGGAGGAAATCCATAGTAAAAAATAAAATGAAGCTGACACAATTAAAAAGAGTAGAAATACACAACAGAAAGAATCCTGATGGCAGTAATATCTCTGCTCCATTGCTATGACTTTCCCAAAGACTGGGTGCTCAGCTCTTCTTTAGATTCCATTCATGTATCTCAGCGCTTTTCAAAAAAAATTCTACCTAATCTTGGCTTTTCTCCCTTCTAACAGCCAGTTAGCGTGCTAGACAACAAACAAAGACACCAAGTGGAAGAACTCACAGTTCTTGCCTTCAAGGATTTCAAAGTCTTTTGAGAATATATGCAAGGATGCGGACCATAAGAACACGAAACAGAGATTCTCAGTGGTGTGAGTTGAGGACATGACCCGTTAGGGTGCCTATCTAAATCATCCAACTGCTCTTTTCCTTCACCGCACCTCCTCTACAAGATTTTGATCTACTTCCTCTCTCACAGCATGGAACCCTGAGTAATGATCTCTGACTAAGAATCTCTGTATAATGATCCCCATTAAGTGATACGAATGTGTCCTAACCTCTATATCAGGATCTGCAACCTCTTCCTGTAAAAGGTCAATAGTAAATATTTTGGCCTTGTGGGAGATACAGACCCCAACACAAGTACTTATCTCTGCTCATGCAAAAGCAGCCACAGGCAATACATAAACAGATGGGCAATAAAATTTTATTTACAAAAACATGTGGCAGGCCAGATTTGACCCACAAACTGTAGCTTGCCAACCTTGGTGTTTTGGGGCAAACTAAGGTTAAGAACCAGGATGTGGAGTGTTAAGCAATTAATACAACTGTGCACGAGGAAACTCAGCGTAAACACCAAACTACATTGAGGGAATCAGGAAGAAATATTTCTGCAAGAGATGGCTTCTGAGCTGCCTTTAAGCACAGAGGAGAGTTAGCCAGAGTAAGAAGAGAATGAAGTTGAAAAGCAGCATTTACAAATGCAAAGAGCTTTGAGAGAACTTGGCATTTGAGAGTCTACCAGTAGGTCCCCATTACTGGGGCCAAAAGTAAAAAATTATTAGAGTGGCAAGAAATGTGACTAAGCAGAGAAGGATGAAAATGATGATAGATAGAAAGATAGATAGATAAAAGGACTTTATAAGATAAGAAATTTAAACTTTATACCAAGACATTGGGAAGGCATGGAAAGGTTTTAAGCAGAGAAGGATAAATACTATCCAATTTTTTTCTCCTTTTTAAAAAAAAATGATCGGTCAGGCCATAAAAAGTAAGGGCAGAATAAGAACTCTCTCCCAGAAGTTTGGCATTCTGAGGCTGGCTGCTGGCAACTTTTGGTCCTTGGCTTTTTTGCCACAGGGAAATGTATGTGGTGGCCTCTTGTGGTTCTCTTCTGGGTTCTGTTGACTTTTGCTTTCTGGCTGCTCCCTATGCTTCTCTACGTGGCTGAATTTTATTCTGCTTATAAAAGATTTCAGTAATAGTATCAAGACCCATCCTGATTCAGTTGGTCCACACCTTAGCTGAAGTAACCTCATCAAAAAATCCTATCTGCAATGGATTCATATCCACAAGATTGGATTAAAGTTAAGAACATGATTTTCTGGGATACATATCTCTAACCACTGCATCGGTATTCCAGTTTTGGACTCTGAATTTGCTTATCCTAATGTTCCATACCAGTGAGATTATACCATATTTCTATAATTTGTGTCTCATTTATTTCACTAAGCATGATGTCTTCAAGGGCCATCCTTCTTGTCACATGTATTAAAACATCATCCCTTTTTAATGGATGAATGGTGTTTCATTGTATGCATATACCACATTTTGTTTATCTGTTCTTGTGTTGATGGACACTCTTTTGCTTCCATCTTTTGGCAATTGTGAATGATGACTCTATGAACAATAGTGAGCAAATAGATTCAATCCCTGCTTTCACTGCTTTGGGGTATATGCCTAGAAGTGGGATTGCATACCTAACTTTCTGGGGAACTGACTAACTGTTCTACTCAGGAGTCATACCATTTAACATTCCCACCATAATGAATGATTGTTTCTATTTCTCCGTATCTCTCCAATATTTCTTACTTTCCATTTTTTAATTCTAGCAATTTTAGAGGGTATTAAATAGTATCTCATGGTTTTGGTATGCAGTTTCCTAATGGTTAATAATATTGAGCATATTTATATGTACTTTTTGGCCATTTGCATGTGTTCTTAAGAGAAATGTCTATTCAAGTATTTTGCCCATTTTTTATTGGATTGCTTGTTTTTGAGTTATAAGATTTCTTTATCAGATATATGATTTCAAAATATTTTCTTCTATTCCATAGAGTATCTTTACTTTTATAATAAAGACACTTGATACACACACACACAAAGTAAGGGCAGAGATTCCAAGTAGCAAAACATGGCAATTATTAAGATGTGAAGTGATAAAAGCCTGAATTCAGGCAATGGAATCAATTTAGGCACTAGAATCAATAGGACCCAATTTCGAGAAAGGTTGGATGTAAGGCCAAAAGATAAGGAAAACATTATTAGAGATTGAATCTAGGGCAAATGGGGGTGGGGTGGGGAATAAAAGGAGGAAGTGGCAATATTGGGAAGTTTGGGGAACACTGAGTTCAGTTTGGTACATGTTGAGCACATGACACCTGTGGGACATTCAAGTGGGGAAGCACAGGGAGAGTAAGTAGAGGACTAGGATATAGATCAGTTTTTTTCATACGTCTTCTTACAACACACAGTCCTAAGCAAGGAGATGCTATTATTACTCTCATTTCACAGTTGAAGAAACTGAGGTAAAGGAAGACCAAGGAAAATATTTCTTTTACAATAACTCTAGTTGTATTTCTCATCTCTTAGCCAGAATAACAGAACTGGGAGTCAATTGAATATAGGAGTATGGACAAGTTCATTGAGAAAGAGCATGTAAGCTAGGACGACTGGAGGACTAAGGGTAAGAAGTAAAGCATGTAAGGGATGGGGAGAGTAGAGGCATGATGGGTAGATTCCAGCCTTACAACTAGAATATCTGTGTTCAAATCCAAGTTCAGTGGCTTAGTGGCATCTGTGTTATTTGAATGTCTTTTCAAACCCTCTGTGCTTCAATTTTCTAATCTGCAAAATGAGGCTAATAATAGAACCTATCTCCTGGGGTTGTGGGCATCAAATAAGAAAATTTACATAAAATTTTAATCACATGGCATGGCAAATATTTATAATAATGATATAAATGTACCATTATTATTAATACTATTAACTTGAAAAGGACAGAAAAAATGAATGGCGAAGAAGGAAAATATATTGTTCTAGAATCTGAGGAATGAGAAATCTTCAAGTGTTAGGAGTACACAAAGTATCAAATGCTGTAGAGAAAACAAGAAAAATAAGCCTCAAATAGACCTTTTTGGATTACCTTCTTCAAGGTTATGTGCGGTCAGACTGTGGATAATTGAGGAAAGAGTGAAGATATAGAGTCAATGAAAGTAGAGTATATGCTCAAATGGTTTGTATATGAAGGAAGCAGACAGAGTTGCTAAAAGAGATGTCAGTGGAAATTGGTTATTGATAAGTGAGAGTTACTTAGGAGGGTGAAATGGATAAATGCCTGTGCTGAAAGGGAAAATTAAGTAAAGAATGAGAGGTTGAAGAAACAAGTAAAAAGAGAGAATTGCTAGAGTAAAGTTCTTAAGGAAGAAGATGATGGGATCCAGAGTTTACAAGAAATTGGTATGAAAGAGAAGAGGTGCCTCTACCACCCAGTCATATGAGAAGAAGATCAGGAATCATCAGAGCAATAATTCTCACCTGGTAAATTCATCATCACTGTGAAGTAGCAGATATAGTCCACTGCTGAGAGGGATAGGAGCCAGTGGATAAGGCATTTGAACCTCTAACCTCTAATTTTAGAAAACTCTTAAATGTCTGTTGTAGAAAATAGGAGAAAGATCAAACCATAGTTACAGAAAAGACTTTATAGTTGTCACTGATGGTCAAGCTGAGGTTGAGGTAGAAGATAGGGAAAGAACTCTATAAAGTGACTGAAAACATGCAAGAGTTTGTTGTCATGAAGAGGAGATCTCAAAGAGTATAATACAATAGGTCAGTGTGATAGGGTGAAAGAAGGAAAGGATGAGGAATCAAAGCAGGGAAGATTTGCAGAGATGGGCCTAAAGGAGTAGAAATGACCAAAGGAATGCCAAGGAGAGCTGGGATGTGAAGCCTGGCAGCATTCACTGCTTCAAATTTCCAAAAGAAACTGGAATAAAGTTGTTTTGATGCTTCGAAACCATGGCATTTACTCGGGGTTCCAAATAGCATGTTGGTAAAAATATGATGCCTCCAATATAATCCTTTTCTGGGTGGGCAGTTCAGGATTTTCTTTTCCCAAAAACTCAGCTTGCGGTGGAAGCCATGTGGTCCCACTGATGAGAGGGCAAAGACTTCTCTTGGTGCCTGAAAGGGCCAAGCAGGCTGTTCAAGCTCACAAAGCCAACCAGTGACAGAGCTCAAATTCCAGACCTAAACTGATGGAGCCATGGTCTGGTCCTTTTCTACCACCCTGCCTCTACATAAATCAGATTACCAATAACTATTTTAGCCATTTCTCAGGATCATTATAGAATGCCAATGGGGTAATATTTGTAAATGCATCAACTTTATAAACTGAGACATGCTGTACAAATATTAATTATTAATTTCACCAAAAAATGTATGACTTGACAGTTTGAGATATGTATTAGAACTAAAACATGAAGTGCAATGGAGTGGGATAGTGAGAGAGAGCCAAGATCCATGGGGAGTATTGGCAAGGGTTCTTGGAGGAGATGAGATTCTAGCTGACCCTCAAATTAAGTGTTTCATTTTCCCCAAAGATACCTCTTTTCTGGACTCTTGAACACACCCTTCCTATCTCCCTTTCAACTAAGCTCAGTTAATTCTGCTTTCAGTAGAGAAAGGAGGAAGAATCATATAGGGCTGACTATCATAGCTGAAGCTGGATGTGGGATGGCAGACTAGAGTCCACCCACCTCCCAGGCAGTCATCTATCCCTTGGCAAAAACATTGCTTGCTGCTAGCAGCCCAGCTCCTGGGACCTGACCTCTTTTTCAAGCCTGTGGTCAGCCTGCTTAGCGAGCCTGACCTCTCCCAGCTGGATCTTGTTTTGCATTTGGCTCCTTTCTTCTCAGCTGCTTCCATTTTAGACCTCTGCTCCTGATTCTTGAAAGTGAAAGGAGCCAGGCCCCTTCTCTTAGCCCAGGCCAAGACAAAGAATTTGTATGCAAGTACCAGAGACCTAGGTGGGGAGGCTTCCAAAGATAGGTGTCCATCACTCTCCTTCTGGTACCTATAATGTGTGTACAGCTGAGCCTCCTCTAGGAATCTGGAATTTGGAAGAACAGGACTCCATAACCCAAGATGTAGGAACAAGGTAGAGAGATTTCAACAGGAAGGACAGGGAGAGCACTGTTTCCTCACATAGCAGCTGAGAACATTCTAAGCCTGGTGACAGCTGCCCTCTCCCTGAGTATCCGCTGTCAACTTTCTTTCCATTATGAGGGGTTGAGCTATTAAGGGGCTCTAATTCAAGGCCCATCTTTAATACAGCTTTATCCAAATATGAGACCTACTACATAGAGAGGTGGGAACCTACTATTATTGCCATATAAACAACAAAAATGCACAGATACTTTTCCCCAGACTTCTGCACCATACTCCCAAGATCTGTGTGTGGAGGCAAGGTGGGGGCTGCCTCCACCTCCAGAGCCAGCGGATTTCTGGAAGGTTAAAGAGAATGTAAAAAGCAAGACTGATTCTCTCTATTGTCCATTCTCACACCACAAACCCCCCTTCCCACCCACAACTGCTCCTACCTCCCAAAGGGTGCAATTTTGAAGCCAAAATCCACTTTGTCGGCGCAAGAGCAGCCCTGCCTTTTCTTGTTCCACACACCATGTGACCCTGGAGAACCTCCAGGGCATATTTCATCTGGCATCAGCAACTAGAGGTCACTGTGACCCAAAACTTCCTGTGTCCTCAGACCTGGTAGCGCGTGCCAAAGCCAGCCATGGTGGGGGATGGAGCCCGCCGCTTTGGGGGAGCTGACCAAGTGCGGTGTCAGTCGCCCTGTCTGCCAGCAGACAGCAGCACTGGTTTTCCACTGCTGGCCATTCATTGGACTTGGCCAGCCTTGTTCCTTCCCTGGGACAAAGTCAACAAGCTGAGACCAAGGCAGCTGTGGCTCTGGCGTGCAGGGTGAAGCCATTTCTATTTGCCTGAATGCCATGGGAAGAAGCTGTGCTTATTGATCCCCAGAGGTTCTGCTCACCCAGCTATCCAGTCTGCCAGACACTGCAATGTGACAAGGGTTCAGGACTCCTAGAGATTACTGCTCCTCTTTTTTCTTATAAAGAAAAATAATCTTGATGGAGGCCAGTGACTTCCTGTTGAATTTTGCTCATGATCAAAGACAAGAAAGGTGAAACTTTAAGGCTGGAAAACTATTTTAGTATCAGTTTACAGGGTTCCCTTACAGGGACGATTCATAAAGTTTTAGGGCTGGAAAAGTTTATAAACCATCCAGGTCAGTAGTTTTTTCACTGATTTGGTAAAGAGACCTTTGATTGATGAGAGCAACCCACTCCCTGGCCTAGGAAAAAACCTACAGCACACAAGATTTTGCTCACAATTTCAAGGAGCACAGGGACTCCTGATGTCCATCCAAAAACCATCTCATCTGCCTCTAGTTTCTGCCATCTGCCCCTCAATGCTATCATTTTTTACAGAAGATTAAGGAAATTAAGAGTGGATGTAGACTCTTTAAAGACTCAAGGTTGGGTACGACCTACTGAATCTACGTCTCCTGGTTCACAGGCTTTCTAAAGAGAACTCATGCCCACCTGCCCCATGAGCTCCTCTTATTTTCTTTACTCTTATTGTTCCTCTTCTTCACTCTCTTCCCCTTCCTACATTCTTCTGATTTCCTCCCTTTTTCATTCTCGAACCTTTTCTCTTCAAACCTTCTTTCTGCTTTTGCCTTCCCTCAGCCCACCCTCTTGTCTTCTTTCTTTCTTTCTGCCCTGTGCCTCAAGCACCAAATCAATTGATCAGCCTCAAGCTCTGTGGACCTCAGAGTAGCTGATTGACCCCTGTTGAACCAGAGAGTAAAATACATAAAATTGAGAACAGAATGAGATTGCAGAAAGAAATAAATCAAGGAGAAAATCCTGCCTCTTTCTCCAAATCATCAATAAACCAAAGCAAATGGGTCTTTTTACCTCCATAAAGAAAAGATGAACACCCGAAGGGTGAGAAACAGCAGTCTTGTAGATCCATGTTTCTCACAACAGGGTGCAAGACTCCTGGTTCCCGAGACTCATTCAGGAGTCCACAAGGTTAAAATTAGGTTCACAATAGTGCTAAGATGCCATTTGCCCTTTTCATTGTGTTGACATTTGCACCTGATGCCGCAAAAACAATGGTGAACTGAATTGCTGGGCTTCAGCATGAATCAAGACAACGGAACCAAATGAGATTCATAGCCACTGAATTCCTCCTGTGAGCTCACAGTAAAAAATAAATAGATCAATAGCCAGTTTCACTTATGGATGCCCTTAACAAAGCTTCTAAGATTACCTAACTTTATTAAATTTAGAACCTTGAGTATATAGCTTTTTAATATCCTATAAAAAATGGAGAATATGCATAAACCACTTTTGCCACATTGTGAAGTAGGATAGTTTTCTCAAGGAAAGGCAATTATGCAATTGAGAGGCAAGCTAAATCAGTCCCTTTCTCCATGGAAGACTATTTTTATATGAAAGAGCAATTGAAAAACTTTGAGTATTTAAACCTGGACATTTGGTAGACATTTTCTCAGTAATGAACAATGTAAGACTGTCATGTCAAGGGCAAAACTGACAATATCTTTTGTCAATCATAAAACTTAAGATTTCAATAAAAAATTAGAATTTTAGAAAATTTGTGTCTACTGCGATGAACTTAACAACTTCCCAATAATTAAGACTTTTCTGATGAAATTGCTGGTGATATTAATGAAAGTGGTTATTTAAATTTTGGAGTGAAATGTGCCAACATTAGAAAGATTGGAATAATTCAGTGAATCAATATTTTCTAAATGCACAATGTGCAGACATGTTACAAAACCATGCATGAGGGAGATGCCTCGCGGCGGCCGTGTTCGCGGCCCAAAGTTTCTTCTCCAGGACACCTACTAGGGGAGTAGAAACGATACAGAAAGCGCCCAAAACCACAACAGAGATAAAAAAGACAGCGTACCCCATCCTGGAACGGCTGGCTGGCTGAGAGAAGCAGCTCGGGTGAGATCGCCGAGGCGCGCGGGCCTTACCGGGCGGGGTGGCAAGCGGCCGGAGTTACTCCCTTCCCCCTTCCCGGGCCGGCTGGGAGAATTGGAGAGGTGGTCCCCTGAAACCAAGGCGACTGGCGCCCACACCACGCGCAGCCCCCGGACCAACTGAGAGAATTGGATCGGAAACCCCCAGGCCGCGGAGAACGGTGATCCCGTGACTCCCGGGGAACGTGCACTCTCTCGGGCGGGCCCCTGCCGCTGGCGCCCTCCCACCACGCGTGTTGCCCAGGGCCGACTAGGAAATTCGGACGGGCTCTTTCCCTGGCTGCGGCGACCAGCAACCCTCCCTGCGTTCAGACCCCAGGCCGGCTCAAGCTGCTTCGGCTAGCGAACCCCCAGGATGGCAAGAGTTTTCCAAAGTTTAAGGTCCCACAGCACCTTTTACTGGTGGGACCCGCAGACAAACGTGTGCCACGAGCGCCACCTACTGGGCAGGATAAGAAAAACAGAACCCAGAGATTTCACAGAAAAATATTACAACCTTGCTGGGTCCAACACCAAGAGAAATCTGAATAAATGCCCAGGCGCCAGCAGCAGAAGATAACTGTCCACGCTCAAAAGATTGAGAATATGGCTCAGTCAAAGGAACAAACCAATAGCTCAAATGAGACACAAGAGCTGAGACAACTAATGCTGAATATACGAACAGAAATGGAAAACCTCTTCAAAAATGAAATCGATAAATTGAGGGAGGACATGAAGAGGACATGGGCTGAACATAAAGAAGAAATAGAAAAACTGAAAAAACAAATCGCAGAACTTATGGAAGTGAAGGATAAAGTAGCAAACACAGAAAAAATAATGGATAGCTACAATGATAGATTTAAAGAGACAGAAGATAGAATTAGTGATTTGGAGGATGGAACATCTGAATTCCAAAAAGAAACAGAAACTATAGGGAAAAGAATGGAAAAATTTGAACAGGGTATCAGGGAACTCAAGGACAATATGAACCGCACAAATATACGTGTTGTGGGTGTCCCAGAAGGAGAAGAGAAGGGAAAAGGAGGAGAAAAACTAATGGAAGAAATTATCACTGAAAATTTCCCAACTCTTATGAAAGACCTAAAATTACAGATCCAAGAAGTGCAGCGCACCCCAAAAAGATTAGACCCAAATAGGCGTTCTCCAAGACACTTACTAGTTAGAATGTCAGAGGTCAAAGAGAAAGAGAAGATCTTGAAAGCAGCAAGAGAAAAACAATCCATTACATACAAGGGAAACCCAATAAGACTTTGTGTAGATTTCTCAGCAGAAACCATGGAAGCTAGAAGACAGTGGGATGATATATTTAAAATACTAAAAGAGAAAAACTGCCAACCAAGACTCCTATATCCAGCAAAATTATCCTTCAAAAATGAGGGAGAAATTAAAACATTCTCAGACAAAAAGTCACTGAAAGAATTTGTGACCAAGAGACCAGCTCTGCAAGAAATACTAAAGGGAGCACTAGAGTCAGATACAAAAAGACAGAAGAGAGAGATATGGAAAAGAGTGTACAAAGAAGGAAAATCAGATATGATATATATAATACAAAAGGCAAAATGTTAGAGGAAAATATTATCCAAACAGTAATAACACTAAATGTCAATGGACTGAATTCCCCAATCAAAAGACATAGATTGGAAGAATGGATTAAAAAACAGGATCCTTCTATATGCTGTCTACAGGAAACACATCTTAGACCCAAAGATAAACATAGGTTGAAAGTGAAAGGTTGGGAAAAGATATTTCATGCAAATAACAACCAGAAAAGAGCAGGAGTGGCTATACTAATATCCAACAAATTAGACTTCAAATGTAAAACAGTTAAAAGAGACAAAGAAGGACACTATATACTAATAAAAGGAACAATTAAACAAGAAGACATAACAATCATAAATATTTACGCACCGAATCAGAATGCCCCAAAATACGTGAGGAATATACTGCAAACACTGAAAAGGGAAATAGACTCATATACCATAATAGTTGGAGACTTCAACTCACCACTCTCATCAAGGGACAGAACATCTAGACAGAGGATCAACAAAGAAATAGAGAATCTGAATATTACTATAAATGAACTAGACTTAATAGACATTTATAGGACATTACATCCCACAACAGCAGGATACACCTTTTCCTCAAGTGCTCATGGATCATTCTCAAAGATAGACCATATGCTGGGTCACAAAGCAAGTCTTAACAAATTTAAAAAGATTGATATCTTACACAACACTTTCTCGGACCATAAAGGAATGATGTTGGAAATCAATAATAGGCAGAGTGCCAGAAAATTCACAAATACGTGGAGGCTCAACAACACACTCCTAAACAACGACTGGGTCAAAGAAGAAATTGCAAGAGAAATTAGCAAATACCTCGAGGCGAATGAAAATGAAAACACAACATATCAAAACTTATGGGACGCAGCAAAGGCAGTGCTAAGAGGGAAATTTATTGCTCTAAATGCCTATATCAGAAAAGAAGAAAAGGCAAAAATTCAGGAATTAACTATCCATCTGGAAGAACTGGAGAAAGAACAGCAAGCTAACCCCAAAGCAAGCAAAAGGAAAGAAATAACAAAGATTAGAGCACAAATAAATGAAATTGAAAACATGAAAACAATAGAGAAAATCAATAAGGCCAGAAGTTGGTTCTATGAGAAAATCAATAAGATTGATGGGCCCTTAGCAAGATTGACAAAAAGAAGAAGAGAGAGGATGCAAATAAATAAGATCAGAAATGGAAGAGGAGACATAACTACTGACCTCACAGAAATAAAGGAGGTAATAACAGGATACTATAAACAACTTTACGCTAATAAATACAACAATTTAGAGGAAATGGACGGGTTCCTGGAAAGACATGAACAACCAACTTTGACTCAAGAAGACATAGATGACCTCAACAAACCAATCACAAGTAAAGAAATTGAATTAGTCATTCAAAAGCTTCCTAAAAAGAAAAGTCCAGGACTAGATGGCTTCACATGTGAATTCTACCAAACGTTCCAGAAAGAATTAGTACCAATTCTCTTCAAACTCTTCAAAAAAATCGAAGTGGAGGGAAAACTACCTAATTCATTCTATGAAGCCAACATCACCCTCATACCAAAACCAGGCAAAGATATTACAAAAAAAGAAAACTACAGACCAATCTCTCTAATGAATACAGATGCAAAAATCCTCAATAAAATTCTAGCAAATCGTATCCAACAACACATTAAAAGAATTATACATCATGACCAAGTAGGATTCATCCCAGGTATGCAAGGATGGTTCAACATAAGAAAATCAATTAATGTAATACACCATATCAACAAATCAAAGCAGAAAAATCACATGATCATCTCAATTGATGCAGAGAAGGCATTTGACAAGATTCAACATCCTTTCCTGTTGAAAACACTTCAAAAGATAGGAATACAAGGGAACTTCCTTAAAATGATAGAGGGAATATATGAAAAACCCACAGCTAATATCATCCTCAATGGGGAAAAATTGAAAACTTTCCCCCTAAGATCAGGAACAAGACAAGGATGTCCACTATCACCACTATTATTCAACATTGTGTTGGAGGTTCTAGCCAGAGCAATTAGACAAGAAAAAGAAATACAAGGCATCAAAATTGGAAAGGAAGAAGTAAAACTATCACTGTTTGCAGACGATATGATACTATACGTCGAAAACCCGGAAAAATCCACAACAAAACTACTAGAGCTAATAAATGAGTACAGCAAAGTAGCAGGTTACAAGATCAACATTCAAAAATCTGTAGCATTTCTATACACTAGTAATGAACAAGCTGAGGGGGAAATCAAGAAACGAATCACATTTACAATTGCAACTAAAAGAATAAAATACCTAGGAATAAATTTAACTAAAGAGACAAAAAACCTATATAAAGAAAACTACAAAAAACTGCTAAAAGAAATCACAGAAGACCTAAATAGATGGAAGGGCATACCGTGTTCATGGATTGTAAGACTAAATATAGTTAAGATGTCAATCCTACCTAAATTGATTTACAGATTCAATGCAATACCAATCAAAATCCCAACAACTTATTTTTCAGAAATAGAAAAACCAATAAGCAAATTTATCTGGAAGGGCAGGGTGCCCCGAATTGCTAAAAACATCTTGAGGGAAAAAAACGAAGCTGGAGGTCTAGCGATGCCTGACTTTAAGGCATATTATGAAGCCACAGTGGTCAAAACAGCATGGTATTGGCATAAAGATAGATATATCGACCAATGGAATCGAATAGAGTGCTCAGATATAGACCCTCTCATCTATGGACATTTGATCTTTGATAAGGCAGTCAAGCCAACTCACCTGGGACAGAGCAGTCTCTTCAATAAATGGTGCCTAGAGAACTGGATATCCATATGCAAAAGAATGAAAGAAGACCCATCTCTCACACCCTATACAAAAGTTAACTCAAAATGGATCAAAGATCTAAACATTAGGTCTAAGACCATAAAACAGTTAGAGGAAAATGTTGGGAGATATCTTATGGATCTTACAACTGGAGGCGGTTTTATGGACCTTAAACCTAAAGCAAGAGCACTGAAGAAGGAAATAAATAAATGGGAACTCCTCAAAATTAAACACTTTTGTGCATCAAAGAACTTCATCAAGAAAGTAGAAAGACAGCCTTCACAATGGGAGACAATATTTGGAAATGATATATCAGATAAAGGTCTAGTATCCAGAATTTATAAAGAGATTGTTCATCTCAACAACAAAAAGACAGCCAACCCAATTACAAAATGGGAAAAAGACTTGAACAGACACCTCTCAGAAGAGGAAATACGGATGGCCAAGAGGCACATGAAGAGATGCTCAATGTCCCTGGCCATTAGAGAAATGCAAATCAAAACCACAATGAGATATCATCTCACACCCACCAGAATGGCCATTATCAACAAAACAGAAAATGACAAGTGCTGGAGAGGATGCGGAGAAAGAGGCACACTTATCCACTGTTGGTGGGAATGTCAAATGGTGCAACCACTGTGGAAGGCAGTTTGGCGGTTCCTCAAAAAGCTGAATATAGAATTGCCATACGACCCAGCAATACCATTGCTAGGTATCTACTCAAAGGACTTAAGGGCAAAGACACAAACGGACATTTGCACACCAATGTTTATAGCAGCATTATTTACAATTGCAAAGAGATGGAAACAGCCAAAATCTCCATCAACAGACGAGTGGCTAAACAAACTGTGGTATATACATACGATGGAATATTATGCAGCTTTAAGACAAGATAAACTTATGAACCATGTAATAACATGGATGGACCTAGAGAATATTATGCTGAGTGAATCCAGCCAAAAACTAAAGGACAAATACTGTATGGTCCCACTGATGTGAACGGACATTCGAGAATAAACTTGAAATATGTCATTGGTAACAGAGTTCAGCAGGAGTTAGAAACAGGGTAAGACAATGGGTAATTGAAGCTGAAGGGATACAGACTGTGCAACAGGACTAGATACAAAAACTCAAAAATGGACAGCACAATAATACCTAATTGTAAAGCAATCATGTTAAAACACTGAATGAAGCTGCATCTGAGCTATAGGTTTTTGTTTTGTTTTGTTTTGTTTTGTTTTGATTTTACTATTATTACTTTTATTTTTTTCTCTATATTAACATTCTATATCTTTTTCGGTTATGTTGCTAGTTCTTCTAAACCAATGCAAATGTACTAAGAAATGATGATCATGCATCTATGTGATGATGTTAAGAATTAATGATTGCATGTGTAGAATGGTATGATCTCTAAATGTTGGGTTAATTTCTTTTTTTCCGTTAATTAAAAAAAAAAAGAGAGAAGGGATAATTGGAGATGAAGGGATACAGACTGTACAACAGGACTGGATATAAAAACTCAGAAATGGACAGCACAATACTACCCAATTGTAATGCAATTATGTTAAAACACTGAATGAAGCTGCATGTGAGGTATAGGTTTTTTGTTTTTGTTTTTTTTGTTTTTTTTTCTTTCTATTATTGTTTTAATTCTTATTCTGTTGTCTTTTTATTTCTTTTTCTAAATTGATGCAAATGTACTAAGAAATGATGAATATGCAACTATGTGATGTTATTAAGAATTACTGATTGTACATGTAGATTGGAATGATTTCTAATTGTTTTGTTAATTCTTTTTTTAATTAATAAAAAAAAAAAACCATGCATGAGTAAAAGATTCATTTAAAACATAATATAGACTAAGGGATTTTAATATAACTAAGTACAAAATGTTCATTAATGTAATTTCCAATTCCACAATGTACCTAACTTTTATCAAACTACCTCTTGTCAAATTTTGGTGTCGTACAAAAGAAAAAATATTTACAATTATCTGTAAATATTTTTTACATATTATAGACTGTTTGCTACTAAACATTCCACCCTTTTAAGCTATATATATCTGCATGAGGTTGAATTTTCTTCATCTGTTTCAACCAAAACAGTGAATTGTTGCAGATTGAATACAGAAGTATATAAGAAAACATACCTGTCTTCAATTAAGCCAGACTTTAATGAGATTTGCAAAAATGTAAACTGCTACCACCTTTTCTTTTGAAAAATATATGAATTGATGACTTTTTAAATTTCTCAGTTTTAATTTCTAGTACAGTAAATATTAATAGATTTATACAACATAAGCAGAAGTTCTTTGGGATCCTCAATAATTTTAAACAGCAAAAAGGAATTCTGAAGTCAATGTGTTTGACTGTTCTAGGAAGAAGCAGACTATCATAGACTGTTCTAGGAGGAAGCAGAGATAAATCTATACACTACTCATTTAATTAGTGTATAGTAAGAGTAAAGCTCAATGATAAGCACAAGGGGACCCAGTTCTTATGGATCTCACAGTCTGAATGAGACATGTAGATCAATAACTATGCCCAAGAGGCCTAGGACTGCAACAGTAGAGAAGAAATGAAATGGTGGTAGCAGGGCTCCACTTAGGGTGATGGAAGAGAGGGGGAGAAAAATCTTCAGAGAAGAGGTACAATCTTCAAGCCTAACTAGAAACTGAGCATGCAGAAAACAAAACCAAAAAAAGTCAATATGGAAGGAAAGGGTTGGTGCCTTTCGGGCAAAGGGAAGAGCCCAAGTGTGTAGAAGGAAGAAGAAGGATTTCATCAAGCACAACTGAAACCTTGTGGGATGGACCCCTTACGAAATTGGCACGCAATACATGTTTGCCAGATGAATCAGTGTATGAAAACAATGACTGACTGAGCCATGGATGGGTTTAGCTTTGTCTTATCATCCCTACTTCTCAGTGCACATGAAAAATGTTGGGGCCAAAGCTGATGGAAGCAAAGAGAAGTGAAGTGATTCATGCAAAATGCATGAGTATCAGAGCTACAACCAGGGTCTGACCACAGTCCCTTCTCCTGGCTTCAGAGTCTCCCTCACCAGACAATTCCTTCTGGAGAGGGGCCCTGGTTGAGATTCCTCTGTCCCAGCTGAGGGAGGATGCTGAATGAGGAAAGAGCAAACAGACAGACCTTTAGATTCATCATTAAAAGCATCTCTCTTGCCCAGGTTTGATTCCCAGTACCTGCCCATGCAAAAACAAAAAGCATATGTCCTGAGCACCCACTCCCTATGAAGACCAGTGGGAATTCAGAGGTGAAAAGGATGCTGTCCTTGTGTTCATAGTCTCATGAACAAGACATTTAAGGGAGAATTAACCCTCTGACCATGCCTAGAGCATCATGTTACCCTTAGAACAGAGCAAAGAGAGTAGTTTCACCCAAATATTGGCAAAGACTTTCCAGAGGACATGGAAAAGATGGAGGTGATTCAAGAGATTTTTAAAGGCTGGAGACTACTTAGGAACAGACCACAAATTTACTAATTCAAAAGCTCCCAAAGGGCAGTAACTGTGTCCCATGTCCTCTGGATCCCCCAGCCTCTAGCACAGGGCATCTCACAGCAAGGACAGTCCATAGATGTTTGATGGGCTACTCTGGATGCAAGAGCAAGGAAGAAATATGCTGCCAAGACCCAGTTTTGAATATGCCATGCATCATCTCTGCTCTGGTCTGTGACTCCCTACTCCCCCTTCTCCACCATTAGATATCTTGCCAGTCATTGATATCCAAATTTGCCCCAAGGAGGTAGTTTCTCCTAGGGACTGGCAATTAATAGCTAAAGGCAACTTCTTTTCATTGCAGTCTTGTAGGTACCCAAGAGGAACAAGACAGGAGCCACTGAAGATCAGGTCCCTGTTATATCTTCACTCAGTCTCCCTCTCATCTCCCTGTCACAGCAGACAGGGGTGAAAAGAGTTGCATTTGGCACTGTAGCCATGAGTCAGACTTCAGTAAGAAAGGCTGCAATCAATACACATGACATAGACTGATACGATGCCTCAGAATTGAGGGAGTATCTATGAAACCAACAATAATCATTTCTTAAGGTCGTGCATCAAGATCTTCCAAGATGGATAGGCCTTGTCCCTACCTCGACAAGAGCAAAGAGGAAGGCTTTGTGATAGATGGTAGAGCTTGGAGATTATCACCCCCAAAGCAGGGATATTAGGTAGTTCTCTCACCTGTCCCATCAGCCCTGCCACGTACAAATATTCAGCACTACCCATCAACTCTAAGCATGCCCAAATTTAAAGCACTTCCTCTTTTTTGGATTGGCTGCCAGTACATGTGACACCATGAGAAAATTAATTACACCTGGGTGAACTTTAGCGCCATAACTCAGAAACCTGTATTTGAACAAATGACGTAAACTTAAGATGCAAGCAGGAGTCGGTGAAGAGGTAGAGGGATTTCAAAAAGATAAATAGCAAGTTGAACTCTAAGCTCAAGGGCTTGAAGCAGTCCAATTAACCTGGGACTTTCTAAGCATCATTTAATAGAGAATCCCAGAACACTTTAAATGCATACATTTTGTTCATTAAAAAAAAAGTTTTAAAAATGAGGGGTTAAAAAAAGTGAGGGGTGGAAGGAGTTCTAGAATGAGGAGGAAGAGAGGGCAGTTTTGTAGTGTTTGAGGAATTATAAGAATGGGGTAGTTTATTTTATTTCACCTAAGAAGACTGACTCCCATTGCTTTTATATTTGTCTGGAAAACTTCTATCCATCCTATGAAACCCAATGGAATTTCACCTCCTCCATGAAGTCTCTCCTGGACTTCCTCTTATTTAGATTGAGGGAGGCCCTTTCTCCACTTTTTTCCTGTGAAAGCCTTCACATGACTCTGTTACAGTACATACATGTGTTGTAGTCTCCATTTCTAAATCTGTGTCCCTATAGGACTCGAATGTCCTTGAACTCAGGGACTTGGTCAAAGCATCTTTGTATCCCGGGATCCCAGGCCATGACCAGACCTGTTTTAGAGATTATATGTTTAGGAGCTGTAATGTGAATGAGATTTAAGTGGCAAAGTAAAAAAAAAGACACAATCAATTAAAGATAGTTGTAGGTTCAAATGAGATCTGTGTCCCAAGGGATGATCTGTTCTTTCTGTTAAACAGCTTCCTTTACTTAGAATAGCACTACTTGATCTTAATTAAAGACAATCAGAAAGGTCCCCAAGGGCCTAGTAAATGTCAAACAACTCTATAGAATCAAATTTTGATAAATATAGAAAACCAGAATCATGTTTCTTTTACAAAAAATGAAAAAGTAAAACACTTTAAAAATAAGTGGAACATGGCTCTACATTTTCAGGCACTTCCTTCCAGCCTCTCCAATATACCTTAGCTAACAAGGTGATATCTATAGTAGCCATGTTTCTTGAAGATGATTGTATAATGATATAGCTTTTGCAATGTGACTGTGCGATTGTGAGAACCTTGGGTCTGATATTTCTTTTATCTATGGTATGGACAGATGAGTAAAACATATGGATTAAAAATAAATAAATAACAGGGGGAACAAATGTCAAAATAAATTGAGTAGATTGAAATGCTAGTGATCAATTAAAGGGAGTGATAAGGGGTATAGAAAAAACTTAGGGAAACAAAGGCTAAAATATATTGGGTAGACAGAAATACTAGCAATCAATGAGAGGAAGAGGTAAGGGATATGGTATGTATGAGTTTTTTCCTTCTTTCATTTCTTTTTCTGAATTGATGCAAATGTTCTAAGAAATTATCATGGCAATAAATATACAACTATGTGATGATATTGTGAGTTACTGATTATATAACAAGAATGGAATGATCATATGGTAAGAATGTTCGTGTTTGTACGTTGCTATGTTTTAAAAAAGTAAAAAGATCGAAAAAAGAAAAAACAAGGGGAAACAGTTTTAATAGTGTGAAAATCACATTTTTCAGACCCAACATATTAGAAGTTAGTGACTAACCCGCCACATACAAATAGCTTCACCTGTCTTTCCATTTTCCATCTATACCCTTATAATTCAAGGAAAAATTCATAAGATCAAATATCACATTAAACTTCAAATTTGAATCTGTTTCCAAGATTCACATGGCTACTTCTTTGGTATCTAAGTAAAATTGTCAATAAAATCACTTGCAAGCCCACAAAATAAAAGACCATTTTATTCAGCTCACAGAAACAATTCATACAATACAGCACAAGAAGTCTTTCCAACCAAATCTAAAAACCTGCCTCTTCAGAAGCCAAAGTCAATATTCCTGATGTTCTCCTGGGTTATAGCCTGTGAGGTCACTACAGCCAGGGCTCTCACTGAAGGATGAAGGCTAGTCAATTCGTCTTCTTGTTTGCACAGATTTGAAAGATTTTAAGAAGGTCAAAAATAAAACCAAGAAAAATACAGGTGAATTCCCCACCATGGTGCAAGTTTCACCATCACTCGTTTTCTCATTCCCTTTTCCTCATCCCTTCATTATTTGTCCTCTATCCCTTACTTCTCTCTTTTCCCTTCTTCTTCTTTTTCTTCTTCTCCTCCTCCTCCTCCTCCTCCTCCTCCTCCTCTATTCTTCTTTCTCTTCTTCCTCCTCTTGGTTCTTCTTCTTTTCTTCCTTCTCCTCTTTCTTCTCCTCCTCCCCCTTCTCCTTCCTCTTTCTCCTCTTCTCCTTCTCCCTCTCTTTCCCTCTCTCTGCCCCTCCTTCTCTCTCTCTCTCTCTCTCTCTCTCTCTCTCTCTCTCTCTCTCTCTCTCTCTCTCTCTCTCTCTCTCTCTCTCTCTCTCTCCCTCTTTTCTGTCTTCACTCCCTTTCCATTATGCAGTGTTTGACTTATGGGTACCATCCAATTGTCCTATTGATGAGATTATTGCATTTCTTTCAGACAAATGTTTATCTTTAATACCCTTCCACTCATTCACAGAAATGAAGAAAGAAAAGATATCATAAGAATAAAGATGACTGTCCCCATCAATCTAAAGGTTAGAGGGTACTAAAAACATAGGCAAAGGAAAAGAGTTGTGTGGCTCAAATTTTCGAGAAAGCCTTTAACAAGTTCAGTACATTAAATGTGTTAATATGTGTGCAGCATTTAGAACACAGCAGGCACTTGTACACAGTAAGCACTCAACCTTGTTAATTTCATTACTACTTTCAACTGTCATTATCAGCTTTCTGGTCAGCCCTATCTCTAATTTGTACCAAGGAGTTGGGAGCTCTGTTTGCCCATAGGCTGAAGCAGTGAGTGTCAGCCTGGAAGTTAGAGAAGCCTGGTGTGGAACCCTCACACCTGCAGTCCAAGCTCTTGTTGCCCTCTTTCCATCCGGAATGCCTGTCCCTCACCCACAATCACAGTTAACTCTGACAACCAAGTATTTAAAAAGAGAAACATCTGAGGGGAACCAATACCAGAAGAGAAAACCCATGCACTTAATAAATACAATATTAAACACTCAAAAAAACAAAGTAGCTAGAGGATATGAAAGAAGGACCTTAGAATAATGATTAATCTCTCCAAAGCCTGATCCACAGGCTAGGAGCATCACTACCACCTGGGAATGGGTTGGAAATGCAGAATCTCAGGTCTGGCCCCAAAGGACTACAACAGAGTATGCACCTCAACAAGAGCCTAGTTATGTGTATGTTTGTTGCTGCCAGAGAAGAACTGAGCTAGAGGCTCAGCTTTGAAATTTTGATTATTGAATATAAAAGAATTGATGGAGCAAAAATAAGCACAACTAAATTGAGCATTAGTAGGCAAAAAATCCTGTTTCCTCTAGTTCTGTGTCTAGTAAAAACTGGATGGAAGAAAATGAAGCACAAAAATATATTTCTTAGATTCCCATGTAGCATCTAAACTGCCAGTCAAATAAGAGAGCAAAATAAAGACATATATAGAATTTCAAGGATTCATAAAAGTTGCCACCATCATGATTTTGGGGGGGTAAAAATATTCAGAAGTATCTGAAATAATTGTGTGAAGTATAAAGAAAATAACTCAAAGAATAAATTATGCATAAGATGTAAGAAACAGGTGAGTAAATTAAGTAGAAAATCTAGATGAGGTTTAAATCATCTTTGATGAAAAATTTTAAAATATTTATAGCTAAATCTTTATAAAATCCCATATTAATATTTAAAAGTAAAATTATTTAAGAAAATATTTCAAACTGTTAAAAGATTCAATTAACCAAGAAAATAAAGCTGTCATTAACCTTCTATGAACCGAGATAGCACAGATCCAAAACATAAAAAGCAAAAACTTAGTGAAGAATTTTGATACATCTCTCTCAGAAATATACATTTTAAGCAGACCAAAACCAAAAAATTATCTTAATAATTCAACTATAAAACACGTTCTTTCCAACGTTTAGCCTATCCTTAAAATCTCACCTTTTATCAGCCCACAAAGAAGTACCAGGAAATTCTGTAATGCAAATGTTGTATAAATCACAATTTCTGGCTTTAACACAATAAAATTAGAAAATAAAGCCAACAGATAGCCATCTCTCCACCACCACCACCAAAAAAAAAAAAAAGGACCATCCAAATGGAAATCTTTTAATATTCTATTAATTAATGTTTAGGATCAAAGCCTATTTAAAAACAAATGTCAAAATATTTGGATATACATTGCTTTTTCTTTCTTTTCTTTGTATATATGTTATATTTAACAATTAAAAAGTTTTAAAAAGCAAAAAAAAATGTAGATATAGCCAACATAGCAAAGTAATGCTGAGAAGACTCTATAGGTTCCTAAATGGATGTAATGGCAAGCAAGAACTCTTGAAAGCAAATTAATATTGCATCCAATTCAAATTCCATAAAAGGGCAAATATGATAGACTGGAAAATACCCCCCACAAAGACATGTTCAAGTCCTAATTCAGTCCTATGGGTGTGAACTTATAAAATAGGATTTTCGAAGATCCTATTATGATGAGGCCAAACTGAATCAGGTTGGGCCTTAGTCCGCTATCACTGGACTATTTCTTTGAAACAACTGATAACATAGACAAACTCTTGGCAAATCCTGTAAAGAAAAAGAGAGAAGACACTACCATATAAAACAAAACATATTATTACCAATATGGAGGAGATTTGTAACAGGTTATCAGAATATTTTTTATAAGCGCGTAACAGCCAACTTGGAATCTAGACAAAATACATATCCTGGGAAAGTATAAAACATGGAAAGGTACTCAAGAAAAGTCTTAACAACTTGATGGCAGGTAATAAGAAGATGAAACTGGAATAAAAAATCAGAGATCTTTCCATTAAAACAATCTCAGGTGATTTTATGGATAAGATCTACTAAATTTTCAAGGAAATATTCCAATTTTTTAAATAGACAGACTCTCATTTGATTATGTAAGACTAGTAAATCCTGTTCTGGCACCCAAAATAGAAAATAGTAAGTCAAATGAGCTTATAAACACAAATGAAAACTCCTAAATAAATGTCTCAATTGAACCTTTTACAAGAAGATATTATTGAATATATATAGACACACACATATACACACACACCTGGGGGAGAGAAAGAGACAGAGAGAATACGTTACGGCTCAGAGAAAACTCAAAGGTAATTTAACCAAATCAATTCATTTTGAAGATGAATTCCATCCAGAAAGGGCAATAATTTGCTCAAGTATCACTGAACATTACTGACACTCCTGCCCTCCTAAGTCAAGCTTAAGTCTTTGAGCATTATTTAAGAGGTACTGTAGAAATTGATATTCTTCCCTCTTCCTCATCTCACACATAAATCACAAATATTTTCTGAATGTAGAGTAAGCATAGGAAATGGAGTGAAAATACAGAGATACAGATATTTCTTAACAGTTTTAAGTACATTTGCAAGCAGCTGAAATAAACCTAGCATTTGGGGATGCAAAATTTTGGAACCTAAAATCTGAAGTTAAGGACAAGGAGAATCCCCAAGATCTTCCTCTCTTAGAGCCAAAATACTAGACTCCTTAAGCCATGAAGCTGATTCATTGTAATCATTAATATGTTCTCATGGTTATCTGTGGAAGTTTCCCAGGTTTTCTCAACATGTATTACTTGTCTTGATTCCTTTTCCGATACTGTTAGCTGATGGAGCAGAAAATAATTTTCTGTATCTGGAGAACATCAGAGGTTGTGATATACCCTGAACAACTGAAAAACTTTAAAACTGACAGCTTAAATAGACTGTACATAAACTCCCCTTGTCAGAAAATCAGAGAGAAGTTGGAAAAAAGGGAGTTAGGAATCAAACTCTATAGAATCAGATGAGAATCTTCCCTGAGTATTAAGATTTAAAATACGTGGTTCAACACCAATGCTGTTATTCATTCAGCAAATGATTTTTTACTAATTTTATACTATGTGTTTGGCCCTGTGATAAATGCCATACAACAATTAGTCAGCTACATCCCCTAAAATCTGCATAAAATGCAAGTAGCAGAATACAAATCCCATACAGCAGTGATTCCTAATGGTAGATACGTTTGGCACCTAATTTCCCCATGGCATAATTTGGTTTTCCTACAGCAATGGCTGAATTGGACTTGTATCAGGAATAGTCCCTTCCATTAAAGAGCCTACTCATTAACAAGGGGAAAAGACACAAATAGCAACAACACAAGGAAGAATGGGTTTGACATAAGTGATAGGAAATTCAGAAAAGGAGAGCAATCTCTTCCAGCTGGAGAGCTAAAGGAAAGCTTCAGGAAGAACATTGCATAAGAGTTAGTTTCAAAGAATTGGTAAGGATTTGTGTGTATGGAGATGAAGAAAGGTGTTTCACTTTTCAAAGAGTAAAGTGCAGGACATACCTATAAAAAACTATTAACTTCATTTGAAAGTTATCAGAAGATAAAGTTAAAGAGATGGTTTGAAAATAAAATGTGATGGACCCTGAATGCCAAGCTACAGATGAAAATGCTACCATTTTAACCCATCCTGACTTCAACTTAAGTCACAGAACAAATCACTTATTAAGCTATTGAACTCCAAATTTCATGATTTCATGGTTCTCATTTTATTAAAATTAATATGTATCAAATCCTTATTCAACAAGTAAGGATGAATTTTTAGCTTCAATTAGTTTCTTAACTATTAACAATATTTCTAGCTCTAAATTTTTCATTATAGATCAGGTCCCTTCGTTCCGGGCAGTCTCAAAATCTTGTAATGTTAAAGCTTCTGGTGCTATTCTTAAACTGGAAAGAAACTTGCAATCTCAGAGCAAATGCTTGCTTTCATTTCCCCACTATTTATATGCACTTTCCCAGATGCCTTTTCACTAGCTGCAGAAGTTAGTTCTTAGTCCTTCTGGGGAGAGGATGAGGTATTGGGACTTTCCCAGCAGGGACAGAGCCAGATCAGATCATCGACAGCCACCCTCTGTCAGTGAAGCAGACATCAGCCTGGGCTATGCCATAGCATCCTCCTACTGGAACTCCATAGTAATCACACACATAGGCACACACACTTACAACACACACATTCACATGAGGATCCACAACACGAAAGCAAATCGTGCCCCCATTCCCACCAGCCAGCTTTCCCTTGTGTTCCTAAATACTATGAAGCATGACCCGCATGTCTTAGAACATTGGTCATAACTTACGGTGGGTTTGTTCATTGACTGATCTACACCCCTTTGAGCACTGTGTCCTCCATCCTGCCCCACTTGTAGGATGATACTGGACATATGCTCCACTTGGTAACAGGGCTTGCTATTTGTTTTGTTTTGCTTGATTCTGGGCTGCACTTGGACAGAATCAACCAATGTGAGAGCCTTAGTACCGTCACTTGTTAAACAACATAATAACACTTTCCTCAGAGGATTGCTATAAGGATCATATGAGAACATGCTTGCAACCATTCTTGGTAAAATGTGTGCACATACTGTCTGTGACTGCTATCTATCATTATTCATTAATAGGCTACTATTCTGAGGTGCTAAACATGACAAAAATGTGACTACCTTCCCCCAGGGCTGCACAGTTTCTGTGTGAAATATTGGGGTAAGATCAGGTATTGTATTTGTGGTAAGTGTGTAGACTTACTAAGCACCTTGTTGTGCTTGGCATCAGGAAATGTGATATGCTTAAACAAGACAGAGAAAACGGAGTTTATAAGTCTAACACCCATTGAAGCCACATAAAAGTGTTCTGACTGGGGCAGGGATGGGTGAGGGGAGGAGGGAATGGACTGCATAGAGTGAAGGAGAGATGGCAGTCCTGAAAGAGCTGCAAAGGGACAGAACCTTATTAAGGATTACTGTTTCAAGAGACTGATTAGGAACAAAAGAATTTCTATTTAGCTGAATTAAGCAGCAGTTACTTTGATTAGGTGGAGGACAAGTTTGGGTTGCAAAGGGAGAGAAGACCTTTGGACTTTGTTCAGATTCTTATTAGAAAAGAGGGACAAAGAGATCTTGCCAATAGAAGCATGAAGAATGATAGCCCAAGCAGAATTCTCTCTGGCAAAAGAGTAATGAAATAGCTAGCCCACAGTGCTTTTTTTTTTTTTTTTTTTTTTTTTGCATGGACAGGTACCGTGAATCAAACTCAGGTCTCTGGCGTGGCAGGCGAGAACTCTACCACTGAGCCACCATGGCCCACCCAACCAGAGGGCATTTTTAAAAGGATATCTCCCTATTTTTACACTAGAACATGTCTTGAGTAGAAAATCGTTCAATTAAGCAAGCCCTCTTGACAAGTTCATGTGTAAGTCAATTTATTGGTCATTTCTATTTTCACAGTTTATATATAAAGTTACATTTTTGTTTATAGGCTGAAGTGTCCTGTTATTAGAATAGCTAATTAACAATACAATAATAGTGGGGCACCATTTACTGAGCATCTACTGTGTGCCCAATGCATTGTATGTTTTTTTCTCTAACAACCTCATTATGCAGATGAAAAAGCTGAGAATGCTAGAGGTGAAGAGCCTTGCTCCAAGTCACACAATACACGAATAACAAAAGAAGGATTTGAAACAGTTGGACCTGCCAAGCATCACAAGTAATGAAGAACTTATAATTCCATCTCTAAAATTTGGCAATAGAAACTTGATGTAGGTACTTGGAAAATATTTGTCCAGTGAATTAATCAACAATAGCAAACTGTTAGAGACAAGAGAGATCTTTGAGACCAAATCTATATTCCTTATTTCTCAGACTAGAAAACAGAAATCTAGAGAGGGCAGATGACTTCTCCAAGGTAACATTAATTCTGTGACAAAACTAGTATTAAAACCTAGGCCTCTTGACCCCTGCTCCAGTTGTTTGAAGGTCCTTTGATGGACTGTGCACCAGGCTGATGAATTGATCTGTCAGCTACCTTGACCACGAGACCTCTATCCCAGACCTTGCTCCTCTTCCCTGTGCTTCAACAGGGCTCATCTATTGCCCACAAAATAAAGTAAAAGTTTCACTGCTACTGCTTTACCCATCATTAGGACACCAATGTTCATGCCAGAGTTGTCAAAGTTTCCAAGCCTCCGGCTCCCAGGCAATGCTGGCTTCAATGCAACAAAAATGAGAAGAGCCTCCTTCCCATCTCAGTGACACCCTCAGGCCTGGGCATTGGTGGTTCTGAACAGGTAAAGTATCTCAAATAATACATCTTAAATGGATCTTCCAGCTTCTCCCCACACCCCCCATGCCACCTATTTATAGGCAATCAAACACAGTTATTTGCAAAATAAGAGAAAAAAGAACTTCCTAATTACCTTTTCTTTCTCAGTTTCTGTCCCCACCTTGAATCCATATCTTCCCCTGCTATAAACAACAAACATTTCTACCATGTAACTGGATGCAGATACAAGTAGTATCTGTCCTTCCGTGCATCTGTGAGCATGTGCACATAGACACAAAAATACAGAGGAAATATCGTAAGTACTCAAATATTCTGCTATGCTTGGAATTGATTTGTTGGCCTTTTTCAATGTCAGTCTGAAAAAGTTTATGACTACTACGGCTGGATTTATAAAAATTTTAACCACTGACATTTACTTCCCTGAGATCAAGAAATTCAAGCCAAGTTATAAAGTTCGAAAGAGAATTGTTCCAACCAACTCAGAGTGAGTGACAGGACACCTGAGAGCACTTGTTTCTCTAGCTCAAGTATAAGATGTTACAAGTCTTGAGTTGGAGGTGGAATTAGTTATAATGGACTCCATAACAAGGACGTGAACATATAAAGCCTAGAAAACTGCCTACAGCCTTGAGAAGTTAGGCAATAGAAGTCACCAGCTGCCGTCTGGCTTTCTGACAAAGTGCCTCACAGTCTTCTAAGTTGTGGTCTCCTTGGATAAAGTGTATTAATGAAAACAAGTCGAAGGGTCTGCATTGTGCCAAGCATCATGTGCCACACTTTCATCTTTTCTCAGTCTGCCCTGAAGCCATGTAGGACCCAGAGATGTAATTAATGACCTCTCAAAAATCAAGCAGCCAAGGGATAACAGAGCCAGGTGAAGATCCAGGTGTTCTCATTGCAAAGCTCCTGCTTTCCAATGCACATACTTCCATGCCATCTTTCCAAATATGAGAACATACAATCTCTTATCCCTTTACCCCTGACCTTGCTCTGATCACTCACTACTGATAGGTTTTTCCCTGTCTGCTGTTGCCCACTGCGCTGGTTACAGATAGACAGCTTATTATTAAATAACTTCCAACTCTTTTTAAGCTTATTTAATCGCCATTGAAATCTCTTTTGTCTCAAAAGCAGAAATAAGTTGAATTTAGACAAATCCCAGGCAAATTCAAGCCTGAAAAGACAAATAAATAATACTGTAAAAGGAAAGTTTCATGGATATGGAATAACAATGAAGGGGACCTGAAAAATGTAGCATCATTAATTAACTAAGACATGATAAAAATTGTAATGCATGGTTTTCACAAGGAAAGAAGCAGTGGCAAAGAAGACAGTTATGCTGAGTATATGTAGGGATATGAGTGTTTGTACCTGCTTGGTGCACTTTTTAATGCAAGGTGACTTCTAAGAATTGGAGAATAGAGAAATGATATTTGTTACTAAATGAATCAGAGTGAATATTGTGCAATGGATTTTCTTGGTCTGTCTTCTCATAAACCTTCTGTGTCAATTTACACTTTAAACTTTATTTTGTTTCTTTCTTCTTTTCTTTCAGTCAAACACTAGCTGTTGATTGTCCATTATGTGAGCACACTCTGCCTGTTGAACCATATTTCCTGTCTCCACATAATGTTTACTCCCCATTCTGACCCGGTTTGTGTTTTCATTTTTCTTCTTGAAATTCTGCCTGCCTTCCAAGATAGTTCAGTTTCCCTCCTTTATCTCTAACTGTTCTTCTATCTTCTTCACTGACTCCTTTTCTTTCTTTTGCCTCTTGATGCTTCCATCATATTACTGAAGGGTCTGCCCTTGGCCCTCACATAAACCTACTCCCCATGCATTCTTCCTCATTGACTCTTAAGGCCTGCTAATGACCTCCAAAGACATAACATTACCTCTATTATTTCACCAAAGTTCTTTGTCTTCACTTCCTATAATATGAAAATTTCACTAATATTGTAAAGCCATTTATTCCTCTATACCTAATCTGAATGACACTCCCAATCCATGGAGTAAGTTGGCAAAAGAGATAGTCAAAACATCACCATTCGAGTCTCTTAATGCTTCGCTTGTACAAAGCTAGGCTCCGGGGGATGTTTTTGACACCTTTACAGAGTTTTGTAGAAATAAGATGTATAGAGATGTTAGTTGGTTGTTGTTAGATACACTGGCTACATTAAGGGGTGAAAGGGATGGGCTTGAGGCTTCAAACGAGAAGCTTAAGCACTGTCTGAAAGATGTAGACGTTTCTATGAGTATCCTGAAGGACAATCTTATTTCCTGTAGCCGTAGACTTGAGATTTCTGAAAATCAGACTCAAAATCTTATTGTTAGAGTAGCAACTTTACAACATAAACTGAAATCTCAATCTTGCATGGTGTCTGCCGTTAAAGTGAGGGCATTGATTGGAAAGGAGTGGGACCCTGAAAAATGGGATGGTGACATATGGATTGATAATGATGTTGGGGGTGAGGTTGAAACCCTAGATCATGCTGAGTCTTCTCTAGATAACCCTGTAATAGTTTGCCCTGAGGACATAACAGCCTGCCTTGAGGAGTTGGCCACCCAACCTCCACCTGAAGGGATTAGCCCTAGAGTGATTAATCCTGTTTCACCAGATGAAACTGCAAACGAAAGCCCTGAAACAAATGGCTTGGAAGATATTTCTAATTCTTTTCATGACCCACCCCCACCACCCTTCATTTCTTCCAGACCTATAACTAGACTAATGTCCCAACAGGCCCCTAAAAGTGAGGTACAAAGTATCATACATGAGGAGGTACGTTATACTCCAAAAAAACTGTGTGAGTTTTCCAATTTATATAGACAGAAATCAGGGGAATATGTGTGGCAATGGATTTTAAGAGTGTGGGATAATGGTGGGAGGAATATAAGGCTGGATCAGGCTGAATTTATTGATATGGGCCCACTAAGCAGAGATTCTGCATCCAACGTTATAACTCGAGTGGTTAGAAAAGGTGTTAAGGATTTGTTTGGATGGTTGGTTGAAACATGGATCAAAAGGTGGCCAACATTACCTGAGGTTGAAATGCCAGAACTACCCTGGTATAATGTTAGATGAGGGGATCCAGAGGCTTAGAAATATTGGAATTCTATAGTGGATTTATCATGCTGTAAAAGCCTGCTCTCACACCCCAGGAATGTCCGGAGGATCCTCCTTTTACCAGAACAGTGAGAAATAAATTTGTGAGACTAGCACCATCATCCCTAAAGAGCTCTGTATTCGCACTTCTCTGTAGGTCAGATATTACTGTAGGAACTGCTGTCACAGAGCTGGAATCCTTAAACACAATAGGGATGACAGGATTCCAAGTTGGAAAAAGCCAGGTGGCAGCACTTAATCACCAAAGACAGCGTAGACGTGGCTATTATAATAGACAGCAAACTCAAAGCAGGTGTCAAAATTATATGACATGCAGAGATTTGTGACATTGGCTAGTAAATCATGGGGTACCTAGAAATACAATAGAAGGGCAGTCTACTAAATTCCTGTTTGAGCTGTATGAACAAAAGAGTTCTAGGTCAAGTGAACAGAAGTCTAACCTGAATTACAAAAACACAGAGTCACAGCCCCTTAATCAATTTCCAGACTTGAAACAGTTTACAGACACAGAGTCCCTTGAATGAAGGGGAGGCCAGGTTCCTTTGGAGGAGAACCTTGTTATACTGCACAAATTTATACTGTTAATCTTCCTCCAAGCCTTCCCCAAGGAGACCAACACCCTCTTACCAGGGTAACTATGTATTTTGGAAAAAGAAATGATCAGATATTTCAGGGATTATTAGACAGGTTCAGAAGTGACATTAATTCCAGGGGACCCAAAAGGTCACTCTGGTTTACCAGTCAGAGTGGGGGCTTATGGAGGCCACGTGATCAATGGAGTTTTAGCTCAAGTCCGTCTCACAGTGGGTCCAGTGGGCCCTCAGATCCATCCTGAGGTTATTTCCCCAGTTCCAGAATGTATAATTGGTATAGACATACTGAGCAACTGGCAGAATCCCCACATTAGCTCTCTAACTCATGCAGTGAGGGGTATTATGGTGGGGAAGACCAATTGGAAGCCACTAGAACTGACCCTATCAAGCAAAATAGTAAATCAGAAGCAATACCGTATTCCTGGAGGGATTGCAGAGATTACTGCCACTCTTAAGGACCTGAAGGATGTAGGGGTGGTGATTTCCACCACATCCCCATTCAACTGTCCTATTTGGCCTGTGCAGAAAACAGATGGGTTTGGGAGGATGACAGTGGATTATTATAAACTCAAACAGGTGGTAACTCCAATTGCAGCTGCTGTGCCAGATGTGGTATCATTGCTTGAGCAAATCAATGCATCCCCTGGTACCTGATATGCAGTTATTGATCTGGCAAATGCTTTTTGTCAATAGCTATTAGTAAGGACTACCAGAAACAGTTTGCTTTCAGCTGGCAAGGTCAGCAATATACTTTCACTGTCATAACTCAGGGGTATACCAACTCTCCAGCCCTATGTCATAATCTTGTCTGCAGAGAACTTGATCATTTCTGCCTCCCACAAGACATCACACTGGTCCATTATATTGATGATATCATGTTGATTGGACCTAGTGAGCAAGAAGTAGCAACTACTCTAGATTTACTGTAAGGCATTTACATGTCAGAGGATGAGAGATAAATCCAACAAAAATACAGGGGCCTTCCACTTCAGTGATATGTCTAGGTGTCCAGGGGTGTAGGGCATGTCGAGATATCCCTTCTAAGGTGAAGGATAAGTTGCTGCATCTGGCCCTCCTATGACCAAAAAAAGAGGCACAATGCCTAGTTGGTCTTTTTGGATTTTGGTGACAAGATATTCTTCATTTGGGTGTGCTACTCTGGCCCATTTATCGAGTAACCAGAAAAGCTGCTAATTTTGAGTGGGGACCTGAGCAAGAGGAGGCTCTGAAACAGGTCCAGGCTGCTGTACAAGCTGCTCTGCCACTTGGGTCACATGATCCAGCAGATCCAATGGTGCTGGAAGTGTCAGTGGCAAATAAAGATGTTGTTTGGAGCCCTTGATAGGCCCCTATAGGAGAATCACAATGCAGACTCTTAGGATTTTGGAGCAAAGCCTTATACTCTGCTGCAGATAACTACTCTCCTTTTGAGAAACAGCTTCTGGCCTGCAACTGGGCCTTAGTAGAGACTGAACACTTAATCATGGGCCACCAAGTTACCATGAGATCTGAGTTGCCTATCATGAGCTGGGTGTTGTCTGATCCACCAAGCCATAAAGTTGGGCATGTGCAGCAGCACTCTATTGTAAAATGGAAATGGTATATATGAGATAGGGCCAGAGCAGGTCCTAATGGCACAAGTAAGTTACATGAAGAAGTGGCCCAAATGCCCAAGGTCTCCATTCCTACTACACTATGTTCTCTTCCCCAGACCAGAGCTATGGCCTCTCGGGGAGTTCCTTACAGTGAATTGACTGAAGAAGAGGAAACTTGGGCCTGGTTTATAGATGGTTCAGCACAATATGCAGGCACCACCCGAAAGTGGACAGCTGCAGCATTACAACCCCTTTCTGGGGTGTCCTTGAAGGATAGTTGTGAGGGGAAATCCTCCCAGTAGGCAGAACTTTGAGCAGTGCACCTGTTTGCTCATTTTGCTTGGAAGGAAAACTGGCCAGAGGTACATTTGTATACTGACTCACGGGCTGTTGCCAGTTGGGTTTGGCTGGATGGTCAGGGACTTGGAAAGAACATAATTGGAAAATTGGTGACAAAGAGGTCTGGGGAAAAAGTATGTGGATAGACCTTTCTAGGTGGGCTAAAAACATGAAGATATTTGTGTCCCATGTGAATGCACACCAGAGAGTGACTTCAGCAGAGGAAGATTTTAATAATCAAGTGGATAAGATGACCCGTTCTGTGGATACCAGTCAGTCTCTTTCCCCAGCAACTCCTGTCATTGCCCAATGGGCTCATAAACAAAGTGGTCATGATGGTAGGGATGGAGGTTATGCATGGGCTCAGCAACATGGACTTCCACTCACCAAGACTGACCTGGCTACAGCCACTGCTGAGTGCCCAATCTGCCAGCAGCAGAGACCCACACTCAGCCCCCGATATGGCACCATTCCCCGAGGTGACCAGCCAGCTACATGGTGGCAGGTTGATTACATTGGACCACTCCCTTCATGGAAGGGGCAGCAATTTGTTCTAACTGAAATAGACACATACTCTGGATATGGGTTTGCTTTCCTTGCACACAATGCTTCTGCCAAAACTACCATCCATGGGCTTACAGAATGCCTTATCCATTGTCATGGTATTCCACATAGCATTGCTTCGGATCAAGGAACACACTTCACAGCAAATGAAGTGTGGGAATAAGCACATGCTCATGGAATTCTCTGGTCTTACCATGTTCCCCATCATCCAGAAGCAGCTGGATTGATAGAATGGTGGAATGGCTTTTTGAAAACTCAATTATGGTGCCAACTAGGTGGCAATACCTTGAAAGGCTGGGGTAATGTTCTCCAGGAAGCTGTATATGCTCTGAATCAGCATCCACTATATGGTGCTGTTTGTCCCATAGCAAGGATCTATGGGTCCAGGAACCAAGGGGTGGAAATGGGAGTGGTACCACTCACTATTACCTCTAGTGATCCACTAGGAAAATTTTTGCTTCCTGTCCCTGCAACCCTGAACTCTGTTGGTCTACAGGTTTTAGTTACAAAATGGGGGGTGCTTCCTCCAGGAGAAACAACAATGATACCACTGAACTGGAAGTTAAGGCTGCCACCTGGTCACTTTAGGCTACTTATGCCACTAGATCAACAAGCCAAGAAGGGGATTACATTACAGGCTGGGGTGATTGATCCTGACTATCCAGAGGAAGTAGAACTGCAACTACATAATGGAGGTAAAGAAGAGTTTTCTTGGAATATAGGAGACCCCTTAGGGCATCTTTTAGTATAACCATGCCCTGTGATTAAAATCAATGGAAAACTGCAGCAACCCAATCCAGGCAGAACTACCAATGGCTCTGAAACTTCAGGAATGAAGGTTTGGGTCACCCCACCAGGCAAAGAACCATGGCCAGCTGAAGTGCTTGCTGAGGGTAAAGGGAACATGGAATGGGCAGTCGAAGAAGGTAGTGATAAATATGAACTTCAACCATGTGATCAGTTACAGAAATGAGGAATGTAATGCTGTTTTGTTCATGTTATACTATTTAAGTTGTAAGATATCAAGTTTAAGAATGAATATTACTCAAGGATTTGCATTCTATTCTAGAGAGATTTAATGTGTTTCCAGTTACATGCAGGACAGTTGAGTATTGTTATGTGAAAGAAAAAAATGTGTGTTTTATTGTTTTTTATTTAGAAATTAGGTATGGTTTAAGATGGTATATATAGTTGCCAAGTTGACAAGGGGTGGACTTTCAACTTGGCCAAGTGGTGGTTGGGCAAGTGCTGGCTTGTCTGTTGCAATGAGGACATTTCATAGAATTAAATCATGATCATGTCACTGCATCCACAGCTGATTCCATTTTTAATCAGCCAAAGGGGAGCATCTTCTGCAATGATTAATGCCTAATCTAATCACTGAAAGCCTTATAAGGAGGATTCAGAAGAGACAGGTTTTTCCTGCTTCGGCTGGCGAGCCTCTCCTGTGGAGTTTGTCTAGACCCTCCATCGGAGGCATCAGCTTCACAGCCTGCCTTGCGGATTTTGGACTCTGCATTCCTGCGGTCACGTGAGACGCTTTTATAAATTTTATATTTGTGAGTGTTTCCTGTTGATTCTGTTTCTCTAGAGAACTCTAACTAATACACCATTTAAAACAAATATGTAGACTCAGAGACTTTAGGAACTTGTTTAAAGAGACACAACTAGTGTAAAGCCAAGATTTAAACTGAATTTAAAACAAAGTCCACCTGAATTCAGAGCCAGGAGTTGCCCACTACATAGAGCAGCATAATTTATCCATTCACCACCAGATCACTGTCCTTCATATAGCTCTGAATTTACATGTCAGAAAAGAGCTTCCAGAATGTAATAAGAAAAATATCTAAATTGAAACTTAGGTAGAGGAAAGAACTTTCATTGCTAATACCATTTTCCTCTACACCACACATTTAGTAGGAGGTATATATGAAATCTAGAATGCATTTTCAGGACCTTCTAAGTATAGAAATTAAATAATTTTAAGGAAAGGGTTTTAAGTAGTGTGAGATAAACCAAGAGTTCTTCAAAGCATATTATTTGTTGAGAAGTGCCCTAATCATACTTTCTGGGAAACAGCTATGGCTTTGCTTGGAGTACACTACATCAAATTTGAACCTCTGTACATTTGGTTCTGTTTCTGTACAAAACAGACAATTATACTTTTTGCAATTAAAATAAAGTCCAAGAAACATCTACATGAGATACATTGTATTTCAATGCAACCAGATAACTAAACTTTCTGGGTGCTTTAAAAGTTTGAGATGTCTGTGGGACATTATGTAATGCAAAATAAGCCAGAAACAAAAAAGCAAATATTGTATGGTCTCACTTAGAAAATACTTACAAGAAAATTAGTGCCTAGATTATAAGATCTTAAAGCAGTCACATTCAGTCTGTAGCAGTAATTGTTATTTCTAGATATTGAGAGGCTGTGCTATATGTGCATAACCTGGTATTTCCTTGGAAATTTGGGTAGCTGTATGACACCTAAGACTCAGAGTAAGAGTTCTGCAGTTCTGAAGGTCAGCAATGCCATATACAACTGTTAAAGAAATTGAAAAAGAGATCAGGGTATAATTAGAGATGAGCATGAAGCCTATCTAGCTGGGACTAAGGTAAATCAGAATACAGGGGTAAGGAAGACATTGTTTGTATTTTAGAACTTCATCTACTCTATGAGACCAAAGGAAGATAGATTTATTTTGTCCAGACCCTAGATTTTCTGTAGTACATAGTCAAACTAAACAGATCCTTTCAACAACTCAAACAAGGGAGCCCAGAATGGGAACAAGGACTTGTAATTCTGTATCACTTAATGTAATGCCTTGATACATTGCAGAGTATGTTGAACAGATCATTAAAAAGTATTGGCAAAGTCCTCTGAGGGATGGGAGAAAGCATATGAAACTATTTAAACTATTAAATCAGGTAAAGCGCTGATACTGTGTCAAATATTAAGGACTCCCTAGTTAATAGGCCAAGCCCTTGCTCTTGAGCCTTGCTCTTGTGATGCTTATTTATGTAGCAAAGAAGTTTAGCCTATCTATAGCCATGCCTAAGAGCTACTCCCAGATGACCTCTTTTGTTGCTCAGATGTGGCCTCTCCCTCTTTAAGCCCATCTCTGCATGTGAAATCATTGCCTTCCTCTCTACATGGGACATGGCATCCAGGGATGAAAATCTCCCTGGCAATGTGGGACCTGACTCCCAGAGATGGGCCTGGCCCTGGCACCATGGGATTAACAATGCCATCCTGACCAAAAGGGGGAAAAGAAGTCTAACAAATAAGATACCAGTGGCTGAGAGAGTTCAAATAGACTCGAGAGGCTACTCTGGAGGTTACTCTTACACAAGATATCACTACTTATCATGGTTTGCCAAACTCCAGCCAAAACAATTCCTGTCAACCCTAAAGAACACCTAGGGCTCTATCTGAGATTCTATAGAGGTTTCATGCACTATGATTATTTTCCAGAAAACTACAACCTCCAGATGGCTTCCTAGGCCAGATAAATCCTGGGACACAGAGGGCCCAGCCTCTTCAGAACATCACCTAGGTCCATCCCCCTATCCCATATCAGCAACAGCCCTTTCCAATATGAAAAAGTTAGAATGGACATAGCCCAAATAACCCTAAAGATTATTGGGAGAAAGATCAAAAGAGAAGATGGAGTTATAATGGAAAAGATAAGACTTAACAAATGAGCATGATTGTGAAACATTATATTGATATTTCTTTCAGTCTCTAGTGTCTTGGAGCAACTAAAAGGAAAAACCTAAAAGTGTGGAATTGTTACCCTACCAAACTTTAAAATCTGTTCTACCACTAATTGTTGTGGGGTGCTTTGAAATATATTGCTTTTCTATATATAAATATATATATGTTATTTTTCACAATAAAACATTTTTGAAAAAAAGTTTGAAGATGTGAATATTTCTTAAGAATAGATATAAATTTTACTGAGTCTAGTGCTTGGGCTATGCCAGTTTCTTTATAAATATTTTTATTGAGATATAATTAAGACACAATAAATTGCACAAATCTTGAGTATTGAGTTCGCTGAGTTTTAGTAATTGTATACACCTATATAGCCAGCCATCCCCCAAATAAAATACTGAATATTTTCATCACCTTGTGTCCTTTTCCAATCAATCCTTCCCAAAGAAGCAACAACTTTCTGACTTTTATAACCATATGTTAGTTTTTCAGTTTCTTAGATTTCAAATAAACAGAATCAGCAACAGTCTTATCTTGCATCTGGTTTCTTCATTTTATTTGTACTTATTGTGTGATGTACATTTGGGTTTCTTCCAGATTTTCATTTTTATGAATAAGATTGCTAGAAACATTGTTATTAAAGTCTTTATAGACTTATGTTTTCATTGTATTGAGTAAGATATCTAGGAATGAAATTTCTCAGTCATGGGACAGATCCATGTTTAACTTTATAAGAAACTGCCAAACACTCTTCCATAGATATTTTACACTCTCACCAGTAATGTATGAAAGTCCTAGCTCCACATCTTCATTGATGTTTAGCAATATCAGTCTTCTCGATTTTTGCTATTCATAGTTTATTTTAATATAGTTTTAACTCACATAAGTGGTTTCCCATGTACATGTACTGCATTGTGAAATTTTTGCCCATTGTGTGCATATAACAGTTTAAATTCTTTTACAAATCTGATTCAATAAGACATAATGTTAACTATTTATTTGAGAGTCCAGGTATTCCTCTATTATTCCCAAAATAAACAGGAATAGATTTGCAAGCATGGCCCATTAGTTTCTTCTTGATTTTTTTTTTTTTTTTTTTTTGCTGTGTAACATTCTTGTACCCCTTCCATTGATAGTCTGTTCATTTACAAAGGGGGGAGGAGAGACGATTAAGTTCAGGTCCTAATAGCAATATTGATATGGAAAAGTTAGACCACTTATGAAAAATCTTCTCATGATGAAGAACCATTTGCTATTTTATGTAGAATTTTTTGTAAAGACTTGACTCAGTGACAGATATGATACTCATATTAAAGGTTTGTGATATTCACTTAGCAGCTACAACTTTCTATGTTTGTCACAGACAAAAGCTGAACTCAAAAACTATTATTACTGAAAGGGAACTTAGAGGTAATGAAGCCAAATCATTTAATATTCTAGAAAAGAAAACTGAGATCTAAAGATCAAATGAATTTTCAGCTAGGAATAGAATCTATGTAATTTAATTTACAGCATCCCAGTGCCCTTTCTAGCCTATTATGATGACATTAGAGAGAAAAATCCTCTCACCTCATCTACAGTCTAAGTTTAAAAAGGACATCCACTCTCAATAGAAGTTCAGAACAATGCTAATGGAAAAATAAAAGCCAACATAAAGTCTACTTAAAGAAGTCTAGAGCTAAGAAAGACAACCAATGAAATAAAAAAAAAATCATAACCAGAATTCACTCCTTGTGAAATTAATTTTTAATAGCTTTAATGAAAATTTTAAAATAAGAATATTAGGACATTAAAAGAGATAATTAAGCAAAAACATAATTTAAATGATCCAGAGAATTGGAAAAAGCATAAATAATGCAAGAAGAGTAATGCAATAAGCTCAATAAATTAACATAGTTGAAGAGAAAATAGCACAGATAAAGAAATAAAGAAATATAAATATGAAAGAAGAGTGAAGAGATGATTGGAGAATAAATTGAGATGCACCAACATATATCTAATAGGAATTCCAGAAGAAGAGAATGGAAAAAAAATCATATAAAATTTCTAAAAAGTTTCCACAACTGAAAAATATACTAAATCCTTAGAATACTAAATACCTCATGCCAGTGAAAATTATTAAAGACAAATCTATATTACAGTACTTCATAATAAATCTTCAGAACTTCAAGGGCAAAGAGAAAGCCAAATTCTACAAATAGCAACAATTACATTGATTACAGACTTCTCATCAACACTAACAGATTCCAAAATAAGGAAAAAAAGGGTAATAAATTAAAGTGCTGGGTGGGCCATGGTGGCTCACTGGCAGAGTTCTCTCCTGCCATGTCAGAGACCCGGGTTTGATTCCCAGTGCCTGCCCACATTATAAAAAAAATAATAATAAAGCTCTAAACTATTGGGAAAAAATCTCCAAACCCAGATATGCTTCATTGAAGAATAATACTAAACATTTAAAGATAAACAGCAGACTTCTAGTCAACCAAGATGGTAGTCTAAGACAACCCATGGTACCACCTCACCTACACCCCAGAATCATTTAACAACTAGAAGAACTGGCAGAGCCATCTTCCTCAGAGCTCTGGAAAACAGTTAAAGAGTTGCAGTAAACAGGCAAGCACCAAATCAAGAAAATAATTTAAAACAGTATGAGAAGTTTGTGGCACTCTTGCTTACCCCAGCCCCTCTCTAGTGCACTCTCATTGTGGGTCACTGGCTCTGTTTCAGAGGGAGCAGAGTAACCCATATGTGCCTATTGGCATACCTGTACATTCGGTGCCAATATATCAGGTAACAGACTGAAGGACTCAAACGAAACACTCATTTCTGACTCAACTTCCCAGAATTTGCACTGCAGTAGGAAGCATTTTGAGCACAGTTAATATCAATGTAAGAAGCAATCACATTGAAGCACCCTGGGGCAAAAGATTATGGGCTACAAGACATACAATTGAGCACCCAGGAGGAATGGAAATTCTATTTCAATGGGAATAGAGGAGACATTTCATTCTCTGAAAAGGGGGAAATTCCTAAGGCTGCAATCATACCCAGAACAAAACTCATGTTCAAGAAAGACGGATAGTATACCATGGTTTAGCCTCAGGCTGATTCCTTGCTAGAAAGGCTTAATTCTGAAAGAGAGCACAAGCAAAACCAGATATAGTTTACAAAGACTGTAAAAAGTGTTTGTTATATTGGGCTGTTTGTTTTTATTACCTCCTCACACTCAAGGAAATTTTTGTTGTACCACTAGGTGGATACAAACTTAAAGAAACAAAAGCTTAAACCCTAATCCCAGATTTAACATAATAGCATATTAAAATGTACAATGTACAACAAAATATTGCTAGATTAACAAATAGGAAATGATAACCCCACCAAAGGAACAAGATAAAACTTCAAAAACCATTGATGAAGAAAACTAGACTTTATATATATACTGGATGTAGACTTAAAAAAAAATAATCTTCAATATACTCTAAGAGCTAAGGGGAAAACACATAAACATATGAAAGAATATAAGGAAAATGATAAATAAAAAATATACTCTCCATAAAGACATAGAAATTATAAAAGAGGAATCATACAGAAACACTGAGGTTGAAGACCACAATAACTGAAATAAAAAATTCCTTAGGAAAAAAAATTCTTCTGAGGGTCTCAAAAGAAGATTGGAACTGACAGAAGAATGGATCAGGGAACTAAAAGATAAGGCATTGAAAGGACTCAGATTGAAGAATAAAAAAAAGAAGAGAAGAAATGGGAGTAGAGCTGTTTTAGTTTGCAAGGCTGCTGAAAGTAGATATTATAAAATAATTTGGCTTTTAACAATGGAAATTTATTAGCTTGTAAGCTTACAGTATTGGGGAAGTGAAAATGTCCAAATCATGGCTTCATGAAGACCATGATACTTTCTTCCTGAAGACTGGCTACCAGTGATCTTGGACTCCTCTGTCACATGGCAAGGCAGATGGTGGCTTCTGCTGGTCCCTCCCTTCTCTTCCAAGTTTTGTTGCTTTCAGTTACTTGTTTCCATGACTTTCTCTTTCTCTGTGTATTCATCCCACTTATAAAGGACTACAATATGATGAATAAGACCCACCTTGGCCATGTCTTAACTGAAATAGCCTAATTAAAAAGTCCTACTTACAATAGGTATACACCCATGGGAATGGATTAGTAGTAAGAACAAGATTTTCTGAGTTGCATACAGTTCCAAGTCACTACACTACACTCTCTAGATCCCCAAAATACATGTTCTTTTCATATGCAAAATACTTTCATTTCATCACAATATCCTAAAAGCCTAAAACCATTTATCTAACAATACTAAGTTCAAAATCAGTTACATGTGTGGTCTGTCCTGGGGTAAAATTCTTCTCTAACTGTGAACCTATGAAACTTAAAACACAAATTATCTGTTTCCAATATACAATGGAAATGCAGTCATATGATAAGCATTCTCATCCCCATAAGGAGAAAATGGAAAAAAAACAGGGATTGCAAGTCCGAAAAAATTCCAAAACCCTGTAAGACACATGCCATTAGATTTCAAGGTCTTAATGTCATCTATGGAAAAATGTTTTCTCTCCTAGACCTGATGGAGCAGCTACCCCACATTTTTCAAGCTGTTCCCTTGCTCAGAGGTCTCTTCCCACACACTGGGATGGAAGCTTCAACATCTTCAAACATTGGTGTGACAGCCAGGCTTTTAAGTCCACCCTCATCAAGTATCTGGTTGGTGGCAAGACTCTAGGCTTCATCTTCATCAATCATATTGGTGGTGACCAGAATCTAGGCTCCACTCTCCTCAAATATCAGGGTGGCATCCATACTTTCCACCATCTCCCAGGCATCTGAGAACACTGGGGTGATTACACTGTTGCTGAACAATGAAATGGAAGGCTCACCCTTTCTAAGCTCCAGACCATGCTCACCCTTTCCACATACATGGGAGTTCTGCTCTCTTGGCCCAAGAAGATGTTTTCAGTCCATGATTCTGCTTTTAATGTCATTTTTCCTTTGATCTGTCCCTTTTCTGTCCCTTTAAGACCAGCTTGGCAGTGGTTCTTTTCATACAAATATCACAAAAAAATCTTGCATATTGTATACAGGATCCAAATCATCAGATAATGGGACTTGCCCTAAATTCTTTCTGGATAATTGCATTTCCAATCCTGACCTTCATTGAGATGGCTGACTTGTTCCATGTTCAGTTAAAGCCTCATATGGAGTACTATTCTCTGGGAAGTTGCTTTCCAGAAGCTCAGAACTTTTCAAGCCATCAATTTCTGTGTTTTTTTGGGTCCAGGAGTTCAGTTCTCAGCTTATCCCTTTCCTCTAGCATTTTACTATAAGCTGCGAAGTGAAACCATGCTAGGCTTGGAAATTTCCACAGCCAGGTATCCAAACTCATCACTCACAAATTCTGCCTTCCACCCAGCATCAGAAGTCAATTTGCCAACTTCTCTGCCAATTTAAAACAAGGATTGCCTTTCTTCCAGTTTCCAGCAGCACATTCATGATTTTTTTCTAAGACCCCATCAGGAACAACTTTAGCATCCATATTTCTATCAACAGTCTCTTCAAAGCAATCTAGGCCTTTTCAATCAAGCACCTTGCAATTCTTGCCACCTCTATTTATTACCCAATTGCAAAGCTTTATTAACATTTTTGGTATTTACAATAGCATTACCCTACTGTCTTGTTACCAAAATCAGTTTTAGTTTGCTAGGCTGCCAAAAATATCATAAAGTGGGTTAGTTTTTAACAGTGGGAATTCATTAGCTTACAAGCTTACAGTTTTGAGTCAATAAAATGTCCAAATCAAGGCATCATCAAGGTTGTGATTACTTTCTAAAGACTGACTACCAGCAATCTTGGATCCTCTGTCATATGGCAAGGCATATAGTGGCATCTGCCGATCTCTCCCTTCACTTCTGAGTTTTACTGCTTTCAACTTCTTGCTTCCATTGCTGTCTCTTTCTCTCTGCATTCGTCCCATTTATAAAAGACTCCAATAAGATGACCCAGCTATGCCTTAACTGACGTAACCTAATCAAAAGATCTTACTTATGATAGGTTTACACCCACAGATATGGATTAGCTTTAAGAACATGATTTTTTGGGTACATACAGCTTCAAACCACTACAAGAATCTAAGAGATCTGTGGGACACCATCTGGCATTCCATTACCTGCCTTACAGGAATTACAGAAGGAGAAGAAAGAGAGAAAGGAGCAAAATGAATATTCAAAGAAATAATGTCAGAAAACTCCCCACATTTAATGATCCCCACTGTGCACATTCAAAGATCCCAACATACCCCAAACTGAATAGACTTGAAAAGAACAATATCCAAACATTTTGTAATCAAACTACTGAATGCTAAGACAAGTAAAGATTGATGAAATCTGTGAAAGAAAAGCAACTTGTCATGTAACAGGGAGCCTCAGTAAGATTAAATGCCAATTTCTTATAAGAAATAATGTGAAGGAAAGAAGGCAGTAGGAAGAATTGTTTAAAGTCCTGAAAGATAATTGCCAACCAAGAATTCTATATCCAGCTAGACTGATTTTCAAAAATGAAGGTGGATTAAGATATTCCTGGATCAACAAAAGCTGAGGACATTTGTCACCACTATACCTGCCCTACAGAAAATACTAAAGGGAGTACTTCAACATGAAAGGAAATGACAATAAACAGTAGATTGGAGTGGCATGAAAGATATAAATCCCCACTAAAATTATTACTTTAGGAATTATAAATGCCAGTATTAACATACTGTATTATTAGTATGCAATGCCAATTTTTACTTTTTACAGATTCTAAACTGTAAATGTATAAAAATAATGATAAATCTATGCTTTTTATACATAATGTATAAAGAATAATTTCATACAAGTAGTTGGGTGGATGGTGGAATTTAGGAACAGTTTGTATATTCTATTGATTTTAGTTTAGAATCAAATCAAATATGATTGATATAGAATCTGGATGTTAAATTTAAGCCCCATGGTAACTACAAAGAAAATATCTGTCAAATATAAACAGAAGGAAATCACAAAGGACACAAAATATTTCATTACAAAAATATCAAATAGATATAAAAGTAGGGAGTAATACAAGAAACGAGGGGAAAAATAAAAGACTCACAATGACCAAGTAGCAAAATGACAATAGAAAGTCTTGCTTACTTTAAATATATATATATATATGGAATATTATATTCCATACAACTAGTAACCAAAAGACAGCTGGGGTAGCTATACTAATATTAATATGAGATAAAATAGGCTTTAAGTCAACAGCTGTTAAAAGGGACAAATAAGGATACTACATACTGGTAAAGGGGCCAATTCAAAAGAAGTATAATAATATAAATACATATAATATGTGGTAACTTGGTGTTGTATATATTCAGAAAAATATGTTCTTAAGCTTAATCCATTCCTATGGGTATGAACCCATTGTAAGTACAACTTTCTGATGAATACTTTAGTTAAAGTGTAGCATACCTCAATCAGGATGGGTCTTATTACTATTATTGGAGCTGTTCATAAGAAGAATGAAATTCAGAAAGTTAGAGAGAAAGGTACACAGAGAGAAGTCAAAATCTAAGTATCAATGGAACCCAGAAGAGAAGGAAGAGGCCAGGAGAGGTAACCATGTGCATTGCCATGTGACAAAGAAGCCCAGAACCAAAGACTGACAGCAGCCAGCCCCAGAATGCCAGTATTTAGAAAGAAACATCACTTTGGTGATGTCTTAACTTGGACTTTCTCTTAACCTTAAAATAGTGTGTAAATAAATTCCCATTATTTAAGTTGAAACCTTGCATGGTATTTGCATGAGCAGCCAAGGAAACTTCATTTAAAAATACATTAATGCTTACATGTAAAAAAGGAAAAATCTCAATCAAAAACTTTATGTCATTGGAAGAAATAGAAAAATAAGAGCAATCTAAAACCAAAAATTGGCAGAAGGATGGAAATAACAAAGATTACAGGGTGTGTGTGTGTGGGGGGGCAGCATGAAATGAAATAGAGAATAGACAAACAACAAAAATTAGTTCCTTGGAAATAACAATTAAAAATGCAAATCTTTAACTAGACTGACAAAAAAAAAGAGTAAGAGGACACAAGTGACTAAAATCAAAAATGAAAGGAGAGACATCACTACTGACCCCAAGGAAATAAAAATGAAGAAGATACTTTTTGAATAACTGTACACCAACAAATAAGGTAACCTAGATGAATGGGACAAATTCGTAAAAACACACTGACTTAAGAAGAAATAGAAGACCTCAAATGACCAATAACAAATAAAGAGATTGAACCAGTCATCAAAAACATCACAAAAAAGAAAAGCCCAGACCCAGATAGTTTTACTGGTGACTTTAACATTCCTGAAAAAAGAAAAGACATCAATCCTGCTCAAATTCTTCTCAAAAATTTGAATAAGAGGGAACACGTCTTAACTCACTCTATGAAGCCAGCATCACCCTAATATCAAAATCAGATAAAGATATCAGAAGGTAAAAAAATTACATACCAATATCCTTCATGAATATAAATGTGAAACGCCCAACAAAAACTAACCAAATCCAATAGCAGTTTAAAAGAACTATCCATCATGGTAAAGTGAGATCTATCCTATGAATTCAAGTGTGGCTCAATAAGAAAATAAGAAAAGCAGTTAATGTAATGCATCACATTAACAGAATGAAGGGGAAAAAATACATGAGCATCTCAATTGATACAGAAAAGGCATTTGACCAAATCCAGCACAATTTCTTGATAAAAACATTTAGAAAATTAAGAATAGAAGGAAACCCTTAGTGTGATAAAGGGTATATATGTAAAACCTACATCATACTTAATGGTTAAAGTCTGAAATCTTTTCCTCTAAGATTAGGACCAAGACAAGGATGCCTGTTGTCATCATCACTATTATTCAACACTGTACTAGAAATTCTAGTCAGAGTAATTAGGAAAGAAAAAGAAATAAAAGGCACCCAATTTGGAAAGGAAATAGTAAAACTTTCTCTACTTGCAGGTGACATGATTTTACATATGTAAATTATATAACTTATAGTTTATGTTGAGAGAGAGAAAGAAAGAATACTGAAAAATCTGCAAAAAATAAATAAACACTACTAGAACTAGTAACCTAATTCAGTAAATTAGTGGGGTAAAAGATGATCAGCAAAAATCAGTAGTGTTTCTATATATTTGCAATGCACACTTTGAAGAAATTTGTTTTAATTCCATTTACAATAGTAACTAAAAGAATCAAACACCTAGGATAAATTTACCCAAGGAAATTTGGAAAAATTGGAAATTTGGAAAACTCAAAAACATTGATCAAAGAAAATTTAAAAGACCTAAATGAATGGAAAGATAGTCCATGCTCAGGGATTGGAAGACTAAATATTGATAAAACGTGAATTCTACCCAAAGTCATTTACAGATTCACTGCAATCCCAATCAAAATTCCACAGCTTTCTTTGCAGAAACGGAAAAGCCAATCACCAAACTCATATAAAAGGTTAAGGGGCTCTGAATAGCCAAAAACATCTTGAAAAGAAAAATAAAGTTAAGGGCCACACTTTCTGATTTCAAAATTTATTGCAAAGTTATAATAATCAAAATAGGACTAGTATAAGTGAAATCATATAGACCAATTGAATCAAATTGAGAGTTCAGAAATTAAACTTCTATATGGGGAATCATTTTTTGACAAGGGTAGCAAGACCATTTATTTGGAAAAGAATAGTCTTTTCAACAAATGGTGCTAGGAAAACTGGATAGCCATATGCAAAAAAAAAAAAAAAAAAAGAAGAAGCTGGACCCTTACCTTACATCATAAACAAAAACTAATTCAAAATGGATGAAGGACCCAAATACAAAACAAAGAAACAAACAAAAAAACACTATAAACCTTCTAGTAGAAAATAAGGAAAAAGCTCAGGACCTTTTTTATCCAATGGTTTCTTAGACTTTATACCAAAAATACAAACAACAAAAGAAACAAAATAGATACATGGAATTTCATAAAAATGAAAAAATTTTGTGCATCAAAGGACTTTATCAAGAAAGTAAAAAGACAATTTACAAAATAGGAGGAAAGATTTGGAAACCATTTATTTGATATGAGTTTAATCACAGAATATATAAAGAACTTCCATAACTCACCAACAAAAAGACAAACAACCCAATTTAAAAAAAGGAAAAGCACTTGAACTGACATTTCTTCAAAGAAGATATACATATAGTCTATAAGCACATGAAAATATGTCCAACATCATTAGCCATTAGGGGAATGCAAATCAAAACCAAAATGAGATACCATTTCACACACTAGATTGGTAATATTAAAAAAAAAATGTAAGAACAAGTGTTGGATAGGGATATTTGTTCAATATTGGTGGGAATTTAAAATAGTGCAGATGCTATGGAAAACAGTTTGGTAGTTCCTCAGAGAGTTAAGTATACAACTACTATATAAACCTGGCAATCCTACTTCAGAATATACACCCAGAGAAATTTAAAACAGGGATGCAAATATATTTGCACACTGATGTCCATAATGGCATTATTCACAATTGCCATAGGATGGAAGCAACCCAAGTGTCCATCAACAGCTGAATGAATAAACCAAAGGTAGTATATACATACAATGGATTATTATTCAGCAAAAAAAAGGAATGAAGTTCTGATCAATGCAACGACATGAATGGATCTTGAAGATATCATGTTGAGTGAAATAAGCTAAACACTATGATCTCCCTGATGTGAAATAATTAAAAAAAGCAAATTCTTAGAAACTAGGAGACAAGTTATGAGAGGACAGAGTGGGAGTAGGGAATGGGTAGTTGATGCTTAGTTGGTACAGAATCTCCATTTGGGGTGATGGAAAAGCTTTGTAATGCATGGTGAGTGTAATGAACACAACTGAATTATGTATTTCAATGTGGTTAAAATGTGAATACTGAGGTTCTATATATGTTACTAGAGTAAATTTTTTAAAAAAACACACAGGACTGTATAACACAAACAGCAACCCCAAATATAAACTACAGACTGTGGTTAATTGTACAATTCTAATACTCTTTCATCAATTTTAACATAGTTATCACATTAATGCAAAGTGTTATAATAATAAGGGAGAACAGTGTATGTGAAAGGGTGGTATACGGGAACTCTATTTTCTGCATGATTTTTCAACATCTCTAATAAAAAATTATAAAACCACTTCTAGAACTAGATTATCGAGTTTTCACATTTCCCCCTTTCACTACCCATTCTGCCTAATAAAAGGACAACATTTCTCATTCCCTCATCACTACTGCTCAACTAATTGATGGTGAGCTTCATTTTCCATGCCTATGCCATGGAGAAGAGAGATGAGGCCCAGCTCTAACACTTTCATTACCCTGAACACAGCTCCGTGGAGAGTCCAGAAAGAGACAAGCTCTGGCTGTATTTGTGGAAACTAAAGCTGCACTGAATTGAACACGCAAGCTAATTAGCAGATTCTGAACCTTAGAAACCTTCATTATGCGATAATCCCACATCAGCTTTTGAAGCTCAAACAAACAAAAAAACCTTCACTCTGTTCATTAACATACTGCTATGAGAGCATCCTCTCTGCCTTTGAATACTCTGAGGCTAATGATATGCCCCAAGGTGTGATGGAGAGGATGACCCATAAGTTATTCTCTTAGGGAGATCACTCTATCTGCACACACATACACCACCATAAGGGAATTTTTCTGTACCTATGTGCTCTCCTCTTTCAGTAACGTGTGTGTTGTATGTGTGTGTGTGCACAGGTATAAACCTAAGCTTGTAGATATAGAGGTTCTTGCCTTTGTGCATCTGTGTGGACAACCCTGTGTGTCATGTATGGACAAACGCCTCTGCATTGCTCTATTTCTGTTCTTACATGTATATAATTTACACACTGCTTAATATAAAGTGGATGAACAGTGAATCTCTTAGGGATCTCTTAATTCTAGCTGACAGAAAACCCAACTAAAAGCTGTTTAAGCAAAAACAAAATTTGCTGGCTCATTTAACTGTAAATTCCAAGGTTCATTTTAAATTCCCATTTGGTAAAGGGGAAAATGGGAAACCACACGTGATGGTGGCATGTATCAACACTGCTGAGCAGGCTTACCAAGATTCCCTGGCCTGGTAAGAGGAGTCATTGTCTTGCCCTGGTCAACTAATCTTGAGACCCCCTCTGAGCACTTTAGAGGTTCTCTCTTTTTCATTCTTCTCCATGGCCAACCTGGGTTGGTCTTAAGGCAGGAGGGTCTTCCTGAAGGTTGCAGGTCTTTTCCATTTCTCTTCCTGTTGTGACAGATTTGGATGTCTGGATTGCTTTAAGGGTTAAACACTCACAGACACTTATCTTAGCAAAACCTGTGGTTGTCTGGTAAAGCAAAGCCTTCAAAATATTAGTTGGCTTTTAGTCTCTTTGATTCCAGGTAATTCCAGGGGCAAGTAAGATAGTCAGAAGTCTTATCAGGTCACCATATTTGAACCCAGAAACAGGTTTGGGAATTTCTGTTTCTTGGCAACAAGCTTCTTTTTGTTCCTCTAACACTCAGCATTGCGGCCTCATTGAATTTGGCCATCAAAAGCCAGTTTGAAATAATTGCCACCCAGGGAATCAGCCATCTCTCGGTCCTTAATTCAGTCTCCTGCCTTGTTTCTTGGGTCACTGCCTTTGCTCACACTAATCTTAGTTTGGGGAAAATTTTTGCTTTTCCACTGCTGTGAAATTTAGATTATCTGGATGCTCAGCTCTCCTTAAATTTCACGCTACAGACAGAAAGGACTTTCTTAAAAATACTGTATTGTCATTCTCTCTCTTTCTCTCATCTCATCTCATCACATATTCTCTTTCATTTTATTGAGATCATTGTAGATCCAGATGTAGTTGCACACTTTACCTTGTTCCTCTAATAGTAACATTTTGCAAAACTATTGTATAACATCACAACTAGAATATTGCCATTGATACAATCTACCTATTTCACTAAGATACCCCCGTTTCACTTGTACTCAGTCCTCTCTGTGTGTATGTTTATTTAGTTCTAATCAATTTTAGCACATATGAAGGTTTGTATATCCACCACTGCAAACAAGACACTGAAGAGTTCCATCACCAAAAGATCTCTTGCATTCCCCTTTCATAATGACACCCACCACCTTCCTATCCATCCCTATTTCCTTACAACCACCAGTCTGTCCTCCGTATCCTCCTAATGAGGGGATAATCATTTTCTTTCAGAATAATCCCCTGGATATTCATCTAAATTGGGGGAGTATCAAGAATTTATTCCTTTTTTCGCTGAATAATATTCCATGGTTGCATGTCAGATTGGGGTTATTTCCAAGAAGGCTGCTATAAAACATTTCAGTACTGGTTTTGTATGAACATAGTTTTCATTCCTCTGAAATAGATGTCCAAGAGTACAATTGCTGGGTCATATGACAGCTGTATGTTTAGTTTTTTGGTTCTTTTACTTAAACTTTTATTTTTATATCACTGCAGATATACCTGCAATTGCAAGAAATAATATAGTAGATGCCATGTATACTTTACCAGTTTCCCCCAGTGATAATATCTCACAAAACTGTAGAACAATATCAGAGCGAGATTGTTAATATCAATACAGTTAAGTGACAGTGCATTTCCATCACCCCAAGGATCCCTCATGTTGCTGTTTCAGCCACACATACTGGCCTCCCACCTCCATGTCCCCTTAACACCCAGCAATCACTCAACTGTTCTCCATTTCTATAATTTTGTTATTTCAAGAATGTTGTTTAACCTAGTCCAACCGCTCCAGAACATCAGGTAGCTTCATCTCCCTACGCCATATCATTGACAAACTTTTCCAGTATCAAAAATTTAGAATAGCCATAACCCAATCAACCCCAGTGAGAAGTATGGAAAGATCAAAGGTAATGGTGGAATTATACATTGAAGATAGAACTTAACAAATGAATATGAATGCTGAATCATTAAATCTATATCTCTTTTAGTCTTCTGTATTTTAGAGCAGCTAGAAGTAAAAACCTAAAATTGTGAAATTGTAGCCCATGTCAAAGTCTGAAATATGTTCTACAACTAATTGTGGTGCTGTGCTTGGAAATTCATAGCTTTCTTTTATAATATTTTATTGTTCACAAAAAAAAAGAAGGAAAAAAAGTCAAGCATGATGCTAAAAAAGTGTTTAAGCCCACTAGCCTCCTATATTCTGGAGCAGCTAGAAGGAAATATCTGAGAGGATCCTATGGTAGCCCATGACAAACTCTGGGATCTATCCTGTAATCACTTTTTGAAGACTGCTTTGAAAGCTATTGCTTTTTTATTTTTTGCTTTCTATATATGTTATACTATAAAATAAAAAAGTTTAAAAAATAAAATGAAATGATAGGGTTGAGAATTTTAGGTGGTAGGATGTTTGGGGAAGGGGATGGGACTGAGGCCTATAAAATGAGACTTAACATGGGAGGGAACAATGCTCCAGAAAAAGGCCATTAGTTGGAGTCCAGGCAAGGGGTAGGATTTAAGGAGATCCATCTGGGATAGGATCCTGTGATAGGTTGAAGTCTGTAGGACCCAAAACACATGTTCTTAATCTGCATTCCTGTAGGTGTCAGCCCATTGTAAACAGGACCTCCTAAAGAATTACTTCTAGTTAAGGTGGGCCAACTGCATGGTGGAGGGTCTTCACTGGACTATCAAGTCCTTTATAAGGAAGCTGGGAGCTGAAAGTCAATGGAACCCAGAAGAGAAAGGAGAGGAAATTATCATGGGATGGGAAATTTGGGGTCAGCTAGAACTCTACAGACCCCAGGAAGAAGTAATTTTCATCTTCAAACCAATGCCTTCATTTGGATTTCTGACCTCTGAAACCATAAGTCAATAAATGTCTGTTGTTAAAGCAAAAAAAAAAAGAATATTATTTAAATGCAATCATACAGTATATAATCCTTGGGGATTGATTTTTTTCCATTTAACATAGTTCTCTGGAGAGCCATCAAGGTTGTTGTGTACATAAATAATTTGTTCCTTTTTATTGCTAAGTAATTATTCCATGGTATGGATGTAACACAGTTAGTTTAACCAGTCACCTGTTGATGAACATGTAGGGTCTTGCCAAAGTTTGGCTGCTATGAACAGAGTCGTAACATTCATTTATAGGTTTTTTGCATGATCTTAAGTCTTCATTTCTCTGGCATAAATGCCCAGGAATGTATTTGATGAGTTATATGGTATTTGTGTGATTAATTTTTTAAGAAGCGGCTAAACCGTTTTCCAGAGTGGTTGTACCATTCTACATTCCCATCATTTTATATTCTCCCAAAGTGTTCGTTGCTGAATGATCCAGTTTCTCCACATGCTCCTGGTATTTTGGTTATACTTATTTTCCAATTTAAAAGGGATATAATAATAGCTCATTGTGGTTTGGATTTGCATTTCCCTAGTGGCTAATGATGAACATCTTTTCATGAGTTTATTTGAGATTTTTCTAGCTTCTTCTGTGAAATATCTGTTCATGTATTTGACATTTTCTAACAGGATTGATTATTACTGTGAAGTGTTAGAGTTCATAATATATTCTAGATATTATTCCTTTATCAGACTAAATAGCAAATATTTTCTCTGTGTTTACAGCTTGTCTTTTCATGTTCTTAACAGGGTCTTTCACAGAGTAAAATTTAAATTTAGTTTCAATTTTAGTTCAGGTTTTCTTTTAATTTTGATGAAGTTCAATTTACCAATTTTTCTTTTCATGGATCATGCATTTGGTGTCAATTCTAACAACTCTTTACCCAGTCTTAGCTTCCGAATAATTTCTCTTATTTTTTTCTAAGAGCTTTATGGTTTTATATTTTACATTTAAGTCAGTGATCCATTTTGACCTAATATTTATACAGAATGTGCAATTTAGGTTGAATTTCCTTTTTTTTAATTTTGGCCTACTGATGTTCAATTATTCCAGTATCATTTGTTGAAAAGGATGTCTTTCCTCAACTGAATATCTTTAGCAACTTTGTTAAAAATTAGTTGAGCATATTTGTGTAGATTCATTTCTGGGTTCTCTATTCTGTTCCACTGATCTATGCTCCATCTCTATACCAAGACTGCACTGTCTCAATTACTTTAGCTATTTAGTAACTCATATCAGGTAGAGTGATTCTTCCTCCCACTTTCTTATTTTTCTAATTATTTTGGCTATTCTAGGGGCTGTGGTTTTCTATATAAATTTTGGAATAAGCTTGTCTATGTCCACACTAAAAAAATTGCTGGAATTTTATTAAGAATTGCAATAAACATATAGATCAATTTGGGGAGAATTGACATCGTTACTGTACTGAATTGTCCACAACTTGAACATGGTATGTTTCTCCATTTATTTATGCCCTTGATTTCTTTCATCAGCATTTTGTAATTTTCAGCATACACATACTGTAAATGTTCTAAGTACATACATAAGCATTTAATTTTTTCATGTTTTAAATGGTATTCAATTTTTAATTTCAGTATCTTCATGTTGTTTGCTAGCATATAGAAGTGGCTTTGATTTTTATGCTTTGAACTTGTATCTTGCAATCTTACTGAACTCAATCAGTTCTAGCAAGTTTTCTTGTTTTAAGTGATTTTTAATTTTTTGTTTTGTAGATTCCTTAGGATTACCTACGTAGATAATCATCTCATGTATAAATAGTGATAGTTTATTTCTTCCTTTCTAATCTGTATGTCTTGTATTTCTGTTACTTGCCTTATTGTAGCACCTAGAATGTCTAATGCTGTGGATGTGAGAAGACGTCCTTGCCCTGTTCTCTCTCTTCTCAGGAAAGCAATCAGTCTTTGAACATCAGTTATGATGCTTGCTGTAGTTTTTTGTTTTTTGTTTTTTTGTAGATGCTCATATCAAGTTACAGTAATTCCCCTCTGTTCCTTAATTTGCTAAGAGCTTTTATCATGATGCCAATGTCTGATATTGTGAAAAGATTTTTAGTGGTTTTTTTCCCCTACCTTAATATGATAGATTAAATCAATTAATTTTCAACTGTTGATCCAGTCTTGCATACCTGGAATAAATTCCACTTGGTAATGGTGTATATTCTTTTTAAAAATTGCTAGATTGGGACTTCTGGGAAGATGGCTGACTAGAGTAGCTTGAAATTAGCTCTGCTCCATGGAAAACTTAGAGAAAGGATAGGAGGGCAACTAAGGTGGCAATTTGGGAGTGTGGCTGACTTGGGAGAGCCTTCTGCACCACATGTGGCAGCCCTGGTTGCAGAGGCTGAGGAACTGAGAGGCAGAAAGCTGGAGCCTGGCACAGAGGCACAGAGGCACAGAGCCCATGGGAATGCACGGACAGGAGGCAGGACTAGGAAGTAAGCCAGGCCATGTTCCTTGGGTGCGCTACCCTCACCAGTGTAGCCCTGTGACCAGCCACTCACCACACACCCCATGCACCTGAACCCTGTCACCTGTTACCATTTCCCATGTTCCAGTCACCCCCACTCCACCAGCCCCCAGTGCAAGTACCTGCCCCATACCCCCACCCCAGGTGCAGCCCAACCCACTTCTCCTGTACCCCTTCTGAGCTACCTCCCCCTCCCTGTCCCCTACAGATGTTGCCAGTGCATAAATGTTGAGGGCACTAACCTCCATACCTAGGCTAACCCCACCCACTGCCCATAGTGTCGCACAACCTCACCCTGCCCTCCCTGAGCTCAGCGCATCCATTTCCAGTACTCCCAGGCCCATGCATGGCCAGGGGCCCCCAATCATGTCATTCAGCTCCGGGAAATGCACTTTACAGCAGTCCTAGAACCACACATGTGCACAGCCATCAGCCTCACTTCCCAGTCTGAAAATATGCCTACCTGCACAGCTTGGTCACATCTGCTCCTAATCCACAAAGGCATAATGCCAACCTGCTGCCACAGCTCTCACATATGCGTGAAGGGCCCCATGCCTTAGCCCAGCACACACCAGGGTTTCACCCCCAAGACTGGGGTATCCACACAGCTTTATCCTCCCTGGCTGCTGGGCACCCACATTCACAAGCACCAGGATAACATCCCCAACCTGTACCCATACCCACCTTGAAACAAATCACCATACTGAGCTCTCCACCCTGTGTCCTGCTCCCTGCTTTACAACCAACCCACAAACACAAGGCCTTAGACTACTGAAAGAAATCAATTCCCAAAGTAAATCAACCAAGATATTTAAATGTGATGATGACAGCTGAAGAACATTAAGCATATTACAATGCAGACAGATACAGCCCTGCCTAATGACCAAATTAAAACACCAGAGGAGACCCAGATGTTGGAAAAAACTAATCAAAGATTTTCATACAACTCTACTTAATAAAATAAGTGGGATAGCAAATGGAATAAAGGAGATCAAGAAGACAGAAGAGCACAAAGAGGAATTTGAAAGAATAAATACAAAAATAGCAGAAGTCATGGAGATGAAAGACTCTGTTGACCAAATAAAAAATATACCAGAGGCACACAGCACCAGATTTGAAGAGACAGAAGAAAAAGTAAGTGATATAGAGGACAGGATAACTGACTTTGAAGATTCAAAACAGCAAATGGCAAAAAAGACGGAAAAAAAATTGAATGGAAATGATAGACAAAACAAAATGCACAAATATAAGAATCATTGGTGTCTCAGAAGGAGAAGAGAGGAGTAAAGGGCTAGGAAGAGTGGTTGAGGGTATAATGGGGGAGAACTTCCCATCCCTCATAAAGAATGTAAATATTCAAATCAAAGAAGCCCAAAGAACTCCAAACAATAAATCCAAATAGGCCTTCCCCAAGGCACATACTAATCAGTCTATCAAATGTTGAAGAGAAGCAGAAAATCCTGAAAGTGGCAAGAGAAAAACAATCTACTACATACAAGAAAAATGAAATAAGACTGACTTCAGACTCTACAGCTAGTACACTGGAGGCAAGAAGGCAGTGGTATGGTATACTCAAGATGCTGAAAGAGAAAGACTTCCAGCCAAGAATTCTGTACCCAGTCAAATTGTCCTTCAAATTTGAGGGAGAGTTTAAAGATTTCACAGGCAAAGAAGTCCTGAAATAATTTGTCAACAAGAGACCATTCCTACAAGAAATACTAAAAGGAGTTCTGTAGGCTGAAAAAAAAGAAGAAAAAAAAATACAGGAGAGGGAGGTCTGGCAGAGGGCACAGAATTGAAGAGTACCACTAAGGGTAATTTAAATAATACAAAGACAAAGAGGGAAAAGAATATATAGATCTGACAAATAAAAAGGATAAGATGGTGGAATCAAGAAACACATTTTCAGTAATAACTTTGAATGCTAATGGACTAAACTTAGCAATTAAAAGATACAGATTGGCAGAATGGATTAAGAAACACAATCCAGCTATATGTTGCTTACAAGAGACTCATTTTAGACATGAGAATACAAATAGATTGGATGTGAAAGGATGGAAAAAGATTTTCCACACAAGTTGTAACCAAAAGAAAGCAGGAGTAGCTATACTAATATTGGACAAAATAGACTTTAAATGTAAAGACATCATAAGAGACAAAGAAGGACACTATATACTAATTAAAGATATAGCAATTATAAATGTTTATTCTTCCAATTAAGGAGCTCCAAACTACATGAGACAGACATTGACAAAACTGAAAGGAGCGATAGATGTTTCAACAATAATAGTTGATTGTGATAATGAAAAGTATTTAAGCCCTCTAGCCTCCTATATTCTGGAGCAGCTAGAATGAAAAATTTGAGAGGACTTTATGATAGCCCATGACAAACTTTGGGATCTATTCTGTAACCATTTTTGAAGAGTGCTTTGAAAACTATTGCTTTTTTATTTCTTTGCTTTGTATATATGTTATACTATACAGTAAAAAAGTTAAAAAAAATAAAACTAAATAAAATTGTTAGATCGTTTGGTTTGCTAATATTTTGTTGAGGATTTTTGTGTCTATTTCATGTGAAATACTGAGCTGAAATTTCTTTTTTTGTTATGTTTGTGTGGTTTTAGTATAAAGTATATGCTGACCTAGTAAAGTGAGTTAGAGAGTGTTTTCTCCTGTTTATTTTCTGGAAGAGATTGTGTAAAATTAGTGCTAATTTTTCTTTAAATGTTTTGTGCTTATCTTCAGTGAAATCATCTGTGTTCGGAGATTTCTTTTTCTGTAGCTTTATAATTAAGAATTCTCATTTTAACATTTTTAGGGCTATTCCAATTACTTATTTCATCTTGTTTAATTAGTGCCTGATTTTTTAATGTATTTGTCCATTTCTTTTAAGTTGTCAAATTTATGAACATAAAGATGTTTCTAGTATTCTCTTATTGCTTTACTATGACTTCAGGATATGTAATGATTGTATTCCTGTGTTGATGACTCATGTTTTCTCTCTTATTATATTTGTTAATCTTGTTAGAGTTTTAACCATTTTTCTTAACCAAGTTTTAGTTTATTTTTTCTATTTTCTTATTTTCAATTTCATTGATTTCTGCTCCGATCATATTGTCCCATTCCTTCTATTTACTTTGGGTTTATTTTATACTCTTCTTCTTCTACTTTCTTGAGTTAGAAAATTAGGTCATTGATGAAAAATATTTCTTCATGTACAGGAAAAAGGTTAACACAGTAGATTTGCATTGCTCAAACCTTGTACCTTCTTAAGAAGGATTTGTTTAGTGACTGATCTTTGGCCAAGTCCTGGACATTGAACTCCGAATGCTCAAGCTGAGAATTCTTCCACACCTGAGTCTGAATCACATTGTACTAGGTTGTCAAGATAGTTGTGCAAACAGCATGCTTTATGGTGGACACCGGCTATTCTTCTGGGGTCCTAGAGCTTCAGTAATTGTAGTCACTCACAGAGACATAATATACCTCTATCATCAGCCCCCATTGTAAAGCCTAGATCCTTAGGCTCATACAAGCTTCTCTGGGAGAAAACTTTTCACATGTGTTAGCACAATTCATTTCTGGAGGAATGAAGTGTGTCCTGTGTGTCTCCACTAGGAGAAGACTCTTAGCAACTTGTGCCTGATTTCCTCCAGACTTCACCCCATTTACCTTTTATCTCTGCTGATCTTCCTTTGTATTCTTTCATATTAATAAATGATAACTGTGAGTATACTGACTTCTTAATCCTGTGAGGCTAGAAATACTTTCTAATGATTAAGAAATCAGTATACTGACCAAATCTGGGGTGATCTTGGAGACCCCAACACACCTCATTGCCAATGCAAGCATTTATGCTATAAATTTCCCTCTCAGAACTGTTTTAGCTGCATCCCACATATTTTAATATAGTTTAATTTTAATTCTATATATTTTTAATTTCCTTTGTAACTTTCTTTCTAATATGTGAATTATTTACAAGTTTATCATTTAATTTCCACATGTTTAGAGATTTTTCTGTTGTCTTTTTTTATTTATTTCTACTTTGAATCCACCATTGTCAGAGAATACAGTCTGTGGTTTCAACTCTTTTAAAATCATTGAAGTTTATTTTATGACCTAAGATGTGATCTATATTATTTAACATTCCATGGGCACTTGAAAAATATGTGTATTCCACTATTACTGGGTGAAGTTTTTATATATCAGTTAGATACTGTTGTCTGATTGTATCATTCATATTTTCTATCCTTTCTGATTTTCTTGAGAATATATCCCAGTTGTTGAGAGGAGAATGCTGAAGTACTGAACTATAATTGGAAATTTTTCTATTTCTCCATTCAGCAATATTGTTTGGTGTGTACACATTTAAAATAATTGTGTCTTCCTGGTAGGTTGATTCTTTCATCATTCTATAATGCAACTCCTTCTTAGGAATTTTCTTTGCTCTGAAGTTTACTGGATAAGATATAAATATAGTTGCTCTTGATATATCCCCCTTATATTGGCATGATATATCTTTTTCAATCCTTTTATTTTCAATCTATGTCATTGAATCCTTTCACTATGTTATTCCATCCTTTCACTTTCAATCTACCTATGTCATTGAATTTCAAGTGACATTCTTACAAACATTGTATATTGAGGGCATTCTTTTTTATCCATTCTGCCAATCTCTGCCTTTAATTAGTATGTTTAGACCATTTATATTTAAGATCATTACTGACATGTTAGAATCTAAGCTTGCCATTTTACTTATTTTCTATTTGTTTCCTCTGGTTCTTGGTCCTCAATTTCTCATCTTGTTTCCTTTGGAACTTGTTTTTATGAATCCAGCTTTATTTATTCATGGTGTTTGTGAGAACATATCTTTGTATAGATTTAGTAGTGGTTTCTCTGTGTATTTAAATATACATATGTGGCTTATCATAGTCTACTGGCAGAAACATTTTACCACTTCACGTGAAATCTGGAAACCTCTCCGGTTTAGTTCCCTTTACCTTCCCCACTTTTAAATGGCATTGTCCTGAGTATCAGATGACATTATAAATTTCATTTCAATCATCAATTACGATCTATAAAATATTTGAGAAGATTGATAATCTCTTATGTGAACCCTAATCTATTCTGTGATAATCGATTTCTATTCTTTACATTGTTTCTTCTTTCTTCCTGAGTTTCCAATATTTCTTATTTCATATTTTCCTTTCTGAATGAGGAATTTTCTTTAGCTAATCTTTAAAGATAGGTTTGCTAGCAACAAATATTACTAGTTTTCTTCCATCATAGAATTCTTTAATTTCTTTTTCATATCTTAAAGATAGTTTTGCCCCATAAAAAATAGATGGTTGACAATTCTTTTCTTTCAGCACTTGAAAAATGTTCTTCTACTTCCTGGCCTCCAAGCATTCAGATGAGAAATCTGTCATTAAAAAAAATGTTCCACAACAGAAAAAGATATAAAATGTTAATATAGAGAAAAGAAATAAAAGTAGTAATAATAGTAAAAAAAAAAAAAAAACCCTATAGCTCAGATGCAGCTTCATTCAGTGTTTTAACATCATTACGTTACAATTAGGTATTATTGTGCTGTCCATTTTTGAGTTTTTGTATCTAGTCCTGTTGCACGATCATGCATCTATGTGATGATGTTAAGAATTACTGAGTGCATATGTAGAATGGTATAATTTCTAAATGTTGTGTTAATTTCTTTCTTTTTTTTTTCTTTCTTTCCGTTAATAAAAAAATTTAAAAAATTAAAAAAATGTTCCCTGAAGCTAAAGCATTGTTTGTCTTTGGCTGCTTTCAAGATTTTTCTTTGTCTTAAGTTTGCAAAAGTTTAATTATGAAAAAAAAGTGTAATTATGATGTGCTTGGGATTGTGTGTATTTCTTTGGGTTTGTCTTATTGGGGTTGACTCAGCTTCTTGAATCAGTACCTCAGTATATTTGCCATGCTTCAGAAGACTTCAGCTATTGCTACCTCAAACATTCATTCATCCCCATTTCTTTTCCTCTTCTGGAACTCCCATGATATGAATGTTGGCTCTTTTGTTTTTGTCCTAGATACCCAAGGTTCTGTTCAGTTCTTTGAGTCTACTTTCTCTCTTCTGTTCAGATTGGATGGGTTCTATTGATCTGCATTAAAATTTAATGATTCTATTCTCTATCATCTCCACTGTACTGTTGAACCCATCCAATGAGTTTCCTTTTTTTTAATTTATGCTTATGTAGTTTTCAGTTCTATAATTCCTATTTGGTTCTTTTTTGTAACTTTCTATTTATTTGTTGAGGTTTTCTAATTTTTTCATTTGTTTCAAGCATTTTCATTGAAACATTTTCATGTAGCTGCTTTAAAATTGTGTCAGATAATTCCAACATCTGAGGAATGTGAGTGTGGACATCAGTTGATTATCTTTTCTCATTTAAATTGTAATTTTCCTGATTCTTGGTATGACAGATGATTTCATTTGTATCCTGGACTTTTTGTCTATTATTTTATAAGACTTTGGGTTCTTGCTAAATCTTTTATTTTAGCACCCTGTTTAGAGTTAGAATGCAAGTTCTGACCCACTTTTGTGGACTTTGATTCCAAAAAAAAAGTAAATGAGCATTTACTTTTCAAAGCCTTTGCTGTGTTATTTTTGTTTATTTACATGTTGCTTCTGGGGCTTCTGAGACTGGTGCTGTCTAAGATTGTGGAAAGGGTTTCACTAGGCTGAACCACTGAATGTGTCTCAGCTGGAGAAGGGAAACTCAAGCCCACAGGCACATAAAAAGCTTTTCTGGCTAGGTAATTGCAGTGAAATTCCCTCTGTTTGTGGGAGATAAAAAGCATTTCATGAGCTGGCTCTTTTGGCAGTACCCCACCACCCCCACCCCATTAATGCCCCCCAACTATCCTGGTGTCTCTGGGCAAGGGTGGGGAGTCTCGGGCCCTTGGGGCAAAGAGGCTTCCCAGGCCAGTCTTTTAGTAGCTCAGTACTTATTGGCTCAGTCAACCCTATCTGCTGTTTCTGGAAAAGAGTCTCAGGCTCATCAAGGAAGCTGCTCATTGTTGTCAGGGCTGCAGATCAATCCCTCATTCTGGTGGTGTCCAACTCATATGATACTGTCAGATGGATTCAAATTTGACCTGGAGGAGGAATGACCTGGCTGGACTGCCTTCTGTTGCTGGTCAGGGGTCTGGAAATTCTGGAACTGGGCCAATGTGTTTGTCATCCAGAATGGAGTCCCAAACCAGTGTGCATTCTAACCACTTTTCAGGGTTCTCCTTTTGTTGCCTCTTGTGGTATTCACAGGGCTTACTGCTGTACTAAAGAGAGGGGTTTATGCCATATTTTTTCTGGTTATCATTATCTTTTTACTAGTGGGCTAGCTTCAACCCTAGCTGGTCTTTCTCTTATAGATCCTTACTGAAGGCCTCAAGGAATAGCTGATTGATTCAAACATCATGAAAAGGATTGCAAATTTTCCAGGAGTGTAAAGGGGCCCTCTCTGCATTTCATTCAGTTCAACAAGTTCTACATTTTATGGTCTGTCATTTGCAATACATCATTTCCTGGACCAATTTCTCTCTCCCTCAGGATCTTTGACTGTAAGCAACGTAAATTAACTAAAGTAGAAGTGAAATTTTATTGTAAGAAGGGTCACTCACTGAACTGAAGGAGGAGGGTTGAAGAATTAAGCTTGCAAGGTTAGAAACAGGCAATACCAGAAGTCTCAGTAGCAGAAATATCCTGAGGGCCTCATCAAGTCTTGTTACTGACATGAATGGGTGGAAAAAGATTTTTTCCATCCTTGGGTCACATTGTTACAACTCAAAGCACCAGAATAAAGGGCCTCTTTGCATAGATTGAGATCCGCTTTTGGCCAAAAGGAGGCAGGGCCCTTTGATTAATAGCACTTCCAGGACTACACATGATAGAGGACAGATATTCCCCAAAAGAAAATCATCTGGTCCATTGGCCCTTTAAAATCACTAGCTAGTTTTCTAATTTTTACTCTTGTCCCTTTTATAGCACCATTACCCTAAATTATGTCTTCATATTTTCTTACCTATATCATATATTCTCTCAACTGATTGATTTGTCAAGATTCTTTTCATTGCAAGTGACAGAAGTTCAACTCCTATTCGGATAAGCATATCAAAAAAGGCATTAGCTTACCTAACTCAGAAGTTCAAAGGAAAACTACAGCTGGATCTAAGGGTTCAAATGATGTACCTGGGCTCAGACTCACCTCTCCATCTCTCACCTCTCCTTGACTCTTCTTCAACCTGTAGGATAAAAATTAGCCCCTTTTCACATTGCACGAGGCTCTTCATAACCTGGTACTTGTCCAGTCTCACACCTAGGATCTTGTGACTCTGACTTCAGATACTGGGAACATAAACTCACATTTCCCAAAGATACTGAAATTGAAACATCTTGCTCACCTGACCCTTCTTCACCCACCTCTCTGTCCCTTTCCTCTTTCTAAAGCTGGGATAATCTCTTCCTCTATGTTTGTGTGTGCAATTAGGAGTCACTCTGCATGCAATTTACCCAGTGTCTTTATTTTCCCTCATACATTGTTTTAAGAATACCATAACTATTTACTACCATATAAGAGCACAACCTCTGGAGCCAACTGTCAAGGTTTGAATCCCAACCACACAACTATAGGCATTATGACCTCAACCAAATTACTTACCCTCCCTGCCTCAAACTATCTGTCTGTAAAACTGAAATATTAGCAGCATCTATCTCATATTACTACTCTAAGTATTTAAGTGAGTTATTTCGTAGGAAGTGCTTAGAAGTATGTCTGACACATGAAAAGAGCTTGGCGAGCATTAGCTGTTCTTACTGATGAATTTGAGTCCTTCTTATGTGCTAGATTTGGGACATCTCAGAAGACCCTCACAACAATCTTATGAGTTAGATAATATTATTATCTACAGTTTAGAGATAAAGGAACTGAAACTTAAAGAGATTCAGTAACTTTTCCAAGATCACAGAGTTAATAAGTGATGGAATTAGGACTGTACATACCCTCTTGGAGATTCAAATGATTATTGACTCTCAATGCAAAAGGTCAGATGGGCAAAACTAGATATGCTTACAGAAACCATGTTGTCTAAATGTCACTTCCTCAGTCTGAGTTTGCTAGATCTTGCTTGTACATTACTCTGTGTGCATGTGGACCTTTCTTGATGCCTCTAGGTATCTTAACACATTCTGTAGTTCTTTTGGAATCCATTTTATCAATCCAGTCTGAATAGCAAAAACATAAATCATCCATCTCTTCTGCAGTCTCAGGGTAAAGGTCAAATTTTATCTGTTTTAAGTACAGTTGCTCTATGAGTTCGTCACGTCCTAGGTAAATCACATCTACAGACAACCTACTGCTTTCCCAAAGAAGGAGCAATTTTAATAACATTAAGGATAATTTTTCTTAAAACAGTATAATGATGCAGGCCTCGTTGTTGGGGAGCCTCGTTTACAGAGACTGTATTGAGCCTTACAGTTACTGATTCTTCTAAATTCATTGATCCAATGGGGTGCTTTGTGGACCCAACAAAAGGGTAGAGACACAGTTATAAATATAAAGAACAAAAGATAATCAGTTAGATTGGGTGTCTGGTATCATGTTATAATAACCAACTAAATTTTCCACTTTCTACCATCTATGGCAGTGTCAACTGAGGCCAAACTGTATTGTAGGAACTCTCTGTGACTTAAGATTGCATTCCTAGATCACACAGAAGGAATCCAATGATAAACAAGGCAGAGATGAGATCAAGGAGATCAAAACAGGAGGCAATGGAAAGGTCAGTTGCTAGATTCAAATCTTGGTTCTAATGAAATATTCAAATATTTGAACTTGTCATTTCTGAAGACTCACTCTTCCTTTATGAGGTGGTGGGTGGTGGGGGTAGATGATCTCTCATTTCTGACCTGGCAGAAAATGAATAGCATAGCTCAAATGGGCTTCAATTAACACAGAGGAAGACTTTGTAGGTCCAGAAGAAATTCCTGAGTGATTGTTAAAAACCCTCTTCCATCTTCTATCAGTGGGTCATGTTATTATGCTGTTAAATTTTATTTTAATGAGAGATTTGCTCATAGCTGTTAATACCTTCTTCCCTAGGCCAGTAGTGAAACTCAGAACAGAAGTGGGTAAATTTGCAGAAGGTGATGGGGTTAGAGAACTGAGGTCATACAAGTGTTTACAAAACTAATCATAGCTCTGTAAGAAGTGCATCTTCCTGCATGTGCCTTCTTATTATCATCTCTGATAATTTTCCTTCTTTTTATTGCCTTGTGGCTGGACAAAATAAAACTGCTAGAGATTTACAAAATTATTTGCCATATAAAATCTTCTTTTTCATGTTACAGTTTAGAAGGGATGTTTTCCACTTTAATGGCTTAGACCTGAAGAGATATGGTACCAAGGCGAGCACCGGCAAGCACCTCCTGGCTGAAGAATACATCAGGTGCTAGCAACGCAGACAGTAATAAGCCCAGAGCCTCAAATGCCACTGTGTATGGAACATTCTTGGAATCACTCACTGATTCTCAGGGAAGATTTCCTTACTCAGCCTGTACTCTGTTCCCAGCCACTCCCCAATAGTAACGGGCCTTACAGAGCTTAGAGAAAGCTTGATGGATGTAATGTCAGGCTGTTAATTTAGTGATGCTTCAAGGGGGAAGCAGGAGTGATTAATTCTTACACTTCAGAATTATTGTCCCGGGAAGAAAAAAAAGAAGGATGCTATTGGAAAAGTGGAGAATGAGTTGGGGGGGGGAATCTCCAGGCACTTGAGAATGTATATCATCTTCAATATTCACATGGCATTGACGCTTTCCAAAGGTTCTGCTGTCATTTTGATTAGTAACCCAAGAGCGTGTAATCCCAAAGGAGTAGGTGTGAACAAGAATAAAATCTGAAAATCCTGCCCTGCTCCAGGACTGTGTATTCCAGCTGCTCATCTGTCAGCACTGAGCGATTTCTTCAACTATTCCAATTAGCATTATCTGAGCCCCTACCTTGTTCAAACACCCATACAGGGCCCTGACATTGGGAAATCTAACATGATTCTTAACCTCAAGGAGTTTATAAACCATTAGGGGATTTAACACATGCATGTAAATCATTATGATTCAGAGGAAATGATGCAATCACAGAGAGTTCAGAGGAGAGAGAGATTACTTCAACCGGGGAGGAAGACTTGAAGCCCTATTCATTCATGCTCTCAACCTTTATTAAGGCCTATTTTATTGGGCCATGCTCTGCCTGGAAGGAATTGCACATAAATGAAAGGGAGAGGGAACAAACAGCAGCAATGCTTATGATAATGCACTATGGAAGAGGCATGATGTGCTCTGGAAGCCAGAAAAGGGAGAAAAAGAGGCAATGGGGGATGTCCTCACTCAAGGGATGATGTTCGAGCAGAATGAGGAGGGGCAAATAAAATTTACCAAGTGGAGAAAGGAAGGGTGCCACTGTGGGCAACACATGCAAAGGCAAGATGCTCGAAGGTTAGGGTAAATGAGTGCAGTGGGAAAGTTGCTGGAGTCAGATCACACAAGGCTTGCTATTCCACCCCTCCTCTAGGACTGAAGGGGGGCTGTCGGGTCAGGGGCAGAGCTCCGTCCATATCCACGTGGATCCCATAACGAATTTCCTGAACGTCGGCTTCATGGGATGTCATTCCTGACAGCCCACAAACCTGCCACCTCTTTATCAAGTGCATGGTTCTCAAATTGCCAGAAACTTTTTTGCCTACACAAGCAGAGAGTCAGAAGTATCTGGCACTTTACATTCTCTCACTTCAAACCCTGGCATGGGGGGAGAGGGGAGAGTGACTTTTAACAAATGATGCAGGAAGAGAAATACTCTAACTCCCCATGCACCGTTTGGGATAACTCTGTGGGGTGATTTACAGGGTCACCAAGCTCCCCCGTGAGGCTAAGCCTGTAGAGCCTTCCCAAGACTTTGCTTGATAGCACACTCTTGCTTGGCCTCTGCTTCTGGTCCCCAGTTCTCTCTTGCCCTGTCAGTTGTTCCAGAAAAGCTTCCTTAAAACTGGCTTTCACAGGCATTCTTGCTGCAGGGTCAATTTCTGGAGAACACCGTCTTAGAGGGCATTAGAAAGAAGAAGATGGAAAAACGAGGTGTGGCTATAAGCAAGGCAGCCTACTACAGCAGCAAGATCTTTAGACTGAGAAATAGGAGTTCTCTTCCCCTAGCTGATCCTTGGAGAAATATCTCCTATTTCTACCCTAAGCATCCATAACACAACACTTTTAATTTGGCCCACGGGAACTATACAGCTAGATACCAGGTAAGATTTCATTTGAAAAGATAGTTTGTTAAGGCAAATATGTATTTTTAAATATATATTGTTCTCAGTAAAACAAATGTTAAACTGCTTATTTTTTATCAATTTTTGTAACCTCCTTTTCCATCTCATTGCCCCAGACAGAAAAAGCCGTATGTGCATTTTCAGAAGGAAAGTAAGGCAGCCTGAACTCCAAGATCTTATCCTCCTTAAATGGGGGCCTTTCTGGTTCTATTATTTTTCTTCTTCTCCTCTGAGTTCAATGAAAAATTATGTGTATTTATATAAGGTTTTATTGGTGGTGGGGTGTGAGTGAAAGAGTTTTCTAACAACCATAAAACAAAAAATGCCTTCCTGGGAAGTTTCTACTCTAGGAAAGATGCAATGAAAAATATCTTTAATCTTAACGCTTCTTAGAAAGAAACCAGTAAATCTTTAGAGAAGCCCTAAAAACCCTGCCGTGGTGTTGCTATTACACAGCCTTTTAATTTTCCCTGGTTTGTCAGATGAATCATTCCCTTCATTCTGTATTTCCCTACTGGATTTTTTATTTAAAGAATTCCCTCCATAACTATTCCCTACCACTCAGGCCAATAAAACATTCCTAAATAAATCCCAGAAAAACAGGCAGGTAGCTCCACCTAAACCATGTCTCTAATATTTAATCTCTGGATCTTGTAACATTCCAGAAGAACAGAGCTGATGACCAGTCTTATTGAGCTGTGTTTGTTGCCTCCAGATGGGCTAGATCCACCTCAGTGCCTAAAAGGGCCAGAGGGTTTCCCAACATTCTTTGTCCACCAACCACTGAATACTAAAATTAAATCCTGATGTCTGACTTGGAAATTCAGTGCACACAGGATGAACCATTGGCCCCAAACAAGACTCCATACAATGCCTTGGTTTCCTAACTTCTTACACACACCCTGCCTCTTAGCTGAGGCCCAGGAAGTCTGTTGAACTTGTGCTAGTCCTTTTTCTAGGAGGTACTCCCCCCATGCTGAGTCTCTAATCTCTCTGGATGTTGCCTCTCCTCCTGACTGGGCAGCACCCTTCCTTTGCTCCTCCCCCACCCTCTTACCTGGCCTACACCTTTTGTCTCAAGCCCCTGCTTTACTTTGTGTGGGTATTGGACCCTCAAATATGGACCACTGCCTGCCCAAATGCCAAGCCCCTGTAGCTGGTACAATAAATTGAATTAATTTATTCAACCTCCAAACCAGTCAGCCACAGGCCCGTCCCCACTTGCAGTACATGTTGCATGATGCAAGTATGATTATAGTACAAATAATGTTTAATACGTGGGTATGCAATCTAAGATGAATATGCAATGCTAACACCAATGATGATGATTAAAATAGCTACAGTTTAGTAGTTAGTACTCTGTGCCAGCTTCTCTTCCAGGTGCTGCACAGATAGATATTTTCCCATTTTACCGATTAAGAAACTGAGGTTTAGAGAGATCAAGTAACCTGTTCCAGTTTTACTGCTAAAAACTAATTGTCAAAATTGACTCCAAACATCTGATTCTAATATTTGCCCTCCTTTCTACTAACATTAGACCACAAAGTTTATAAAATCCAAATCTTATTACATAGAAAACTAATTTTTGTGACTTCTAATCCTTCGTTTCCAGTAGTGATGAACAGCAATTATGGGGGACACTTGCCCATGCAGATGAAATGGAAATTTGGATCTGGACATAGACGAATCTACTGTTTTCTTAAAACAGTGAGCTACACAGTTGACAATTAAACAGTGTTAATGCTGAAAATAAAATTATGTTTATTTATGCAGTTTTTTGGCTTTCTTAAAACTGAAATATCATGTTTGCCACACAGGATGTTTCTTTTTAGTGTAATACTTTAATATATATATGTATATATATATTATATATGCATATAGATACAGCTATGGCTTAATTAATAGTAGATCTTAGCCAAAGAAGGCTAAAAGTTAAATAAACTTTCTAAGGGCATATTTTGTCTTATTTTATATAAATTAGCTCTTCCAGGCTAGCAGAGTTTTATTTGGTTATTTTCCGGGAATATCAATGAATTCCTTGTTTGCCTAAAAGAGTCATTTTCTTCACCCAGGATAAGCATTACACTTTCAAAGGACAAATCACACTTTGACATAAAATATAATACTACAACTCTTTCATGTTGTACTGTTATTATAGGTTTAAATTAATGAACTGTTATCCTTTGGTCTCATTATTTCATGCCCGTTCTCAAAATTACTCAATGACTCCCTACTTTTCAAAGAAATTCAGAGATTCTATCAGCTGAGTTTTTTCCCATTATGATCCCCAACTAACCTTTCCAAACTTCTTCCCCACTTCCCACATCCTGGACCATTACTCTTCTCTACACATGTCAGTTTCTTCTTGCCTTTGCTTGTGTCCTACTCTGTACCATCTTTATATATTAAAAAATATACCTGTTCTTCAAGGCTCAGCTCAAATGTCTTCTCTTTCCTTGATTCCCCATCTAATCTTTCCAGCCCTGAAGTCCGTACAATATTGACCTTTTTCTCATAGCATAAAGCACATTCTACCTTGTCTTTATTAATCGATGTGCATATCTTCTCCTTCCCTTACTCTACTATAATTTTTTGAAGGATAGACAGCTTCAGAGCTTGATATTTACATGTTCATTCATTCACAAAACATTTACTGGATATACATCTTGTGCATATCATTGAAGCAGACACAGTAAAACATTGATATTGGTTCATTAGGTAGAAAAATGAGACATGGAAAAATTAAGTTACTTATTTAAAAAAGGCTCCCACAACTGGGTGTAGCTCAAATGCTGTGGATGGCACTTCTCATTCACAGAACTCACCAGTTTAAGTTGGTACATGGCTTTCTGCTCTGTTAATAGGTCACTTCTCTTAATGACTGCCCTGTAGAAACTCTTGTCTCTGGTCAGTAGCCATCTTTGGATCTCAACCCAATTACTAGTAATAAAGTGTGATTCAACCATTAGCCCCAAGCAGATAGGCCAATGTCACTGTGCCCTTATCCATTCAAAAGAGTGGGCATCATAGAATTCCAATGTCAAGCCAGTTCTTAAATTAATGTGGTGAATGGCATGTTCTCAAAATATACAAGCCAATCCCTGGAGGAAGCTGTCGCCCAAAAAGTTTCAATGGAGCTAAGCAGGGGGTTGGCTTTGATGACCGTCTGCTTCTTAGTAAATCAACAAATTGTTCTTCCACTTGGGATGAAAATATGAAAAATAAAGAGAGTGCTTAATGTCACAGAAGGTCAAATCCACAAGGACCGGCATGATACATAGTTCAACCTTGTCGTTTTTGCAGATGGAAAAGCAGGCTCAGAAAGAAATTGCTGGTACAAGGTCCCGAAGCAAGTCAAGTGGTGGGAGCATTTCCCCTACTTGACCAGGGCTGCTGTAACAAAGTGCCTCAAGTTCGGTGGCTTAAAATAACAGAAATTATCGTCTTGTGGTTCTGGAGGCTAGAAGTCTGAAATGAAGGTTTGTCAGGGCCATACTGCCTCTGATCTCAGTAGAGAAGAATCCATTCCATGCCCCTCTCTTGGCTTCTGGTAGTGGCTTGCTGGAAATTCGTGGCACTCTCTGCGGCTGTCATCACCTGCCATCAGCCCCTGTGTCTGCCTCCTGTGTCCAACTCCTCTCTCTTATAAGGACCCCCACCGTATTGGGTTAAGACCCACACTAATCAAGTTTGGCTTCTTCTTAACTCCTTCAAAGCTGCTATTTTCAAATAAGGACTTGGAGTTAAGACATGGACATGTCTTTTTGGGGGACACGATTCAACCTATATCAGGGAGCTTCCCAACACTTCAACTCCCAAGAACTCATCTCAAATTCCCGTGTCAGGGTCTTTGCAGTACTCTATTTGTGCCCTTTTAAAATACATCTTTTAATCTCTACTCCCACATTGTTCCCCCAAAGAAAGAATTTTATTATCATAAAAACTCAGACATCCTGAGGTCCCATGTTCAAGTCAGTATTTTGTGCTTAGGACTTACCTTTATCTCTTGGTTTAGACTGAAGCTGGATAAATGCTTTCCTGTGTATTTTGAATAGGGCCAATTTAACTGTGACCTTCAGAAGGCAGGTAAAAGTAGAAAGGCATTATAGTTAGTAAGTACCACAGCCTCCTCCTTTGCTTTACAACATATTTGGAGAATAAACAATGGATGAATAGTGCAGTCAGTGTCACCGGTTAAAGGTGGTGATGGGAAGTAGGCATACACAGGTGTGTTTCAGCTGACCCCTTGTGTAGGTCTTTGGGTGCCGAGAGCAGACTTCTACTGCCAGCCTTGTTGGCGAATTGCCATTGAGCCTCATGCCAGCAACTCTTCCCCTCTCTGGGCCTGTTTCTTCATCTGTAAAATAAGGCTTCGCCCATATGGTAGGAGTGTGCTTTATTCAAATGCCTACAGGAAATATTTAGTTTTCTACTTTATAGCACACTTTTTTGGAGCATGATGGAGTTGATGTCACCAGAGAGAATCAGGTTTTCCCCCAAGCAGCTGTAAAACAATATAAAGAGCAGCTTGCATTCAGAAGACCTGGGACTAGACAGGATACTTAACTGATACTTATTCATCCAGTGATTTATATAACCTCTCCAGAATTCTATTTGCCCAACTGGAGACAGTAGATAACACCTTCCTCCTTGCTCTTGATTCAAAAAGCATTTATTGAAAACCTACGATGGATGAAGGTATGCATGAAGTTTTCAGAATGTAACAGCTGTCAAAGCAATCTAGAAATTGTGAAACACTTTTTTGATAGAAAATGTTGCCGATATTTTTATTCACCTTTGATGTAAAGCTTCTTATATGTCTAGCAGACCTGGATGAGCCAAAAAGGGGATAAAACACACTGAAAGATACCAGAAAAACAAACGCAACCAAAAATAAGAGGAATTTGCAAAGAAATGTATCCTTGATAGTTCAAAAAGTACGTTAAAGTAATCATCATGCGGAAAGCTCCATCTTCCTTTCACCCTTTGATACCTATTTTATGATCTAAGGTTTTGGGATTTTTTTCTATCTTAAGAATGATGGCACTATACTTTTCCAATGCTTAAGGCCTTTTAAGAACTTATCTAACAGGTAACTCAACTCCTTTCACATTTCTGTATGGAGCACTCCATTGGTTCAGAAACATGGGCCTAAACCCAAAAGGATCCCAGGTTTGGATTTGAGGGGCATTATTTTTACATCAGAATCCAAATCAAAAGGTGTGGCATGGGTTTTGGTCTGGTTTTATATTTGACATTTGGTGTCTCAAAGAAGTAAACAGAACTTCAGCAACAGGGAAGGCTCAGCATGTGAAGCTAAGGACTCTGTGCAAGGCAATTTTTGAATCTCTACTGTGTTCTTCCCCAACCCTTTTCCCCACTTAGTCTGTCAGAGTAAACTCAAGCTACCCAAAAGAAATTAAACACTCTTCTCTGCCACCAGAGGGCCCCCTCACCAGGAAATAGGGCAGAAAAACAGCCAGCGTCAGAGTAAAAGTCTAAGAGTAAGTGGCAATCTAAGCCAGGACCGCTTCACTCATGTGTTATCTGTGGTCTCAGTTTGCTTCTTAATTAATAACAATATTCTCTCGCATTTTATATGCTATCTGACATATAGTAATACCTAATCCTTACCATAGTCCTGAGAGGTTACTGATACTATTCTCATTTTACAGGTAAGGAAGCTAAGGCTGAAAGTGATTGCCCTAAACACACAGCTAAAAAAGGGACAGAGTCTACACTTGAACCTGAGACTCCCTGTGATACCAGAGTTCAAATTCTTAGCCACAGTGCTACTCCTTCCCTATTTAGGCAGCTTTTAGTTTAACATCTCAGTCTGACTGGAATGCGGTGACTGTAATAATTGAGAATCCAGCTGTGAAATGATCTTATTTCTAGGGACAGGTGGGCTCCTCCTTAACTAAGTGAGAAGAGTGCACAAGAGGTGGGAAAAGGAAGGGAGAGGAAATAGAGAGGTCTAGGGATATCCTGAAGTGGTTGTGCCTGGTCAGCACATCACCTATTCCCAATTCTGTATTCTCTCATCAACTACAGAGTTGGGATGTTATCCACATGAAGTAGGAAGGGCTTCCAGCTTGAACTCTAGCTTCTCTCAGCCTCGAATTGAAACAAGTCTGGGGAATCCCAAAGGACCTATAGAATGGATGCCAAAATCCTGGAGAAAGATGGCCTGCAAATGAGGTCTGAGTAAGGTATTTAGGAGTAAGGGTCACCCCGTTATGGGAACAGTGTGACAGTGGCACAAAGTTAGGAGAAAGATTTCCTCATCTTGCCATATCAGCAGAAGTAGCACTGGTATCTGTGGTGGTACTGGCTTTGGCAGGCAACTGTAGCAATGTTTTTAATGGTGCACACACAGAATGGCATTGTGATTCCATTAATAGTTGTCAAGAGCCTTAGCCCTAGCTGGGAGCAAAGCAGTGGTCTGAAGTGGAATTTTGAGAGTAAGAGAAGACAGAGCTCTGGTATAACTTTTGGACCCATCCACAGGGCACACCAATAGCCATAATAATGGTGGAACCACCAAAGAAACAAATAATTTGGCAACAAAAATAGACTGAGACACCTTATTAAGAAAGGTTATTCCATAAGAAATGCATCTGTGAGCTCCTGAAAATAGTTGAAGGATGGTTAGAAAGGAGGTAGAGGTCCAATATTTCCATTTTCTTGACTTTCTGGAGAGAGGATAATGTCTATAATTTTCTTCACCACAATTTAGAAGCCTTGAAGAAGACAGAAATGTATAAAGAAAATCATCTCCAATTTCTAAGTTTTATAGTGGAAGATGAGATTCAAAACTTGTAAACTGGCATGAGAGTAGTAGGGAGAAAACTTTCTTACCATATCCTTCTATCAGGAAGAACTTTGACAGCTCTCTGAGGATGGTATGATGTGTCTAAAAGTAATGGGATCTGTGGCCTCATTTAAGCATATTCTTGAGACTAACTTATTAGGGGTGGATGTTTGTTGAGAGACTTTCATAATAGACTAGAGAACATTTTCTACTCTTAATGTTCTGTCATGCTTTGAAAAGTCAAATAATTCTCAAGTGAGACAGAGACAACTGAAAATGATCTCCTTTTTGAGACACCATCTGAATTAAAACAAGCCTCACCTATTTTCCTGGTCTCCTGGAAATCACAGGAACACGAATGCACATTCTCTCTCAATAATTTGGTGTTCAAAATTAGAGTTCCGCCAAGATTAGAAACTTTGTGGCTCACAGTACATGCTTTTTCAGCCATATTCACTTATGGAGTTGCTTCTCTTTCATCATGCCAAGGGAGACTTTCATAAAGAGCTCTCCATAATTCCATGAAGCCTTCAAATGTCTGCACACAATGAGTTAATGGGATTCTCTCTTATATGGCTGTCACTGAGACCTGGAATTTCATCATTTTCTCCTTTGGCCTAAACATTGCCTTTATCTTTCTGGCAATGTTCTCGTCTTAAGGGTCTTTGAGTCCCAACACCTTTTATATATTTTACTTCCAGATAGTTTTCACTATAGGACATTGAAAGTTTTGGGCTTGAAAAGTATCTGGGCCTTGATCACACCATAGGATGGAGGCTGAAGGGGCAATCATCCCTTCCCTCTTACTGAAGATTCAGCGAAGAATACAATCCTGCACACCCAGAGAGACATGGCTTTGCTTTGCATTGTTTTCTCTGCAAGTTTCTAATGAATAACACCTCCCTTTCCAAGTCATAATGCTCTCATTCTTCTTGCATATATCATCTATGGCTATTTTCTCTAGATATATATATTCAGAAGAGAAGTAGCTGACTCATGGGGAATACCTGTACCTACTTTTCTAAGTATTGACAGATTGCTTTCCAGAATGGTTGCTCCAATTTACATTCCCACCAGCAGTGTGTAAAGATTCCCATTTCCACACATCTGTGCCAACAGTGGTACCATCTGACTTTTTTATTTCTATCAATCTGGTGGATGTAAAATGGAATCTCACTGTGGCTTGAATTTATTCCTCTCTGATTACTTGTGATGTTGGGGATCTCTTCATGAACATGTAAGGTAATTTGGGTTTCCCCTTCTGTGAATTGCCTATTCATATTCTTTGCCATTTCCTGTCTTTTTCCTGTTGACTTGCAAGAATTGCTTAATTATTCTAGCTATTAATCCCTTGTCAGTTTTAAATGTTGTAATTATCTTCTCCCAGTCTGTTGCCCATCTGTTACCTTTATCTACAGTGCCCTTCTTTGAACAGAAATTTTTAATTGTATGTAGTCAAAATCATCCATTTTTTTTTCCTATTGTACTTTGTATTGAGGGACTGCTCAAGAAATCATTTCCTACCCCAAAGTCACCAAGTTGTTCTCCAACATTTTCTCACTACTTTACAGTTTATCTTTATACTCAAGTATTTAATCCATTAGAAATTTAATCAGATTTCATTTTTCTCCATTTAGTATTCCAGTTTCCCCAATACTGTAGTCTAAAAATCCATCCTTCTTCTAATGATTTAGAAACATCAATCAATTATAAAAGAGACATCATATAGCTTATAATCCAACCTGAGAGAGACTTGAAAATGAAAGAGGACATAATATTTTTGCTTGGCCAACAGCCATAAAGTAGGACTTTCCTGGGCAAATTTGAATATGTAGTTACTTTAATTTTATACAGTGCTCCCTATGGAACTATTGATGGCCTTTCAAATCTATTCATTGTTCTATTTGTTTGGTCGCATGACAATTGGTATTATTTTCTTATTATGGTTATGTCTTAACAAAAGATAGAGCAACTATTCCTTTTTACTCTCCTTTCCCCAAACTGTCATTTACTCATGATCTTTTATTTTTCAATATACATTTTAGACCCAGTATTTTAAATTTCTTTGCTGAAGCGTTGATTGGAATTCCAGGTACTTTTATTTAATTTGAAAAAAAAAATGACATTTTAAAAATGTTAAACTGCCCTGTCCACAAACATGGTTTATCCCTCTAGTCATCAAAATTTTTTGTATGCCTTTTGAGAAACATGCAATTTTTGCCAAAAGCATTTTGAATATTTTCATTAGGTTAATATGTGTTTGTTGGTATATTGTGAATGACTAATGCATTTTAGTTATTTAGTACTGGTAGGAAGAATACTATTGATTATGTGTAAGACAATCTTTTATCCAGAACTACTCATTAGTTTTACACCAGATAGCCCACCTGATGATTGTGTTAGTTTCCATAAATGATCATATCATATGCAACTCTTTCCCATCCAATATTAATAAACATTGGTTATTTTCTTTTGCTTTATTATATTGGCCATATTCTCTAGTACCAGTTTAACAAGTGGTGGTGATATAACACTCTCTTGTTTTATATGGAATGTATCTAAAGTTTCCTCTTTAAATAAGATATTTTCTGGAGGTATAAACAGGAATTTAATTTTATCCAATTTCTCACATCTATTAATATGAGTATATGAACTGCCTACTTAGTAAATTAATGTGCTGAATTACATTGCTAAATTTTTGCAAGTGAAACTTTCTTGGCATTAGTGAGGTAAATCCTACTTGTGGTAGTTAGATTCAGTTGTCAACTTGGCCAGGTGAAGGTACCTAGTTCTGTTGCTGTGGACATGAGCCAATGGTATGTGACCCTCCTCTGTTGCTGATTACATCTGCAGTTGGCTAAGAGGCATGTCTGATGTAATGAATGATGTTTAATTTAATTGGCTGGTGTTTAAATGAGAGAGCCGAATGTAGCACAGCCCAAGCAGCTCAGCATACCTCATCTCAGCACTCCAGCCCAGGCCTTTGGAGATGCAGAAAGAAATCACCCAGGGAAAGTTGTTGGAACCCAGAGGCCTGGAGAGAAGCCCAACAGAAATCACCCTGTGCCATTCCACATAAGAAAGAAGCTCAGTTGAAAGTTAGCTGCCTTTTCTCTGAAGAACTAGTGAAATAAATCCCCTTTTATTAAAAACCAATCCATCTCTGGTGTGTTGCATTCCAGCAGCTAGCAAACTAGAACACTACTTAATCATGATTCACTGTTTGTTTGTTTAACAATTTTGTTCTTTGCAATCTAATGATTTATTTCAATTTTCACATGTATTTTTATAAATAATATTGGCCTATAATTTTCTTTACAGAAGCCATTTTTATTCAGCTCAAAACTAATATTATACTAGTGGCAGAAAATGACCTGGGCAACTTGACACTTTTTATTCTTTTATTGTCTAGGAAAACTTGTATAAGAAAAGTATAATTTATTTCCTATGAATTTGTTTGTTTTTTTAAATAAACCACTTGAAAACAATTTGGGCCTGGGCTTTTGGTGTGAAGTGAGGTTAAAGGTAGGGACTGTTTTAATAACCATATAAGTTTCTTCTATAATTTTTGGACCTTTCAAATCTTCTCTTTCTATTTCTGCTGATTGAGGGATTATTTTCAGAAACTCGTCTATTCCATATATCTGTTTATCAGTTTATAGATCTTAATAATATTTACTATTTTTGTAATTTCCATTACATCTTCAATTATACATTACATCTATAGTAATATCACCCTTTTCATTCTGTACTTTGCTAATTTGTATCTTATTTCTCTTTTTCTTGATCAGTATTAACAAGGTTACCACAGACCTGTATACCTTATTCATCTTTCTAAAGAATCCAAAATTATTTGCTTTTTTGTCCATCTATATATTGTTCCTTATTTTATAACTGTCTCCTTTTTTCTTTATTATTTCTTTCTTTCTCACTTGTCTTGAATAGTTTTATGCTACTGTTTTCTAACTTCTTCAGTTGTAAGCTTCTTTGATTTTTATTCTTATAGATGCAGTTAAACTCTAAATTCTCTTCTGAATATTGTTGTTCAATTTTTTAATGTTTTTGCTTCCTTTTATCTGTTTGAACTAACAGTTTCAAAGACTCTCCAACTCTAGCTATTGATCTGTCTTTATTCACCAAAGCTTTGCCAATTGTTGCTTTATGTATTTTGAACATGCATTGATATGTTAGAAGTAAATATGTTTATGATTGTTACATGTTCTTGATCTGCTAGTCCTATTACCAGTATATTACATCTATCTTTGTTCCTGAAGATTATTGTTTTAGCTTAATAATGCTGCCAGAATATAATATACCAAAAATAGGTTGGCTTTTATACAGGGAATTTATTAAGTTGCAAGTTTACAGTTCAAAGGCCATAAAAATATCCAACCTAAGGCATCCAGAGAAAGATACCTTGACTCAAGGAAGGCCGATGACATCCAGAACACCTCTGTCAGCTGGGAAGGAAGGTGGCTGGCATCTGCTAGTCCTTTGGCTTCTGGTTTCAGTTTCCCTGTGGGCATTTTCTTTCTGCATCTCAAAATGTCTCTGTCTGTGTCAGCTCTGAGCTTTCTCCAAAATGGCTCCCTCTTAAAGGACTCCAGTAAGCAGATTCAGACCTTGAATGGGGAGATACACCATCTCCAAGTAACCACCTAATCAAAAGGTCCCACCCTAAACAATAGGTTTGTCCCCACAAGATTGGATTAGGAAAAAGAATATGGCTTTTCTGGGGTGCATAACAGTTTCAAACCAGAACAATGATTTATCTCAATCTCCATTTTTTTTTTTTCAATTTTGAATTGCTATTCTGTCTTACTTCCAGTTATTTGGCTAGTATTAACTTTATGCCTTTATTTTTAACCTTCCTGTAAACTGTTGTCTATATAGTTATGTAGATAACATAGGGTGGATCATGTTTTTAATCTAATCTGAAAGGTGAGTGTAACACATTTATATTTATTGGAATGACTACTTTGTTAGAATTTCCATCTACTCAAGTGCTCTGCAGTTCCTAATTTTTCTCTTTTTTCTCTCTCAATGTATCTTTCATTAAATAGAGCAAACATTTTTCTGGCTACCTGGAAATTATGCATTCTATTTTCAATGTACTGAGGTTATGCCTAAATAATTGACACACACCTTCGTTAATTTTCTAGTACTTTAAAAGCTAATCAAAATCATTATATTTTGCTCAACCAGATAAATGTTTTGTCATACTGTCATGTACCTTTTATTTCCCTCTGCTCTACCTCAAGCCTTGTTATTATCATCTAAAACCTATAGTATAGATTATTCTATATATTTTTCCTTTTATTAAGAGGAGTAACAACTTTACTAAGTTAGTTGCTTACTTACCCTGAGTATCATAGTCTAGTAGTTTTTTACAATATCCATTTTCCCTCTTTCCTTAAGTGTTAGAGCTCCTAGCTTTTAATTGAGCACATAGCCACCCAAAACAAAGACTTAATTTCCCAACATCCCCTGAAATCATGTATGACCAGATGATAAAGTTCTGGCCAAAGATACATGAGAAATGACAGGTGGAATTTTCTGGAGCATGTTCTTAAAGAAAAGGTAAATGACCTTTCTTTTTTCTCTTCCTCCATCCAGATGCTTGAAACATGGACATGGTTGTGGTCCATTTTGGGAACACACAGTTTAAAAACACACAATATCAATATATAAGCATTTGGGATTTCTGGCAACCTCATAGAGCAAAACCTTCACATCAGCTCAGAAACATCTATCATCTGATCATCTTATGAGAGAGAAATAGCTCCTCTATTGTTATTCATTTGCTATTGCTGCAATAACAAATTATCACAACTTAGGGGTTAAAAGACATGCACATTTATTATCTTAACATTTCTGGAGGTCAGAAGTCCCAAAATCAAGGTATTGGCAAGTTTATATGTCTTCTGGAGGTCTCAGGAAAGAATCTGCTTACTTCCTTACTTTTTCCAACTTGTAGAGATTACCTGTATTCCTTGGGTCATGGTGCCTTCCTGTATTTCCAACTCTGTTTCCTTCGTCATGTCTCCATCTCTGAATGACTTTGCAGCACCGCTCTCTCTTTTTTTTTTTTTTTTTTTACAGTGGTGACAGTGGGTATCCTTATCTTAGAGGGAAAATTGTCAGTCTTTCACCATTCAATATGATGTTAGCTGTGGGTTTTTCCATATATATCCTTTATAATATTAAGGATGCTTCATTCTATTCCTAGTTTTCTGAATTTTATTTTTAAAAATAGGAAGGAGTTTTTGAAATTTTAAATTTCAAAATTCAAAATTTTAAAAATATTTTTATTGGGAAATCTTTACCCATGTACAGTCTACCCACAGTATGCAATCAATGTCTCACAGTATCATCACATAGTTGTATATCCATCACCATGATCATTACTTTGCATCACTCCAGAAAAAGAAATAAGAAGAAAAAAGAAAAAGGTCATACATCCAATACTCCTTGCCCCTCCCTCTCATTGACCACTAGTATTTCAATCTATTCCATTTTTACCCTTTATCCCCCCATTATTTATTTTTTATGCTTATTTTTTTACTCTTCTGTCCATATCCTGGATAAAAGGAGCATCAGACACAAAGTTTTCACAACACACAGTCACATTGCAAAGCCGTATAGTTATACAATTGTCTTCAAGAATCAAAAGTTACTGGAACACAGCTCAACAGTTTCAGGTACTTCCCTCTAGCTGCACCAATACACCATAAACTAAAAGGGGATATCTATATAAGTCATCAGAATAACCTTCAGGATAACCTCCCGACTCTGTTTGAAATCTCTCAGCCACTGAAACTTTATTTTGTCATTTCTCTCTTCCCCCTTTTAGTCAAGAAGGGCTTCTCAGTCCCATGATGCTGGGTCTCAGCTCATCCCAGGATTCCTGTCCCACGTTGCCAGGGAAATTTACACCCTTGGGAGTCATGTCCCATGTAGTGGGTGGAGGGCAGGGAGTTCACCTGCTGAGTTGGCTAAGAGAGAAAAGCCACATTTGAGCAATAAAAGAAGTTCTCTGGGGGTGGCTCTCAGGCATAATTATAAGCAGACTCAGCTTCTCCTTTGCAGGAATAAGTTTCATAGGGGCAAACCCCAAGATCAAGGGCTTAGCCTATTGAATTTGTTTGTCCTCATTGCTTGTGAGACTATCAGGAATTCCCCAGATGGGGAAGTTCTAATATTTTCTCCTTTTGCCTCAGTCCCCCAAAGGGATTTTGCAAATACTTTTTTATTCTCTGTCCAAGTTACTCTGGGATGTATCAGGGCAAACTTGTACAGACCAACAAGATCTCATGCCCTGTTCAAAATTCTATGTAATTATTGTGCTCAAATAAACTGACCATACAAATTAAGTTAATATAATGTGCCACCTAGAATATAAATCTAGCACCAAATAAACATCCCTTCCTTTGGTCTCACACAGAAGTTGAAGTTTTAAAATATGGACCATATCACCTTTACCCTGTATTATGATTTACTTTAATCCTATCCAGATCAGCTTCATTCATATCTTTAGACAAAGTCTGACCACTTTTTCAACTTTTTAAACAGTTGCTGCATGGGGCACTGCTGACGTTCATAGCTTCCCTGTTCTAACTCAGAGTCTCAGGTGTCATACAAATACCCAAAGTTTCAGGGAACTACGAGGTTATACACAAATAGTTCAGTATCTCAGAATTTAGAAATAATAGTTACAACTCCTGAATATATGTGACTTCTGTAAGAGCTTACAATATAGGATGCTTTCCAATAGACCCCAGCCTGATCACCCATGCTCCCTATTTCAATTCACTGAGCTTGTACATTACAGTTAGTACATATGAATGAGGCATGATAATATTTGTTTATTCCATTTCATTCAATATACAGTCCTTCAGGTTCATTCACCTAGTTGCATGCCTCACAACTTCATTCCTTCCTGCAGCTGCTCGGTAGTCCATTGTATATATACACCACATTTTCCACTTCCATCCCTAAGTTGTTGTACTTTTAGGCTACCTCCATTCATTGAGAATCATGAACACTGCCACCACAAACACCACAGTGCAAATGTCCATTCGTGTCCCCACTCTCAGTTCCTCCAGGTATATACCTAGTAAATGGGTGGCAGGATCATATGACAACCCCACCCCTAGCCTCCTGTGGAACCACCACACTGCCTTCCATGGGACTGCACCTCTCAGCTTCCCTACCGACAGTGAGTAGGTATATCTCTTTCTTCACATTTTCTCTAGCACTCATTCCTCTCTTTCGTTTTTAATTTTATTCATACATCATACAATCCATTTTAAGTAAATAGCCATGCCTTCACCACCATAATCTATATGAAGATATTTCTTTTCTTCCACAAAGAATCCATACCCCTCACCCATAACCCCCACTTGTTGACATTTATTTTTGGCATAACCTGCTTCTCTCTTAAAGGAACCTTGCAATTACATTTGGCCAACCTAAGTTGTCCAGAAAATTCTCCCTATTTAAGACCCTTAACTTCATCACAACTGCAAAGTTCCCTTTGCGATGTAAGGTAACGTTTTCAGAGGTTCCAGGGATTAGAATGTGACATCTTTGGTGACTCATTACTCTGTCTACTACTTCTTGTTTAAACTACTATTGCTTTGGGTCAACTTTACACATAGCTGGTTCTAAATTCTAATAAATATTTCTTTATTTTCCAAGTTCTATTAGTTCTTGCTTATTATCGCTTGCTTTTATTATTTTTATTACTTCTTTTCTTGTTGACAATTCTTCCAAGAGTGCTATCAAAATAAAAGTTTGTTTGGCAAATCTTTATTTATATATATAGATATATACATATAAACTTATGCATATGTTCATGTGTGTATAAACTGTAAACGCTCTCTGCTTCCATAATTCCCAAACAAGAATTACCTGAAGCATCCTTTCTTCATTTCAGCACCCCCTCCACAGAGCCAATCATGAATGACATTATTAAAGTAAACTGTCTCATACATATTTCTATTTTATGGGCCTAAAACAGCCCCTAGACACAATATTCACTCATTAAAAATTTGCTGAATGAAGCACTGAATTGATCTTTACACGACAGCCAAGGCAAAAAAAGGGAAAAGCATCCAGGTTACAGGATACGGAGAGGGATCTTGAGAAAAGTCCAATAACTACATAAATTTTTATATCTTGACTTCCAAAAATATCCAAAATCTATAAAAAATAGGCTTGATACAAATGTATAAATATCTATAACATTTACTATACATATATCATGTGTATATGTGCCATATGTCCTATGCAGTATAGGAATTGTTTTGTTCACTTTTCAACCACACCCTCTTAATATATTTTTCAGGGTCCTTTTTAATATTTTTATTGAATATTTTCTCTAACAATCAGTGGCAGAGCAGTGGTATTGATAATGTAATATTGTGGTTAAGTGTACCGACTCTGGAATCAGAATAGTCTTTTTACTTGTGTTACCTTAGGTAAATTATAGAATGTTTCTGTCCCTCAGTTTTCTCATCTATGAAATGGGATGATGATGATAATGGAGCTAATTCATAAGAACGATGCCTGGATTAAATGAGCACTAATAAAAGCACAAAGGTAGTTCCTGGCAAGTAGTAAGCTCCATATTTTTTAGTTACTATTTGAAACACTAACATCTGTGGTTGGTTTTCATCAAGATTGAATAAATTAATTAAATCTTTTGCTTGCACTTTACTGTTAATTTTGCATGAGGAGCAGCAAAATGAAATCCATCCCATCCCAAGGGAGACAGTCACAGACTATCAGATTTAAATGATATCTGCAATTACCCTTTCCCCATGCTTTTATGTTCTTTGAGCAGTCATCCATTCCACTTCCCGGTTGAAGCAGAAAGGACAGGATTGGATTAACACTTCCTGCACTTTTCTTTACTTTTTCCCCTGCAGGGAGATGCTCTGCCTTTTAGTGTTGGTATATTTAGTTAGGAATAATGATTCTAGGAACAGGAAACTGAATTTGGCTTTGAGTCAAAACCAAATTATCCAATCCAGATTTATTAGGGGGAAAAGAGCTGATATTTTGACTCCTGACTCCAGTAACTATCTGAAACATATATGAGGAAGGAGTGTGATTGGTACGTCAAAGATAGTGATTACGTGTTTGTGTTTCAGGCAAAATTCGGGATTCCCAACTTAAAAATTTGAATTTGAATTTAAATTTAAATTTAACTGGGCTGCCCATTTTTTTGTTTTGTTTTGTTGACTAAATCTAGCAAGTCTAATCAGAAATCCAAGTAATCATCTTAACCAATTCCCTCATTTTATGATGAGGAAATTGTAAAATAGATGATGAAACAGGGGCTCCCATATCTTGTGAAGAGGACCCAAGCCTCAAACCCAGCTTTTATGATTTCTTTTCTTAAGGGAAATAGAAAAGCATCCGGAGTATTTAGGTAAAAGGACAAGTGAAAATGAAGGAAACTCCTCTGATTTCTAACTCTCTGACCTCATCACATAAAAATATCATTCTTAAATTTGGAATCTAGCTTCCTAGTCATTTGGGAAGCCCTATACTACAATACCTTTTCTCGTTGTTTCTAAAATCATTAACCCATTAATTAAGATCATGTAGGCCTGCGCTGGAAAAGCCTATTGAATTGCTTTTTTCTGTTCTACGATAAACAACAACACAGAGGCAGGTTGGCGTTAATTATGTTAAAGTCTTAATTATGTTAAAGCCTTATTCATCTCTACTGATGTTAGCTCTAGAGGAATGTTTTATAACATCGAAATTTTATATTGTTTATTCCCTACTCTTTTTATCAGAAGCAGAAGCATCATAAAACTTTGCAACTTCCAAATGAACCACATTTCCATGTGCAAGTTTTCAGCTGTGGAAGTCACATCTCACACATAAACTGACTCTTATTTCCCCCTCAAACCAATTCAAATTTCAAAAAAAAAACAGGTATTTTTCCCTGGCTCCTTAAGTACAGGATGGTGAAGGTTATTTTAACAATTTCAAGGTATAAGAAGGACTCAATCTTCGTTGAACCTCTTCCCAAGCAGCTCAATTCACCTAAAATAAATTCCCACAGTGAACCCACTAAATCATTTTGTGTTTTGTTTTTACTTTTCTTTTTTTTCATCAAGAACACTTAATCAGTTACACCTTCAATAGGAAATAGACCATGATTAGGGACAGGGAGTAAGTCTCCCTTGTTCCTGTATCCTCAAGACTTGGCGTTTTCATCAAAATGTTATCATAATCTGCTCCATAGGCAAGCTATTTTTGCCTATGTCTGCCTCACCTACTGGACTGAGAGTTCCTTGAGAGCGGAGCATGTGTTGTACCCTTATACACACAGTAGTTATGAATTAATACCATTTGTTTAGTATGTGACTGTTTACGGAGATAAATGATCACACTAGCTACCATTTACTGTGTTCAGGCAGTGTGTTCAGCGCCTTATCCCTGTATAACACAGCAATGCAGAGTGGAAAGAAACATTAACTCCAATTTTACAGTTTAAACAATGGAAACTTAACTGGAGAAGATAGTTACTAATACCTAGATGTTGGTAGACTGGGAATTTGAATCTAGACCTATTTGAATTCAGAGTTCCTTGTTTTCTTCCTCTAGATATAATGACCGAAGCTCTCCGATGTGACAAATGCATGCTCATGGTCCCTCTGTCCCTCCCTCGTTGTGTGCTCCACTGATTACTGAGGAATTTATAGGCAATACATGCCAGGAATGGGCAGTATAAGGTAACTGTCCCAATTTGAAGAAGAGACAGGTGAGGGACACTACCAGTCATCTCTATTTATCTGGCCTTCCACTGTTTTCCCCTCCCTTGGCACAGTAAGCCACGTAAAGAAAACCTGAGTGGCCACCTCAAATATCAGCCTTCTGTAACACATGGAGCTTTGCAGGAGGGGACAGGAACTTGAAGCCCAGTCCTGACACTATGATTTATTTGAATTAGGCCTCAGTTTCCCCAACTGTGAAGCCAGGGGATTGAACCAGATGATCTCAAGGTAACTTCTAGCTGCATCTTCCTGTGAGCCACTGGAATATGACTTTCTGAGAATAAAGGAACCCTAACACCTGCACACGGTATGATCTCAGTGATAAATATTTGGCGAAATAATGAATGAACAAATTTTAAGAAATAACACTTGCTTCAGTTTCTAGAAATCGGAAATAAGGTGTTTCTTTACCACAAGACATGAATGAGGATGCAAACTCACTGTTTGCAAGGCTGGCGCTTCTGAGCTTTCCAACACACTTCCATCTGGCCCTGATTTTCCATTTTCCCCATTTGGAACAACTTTTCCCATCCATTGGAATCCTTCCCTTTCTTATGTTTACAAAACAGATGATTTATGGATTTTACGTAATTCATCCTAAACATAGACCAACTCAAACCGAGCCCAAACACTGCTCACCACAGCATGGAGCGGTGCCTTGGATGTATGAAAACATGGTTCTTATTTGAAAACCTAGTGGTGAACCTCAACCTGACCATATTTCTAATAACGATAATTTTGCCTTATGAGTTTGTCTTGCACGCATGTGTTTAAATTCCTAAGCAGAGTCTAGTGTTTGGCGCATTACCATCTGGTCATTCAGGTGAACGCAGGAAAATGAGTTTTTTAGCACAGTTCTGACTTTCTATTTACCCGTCTTACTTAATTCAAATGTCAACTTTCAGGGTGGTGTCCCTTAGATGCAAAGATTTTATTGATTCCTTATAGGCATTTTGAAACTTGGTTGGGTGTTTCTGGGTTTTTTGCTTTTTGTTTTTGGCAAGGTCGTGGGAGGCAGAGTAGGGAAGATTGAGTGGAAATTTAATTATTTACAAATGAGGCCTAAGATATGAATTTAATGGAAACCACAAGAGTCATTAAGTAACAACCTTTTCTTTTGTGTGGTCCTGAGAAAAATGAAAAGATTCCGGATTTTTCTCTAGTGCTCTCCCACCTTCACTGTATAAGCACATATTTATGTAACATGAATTCCAGGCACTTTTCTCAGTACCTTGTCTATATACTGATTCATTTAAAACTTATAATGCTTTTTTATCAGCCTCATATTATTACAAAGAAATAAAAGCCCAAAGAAGATAAATAATTTGCCTAAACTTATTTAGCTCATAGGAGTGCCACAAATCAGATTTGAACAGGCTGGTCTGCAGTCATGCTCATAATGGCTGAACCACACTGCCTCTGAAGCAACCATTGTCGATTATTTTAGTGGCCTCTTAACTGTTCTCCCTGCCTCCCTTCTTATACCCCACATTCTGATCCATCCTTCACCAGAGAGATCTGTCTAAAGATCAACCTGGGCACAAGTCACTCCCCTGTGGCTCTCAGCCATCATCCCAAATCAAGGGCTACATCCTCTCCCTGCATCTGTGGGGCTCTACAATTTGTCCCAACCTCCCTTTTCAACATCATTTCCTAACATCTCTCCCTTCACAAATCTCATGCTCTGGCTAAACTTAAGCACTTGCCATTTCCAAAGCATGGCTTTGATTTTCCTGTCTCGATAGCCCACGCTTCGCACTTCAACTAGAAAATCTTTCCCAATACTGGGACTAGAACAACTCTCACTTGCTTTCAAATGTGTAAGAAATTACTTGTTCTCCCTGCTCCTTACACTAGAGTCTCAATCTTGTGTTCAAGGACTCTTTTTGAGTGCTAAAAATTTTGGAGATACACTAGAAAGGGACTAAAACACTTTTTTAAACCCCTGAAAAAGGGATGGATTAACAGCACAGTCACTTCTGAGGATAGGCGGTGTCTCTTAATGTTTAAAAATCATCCAGAGTTATAGAACTATTTTCATTTGCCAGCCTTGTGTCATTTACTGAAGACATTTATTGTAGGATCTGATAGTGTTTTCTTAAATATTTGAAAGACACGGTTCTTACGTATTTTAGAAAACATCTCAGAAAGCAAGCATGGGCTTGATTATACCATGTCTCTTTCCTCTGACTGTCAGCAAGTTACTTTCTCCTTGTCCTCTTATCTCAGAATAGATGTCAGAATCAGATGTGGATACTCAATTGCACCAAAATTTAATTTAATACATGGCTCACATTTCATCAGCCCCTCTGAGAAGACACATCAGCAAACAAGTTGAGAAATATTGCACTTGAGTATTCACTATCTGAGAGTGCATAATAACACTATATAATAACACTATAGGTAAATATTAAATTTATTTCTGTTGGCAGAAGACTTTGCATTAATAGATAGAAACAAAAGGCCAGAAAGTGCTGGAAGTTTGGAGGACGTATTACAGGGTAATTGTAATCTAGGAGTTTTTTTGAGAAATGTTTTTATGCATTTCCAACTTTTCTCTGATAATCAGGCTTTACTTTTAGAATCAGGAGAAAAAAGAAATTCTCATTGAATAGAATCCTTAGCAACCATTCTTTGAGGTCCCTCCTTATAAGGTTTCAGATAGATATGCCATCCCCAGAAAGCCCCAATCTTGCCTTCCTCCTTGGTCATTCATCTTCTTCTTAAGCATCATTTATATTTATCAGGCCAGTGTCATCAGGCCAGTCAAATAAATTGCCTATATTAATTAATGGAAGTTAATGTGTTAATAAGATTAAACGCTCCCAACCACAACCCAACCACAACCACAACCCCAATGAATATATTTGAATTTCCATCATGCCTTCAAAAACCACCCCTTAAAATTAAACTCTTTAACCCTGGTCACTAGCCAGTGGGGCTGTAAGTGCAGGTGACACAAGGCCAGCCTCATGTTCACCAAAGGGAATTCCATCATTGATTCAGTAACCCTACTCTGGGCTGCACTAAATAATTAGTCTAATCATATCAAAATGGAAAACCACAGCACCAAGCCACGTAATGAAGTCCTACTTTATTCCTGCACCTCTCTCCCCACCACCTTTCCGACTGACTCACTCTCAATCCTGGAAGAGTAAAGAGGCCTCAGAGAGATGATTGGAGCAAATGCTGAATGCTTTACTCTGCTGGGACACAATACACTGTAATCCTTAAGGACTCCGTATTCAACCAGACCTTATGTTTTATGTTTTCTTTTGTGTTGTTTTACTCAGCACATCTTAAATTTCAAGTAGACTTGCCACATGGCTGTTCCTTTTGCTATACCTGTTTGATGCCTTCCAGAGTTCATAAACTTTACAATCCACTGTGGGTGGAGCAAGTATAATCTCTGACAGCAAACAGCAAGCACCAAATAATAATTCAGTTACTTTCAAGCCTCTCAGGCATCCTCCCAGCTCCAGAAAGATTGTAAAAATTGCTTTAGAGGGGAAAAAAAGATAAAATACCAACTAATTTCCCATTGGATCTGCAAGATGGGTGGGGAAAGATACTATGTTTTGCAATTAAATCTATGGTTAAAGTAAATTTGTGCCAGAGGTTGGGTTAGAACTAATACTTCAGAAACCTGAGCCAAGGTTATTTCCACCACACTAACGATTCTCAACCTCGGATGCACATTGGAATCACCTAAAAGCATTAATAATTACTGATGCCCAGTCATATGCCAAAAGATTCTGATTTCATTGGACTAGGGTATGGCCTGTGCATCAAAACTTTTAAAAGATCCCCAGGTGATTCTAATGTGCATTCAAGCTTGTGAGCCACCGAGCACAGTATGCTGTTGCTTCTAATGACTGACTCCTAGATTCCAACCAGCTAGATTCCATCACAGTGCACACAGGAGGAGATGGCACCCACATTGTCCAACCCAGCCGCCCTTTCTAAACCCTACTTACATGCATAAACATATAGCATAATGAAGTGCTTATTTAACTGACGGCTGCTGTCTCTATTTAAAGCAGGATTCCCTAAATATTTTCTTAAACAGCTAGATACTTAATATTTTAGACTGGAGGCCATACATTTTCTGTAGCACTACTTAACTCTGCCAATATAGCAAGAAAAAAAAAACAAAGAAAATATGTAACTGAGGGAAGTCATTTTCCAATAAAACTTTATAAAAAGCTTATAGCTTGCTGGCCCCTGATTTAGGATCTCTAAGGCATATATACTAGTTACTACTTATTTTTAACTACAATGATTCTGATATTAGTGTTTTTCACAATTCTTATAGAGTTGTCAGAGTGAATTTGCCTGCCAGAGGGAAAGACTGTTGCTATAGAATGCTTCTCCTCTGCACCTTTTCACAGGAGAGGCTATGACTGCTCCCCAAGAATACATATGCACACATGATCATTACCTCCTTATATCCCAGTAGGGCGTTTCTCTCCCTCTGGAGCTTCCAGCTCTTTCTCTGTACCTATATTATTCATTCATCACTTACCACACCATTATTTTACATGCTATATTTCCCTTTATAGATAATGAATAGCTCAAGGATAATTGCCATAATTAATACTACAAAAAATCATTATTGCTATTATTTGAATACATATGGTGCATCGCAGTTTACAAACACTTCACATCCATTAGGCCCCCTGATTAGAATACCCATCTGGGAGATGAGTGGCATCATGATGACCATCATCTGTATGTTACAATGAGAAAACTGAGACTCAACAAGGTTACTGTATGTTAAGAGACAGAGTCTAGTTGAACACAGATCCTGCAAGAAAGTGTGTTTCATGGGAGGAAAAAAAAGCTGCATATGGATTCAGACAGAGCTATATTCAAATTCACTCGGTAGTTTTGTAATCTCGAGCACGTCATTTATCCTCTCAGAATTTGTGTTTCTTTGACCATAAAAATATGGATAACAATCAGTATGTTCAGGGTTATTTGAGAATTAGAGTTAAAATGATCCATGCTCCTGGCATTACTAAGTGCTCAATAATGGAAGCTACCACTGCTACTACAGTGTTGTTGTTTATTTATCTGGGGTTCTTTCCATTTTGCACATGCTTCTGTTTGCTGTTACATGCCTCATTGTGTTTGGTACAGGGTGTTTAATTTAATAGGTGCTCAACTAATGCTGAATGAATTGAATCAAATAATTAGTGAATTGATGGATTATATAAGTCAGTATCTTAAAGTTCCTTCTACCCTAAGCCTTTTAGAAGTAACAATAATGCAAATATTCTTCTAAAAATGATAAACTATAAAAAAATTTCCTCCCCAACTCAAAGTGACTCTCCTTAGCCAACTGTATATGCCCTTAAACACTTTTATTAACTGGTTATAGCAAGAGAACCAAACTCCCAGTTTATTTTTTTCTTTCTTATGGACTCATTTAGTACTAAAAGGGCAAGAAAATGAGCATGTTCCAGTAGCCTTGATTCTTGAAGACAATTGTGTAGAGATATAGCTTTTACAATGTGACTGTGTGATTGTGAAAACCTTGTGACTGATGCTTCTTTTTTCCAGGGTATGGACAGATAAGTAAAAATAAGGATACAAGTAAATGAATAATGGGGAAGATAAAGGGTAAAAAATCGAGTAGATTGAAATGCCAGTGGTAAATAAGAGAGAGAGGGGTATGGAGTTTGGGACGTATGAGTTCTTTCTTCTTTCTCTTTATTTCTTTTTCTGAAGTGATGCAAGTGTTCTAAAATATGATCATACTGATGAATGCACAACTACGTGATGACATTGTGAATAGTTGATTGTATACTATGTATGGATTATATGTGTGTGAAGATTTCTCAATAAAAATAAATTTTTAAATAGGTAGCAAAAGCAAAGTTAATAGTATTTTCTGGCTTACTAGATGCTCAACTTTTGCTAAGTCATCAGTAAAATGATAAAACTTTTCTTGGAATAAACCCCAAAACTCCCCCTGAGAGCTCTATACAGGATCAAGAGTTCAACCTGAGAGCCTAATTTTTAGACACCTCATTCAAGCTCCTCATTTATCTTCCATCTGCTCCACTGTGAAATCAGTGAATTGATTAAGATGTACCGAGCACCAATTATTTATCAGACTGGTACTAAGGTAATGAAAGAATCAGAAGATATGATCTATGAACTCAAGCACATTATGATCAGATGAACTAGAACAGACGTACAATTCTGAAACAGACTCAAAACTATGCTATAGAATATTAGCTTCAAAGTCAAGAGAGAGACAGAGAAAGAGAGCAGGAAAGGCAATCCGTGCTTTAAAGGGGCAGAGAACTTGGCAAAACTGAGTTCTGATGTTGGATGGAAGGCAGAATTTGTGAGTAAAGAGCTTGGATATTGAACTGATTTCCAAGCTAAGTGTGGAAAATGCAAGCCAGTTTCTCCTTGCCACTTATAGTAAAATTCTAGAAGAAAAGGATAAGCTGAGAACTGAACCCCAGGTCACAGAGAAGTTTCAGGCTCTCAGGGGAAGTTTTGGGGTTTATTCCAAGAAAAGTTTTATCATTTTACTGATGACTTAGCAAAAGTTGAGCATCTAATAAGCCAGAAAATACTATTAACTTTGCTTTTGTTACCTATTTAAAAATTTATTTTTATTGAGAAATCTTTACACACATATAATCCATGCATAGTATACAATCAACTAATTGATTGTTCAGAAAATTCTGAATTTCTGGAAAGCAAGTCCCCAGAGAGCAGTGAGGGTTTAACTGAACATGGAACAGTTCAGTAATTTCTATGGAAGTCAGAATTGAAAATGTGGTTATCCAGGAAGGAGTTATGGAAAGTTCTTTGTCTGATTTGGACCCCTGTGTACTACCTGTGTAACCAACATATTTGTGTGTGTGTGTGTGTGTGTGTGTGTGTGTGTATATGTGTGTGTGTGTGTGTATGAATGGAACCACTTCCAGCCGAGAATAAAAGGGACAGAAAAGGGACAGACTGAAAGAAAAGTTACTTCAAGGGCAGAACCACAGAGGTTGATGTATGGACTGATGATATCATCTCAGGTTAAAAGAATGGGCCCACTCATGTGTGTGGAAAGGGTGAATCTTCCCTGGCACTTGGAGAGAGCGGGACTTTGCTCCACTGAACTGAAAGAGTGCTAACACTCCAGTGTTCTCAGGGTTGCAGCTTTCCCCTGGGTTGTGCAGAGAGTCTGGCCACCACCTCAGTTTTCTCAAAAGATAAAGTTTATTCCCCAGGGATTGAGGAGAGTCTTGCAACCACCCCAGCGTTCTGCAAGAGTTGAGTTTCTGCCTCAGGGATTGCAGAGAGTCTGGCCATCACTCCAATGCTTGGAGAGGGCACAACTTTCACCTCAGTGTTTGGGGACAGTATGACCACTGTTCAAGCACTTAGAAAGGTTGGAGTCACCACTCCATCAAGGCTGAAGGACAAAACAACATTCCATAGATAATTCTCAGACCTCTACATAAGCCATGTATACCCTACATGGTTTCAGAATTGTTTGGGATCTGTGAACCCTATTTTCTTTGCAGTTCCTCCTTATGGGAATGGAATGTTTTTCCTATGTCTGCCCCTCAATTGTATATTGGAATCAGATAATTTGTTCTCTAATTTCACAGGTCTATAGATAGAGGGGAATTTTGCCCCAGGACAAACCAATTTTGATAAGACTTTGTATTAGCATTGCATCTGAAATGACTTAAGGGTGTTTTTTCTGTTTGCTTGTTTGTTTTTTTTTGTTTTTTTTTTTTTTTTTTTTTGCATGGGCAGGCACTGGGAATCAAATCTGGGTCTCCAGTATGGCAGGCAAGAATTCTGCCACTGAGCTACCATTGCACCACCCCACTTAAGGCTTTTGATGGAATGGTTTTATTTTGTATACAGAAAGGACACGTCTTTTGGGTGGAAGATAGCAATCTGAAGCTATATGCATCCCATAAAAACACATTCTTAAATTTAATCCATACCTATTTGTGTGGATCAGTTTTTAAGTAGGATCTTTTGATGAAGTTATTTTAGTTAAAGTGTGAGCCATCTCAATCAGGATAGATCTTAATCGTCTAACTGAAGGCCTTTATAAGAGAATGGAATTCACGCACACAGAGGGAAAGCCACAGAAGCAAGAAGCTAAAATCAACAAAACCCAGGAAGAGAAGGAAGAGGTTGGGAGATGCCACCATGTTCTTAGCATGTGGCAGAGGAGTCAAGCATCACCAGTAGACAGTTTTCAAGATGAAAGCACTGCCATGGTGATGCTTTGATTTGGACATTTTAAAGGCCTCGAAACTGGAAGCTAACAATTTTCCTTTATTTACGCCAACTCATTTCATGGGATTTTCTTGGAGCAGCCTAAGAACTAAAACACCTCCAATAAGCATAAAAGGTCTTTAAAAAGGTATTAAGGGTATGTCGAAGGAACAAGGAAGGAATTGCCAGATCATTCTACCAGACTGGGTTGCCATCTGTCTCAGTTTGCTAAGGCTTCTGCAGTGCAATACACTTGAGATGGATTGGCCTTTTTTTGTTTTGTTTTTTTTTTGCATGGGCAGGCACCGGCAGTTGAACCTGGGTCTCCGGCATGGCAGCCAAGAACTCTGTCTGCTAAGCCACCATGGCCAGCTCTTGATTGACTTTTATAAAGGGGACTTATTTAGTTAAAAATTTACTAATTTGGGAAGGCACACGGCAACATCTGCTGGCCCTTTCTCCCAGCTTCTGAGTTCAAACAGGGTATGTTCTTTCTGCATCTCCACATGTCTGGGTCTGAGCTGCTGAGCTCTCTTCCAACCTCTCACTTCTAAGCATCCAGCTAATTAAATTGACCATCACTCACTGTGGAAGCCTCTACTCTTAGTTGACATCTTAGTCTATTTGGCCATAGATGATTTCACAGCTGATGGTTTAAGACCCACAGGAACAGAACAACTGGGTACCATCACCTGGCTAAGTTGACACCTATACCTAACTATTACACTGACCCATTTAAGGATCAAAATAAAACTCTAGCTCATCCCAGGCCCCCAAAGTTTTAGCAAGGGTCTCTGTGGTACAGCTTGGCCTTTCAAATCAGCAAATATACAAGACATAGCTCTATGAATGGATTCTAGAGTGTTTAACTAAAAGAGGTCTTTGCCTTTTGAAGCACAGTCTTATTAAAGAGGAATTAAACTTTGTTTATATGGTCCCAGAGAACAGAACTGGAACTCTAGGTGAAAGTTTCAAAGTTAAATTTGTCCCCAAATAATAAGGTTTTAAAATTGTTGTTCAGAGCTTGAATAGACTGCTTTGCTCTTAAAGAGGGAATGAAGCAGAGGAATACTGTCCACTTCTTGTAGGTGCTGTCTGAGACATTGCAGCTAGATGGTCTCTATGGTCCATTCAACCCTTTACTCAGTAACTTGTGGGTGAATTTTATACACTCCACTTTCTCTCATTCTCTCCCAATGTCACTTGAACATTAGTGCATGAGATGTATGTGGACTAAGTAGTATACAACTTGATCATTGTCTCTGAAGACACAATTGCAGTGAAAATGGTGTGTTGGGCAAAGGTATCTGTTATGCCTTTAACACCCCCAAGGGAATACATTCTACAGCTCACATTTTACATCTTCACTTGGAATATTCAGAAGTCACTAGAAAGATAATAGTTCATATTTATTGAGTTATTACCATATAAGTGTGAATATGATTAAGTATTTCTTTGTAGTAAATAATTTAATCCTCTTAGGGGAGATAGCATTTGAGCAAGTGCTTAAAAAATAAACAAGACACTGACAAGTCAATATAGTGAGCACATAAAAAAAAAAAAAAAATACCTGCATTTACAAGCCAAAGAAGCAGAATAGATCTGGGTAAAGCAGAGGAACGTCCTAATAATGTCCTCAAATTCTCTATTGTGCTAGAGATTTCTGGTTCAATATTGATCAGATTAAAGGTTATGTCTGCAGACATGAAAGATGTAGATTTAGAAAACTCCTTGTAGTAAACATTTATTGGCATGCCACTCCAGGGAGAATCCAATTACCAGATTCCTTTAAAGGTATTGAGTGCGGAGAGACACTTGGAGAGCTTGGTATTAAGTATTGTGTTCCATTCTGGAGCTAGTAAACCTTTAAGGATAGATTTACATATTTTGTTGTGGTGGCTGAGCATAAGATAAAAAAATTGTGCCAAGCAGTTTGGCAAGATTCTCTACAATTTATAAACGCTCATATCTAAGGATCACAACTAACTTCAAATCACAGACTCCTAAGAAAGAGTTTGTGCTCTAATAGCAAGGAAGAAAAGTAAAGACATGGGGACAGAAGCCAGGGAATCCTGGTTACAAGTCCAAGTTTTGTCACCTGTGTGTTGGCAGCACTTGGAAAACAATTTCAAATCCTCACGTTCAGCAAGATTTTTGTGATGTGAAGCTTTGATCCCCCTTCAAGGAAGAACTTATGGCCTCAGCTGCTGGGATTGCTGTCACAGAGAGCGTTTGGGCATCACCTCAGAGACAGAACTGGCTTGCTAAAGGTCCTGAAGAGACTCAACCCAAACTGATGGGGTCTGGACTGTAAAGAGACCAGACCTTTTCAGTCAAAATGGGGCAACTCTGAGAACCATTTTCCTGAAGAGCTCCTCATGGTGTCAGTGGGGGGTATAGTCAACTGAATGCCCACAAAGCAGCTCCTCTTCTCCCTCTGCTCACTTCTGCTTCTGCCCCTCTTTCCTACAGCTGTTGATCCCAAAGACACTCCCTACTAGACACCCTCCATGCTGATCTCTGTATCAGGGTCTGCTTCCCAGAGAACCCAATCTTGGACAGGTCTCTAGTCACAGAGCACAGCCTTATTTGTATCTTCTTTCAGTGAAACAGATGTCATATTTCTATAGAATAACCCTTGAACAAATTGGCTCACCGCTTTGGACCTCAGTTTCCCCATCTGTAAAATGGAGGCATGGGTTGTAAGGGTTTGTTTATCTCTGTGTCCATATATTATATAGGATTTGCATATTGGCCAGTGAAGCAGGAAAGCCCTTCATGGTGTGAATCAAGAACTGAAAAAATTCACCTCAAATGAAACCTACTTTCCCAATCTAGCACTCTGGTGCCTACAGCATCACATTTCCACCCCATGATTTAGACTGCAGATCTGTCAACTGCTGAAATATAAGGAAGTCCCTGTGAAATTTATAGACATGTCAGTTGTTTTCACAAGAACAGATTTTGGAGAAGGAAAGCAACAGGAAAAATAAATCATAAGAAAATTCTGGCCCCTGTGGAGGAGAAAAGGGTTTTAAATGCGGAAGACAAATTTCTCTGAATTCAAGTGTCTGCATGGAGGGGTGGGGGTGGGGCTAACTACATGAGTTAGAGTACTACATCTTTACTGCTCTTAAGTCTAGATCCATCCTCTTTTTTTCTATAATCAGAAGCCTCTAGTCTGAGAGAGGTATTGTGAAGCAAGCACTAGATTTCAAATCACAAGACCTGGTTGAATCGAAGGTGACTGCCTCAACTGGCTGTGTGACCCTGACCAATTCAGGTTCTCTGAGCTAAATTCCTCTTCTGTAAAATGGACATTGTATACATTGTTCTGCCTTCCTCCAAGGGATGCTCGGAGTAGTAAGTTACACATGAATATAAAAACATCCTCTATGCTGATCTCTGTATCAGGGTCTGCTTCCCGACGCAAATGCAACAACCCGCTAACTGACCTAACCACCTCCATCTTGCTTCCTGTTACTTTTCCACACAGCAGTCAATTTTTAATGAAATTCAGACCACATCACTCTCAAGCTCAGAACCATCTGGTATCTTCACCCAAAGCCTTTACTACAGCCTACCACACCCTCGTATGCTCTGGCCCCTTCCTACCTTTCTAGCATCCTATCACTAATACCACACTTGTTTCCTGTGCTCCAGCTGTACAAATCTTCTAGACAGTTCTCAAACAAGCAAAGCTCCTACGCATCTTGGGGCCTTCCTCCTTACTGTACCTTCCCCTAAATCTTCTCAAAACTGGCTTCTTCTCATCTTTCCTACTGCAGCTTACATTCTACCTCTTCACAAAGGTCTTTCCTTAACACTCAATTTAAATATGCACCATAACTCTATTCCATTACACCATTTGATTTTACATACATCAAAATACATTACTTATATGTTTGCTTCTTACCCATATAATCCCATAAGAATATAAGCTCCATGTTGGCCAGAACTGTGTTTTTTTGTTTACCACCAAATCCCCAGTACCCAAAATAGTGCCTTTCACAGGGTAAGAATACCATATAATTTTAATTGAACAAATGAGTGAATGAATAAATGAATATGGATTTTTTTTATTGATTTCTAAGGGTAAAGTTAGACCTCAGTGTGTAGAAGAAGCATCTAACTTTAGGTTAAAGCCAACTGGGAAAAAGTGTTGTATCCCTAACCAGAAACGGAAATGAGGAGGTGGCAGGCAGGAGTGCAAATGAGCTGCTGCAAAGGAGATCTCCCTTTTTATACTTAGTGGCATAGGCATCAAGATGCATAGAAGAAAAGAATCAGAGTTGTTTACTTGGGTCTTCCATGGAGATATTTCCAGGAATTGGAGAAATAAGAATTTTCAGGAGCTGGGAGGTTGCATTAATTATTTGGGGACAGGGGGTATATGTCCTAGATGGTGTGGTGAGTTACCTGGGTAAGCTCTAGGGTGACCAACCCACCCCAGTTTGCCTAAGACTGTCTCAGTTTTAAAACTAAAATTCCTGAGTCCCACCAAACCCCTCTGCCCTTGGCCAGTTGGTTTCCCTACATCAGAATTTTGTATCGTACTTTGTAAGTAAAAGTTTTCATTTTTATTATCTGTGGCTTTATTTCTCTATGGCTTTCCTCTGACTTTCATATATTTAAAAATTAGATGAAACAAATTTTGCACTGTGCAAAAAGTAAGATTGTTCAAAGGGGTCTATCAGGGGTGTCAGTGTAATTACAGCAAGAGAGGCCCAAGGGAAAAGTGATACATAAGGGAACAAAATTGGTGCTTAGCCTACACAGTCTCCTACCTTTGGCAAAGTTTGCAGATGTTACCAAGTAACTAGAGCAAATGAAGGGAGGGCGACAGGAGGAAAAGGGTAAATGATTTAAATTTAAAAAGCACTTCAAACTGGTACTGGTGAAACTTCGCAGTCTCGATTTGTTTTTCCAGGGTTGGAGAAGGAATTTATGACAATTCATCCACCCTCTAACACCAAGCTCCCTTGCAGCAAAGTAACTCAGCTAAGAGACATCAACAAGACCACCTTATCTGTCCTGAGAACACCACTCTTCATTTAAGACTCAACTCAGCAGGAAATGTATTTGATACATTTCAACCTTATTTCCCAATTAGAAGTTATAATAAAATAGAAGTAGATGGATATGATATTTTGGTATCTGATCCTTTGCTATGTTCTTTTCCCCTCTTCTAGTCACTCTCAGAAACATCTAGGTCTTTTTCATTGACTATGCTGGGCACCTCATGTACGTGTTCAATCTAGAGAGTATCATCCTTTGGATCTGGGAGAGTTTTCTTTTCTTTTTTTTTTTTAAGTGCATGGTCAGGAAATCAAACCCGGGTCTCCCGCATGGAAGGCGAGCATTGTACCACTGAACCACCCGTGCATCCGATTTTTTTTAATTTATAGTTTGGATAACTTTTTTCCCACTCTTTATTCTGTCTTTCTTTTTGGAGCTCCTAGTAGGTGGATGTTGTAGCTTCTGGTTTGATCTATTTTTTTTTCTCCTCAATCAACTATCCCCTTCAGTTTTAAATCTAAATTCTAGATTTCTTTCTTTATTTATGTTCCATCTAGGCTTCAGACTTTTTATTACCATATTTTAAATTTTCCAGAAACTGTCTCTTATTCTCTAGTAGGTTCTTCTTTTTACTTTTGCTTTTAAATATAACATCCCTTTCTTATTTCCTAGATGTTCCATTTTCTCTTATCTCTCTGGTATTATTCATAATTTTTAATTGTCCTCTTACATCATGTTCCTTTGTGTTTGTTGGCTTATTTATTTTATTTATGTCTTTAATCTGTCATATGGGAAACTTTCCTCAAATATCTTTCTTTTTTCTTGGAATTGTCTGACTGTTTCCTTTGCCCATCTAGAAAAGCAGAGACATTTTTCTAGATACTATTTAAGAACTCTTTATATGTTAAGGAGATTAATGCTCTCCCTTAGTGTGGCCAGCATTTTCTATTTGGGCCTACGTATAGAAAATTTAAATTATTATGTGCTTAAATTCAGTGATCATTTTATTTGGGAGGTTTTGGAAATGCTTAAGCAAGTCTTCCACATTCCTAGATTCTATATTTTTAAAGTTGCTTTTTTTCCCTAAAACTTATATATATTCATTTTCTCCCATTTATACTGTTAGTCTATCTGCACTTAATTTTAGTGGGAAAAAGTATGGTAAAGTTTCCACTTAATTTTTTTCCCAAATGAAGACACTTGTCCCAACATCATTTATTGAAAAATTCACTGATTTGAATTATCTATATTGGTCAAGACTCTATTGGACTAAATATTTTAAAAACCTGATCAGAATGATTGAACTACATAGATTCTTTTTCTACCATTTAACCAGAAATCTGGAAATAGAGAGTCCCAGACTGGGTTTTGCAATGCCATCAACATCCCGGGTTCTGTCTTCCTGCACTATGCATTTTATTTTCATGGTGTTCTTGTTGAAAAAAGGCAGCTAAACCTTTCACCTAAACCCAGCATCCCCAGGAAGGCAGGAAGAAAAAAGAGACGTGAAGAATGGGAAAGAGGTGGGGGGAGAAGAGGAAGAGGCAGCACCTTTAACAGTAGAGAAACTTTCCCCAAATCCCCAGGAGACATCTACTTACATCCATCTCCTTGGCCAGAACCTTGTCTTATGGACAAGACACTGAAGAAGGGCTTCAGTATGAGCTTTTAAAGATGGATATACTGCTGCTTGAACCAAAATCAGACTTCCATTTATAAAAGAGAAAATGAGAATGGATTTTCGATAACTATTGGTACTAGCTGTATTTATGAGAAGTCTTATTCTATTTGTGTATAAAACAATAATGCAGAGGGTGGTCCGACGGTGGTTCAGCGGCAGAATTCTCCTGCCGCGCTGGAGACCCAGGTTCATTTCCCAGTGCCTGCAAAAAAAATAATAAATAATAATCATGATAATAAGGGAGTATTTTATAAAACTGCTAGAGAATCTGAGGATTATTTAGCTATAAGTAACTTAAAATGAAAAAAAGTTAAAACAGGGCAATTATTAACTCTAAGATAAGTTTAAAAGCTGTACAAAAACTCAGTCATAGGGTGGGCCACAGCGGCTCACTGGCAGAGTTCTCTCCTGCCATGCGGGAGATCTGGGTTTGATTCCCGGTGCCTGCCCATGTTAAAACAAACAAACAAACAAAAAAACTCAATCATAATTTGCTATTTGTCTAAACAATAAGCCTTCTTTGTATGGTGGTCAAAATAACGCAAATACCGAAGTCTTTCTGACTTAATAAGAGAAGGAAAACCATTTCAATTTAGCCATTTTCCCCATAATTCCTCATCTTCCGGTCTCGAGATTACAATGCATCAAGAAGCTGCCTGAGAAGATAAATAATAAAAATAGTACTGTAGATATTCTTGGTTCAAGTGGACTTCACATCAATTAGGACAACTGTCCATCTTAACTTTTCTTTGTAATATCCCTGACAAGTGGTTACTTGATTTCTGCCTGAGCAGGGAGCTCACTGCCCCTCAGGAGAGCCCATTCAATTCCTGGACAGTTCCAATCCCTGGAGAATCATTCCTTATAACTGGGTTAACTTTGATCTATTCTTCCTTTTCTACTCCCTAAAGTCTTAAAGACCATGTCCAATTCCTCTTTCACAAGAAAAGAATCAGCTATTTGAATATGGTTATCAAATTACCCACTTGCCCAAACCCTATACCCCACAACCCCATGTTAAAAAGCATTTTTAATTTTTTTTTAAAAATTGATTAAGAAAAAGTATTTTAAAAATTATATGGGGTCGGTGCAGCAGTGACTCAGTGGCAGAATTCTCACCTGCCATACCAGAGAACGAGGTTCAATTCCTAGAGCCTGCCCATGCCTAAAAAAAAAATTATATGGCTTCACATTCTTATAGATGTATGTACTTCATCTGATCAATATCCCTCTTGAAATATAGCACAGGGAGAAGCCACAATTGCCAGGTGGAGTGGGGAGAAATATGACAGACAAGGCTTCTGAATTTTAAAATACGTTAGAAGGCGTCACGTGATATGAACATTTCCTTTTGGGGTCCTTTCAGGTATGCCCTTTGCAAAATTCAGATTGTTGATCTCTATAAAAGCTTCGGCATATTTGTTCCACACCCACAGAAGGTGTTAATAGCAGGGTGGTATATGGATATTCTAAGTTTCATGCATGATTGTTCTCGAACCACAACGTCGCCAACAAAAAAATCTTATAGCAAACTGTACATTCTGTCCCCAAACCTTTATCAAACTCATCTGTCCCCATTTACTACCCACAATGCTAAAAATTGCCAAAGTTTAGGGAACAAAATAACAGAGAATGGGGTCTGGGTAAACCATCATCTCTCGGGACTCAGATAAGAATTGTAAACTGAGACTTTCAACAATTCTGTATATCGGATCACTCCAAAATGGAGTCTTTTTCCAACCCCCTGCCCTCCCCACAAGGAAAATATGTCCCAATTTCCTGAATTCAGACAGCCAAGAGCTTTATCTGATCTGCAGTCTCTGTCAGTATTCTTTTTCTTCGTGTGTACTCATTCTTCTTCTTTATACTCACTTAGAACACACTAATGGAAGTAGCCTGTCACGTGTCTTTCCTTTTTGCCACTCTTTCTCAGGAAATGTGATTAAAGAACTTGGAGCGGGGCTGTTTTATGCGCAAATATTCAGACAGTCTTTTAGCAATAAATGGCTGTCGCTTCTATTATCTGTCTGGCTCCGAGTTCTATTATCTGTTGTGAATTGGTGCAGGGCTCTGTAAAACAGGTTTCCGGCAGTCTCTTACTCCCTTCCACACCTTCTGCTCCATCTGAGAGTGCCGCTGCTGCGATTGGGGGTAATGTTTGCCATTATACAAGGCACATAAAAGAATCAAGCTATGACTAATTCACTTGATGGCTATGTGCCCTGTGTCATGCTCATTAAGACCTCTCAACTCTGTTATTAAAGAGAATGCACAGAGCAGAGACCTCAGCAGGTTCACATTTATACTACAGGATGCTTTATTTTTCCATCTGAGATACATTCTTACCACCATCTTGTCCTGATCACCTTTACCTTCCCCCCCCAAGCCTGTTCTCCCACACCGCCACACTTAACTGGGTCCTTCACTGAATAAATACATGTGGGGGTCTGTTGCAAAAGGAGACCCTTAGATTGTCTCCTTTGAAGAATCTGTCAATCAGCTTTCAGCTGAAAAAACATCCAGAGATGCCGCTGGTGGAAGTCCAGAGTGCAAAACAACAATAATAAAAATATTTACAGAATACATTAAAGTATATCTAGCCCCTGTGTAGCCATTATTTCCCTGAAGTTTGCAATAATCCCCTTGTGGTAGGCTGCATAAACACTACTGTCCCATTAACCTCAATACTAGAGTTCTAACTAGAAGGAGGTATTATATAAATCTCACAAACAGGATATCTACATCACTGAGCAAAACATAAAGCAATGGTATTTATTACTTATGTTTGGCTTAGCTGAGTTTAGTGACCAAAATCATTGAAAAACAGAAAAAGAGAAAGAGAATATATTTTCCTTAGTACTGACTCATAATTTTCTCATTCATAACTATGGGAGTATCATTAATTAGTTGCCTTAATTAATTAACACTAATTGAATAGTCATAAGTACATAAGACTTTGGAGTCCTTATAGTAGCCATTACTATTGTTCACCAATATCTAGCCATCCTCTCCTCTGAGTACATAGAGGCTTACCTTAATTCAACTCTTGAACTTGGGCGTGGCCATTGATTTGATTGAACCATGAAATGTGAGTGGAAGTGATATATGTTGCTTTCATCTGGAAATATTTCATTGTAGATGTTTGACTTTCTAGCTTGGACTTTTTCTTGCCACAGAAGTCACAGAATCTTCGGTTGTTATAGACGTGCCCCCTAAAATCTAAGCAGATTAGATACTGAGTTAGCACATGGGAACAGCTTCCCTAGAGAAATGCGGATTTTCAGTAAAATCTTAGTGATCCCTAAATAAAGCTTTTTATATTCAGTCACTGAGATAATAGAGTTGTTTGTTATCAGAGCATAACCTAATCAATCTTGACAGACATTTTCTCCAGATATATCAAAAACTTGAACCAATTCTGGAAGTGAAGAAAAGATGCAGCATAGAAGAATTAGAAAAAGGAATAATTTAAAATCACAAGTTCAAATCCTATCTCTGGGATATGACCTCTGCCAAGTGTCAGGTAAGTATTGCTGAAGTTGTTCACTGTGCAAGCTCAGCTCTCTTGTGGTGACAATAAAGGCTGAAATCTAGCCCTCGCATTGCTCACCAAGCTGGGTATCCTGATATGGGGTTGTGCCCAATAATGGGGTACCTTTTTACCAATTCACATAAGAGTGCTTTATAGGAGAGGTGAAACCCTAAACTCGGATTTCACTTACTTATTGGGTGACCTGTAAAATACAACTGAACTTCTCTAAGCTACTTTTTTTCTTATCAGAGAACAAAACTCTGTTCCACATTAGCTATGAGGAAATTTAAATTATATGATATATGTAAAAGGGTATACATAATATATTTTGTATACTAATAGCACTTGGACCTGAAGCATCAACCTTGATTGTTAAAGGACCTCATCAGGAAAAGGAAGGTAATGTTTATGAATAGAATAAATGAGCATTTTCCAAAATAAGTAGTTTGTTATGAACTAGATATATATGTGTGTGTCTCCAAGTGATTGAAATCCAATTTGAACTACTCAAGTAAAACACGAGAGAGAGAATATGTGTAAGAGTTCACATAAATAAAACGAGTTGAATCAGTAAATTATTAAAAAAAAAAAAAAGTAGAGGTGAAACTGGACATGGAACAACTAGTGTCAAGGAACTGAATATGACCAAACCCTTGTTTCTTTTCATGTTTTCTTTTCTCTTTTTCTCCCTGTGTTTCAGTTTTCTCCCCTCTTACTGAAAAATGGCTTGTTCCACATAATAGGGAATATGACAGCCAAAAAAGTTCCTGAGTTTTCAACCAAAAGAGAAAAATTAGTTCTCTTTCTCAATTACATTTCAATAAATCCTACATAGAATTCTGATCACCTAGACTGATCAAGATTTCATCTCTAGATCCATGAATGGATAAGGAAAGAATTAGTGAATGTTAAGAAAGAATAAGAGAAATTACTTAGTCTGAAGAAGAGATGAAAAGTAGACTGGGGCGGGGGGGGCGTGGAAAAGAAGCCTAAGGGACTGTGGGACAGTAACAAAAGATCTGACATTGTGTCAATGGAGTCCCAGAAGAAGAGGAAAAAGAGGATGGAGCTGAAAAAATACTTGAAGAGATAATGGCTGAAAGCTCCTTAAATTTGGCACAAAAAATCGTCCCATAAATTTACAGATTCAAGAAGCCGAACAAATCCCATCAGTACACATTTTGTATGTATATTGAAAAAATCAATATGCAAACAAAATACACCAAACTGTGAGAAATCCGCAGTAAGACACAATTTCATAGTCAAACATCTGAAAACTAAAGGCAAAGAAAAAAATTTTGAAAGCTGCAGAAGAAAAATAAAAGCATACCTATATGAGAAAAAATATTCAAATCAAAGTGCACTTTTCATCAGCAATTATGGAGGGCAGAGGAAGTGAAACAACACTTTTCAAGTACTGAAGAAAAGAACTGTCAACAAGAATCCTATTCCAGTCAAAGAAATATTCAGGAATGAAAGGGAAATCAAGACATTCTCAGATAAAGGAAAACTAAGAAAATTTGTCACCAGAAAATCTTAACATGAGAGAATGGCTAAGGAGCTTTGTTGAACAGAAAAGAGACTATAAAAGAAGGAATCCTGGACATCAGAAAGGAATAAAAGTACATAGTGAGCAAAAATATAAATAAATATAATACATATTCCTTCTCTTAAGTTTTTTGAATTATGTTTGATCATGGAAAGAAAAATTATGACACTGTCTGATGTTATAAATGTATTAGAGGACATATTTAAGAAAATCATACTATAAATATGGAAAGGTTAATGGATGTAAAGGGAGTAAACATTTCTACACTTGACCTGCTAAAATGACACCAGTAAAAAGTTACTGATAAGTTAGTGATAAGTTATATGCATATAATAAATAACTAGAAAAATCACTAAAATAGCTGCACAAAGATATACTCAAAAACACTATAGATAAATCAAAATGGAACTCTAAAAACATGCTCAAGTAACCCACAATGAGGCAGGAAAAAATAAAGAAGACAAACAAAATAGAAAGAATAAACAGAAAACAAAAAATAAACGTAAGCCCTACGATATCAATAATTATATTTAATGTGAATGGCCTAAATACACCAATTAAAAGACTGAGATTGCAGAGTGGATTAAAAAAATATTTACTATTTACATGACCCAACTACATGCTGCATACAAAAAACTCACTTCACATATAACAATAGAGATAAATTGAAAGTAAAAAGATGGAAAAATAAATATCATGAAATCACCAAGCAAAAAAGAAAGAAAGAAAAAAAGATTGGCTATTTTAATATCCGATTACAGGGAAGTTCCAGGAAGATGGCAGAACAAGATAGGTTGAGTTCACCCCCGGCCAAGGAACAGCTAGAGAATTGATGGGAAGGCAACTGGGATGGTGATTCCAAGATGTAAGTGACCTGGGAGGGTCTTCTACACCACATAGGGAGGTTCTGGTTGAAAAAGCAGACCTGAGATGCAGAGAATCAGAGACCATCCAGCTGGTACAAACAGCCTAACACACCCCTTTCCAAACAGAAGCCCAGAGCCCTCAGGAATGCATAAACAGAGAGACAAGCCCAAGGAAGTAAGGCAAGTCAAGTTCTTTGAATCACTACCCTCACATGCACTGCCCTGCCATGTGACCCATGACTTTCCTTACACTCCAAGTTCCTGAACCCAGTCATCCAATCCCCTTTATGCTCCAACCACCCTCAACCAGACCCACCCAACCATGCCAAACCCCCTACCCTGACATCCCTGCCCCATGCCCCCACCCCGCACAAGTGCACATGCCTAGTCCAGCCTGACCCACGTCTCCCACACAAGCTCACAGTCTTGCCCCACCCCTCCTGAGACCTGCACCCAGTCCTCTACTCACACCTCCCCTTCCCTGCCCCTTGCAGGCAGTCACCTGCACAGCCTGGCTGCTGGCACTCACCTTCATGGCCAGCCACACCTGCCCGCAGCCCACGGAAGCTCATCCCACCCTGCTGCCCCTGACCTCAGAGCGAACACAACCAGGCTCTGACCCATAGACGTGCCGATGTACACAGCCACATCATTCCTGCTGAGAACCAACCTCTTGACCCCTGCACTCCACCTGCCCAGCACACTTGTGCACCCCTGCCCCAACACCCTCACACCTGCACACCCGCGCCAGAACCCCATGCACCTGACGTCACTCACCTTTGACTCACATCCTGCAGCCCCCGTAACCTGTGCCCCACCCCTACACACTCGCATATCTTCATCCAGGTCCCCCCTGGACCCCTCCCCTTGCTCCAGGACACACTCATGCCCTGCCTGCCTGTGCCCTGACCTCTGTGCTCCATACCCCACATCCTGATACTCACGACCCCCACACTCCATGCACCCACCCACATCCTGCCTGCACATCAGCCCGTGTGCATCTGCACATCCCCCCCATCTGCTTCCTGCCACACCCTGCTCCTGCACCCCAAGGTCTGCCTGAGCTGCTCCTTACTCCCGGGGCCTCCACACTGTACCTCCACAACCCTGCACCCCATACCCCATGCTCACAGGCACCCTGGCCTATGCCTATACCTGCTCGGGAACCCAACACCGACACCGTACTGTCATGCCCCACCCTATACCCGGCATCCTGCTCCACACCTGTCCTGCAAATACAAAGCTTTAGACCACTGAAGGAAATCAACTTCCAAAGTAACCCTGTCAAGGGATTTACATGCCTCAAAGACAAAACAGAAGATCACTAAGCATGTCCTAAAGTAGACAGATATAGTCCAGCCTAATGACCAAATGAAAACATGAGAGGAGACACAGATTTTGGAACAACTAATCAAAGATGTTTGTACGACTCTACTAAATGCAATCAGTAGGGTGGCTAATGACATAAAGGAGATCAAGAAGACACTAGAAGCTCATAAAGAGGAATTTGAAAGAATAAATTGAAAAATATCCAATTACAATATTCAGAGCAAAATAAATCACAGAGCCAGAAAGAGACATTTTATATTGGTAAAAGTCCAGTCACAAAGAAGATATAGTAATCCTAAATGCTAGATGTGTATGCACCAAAGAAAAACTGCTGCAAAATATGTGAAACAAAAACCTGTGTGAATACAACTAAAAATACAACAAATTAGAGTTTGAGATTTCAGCACTCCTTTTACAACAATAGATAGAACAATTAGACAGAAAATCATCAAAGATATAAAATAATTCAGTAGCATCATCAACTAACAACATAATTGATATTTATAGAACAGTCCACCCAACAACAGAAAAATCCACATTTTTCTCAAGTTCCCTTGAATCATATACCAAGATAAACCATATCCTGGGTCATAAAGCAGGCCTCAAAAAATTTAAAAGAATTGCATTCATAAAGAATGTGTTTTCTGACCACAGTTTTATCAAAATAGAAATCAGAATGATAAGAAGAAATTTTCCAAAGACTTGGAAAATAAACAACATACTTCTAAATAATCCATAGGTTAAAGAGAAAGTCTCAAGCAAAATTTTAAAAATAAATTGAAATGAATGAAAATAAATGTACAATATTTCAAAATTTGTGGGACACAGCTAAGGCAGTGCTGATAGGGAAATTTATTGCACTAAATACATACATTAGAAAAAATGAAAGTATCAAATCAACAATCTAAGATGCCACTCCAAGAAGACAGAAAAAAATAGTGCAAAATAAACCCAAATCTAGAAGGAAAGTAAGAAAAAGAAAATAAGCAAACAGAAATCAACTTCACAATTTAAATGAAATGGACCAATTCCTTGAAAAACACAAATTAATACTTACCCAATATGAAAGAGATAAATGGAATAGCTGTATAATCCTTAAGAAATTTAATTCATAAAATTCCAAAAATGAAATCTCCATGGATTCACAGGAAAATTTTACTAAATGTTTGAGAAAATTAATATCAATTCTACATGAAAAAATATGAGAAGGGAACACTTCCCAACTCAATCTATGAAACCAATATAACCTTGATATCAAAGACAGACAAAAACAGTAAAAGAAAAGAAAAGGAAAGATACGGATCAATATCCCTCCTAAACATAAACACTTACATACTTAAGAAAATATTAGCAAACAGAATTCAGTAAAATATAAAAGAGTTATATGCCATCACTAAATGGGCTTTATTCCAGGGATGCAAGACTGGTTCAATATTTGAATATTAATCAATGTAATCCATCATATTTACAGATTAAGGAAGAAAAGTCATAATATATGAATAGGCGAATTTTACAAAATTTGACATTTAGACATGCTAAAAAATGTACAAAAATAGAAATAGAAGAGAAACTTCCTCAATTTTATAAGGAACATTTACAGAAATCCTATAACTAACATTATAAATAATAGTAGAAGACTGAATGTTTTCCCCTAAGATCAAGTTCAAGGCAAACATGTACACTCTCAAAATTTTTATTCAGCATAGTCCTGGAAGATCTAAACAGTGCAATAATACATGAAAAGGAAATAAAAGACATAGAGAACATAAAGAAAGAAATAAAACTGTTCCTATTTGCAAATGACATGGCTATCTATTTTAAAAATCCCAAGGAATCCACAAATCCTCCTACTACCAATAAGTGAAATCTGCAAGTTTATAGAATACAATAGAAACAAACAAAAATCAATTGTATTTCTACATATTAGCAATGGACAAATAGACTCCAAAATTTAAAATACAATATCATTTATAATCTCAAAAAAAGGAAATAATTAGGTGTAAATCCAACAAAACATGCAAAGGACTTGTATGCTGAAAACTACAATATACTAATGAAAGAAGATATAAGTAAATGAAGAGACATACCATGTTTTTGGATCAGAAGACAGCATGGTAAAGATGACAATTCTCCTCAAATTGACATATAGATTAATACAATGCCTATCCATTTTCTGGCAAGATTTATTGTATATACAAACAAAATTGTTCTAAAATGCATATAGAAAATGCTGAACAACAATAGCTAACTATTTGAATAAAGGATAAAGTGGGAAGAATCAGTTTTCTCGATTTCAAGATTTTACATAATTACACTAATCAAGACTGTGTGGTAATTTGTGGAGGAAAGATCACAGGTCAGTGGAGAACCCTGAAATAAACCACACAAATATGCCCAAGTGATTCCTGGCCACATTCCAAGAGGGAAAGATGCCCTTTTTAACAAACGGTGCTGAAATAATTAAACAACCATAGGCAACAACAAGAACACCTCAACCTAAGCCTCACACATTATACAAAAACATACAAAAATTAATGCAACCTGGATCAGACTTAATCTTTGAGATGTTGGGCTAGGCAAAGTGTTCATAAAAGTGACACTAAAAGCACACCGCATAAAAATAAAAAACGATAAAGTAGTCTTCTTCAAAATTAAAAACTTTTCCTCATGAAGGACTATGTCAAGAGGATGAAAAATAAGCTACAGTGTAGGAGAATATATTTGCAAACCCCATATATCCCACAAAAGACTAATATCTAGAATACAAGCTCTCAAAGCTCAAAAAGTAAAGAACAAACAAGTTAATCAAAAGGCATTCAACATCACCCACCATTAGGGGAATGCAAACTGAAACTATGAGATGTCAATATACACACATCAAAATGGCTAAAATAAAAAATAGTGACAACACTAAATGCTGGTGAAGTTGCAGAGAAGCTAGGTCCCTCATATATTGTGGGTGTGAAAGTGAAATGGTTGTAGTTGCTGTGGAAAGCAAGCGATTGGTTTCTTTCAAAACTCTATACGCAACTATCACATGAGCCAGCAATAGCACCCCTGGACATTTATCACAGAGAATTGACTTATGCACACACAGAAACATGTATGTAAATGTGGCTTTTTTTGGTTAGTTTCATATTCTTATATATTAATCTTTATAGCAGCTTTATTTATAATATCCCACAAGTGGAAACAATCTAGATGTCCTTCCAACAGGGAATGGTTAAACAGTGTTGCTATATATCATGGAATATTACTCATGAACAAAAAAGAAACAAATTATTGATATATACAACAACCTGGATGAATCTCCAAGGATTATGCTAAGTGCATAAAGGCAATTCTAAAAGATTATATACTATATAATTCCATTATACAACATTAATAAAATGAGCTATAAATACATTTCTATAGAAATGGAGAACAGATTACCAGGGCTAAAGGACGAGATGAGAATGGAGAGGAGGGGATGTGGCTATAAAAGCACAACATGAGGAACCCTTGTAGTGAAGGAAATGTTCTCTACCTTGACAGCGTCAGTGTCAATATCCTGGTTGCAATAATGTTCAATCGTTTTACAAGAGGTTACCATTGGTAGAAACAGGGTAAAAGGTACCTGGGATCTCTGTGTATGATTTCTTACTACTGCATATGAGTCTAGAATTATCCCAAATAAAAAGTACAAGTAAATAAATAAGTAAAATGTGTTTGTGTTTGTTTTTTTTTTTTTTTTAGTTTGTGTTGTATTTCCAGACACCTATAGTCATAAAAGACAAAAGCAAAAGATTCAGGATATACAGAACGATACACAGAGAAACATTACAAATTACTCATAATCTAACATAACTCTGAACTGCTATTTATAATGTTACAGTACATACACAACCTAAGTAACACTTGGGATCACCCTCCCCTCTTCAGGGTACTGATAAATCTTAGTCAAACCCACTTTCATTTCCTTCACTTTTTCATTGTCCTGTGTAAATTGAAACAGTTGCCCCAAGATTTCTGTTCTTTCCTGAAGATAGACAGTACTTACAGCTCACAGATGACTGTGTTTGTGAAATCCAGCTTTGGTTAAATCAGTTCCATTTATGGCTCATCTGCCAGTTCAAGGATATCCAGCGCCATTCCAGCACATCTCCTTCCCCAGATTCTAGTCTCTCAAGGTAGGTGTAAACATTGCATATTTTACTAAGGGTCTGAAGGAAGGGACTGAGGAGAGCACATTACACCAATGCAAACACATCCAAATGGAATATGACTTCTTTGTTCAAGGAAGCCCTGCAATTCTCTGGTAACTGGAAATTGTCACTTTCCACTTTACCCCCAACATTTTCAGCCTCATGCTGTCTCCTCACTTCTCTTCTTCCCCCCTTATCCCTTTCCTTTTTTTCCCACACTATGAAATTTCTATTTCTGATTGATGCAAAGAAGCTTCATCTTCTCTTCTGTTACCTTGGTACCCAGTACCCTATGACCTCTGAGTATCACTTTCCCAGTAAGCAGCTTGTCAAGAACTTTTCTAAACCAGGACATTTTCTTCTCTAAGTGAAGGTTTGTGCCAACTTTTAAGAAAATCCATAGTTTTCCCTTGACACATATGATAGAAGATGCTCCCCCTGGCAGCACTTTGCAGAGGAGATCAATTACCCTGGCCTTTGGTTTCTCTGAATCATTTCAAATATCGGCCTCTTCAAAGCTGGTCACCTTTAGGGAAATAAAGGCATCTCAATGATCATTACTACAGTGAATTAAAATAAAACGGGGGCTTTTTACACTTTCATGATGCCTCACACCTGTCATTAGTGATATAGGGGCTTTTACATAGTCATGACACCTTAGCATCTTAGAGTTGCCATTACATCCCTCAGTTTCCACACCTGATACCTACTTACACAAGATAAACAACTTCTCTCTCTCCTCCCTGCATCCTACCCTGGTTTGTCCCCCCACTAAAGTCAAATACCAACTCCCCAACCCCCACTCCTGCTTGACCAGCCACTACAGCTCCACACGTATAACCTTATAAAGATCCAGTCCCCAGGTTCACTGAACCCTGCCTGCTTGGTTGAGCCTATATTCTTGTCAAGTTTTCCCACAGCCCTCAAAGGTGTGTTGCCCTTCTCTGTTCAGGACTTGTACCGATAAACTTTCCTTTCATACACCTCTGGTATCACTCATCCTTGCTGCACCTGACTACCATATAAAGAATCTTACACCGCAATTATATGAAGAAAAAAAAGTAAATATATTTGTGACAGCCATCCCCCTTTCTTTCTTGTTAACCAAGCTCCAGTGTTGCTTGAGCAGTAATATGCCAAATTGCAAAGAATTAATCGTGATGGGCCTAAGTCAATAAAGACAATCTGTTTTTACTTTGCATGTGACACAGCAATGGAAATGAGATATAAGGAGAAGACTTTTTGGTCTTTAAAAAAAGTCTCTTCTCTTATGCTTTAGGCATTCTTGTATAAAGACATGACACTTGGAATCGCAGCAACCATCTTGACACCAGGAAGGAAAAAACAAGACAATTCCAGAGACACAGATTTCAGCCACTACTCTGAATGGATTAGATTATTAGATTTATTCAAATTTAATGATCTAAAATCATTAGATTTCGGCTAATCTTTAAGTATTTTTTTTGTAAGTTTTATGAATAAATCTCAATTGTTTAAATCAATTTTGGCAAATATTTTCCTATCTATAGGCAAAAGCATCAAAACTGCTATACCTCTGAGCATTGCATTAACTATTTTCACATTGAAGGCAGTCTCCTCCTTGGTCTGAAAGCTTGAAGAATCATTGCTAAAGGTAGTAATAGTAAGCAATCAAATGGATGTGTTTCATCACATCCGAAAAGTGGAAGTAGGTGGACAGAGACACACTAGGAAAATACCATTAAATTGTATCTAAAGTCATTTGGTAAAAAATATACCCTCTCAACACCTTGGCGTATTGATTCTTTCATTCAAGACACATTTTTTTAACATAATCTATGTACAAGGTAGTGCGCTTGGTGCCATTTCCATTCAAAGGGAAATTGGGCTTATTTTATACCATTTCCTAACTCTTATTCAAGATTGTTTATTGTGTACATGGAGACTAAATATTTTAGCAAGATCTATTGGGCTGACAAGTAGAACCAAAGGAGTGAGGTAAATCCTGGCCCATTGCCTCTAGCTCCAGAAGCAGCCAGACAATCTCTTCCACTTGCTGACCCATGCCATGACAAAGAGACCACACATAACAGAAAAAACATTAGTCACACCATGCAATACCTGAAGACACAGTCAACCGGCGCAGTCAGTTGGTGGTAGACTGATGGTGAGACTGTGCAGCTGGGAGTCTCGGCTCCAGATAGTGGCTCCCCAGTGCTGGCTGCTTTCCAGGGAGCAATCACAGCTGGTCAAAGCTTGTTGGTGCCACCGCAACATGGTCAACCACCCCACCCCCCTTCCTCAAGGCTTGCTGCTGTAGATGTGGGAGAAAGCAGAACCTGGGGAGGGGGGAGTGAAATAAGCATTCAGTTTTTCTGTGATGAGAATCAAGGAATCACTTTCCCTCCAGGTGCCCCATAATTGAAAAGCCACTTTTGAGAGCGCCAACGCTACCATCTCGGTATTGTTGTCCCCGTGAAGGGAGTGTAGTGGCTGGTAGTTACACAGACTGGGGTTTAATTGGTCTCCTCCTAGAAGGGAATGAGCCAAACATTTGTGGGATGCTTACTCCAGCCAGTTTCAGAGTAATAAAAGTGCATCTTTGATACACAGAGGGTTTATGTTCTTCATAAAAATGTTAATTGCGATATTTGCAGTAAGGAGTGGCAAGAATGCCTTTCCCCTCAGGCTTTTTAATATCAATGTGGTTGTACTATGAGGATGATCTGTATTCATTAAAGAGGGACACGGCTTAAACCCTCTCAACAGCCTCTCAAAACCCACTTTAAAGATTCTACCACTGCATATCTGAGTGCATTCAAACTCTTTTCATGGAAAACTGGAAAGCAATGTATTTCTACTGAAAAAAAAAAAAAAATCTGCTAATACAGATACACCGGGGAAGCTTAGAATATTTTTTCCTTCAGTGAGTATATTTTTCCAAGGTCAGTTTGGAGGTTCTTCCTATTTGGCTGAGAAAAACTGGAGCCCGGTTAAGCTGGGTTCGCAGACCTCTCTGTGGCTTGGAAAACTTCCCCACCTACAGATGCTACAAGAAGTTGCTGATGTTTTTCCAGAGCCCCACTGTTTGCTTCTCATGCTACGGAGAAGGAAGACAGAGTGGTGAGTGAGGTTTTATTTGTCCTGCGGGATGACTCATGCAACAAGAGTTTCCGACCCAGAATTCTCATCTTTGCTCTATTCATCCCCACCCCACCCCTTTTTATTTTTCGGTCCTCGGGCGAGTTTCCATTCACTCTCTCCTGTTATCCTCTCATTCAAACTCAAAATATAATATTAAGATTTAAAAAGAAAAAAAAATTAAACTTCCCACAATTGCACTCAATTTTCTCTGGGAGCTTGTATAAAGGGCAGGGCTTCAAAACATGATCTACAAAATAATCAGTCTGGATTGCATTAAATAGCATCCTTCCAAATGGAGCCAAGACCTAAGAAGAAAAACAGCTCCTTTCAATCCCTCCTACCATGAATGAGACTTTGTGTTTCAAAAACTTTTTATTGAATATTTCCCGAAACGATGTCTTTCTTTCCAATAGAGAGAGTATAGTCTTTCTCAGAACTCAGCCCATCTTTGGGCCAGCTATAGTCAGGTGTTGTCCAACAACCTTGGGCTGCTCTCCAATGCTGTAGGATATCTCTAAATCAGAGGCTCTGTGTTCTAAGGGAGGCTGATCTTTTTTTTTTTAAGGTGCATCAAGAGGACAGTGAATAATAAGGAATCAAAACAAACTAGACTAACTTTACAAAACATTCCACCACTTAACCAATTTTTATTGCAGCCATGCAAAACTAGGAAATCAAATATTGAAATTTGTGTACATATAACCTGGCTTCTAATACCTCTACCATCTCTCTTAATTCATAGAAACATGTACAAGATATTTCTTTAAACCTCATTATTTCCCATCTAAAAACTGGACAAAAGGAAAGAAGAATAGAGCAGTCATGTTTTTCATGAAGATGCTGCAGCATAGCTATAAAAGGCACTGCCCTTTAATTCTGGGTCACATAATAAGTGGCCATATGGAAACTGTCTCTTCTGTAAATTTTAAATCTGGCACAATTCAGTAATGATCAAGGAGCCCAGGTTAATAGCTTCTGTGGACTGGAGCTTAAAAGAGGCAGTCTCTACACCTGGCCTGAGCTACCAAGGCCCAGAGGGATTTGTCAAATCAAACTCTGTATTTTAGGGAAAGCAGAGGTTTGAGCTGAAGGAGACTTGCTATAAGCCCCAGTTTAGGTCAAGGCTAGCATCACACTATCCAGAGTTGACAGCCAGATGAATCAGTATCAGGTGTGATGACATTCTCCTAGAGGCATAAAGAGTGAACAGATACCTCGTGGGTGAGATGAGGAGATGGAGAAGAAGCTGATGGGAATATTAGTGAAGACTTCTGCAAGGAGTGAAGAGGTCTTCCTAAAAGTGTTGATATCTACCTTAATGAAGACATCTCTTTAATACGCCAAGTGAAGAATGGCTGGGCATAGTGAGGTGAAAGGAGGGTACTGCAGGAAAAAGGAACCACAATAGCAAATGCATGGAAAAAAATAAACAGCATGGTGTGATGAGGAAGCAGAAAATTATATGGATGATGAAAGAATAAATAAAAGAATGGAACGAAACTGGTAGGTGATAGCAATGAACAGTACTTACATTTATTTGAGCAGGGAAGTGACATGATGAGAAATAAATGAACATGGTACCAATATACTGTAGGATCTTGGAGAAGTCAGAAGACAGAGAGACACTTGACTTCTCTTGTTTTCCCCTATGGTCAAACTGAACATGCTATTTTATAATTACCTTTTAAAATGTATATCTTCCCCCATGAGAACAGAGACAGATTCTTTTTGCCTTGTCCACGTCTGTATCCCAGCACCTGCTAGGTGCCTAGCTTATAGTAGGTAGTCGATCAAAATATGTGTTGTATGAATATTTGTCTGAATGGATATATAAGGTGTAAAGAAGCCTATAGCAATGACAATGGAGTTAGAAACAGAAATGTTACTAGGCAAGTCGTTAGAAGGAGTGAAAATCAACAGCACATGGTGACTGATTAGATACAGGGGCAGGCAAAAGAGATGAGTCAAAGTAACTTTGAGATTTAAGACCCAAGTATCTGGGAGAATAATGCTGGTTTAGGTGGGAGTAGAGGGCTATATACACAGGAGCAGGACAAGGTCCAGATGGAGATGAGATTGGTTTGGGTCCTGTTGAGTTAGGGTATGAATGGCCATTTTGTTGAAATATCCAGAATAGCTGGAAGTACAGAACTGGGGCTCAGAGGAGAGGTCAAAGGTGAAGAGAGAGAGATTTGGTTTTAACCTATAGAGAGGTTTCAGTTAAAACTGTGGGTAAGGACAAACTTGTCCAGAAGGGAGAGTGAGAAGTGAAAGCAAACAATGACAGTGCCTTAGGGAGGGTGGCAAGAAGAGCTGATGTCTAAAGTTTGGGAATCAAGTCTTGAGCTCCAGACCCAACTATCTACTCTCTTATCCACCCAGTCACCCCAGAAAAAGAAAAAACAAAAACAGATCCTTGTCCTGCACAGGGAGATGAGGACTTTAAATGCACACTGAATCCCAGCCATTAACGAAAATCACCAGTTCTTGCATCAACCGTTAACAGCTACTGAGCGGCTCAGAGATTGCCACTGGAGGTTGTACATTGCAAACTTATTTTTCCCTCTGATGCTATTTAGTTTCTGATGATGTTATTAAAATGAAAGGATTTTTTTTAATGAGCTGGGAGGGAATCCACTTAACCAAATTGTTAGCAAAAGGAATAAAACACATCAAGACTCTTCGCATTGTGCCAACCCACCAATATAAGATCCTGCCATTGCAAGAGAACCTTCTTATGTAAATATTTACAAGGAGAGTAAAAAAGGAAAGTGGTTTGGGGAGCCACCAGATGGAATAATGCAAGAACAAACTTGAACACAGTTAAAATGGGCTTCACCCACAGCAAGGAGTTCTCTCAGGATCCTGCCATTGCCTGGGGATTGGGGCGGGGCATGGATGTGGGGAAGGAAGAATAGAGAGTTAAAAGGAAAAGGAGCTCCTGGCAGAGCTTCTCTTGGACCTGACTTAAGCTGATCTCTAAAACACTAAGTTTTTGTTGTTTTTTTATAAAGAAAAAAAAGCTTAAAAGCTAAATTATAATAAACCCCCTAGTAATATTCATGAATTGATTCATCCATCATGTTTCTATAACTAACCTCTACCATCTCCCTAAGTCTTTCAAAAAATGCCGTCTTGTAGGGATCCTTAAGCAGGAACCGAGCTGCCTTGCAGGCTATCCTTCCTGAGTTCCCAGGCTGGCCCTTTACATTTGACTTCCAGGATTGCTGAGTCTGTTCATGCTCCTATACATAAGCTTAAGATGCTTTCTGAGTTTTCATTTCTGTCTTCCTTGGGTAGCCTACTTATAGAAATAACATCATTAATAGATATATAAATTATATAATGTTTTTGCAGCTGCTCTCCTGCCTTCTGCCATCTCTTGCTGGGCTCCCCCCACCCCACCCCCACCACAACCCTTTGCCAACCAGAGTACATCTGAAGCAAATTTGGCTCACAATGCGTTTTGCCAATAAACTGCGAAATAACATGATTGTAAAGTGTTAGCTGCAAAAGTAATAAATAAGGAAATAAATAAGTGTGTAACCACAGAGGCTTGTCTGGCTCCTCAGCCTTTTGACCACAGAGGCCCTCTGCTGTCTGTCCTTTCTGAGAGGACACAGCAGGGAGGCCAGGGAAATGGGAGGACAGCCCATGCTTGCCCAGGGGTCTCATATGTGGGAGCTACACAGAGAAAGATTCCCCTCTCTGTATAAGGTAGAAGATTCTATGTCCGAACTAAACAGAGATGAGAAGTGCTACCAGAGGTGGGGGGAGCCTCCTGGCCAGCATTGTTTTAGATTCACCTAATAGGAGTCAGACACTGTGCCTGTATGTCTGCACATGACATCTCATCACATTCTTTCTTTTTTTTTGCATGGGCAGGCACCAGGAATCGAACCCGGATCTCTGTCATGGTAGGCGAGAACTCTGCCACTGAGCCACCACAGCACCACCCCCTCATCTCACTCTTTAACAACCCCGTGAAGGGGGTACGATTGATTAGTTCCAATAGACAGATGAAGAACTAAAGTCCATCAAGAAGTGGGCAGAAGTTGGACTACAAGATTTCATGGATGCTGTGAAATCATAGTAAAAACTGGAGTGGATTGAGGTGAGGGAAAGAGGCTGTGGTTTATTTTTCCAATTTCAAGCCTAGCTGCTGAGACATCACCTCTTTGGGGATTGAAACACCACAGCCTAAAATACCAGGTTTGCCAGTTTTTTGCGTGCTTTTTTTTTTAACTTAATTTTAGTTTGAAATTCTGGTGGCCCAAAGGCCTAAACCCCTCTTCACCAGAAGGTCTCTGTGGCTGGGAAGATTCTGCCAAGTTCATAACCAGTATAGTCCAAACAAAGATGAAATAGGTGGTTGAAGACTGGGTTTGAAGCTGAATAGGATAATGCAACTTAATTCTAGTTCAGGGCCCAGAATCCAATATTTTGGATGGTGCAGAGTACATAACCTGCAGAAGCATTTGAGATAGCCCTTCACAGGTAGATAAAGAACAAGAGGGAAAACATGGTCTAAAGTAAATTGATACTCAGATGAGGGAGGCAGATGAGTGTGACAACTCGGAAGTGGGAGCAGAAATGCTGTGTGTGGGCCAAGAAAGGACCCAGCTGCACAGTTCACCCAGAACACTCTGTCCACTCATGTACTTGGTCTTCAGATCAATTCCACTGATAAAGATTCCTGTCCTATTTTCCAGATGGGAAAACTGAGGTTTGAAGAAGGGAAGTAACTTGTCCAAAGTCTCCAACTTTTTGGTAAGAAACTGTTCTAGTTTCTAGCTGCTGAAATGCAATATACCAGGAACAGAATGGCTTTTAATAAAGGGGAATTTAATAAGTTGCTAGTTTACTGTTCCATGGCTGAGAAAATGTCCCAATTAAAGCAAGTCTATAGAAATGTCCAATCTAAGGCATCCAGGGAGAGATACCTTGGTTCAAGAAGGCAGATGAAGTTCAGGGTTTCTCTCTCAAGTGGAAAGGCACATGGTGAACGCGGCCAGAGTTTCTCTCTCGGCTGGGAGGGCACATGGTGAACATGGTATCTTCTGCTAGCTTTTTCTCCTGGTTTTCTGCTTCATGAAGCTCCTTGGGAATCATTTTCCTTCTTCATCTCCAGAGGTCACGGGCTGGTGGACTCTCAGCTTCTTGTGGTTATGTCATCCTCTGCTCTCTCAGAATCTCCAGCTTTCTCCAAAATGTTTCCTCTTTTACAGGATTCCAGTAAACTAATCAAGACCCACCCAAATGGGTGGAGACACATCTCCACCTAATCCAGTTTAACAACCACTCTTGATTGAGTTATACCTCCAGGGAGATGATCTAATTACAGACTCAAATGTACAGCATGGAATAGGGATTATTCTACCTTTACAAAATGGGATTTTGATTAAAACATGGCTTTTCTAGGGGACATACATCAAACCAGCACAGAAACCAAGGCCAGTGCCCATGCTTTAGGCCCTGCCTCAAAGCCTCTCTCCCTCCCCTTCACCTCCAGGTTCCAAATGCTATAGAAGAGGTACCAATAGTAGCTTGGTGAGTCTGGTTCAGGAGGGGAGCTGGAGGTAGGAAAAGAAATCCTAGGGCTGTGGGATGAATAGAGAACATGACTGAAAGAGGGCTGAATGACATAAAATGACCCACAAGAACCTTGGGGTTTACTATAAAGCTTTTAACTTTTCAGACTTCCAAACTATTAAAGGTTTATGGCTTTAATATAAACTTTTTTGTAATCAAATTGGAATGAAAATCTTTCTGAAATTGATCATGCATTTGTCTACCTTCTAAACCAAAGCATGAAGAATATAATTTAGCCTTTTCCTGGATAGTATAGACTGTCACTTTCCTCACTGAACTGTAAAGTATTATGACATTCTAGAGCTCTCCAGATTTAAAGGATGCCTTGACTCCCACTCCAAACTTGTACTTTTTTCATTTTCAGTGGGTCCGCCTCTGGCATTCCTTTCCTCCCTTCTAATTTGCTGTTTCTGGTCTCATATGCATCTGGAGGTAACCAAGTTTATTAGCAGTTTGGGAAACCAAAATTAATCAGGTTCTGTAGGAAGGATTATAGCCCATCAACCAAATATGTAAACATGTGTGCATGAAGCTTAAGACCCCTCTTGTGGATGTGCCTGTGTCCCTTCTGTCATTTGTCAAGTTTACGAGTGTCTTTTCCATGGGTGACCTTCAAGACCCAACTCACATAGAACCTTCCTCAGGAAGCATCATATATAGTTCCCAGCAGAAGTTCCTTCTCCCGCCTCTAAAAGCCCAGAGTACCAGATAAGCTTCAGAGGAGGTCACCACTGCCGGCCTGGGGTAGGTAGCAGGAAGATAGCTCCTTCTATTACAATGAAGGTTTAAGGATAGGATGTTCATTTTATTTATCTTACTATCTGTCTCCCAACCAAGGCTTTGCTCATAAAAAGATACAAATGTTCTTTGTCTCTAGTATCTTAGAGCTACTAGATATAAAAACCTAAAATTGTGGAATTGTAACCTATACCAAACTCTGAAATCTGTTCTACGAATAATTATAGCGAGGTGCTTTGAAATCTGCTGCTTTTTTGTGTACATGTTGTTTTTCACAAAAAAAGGAAAAATGTCAATTGTGATGATAATATATATTATATATATTAATATATATACATTCCTTCTAGCCTCCAGTGTTCTGGAGCAGTTAGAAGGAAAAATCTGACATGATGGAATGGTAGCCCATGGCAAACTCTGGGATCTGTTCTGTAACTACTTGTCGAAGCATGCTTCTAAAATAATTGCTTTTTTCTTTCTTTGCTTTGCATATATGTTATACTATACAATAAAAAAGTTAAAAAAAAGATAAAATGCTCATCTCAAGGAGAGTTCTTCCTAGTGAAAGAGACAAACGGGGAACGAGGGACAAGAAGAAGCAGACGGGAGGGAGATAGAAAGAGAGATTGTGATGGGGGCGGCAGGGAGAAGAGAAAGGAGAAGTGGGAGACCTTTTATTTCTTTAGACCAGTCCGTTTTCCAAACACAGTCTCAGCCACACAGTGTCGGGACCATTGCTAGGACTGCCTGGGTACTGCACTCGATTCTGTCCAGTGACCACCAACAAATATAGCCAGTTTGCCACCAGGCCTAGGAATGCTGGCACCCAGCGCAGCTCCCAACTATGCTTACCAGAAAGGATCCCAGAGGCCAGAGGCCCCCCTGCCTGGAGTCTCGTGGGAGGAGGGAGCAGCCCCAGCTGGCAGGAGACAATACACTCCTGTCACTGTGGGCTCTGCCCTTTCCTGCCTCTGGCAGCCTGGCTCCACAGCGCTGAGCATGTCCTGGGGTGAACCCATCAGACGCCCTGCTGCTTTTCGACAGGTATTCAAATCAGCGAATGTTTTATTTGAAAAGACTTTGTTTAAAATTATGGTCTCGTAACTCTCTCTGTTCCTCTTGCTCTCAGATTCACCAATGCCAGTATAAGTAAACTTCAGACCAGTTTGAAATCAGCAAAATCAAAGCAATAAATGTTGACTGGACTTCCAATATGTGCCCTATCTATCCTCTTTCTTGGGGGAGCTTTCCATGGCCTGTCTTCTTTCAGATTGTCGTGGAATGCATTTATATCTCTCACCAGACAGTGTTCCGATTCATCACCATATCGCCCGAGGTAGAGCGTTTGTCCTTTTAGCTGCTGTGATGGGCGCTGTGGCCTCGAGCACTCACTTTGTCATATTCTGGCACCAGCACTTCACTCTTCATCCCACTGCCAATCCATATGAGTTATGAGGAACTTGTCTAGACTCCAGGAGTCGAGAAGACCAGGCATGTTCAATCGGCAGATAAACCTCAAAGAGGTTTAGAAATGGGCACATGCCCATGTCAGTCAAATGACAGGTGGTTATGGGATTTTTGTCAAAATTACTTGAGAGAAAAAAAAACCAACTTGTGACTAACATTGTAAACCTCCAAGATGTAAACCTACAGCTGCTGAGAGACACTAAAGAAAGAGATGCCTGATAAAGAAGCCAGCATGGAGAAAAGCATAGCTGATAGCTGAAGAGAAACATATTTCTGGTTATCTTATTTGGTAACTGTTGCCTAAATATACCTTGACATTTCAGTCTTGGGTGTCCAAAATTTGGGTTTTTATTTAATCTACTTTGAATTAGGTTTCTCTTAGTTATAATCAAATATGTAGTACTAATTAATATAGGCACAGAAACAAATGTGAAAATTACTGTCTTTATGATGTTTTAGAGTTTACAAAGTACCGTCATATATATTATCTCATTTAAACATCATAAAAATTCCAGAAGGTGACCATTATTATGCTCCCATTTAACTCCTGGGAAAATGAGGCTAAACTAATTTGGCCATGATCTCATGGCTAGGAGATGTCAGAACGTGAATCTCATATTCCTGCTTTAAATCCAATGGCACCCATACCTTGCTATAGGAAGCTGATAGACAAGTATAGGAGACAAGCTGATCCCACAACTTGTTAAGCAATACAAAACCAGCCAAGCCATTTAATAGTGAAATACACTTAACCAGGCACCACTACTTTGTCAATAAAATTGATGGTCCTTGTAGTAAATGATTTGTGGGTTCAGAATGGAGACAGTATTGAGGCTTGTCCAGCATTAAGACATGTAAGCAAGAGCGGAGATTACACTACTATTAGTTTCCCTAGAGGATTTTTTTTTTTTTGCAGTTTGCATTTTTTAAACATTTTTTTATTGTTAAATATATAGCATATACACAATAAAGAAATAAATTTCAAAGTACACTGTAACAGTTATAGAACAGTTTTCAGAGTTTGGTATGGGTTACAGTTTCACAGTTTCAGGTTTTACCTTCTGGCTGCTCCAAGACATTGGAGGCTAAAAGAAATATCAATATAATGATTCAGCAGTCATACTCATTTGTTAAATTTTATCTTTGTTGTACCTCCTCCTCCTCTGATCCTTCTACTAATCCTTAGGTGTGTGGGGGCTATGCCCATTCTAACTTTTTCAAGTTGGAAAGACGTGTCAATAATATGGATGGAACTAGTTGATGTTCTTGAAGAGGCTAGACTCTCTGGGTTTCAGGACTTATCTGATGTGGGAACCATCTAGAGATTGTAGTTTTCTGCAAAGTAATCTTAGTATATGAAACTTTCATAAACTCTCAAACAGGCCCTGAGTGTTCTTGTAGGATTAACAGGAATGTTTTGGCTGGGGTTTGGCAAACCATGACAATTAGGGATATTTAGTTGAAGCTTGCCAAAGAGTAGCTTCCAGAATAGGCTCTCGATTCTGTTTGAACTTTCTTAGCCACTGGTACCTTATTTGTTACAATTCATTTCCCTCTTTGGTCAGGAAGGCATTGTCAATCCCACAGTGCCAGTCCCAGGCTCATCCCTGGAAATCTTGTCCCACATTACCAGGGAGACACTTATAAGAAAACAGGGGCCTAGATTGTAAGCTCTTATAGAAGTCACATTTAACCCAGATTGGTAATTATTATCTCTGGATTCTGAAAGGCTGTTTTATATATGTATAACTTGATTTTTAGAGTTAAAAATGAAGCTGAACATATAGGAATTAAGGTAATTCAGAATTCAGGGGTAAAGAAGACATAGTCTATATTTTAGCACCTCATCTACTTTTTGAGACCGAAGTAAGAAAGGTTTATTTTCTCCAGAACCTAAATTTTCTGTAGCACATAAACTAACTCAACCTGTCTGGATAGCTCATTAAACAATCCAAACACAGGGACCAAGAGTAAAAATGAGGACCCTTAATCCTGTATAGCTTCATGTAATGCCTGGATACATCCAGGAGTATATTAAGCAGATAATCCAAAAGTACTGGCAAAGTCCCTTGAGGGATTTGAATAAAAATATGAAACTATTAAACTTTACTACTGGGGAAACCCCGGATACTGTGTCAAACATTATGGACACCCAAATCAGTAGGGCAAGACCTTGATCTTGAAGCTCACTCTTGTGAAACTTATGTATGTAGCAAAGAAGCTTAGCTTACCCATAATTATGCCTAAGAGTTACTTCCAGAGGACCTCTTTTGTTGCTCAGATGTGGCCTCTCCTTCTCTAAGTCCAGCTCTGCAAGAGAAACCATTGCCCTCCTCCCTACGTTGGCTATGACAGCCGGGGTAAAAGTCTCCCAGGCTGTGTGGGAGATGACTCCCAGGAATGAATCTGGCCCTAAAATCATGGGATTGACAATGCCATCCTGACCAAAAGGGGGGAAAGAAGTGTAACTAATAAGGTATCAGTGTCTGAGAGAGTTCAAATAGAGTTGAGAAGCTACTCTGGAGGTCACTCTTTTGCAAGCTTCAGTTAGACATTGTACCTACTATAACTTGCCAAACCCCAACCAAAACCATTCCTGCCAATCCAAAAGAACACCCAGGGCATTATATAAGATTCTGCAAAGGTTCCATGCACCAGGGTAACTTCCAGAAACCTACAACCTCTAGATGGGTCCCTGAACTAGATAAGTCTTGAAATGCAGAGGGGCCAGCTTCTCCAGAACATCAACTAGTTCCATCCCCCTATCTCATATTATGGACAGCCCCTTTCAACATGAAAAAGTTAGAAAAGGCATAGTGCAAATACTCCTAAAGAGTTGGAGAAAGATCAAAGGTGATGTTGGAGTTAGACAGAGAAGGTATGGTTTAACAAATGAATATGATTGCTGAATCATTATATTGATGTTTCATTTAGTCTCCAGTATCTTAGAGCAGCTAGAAGTAAACAACGTGGAATTGTAACCCATACCAAACTCTGAAATCTGTTCTACAACTAATCCTTGCAATGCACTTTGAAATTTATTGCTTTTTTGTATATATGTTATTTTTCACAGAAAAAGAAAAATACATATTTCTCCTAGCCTCCAGTCTTTTGGAGCAGATATAAGGAAAAATCAGAAATAGTGGAATGGTAACCTATAACAAACTCTGAAATCTTCTGTAATGACTTGCTGAAGTGTGCTTTGAAAATCATTGCTTTTTCTTTCTTTTCTTTGTATTTATAAATAAAAAATACAATATATAACAATAAACAAAATTTAAAAGAAGAAGAAGAAGCTACCTCCTATTACTAGGTTTTGAAAATGTTCCCTGACATTTTCTTCTAGGAGTTTTTTGGTACTATCTCTCTTCTATTTAGGTCTTCAGTCCACTTTGGGTTACTTTTTGTATAGGATATAAGGTAAGGGTCCTCTTTCATTCTTTTGGCTATTGATATTCAGATCTCCCATGCCTGTTTATTGAAATACTATACTGTTCAGTGGATTGGAACTTATCAAAGATCTGTTGATCATAGATTTGGTCATCTATCTCCACACTTTCAGTTTTATTGCACTGGTCAATACTTCTATCTTTATGCCAATATTGTGCTGTTTTGATCACTGTGGCCTTATAATGAGCTTTAAAATCAGAAAGTGTTATTCCTTCCACTTTCTTCTTCTTTGGGGGGGTATTTTTTTTAGCTGTTTGAGGTCTTTTACTCTTCCAAATGAATTTGGTAACTAGCTTTTGCAAATCTTCAAAGTAAATTGTTGGAATTGATTGGTATTGCATTGAATTTGTAGATCAATCTGGGTAGAATTGACATCTTAACTACATTTAATCTTCCTATCCATGAGCAGGAAATGTCTTTTCTACTTAGATCTTGTCTGATTTCTTTAAGCAACGTTTTGTAGTTTTCTGTGCACACATCCTTTATATTCCTGGTTAAGTTTATTCCTAGATACTTGATCCTTTTTGTTGCTATTTTGCATGGATTTTTTTCCTTAATTGTTTCCTCAGGTCATTACTTGTGTTTAGAAACATTGCTGATTTTTGCACATTAATCTTGTATCCTGCCACCTTGCTGAATCTGTTTATTGGCTCAAGAAGCTTTCTTGTAGATTTCTTAGGACTTTCCGAGTGTAAGTATCATGTCATCTGCAAATAATGTGATTTTAACTTCTTCCTTTCTGATTTGGATGCTTTTTATTTCCTTTTCCTGCCTAATTGCTCTCAATAGAACCTCTAATACAATGTTGAATAATAGTAATGACAGAGGGCATATTTGTCTCAATTCCTGATCTTAGGGGGAATGCTTTTAGTCTCTCACCAATGAATAAAATGCTGGCTATGGGTTTTTCATATATGCCCTTTATCATATTGAGGAAGTGTCTTTCAATTCCTACCTTCTGAAGTGTTTTTATCAGAAACAACAAAGGATAAAATTTGTTGAATGAAATTTGTTGAATGCTTTCTCAGCATCAATCAGTATGATCATGTGATTTTTCCCTTTTGATTCGTTAATGTGGTGTATCACATTGACTGATTTTCTTGTGTTGAACCACCCTTCTATTTCTTCTTGAGTCAGTGTAGGTTGTTTGTATGTTTCTAGGAATTTGACCATTTCATCTAGGTTATCTAGTCTGTTGGCGTATAGGTGTCCATAGTATTCTTTTACGATTTTTTTTTTTTTTATTTCTTCAGGGTCCATGGTAATGACCCTCTTCTCATTCCTGATTTTGTGTATTTGCATCCTCTCTCTTTTTTTCTTTGTCAGCCTTATTGGGGGGCCCATCAATTTTACTGATTTTTTTCAAAAAAACAACTTTTGATTCTATTGATTTTTGTTTGTTTGGTTGGTTGGTTTTGGTTTTTTTTGTTGTTGTTGTTCTCCAATTCATTTATTTCTGTTTTAATCTTTGTTATATCTCTTCTTCCATTCATTGTGGGGTTGGTTTGCTGTTCTTTTTCTAGTTCCTCCAGGTGAGCATTTATAAAGACCTGCTTTGTTCCCCAGCATATGATCTATCCTGGAGAATGTTCTATGAGCACTAGAAGAAAATGCATATCTTGGTGTTTTGGGATGTGACAATCTATACATGTTTGTGAGGTCTCATTCACTTATACAAGTGCTTAAGTTCTCTATTTCCTTTTTGCTCCTCTGCCTGGTTGTCTATCCATAGAGAAGAATTGTGTATTGAGGTCTCCCACTATTATTGTTGAAATGACTATCGTTCCCTTCAGTTTTGCCAGTGTTCACCTCATGTACTTTGAAGCTACTCGATTGGAAGCATAAACATGATAGTTATTTCTTCTTTGTGAATTGTTCCTTTTATTAGTATATAATGTCCTTCTTTGTCTCTTATGACATCTTTGCAATTAAAATCTTTTTTGTTTTCAGTGCATGGTCCAGGAATCAAACCTGGGTCTACAACATGGAAGGCAAGAAGTCTACCATGGAACCATCCATGCACCTGAAAATCTATTTTGTCTGATATTAGTATAGCCACTCCTGCTATCTTTTGGTTATAACTTGCATGGAGAATCTTTTTCCACCCTTTCACTTTTAATCTATTTGTATCTTTGAGTCTGAGATGAATCTCTTATAAACAACATATAGATGGGTCATATTTCTTAATCCATTCTGCAAATCTGTATCTTTTAATTGATGAGTTTAGTCTGTTAACATTCAAAGTTATTACTGTAAAGGCATTTCTTAAATCTATCATCTTATCTTTTGATTTTTATTTGTCAGATCTATATATTATTTTCACTCTTTCTTTTTTTCTCCTTCATGTTACCCTTAGTAATACTTCAATTCTGTGCCCTCCTCCAGACCTCCTCTCTCATTTTTTTTTTCAGCTGACAGAACTCCCTTTAGTATTTCTTGTAGGGCTGGTCTCTTTTTGACAAATTTTCTCAGCCTTTGTCTGTCTGTGAAAACTTTAATCTCCCCCTCACTTTTGGAGGATAATTTGACTGGATAAAGGATTCTTGGCTGGAAGTCTTTCTCATTCAGGATCTTAAATATATCATACCACTTTCTTCTCACTTCCATTTGTCTGTTGAGTAGTCTGAATTCATTTTTATGTGATTTCACTTGTATATGATGAGTTGCTTTCTCTTTTCACTTTCAGGACTTTCTGCTTCTCTTCAACATTTGACAGACTGATTAGTACATGTCTTGGAGTATGTCTATTTGAAATTATTCTATTTGGGGTTCATTGAGATTCTTTGATTTGTGTATTTATGTATTTGATAAAAGCTGAGAAGTTTCCCCCCATTATCTTTTCCACTAATCTTCCTTGCCTTTTTCTCTTCTCTTCTCCTTCTGGGTCACCGATGATTCTTATATTTGTGTACTTCATGTTGTCCATCATTTCCTTGAGATCCCATTAAAATTTTTCCATTTATTTCACTATTTGTCTTTTTGTACATTTGAATTCAATTGTCCTGTCCCTTAGTTTATTTATTTTCTCTTCTGTCTCATCATATCTGCTGTTGTTTGTCTCTAGTATATTTTTAATTTTGTCTAAAGTATCTTTCATCTTTATGATACCTGCTATTTTTCTATTTATTCTTTCAAATTCTTCTTTATGCTCTTATAGTGTCTTCTTGATGTTTTTTATGCCATTAGCCACCCCACTGAATTTATTTACTACATTTGTATGAATGCCTTTGATTAGTTGTTCCAAAGTCTAAGTATCCTGTGATGTTTTAATTTCATCATTTGGATGAGCCATATCTGCTTGCATCTTCATATGCTTTGTAATTTTCAGTTGGCTTTGAGGTATTTGAATATCTTGATAGGGTTATTTTGAAAGTTGATTTTCTTCAGTCATCTAAGGTTTTGTATTTGCTTGGGCTTATATTGAAGGTCTCCTTTTGTAATTGGTTTGTTAGTAATTCCCCATCAAACCAAGGCATGGACCAAGGGATGCAGCTCTACTTGAGGATCTGTTTTAAGCTAGACAGATAAGCTGTTTGCCAGACTGCAGTTTCCATTGCTTCCCAGCAGGTGGTGCTCTTGGCCTCTATTTCACCTCAGGCCCACCTCTCCCCGACTGCAGCAGCTGGGTGAGCTGGAGTGGAGACCCAATATAATTCCAGCCAGGTCCACTGGTCCCAGCATGCATGGAAAGCTGCCAATCCCAGGGCAGTATGCACCTCAGTGGAGATTCATCTTGTGCACCCAATGGGTCTGGTGGTCCCTTGACTCCTTCTTGGAATGACCTTAGGTTATGAAACAGAGTATTTCAGCTGGCCGTGTACACAGCCAACCTGCTGGCTACACATAACATGGGGTGCTGGGACATGGGGTACATTGCAGGGGTGTGGGGTGCTGGGTGTGGGGCCAAAAAGTGGGGACATGGGAGCATGGCTTGGGAGTGCAAGGCAGGGTTGCAGCATCTGAGGACAGGGACATGGGTCATGGGGGCATGGCATGGGGTGCAGAGGCACAGAACACAGTGAGATTTGCTTCCTCATGCTTGCCTTCCTATCCATGCACTCTCAAGGTTTCAGGCCACTGTATGAAAGGGGAGCAATAAGGTCTGTGCACCAGCTAGAACATCTCTATGAGCAGGGAAAGCTAGTTTTTTGGCTTCTGGGTTCCCCAAAGGAGCTCCAGGTTACACAGCTGAGTGGGCTAATCTCCCAAACTAGCTGCAGTGGCTGGCACTTTCCTGAGCACAGCTCTTGTCCCTAATGGAATCACAACCAAGCCCACTCACCCCATTCTTTGCATCTCAATTCCTCTACATTTTCATCCAGGACTTCCCTATATAGTGTAGAAGACACTCTCAGGTCACTCACAGCCCAGAACTGCTTTCCCAATTGTTTTTCTGTTACTTCTCTAGCTGTTCCATGGAGCTGGGATGAACTCACCCTATTCTATTCCACCCTCTTCCTGGAAGTTCTTAGAAGATTTTTTAAAATGCAATTTTATCAAGATATATTCACATACCATATAATCAATCCAAAGTGTATAATCAACGGTTCACAGTTTCATCATATTGTTATGCATTCATCACCACAATTGACTTTTGAACATTTTCATTACCCCCTTCAAAAATTAAATAATAATAAGAAGAAAAGAAAAATAGGAAACAGGATAGGTGAGAATGGGGCTTGTTTTTATTATTTTCCACTTATTGATCATATGCTAAGTGTCAGGCGCTGTTTATGTACATCATCACCAGTCCTCAAAACAACATCGCAGGACAAGTATTTCAAGATTGCTATCCCCATTTTCAGATTTGGAAAACAAAACTCTAGTTTCTTCCCTGGGTTCTTTTGTACAAGCTGTCCTGTTATCTCAAGTGCCCTTCTCTCTCTTGTCCAAATGAGAACACCTACTCACCTTTTAAGAGCTCTCTGAAGACCCCCTCCATAGAGACATATCTGCCATTTACCCTGATGATATATCTCCCTTCAAGCCCCGACTATCCCTTATCAAAGCTATTGCAACAGGTCATTAGGCTTAGAGGCTTTTGTTCATAAATCCATCTCTCCTATACTAGACTGTGGGTTCCCTGAGGCTAGATACTATGTTTTATTCGCATTTGAACACCCAGAGTCTAGCTCAGTTATTGGCACCAAAACAGATGAAAAGAGATAGGTAGGAGAAACAAGATTTCATGGGCTTTTGCTCAGGGAAATGCCCAAAGTCTTAAAGTAGAGAAGAAATAGGCTGTGAAAAGAACTGAAGACCCTATTTGAAGTGTAGGAGAACTTGAGTAACGTTGGTCTCAAAAGGCACCAGAAGGACAGCTGACAAAGGTACTCAAGCTGCAGAGAGGTACAAGAGAATGGGATTGGAGAAAAGATTCGTAGTGTTTTGTAACCTAATGGTAGTTCCTGGGAGGGAATTATAAGGGACTTTAGAATTATTGGGGGGGAAAAATGCTTTTACCTGCAGACAATCTGAAAGATCAATGAAGTTGAGCAATGGTATGCTTCTGTGTCTACATGCTTAAATGACCCAGGTTGAATAACCTCCAGGGCTTCTGGTTTCTGTACTGGACAGGGACTGGTTGTATCGGCTTAGCTTTCAAAGGGGAAAACCCAGCACAATGATGGTGAAGCACCTTTCATAGGCCAAAGAAATTAGGATTCAAAACCAGAGTACAGGCTGAGATGATTAAAAAAACTTCACAGGGGCTTAGCTAAACTCATGGCTGAGAGATTTTTGATAGATTGCTGTAAGAGATCTAGAGTGTAATGAACTACGTCCCTAATTCTATTTGTTGCAGTCAGGGAGACAAAGCAGCCTTTGATGGCCACTATCAGAGACCCAGTTCTAGGTTGGATGAGCCTTGAGTCTATTCCCAGATGGAGGAAAGAGCAATTACCTAGGACACCTAAATTCTCATTTCAGCTCCACCGCTTACCACATATGTGATTTTGAGCAAAACATTATCTCTCTCTGGGCACCAATTTCCTTTTCTGTGAAGTGGTAGAATAATAACACCTTCCTCAGAGAGTTGGTATGGGAATCCCATAAGTTCTGGCCTTAAACCCTCTTTGTAAACTCTAAAGTACCACGCCAATACTATGAATTGCCATTATGGTAGAAATGCTCTTCTTGTTGGTAATGACAAAAGTCAAATGTCCCCAAAATTTGCAGCCCCAGCCCACCAAAACTCAATCCTTTCCGTTTTTTTTCTTTTCTAGTCCTTAAGAGTCACTGATCTCTTTTTTTTTATTAATTAAAAAAAAATTAACTAACAAAACATTTAGAAGTCATTCCATTCTACTACAATCAGTAATTCTTAATATCATCACATAGTTGCATATTCATCATTTCTTAGTACATTTGCATCAATTTAGAAAAAGAAATAAAAAGACAACAGAAAAAGAAATAAAATGATAATAGAGAGAAAAAAAAAAAACTATACGTACCATACCCCTTACCCCTCGCCTTCACCTACGACTATTTCAAACTGAATTTATTTTAACATTTGTTCCCCCTGTTATTTATTTTTATTCCATATGTTCTACTCTTCTGTTGATATAGTAGCTAAAAGGAGCATCAGACATAAGGTTTTCACACTCACAGAGTCTCATTGTGAAAGCTATATCATTGTTCAATCATCATCAGGAAACATGGCTACTGGAACACAGCGCTACATTTTCAGGCAATTCCCTCCAGCCTCTCCACTACATCTTGAACAACAAGGTGATATCTACTTAATGCATAAGAATAACCTCCAGGATAACCTTTTGACTCTGTTTGAAATCTCTCAGCCATTGACACTTTACCTCATTTTACTCTTCCCCCTTCTGGTCGAGAAGGTTCTCTCAGTCTCTTGATGTTAATTCTCAGCTCATTCTAGGGTTTTTCTCAGTCCTTTGATGCTGAGTCTCAGCTCATTCCAGGATCTTTGTCCCACGTTGCCAGGAAGGTCCACACCCCTGGGAGTCATGTCCCACGCAGAGGGGGGGAGGGTGGTGAGACTGCTCATCATATTGGCTGGAGAGAGAGGCCACATCTGAGCAACAAAAGAGGCTCTCTTGGGGGTGAAGAGTCACTGATCTCTTAATACTGATCTCAGTATTAAGAATCTTCTAGGATAAAGGCTTTGTGTTCTTTCATTATGTATTTATTGAGCTCCTATTGTATGCTAAACCATGTGCTAGGCACTGGAAATATAAAGGAAAGCAACAACAGTGATGATAAACACCTAAAATGCCTTGAGTTCTTTCTATGATCCAGGTTCTGTGTTAAGCACTTGACATGTACTAACGCATTTAATCTTTCTAACGCCATTGTGAGGCAGGCATATTTAGTATCCTTGTTTCACAGGTGAGAAAACCAAAACTTGGAGAAGTGCAATACTTTGCCAAAAGACACAGAGTAGGTAAGTGGCAAGCCAGGGCTGGAACTGGGACTGGAGCCAGGTGACCTGTCCCTAAACTCCGAGTATTTGCATTTAAATAGCAATGCGCTCCTACCACCACAGGCACAGCCCTGCCTCTCCCAGGGCTTAAAGACAGAAGATGCGGACAGGCCAACAGGTGATCCCAATAACTGCCTTGGTGGCACAGCACTTAGGAAGAATGACCCTTAGCAGAGAATAGGAAGGTGTAAAACTGTTGCCCAGTATCTGGAAGTCAGGATTCCATAAGGCAGCACCCAGCTGTAACCATACGCTTTGAATAATTCAATGTTTTCCTCTGAATTTTTTACAGCCTTTTAGATCTAATCATAATATTAATGAATCATATTTATGTAGGACTTTGAACTGTACTTACAAGATATTTTTTATATCCACGGGTCATTTGATCATCCCAGCAGTGTGAGATGGGCAGGCCTGGGAATATTATCCTTATCTTACACTCCAGGAAACTGAGGCCCTGAAAGAGAAAGCTAATTAACCAGAGTCAGTCACTTAGTAAGTGGCAGACAGGGTCTTTGAACGGAGTCATCAGACTCACGTTCAGGCTTTACTAACATTAAGAAAATGTCACCTTGCATCTCGGTCCAGAACTTTTGGCAAAATGCATTGCCTAATGTAAACTATGGGCTGAAGTTAATAATTTAACTACAATAATATTAGTTCATCAATTGTGACAAATGTGTCATACAGACACAAAATACTAATAGGGAAAACTGTGGGGCAAGGGGGTGTTTGGGAGCTCTGTACTTTCTCCATGACAATCCTGTAACAACTGCTCTAAAAGTAAATTTAAAAACAGAATAACCTCTCTGGTCAAATCTGCAGATCTTCTTGGAACTTTCAGCTTTCAACAAACTTTTTTTTAAAGTAAAGCTGTTCTGTACGCATAGAGAATTTTTAATCACTTTACGTCTAAGCACTTACTCGGCCATTGACTTGAATCCTCCTCAATGTTGTTTAATGTGATTATCTAATGCGATCATTTTGGTCATTTTTAAACATCGCTGAGCACAATTCATGTCACTTAGGTAGTCCTGGCACAGGCAGAGCACAGTGAGTATCAGAAACACACCTTGCTTATTGCCCTGGGAAAGTAGAGAGCCCAAGCAGATTCCCCCATGGGCCCAAGCCTACAAACAGTATTATGCTATGAAATTGATTTCCAAGCATCATGAAAATTGTTTTAAATATCAGAACACGTTTTTGTTTCCACCTTCTCTCTCTCTCCCTCTCTCCCCTTTCCACCAAAAGGCATCCAGCCTAGTCTGGGCAACCCCAAGCAGGCAGTTACTTTTATGGTGCTTGACACTCGGTAAAGTACAAAAATTATTACAACTGACTCCAATGGTCTCGTTGGTCTTGGAGTATAAGGAGGCTATGAATGACTGGATTTTATATAAAGGCTTGAAAACTTGCAAAGTCAATTATTTGGGTTCCATAACCTTCTAAATTCTATCCACATTTGCTCATATAAACAAACATCCTTGACTTTGAATTTTGTTATTCCTGGGTATGCCTGAGAGTTCTGGAAATAATTAAACTGGACTACAGATTTCTCTTTTTAGAAGCTTCGGGTTGAAATATGTTGCAACCTTACTTATCAAAATTTGACCATGTGACCTCACAAGTATAAATATCTTTATAGTGACAATAGAGCAGAAATCAGGCTCAACCTGCAAAACTCTGAGCATCTGATGATGATGGGGGTGGGGAAGGGTCAAGCCAGCCTGACTGGCAGGGGAATGGACCTCTGGAGAACTCAGCAAGGTCAGGGCAAGCCACTGGGACATCATAATGGCATGAACGAGTGCTCCTGAAATCCCTGCTCTCTTCCCCAAAGTTATCCTTTGGAAAACACAGCTGTAATCATGACACTCAGCAGCCTAAAATCCATCCCTTTTCATCTGACTCCTGACGGTTCCTCTGATGGCTCACTTTCTTCCAGATCCCCAGGCCCTTGCATACACCATACTCTCTGCCTGTGATGCCCCTCTCTGACTTTCTCTCTCTCGCAAACCCCTACCTCTTATTCTCTGATAAGCACAAATGTCACCTCCTCTGAGCAGTCCTTTCTGACTACAGATACCCTTCCTCTGTGTTCCCTTAGTACTTGGTACTACACACCTCTAGGGTAGCATTAAACAGGTGCATTGCAAGTTCTTACAGGTCCCTCCTCTCTATTCAAGTCGAATCAAGCTTTGTATATTCTTAGTGTTTCTACAATGACTGGCACATGGCTGGCATTCAAATGTTTGATGAAAGAAAGACAAAGAAGGAAATGTAAGGGATGGAGGGAAGAAGGAGAGGAGAGGAAGGACGAAAAAGAAAGAACAGAGAAGGGATGCAGGAGGAAATGGAAGAAGGAAGGAAGGAAGGAGCTCTGTTTTCCCAACTAGTAATCCTTACTGTAAAGAAAGAATAATCTCTCTCACACACAGATTTTGTGAATCCATATTTGTTTCAAAGTCTCTCAGTTAAGTTGCTCATTTGGATCTAATATGACATTTATTGACTCTTGGTTTTCTATTGATTCTGAAGAGGCCCCTAGGAAGATTTAATAAGTAGAGACAAGAAAAATAAGTGTACAGATAATAAACTCTAGATTACGTAAGCAAACATGACTTAATTACATTCTTATTAATATACTGTCTCTGTAATGAATTTTTGAGGCATTTAATTATCGATGTGACAAGATAATCTAGGGGTAGTTAATGATTATACCAGCAAATTGTTTTAAAAATCACTCACAATTATTAAGTCTCATAACAGACATCAAATTAACCTGCTAGAGCTGTCTGGTTAAATAGACAGCGGTTAATTATGAAGTACTTACACAGGCCTCAAATTTTAATATGCAAGCCATTTTAATTGCGTAACATCAAAAGTGTTGTGTAAGGGGACAACTTGCCCATAGGGAATAAGTATATTCAGCACAGTGCCACTGCTGGACAAGCAGGAGCATGACCGTGGATGTTCTTAGCCTGGTTTGTCCCAGTTTTCATCTTGGAACAGCGAGACAAAACTCCCTAAAGAAGAGAGATGATTGTCATGTCTGGTCGGGCCACAGGCCATTGGACCAATCTCCTCTCTCTCAGAGGCAACGATGGCACACTGCTCAGATGGCAAAGCCACAATGATGGTAAGATTTGCCACCTTATGAGTACCACACGCCATGAGGAGTGCTTTATCTAGACGATCTCTTTTCATGGTCACAGTATCTATGTGGGAGCAATAGAAAATACCATCAATGTGCAGGTTTCCCTTGGAATGCTTAGGGGGAGAAAGGAAATGAGAAATCACACACAAAGCAGGTCCCTGAAGTGACTTCATCTTAGCTCACAATGGTAACCCCCTGCTCTGGCCGCATGGGCTGGAACTAGAGGCCAGTGCTGGCATGGGGCACAAAAGCCCAATCTAAAACCTACAACTTTCCTCCCTGCCCAGTCTTAGTGGTTCTAGGAGACTCCTACTTGCCCTCTTGATGAGCCTGTTTTCATTCACAAGTGATACAGAAAAAAGGGCTCACAAAGGTCCAGATTTGACATTCTTCCTTGAGACTGCCTTATCTACCCCATATTTTACTACCATTTTTATGCTTGGTATTACCCTCCTCATAAGAACTCAAGTTTCTTGGGGCCTGCTGCTCTCTTTTAGCTCTCACAGTGCTGAGTGCAGCGGTTTCCAGCACAAACTAAACTTTTGAAAAATTACTTCTTGAGTTGGATTTAACTGAATAGGACTGAATCGAACTGAATTGAATTGAATTGAACTGAGCCAAACTGAACTGAATTGAATGAAACCTGGTGAGGAATGAGAACCTATGTTTCCTTACTTTTCAGCCCAAGCACTCTCAGTGATAATAAAGCATCATAAGGACAGTAAGAAGACTCTGCAGCCAGACTGCCTGGGTTCAAACCTCAGCTCCAGAGCTTGAGCAAGGATAAAAATGTGCATACCTCACAGGATTGCTACGAAGAGTCCATTCAGTTCCTCAATGTTTGTAAAGCCCTTGGAATAATGCCTGGCACATAATAAGCACTGCATCAGTATTTTAAAAATAAAGCAATGTAAAAACAATAAAGTCATCAGCTAGAATTGGATCTCACTTCACAGTTTACAAAGCCCTCTCCCACGTGGCAATTCGCATCACATCTATGCAAGACGGATTGTCCCCATTTATCCTCATTTCATCAGTAAGGAAACTGAGGCTCATTAAAGCTAGTATAAAACAAGAAGTCAGGCAAGACATAAATGGGCACAGGACTTGAGCCCATTCCATCTGATTTAAGAGCATATTTTCAATTTGTGGGTGCCCTCTCCTTATGCTAACCCTAACAGTTTTAATAATGTAGCCCTTCCTGCAGTATAGGCTGTTGGTCACCTTATAGATGGGAGTTATGTAAAGTCATGGTTTCCTTGGTCTTATTGGAACAGCATTTTTCTTACCCAACACTCAGCAAAGGATCGTAGCCTGGATCAAGATGAAAAGTGTGATGTGATGGGATAGAAATATCCCCAGCAAGGAAGTCAGGAAACCTGAGTTCTGGCCCTGTACCAGCCACTACCTCCCATGATATTAATAGCAAACATTTATTGAAGGTTTACTCTGTGCCATGAATTATATTTTATAGCATTTAAACCTTACAACAAACCTTGGACATAGTTACTTTTATTATTCCATTTTTGCAGGAAGGAAACTAAGTTGTAGAATGAATAAGTAATTTGACCAAGGTCAAATTACTGGTGATTGGTGTAACACATCTTATTTGCAGAATGAAGGGACTGAAACAGTGTGATGTTGACGTTACCTTCCACCTCAGTGTATCTATAATCGCATGAGCTCTTTCCCAAGACTTGGTGCTCTGGTGGGTGAATCTGTGCTTCTGGGAAACTCTAAGTTAAAACCCCAGACATCTCATGGTCACCTGGAATACCATGATTGAAAAAATGGTCACTTGCTGCAAAATGTGGGGTTCCATAATTTCTGAAAGAATGAGGCATAAATGAAAAATTGGCAAAAGATAAAAACTCCAAATCTTCCACTGTGCACCAATTTCATTTATAATCATGATGTTCATTCCATTTTGTATTTTTCTTTCTTCCTTTAATATACTAGCATGAACATTATTCCTTGTTGCTAAAATTCTTCATAATTATGATTCTCCTTAATTGTATAAAAGCCAATAATAATTGCCAGATAATATCGGGCCAAAATATCCTAATGAAACTACTGCCCTGTTATTAAATAGCTAATTAATTTTCAGTGCATCTTCTGCTATATACATAATGCTGCAATGAACATCTTTACACAGTTCTTTTTTTTTTATTCATCATACTGTTTCTAGAACATGAATCACCCAGAAGACAAAGGGAGGGCAAGGGATGTGCCCATGTTTGTGGCTCTTACACTCTGAAAAGGGATGGTGTAATGTTGGTAGTAACCACAAAAGACCCTGCATGATTTTGAATGAATATAATAGGCTTGTTGAGGTAAACAAGCATTAATTAACAGGCTGATTTCTTGGTAACTGGCCCTGAGGAAAAGCTTACTGTTATGGGAAGCGGGTCTGTGAAAAATGCCTACAAGAAACAGACTTATAGGGATTAACAAAAAGAAACAACCTTAAAAAGACCAAACCATCAAGAAATTAGCACTCCAAAGATACACACAAACCAGTTCTCTTAGAAATCACTTTGACATCTTCATCTCCATACTAAAGAAGTGCTCTTTCTGTTGTGGTTTACTGCTAGCTAATCAAAAATGTTGGTTAAAACAGGGAATCATATAAATACATTTATTTTAACTTAAATATTTTGACGTAGTGTTAAAGCTTTTCTTTGAGCATGCATTCTCCAGTTTGGGAGTTCGGTCTTGTTTCTCTAGAGCAAAGCACTTCCATAATGCATTCTCTACTAGTAATTTCCAGTCTCAGATGATTTGTTTTTGTTTTATTTGTCTGACTGTTTAAGTGGAAGAAAACTAAAAAATTGCAGAATTCTTCTAGATTTTAATTTTTGTCATTCTTTTAGAATTGTCTCATCCATAAACTAACTTTAGAGCATTTCTCAGCAACTCATTCCCTTTCCAAAGCAATCAATCTAATTTTCATTGAACTATGTCTCTTTATTTTCATGCTCACCTTTCATCTGTTTGCATAATATTCAAATTACAGGACTACATTAACTAATATATCTGGCATAAGAAGGTCTGGGAAGAAACCAGTGACCCTTGGTGAGCCTACAATTAAACCAGTGAGAGAAGTCCTGCAGAAGCCCCAGCCAGGAGCATTTTGCATGTCACCGGCATCTGTCAGAACGTTTAGCAAGGAGAATGGAGGGCTTCAGTCAGTTAACCAGGACTTACAAGTACTGAGCAACCAAGTGTCCTCAACACAGAAGAGAAGGAGAGATTAAGAAATAAATTCTTATAAATCGCTATGCCCCTAGCATATATTTGCTGTCTCTACATCAACAAGAGAACTGAAGCAAAACTATGTCTAATTCTATAGATTGCAGATATTAAGTCTCAGAGTTTGCTTCTCTTTCTTTCTTGGAAACCCTGACCCATTTTCCATTTTAATTTAGTGATGTTGACAAATTTTGAGGTTATAAACAACCTGATGCAATTTGTGGGTACATTTTCCAGAGAAATACACGAATGCATAACAATTGCATGCAATTTACAAGCGTCCATAGCTCTCCTTATGAAGCGTGTCCGTGGAAGCCACAGGATTTGTGGATTCCAGATTAAGAACCTCTGTTCTAAAAAGGAGTTTTGCTACTGTAGTGATAGCAGTCCATCGTGTGCTAGTTATTCAAAAACAAGATACGATGTATGCTGAAATCCTCACACCTTTGAGCTGGACAGTCCTTTAGAGATCATATATTTTATCCCCTGCTTTTAATAAATTAATGTCCAGAGAGGACAGTAGCTTGTCTGTGGTCATTTGTTTATGACACAGCTGTCAGAACAGAATAGATTCTTTTTGGATGCTTAATTAACTTAAAAATAGTTTCTTACTAATAACTAATGAGCAGGATAATTGGTATATATGAAGCCCAAATATCTGCTCAGGTTCCAACTTCCAAAATCATTGAAGGTGAGAGAGAGACTCTTACAAATACAAGAATTTGATATTGAACTCAGAACCAAAAAATCCTTGGTTCCACTCGAGCTTCTCTACAAAGTGTCTCATGTTGGGGATCATTTCTATTTTCTCGGTCTGGTTTCCCTTGTTTGTAAAATTAGGCTGGGAGATTTCTGACTCCCTTCCAATTCCAAACGAATTCCGGGTTGTCCTCATTTTGGTTTTTTCTTTTTTTTTTTCCTTCAGTCTAGAGACAATGACCACTAGGGGTCAGACTTTTACATCACTCCTTGACATTTCCCTCTTGCAAGAAGGGTCCCACCCAAAACTTGGATTTTTGTTTTTAACTGGGAGGAACTTGAGATGTCTTCTAGCAATTAAAGCCTGACTTATCCCTCCCATCCAGGGAAGTCTTCCTAATATCTAACCTGGCTCCCTCAAATGTAATTTCAATCCCTCTCTTATTGTGGCATCTCAGTGGAAACTGACCATCATTGGTTATTATCCTTCGGGTAAAATATATATTCTTCTGAGAAAGTGTTAGGTCACATCTCAGTTTCTAGAACTGTAAAATGGGGGTCCCGGACAAGATTCACTCTTTCAATTGTTGCCAAGCACCTGAGAACCTGATACAGTGCACAAGAAACAGAAAGGACATAGGGCCAGTCTTCAAGAAGCTTTTACGATCTCTAAGACCTCTGGTGTCAGCTCTAAACTTTAATTATTAATAGAGAGACCTTTTTGTTAGAGTAAGGTCTCATTTTCACTTTTCAAACCAAAAAATCTTCTTTAAAACATCTTACAGATCTAAGACTTTAGGATTCTGTGGTTCTACTTGCTAGGTCATGATGATTCTATTAGCATTCTTTCAGAAGCTTTTCTTTTGATCCTTTTAATTATCTTCAGAGCTTTTTTCCTTCAAAATCTGCCCATATTTTATATCCCTGACACATTTTCCCCTCAGTACTTTTCTCATCCAGAGCTGGCTCTGTCCATTTATCTTTCAGGTTCTAGGTTTATCCAGTATCACACGGAGTTCTCTGGTACGCGAGAAGGCCAAGAGACAAGTTCCTTAGCTTGGGGCAGCCTGAGACCTCAGGCCTCTTCCCATCTCCCAAGTAGTTTAGTGTGTTAGTCGTTTATTTTTAAAATAACTTTATTTGTTCTCTATGCTGTAAATCTAGATGTTTGAGTAAACAGTTCAAATAGTGTGAAAGTGTTTAAAATCAAGATTAAAATCCCCTCATCTCCTCCTCCAGCCTCAGTTGCATATCCCAGAGGTAAAGGCTATAAACATTTTGGTGATTAACCTTCCAAGGTTTTTTCGTTTTTTTGTTTTTGTACACTCATGCATGCACACACACACACAATCTCTTTTATTTCAATCAATTCAATATTCTTAAGAAGGTAGCTTTCTTATGGGAATGGAAAAACTGCCAATATATACAGTAACATGGATGAGTATCAAAACGATTACACTGAATGAAAGACTTGCACAGATAAGTATTTACTGTATGATTCCATTTATGTGAAATTCTAGGTCAGCCCAAACTAACATATGATGCAAAAATTAGGAGAGAAGTCCCCTTTAACTCAGTAGGGCAGGACTGACTGGGAGGAGGCATGAGACAACTTTCCAGGGTGATGATAATATTCTACTTATCTTAAGAGAGGTGAATTATTCAGATGTATGTGTTTGTCAAAACCCAGTGAATGTATAACTACGATTTGTATGGTTCATTATATATAAATTTACATCAAAAGAAAAAAATGGCAAACAAATGCTGAAATCTAGCTGATGCTATGCTAAAGAATTTATGGAAAGTGTACTGATGTCTGCAAATTTCTTTGCAATACATAAAAATGTGGATTGATGGATGGATAGAAGATTGGATGAATAGGTCGATAAATAATAAAGTAAGTCAAGAAAAATGTTAATGGTAGAATCGAAGTAGTGGACTTATGGATATTATGAAAGCATTTCATCTTGCCTATGATTTGAAAAATGGGGAAAAAAGAGTGTTCAAAAAAGTGTTAAATACATATATAAATAAAATGACTATTATTGAGAATAACAAAAACTCATCATACTATTCAAGCCCTTGAGAAATAGTATGGGGGCAAGAGGCCTACTGTGCTGTCTTGGATATTCATAAATTAGCTGTTATATCATTCATTTAGAAGCCAAGAAAAAAGGGGGAAAAAATCAAGAATATAATAGTTATAATTTGTGGGACACGTCTGTGTACAATATACTTTTGTTTCTGTATGCTGTATGGTAGGGTCACATTTCATTATTTTTCCAAATGAATACCCCGTAATTGTAGCACTATTTGTTGAATTTTTGTCTGTTTGTTTTGCTTGTTCGTTTGTTTTCTGGGGGAGTGCATGGACCGGGAATTGAATCCAGGTCTCCTGCATGGCAGGCAAGAATTCTACCACTGGACTACCACGGCACCCCCCATGATATACTTTTTATATGCATTCTTTTGTTAAATACTTGCACTTTGAAAAATAAGTATTAGTATCCTTATTTTAAAGATAAGTGGAGAAAATAAGGCTCCAAGTTAAGTAACTCAAAATAGCAATTCTCTATAATGGCTGGGCCAGAATTAAAACTGGCTTCTCTATAATTCCAATGCCCATGTTCTTTTCACACAATATACTATCTCTCACCTTGGGGCTCCCCTGGCTTCTATCTGCTAGGAAGAATTGCTAGTCTTTCCTTATCAAATGATAAGAATAATGTCATTATTCTTTAATAAAGGAAAGGGTCTTTCCCTTTCCTAAATGCAGGAATGGGAGCAGGGGATGAAGAGAGAAAGGGGCCCTTTCAAGTGGTGATTGAATAATAGCTGCTTTGGTCATCTGGGCCACAGTGGAAATGGTCTCAAGTTATCTCAAGAAACCCTTGTCATCTTGCAGTGCAAGCTTTCATATGAATTGGCAAAGTCAAGTCTTTCTAGAAGAGAGCTAAAGGCAATTACCTGCAAGCCAACAGTAAAAATTAAATGTGGTCTGATACACTGGATCAAAACCTGGAACCGCATAAACTCCACCCTGATAGCAGCTGCAGATGTTTGTTTTATTTCTCAAACATCTGTTTGGCCATGCATAAACAGAATGATGGGTCAGCAAGAGGAAAGAAACAGAAGGCCCCATTTTTCAGACTCTTACGGTTACAGCGAAGTAAGGTAGAGGCTAATTTAGGAACCTCTGAAATTTCATTAGGATTTGCGTAGCAGTTTCCAAAAGCACCTTGGAATCTCTTGCCTATGAATCCCATTGCAGGATAGGTGGTAAGTCAAAAGCAGTATTGAATAAGAGCTGTGGATTGAGAACTGGATGATCCAGATTCCAATTCAGACCCCATCAAAAACTGGTCATGAGCCTTTGGGAAAATTATTCTTCCTTGTTCTCATTGCAGCTTCTGGGTTATAAGAGGATGGAATCTATTCTAAGGTTTCATACAACATTAACCTTCAGTTTTTCAGCAAAACTGAAAGTTTTGGTGGCTACCATATTAGTGTCTGTATTAGTCACTAAATGTATCCCTAACTCTACCTCTTTCTTGTCTGCATGGCACTTCAAAGATTATCAGCTCCCAAAATGTTTTTTTAAATAAGTTTTTAAAATGAGTTTCACCTTGTCTTCCTCCTAAAAAGCAAGTTAAAGATAACGTCAGCACTAAAAACAGAGTTCAACGTATCAATTATTGTCTCTGTTCCAAAAGCTAATTAGTTAAGCAGTATTTTCTGCCTCGCTCAAAATTATAAATAAGTCAAGTGTTTTCTGAGCCTCTGTAGTCTGAAATATATGACTCTGATATTCAGAAATCCTAAATAAAGAGCAAAAAAACAAAGCCAATACATTTTCATCTACTTAAGCTAGATCAAGGCAAAGTTCTTGTTTAAGCATACTATTAATCTTGATTAAAAAAATGCAAACAAGATGAAGTTTCATAAATTTACAGATATGCATTGAATGCAAAGGTAAGGAATGCTGACTTAATTTAGTAGACAACTGAGTGACTGATGAAGGTTTTCAATCAAAGGAGTTATAAGATCTGAGATTATAAATTGAAGTATTCCAAAAAACTACTTACCTGCTAAAACCCAACAGTTAAGCCTCAAGAAGCAGTAGAATCCTTGATTTTCTGCCCAAGTCGCTAGACCTCATATACACTCTTTAAATTTCATTTTCCTTATCGCAAGATGATCTTTTAGGCTGAAGATATCACTGTGAATTCTGTCTCTAAATGCTAAGCGGCAGGATGAGGCAAAGAATGAAATTGAAATAGAAGGAATGAGAAATGCAGAGGTAAGAAGACCTCAGGAGCTGGATCCATCTTATTTGGGGGGCTAGTATTTAAACAGTAGTAGCTCAGAGCTTCTGTGAGTGGGAACCCATTCTCAAGAAAACTCCAATCTTCCTTTTCACCCTTTCAGAGCTCCTGTTGGGGCCATTTCCAAGATGGCTGAGACTGCTGGGTCCTGTTCCATTCCAGCAGAGGGTGCTCTTGGAGTAAAATTGAGTTCCGTGGTGGGAAAGCCAGGGAGGACAACCTTAGCCTCCTCCATCTGAAGGCGGGATTGGCATTATGAGTCCCTCTGTGCTGGCCTAAAAGACAAATCGTCGACCCTTCTAGCTTTACTGCATAGAATTTCGCTCATAGTCTAGGTGAACTCTGATGAAGACTCTATTTTCCATCCCCATACTCTCTGCCCACTCACACTACAGAATGAATGACTAACTGATCCTCAAGAAAGAGCAAATGAGCTGAAAAATGTGACATCCTGGCAATTGCCCAGAAAATTGCCCAGCAAAGCTAGGAACTGAGAATTCAGGAGAAGGTGAACAGAGTTAAGTGTGTGTCAGAGATTGTCACATCAGCTTAAGTAAGATCATCTAATCCCTCCCCCAACTCACCATCCACAGGGAATTCATAACTAAAAAATAATAATAATGAATGGTGGCAGATATAGACAGAACCCAAATACAACACAAAACATGAGCTTTGAACTAGGAATGGGTAGCACAAATCACAAAGGTTTTTGAGATCAAGATTGCTGTAACGAAAGTTTAGCAACTGGGTCACCTAGCAAGACTTATGAATTACAATTTAGGTCTGGATGCCATATGTGGAAATAGTAAACATCATAGAATAGTGATCTATTCATCATAGAATAGATCTCTAGCCCTGGCTCTGAGATCTCTTAGTTCTATGTCTTTGTCCAAGTATCTATAAGTCTCAGTTTCATTACCCATAAAATGAGGGACTTGAACCATACAATCTATGATATTCACTTCACATTTTATATTCCAAATCTATGGGTTTCTAGTAGTGGTACTTCTAGAAATGAAATTAAATTTTTCCTCAAGGCAGGTTAAGAGTAGATGACTATTTATCAAGTTATCAGTCAGGGAATAGACTTCAAATGGGGAAGAGCCTGTGTCAGGAACTTCCACATATACCCCCTCTCCCATTCATAGACACTTTTTACCCACCAGTAGTTGGGAGGTGTTATGGGGGTCAGGAACAAGGAGAAGAGCATTAATTTTTCATTGCTTTATGGACTCTAGCATGGATTGATAGAGTTCACTTAGCCGACCAGTTAGGACTCTGGCCTTTCGTCAAATAAAACATGAGTGCTAGAAGAAACCTCAAAGCTCCATTGCTCTCCTCTATCATTTAGTAAATGCTGAGACCCAGATTTCAAGGCTATTCAGTAACTGGTAGGAGAAATGTGAATTATGGTGTCCATAGAGAGTAATTATAACTTTCAACACGCAGCCTCCTCACTTGTTAATCCTCAGAACCCTAGTCTTCAGTGACCACCTAAACTGTTTAGGTTTTCTTCTCCTAATAATCACTGGGTCCTTGGTAACCTATGTAACTTGTGCTGCTTGGAGATAATCACAATCCCCTGTGATGCACCATCTCACACAAAATTGCTCCCCAAACATAGGAGCATTAAGTCAATAGTTTTTTGGGAGCTCGTGCCACCTATGATATTCTGAAAATTGGATCTTTCACTTCAATTAAGTTCTTTGGAGGAATTCAGTCAGTCCACTATTCCTAAGTGAGTTTATTTTTCCACTTCAAGCACTGGCTTTGGGCCAACTGAACTCTTATGTATGTATGAAAGCATGTCTGCACGTAATTTTTTAATTACTTGAAAAAATATTTGAGGAAGCTTATGATAGAAAGGACAGATACTTTTTTTAACCCAACTACAAAACAAGAGCATAAATGCAATTATCCTTAAACCTGAAGAAACTGCTACAATTAGCCCCAAAATGACCGAAAAAGGAAAAAAGTAGCAATATATTTTACTATCTGAGTTCACTGAAGAATTTTCTATGAGAGTCTTTACATGAAATAACTTAACAAAAGATGCCCCAATAGCACATTTATAGTAAAGACCTTTCTAGATGTCAATCTTATATCAGATGTTGGGAAATATCAAATTGTGCTTTTTGATAAAGTTGACAAAGTTCTGACGCCCCCAAGCTATGTAGTCCTGATTGATATAAGGCTTCCTAGAAAACTAATATAGGGCACGGAAAGATGGGAAGCATCTTGAGGAAGAGCTGGATATCATGAACTTTAATGCAGTTCTCTGAAACATCAGCTGTCTCAGCCAGATCAGGAAGTAGACTGCAGACAAATCTAGACAGGCTGCTGGACAGGACCTAAGGTGTAGATGTTGCTGTGCTGAAGGCTTGAAAAGACATCTTTGTGCCCTGGATACACGGGGGACCCTTCAGATCTGCCTGACATCCTGAGAATGGTCAGGTTCTCTCCCTGCAGAACAAGGCTGCTTGACCTGACTTTGCATCTTACATAGCAGTGACTTCATTTCTACCTCTGCCCACCCTGACAAGATATTTCCTTGTGGTCTTTACTAAAGAATCAACGAGGGGGCATGGGTGGTTCAGTGGTAGAATGCTTGCCTTTTATGTAGGAGACCCGGGTTCTATTCCCAGACTATGCACCGCCCCCCCCCCCCCCCCCCCGCCAAAAAAAAATTAATCACAGCATGTCACAGTTTTTGGGGCCAAATCTATTTGTCTTATAGAAATAGAAACTGAAGCTCTGACAGAGAACAGCCTTTTGCTTTGCCCACACTAGAATCTGAAAGACCTCAGATCCAGTCTCTGTCCCTCCACATTATAGATGCCTCTCCTTGAAGCAAACTGCATATCATGGCCTGTGCCTGCTCAGCAACCCCCACTGGGCTCCCCTGGCCCTCCAAAGAGTTGCCAAAAGTCTCAGCCTAGCATCTAAGCCCTCCCCAGAATAGACTGTTTGCTTTTTTATCCCTGACTCCATGTTTCCCTTCTTGATTCTCATCCAGTGACCTCCTCATAGGATGCCTGCTCTCATTCAAACAGACCAAACACATTCCCATCTCCATCCTAAGACTGGTTCTCTTGCTCATTTCCAGTTTGTGAGAAGCATTCTCAGTGAAGAGGGGTGCCCCAGAGCCTACAGTGACCTCACAAAATGGCCTCAAGTACCCTCCATGTGTGCCTCTCCAGAAAGTCAAAAACACACTTACAGCATATTTTTACTTTTAATAATATTTGTGTGTGTCATTAGCAAGGCCTCTTAAAGTCTCAGCCCCCTCCTGTGTGGTAAGATTGGCAAATACGCTCATTTTATTGGGGAGATGAAGGAAGTGAGACCCAATGCTGAGAAAAAAGCACATGATTCATCTTAGAGCGAGCAGTGAGTCAGAGGAGAAGCAGAAAGAAGATCCAGGTTTCCTGACGTTGGAGATGGTGCTCCATTCACAAAGCCAGGCATCTTGCCTGCTGTTACTTCCCAATGCTTGGTATTTTAGAAACGTCAAGAAACACTCCCCCCAACCAACAGGCTTGCTTTTGAACAAGCTTTTTTCTTAAGATGCAAAAGGGGAAGGAACTTTGTATTTCCTAACTTCTCTGCAGCACCTAAAATGTTCTGAGCAATACCTGGAATGTTAACTGCCTATTTTATAATAAAGGAACTCTGGGGTTTACAAATTGTTTCCTCCTCCTAAAACAGCTATGTAAGTGAAGGTCATTCTGAAGAGCCAATCTGTCGAAGAAATTGGGCAAGACCAAAAATCCAGTTGAGGGTGGAAATGAGGACTTCATTCCATGGCATAGGTCAAGTTCGTTTTTGGTGTTTGACATATGTTTCCAGCATCCTGTGACTGTCCTACAGTCAAGGGGCTAAGAAGAATACGAAGTATTAGAGTGAGTGACTTCTGGTTGGGTCACTGCATTTTGAAATCCTAGAAGGTTTGCCAAAAAGAAAGTAGAAATAGGTTGCTCTGCAGTCTTTCTGCAAAGAAGAAGAGGAACAAATGGTAACATACCTCCATAAAGTTGGGGAAAAGAGTAGGGCCAAGAGCCCTACTGGGAATTGGGTAAGAAATGGCTCTTAGATGCTCTTCAAGGTAGTTTATCACATTTACCAAGTCCCTACTACATGCCAAGTACCTGGATGGAAAGCCTTGGTAAGGTGACCAGATAAGATATCATTGAAATAGGACAAAAAAGGGAGCGGTTAATAATCATACCAGGACAATAGGCACAAACAGGGAAGGCAAATCAGGATGCATGGACACTGTAGCCATCAGGATTGAGATCAGCAAAGGGTCCCTATCCATACAGAAATCACCACTCCATAAGAAGGACAAGCACAATGATAGCATAAGCCAAGATTGACTGGTTATGTTGAGACATTATGAAAATGTCCCAAGGGGGAGTTGAAGGCCAAAGACATCACATTTAGATAACCAGTTGGCATTTGAGCTGAGTTGTAAACTCAAAGGGTTTAAGAAGGGATTTACTGTGTGGCAATGGGAAGTGGAATGGTCTTTGAGATGATGGTTTTTAAAAAGACCTCAGCCAGGCCCTGTTGCAGAAGTGCATGGGACATCCATAGGGCATGGATCTGATTTTGTTGCAATGGAAAGCACAGTGAGGAGACCAGGAGCCCTTAAATGGGGGATTGGGTTTGGTTCTTACTTTGAGACACTGCCAGAGATGTGCTGCCCACCCTTCAAAAGTCAGACTGTTGAGACCCAGAGGGCTCAACCTCTCCAGAACATCAACTAGTTCCATCCCCCATTCCACATTACTGATAGCTCCTTCCAACATGAAAAAAATAGAATGGGCATAGCCCAAATAACCCTAAAGATTATTGAGAGAGCAATCAAAGAGATGGTGGAGTATACAGAGAAGTTCAGGTTTAACAAATGAGTATGACTGCTGAATCATTATATTGCCATTTCATTGTCTCCAGTATCTCGGAGTAGCTAGAAATAAAAAATCTAGATTGTGGGATTGTAACTCATACTAAACTTTGAAATCTGTTCTACAGCTAATTGTTGTGGTGTGCTTTTGGAAATGTATTGCTTTTTTGTACATATGTTGTTCTTCACACTAAAAAAAGAAAAAAAGCTCAGGTTGTGCAAACTGGTTTGCCCTGTCCTGGACTTTGGTTGAGACTGGCCACATGTCCAGACTCACATTTTTAGGCTGCAGCTAGTCCCACCAGGCTGACTGTTTTCCTTTCAACAAGTAAGGGAGTCTTATCATTTGAGGAACTGCACGGACCTCTTCTGGTTTCACTACCAAGCACTTTCTCTCTCCATCAAGCCACTGGAGAAGCGGGTGGGGCATTAAGAGGAAGTGTCTGTTTGGCAATCCAACAGTGCCAGGCAAATTGAGTGGGGTGGATTTTAGGGACTATCCCCCTGTGACTATTCAAACCTTTAAAATTTCATGGTGAAACCTCCACTCATATATTCCTATTTTCCAGGGGTACACACAAGTCCAGAGAAACTCTGGTCCTTCAAGCTTTCAGAGAATGGTGGTCATGGCTCTCAGGGAGAGTATCTCTGACACTGAACAGAACTTTGCAATGTATTCAACTCCTTCTCATTTGGGTCACAATTTTGTGAAGTAGGTCAGGAAGGCGTTATTGTGAAAAATCGACAGATGAAGGAATTAAGGAACAGAGAAACAGGATGACTCATCCGAGGTCACAGTTCAAGTGACACACTACTTGAACTCAGGTCTTCTGGAGCCCGGCCCTGTGGTCAAGACCTTACAGCCTGCTTTCAGAAAGGAGAAGAAGAGTGGGGGGATGAGAAGGAAGGGAAGGAACGAGGTAGGGAGCAAGGAGGGAAAGACAGAGAAGGAAAGGGATGGCAAAACCCCTTACTCTAGGTCTGGGAGAGAGCTAGAACCTCTACCCTAACCTCACTTCCTGCTCCCAGACCTCAGAAAATGGAGGCCTCAGCGACTGGGCGGTAGGGAAGGGCTAACATCTTTACAGGGCACAGAGCGTGGCCCTGCGGGGTTGCTGGGCTGCTGGGCCTTTCAAAGGCCACTTGTAATCTGTGACGCGGCGCGGAGGAGGCCTGGAGGGGCCAAGGTCGGGGCCAGGGGGAGGGGACCAGCCTGCCTTTGGTGCCTAGAAATCAAAGCAGCCAACCTTGGGCTATTTCTTCCCCTCACACTGAGGCACTTTTATTGGCGAGATGAAGGGAGACAGAGCGAGCCCACAGTCCTCGCTTTGCTTTTGGAGGTTAATGACCCAGTTAGCGGCTCTTGGCTGCGTTTCCGACATTTTGCAGACATCAAGCCCCGCGTCTCTGCCAAGTACATTCTGTTCCCTGGAGCTCATCCAATGCATCTCAGATTACTATGTAATGCGACAAGGAGGGAGAGGTGGCTGGGAGGGGCGGCGAGGAGTGGGGCGGGGAGTAAGCGGGCTCCAGGGTTGAGGGCGGGACGCAGGAGTGGGGGGGCCGAAGTAGGGGGGGAATTGCCACTCTAAATATAGGTCCCCTCCTGGAAACGCATCCGTCAAGGTGCTTATTTACTGCACCAGAGTGATCCCAAAGTGAGGTATCGGCGGGCCCTGGAGTCCAGGCAGTAATTGAAGGAATTCTGCCGCGCGGAGGACCAAGCCTCGGACCCGCGGGCGCGTGGGGGTGGGAGGGCCGGAAACTCCTCGAGGAGGAGGGCGGGGGAGGTGAAAATGACAGGGGGTGGAGCCAGGTAATTTGGGCCCGCCCCCCAGGCCTCTTTCCCCAGCACCGGCAGCCGCAGCCTGTGCTCTAATTATAGACGTGAATGGAAAGCGGCAGCTTTTGAATGATCGTGTTGCTCGCGCTGTCTTTGGCGGCAGAGGAGCAGGTGCGGCCCTGTTAGATACGAAGTGATTCACTTAAAAGCCCTCCGTCACGTTCACACATTCCCTGAGGTTCGCGAATCTTCTCCTCGGTTTCCTCAATTAGTTTAAGAGATCTTGGGCCCTTGGGACAGAGACAGGGGGCGTTTTCTACTTCTTTCACTGCATCCTTAGAAATCCCCCCACCCCGTGGAGAAGAGCCCCCAGGTCGTTGGACAGTTTTATCCTGTTTACAGATGGAGAAACTGAGGCTGAGGCGCTGGGATGTGCTCCAGGGAACATGGTGAGTCAGTGCAGGGCTGGACTAGAACTGGGGTAACCCGACAGCTGGTTGCCTTCCCAGGTTGGAACCTTTGGAACCCGAGGCAAGTTTCACTTCAATGCCGTGAATTCCCAAGCATGGCTCTTTAACTTAGAAACATTTCCTTTCTTGGCTCAGCCTATCTCCCATCCCCCCTCAACCCGCTCCCCCTCCCCACGACTACACAGAAAACTTGCTAGTGCGGGTTCCTTCTCATTGGTAAGTTTGATAGTTCCAAGCCTGGAAACTGGATAACTAGAAAGCTATGCCGGTTTTCCTGTCAGTTATGAGTGAGTCAATCTAATGTGCCCTGTATCAGCAAAATCCTGTTATGAGGAGCCACAGAAGAGGTGAAACCTCCACTCTTCCTCCTGGTCTGCATCTTACATGCACCTAGAATTTACAGTCAGCCAAGTGCTTTCCTGAACATGATGACCTAATCCAGGCCACCCAGACACAGTGAGAAAAGTCTTAGGCCCAATTTAATGGAGTCCCTGTAGTAATGGAGCCTTGGACGGAAGAAGAGTGACTTGCTCACTTCACCTGCTGGTGAGTGGTCAAATTAGGAGCCAAATCCAGGGCTCCGGCCTGGTCCTGAGCTCTACCAGCACTCATTCTTGTGCCCTGCAAAGGGGAGCTGGGATCCATTTGGTCATAAACAGTAGCACCATTAGTGATTTGAGGGAGCACAACAAGTCCCACACTATGGTTTAGTAACCCTCGTGTCTCCTGCCTGGCCTCTGGCCTCCTCTTCGAATAGGTCTGAGGCCACAGCTCCCACGCCCTCATCTAATACATGGTATAAAACTGGGCATGAACTGCTGCTGTCTTCTGTTGAGCCAGAAGTCTCCAAACTCACTAACTGCTTCTGATCTGGAATAACAAAGCCAAGTCCCACTCACCCCTTGGACCTGTCTGCCTCCCCTCACTTTTGCTGACAGCTCTGGACTTAGTTCTTTGCCTGTGTCTTTCCTGGCTATTCCTGTCCCCTCAAGATCTTGACCAGGGCAGATCAATAAAGGAGCAACATCAAGTAAGATGCTGGAAAAAAGAAGGAAACGAGAGTAGGTGTGAGTAGCATTTTATTTATATATTTTTTATTTACTATTTAGAAGCAAGGGCTTTATCTTAGTCTGTAAGTAAAGGCCTGAGAGTGGGAATGGAAAGTGAGTATTCAAAGAATTACAAGCATCCCAGGATTCAGAGAAAGTGACTGGGGCAGAAAATGGGCAGGAGCTGAGTATAACAGTGGAGTGGGGGGGAGGGGTAGCTCAGTTAAGCTAGGAGGTACCAGGCAAGCCCAGTACCCTGTGATCCTATGATATTGACATTTATCACAGTTCTGCTGAGGATGGTCTCTGATGATACTTCATTGTCAAACTGAAGAACCTCATGTAGTAGAAGTGGAGTCAGAGTAGAGGAAAGTTTCTCCAGGGCTAGAGCTGAAGCAGCAGGAATTGGGATGGTTCTGTAACTCCTCTGTAGCTTCTCTCAGAGTTCATGAATGAATATTTACTTTTTTTTTTTTTTTCCTTTTGAATGGGCAGGCACCAGGAATCAAACCTGGGTCTATGGCATGGCAGAAGAGAACGCTGCCTGCTGAGCCACTGTGGCCCACCCACCATGGTTTAATTCCTACTGGACTGCAAGTTCCATGAGACCTGGGAATGGGAGTGTTTCCTTCCTTACCTATGCCCAGGGGCTGCCACAGTGAATGGCACAAGTTGATAAAGACTTGATGAACAAATGAAAGGGATCCAAAAGTGGCCAAAGGTTCAGCAGACAGGCAGCCCCAAGTTGATGGAAAACAGTTTAAAATTCAATAAACAGTGGTGTGGGACTTGTTTTGTGCTCCCTCAAATATATCTATTTTCAGAAAATAAAATCAGAAAGAACTGGGGAGACTAAGACAAAGAAACTTGGAGCAGAAATAAAATTCCTCCTGGAACTCTGAGCTTCATCTCTTTTTCTTTTTAATCTTCATTAGCCATCTTCTGGTTTCAGCCCTCTCTGAAAAAAAAAAAAAAAAAACCCAAAAAGATCAAGAGAAATGAAGAAAGAAAGAGAAGAAGAAAAACTTGCCCAAGAAAATTGTGAGTGTGGGCAATTGGTTTTGTTGTCTTCTAAAGCTCTCTATAATCTGGATCCCTTCCCAGCTCATGTGGGCAACAGAAAATAAATCTAACTGGTTTGGGCTGTTAAAGTTTGAGGACAAGCAGCAGATAGAAGCCTTGTCCATTCTCCTATCAAAATCCCAGTAATGTTGCCTTTCCTCGCCCTTCTCATGGGCGTAGTTTGATGCTGTGTTTTTTGTTTTTGTGTTTGTTTTTTTACATGGGCAGGCACCGGGAATCAAACCCAGGTCTCCAGCATGGCAGGTGAGAACTCTAACTGCTGAGCCACCGTGGCCAGCCCTGATGCTGTGTTTCTTGAACAGAGACATAGGATGCCAGAGGTACAGCAAGCAGAATATTGAGATGCTCTACTTTAGCATTTTCATGTGTAAAGGAGAAAACTGAGGAAGAGAAAAAATGGCTTATGCAAGGCCACCAAGATCACTGATGGTGAAGAATGGACGCAAAACTTCTGATTTCAAATTTAGTCCTCTTTCCGTATACTGTGACACCTCTTTAATGGAGAAATCTCCATGTACATTCATATTAACCTGAAAAGAAGGAAGCTTTGAAATGAACAGACCTGAGTTTGTATTCCAATTCTACTATACTCTAGTTATATAACCTTAGGCCTTTTGCCATAACAGCTGTCATTATTGAACACCTATTATGTGCCAGGCTCAAAAAGTTAAGAAAATGGCCCAAGGTTATATAAATTGTAAGTGGTAGAGCCACAGTTTGAACCCAGGTCTGCCTTATGCCAAACCCCAAAAATTTTCCACGGTAGCACATTACTTTTCTATGCTTCAAGTTTCTCATCTCTAATGTATGATGTTATTATTAGAAATAAATGAATGCAATATAAGATGCTTAGCACAGCACCTTACACACACAGTAGATGTTCCAGGCACCATGATACCCATGTGCAGGAGCCTAAGGGGTGGTCCTTACTATGGTTCCAGTACAGGGCTTCTGAGTGGGTGATGCCCCATGCAGACAGACTGCATCTTCTAGAAGGCCAAGTCATGAGGGCCAAATCCAAGCTCCCATTGCTGGCAAAAACAAGACAAGAGAGTGCTGTGGAGGAAAGATCACCAGAAAAAAAGAACATAAAAACCATGACTGAAGCAAAATCCAGTTGGAAGGAACAGAGATTAAAATGAATCTAGGGCTTCTGAACATCACAGATGAGTCCTTTTTTCCTCCTCTGATTATAAAACTGATAAATACCCATGAAATTGTCTTGGCCATAAGTTACTTGTGAATACATTCACTTTTAGTGAAAGTACAAAACATACATGAGAATGATACTCATCAAATTTAGGATAGTGGTTTTCTCTATAGGGAGTGAGAGGGAAAAAGAAAGAGTAGAGGACATGAGAGATGAGCATTAGCTGTGTCTATGTTTATTTCTCTTTAAAAACAGAGGTCTAAAGCAAATATGGCAAAATGTTAGCATCTGTGAATTCTGGTGATGAGTATTTGATATCTAATACATCTTTTCTGCATGTTTTACATAGTTAATAATTTAACATAAAAATATAATGTAATTAATATACTTAAAATCTAACAAATGGTATTAATATGTGGTCACTATAGAAAACCTGTTTTTTATGAATAACATGGGAAGAAAATTAGTTTTAAATGCTGGCTAACTAACATGATATCTCACAGGTATAACAAGAGATATTACTCCAATGAGGATTCATATAAACTTTTTTGGTAGATTTTCATACCGACAGCCCATATTTGGGTGTTAGGAGGAAAGTTTCAGTATTCTTCAAAGTATGCCATCTGGACAACCATTCAAGAAATACCCAACTGCTGACCTCTAACCTGGCCAGACGGCAAGTTCCATTTTAAGGCAGGAACCAGCATTCTGCACTCTCACTGGGAAGAAAACCTTAAAAGACGTTTGGATAATCAAGACCAACTACTTTTATAAATTCCACAAATTAAAATTCATGGATGGAAAACCAGCAAGGATATAGAAGAACGAAATGACATCACCAACCACTGGATCTAATTGGCATTAGATCCCAACAACAGTAGAAAACATATTCAAGAATTCACTTGGAACATGCACCAAGATAGACCATATTCTGGGCCATAAACCCATGAATTTCTCCCCTGAAGGAGAGTCCTTCAGATTCTCACTCAGTAAGAAATCTCATCTTACATAAATTCCGTGGACCATCTAGAGGCCTTGACCACACCACGAGAGAAGACAAAGAAAAATCGGGGCACAATGGATGGTACTTATCAGTGATGGTTGGCTGCCAAACCATTTGAGAGCAGACAGAGAGCCATGAAATGTAGCCTGGGCCCACCTAGGTCAGGGGCAAATAGTAACAAACCCAGAAATACGTTAAGGTTCTCGGGCACTAACAGGCGTGGTGGTTTAGTAGAAAGAGCGTGGGAGTCAGCTGAAGAGGTTCTGGGCCTGGCTTGCCACTTCCCCTTTCTGAGAACTAGCTTCCTCCTGAGCAAAATGGAGTCCCAAGATGCTAGCGACTAGATCTCCAAAATGATTTCCACTTCTCCCTTTTTGTAACTATTTTTATGTTAATTTCAATACCCCTGGGTCTTCAAGGAAAGGACGAATCATTCTTGCTAATCTTCGTGTTAGAAGGCAGAGGACTGTGTGAGACATCTGCGTGCAATTTCTAACCAAGCATCACTGTCAAGTAGCAAACACGGATGGAATGGTCTATTCCCTCGCACTCTTAGATTATTCACAGACATATCCCAAAGGGTTCCACAGGGACATATTTACAAACAGCTTCCAAAAAGCAGCATAATGGCAAAACAAGCCTTGCAAGAGAAATTCTGTATACCAGACTATTTAATTCTGAACAATGGACCACATGAGGGTGTATAAATAACTAATTTACGCTGGACAACAAGAAGAGCTTTTTTGGATGATTGCAAAATTGGGGAGGAAGGAAATGTGGTGTGTATTTATATATTTGGGCTTCAGTCAAAGATTTCATATTCACTCTTAAGCAATTTGACTTACAAAATTAGCTCAAACTAGAACATGGTCAAACAACTCAAAACTGGCAGAAAGTCTGCTCTTCCAGGGGAATGGTTTGTGTTCAAGCATCCAGGGGATTTGAGTGGAGGATGGAATGTGTGTCCTTGCAGTCTCTGCAGGAGGTGTAGTGAGTGGTACCTTGGTCTGCTTGATGCTCTACAGAAAGGAAGAGACTGTCTATGGGGAGTTTGTAATAAGTTTTCTAATGGGAAATCCAGCTCACCTTGTCATCACACAAGCATGTACCCTGTACAACGAATTCCACATTTCTCCTGAGTCCCGACTGTGTTACCAGTATTATGCTAGGCCATAGAGATACAGAGACTGGACCATAACGTCCATGAAGTTACCTTGCTCACCACTGCTAATCTCATGCCTACCGCTGCCTCTGGTATGTACATACTAAGTGTACAGAAATAATTGTTGGACCAACAAATTGTTGAATGGAATGGATAACACAGGATTCTTACCCAAATAGAAAACCTGATCTAGTGGATGACATAAAACTGCACAGATCACCAGAATACACAGCAGTTTTCAGTGCCTGTGATCACAGAGATTGTCAAGGATTCTGTGAGCTTAGAGAAGAAAGAGGGGCTAATTTCATCCTTAAGCATTGGCAAAGTTCTTTCCTTCTTGCCCCAGGCCTTCACACAACCAGTTCCCCATTCCTGCTGTCTGTCTAAAACCTACTCATCTTCGAAAGCATCACTTCCAGAGGAGCTTTCACTGACACTGTGGTTGTAAATTAATTACTCCCCATTCCTTGTCACCCCTGCATCACCCTACCTCCTGGCACCATGTTCTTTTCCTGAAAAACACATAGCAAAAATTATCATTAAATATTTAAGTGTTTGTTTAAAGTCTACTTCTGCAATAGACTTTGAGTAGCAGCATCTGTGTCATTCATAGCTGTATCATCAGCACGTAGCATGATGCCTGATACCTAGAGGTCCATAGTAGATATTTTAAAATGGTTCCTTTAATAAATGAATAACATTTTATAAAGAAAAAGGGATTTGAGCAGGCTCTTGGGAAAGATTTTGACAAAGAGAGATATGGAAGAAGATACTTCCAAGAAAAAGAACATTGCTGGAAGCAAAGAGAAGGAAATTTTCAGTTGATATTCAAGGTTGGGTGCAGATTGGAGTGGTAAGGAGGGGCATATCAGTGTTTTCTCCAAATGGCATGCAAAGGAATAGCAGTGGGGACTGAATCAGTGGTTTTTGAAGAAGAGAAATGAAATTACCAGAACTGGGACTGAGAAAAGTGATTCAGGAAACTCTCTGTAGGATGGATTAATGGAAAGAGAATCTAGAAATAAATAGATAAGTTAGGAGACTGCTAAAGTGATCTATGCAAAAAGTGATGGGTGTCTGACTTAGGCATCCAGGTAGCAACAAAATGATCAAAGACATGGCTGCAGAATGATTGAATGAAACTGCATTTTAAAAATAAAGGAGAAGGAGAATTCAACAATAACCCTAATATTTTTACTTGGAAGAGTGGGCAAAGGGCATGGAGTTGTGAACAGAGATTATAAACACAGGCAAAGGAAGAGGAATTTGGGGATGGAAGTGAGTTTAGTGTGGTCATCTGCTGTTTGGGGTACAGAAGGGCCATCTCAGGAACCATCCAGCAGAAAGAGAGAAATAGTTGGTAAGTCTTAGACAAGCACTCCCTGGGCACATTTCTTCCATTTTTCCTGCATAGATGCTCAGCCGGGCCTCAGACAATGAGCCCAGAAGAGGGGTTCCAAAATTTTCCAAGCTGCTAGGACATAATCCCTACCTTTGAATGTTGAATACTGGCCAACAGAGACATTCCCTGTGTGCTGTTCTTGGATCCTGGAAAAATTGCCTGCCTACCTTCAAGACCTTTTCTGACTCTCTCCTTCCTCTCTGGTGTTCCAGCCAGTGCATGAAGCCTGAATCCTCTCTCTTACCTCTCTCCCACCCCATGGTCTAAGCCAAGAAAAGCTAAGCTCTCCTTGGCCATGCATGACACAGTGTCTCCATCAGGGATATAATAGACTTGGGGCAAAAATAAAATGATTCCACACAGAACTAGAAAAAGTTCTCCTAAAAGTGAAAACTGTAGCTTCAACTGATGGAAAGATTAACCAACCCCCACCAAGTGTTTCCAAACCTAAATAATGAGGAAACCCAGCCAAGTGCCAGACTAATGTGAAGGAATTTTCCAAGGTTAGGGGGTCCCAGAGGGTTAGTCAGCCATGCCAAGGGATGGAGAGAATATTGTTTCTCACCAGTCAGCCAGGGCCAGTAGTGGGGAGGAGTGAAGCTAGAGTGATGTACGCATGCTTGGCTCACAAAGAATTTTCCTTGAAAGAGAAAAACAAAGGCAGGATGAGAATTCAATCAGCTGCTTCCTTCAGGAGACCTGCTGTGGCAGAAGTGGCCCCTCAAAGACCTGCTAGGAATGAAGCTTTTAAATTGTTGACAAGGCCACAATGTCAGAAGTTCCTAGAATTTCTTCCTACTTAAAGAGTCAAAGAATCACAGGAATAAAAGGGTGTTTGATGTCAGATGTGAAGTGATCTCGGTTATTAACCCTGACTCTCACTCTTAGCCCCTGGAGAACTGAACTACCTCAGGAGTTAAAGTTGGAGCCTGCCTTCCTGACTAATAGTCAAGGCAAGTCATTTGTTCTTTTTAAATCCTTGTGCAGGTGGAATCATGTCCTCATAGTGACATTTGCCTGTCTCAACCCCAGGTTTCACGTCTGTGAACCCATTTGTAAACAGGACCTTTGAATATGTTATTATTAGTTAAGGTGTGGACACATTTGTGAATGGGATCTTTGAAAATCCTATTTAGATGAAGTCAGATTGAATCAGGATGGGCCTTAATCCATATGACTGGAATCCTTATAAGCAAAGAAAATTGGACACAGATGAAGAAACCAAGAACCAGGAGAAGCCAGAGAAGAAAGAAGATTGGTATATGACGGAGGCTGAGATGTAAGCAAGGAACCCCAAGGATCATTTGTAAGGTACCAAAAGGTTGCTATAGAGTCCAGGGGATAGCGTGGTCCATTGCAACCTCAATTTTGGACTTTAGCCTCCTAAACTGTGAGACAATTCCTGGTGTTTAAGCCAACCAGTGTGTGAGATTTGTCATAACAGCCCTGGCAAAATGAGATACCCCCCCAAAGTGCTTAGTTTGAACCATTCTGTGTTTTTTCATTCTTCATAGGAGTTTCAATAGGAACCATTCTAGAAAGGAGGAAAAACATTACTTTAAGGCTAATAGTCCTAGAACCTCTCTAAAGGGGCCATTAGTTCCATCTCAATTTTAAAATGATTTACCTTGTCTTTGATGTTGATACTCTTCACCTCACATGAGAAGTAGCAAAACTGGCTGGGAAAAGGTCCAAGTTCCAAACCTGCTTCTGCCACTTACCAGCCTTTGTTTCTCTGGACGTCAGTTTCATCAAGTGTCAAAACCAAGGGATGATCCTTGTCTGAACTCACTCTGCATGTGTGTATGAAAAGGGGCTTTATGACTATCAGGCTGTCCTCACATAAGAGTTTATAATCATTCTACAGATTTTGTTCAACCTCAGCTGTAGCTCTATTTTTCCTCAGGGTCATGAAGTAGATAAGAAGCTATTTTTGCCTTCTTTGGTTGTATTCTCCCTGTCTCTGTCTATAGTAGAAATGACAATGAATCATGTCTATGGAGCACAAGGCTACTTGGTACCTTAAGTTGTAAAAGCTGTTTGGACACTGCTTATATTAGATCAGATAAAAAAAGAAAAAAAATAGAGTTATTCCTACCACAAATAATCCATAGCAAGTCATGACCAAGCTGAACAGAAAAAACTGGATCAACCTGCTTTACCCAGAACAATTCTCAATACTTAAGGGATTTCATTCTAATGAACAGAAACTATAGATCAGGTTGTCCTGGGTTCCAGTCTCAGTGACCACTTCCTGGCTTGCTGACCCCAACAAGGCCACCTAATTTCTCACAGTTTCCTTATGGATAATAATAGCAACTTATTAAAAGACTTATTATGAATATCAAATCAAATGAGATAATTACTAGAAATACCTGTTACATAGTGTGCCAGTTTGAAAGGATTTGTACCCTTAAAAAAAATCATGTTTTAATCCTGATCCATTTTGTGGAGGCAGCTGTTTCTTTTACTCCCTATTCAGTACTGTAGGTTGGAAATTTGATTAAATTATCACCATGGAGATGTGACACACCCAATTGTGGGTATTAACCTTTGATTTGAGGGAGATGTGACTCCACTCATTCCAGGTGGGTCTTGATTACTTAACTGGAATCCTTTAAAAGAGGAGGCATTTAGAGAGAGAACTACGAGAGAGCTGTGAGAACCACGAGAGCCCGTGCAACCAGAGAATGTTGGGGATGAAGAAGGAATTTGCCCCAAGGGGAGCTTCATGAAACAAGAAGCCTGGACAGAAAGCTAGCAGACATTGCCATGTTCACCATGTGCCTCTTCAGTTGAGAGAGAAACCCTGAGCATCACTGGCCTTCTTGAACCAAGGTATCTTTCCCTGGTTTCCTTAGATTGGACAGTTCTATAGCTTTGCTTTAAATTGGACAGTTTCACAGACTTAGAACTGTAAACTTGCAACTTAATAAATTCCCCTTTTTAAAGCCATTCCATTTCTGGTATATCACATTCTGACAGCTTGCAAACTAGAACACATAGTAAGTCTCTGAACGTATTGGTTTCCTTCCTTCCTTGCAGGACCAGAGAAAATAATAATAGTAACGTTAATAGCTAAAGCACATACAGCATTTACTATGTAGCAGCTACCCAAAGCTTTACGTATATAGGCCCATTTATTTCTCACAATCCATGAAATAAAATTTTGTTTTCATCTCCACATTATTGGTGAGTGAACTGAAGCCCAGAGATATTAAATACTTACGGAGGTCACAGTTCAGCAGCACCAGGCTTTAACCCAGGTAGTCTGACACTCACAGCCTAGTGCTTAGCCACCACGCTACGGTGCTTTCCTTAATATCCTTATGGATATTAACCCATGACAGTTCTTTCAGCTTTGTATTCTTGGATTTGACAGATTCTTACCCTTTATTCATATGGCTTCCTAGAAACTACATATTCTTATTTGTTTTTTAATATCACAAAAGTGCTTTCCTGTCTTTTGCAATGATACAGCTTCTGACAAGCTTGCTAATTGAATGTTATTTTTCCCCATCTAAACTAGCTTCAGAAACTTCACACACATCATGCAGTTATTTATGATTTGAGGAAGAACATCATATATGTGAGATGAAGACTATTAAAGTCGGAGTTAACAGTGTGTGAATTGATTTCACTGATTAGGTAATTGGGGAAATGAACAGGTAATGGATTTTTACAGAAGGAGGTCAGGAACAGTTTCTAGGAGGAGTCAGCAAGTTCTATTCAAGGAGCCTTTCTCAGCCTTTCCTCTCCCAAAACTACCCCACCGTGGAGCAGGAAGGCACCAGACCTGCATTTGCTTATGGCTGATTCATTTTCCTTGTGCACCTAGCACTCTGCTCAAATCTACTCTGACACCTGCAAGGTTACTCGTGTCCACAGAGTAAAACCAAACCTTAGCTGGGCCTTGAGAGTTGACCACCCTTGTCTAGCGCTTGACTGCGTCCCCATCACTCTCTTCCACCACACTTCAGACTCTTGCTGGTCCCTCCACATCCTCTGAGCTGCCTCACCCCTAGACCTTTGTTCATGTCCCATTCATGAGGTGCTTGTCTCTAACTCTGCCAAAGTTCCAGTAGTTCCCAAGGCCCTGTGCAAACTCCACCTTCCCTATGTATCTGTCCCATATAGTCCCAAGTCACAATTCCATCTTTTCTTCCTTGAGTTTCTCACTGCGCAAAATCACACTTCCATTTTAGAACTGATCACTGCTCATCTTGTATCTGTTCTTCCCATGGGAGTGGGTCCCCTTCAGGCAGGGTGAAGGCCTTATTCATCTCTGGACACCCCCGCAGTCCTTTATTGACATCAATCCCGGCAAGAGGAAGCTTTCAAAAAATTTAGGTTTACTTGAATGTCACACATACATGCACTGTTTGTACACAGCAGAGGAAAGCATGTTGCTACTATCCTACATGAGAGCCCAACTCCAAGGGCTAAACCAGTCAGTGAACTTTTCCCACAGTACCTGTAAGACAGCATAAGCCATCCCACTCTGAGAGCCAGAGGGAAAATTTGACTTTAAGCATTTGGAGATTTATCAAATAAAGGAGTTATTCCATCAGAAAGCACAATTGTGCTTTCTCTTATTACCCAAAGTACAAATAAGAATCATCATAAGGATAAATTAGTGGCAGGAGTCATTGATTTTTAGAAAGAAAAATTAATAATACGCAATGATATTCATACAGATGGAACCTCAGTCAGCATTCTTTGCACATACTCTTTAATAACTAGAACTTGTTCTATAGCACTTTACATTGGTAAGTTGATACATGGTTTAATCTTCATACCAATCTGGGGAAGTTGGATTCAACACCATTTCACAGATGAGAAAACTGAGGTACATGTAAAGAGACAAATAACTACTAAGTGCCAGAGTTGGGTGTCAAGTTCAGGTTCCCCAACTACTCCTTGGTTCTTGTCTCCCCAGCATTGTCTCAGGAACAGCCCTGTAGTCCTGGGATCAGTCTTCTAGATGAGCAGCTTCCATGTCAGGCTGCAGGTATCACTGCCAGACAGAGACCTTAACATATATTTGTGCCATCCAAGCCACATTTGGTCCAGCACACTTTTGGTGTCTCCGTGGTATGGAATCTTTTACTACAGGGTATTTCAATGTCCAACTAGGTCTTCAATGACACTTCAGAGACCTGCTTTCGATTTTTATATCCAAGCTCCCAATCTTTAAGAAATAACCTATCAATTCCCCCATTTTCAAGAAATAGCCTATGTCTTATCTCTCTAAACCTCCCTTCTCTCTCCCATCTTCAGTCTGCACAATGCACTGCCTTATTCTTCCAAAAATCTTATTTCGAGATGAAATTAATAATGCAGCTGTTCTGGGAGGAAGGTTTCCCATGAGCTAAGTCCTCTTCTATTTCAGTGGTGCATAAGTTGAAAATAGAGTCTCTCTAGTGCCTAGAAGAGCACTTGACACAAAGAAGGTGTGTGACAGATGTTTATTATTGAGTGAAGTAAGTAAAGTAAGCAATAGTAATATTGATAAGCATAGTAGAGGTATAGAGATAATCACATTAAAAACTAAAGCAAGAATGGTTAGAAGTCATTGTGAGTAAATAACTCCTAGTGGGAAGGATATGAACCAAGAGATGGTCACCCTTACTGTAAGCCTCCTGGAGCAATTGACTTCTTGGAGGAGTTATACTAATCCAACTGAAGGCTTTGCTCAGCCTTTCTACCTGAAAACTACCCACTGAGGAGCATGAAGACACCATGGCTGCACCTGTTTTGTTTTTTGTGTTGTTCTTTTTTTTTTTTGGTGGTTGGGGGTATTGCATGGCCCGGGAATCATACCCAGGTCTGCCTCATGGAGGGTGAGAATTCTACTACTGAGCTACTACTGAACCACCCGTGCACCCCTGCGCCTGTTTTAACATGTGCATGCATTATGTTAATACATTTTTTAAACATTTTTTATTGTGAAATATAACATATATGCAAAAAAGCAATATATTTCACAGTACACTGTAAGAAGGAGTTATAGAACAGATTTCAGAGTTTGGTATGGGTTACAGTTCCACAATTTTAGGCTTTTCCTTCTAGCTACTCCAAGACACTAGATGCTAAACAAAATATCAATAAAAGGATTCAGCAGTTTATGCATGTTTGTGTGCGGCCCACTTGTTTTTTGTTGTTGTTTTTTAACTGTGAAAAAATAACATATATACTAAAAAGCAATAAATCTCAATGCATACCAAAACAATTAGTTATAGAACAGATTTCAGAGTTTGGTATGGATTACATTTCCACAATTTTAGGTTTTTCCTTCTAGCTGCTCCAAGACACTGGAGACTAAAAGAAATATCATAATGATTCAGCAGGCGTAATACTCATTTGTTAAATCCATAGCTTTTTCTTTCCTTTTTTTGTGAAAAATAGCATATATACAAAAAAGCTATAAATTTCAAAACACAGCACCACAATTAGTTGTAGAACATATTTCAAAGTTTGGCACAGATTACAATTTCACAATTTCAACGTTTACTTCTAACTGCTCTAAAATACTGGAGACTAAAAGGGATATCAATTTAATGATTCAGCATTCATATTCATCTGTTAAATCCTATCTTCTACGTATAACACCACCATCACCTTTGATCTTTCCATCCCTCTCCTTAGGGGTGTTTGGACTGTAGCAATTATAAATTTTTCAGATTGGAAGTGTCTGTCATTAATATGGAGTAGGGAGATGGAACTATCTGATGTTCTGGAGAGGCTGGGCTAGGTTTCAGGACTTATTTGGACCAGGGACCCATCTGAAGGTTGTAGGTTTCTGGAAAGTTATTCTAGTGCATGGAACCCTTGTGGAATCTTATATATTGTCCTAGGTGTTTTTTAGGATTGGCTGGAATGGTCCTGGTTCTGATTTGGCAGGTGATGATAGGTAGCAAGGTCTAACTGAAGCTTGTGTAAGAGCAACCTCAAGAGTAGCCTCTCGACTCTATTTGAACTCTCTCTGCCACTAATACTTTATTCATTTCAATTATTTTCCCCCTTTTGGTCATGATGGAATTGTTGATCCCATGGTTCCAGATCTGGATTCATCCCTGGGAGTCATCTTCCACGTTGCCAGGGAGATTTTCATTACCGGATGTCATGTCTCACATAGTGGGTAGGACAATGATTTCACTTGCAGAGTTGGGCTTAGAGAGACTAAGGCCACAACTGAGCAACAAAGAGGTCCTCTAGAACTTACTCTTAGGCATACTTATAGACAGTCTAAGCTTCTCTGCTCCCTGCATAAGCTTCACAGGGGTAGGCCTCCTGCTCGAGGGCATGGCCTATAAATTTGGATGTCCCTAAAATTTTACGCAGTATAGGGGGCTTCCCTGATGATAAGGTTTAATAGTTCCATATTCTTTCTCCCATCCCTCAGGGGACTTTGCCAATACTTCTTGATTATCTGCTTAATATACTCTAGGATGTATCCAGGCATTACAATAATCTATACAGGATTAAAGTACTTCTTTCTTATTTTGCACTCACTGTGTTTCAGTTGTTCAAATGAGCTATACAGATAGGTTGAATTAGATTATGCACTACAGAAAATTTCAGTTCCACACCAAATAAACCTTTCTTCCATTGGTCTCAAAGAGTATGTGTGGTTCTAAAATATAGACACTGTCTTCCATACACTTATGTTCAGAATTACTTTAACCACAACCTGTTCAGCCGTGTTCTTATCTCTAAATATCAGGTTGCATATATAAAACATCCTCTCGAAATCCAGAAATAATAACCACCACTCCGGACTTAATGTATCTGCTCTAAAAGCTTACAATCTAGTCCCCTGTTTTCTTATAAGCATTTTCTAAAGGTGACCATACCATTCTTGTTCTACTGTTTCTGGCCTATTTTTTCACACCAAATGTCCCATATGTTCATTCATATCAATGCATGCCTCAAGACTTTGTTCCTTTTCATAGCAGCACAGCCTTCATTCATAAGTATACACCATAGTTCGCCAATCTACTTCTCCATCAGTGCATCCTTCAGCCACCTGCATTCATCAGGCATCATGTAAAGGGCCCAAAGTCCACAGTGCATCAACATTCTCAATTTTAGATAATTTCACTGTTCCCAAGAGGAAGAAAACCAATCACCAAATAGGAAATCTAAACCTCCTCTTAACTCTTGTTACTCCCCCCATTATTTACCTCTGCTGTTGCTGTGGTAGCGCTGATGGTTTCCTTATGAGCATAGCCCATAGCATGCAATAGCAGTTTCCCCCCTGTACCCTGGACTTAAACATTCTTTGTACAAGAATCATATCTTTGAAGTAAATTTTGAGAAAACTAATTCATATTTCTAGTATTATTCAGTGGGACATGTAAGTTTATACAACCCCTTTCAATCTTGTTCATCTTCAATATTGAATTTTGCGTATAGGTCCACTAGAGAACCACCTTCAGTCCTATCTATTCCCTTACATTGGAGTTCAACCTCATTAGCTAACAGTTCACCCATCTCTTGCTTCTATGTATCTCTAAATCCCCTATACTCTATACTGTAAACCTCTACTTAAACCTTTATGCTGGTCATAAAAGTGGAATCATGCAGTATCTATCCTTTTGTTTCCGGCTAATTTCACTCAGCATTATGTCCTCAAGGCTCATCCATCTTGTCATTTGCTTCAGGACGTCATTTTGTCTTATTGCTGCATAATATTCCATCACATGTATATACTACATTTTGTTGATCCACTTGTCTGTTGATGGGCATTTGATTTATTTCCATCTTTTGGCAATTGTGAACAATGCTGCTATGAACATTGGTGTGCAAATGTCTGTTGGTGTCATTGTTTTCAGCTCTTCTGTGTTTATATGAAGTAGTGCTATTTCTGGGTCATAAGGCAACTTGATATTTAGTTTCCTAAGGAACCGCCAAACAGTCTTCCATAGTGGCTGCACCATTATACATTCCCACCAGGAATGTATAAGTGTTCCCAATTTCACCACATCCTCTCCAACATTTATGGTTTCTTATTTGTTTAATAGCAGCCATTCTTATAAGACTACAAGACTACTCATTGTAGTCTTCATTTGCATTTCCCTTATACCCAATGAAAATGAGGATCTCTTCAGGTACTTTTAAGCCATCTTTATTTGCTCTTCAGAAAAATGCCTATTTATATCTTTAGCCTATTATATAATTGGGTTGTTTGTTCTTTTGTTGTTGAGTTGTATGATTTCTTTGTATATACAGGAAATCAAACCTCTATCTGATAATGATTTCTAAATATTTTCTCTCACTGAGTTGGCTACCTCTTTACCTTTTTGACAAAGTCTTTTAGATGCAGAAGCATTGGAGTTTGAGGAGTTCTCATTTATCTGTTTTTTCTTTTGTTGCTTGTGCTATGGGTGTAAAGTTTAGGAAGCTACCTCCTATTACTAGGTCTTGAAGATGTTTCCCTATATTTTCTTCTAGAAGCTTTATGGTGCTAGTTCTTATATTTAGATGCTCGATCCACTTTGAGTTAATTTTGTGTAGGGTGTAAGATAGGGGTTCTCTTTCATTCTCTTGGCTATTGATATCCAGTTCTGTCATGCCCAATTATTGAAAAGACTATTTTGTTCCAGTTCAGAGGATTTGGAGGCCTTGTCAAAAATCAGTTAACCTAGATTTGGTGGCCTACTTCTGCCCTTTCAATTATATTCCATTGGTCAATGCTTCTGTCCTTGTGCCGGTACCATGCTGTTTTGATCACTGTGGCTTTGTAATAAGTTTTAAGGTCAGGGAGTGTTAATCCTCCCACTTTGTTCTTCTATTTTAAGATGCTTTTAGCTATTTGGGGTCTCTTTCCCTTCCAGATCAATTTGGTAATTAATTTTTCCAAATCTTCAAAGTAAGTTGTTGGAATTTTGATTGATACTGTGTTGAATCTGTAGATCAATTTGGGGAGAATTGACATCTTAACTATATTTAGCCTTCCTATCCATGAGCAGGAAATTTCTTTCCACCTATTTAGATCTCCTTTGATTTCCTATAGCAATGTTATGTAGTTTTCCTTGTACAAGTTCTTTACGTCCTTAATTAAGTTCATTCCTAAGTATTTGATTCTTTTAGTTGCTATTTTGAATGGAATTCTTTCTTAACTGACTTCTCTGCTAGGTCATTGCTTGTGTATAGAAATGTTACTGATTTTTCCACATTAATTTTATATTCTGCCGCTTTGCTAAATTTGTTTATTAGTTCAAGTAACTTTGCTGTAGATTTCTCAGGATCTTCAAGTATAGTATCATACCATCTGCAAATAATGAGAGTTTTATTTCTCCCTTTCCAATTTGGATGCCTTTTATTTCTTTTTCCTGCCTGATTGCTCTAGCCAGAACTTCTAGCACAAGGTTGAATAATAGTGGTGTCAGTGGGCATCATTATCTTCTATCTGATCTTAGTCTCTCTCCATTGAGTAGGATCTGGCTATTGGTTTTTCATATATTCCCTTTATCATATTGAGGTAGTTACCTTTGATTCCTATCTTTTGGAGTGTTTTTATTGGAAAAGGATGATGAATTTTGTTAATACTTTTTCTGCATCAATCGAGATGGTCATGTGATTTTTCGCTTTTGATTTGTTAATGTGCTGTTACATTAATTAATTTTCTTGTGTTGAACCTTCCTTGTATTCCTGGTATAAACCCCACTTGGTCATGGTGTTTAATTCTTTTAATGTGCTGTTGGATTTGATTTCCTAATATTTTATTGAGAATTTTTGCATCTATGTTCATTAGGGAGATTGACCTGTAGTTTTCCTTTCTTACAGCATCTTTACCTGGTTTTGGTATTAAAATGATATTAGCTTCATAAAATGAGTAAGGTAGAGTTCCTTTTTCCTCAATTTTTTGGAAAAGTTTGAGCAGGGTTGCTGTTAATTCTTCCTGGAATGTTTAATAAAATTACCCTGTGAGGTCATCTGGCCCTGGGCTTTTCTTTGTAGGAAGATTTTTGGTGACTGATTGATTCTCTTTACTTGTGATTGGTTTGTTGGGATCTTCTATTCTTTCTGAGTCAGTGTAGCTTGTTGTGTGTCTCCAGGAATGTGTCCATTTCATCTAAGTTGTTTAGTTTATTGGTGCATAGTCTTCATAGTATCCTTTTATGATTTCTTTTATTTCTTCAGGGTCTGTGGTTACACACCCCTTCTCATTTCTTCTTTTGCTAATTTGCATTCCCTCTCTTTTTATCTTTGTCACTCTTGCTAGTGGCCCATCAATTTTATTGATTTTCTCAAAGAACCAACTTTTGGTTTTATTGATTCTTTCTATTGTTCTTATCTTCTCCCATTCATATCTCTGCTTTAATCTTTGTTATTTCTCTTCTCCTATTTGCTTTGGGGCTAGTTTGCTGTTTTTTCTCAAATTCCTGCAGGTGTGCTGTTAAGTCCTAGATTTTTGCCCCTTCTTGTTTTTTAATACAGGCATTTAGGGCAATAAATTTCCCTCTCAGCACAGCCTTTGCCACATCTCATAAGTTCTTATAAGTTGTATTCTCATTTACATTCATCTCCAGATAGCTACTGATTTCTCTAGCAATTTCTTCTTTGACCCACTGGTTGTTTAAGGGTGTGCTATTTAATCTCCATATATTTGGGAAAGTTCCCATTCTTTGGTGGTTATTGAGATCCAGCTTCATCCCATTGCAATCAGAAAAAGTGCTTTGAATAATTTCAGTGTTTTTAAATTTATAAAGAGCTGTTTTGTGCCCCAGCATATAATCCATTCTGAAGAATGTTCCATGAGCACTAGAGAAGAATGTATAACCTTGTGCTTTGGGGTGCAATGACTTATATATGTCTGTTAGGTCTAATTCATTTATCAAGTTATTTAACTTCTCTATTTCCTTGTTGATCTTCTGTCTGGTTGTTCTATCTATAGAGGAGAGTGGTATATTAAAGTCTCTTACTATTATTGTTGAAACATCTATTGCTCCCTTCATTTTTGCCAATGTCTGTTTAATGTATTTTGGAGCTTTTTGATTGGAATCATAAGCATTTATGATTGTGTATTGACCCTTTAATTAGTATATTGTGTCCTTCTTTGTCTCTTACGATGTCTTTACATCTAAAGTGTATTTTGTCTGATATTAGTATAGCTACTCCTGCATTCTTTTGTTTAGAACTTGCATGGAAAAACATTTTCCATCTTTTCGCTTTCAATCTATTTGTATCCTTGCATCTAAGATGAGTCTCTTCTACGCAGCATATAGCTGGATTATGTTTCTTAATCCATTCTGCCAATCTGTATCTTTTAATTGGTAAATTTAGGCTGTTAACATTAAAATTTAATACTGAAAAGGCATTTCTTGATTCTGCCATCTTATCTTTTCTATGTTATTTGTCAGATCTATATATTCTTTTCCCTCTTTGTCCTTGTATTCTTTAAATTACCCTTAGTGGTGTTCTTCAATTCTGTGCCCTCCTCCAGACCTCCCTCTCCTGCCTTTTTTTTCAGCTGGCAGAACTCCTTTTAGTATTTCTCATAGGGCCAATCTCTTGTTGACAAATTCTTTCAGGACTCCTTTGTGAAAACTTTAATCTCCCCTTCAATTTTGAAGGACAGTTTGGTTGGGTACAGAATTCTTGGCTGGAAGTCTTTCTCTTTCAGGATCTTGAATATATCATCCCACTGCCTTCTCACCTCCAAGGTGCTAGTTGAGTAGTGTGAACTCAGTCTTATTTGGTTTCCCTTGTGGGTAGTAGGTTGTTTTTCTCTTGCTGCTTTCAGGATTTTCTGCTTCTCTTCGACATTTGACAGATTGATTAGTATGTGCCTTGGGGAAGGCCTATGTGTTAGTTAGATTCAGTTGTCAACTTGGCCAGGTGAGCATACCTAGTTCTGTTGCTGCGGACACAAGCCAATGGTACGTGAACCTCATCTGTTGCTAATTACATCTGCAGTTGGCTAGGAGGCGTGTCTGCTGCAATGAGTGACCTTTGACTTAATTGGTTGGTGCTTAAATGAGAGAAAGCAATGTAGCACATCCTAGCAGCTCGGCATTCCTCATCTCAGCACTCACAGCTCAGCCCAGGCCTTTGGAGATGCAGAAAGAAGTCACCCTAGGGAAAGTTGTTGGAACCGAGGGGCCTGGAGAGAAGACCAGCAGAGACCATCCTGTGCCTTCCATATAAGAAAGAACCTCAGTGGAAAGTTAGCTGCCTTTCCTCTGAAGAACCAACAAAAATAAATCCCCTTTTATTAAAAGCCAATCCTTCTCTAGTGTGTTGCATTCCGGCAACTAGCAAACTAGAACAGCCTATTTAGATTTATTCTCTTTGGAGTTCATTGGGCTTCTTTGACTTATATATTTATGTTCTTTGTGAGGGTTGGGAAGTTTTCCCCTGTTATATCCTCAGTTAGTCTTCCTAGCCCTTTACTCCTCTCTTCTCCTTCTAGGACACCAATGATTCTTATATTTACATGCTTTGCTTTGCCTATCATTTCCCTGAGATCCAATTCAATTTTTTCCATCTTTTTTGCCATTTGCTGTTTTGAGTCATCAAAGTCAGTAATCCTGTCCTCTATATCACTTATTCATTCTTCTGTCTGGTGTTGTGTGCCTCTGGTATGTTTTTCATTTGGTCAACAGAGTCTTTAATCTCTGTGATTTCTGCTATTTTTCTATTTATTCTTTGAAATTCCTCTTGATGCTCTTCTACTGTTTTCTTGATCTCCTTTATGTCATTTGCTATCCCACTGATTAAGTAGAATTGTATAAACATCTTTGATCAGTTGTTCCAATGTCTGTGTTTCCTCTGGTGTTGTAATTTGGTTAATTGGCAGGGATATATGTGTCTGCATTGTGATATGCTTCGTGATCTCTGCAGTCTTCGTGACATGTAAATATCCTGATTGACTTACTTTGGGAGTTGATTTCTTTCAGTAGTCTAAGGCCTTGTGTTTGTGGTATGGTTGTACAGCAGGGAGTAGGGCATGGGGAGGGCACTCAGTGCAGTGATTTGTTTCAGGGCAGGTATAGGCACAGGTTGGGGATGTTATGCTGAAGTTTGTGAACATGGGTGCCCAGCAGCATACTATTACGCTGATGCTTGTGAATGTGGATGCCCAGTGACCAGGTAGGATGTATCTGTGCAGGTGTACTTGTCTGGGGGACATAACCTTGGTGCGTGGTGGCCTAAGGCATGAGGCCCTTCGTGTGCATGCACAGAACTGTGGCATGAGGTCGGCATTGTGCCTTTGTGGATTGGGGGCAGATGTGACCCGGCTGCTCAGGTCAGCACTTTCTCAGAGCTGGGTTGTATGGCTAAGGGCTGTGCACATGCACTGTCCTAAGACTGCTGTAAAGTGCAGTTCCCAGAACTGAATGATGTAACTGGGGGCCTATGCGCATGCGTGGGCCTAGGAGTGTGATAAATTAATGCACACAGCTCAGGGAAGGTGGGGTGAGGCTGTGCAACACTATGGGAAGGGGGGCAGGGTGAGCCTGGGTATGGAGGTTAGTGCCCGCAGTCTTTATGCACTGGCAACAGCCTGCAGGGAACAGGGAAGTGGAGGTAGTGCTTGGGAGGGGTGCAGGAGAGGTGGGTTGGGCTGCACTTGGGGTGGGGGTGGGGGGTAGGTACATGCCCTGGGCACTGGTAGGATGGGGGAGTATGGAGCATGGGGAATGGGAGCAGATAGCAGGGTTCAGGTGCGTGGGGTGGGGTGAGTCATTGGTCACAGGGCTGCGCTGGTGAGGGTAGTGCGCCCAAGGAACACGGCCTGGCTTACTTCCTAGTCCCTGGCTTCCGTCCATGCACTCCTGTGGTCTCTGCACCTCCACGCCAGGCTCTAGCTTTCTGTCTCTCAGTTCCTTGGCCTCCACAACCAGGGCTCCCACATGTGGTGCAGAAGTTTCTCCCAGGTCAGCTGCAGTCCCGAATCGCTGCCTCAGTCATCCTCCTGTCCCTTCTCTAACTTTTCCATGGAGCAGGGCTAATCTCAAGCTACTCTATTCAGCCAACTTTCCAGAAGTCCCTTATTTTAATTCATTTTAAACATTAAATGTATTTTGCAAATCTGTTCTTTTATATTCTTTGCCACTGTGGGTTCTGGGTTGCATAAACAAAGCCCAAAAGGCTCTGGCAAGATCCTTTTACTCTATTCTCCTTCCTGTAGCCAATAACAACAGAGGCAAAAATGAAAGAAAGAAACTAACAGGGAAGCACCCTGTCCTTTTGTATGTTAAACATGATTTCTTTTCAGAGCAGTTTTTCAAACCCTTTCTCGATCAATTCCTTCACAAACCTGTTGCCAGAAGACATTGTAGCCCCAAGCCACTTCCCCATCTCCTGCCCAAGCTGAGTCCCAAGCACCCTTAGCCGTGAACTGCAGGGCTTTGAGTTGGACTAAACTAACAGAAAGATATGTAAACACATACATGTGACTTCTGATTAGCCTGACCACTGATGCTGAATGCTGATCATATAGCATACTGAAAATGACACAGCTTCAGCTAAAGCTCAAAATAAATGCTTAAATTTGAAATTAAAGAAGAGAGACAAAAGGCAGCAGGTGAAAATAAGCAGACCTGTGTTCTGCTCCTCCTCTGTTGCTAAATGGTTGGGGATCCCAAGATGATATTTTCTCTTCTCTGGACCTCAGGGCACACCCCGCCCCCTGGAAGACAAGGACAAAATCTTGCCCCGCCAACCTCCTAGGATTGCTCTGAGCATCCTAGGAGACACTGGATATGGAGATCCTGAATATGAATATGTTTTGGATACATTTTAAAAGACTTTTCTTATCACACTTTGGGGTGGATAAAAGAAGAAATCACTCTCCTCTGTGGTCTGCAACTTTGAGTCACAAAGCAGCTAACTCTGCAGCTTTAAGGCATACCTAGGGGAAAAATTCTGGCCTTCTGCCCCCCTCCCAGTTTTTAAAATCTAGCCTATTGCTCTTGAATAAAGCACATCACATAGATTGAATCTTTAAAAGCAAACTCAAAGGGGCCCATGTGCTGGTGTCCCCCAGAACCTCTGGAAATGACAACTCTGCTGATTCTATGAAAGCAATGCTTTCTTCCAGTCTTAACCTTTTAGAGACAGCAAGCCAGCATAGAAAATAAGCATTGAGGGCCTACTCTTTCTCAGGGAGGGGGCAGGGATTTCACAACATTTAATAGAATCCCACAACCCCATGAGGCAGATGCTGTTATTGACCCCATTTTCAAGATGAGGCCCGAGTTGAGAGCGATGAAGTGAATTGCTCAAACCTACATGGTTTTTAAGGCCTAACTTTCCTCTGTTCAATCCCCAGGCCCTACAGTCATTGGATGAGGGATCAGAAAAACAGCGTGTGGAAAGTCAGAGCCAGAGCTCCAGGCTGAGCTGGGCCAGGGATGAGGTGAACAGTTCACCATCCCTCCTCCCTGTAGGGCACTTCCTCACTACAGCGGTTCTAGACCCTTTCAGGAAGGGCTTCATTAATCCAGTCATGAAAGTGCCTCTAGCCTGCAAGGTGACGTTGGCAGGCTTTGCCTTTTCAGGTCTGTTCCTGGTTTCTGTACCTCAGGGGACCCTGGCAGGGGAGTTTCTACCTAGGACAAGTCTCTAGGAGTCTCCTCATGGCAAGGGACCCTCTCCTGGTGACATACCTACCTCTGTCTCAGTGGACACGGACTGAGCAGGATCCTTGCCAGTCATTCCCTTATCCATGGGCATCTGGGGCACCACAACAGGTTCCAAAAGATGTTGCCTTCTGGTCTGTGGTCAGGGCAGGACTCAGGAGGGAGGGTTGTCATCCTTGAGATGAGCAGCCATTACATTCTCTAAAGTCTTGCAGGAGACCCTGGCATTTTTGTCTCAGTTAATTTCATCTGCTTCTCGGCTAGATGATAGAGGTTCCAGTTTAAGATTAAGGGGACACTTGCTCTAGGGTACCCATAATCCAGGAATTTCGTTGCATCTTTAGATGTGGAGGAAGCTCTGGTGCTGAGGCTGGGATCTGGGTGGGATACACCCTTCAGCTACCAGTGGTATTGGTGAGTGCTCCCATAGGTCTAACACGTAGCTCTGCCCTTACTGCCCCCAGGCTAACTGCACCTCTCCCAGCTATACTTCAGGGTGGCTCCGGGGCCCTCCAACTCACATTCTGGGTCATGGGGCAGAGTCTGAACCTCAGTGTCCCTCGCAGCTCACATCCCACCCAGAGTATCTAGACACAGTCTTGCAGCTTCCTGGTCTAGGCTCCTGGAAGTCAGACTCTAGGAGCCTTAGGGTCTAAAGACCAAGCTGGTCTAGGGCGACAGACAAGCCCAAAACCTGTGGCCAGGAACTATTAGGGCAGGGCTGCAGGATAATTGGGAATGAGGGTTACCCGCTCAGGGCTGCTAGGGAGGAGGACAGGCAGAGACTTCTATTTAGAACCCCTTATTCTCAGCTTCTAGGGCTCCATAGAGGAAACAAGTTGGCTTTCCTTGGCCCTTGGCAACAGGCCTGGGTTGAGGGGAATCTATCTGGTACCTCTAGACCCAGCCTGGGAAAACAGGGATTCTGACATGGGTCTATATGTGCAAACACTCTTTGGGGTTTGAAAGGGACAAGCCTTTCTGCCCCTATGCAGGGTGAAAGCCCCAGTTTTGAGATGGAAAAATAGTCATAACTTAGAATTTTGGGTCTCAGAGCCCGAGCTACCTTGGAGAGTTCTGGGCACAAACTTGATCTTGAAGTGGTTCAGAGAGAATTTGTGAACCTTTTAATGCCCAGTGAGAGGGGAAGAATTTGGTAATCTCAGGAACATGATTGGATTTGGTCTGATGGCTTCAGAAGCCACATCCTTCCCCTGCCATCTTTGGAAGTAACCCTAGGGGTCTCTGGATCTTGGCTGTGCTGGGTCAAGCAGGTGAGGTCATTGCTAAGCAGGGCTCTGAATTCCTCTGATGTGAATTTCAGGAGCTGACACATGCAGAGTCTTGGCTATTGGAGGGTGGTTTACAGCAACTGCAGTGAACTGACTGGGAGGTCATGGAATTTTCAAGTTCAGCCAATCCCTCCCACCTTGACCACCATACTCCCCACCCAACCCCCACTCGCAGAGGCTGCAGGATGCCCAGGCATGTGGACCCAAGCAAATATGTCAGGAGAATAGGTCTAGGCAAAGGCAATAAATCACCACACTAAGGGCACAGAAGCAGAAAGGTCTGGAGGAGGGTCCAGGTCATGTGGTAGGAGACAAGCAATAAACAGAAATTCAGACCTTGGTTGGGGTTAGGGGGCCTAGAAAGAAACACATACTCTCACAGTTGGGCCAGGCTTTGGCTTTGAGTCAGGTTGGGTCCTAAAGGATTGGGGAACAGGAGAGAAGATCCAAAGATATTAGCAAGAAGAAGACAGGACCTCATTCCAAGAGGGCTTAGAAAGGTAAGCCTCATGCAACAGCAGCAATTGGATCAGACCTCACTTCTAAGAACAGGAAGAAAAATTGCAGCATGAGCCCAGTGAGCAGCAGGGGATGAGCAGCCAGGCTGACCTAGTGTTGATTTCCCTGAGCTACTGATCCAGGGCTTCTTAAATTCTAACACTTTCCTTAATAAAAACAAGACTTACCCAGTGTAGAAACTAGAGCAAGGCTGAGTCTTCAGAGGACTCACCTGGAATCTAGTGCAACTTACTGGTGGGAGGTATTGAGAGCCAGACAGGTCCCCGTGGAGCCCTTCCATCTCCAATTCCATGTTTGATACTGAATGAATCCCTGGGCCTTGCTTACCCCAACTGTGGAATGAAGGTCTTGAATCATAGCAGAGATTTCCCAACTGCTGTCCAGGGATATAAGGAGGGGCCTCTGAGGCCTCTATGGGCATCCAATAAGAGAGAATCTCAGAAAAGGGGGGCCACAAGCCCCCTATCCACAATCACCTACACAGGTTGCATCTTTAAGTGCAATAGGTTGGGTTTCCATATGAGATTTTATTTGGAAACCGCAAGAACAAGAATGAAAGGGGAAAGGAAGAAAAATAATAGAATAGCAAAGAAAGAAGAAGGAAAAAAAGAAAGTCCTGCACTAGAGGATCTCTAAGCTCTATTTCTGTCCTGTTGTTTTCTGACTCACTGTTTTTCTTCCTGCATTTTTTTTTTTTGGCGTGGGTAGGCTCCAGGAATCGAACCCAGGTCTCTGGCATGGCAGGTGAATTCTGCCACTGAGCCACTGTTGCAGCACCCCTCCTACCTGCATTTTGAAGAACTACTCTGTTCCTTTTTGCTATCCTCTTAGAGAAAAATATATACATAAGCCCAGAAAAAGCCACTGGTTAGATCTCATTTCCCAGCTCCGAGGAGTGCTGGCTTGCAGAGGAGGAAACTGGGGGGTTTTGTGGGCTGAGAGGGAGGAGACCTGAGGCCCAGAGCTGTAAATCAGGCTCAGAGGTTTGGAATCCCTGCTGCTTGACCTTCAGACGCCCTTCTCCACTCCAGAAACCGTCCTACTTAGCATCCAGGCTTCGGGAAGCATGCCCAGCACCCAGGCTGCCCCTGGAAGCTGGGCCCCACTCCGAGGAACAGTTGTTTTGATTTTTCAGGACAAATTGCTAAGGCCAAATCTTCCCTCCCAAGAACAACACAGGCAAAGGATTTCGACATGATTGGGAGAAGAAGGCTTTTTGCCATCGCCTAGCAGTGAAACCCACAGTTAACATCCACACATGAAACAGAACGTATGGCTCGTAATTGCTATTTATTTATATTCTATACACTTCCCACCCTTGCCAAGCCTCTGGGTTTACTGACATACTTTAAAAGGTTTTGCTTTACCACTTCCCGACCGGAATGTGCTGCATGCCTCTCAGTGCTCAGCCCACAAGTCCAGGAGTTCCACAAGAGTTTGGAGATGCGGCAAATTCAGGTCGAACTGAGAAATTCCTTTATCAACAGTCATGTCATCCAGAAAGACCCCTCTATTACCCTCTTGCACAAGCAGAGAATTAGCTGAGACCATCTGAGAGTGTACAGGAGTGGAATGAGCACTGAACTAGGGAGTTAGACTCATTCTCTACAGATAGGAACCACCCTCCCTCCGGGTGAGCTTTCTCTTTCCATGCCTGTTTCCTCATCTGTAAAATGAGGGGGTTCCTTCAGTCAGTCAATCACATTTACTGCATGCCTATCACCTGGTGAAATGGCTCTCCTTCACCATGGGCACAGCTTAGAGGAACGCACAAAAGCTACACTGGGCATATTAACTGGAGATCAGTAGGGTATCACGTGTCAAAGCGAGCTTTGCTTTGGTACAAGACCCTACAAAAAGAAATCCTACTTGTAAAAGCTCGCAGTCTGGCAAAGGAGAATGACACATGGAAGGGCAATTACCTAGCAGAGTTGTAAGTGCTTTGGTAGCAGCTATCCAGGTATCATGGAGACACAGAGAAGAGAGGTCCAGGAGTGTGTTCCAGAAGGTATAGCACCAAAGTTGAATTTTAAAGGCTGAGCGCTCTTAGACAAGAGGGCAAGGAAAGCTGAGGGAAGCATATGAAAAGGAGAGTTTAGTGGGTTGGAAAATTTTCAAATCATTCCCCAATGGCTAGATATTGTGGAGTAGGAGGGTTAAGAGTTAGCAAGTGATTAGGTAAATCATATCTCCAGGGGTCTTGTGTATGCCAGGTTTTGGGTTCAGATTTTTTCTCTTGAATGCAATGGGGAAACACTGAATTGTCTTAAGCAGCAGAATGCCATAGTCACATTTGTATTTTAGAAAGTGCACTCTATCTTGCAGAGGACGGTTTGTAGAGAAAAACGAAACGTGGAAGGCAAAGTCACTCAGGAAGCAAGAGGCAAGAGGTGACAAGTGTCCTAAACTAGGTCAGGCGCAGTGGGAATGAAGAAGAGAGGAGTGAAATCAAAATATATAGTAAGGGCCTTTACTGGATAAGCATCTTCCATTTCTAACTTTCTAGGACTCCACAGCTGAAAAAATCTCCCTGCCACACACACATTTCACCTCCCATTTCACCCGCCCCTCCTCCCACCTCCCACACAAGCTGCAGTCTGGCTGGCCCCTCCCACTCCTCGCAGGGTAAGCCTCAGATGATAGGTGTGGCAGCCGGCCCAGGCATTCCTGCCGTCGTCTCCACGTTCTGCTGCCTGAGCATTTGGCCGCCGCCATGAGTGTTAATTGGAGAGGCATCTGAAGTGACCAGACTGGTTACGCCGCCGCCATGACAGACACACTCCATCTGCTCTAACAAGGCAAGTTTCAGTGCGCACATGAGGCCAGCCGAATTCCCTGTGCTCAGGACTTGTTAGAAGTAAGACTCAAAGAAATTAGATTCACAGGCTTTTAAAACTGAAAACTGCCTCAGAGAGCACCAAATCCACATCCTTTGATTTGATGTGGAGGAAAGCAAGGCCCCGACTTGTCCAGGTTTCCTGACCCAGTCCTCTGGCCTTCCTAGGAAGATCAGATGGGAAGCTGGGGAAGCCAATGCAGGCTTAAGTTTCTAGTATCACATGCTGACCAATACAGTTTCCTACACAGATTTGCTCAAACTATTTATTAAATGGTAAGTGGCATAACTATAAGATAGCATTTTGCATTGAGCCTATCAATATCGTGGTTACTTTTCATTATAAGGTATTCTATTATCTAGTCAGAGGGAACTTCAGAAATGGCCTAGTCCATTGATTTCACAGTGGTATTTGTTTATTTGTTTATGTTTTGCTTTGTTTCAGTAGCAGAGCCCTTTTCAGATGATGAAATTGAAGGTTAGCTAGGAGAATACCTCAGCAAGATCACATAATGAGGAAGTGGCAGAGAATGTTTAGAAGAAATTTTCATAACTTCAGATGTGTAGTCAACATCCATCATCTTATTTGATCTTGACAACAACCCCCACTGCTCCACACTGATAGGAAAAGAGAAGAAGGCATAGCCCAGAGTTTCAAGGTAAGTAAGTGGTGGATGCATATCAGTCTAACTGCAAGCCCTAAAATCTTCTGGAGCAAACTTTTAATATTACCTGATCTTTTATGGTAGTTTCTAATTATTCATGCACATTCATGTATGTAATGCCAAGTAAACTGTGAGAAGGTCAAGTACACCCATTTTATAGAAGAAGCAGAGAAAAGAGAAATGAACTGTTGTAAGTCATTCAGTAAGTGGCAGGCTCAGTCCAGCTGTCTCAGTGTTTGGATGCCTACTCAAGGAGCCCTATACCCTGTAGGTATTGCTCATTCCTGGAGTACCTATAACAGGTCAGTCCTCTTTTGTTGACTGAATTCCAGTGGTGAATAGCAAGAATTTCTGTTGCTAAGCTGCAGCATTGCAAATAACACTGCAACTTCCTTCATTGTAGTTAATCAACAGTACAGGTGCTATTCACTAAAGAGATCAGTCTAAGACATGCTATTAATTAAGAGCAGAAGCACCTTGAGGAACCAGCAGCAATTAGAAGTCTCAGTGAAGAGAAGAGAGAGCCTTCTCCTCAGAAAGTCCCACAGCTCTGTGAAGACCCATGTTGTCTTTCTCTGCTGACCTTAGTGCTGAGAAGGTAGTTTCTTTTTTTTTTTTTTTAATTGAACTTACTGTTATTCACAGTTGAAATATTTAATTTTTTTTCAAAGTAAAAAAAGGCAGATGGAGAGCAACCCTAAAATCACATAACAAGAATTTGTAGTAATTTTATGTTATCACGTAAATTGTGGTGAGAAGTAGTCCTGTGCATACTTGAAATGATTGAATGAAATTCAGAATGAAGAACTGATTTATGCAGCCAATTTTCCTGCTTTATTAAACCAAAAGTAAAACAAAATATGAACATACACTAATGTAAAGGAGACACACACTCTTTCTCTACACACATACACACACATTTTTAAACAGCTCTATGATCTTCCCTATTTTGGTAAAAAAATCATAAGCACCCACACAGTCATAAATATAAAGCACAGTGAATCATCACAAAATTAACACAACCATGTAACCACTACTTAGGCCCCTTCCCATATCACTGCCCCCTTGGTCCCAATGGTAACTGCACCTGACTTCTAACACCATATGTGTTTTCTGCTTTTGAATTTTATTTAAATGGAATCAAACACTATCTTCTTTTGTGTCTTGCTTCACTTACTATAATGTTTCCAAGATTCATCCTCAATCTCCTGTATAATAGCACTTTGTTTATTTTCATTGCTGTATATTTCATTGTTTTAGACTCATTCATATTGCATATATTGCAATTTATTTATCCACTCTTCTGTTAATGGATATTTTGTTGTTTACAATTTTTTACTCTATTGAATAGTACTGTTATAAACATTCTTGCCGTTTTCTTTTTGGGCATATATGCACATATTTCTGTTGGGTATATACCTAAGAGTTGAATTACTAGATCATGTGATAGAATTAATATTAGAAGATACTGTCAAAAGAGTTTTACAAAATAGTTACACATCAATAGTTACAAATCTAACTTTTGGGAAGTTAGATTCCCAAAAGCAGTGTTTGAAAGTTCCAGTTGCTCTCCAACTTCACCAACACTTAAATATTATAAGTCCTTTTACTATTAGGTATTTTGGTGAGTATGGAGTGATAGCTCAATGTGATTTTAATTTGAACTTTCTAGGTGATTGATGAAAATTTTTTCCTATTTCTATGTTAATTGGTCATTTTGATAGAAACTATTCCTCAAATGTTTGTAATAACTTATCCATATCTAGAATTTTATTTGTGGAATTCAATTTCTTTAGTAGATTTAGGATTATTCTTATTTTCTATTTCTTTGTAGGTCAGTTTTGTTTGTGCTTACCAAAGAATTTATCCATTCTATATTAATTTTCAAATTACTGACACAAAGTTGTAAGTGATAGTTTCTTGTCCTTTTAAAATTTTTATAGACTCTGGAATGATATTTCCTTTTAATTTTCTGATATTGGTATTTTGCCCCTTCTATTTTCTTCCTTGATCAATCTTGCCCAGGATTTTTCTTTTTTTTTTTTTCCACATGGGCAGGCACTGGTAATCAAACCCAGGTCCTCTGGCATGGTAGGCAAGCATTCTTGCCTGCTGAGCCACCATGGCCCGCCCAGATTTTTTAATTTTACTTGTGTTTTTGAAGAACCATTTTGAGTATTGTTGATTTTCTCTACTCTATCTTTGTTTTTGGTTTCATTAATTCTCATCTTAAAAATTTATTGCTTTCTTCCTTATACAGGTTTGAGGCTATTGTGTACCCCAGAGAAGCCATGTTCGTTTTCGAGAAGGTAGTTTCTTGTCTAGACCTGTCCAAAGGGCAGAGACAAAGCTATGGGTGGCAGGCACCAAAAGTCTGCAGTGCTGATAAGATTGGATACCATGAGTCCAAGGAGGGGCTCCTGGAAAGCCCTGATCATCTGTGGACAGAGGCAGATCCTCCATCTAGATGGAGGAGAGAGGACCAGGCCTAGGAGAAGATCAGAGCTGGGTCACCACTCTCTCCCACTAAGCCTTTCATAACAATGAAATCTTACTATAATGTTCCTGGGAGCAAAAGATAGATGGGGGAAAGCAGCTATAAACAGGGCTGTGGCTTTTATGGAAGAGGACCTCAGATGCATTCTGATTAGCCTTTTTTGTTTGTATGACACTGGGCAATGACAGCTGCCTGATCCTTGGGTGTAACTAACAACTTCCCCACAATAATAATGATGAAAATAAGAAAAGTAGTAATTATAAGTATTATATTAAAATAGTTACTATTACTTCAAAGACAATTATAGCATGTAAATAACTTTAGTCTGCAACATCTTTTAATGTTTATCTTCCATGTGCTTTTCAGAAAAACCTGGAGGTAGGTTTGACAGGCATGGCAATTATATCCACCATATAAAAGAAGAAACTGAGGCCCAGAGAATAGGAGCAGGTTGCCCAGATCACATGGTAAGTTAGTAGCTAAGCGGCCAGGATTTGGGAGTAGAAGAGCAGAAGGGGAGAGTCAAAAAATTTTCACCTGCTAAGACCCAGTGAAGAAGGATGTCGATTTCTTTTTTGAAAGTGATGTACATTATTCATCCTTCTGAGCAAGGCAAAAACGAGAAGCCACATTGTTGAATGAAGGGTCAAGACTCTCAGAGACCCAACTGTGTATGTGGAGTGTGACTGAAGAGGAACACATTAAGAGAGATTTCAGTCTTGGGCCCTGGAGAGCAGTGTGGACAGTATTCACAGTTGCCTTGACCTCACCTACCAGCAATGAAGAATTAATAAGGGGCTAGGTAAACACACACCTCTACTCTAACTCTTAAAGTTCACATTTGCATCTCTTCCTTTTCTGTCCCCTTCCTCTCCTCTGATGTGAGCTCCTGAGGGCCAGGGCATTTCATCTTGTCCTTTCTGTATCCTCAGAGCCTAGTATATTGTTGGTTCCATAGTAGTTGCTCATTATATATTGAATTACTCTATTAGTAAAGGAATGGATGGATGTACAAAGAGGCAACTGACTTTGGACTTGGCAATATGTTGAGTACAATTCTAACTGAAATAACCTGCTCCTTTGGGCTAAGGATTTAGCCTCTTCTTCCTTCCCTTATCAGGGCACTAGTATTTATTCCCTTGGAAAGCTCAGTGAGAACAAAAACAGACTCAGAAGGAGCCTGACTGATGAAAAGTTGAACAGCATAAGTGTGCTGGGTGAAATGATGCATGTACCCTAGAAAAGCCATGTTTTAATCCTAATCCCATTTTGTAAAGGCAGCCATTTCTTCTAATACCCACTCAGGATTATATGTTTGAAATTGTAATTAGATCATCTGTGATTTATCAAGAGTGGTTGTTAAGCTGGATTAGGTTGAGACATGTCTCCACCCATTCCGGTGGGTCTTGATTAGTTTGCTGGAGTCCTATAAAAGAGGAAACATTTTGGAGAAAATGGCGATTCAGAGAGAGCAGAGCAGAACGACACAGCCACGAGAAGCAGAGTCCACCAGCCAGCGACCTTTGGAGATGAAGAAGGAAAATGCCTCCTAGGGAGCTTCATGAAACAGGAAGCCAGGAGAAGAAGCTAGCAGATGATGCCATGTTCACCATGTGCCCTTCCAGATGAGAGAGAAACCCTGACTGTGTTCGTCATGTGCCTTCTCACTTGAGAGAGAAACCCTGAACCTCATCAGCCTTCTTGAACCAAGGTATCTTTTACTGGATGCCTTTGATTGGACATTTCTATAGGCTTGTTTTAATTGGGACATTTTCTCTGTCTTAGAACTGTAAACTAGCAACTTATTAATTCCTCTTTTAAAAAGCCATTCCATTCTTGGTATATTGCATTCCGGCAGCCATCAAACTAGAACAATAAGCCTCAAGACATCACTGTGAAAGGCCCCTTAATACATATCACTCAGACTCCTTCCCCTACCACTGCTGAGGCTCACATTACACCTGACGGAGATTGTTACCTGATGAAAAAAATCAACAAATGGAAATGATGCCATGTATCAGTTCCAGTCCACCTGAAGTTGCACGTAAAATAGTTCCAATCCAGTTCTGGGACCTTATCCAAAAGACCATTTTATTTAAATTCAAATACCCAAAGGAGGGCATTTGATTTAAATTCAAATGTTTATTAGGCATCTACATGTGCAAAGCCCTGTATCAGGCACCCAAGGGATAAGACAATAAACCTGATTGATACTTGCTGTCAAAGATTTTACAGGATTATGTGGGATACTATAGTCCCAGGCAGAAAAAAAATGCTCAGAAGCATGTATAGTTTCCTATTGCAACTGCAAAAAATTCCCTTAAGCTCAATGTCCAAAACAACAGAAATTTATTATCATATGATTCTGGAGGTCAGGGTTCTAAAATGGTTGACAGGGCTGCATTCTTTTTGGAGGTTCATGAGAGAATCTGTCTTTGGTTTTTCCCAGCTTCCAGAGGCTGCTTTTATTCCCAGGCTTGGCGTCCTTCCTTCACCTTCAAAGTCAGCAGTGTAGCATTTTCTCTCCTCTCTAATCTCCCTTTTCTATGGATTCTTGAAATTACATTGGTTCCATCTGGGAAATCCAGTATACTCTCCTAATTTCAAGATCTTTGACTTAATTGCATCTGCAAGGTTCCTTTTGCCATGTAAGGTAACAGATCCACCTCCTTCGTGAAGCCTTCCAGGGTTGACCTCCTAGGAAATAATCCTCTCTTCCTGTGTTTGTTTGTACTTCTCTTATGCTGCTCTGCCTGTAGTACCTATTACTTTGTATTATAATCACCTGTGCATTTCAGACTCTCTTCCTCACCTCTCCGAGTTTCTTGGGAGTGCAAAATCTGCCTGATGTGTCTCTGTGTGCCCTATAGCCCTTTGCATGATGGCTTTCACACTGCCAGTGCCCCATAAATGCAGGATGGATGAATAAAAATGCTTGTCCCTGTCCTTAAGCTATCCCCTCCTCTCTCTCCCACCTCAAGTAGAATCTGTGTGGCATTCCTGTGAGCAGGGTTTAGCTCTTAAACTCCCAAAGTATCCCCAATGGATACCTTTCAAATGACCAGAACTCAGTCAATTATTGTTGAACTCAGTAGTGTTGATAGCTTGTGACTTCCAGCAGAGTGACTTAGAATAACAAGGCATAGAATATGATTATTGTGCCAGTTTGAATCTATGGTGGACCCCAGAAAAGCCAAGTTCTTTAATCCTCATTCAATATTACTGGATGGGAGTTTTTTGATTGTCCCCATGGAGCTGCGACCCACCCAATTGTGGGTGTAACTTTTGATTAGATGGCTTCCATGGATGACTCCACCCATTCCAGGTGGGTCTTGATTAGTTTAACTGGAAACCTTTGAAAGAGGAAGCATTTTGGCATAGGCTTGAGATTCTGGGAGAGCAGAGCCAGGAGGCAGAGAGCCCATACATCCAGAGGCTTTGGAGATTAAGAAGGAAAACTCCTGCCTTCTCTCCACATCTCTTCATTAGAATCTTGGAATCGGCAGTTCACTGCCCGTCCATTTGCTCTCTCTTGCTCCACTGAGGCAGACTGTTGTCTAACAGTCTTTATTTAGGATTTGGATTATTGAAAGGACATAGAACAGCAAACAACTTAAAACAGAACATCAGACATCACTGATGCTGAAGTTTGTGGGCATCTACCACCCAATATACCCTTGCCTTGGGCCTCTCCCTCATGTTCCATCTTCTCTAAGCAGAGTTCCTTCTCTAATCCCCATCACCAAAGCACTTACCTTTCAGCCACCTAGGGGAAATTAGGAGTCTCTTCATTTGCTTATATTTTTAAAATACCAGTCTAAGGAAGAGAGACCACTGTACTTTATTATGCAAAGTAACTTATCTCTTCTTGGGTTTAACTCTTCCTTCCAGAATGGACCTGGGCCTTGTCATTGCTTAATAGCCAAAATGTTCAATAAAGCATTTTTTAAACCAAAGAGCAGCTTTCTCTCAAAAATTCTACTACTCTCCCCTGGCAAAGAAAATATTAAAAGTCAGCTTAAAATAAAATAGGGCAACTGGTTCTTTCTATTCAGCAGATTGTAAGAAGAACACAAACTCTGGTATCACAATCAAAAGTCCTTCCTGAAACAAACTAAGAGTAGAGTTCAATTCAGTAGGAGTCCTGACTTTTTATTCTCCATGAGCTGAGTGGAAAATCAACACTCGCCTTTAGTTTCCTGGTATAAAACAAAAACAATTAAAGAAGTCACCTAGAATTAAGGCAATGGTCTTGACTACCCAATTTGGTGCCAGAGATCCTAAAGTTCGAGATTACACCAAAATCTGAAAGTCTAGAATTAGGCAGAAAAGTCAAAGACAAATACTGCTTCAAGGCCAGCCAGGAAGATTCCAGTTCAGGGCTGGGCTCTGCCAAGCAAGGCAGCAATCACTCTGTGGCAATATATTCAAAAGACAGTTAAAAAAAATCTTTCCCCATTTACTGCTCTAGAAACAGAATCCATTGCCTAATTGAGAATCCTTTCTGCCTAATTACTCCACTCCCAATTTTTTTTAAGCAGCAGAGTTACTGTGGAATTATGTACTGTATAATTTCATCATTTAGCAATATGTAAATGAGGGGAAGAAAGGAAGAGGGAGAGAGCAGTAGAAGAGATACAATCATGTTTTTGGATTTCTTGTGTGAAGAGATGTGCAGTGAGGCATGTATAGACAAGGGAAGTGCCCCGAGCCACATGCCATTGTGGGGTTAGAGTTCCAATTCCCCTACTAATAGCTCAGGAAGCTTAAGCAAATCATGTTGCCTTCCTGGGTTTCTCAGGATTCCCTTCTATCAAATATTGCCCATGTGTTCCCAGCACCTAGAACAGAATAAAGTATTTAATAATTACCTAAGGAAGGAAGGAAGGAGTGGGGGAGGGAGGTAAGGAAAAAGGGAAGAGGGAAGGGAGAGAGGAAAGGAGGGAAGGTGGAAGACAGGCAGGCAAACAAGAAGGAAGGAAGGGAGGGAGGGAGGAAGGAAAGTTAGGAAGGAAAGGACAGAGGGAGCGAGGCAGGGAGGAGTGAAAGAGGAGGGAGGGAGGAAGAAATGGGCATTTTTGTCTCCCTCACAGAGTTGTTAGTGGGGTAAAGCATGATGATGAAAGCATCATCATGAAGCATTTAAGCATGAAGCATTTAGTGAACTACAAAATACTGATTATACTGAGCTTCAAGCTCTGATGGAGAAAAACAATTTAATGTGAAAAAACAGAACACAACTTCCTCTTGCCCATTTTCTTGATTTCTGGTCTGCTTCTCCAGAAGTAAAAACAGAAAGAGGATGCTCCAATGTGCTCGCATCTGCAGCAGATGAAATAGTTTTCAATTTTCCTGGCTGTCCTGCCACATTCTACAGGTGAAAAAATGGTGGACGCCAAGTTTGCCTTTTCAGTGAGTTTAGGAAAATGCAAGTTCTACACTTTATCACTCCAAGGGATAGTCTAAACTGGGGCTCAAGGGGTAGATCTTCCCCTGGGGACACCTCTCAAGGTTGCCTGTGGGGGATGTTTGAGCTTTCTTTGACTGTACAGGGCACTAAGGACCTGGCCTGCTTCCTGCCAGTCCAACTGCACACGTAGAGAGACAGCCACAAGGCGAGGGGATAGAAACCCTTAGGCTTTCAGTCTGCCGCCAAGGGATGGTCAACTCAACTCCCTGTGCTCCCAGCATGGGATTGCTTAGAGGAGTGCATGGTTGCACTCTTTCCACTCCCTGAGAGAAGGGGCTCTTACTTCTCACTGCTGCCTCATCTGCAGACTTTCCCTACCAGGCCAGGTGAAATGCAAACCTGGCTTACTCCTTTCAAAAGCACAAAATCCAGTTTTGATTGACCCTGCGCCTTCATGAGATGCTGAATAGCTATGCACAAGGGCTTAATGATCTAACTTCAATAGAACTGGAAGTCAGGTCCGTTTTTGGACCTCAGTTTCTCCACCTCTGCAAAAAACTAAAGGTAAGTGATATCTAGACATTCTTCTCCCCTTCTTTGTAACAGCTCTTTCATTTGTGATCTGAGTCCCTAGCTTCACAGCCTAGTGTTACAACACAGTTTGGACTGTTCTTTCATTGGTAGAGAAAAGAATTAAATGACTCAGTGAACCCACCTGCTCATACCAGCATGGAAGATTCAACATCAGCAGACTGGAAAATATGATACAGAAACCTTGTTTTTCATAGAGTATAAAGCTGTACCTTATAGGGGACTAAGATGCAGTGAGATCTAGTAGAGAAAGTATAAGACTTGGGATGATTGAAACACCTGGAGTTGAACACTGCTTCTGCCATGCCCAAGCTGTGTGACCCTGGGAAAATTAACTTTACCCTCTGAGCTACAATTTCCTCCTCGAAAATAAGGGTAATGATATTTACAGGAATAAAATATGGTAAGAAAATGCATTTTAAGGTATAGTCTTTGATAAAAACTAGGAATGATATTGATATTAATTTTCGAGAGCCTGAGGATCAGTTAGGTCACCTACAAAAGAGCAAGTCATAATAATGATGGGGTCTTACATTTATATTTCAGTTTAGACTTTGCAAGATGCTTTTATATCCAATGCACAAGAGGTATACAGAACTAAATGTTGTACTGTAAGGAGATACAAAATTTTCTTAGAAATCATCTATTCTTACCCCCCAACTTCTCCCCATCTTATAGCTAAGTCACTTTAAAAGAATATTGAGTACCTATAACTGTGGCAAACATTATTCTGTATACTGGGGCAACTGCATGAACCAGACACCCAGAGTTCCTGCTCTCCAACTGTTTACATTCTAGTGGGGGAAGCCGAAACTAAGGCTAAAAACAAACAATTTCAGGTGCCACATTGGTATTACAATAAACCAAAGAGGGTAACTGGGGGGAGGAAGATACTTTTATAGTTTGGATGGCCTTTTTGAGAAGGTGACATTTGAGTTGAAATTTGAATGATGAGAAGGAGGTAGTCAGGCAAAAATTTGCTTAAGATCATAGAGCCAATTGGAAATTGACACAGGCCCAGCATCTAAGACCCGTGACCTCCTCTGCTGTTCCCACTGACCTATGCTGGGTTTCCTGCTAACCCCCAAGTCCAGATGTCTGGATTCAGTTTATCAAGTTCTCCCTGTTTCTGGTCCAGACCCCCTTCCTTCCAGCACCGAAGGTACCTTTTCCTCTCCCACCCCTTGGCTGAGGCTGAACTATCCTTATGCTTTCATGGCTTCTTTTTTCAGTGTAATTGTTCTAGTTTGCTAGTTGCCCGAATGCCATATACCAGATATGAAATGGCTTCTATTTATTTATTTATTTATTTTTTGCAGCTTCATTCAGTGTTTTAACATAATTACATTACAATTAGGTAGTATTGTGCTATCCATTTTTGAGTTTTTGTATCTAGTCCTGTTGCACAGTCTGTATCCCTTCAGCTCCAATTACCCATTATCTTACCCTGTTTCTAACTGCTGATGGTCTCTAGGAACATTATGTTGAGTGAGACTAGCCAAAAACTAAAGGACAAATACTGTATGGTCCCACTGATGTGAACTGACATTAGAGAATAAACTTGGAATATGTCATTGGTAACTGAAATGGCTTTTAAAGGGGGAGAATTTATTAAGTTGCAAATTTACAGTTCTAAGGCCATGAAAATGTCACAATGAAAGCAAGTCTATAAAAACATCCAATCTAAGGCAACCAGGGAAAGATACCTTGGCACAAGAAGGCTGATGATGTTCAGCATTTCTCTTTCAGACTTCATGACAAGGAAACTAAGGATAACTGGAGAGAAGCTGAAGCAAGGGTTTGGAGGGTGAAATGCCAATTGGCAAACAATGATGGTCCTCTTTCCTTAAAATCCTGACACACTGGATTTCTTACTGTTTTAAGGGCTGGCTACCTGAACATTTTATTTCTATATGATGGTGAAAATGGCAGCTTATAAGACTTGGGGCCAGGGGGCCACATGAAGATAAGCCAGCTTGATTTCAGTTTAGATTGGAGTTCACAGCACTTAATGGACATTACCTCCAGATGTCCTGTAGGCAGCAGAATATGATGGAAAGTGGCTGGGCTTTCCAGGGCTGGTCTTCAATTCCTGCTCTGCCACCTCCAAACTGGGTGACCCTATAGAATCTACCTTTCTGAGACTTAGTGGTCTAATGAACGTTGGGTGATTCCAGTCTCATGAATTATAGTGAGGATGATAAGAAGTACTGTTTTAAATGGTTTAGTATATGTTAGGAGCTAAATGAAAGGATCACTCCCTTCTCTAAGAAGGAATACTCACTGTGTTCAAATTGAGGAAGTGTTGCCATGGGGAGAAGATGGCAGATTTGTTGAACTGATTGCTTCTCTGTGGCATCAGAGGGTATAACTAGAATCAGTAGGTAGAAATTACAAGTCAATTACAGCTCCGTGTAAAAAAAGCGCCTTTTAATAAAGCTGTTCAACAATAGCCTTTAGGAGGGGTTAAGTTTCATATCTATAGAGATAACCAAAAAATGCCTCAATAACTATTTTGGAAGAGATGCTTTACAGGGGATTCTAGCAGCTAGCAAAAATTGAATCATATGACTTCTTAGGTCTTTTTCCAAATATGAGATTCCTTAATTCTAAGAGCTGTCACTTTCCTTTTTAGCATGAGGGAAAGATCAACAGGTAGTTCATTTGCAAGCACTTGTCTCTGCTACAAACAGAGTGAGCCCAGATGTACTTATTTAAAGATCCTGTTCCTCCTCCAGCATTATTGCTATTCATTGGGGTTGACTTAAACAGCACTTCATTTTGTCCCTGGGGCATGATTTCCAGGAGATTGTTAAAGAGTGAGAATCATGGTTGACTTAAGGTAAGGAAGTAAGTAGGCCATGTGGCCTGCTAGGTCTTTGAAAAATGAAATTGGAAAGACCCCATTCCTATTCACAATAGGATACTGGCTTTGCTGATGCTATTTTTACTGGGTTCCATGGGAGATAACTCATCTTTTGGGTGTGGGCACAAATAAGGAGTTCATTACTTGTGATCCTAAATTCAGCATGTTCTGGGTTGGACAATGTGTCTGCTACAGTAGCCAGTAAAATCTGCCAAGTGTTTTTAATGGGTAAGCATCAAAAAATTTTGATGCCAGACTTTGAGTGAAATAAGAAGAGGTTGACACATCTTAATATTTGCAGGAAAAGCAGAGCTCTTCTGATGAGTTTCTTGGCAAGATTCAGTCTGACTGAAATTCATTCTAAACAAATCATGGGAAGTCCAGTGACAGGAATAATTCTTCACATGGTTGCTTACGCAGCCATCACCTCATTCAGCTCTGTCACAAAACTCTTAATTGAGCTTTAATTGTTAATTAAAAATGTATGAATACCCCCATTGTGTAGTCGATTACACACATTTCCTAGAAAAGGATCATAATAGTTACATGTAAGAACCAAGAGTTTTAGAGATCATCATCTATGGTCTTAAAATACATATATATCCAATGGTTTAGAAATATCAGCAATGTATCTTTTTTTTTTTTTTTTTTTGGTGAAGTCTTATGTAAAGCCGTTCCCATGGATCAAATAAATCAAAGTGGAGCCTCTCTGGTACATGTAGTACAAGGCCAGAGATTTGCAGTTAAGGAACCAGAGATCCCAAGTTAGGAAGTGACTCATTTGGGGTCAGAGTGTAAGAGGACTATAAACTGAGACCTATACCAGGCCTTTTCCCACTTTGCCAGGAAATCGTGAACGAAAAAGGAAAAATAAGAGGGAAAATGCTAGCCTCAACCTTTCCAAAGCACTGGGCTCTCCAGCTATAAGAATCTATCACACACTTCCTAATTGGTGTCCCAACATTAGGGCAGCTGCATTAGGAGAAAGTGCAAGGAATGGAGATTTTAAAGGTTGACTTGGTCAGACTGACAAGAAGGGGGCAACAAAGAAAATACCCCTCCAATGGGAAATGGAGCAGCGATTCCCCATAACATCAAATAACAGTCAACAAGCTTTCTGTAAACATCTTCCATAACAAAAGTAATGATACTTTAATTTGCATTGATCCATAGTTTTCAAAGAACTTTCACATACACTGTTTAGTTTAATCTTCAGAACAATCCTGTAAAGTAGTAAGGGCAAATGTCATTATCTCCATTTTATAAGAGAAGAAAGTGAGGTGCTAAGAAGCTAAGTAATGTGGCTACTGCCACTGTTCGTAAATGGTGGTTTTCACATGAAAATGCAAGCCCTCTGACTCCTTTCTACATCCTCTTTGTACATGGATGGTCTCCTGCTGTTTTGGGTGGTGTGTGGGAAACAGAAGGGAAGATGTTATAAATCTTTCTCACATGTGCAGGGGATCTTTCTGAAAAGGTTTATGTGGCAGATACCCCACTTCTTCCCTTCAAACCAGAGGAAGGTATTGGTTAAGAGGTATCAACACTCCCAAATGGTGACAAGCACATGGCTGTTATGAAACCTATCTTTTCTTGCCCTTTTTCCTAAAGAGAGAATGGTGGAATGACATCACTCAGTGGAACATGGGAGCAGGGACTCTGTAAGGCTCATCGGTTTTTAATGTTAATGGGCTTTTAATGAAGCCACTGTGTTTGATCTTCCTTGTAGATCATCAGGAGGAGTCACCATGTGTCTTGCTTTAGTTGGAAATATAAAGCAAATACTACAGAAACAGTTACAGAAGAGACTGTATATATATATTTACACATATACATGTATATGAAAATAAATAAATATGAAAGATTTATGGATGTACATTTGAAAATTATACAATGCAGACAAGCTGATTTGCTTCTGAGTGAAGATAATGTCTTTCAGCTTTATATGAAGTAATCAATAAAGTTTATGGCATCAGTATTATAACATTTTATAATATTTGCATAATTTATTGGCTACTATGTGCGAGACACTATAATAAGGGTTTTGCATGTATGGCCAACTGCTACCATTAATAATAATAATAATGGATTCCATGTTTTCCATATGCTACACTAATCCTATCAGTAAATGTGGGCCTATGACTTTAATCCCCACACAGTCCTTTCCTGTTCCTTAACCACGCTTGTACAAGTATAATCTTCTGTAAAGTCTTCTCCAACTATTCCTGAGTGTGTGCTTTCTTATATCGAACCCTCTCAGTCACCATTTGGAGTGTTCCATTTTAACTCCTTCCAGTTCTTTCTGTTGACTCTGCAAATGGACCCAATGGAGATACCTCCATGCCACTGCTTCCATAACATGCTTAACAGCTGTCAAAGCTGTGGACATATCTCAGAGTTGAATCCTTAAAGCCTCAGAGTTACCTTGTATTATCTTCCTCTATATTTGGGTAGTATTGTGTCCCGTGGTTCCAAATAGGAGCTATCTGGTACTTCCAGTCCCTATAAAAAAAACATTTTTACTCATTTATTATGAGCATTCATTTCTTGTGCTATGGGAAGAGTTGAAGTAACAGGCTGATCAGAGGCAAACAGGCACAACACACTCTAAGAATACCCCTCTCCTTTCCCCTTGGCCCATTTTCTGTGGACCTTTATTTGGTGCCTCCACTCTCTTTCTTCCCAGAAAATTTTTTGGTCACCACTTCAAATAGTCACCTTCTGACCTACCCCCATAGATCTTTCCAGTCCTCTTCAGATAGATTCCTATTCTAGTATGAACTCTGCCTAGCTTCAAATCAATATTCTCACATCCTAAATGTCACAATTATATATATATATATATATATAATAGGTAATAAATTGCTAAATTGTGCCACACAGACAATTGGGCAATATATCACTGATGTATGAACTAACTGTGAGACAGTTTTAGGCTTTTAGGTCAAGAGTACTTCCTCTCTGATCTTGAAAAGTACAAGAAGCATAGGTTATTCGAGAGACACAGAATGGTCACTTGGTTGAGCAATGTTCTTCAAAGTATGAATGCCAGCAATGTAGAACCCATTTCTCTAATTCGAATGTTCAGGCCAAAGGCTAATGGGGTACCTGAGACTTTGTGCACAGATCCCTAGGAGATGAGTTCTCTAGTCTCCTCTTCTCTCATTTGCAGGCACACCCAAAGTTCCTCACCAACCAACTGTCACACTCTAACACTGCTTGGAAAATGTCTGCCCTCCCCCCACCCTGTTTAGAGGTTTTGCTTTTAGAAGGCAATGCAAAAACTCCTTAAATGAAGAGAACTGAAACAATAGATCACTTCCTTTGTCCATTCACAGAGAAAAACAACATTTCAAGGAAGTGAATGTTTTACATTTACACTGTTTTTCATTTAGCCCATGACCTCCTCTAATACCGCTATAAATCTGATGACTGTCCAGCCTCCCTACCTGCCATTTCCCTCTGGTGCCACTCTAGGAGTAGGAAAAATACCATAGGAAGAGGGATTGCCTCAGGCAAGGTTCTTACCCTTTTCTTTCTCTGGGAGCCAGGCAAATGGTGGTAGTGTGAAATAAATGCAAAGTGGAAGGGAGATGAGGAAGAAAGCAGATGTGCCTGCACATGTACCTATGTGTATCTGTGTGTGTCTTGAGACCCATCTTTCTAGTGATCACTTCTTCTTTGTTGCTTCCATTGATAAAGAAAGATGTTGCTTAGGTCACATTCAGGAATGCAACACTGTCTTAAACGCTGGATCATTTGAATTTCAATTTTGTCTCTACCCACCAACAAGATAAATGGCCTTGTGCAATCCATTTAGCAACTCTAAATCTCCCTTTTTCATATAATTGAGAAAAATACGTCCATTCCACAATCATACTTGGGGTACCCACTCTATCCTAGGCTCTATGCTAATTGCTGTGTGGGTGGGGAAAGGGAATTTAAGATGAACAAAGCATAGTCCCTTCCATCTAGTTCTTATTGTCCTTCCCTCCTCTCTCTTGGTGACAGCATTTTCATTCTCTATGATCAGGCTCCCACATGCCTCTACCCAGTGACTTCTCTCACTGCGCTTGCATGTCCGCATGTACACGCATGCACATTTTCTCTTAGAACAACCCTCTCTATTCTTGCTATCTAAACCATGAATCGCATGTGCTATTTAGTGTCTCTAAAATCTTTATATTCATACTCTCAAGGAGCCATGGTACGATACCTTCCTTGTATTGTCAGTTATACTTTTATCTTTATAATCCTTTCTATCTTTGTGAACCTTACCCACTTGACGGAAACTTCCATAAAAGGCAAGCCTCGCCATTGTGTCTGCTGAGCCTAGCACAATACCTATTCAATTAATATTTGTTTAATTAATATTTGTTGAATTAATGAATATTTGGTTCCTACTCTGCTCTTCTCGAACATATTCTCCTTAAGGCTTTCTTAGCCCAATTGCCTCATTTTACAGATGAGAAAATTGAAGTTCAGAGGGAAGATAATTTTCTTAATATCACACTATGAGTTGGAGTCTGTGCCAGAATGAAACACCAGGTTTTCTGACTCCAGGGAAAGAATTCAGGGTTCTTCTACATTGTTCTTTTTTTTTCTATTTGAAGTGTAGTTGAAAAGCCTCAGGCATTACTAACCTATGACCATTAAAATAATTAGGACTTTTTCCTTTTTCTTTTTCTAATTTCTCTTTTTTGTTTTTTTTATATTTATGGTGGGGGTCATATTTCATTCTTTTTCCATGTGACTATCCCATTATTACAGCACTATTTGTTGGATTTGGGGGGGGGAGGGGAAGTGCACGGATTGGGAATTAAACCCGTCTCCCGCATGGCAAGCAAGAATTCTACCACTGAACTATCCTTGCAACCCCCTTTCTCTTCTATTTATTTTTCTTTTCCCTTACTAACTTATCTTTCACTGAAACTATGATAAGCCCCTACTGGCTTAATTGTCAGAAATTAGCTTCCTTTAAGAAATTCCCCATCTATAGATGGAAATCTCCAAAAGAGGAGATTCACTTTGACTGACAAAACAGAGTACCAACAGTGACCCAAACTAAACCGCCCTATTCTTTTGCTTCTGCTCCCACTTGTCCGTAATTGACGCCTGGATAATCAGTTGTGGAAACCTCACTGCTTCCACCTACCATTGTGAAAACAGCAAGTTGAGTGTCAAGGCTCTCTCATCAAAGTGTTCAGTCCTCAGGATGCAAGACTGTCACTGGTTTCCTGAAGAATTAGGAAAAGCATCTCCTTCTTGTTCCATGTCTTACTCTGTTCTCTGTGCTTAATCTCACACAGGTCTGTGCACTTGGTTCTACCAGAGTCTATCAGCCTCAACGTTTCTCTGTTGGTGCCCCAAACTGGCCTAAGACCAGTTAATGACAGCAGACACCAGTGATACCTTGAATCATCTTTCCCAGCACAGGCCACCAACCTAAGCTCCTCAGTCTATGAAGGGATATAATGGAGACTTGGGATGGGAAAGTGAGAAGTGGTGCTTACACTACCTATGTCCGGGCTGAGTAGTCAGAAATAGGACTTCTTTTTATTAGTAGCTGGCTGAGGCTACACAGAAACAGATTTTCCATCACAAAAGCTGATGGCAATGCTTCTCCTTTGTAATAGACATTTTTTTCACTTGTGTGGGATTCAAAGAATCCCAGGTATATTTACTTATTATCTATCAGGATCTTGCATTATACCATTTTGTATCTCACATTGAACGCAGTCTGCTGTACTTCTCATGGAAGATGCCCATAGTACATCTCTTTAAAGTTTATAGCATAGCCTATTCAGCAAATCTTATCATTCTTATGCAGTAAATTTTGTCAAAATGAATAGTTGGCTAGAAATCATATGCCAGTCTAAAGAATGGCAAAATGAAATGAAGCCCTACTTGTCCTCTACTAGCAAGATCCTGGCAGGGAAATGGAGTTTCATGACTCTTTCCTCAATCCTTTCATTTATTAATTTATTAGGAGTTAGGCTAAGATCTGGAGCTATCAACATAGATAAGACCCAGCCTTGACCTCAAGCTGCATACACAGCCCAGCAGTATTGGAGACATGAAAACAGAAAAAAAAAAAAAATCCAATGTGGCACATGTTGTTAAAATATTGTCCTCTGGAATGTCTGGGTGAAAGATGGCTAGAATCCATAAATCAGAGGAGCACAGATCAACTTCAAAAGGTCAGAAATAAAGAGAGAAATACAAAACAGGAAATTGGATAAAATATAGGTAGTTAGGGGTCAAAAAATTGAGTAGGGATCCAGATAGCTAATCAGGAACAGATATTGGACAAAATGGCCAAATGATGTGTACAAGAGTGGAAATAGGTCCATGGCAAGAGGAAAGAGAATGTGTGCATAGGATCAGAGCACCTACAGTTCAGCTAATCTGGGGAAAGTTGGGCTGATATCACCAACAAATTTGAAATGACAGCTTAGACTCTCTGGCTTGACTGGCACCAGTGCTTTTGCTGACTGGGATATGGTATGTGATCCTAATTTTACAGCACCCCCATTTTTCCCTTGTTTTGGCAACTATAAGAAACTTGTTCAGAGTCATATCAAAGCAGATTTGGGGCTACATGTAGGCTACACACATTTTCCCTGTTGTGTGAGAACTCCAAACTCTGCCGATTGTGAAGACAAGGCAAAGACAGCTACATTCAGAACAACGGATGTGGTGGGGAAGTGAAAACCAAGCCGACATTTGGTGTGTTGTAGCATTCCCAGCTCTGGTTTAACACAAGCAATGTGTTTCGCTCACAAACTGGCACTGAGAGCTCATTTACATTTAAATAAGAGGCTTGTTAATGCCAGCAGGAGGACGCTGTCAATGCCAAGCCTGGCTCAGGATTCCTGCCAAGGAGTTTCTAAGAGCATCACTCTAGGAAACTCCCCCAGAAGAGAAGCAAGCATGCCTTCTCATTAAGACAACTCTACCACAGTGGCATTTGCCTCAGAGCAGAAAGCCTTTGGCTGTGCTGGAAGCAAGTTGTTGAGTCTTGGAAAGTCATCTGTTTCCAAGACAGTTGTTTAGTTCAGCTCCATACAGAATCAGACGCCACCTGCCACAGTTGGGGTGCAGTGGTTTCTTTGGGAGCATGGCTGACTCATTCGTGTCCTCTGCAACTTCTGAGTTCTGTAAGGACTGAGTGGTACTAAGAAGCTCAGGCAGAAGACCCAATTACAACATGAAGAAAGAGAAGGCCTACTTCATTATTTGACAACACTTAATATTGGAAGATGATTCCTGACATTAACAGGAAATATGTTTCTCTATAGCAGGAATCATGTGTTTAAATACTTATAGACACCAGGCAGAAAATATAGATGAATGAATTGGGCTGCCCATAAAACCCTAAGAAGTGGTTAGGATCCTGGTGATCATAACACAGAATTTAAGGATCATGAAGGGATTGACATTTAAATTAAATCTGAAGGAGCAAAAATTACCCAGAAGTTGCCCAGCTGTAGAGGCACTGCTAGGGAAGATGATGGAGTAAGGAGCTCCAGAACTCAGTCCTTCCACTGAAGCCCCTATTAAACAGGCAGGGACTGTCTGAAAACAACCGTTCTGGGGCACTGGAGGCCAAAGGAATCCTGCACAGCAACCGGGGAGGAGTAGAAGAGACTAATGAACTACAGTAAAGTATAGAGAGTAGCTCTGAGTGGCAGCTGCTATAATCCTTCCCCCACTCTCAAGGCAGGCCACCTTGGGATCCAGTCCCTGGATGGCTGCTGCTATCAAAGAGACATAAAAATCCTCTTCCCCAAGAACAGGGGTAGGTATGCTCAAGCACTGGTCATGATTTTTGATTAGCAAATTCAGATGGTTGGTAATTGGCTCCAAGATACTATCTCAGCCCACCTCAGAAAAAGGCAGCAGCAGCCATTATTTCTACCCCACCCTTAACAATGGGAGAGACAGTGGCAATATAAAGATGTAAAGACACAGTACCTCCTTAGGGCAGTGGGGAACAATTTGCTAAAGGTGGCAACTGCTGGGCAGGCCAGGAAAGCATAACTTCGGGGAGCTATCAAAGAGGCTTTTGGCTTCCTTCCCAATTCCCTCCCCAGGACACATTGGAGCTGGTCTGAAGCCACAGGAACAGGTGGGTTCCTGGCCCTGTTATGACTGGGAGATACTGATTTATCTTTCCAGAATTTGCTCTCCAGGCAGAAGCAGCTAGAGTCAACTATAGAGGCAAAACAAAAACCAACACAACAGATTAAAATTCCCAGAGAAGAAACAGAGTAAAGGAAGCTCTCTCCTGGAGGTAAAACAATTGCACAAAAAAGTGCAATCTTAAAAATAACACTATATATCTGGGACAAGAACCAGATGAAGAAGAGCTGAAAAAAATTTGATTAGGTAAATATACAGGCTATTCTAAAGATTAAGAATAAGTTGAACCAAGTTTCAAAGAAGAACCTTAACACATAGCCAATTAACAATAAAACCCTAAGCAAGAAAGTAAAATGACCTTCACAGCAAATTCATCAAGATAATCAGATGCTTCGTCATCTGAAAAAATTACAAGTCATACAAAGAAACAGGAAGATATGGCCCAGTCAAGGGAACAAATTAAAACTCCAGAGGAGACACAAAATTTGGAAAACTTAATCAAAGATATTCAAGCAAATTTCCTAAATAAATTCAGCGAGATTAAGGGAGATATGGCTAAAGAGATAAAGAATATTAAGACACTGTGTGAACATAAAGAAGAATTTGAAAATATAAAAAGAAATTTAACAGAAATTAGGGGAACAGAAGGCACAACAGAAAAGATTAAAAATAGACTAGAGGCATACAACATCAAGTTTGAAAAAGCAGAACTAGAAGACAGTCCAGTATAAGTGAACAAGAAGACAGGACAACCAAAATCTTACAGACAGAGAAAAGAATGGGGGGAAAAATAAGCAGGATCTCAGCTATCTGAATGACAGCATGAAGCATACAAACATCTTTACCCAGAAGGAAAAGAGAAGGGAAAAGGGACAGCAAGAATATCTGAGTAAATAATGACCCAAATTTCCCTAAACTTATGAAAGACATAAATATACATGTCCAGGAAGCAAAACAAACTCAAAACAGAATAAATCCTAATAAACATAGTACAAGCCACATTCTAATCAGAATGTCAAATGCCAAAGAAAAAGAGAGAATTCTGAAAGCAGCAAGAGAAAAATGATCCATCACATACAAGGAATACAAACATGCATCTAAGAATACTTGCTGATTTTTTATCAGAAACCATGGAGGTGAGAAGTCAGTAACATTTAGGTACATAAAGAGAAAAATTTCCAATCCCAAATTCTTTATCCACTAAAATTGTCCTTCAAAAATGAGGAAGAGTTTAAAATATTCACAGAAAACAGAAACTGAGAGAGTTATCAACATGAAACTGCTCTGTAGGAAATACTAAAAAGAGTTCCTGTCTGCAGGAAAAGACAAGAGAGAGAGGCTTGGAATAGAGGGAATAAATGGAGATTATCAGTAGGGTAACTAAAAGGGTAAAAATAGAGGCTAAAAAAAGATATGACATATAAAGACAAAGGATAAAGCGACTGCAGTAAGTACTGGCTATGTGGTAATAACACTGAATGTTAAAGGACTAAATTCCTCAATCAAAAGACAACAGATTGGCAAAACAGAATTTTTAAAAAGTTTGATCCAACTATATACTGTTTATAAGAGACTTGCCATAGACCCAAAGACACAAATAAATCAAAAGTGAAAGATTGAAAATAGATATTCCATGCAAACAGTAATCAAAAAAGAGCTGAGGAATCTATACTAGTATTGGACAAAACAGACTTTAAATACAAAACTGATATAAGAGACAAAAAGGACTCTCTATATTAATAAATGGATAATCTACCCAGAATAAATAACAGTCATAAATATCATTGCACTTAATCATGGTGCCCTAAAATACATTAGGCAAACACTGGCAAAACTGAAGGAAGAAATAGATGTTTCTATAATAACAGTTGGAGGCTTCAATACACCACTCCCATCTAAACAGGAGATCAATAAGGAAAGAGAGAACTTGAAATATATGATAATGAACTAGACCTAACAGACATATACAGAACCTTGTACCAGGATATTCATTCTTCTCAATTGGTAATAGATCATTCTCCAAGATAGATCACTTGTTGGATCATAAAACAAGTCTAAGTAAATTCTAACAGATTGAAATTATACAACACACTCTCTCTGACCATAATGGGATGAAGCTGGAAATCTATGAAATTCAAAAACATATGAAAGTTAAACAACATACTCTTAAATAATCAATGGGTCAAACAAGAAATTGCAAGAGAAATCACTAAATATCTCAAGATGAATGAAAATGAAAGCACAACATATCAAAACATGGGATGCAGCAAAGCCAGAACTAAAAGGGAAATTTATAGTCCTAAATGCTTTCATTTAAAAAGAACTAAAATCAAAGATCTTATTGCACACCTGGAAGAACTAGAAAAAGAACAGCAAACTAATCCCAAAGCAAGTGGAAGGAAAGAAATAACAATGAATAGAACAGAAATAAATGAAATGGAGAGTAAAAAATGATAGAAAATTAACAAAAACAAAAGTTGGTTGTTTGAGAAGTATGATAAAATTGACAAATCCTTTGTGGTAGTTTGAAACTGTTGTGTATCCCAAAAAAAGTCATATTCTTAGATCCTGATCTAGTCTTCTGGGGCCAGACCTATTGCTTAGGGTAGAAACCTTTGATGGGATTGTTTCTATGGAGATGTGATACACACAGTTATGGGTGTGACCTTTTGGTTAGATTACTTCCATGGAAATGTGACACACCTAGTTGTGGGTGTGACCTTTTGATTAGATGGATATGTGACTCCATGCATTCGAGGTGGGTCTTGATTAGTTTACTAGAGTCCTTTAAAAGGGGAAACATTTTGTAGAAACCTCAGATGCAGATGCTTGAGAACAGTTGCTGATAAAGACATAGATGTTTGGAGATACTTGGAGTGCCAACAGAGAGAACAGATGCCTAGACATAGGCAGAGTTTAGTAGATGTCACCCTGTGCCTTTCCATGAGATGCTAAACAACCATGAACCCAGAGTTGTTTCCTACAGGAACTAAGTGAAGGCTTGCAGACAGTTATAGAGGAAACCACTGGCATCAGAACCTGGAAACAATGCAACTGGGAACAAGAACCAGCAGATGCCAGCCACAGCCCTTTCTATATGACAGACACTGACCTCTCTTGAGTCAAGGTGTCTCTTCCTGGATGCCTCAGTTTGGACATTTTTTTTCTTGCCTTAGAATTGTAAACTTGCCACTTAGAGTAAATTCTCCATTTCAAAGCCTTTCCATTTCTGATATATTGCATTCTTGCAGCTTTAGCAAACTAGTATACCCTTAGATCAGGTGACAAGGAAAAAAGGAGAGAAGATACGAATAAATAAAATCAGACATGGGGGGACATTACTACTGACCTCATATAAATAAAAATAATAATAAGAGGACATTATAAACAACTGGACACAATCAAATTACACAATTTAGATAAAATGCATAAATTCCTAGAAACACACTAATAACCTACAAGGCCTCTAGAAGAACTAGAAGACCTCAACAGGCCCATTATAACTAAAAATATTTAATCATAACATCACAACAAGAAAATTTCAAGACCAGAAGTCTTCACATGTGAATTCTACCTATGATTCCAAGAAGAATTAATGCCAATTCTGCTCAAACTCTTCCAAAAAACTGAACAGGAGAGAATACTACCTAATTCATTCTATGAGCCCAACATCATGCTCATACCAAAGTCAGATAAAGATACTATAAGAAAAGAAAATTGCAGAGCCATTTCTCTACCGAATATACATGAAAAATCCTCAAAAACTTTGCAAATCAAATCGAACAGCACATTAAAAGAATTATACACTATGATCAAGTAGGTTTTATCCCAGGTATGCAAGGGTATGCAAGACGGCCCAACATAAGAAAATCAGTCAATGTGATACACCACATTAAAAAGTCAAGGAGAAAACTACATGATCTCCTTTATTGATGCAGAAATTGTATTTGACAACATCCAGCATCTTTTCTTGATGGAAACAGATCAAAAGTGGGAATAGAAGGAAACTTCGTCAACATGATAAAAGGCATTTATGAAAAACCCACAGCCAACATCATATTCAATGGTTAAAGACTGAAAACTTTCACTCTGAGATGAGGTGCAAAAAAAGGATGTCCACTGTCACCACTGTTATTCAACGTTATACTGGAAGTTCTTGCCAGAGCAATTACACACAAGACGAGGATATCTACTGTCACCACTATTATTCAACACTGTGTTTGAAGTTCTAGATAGAACAATGAAGCAAGAAAAAGAAGTAGAAGAAATCCAAATTGGAAAGGAAGAAGTGAATTTTTCACTATTTGTAGATTACATGATTCTATAGAAAGAAAGCCCCCAAAAATCTACAACAAAGCTTCTAGAGCCAATGAACAAGTTCAGCAAAGTGTCAGGATAAAAGTCAACATGCAAAAATCAGTTCTGTTCTATGCATTAGTAATGAGAATCTGAGGAATTTACAAAGAAAAAGATGCCATTTACAATAATAACTAAAAGAATCAAATATCTAGGAATAAATTTAGCCAAGGATATAAAGGCCTTATACACAGAAAACTATAAAACATTGCTAAAAAAAATCAAAGAAGACCTATTTCTTTGAAGAAGAAAATATTCATATTTTTAAATGAAAAGACACTCTACATTCATGGATTGGAAGATATTTTTAAATATTTTTAAATTGAAATGAATGTCAATTCATTCCAAATTGAATTAATAACAATTCTACCCAAATTGATTTGTAGATTCAATGCAATCCCAATCAAAATTCCAATAGCTTACTTTCTAGAAATGGAAAAGCCAATTAACACATTTATTTGGGAGGGTAAGGGAGCTCAAATAGCCAAAACATCTTGAAAAAGAAGAACGAAGTTGTAGGACTCACACTTCCTGACATGAAACCATATCACAAAGGCACAATGCCCAAAACAGCATAGAACTGGCATGAATATTGACCAATAGAACTGAATTGAGAGTTTGGGTATAGACCCTTACATGTATGGCCAATTGATATTTGACAAGGTACAAAGTCCCATCAACTAGAGCAGAATAGTGTTTTCAACAATGGTCCTGGGAGAACTAGATATTCGTATTCAAACGAATGAAAGAGGACCTTATATAAATTTATTCGAAATGGATAAAAAAACCTAAATATAAAACTATGAGAAGAAAATTTCGGGAAGCATTTTAAGGAACTTGTGGTAAGCTATGGTTTCTTAGATTTTACAAACCAAAGCATAAGTAATGAAAGAAAAAACAGATAAATGTGACCTCCTCAAAATTAAAACTTTTATATTTTAAAGGACTTTGTCAAGAAAGTGAAAAGGCAACCTACTCATTGGGAGAAAATATTTGAATCAGTGTTTAATATGCAGAAATATATAAAGAAATCTTACAATTCAACAATATAAAGACAAACAACCCAATTTAAAAGTCAGCCAAAGACTTGCATATATATTTTTTCCAAAGAGGAAATACAAATAATACAAATGGCTAAAAAGCACATGAAAAAATAGTCAACATCACTAGCAATTAGGGAAATGCAAATTCACACTTACTAGAATAGCCACTATTAGATAAACAGAAAACTACAAGTGTTGGAAAGAATATGGAGAAATAGGAACACTCATTCATAGCTGACAGCAATGTAAAATTAAGCAGCTGCTATGGAACACAGTTTGGTAGTTCTTCAGGAAGCTAGGTATAGAATCTCCATATGACCTGGCAATCCCACTACTAGATACATTCCCAGGAAAACTGAAAACAGGGACTCAGGCAGTTATTTGCATACTGGTGTTCATAATGGAGTTATTTACAATCACCAAAAGATGGAAGCAACCCAAGTGTCCAGGAACTTGACACTTGGATGAGTAAACAAACATGGTATATACACATGATGGAATATTATTCAGCTGTTAAAGGAATGAAGTCCTGATATATGTGACAATATGGATGAATTTGAGGACATTATGCTGAGTGAAATAAGGCAGACACAAAAGGACAAATATTGTACTATTTCAGTGTTGTGAACTAATTATAAAAGTAAACATATAAGGTTAGAATCTAGGACATAGGTTACTCTAGAGATAGAGTGGGATTAGAAAATGGGTAGTTAATGCTTAACTTATACAGAATTTCTATTTAGGCAGATGGTAAAGATTTAGAAATGGATAGTGGTGGTGGTGGTAGCACATTATTGTGAGTGTAATCAATAGCACTGAACTGTATCGGTGAATGTAGTTACAAGGTAACTTTAGGATGTATACATTAACTAGAATAAAAATTAAAAGATAAAATATCAGACAGTATAACTCAATAAACCTTATTGCAGAGGATGAACTGTAGCTGATGTTACAACTATAAGAATGTTCTTTCATGAATTATAAGAAATGTATGATACTAATACAAGGTGGTAACAATAAGGTGGTATATGGGGAAAAAACCTACCTAATGTAACTAATGGATTATAGATAAAACTACTTTAATAATCTTTCATCAATTGAAACAAAGCTAACTACTGTTTTTTAAAAAAGTGCTCTCATTATATTAACAAATGTTCCACACCAATGCAAGTGTTGGTGGTGGGGTGGTGCATGACTCTTTTGTAAACTCACAACTTCTCTTACCAAAACAATTAAAAGAGAAAAAAAGAAGTTACCCAGGGTGGTGGTGATAACTGTCTGTATTTAAATTCAGTTTCCTCGCAAGTTGAGCGTTTACAGGAAATAGAAACTAGCTTAGGTTTTTGGTTTTGCTGATGTGAGATTTAGCATGTGTTCTCTATTGTGGGCCTACTAGATTTCTAAAAATATTAACTCCCACCTTTTGACCTGGGCCTCAGCCGTGCCAATGGCTGGGATGAAAAATTAAGGCATCAGTTACCATCTGTTGCCTCTAGAAGGTTCTCATAGGTGATTAGCTCTAGTCTACAGTTGTCAAGAACCTGGTTGTTTTTGTTCTCTTCACTCTTCTATTGCTTTAAATGGATGCGCACCATTTGGTGAGATGGCTGGATGCAACCATTTAAAACCTTAGAGAGAATTCAGTGCACCAGAGAAATTATTAGGACTCGTAAGAGTTGTAAAATACCCAATATTACAGTATGCTTCTGAGGCAAGGACCTGGAACCCAAACCAACTGAAATTGAGGAGATGAAAGAATGATCCCGAAGAAGGGTTTGCTTGTTTGAGCAATGTAATTGCATTTAACTTCCCCATAAGTGCGTATCTAGGCTCAGCATGTGGTATTGCTTCTCCTTGCTCAGCTAGCAAGTAGTCAAGTGCAACTCTCTTCTCTAGAACAATTCAAGCTAAAGAGTCTAAATATTTTTGTATAGCTTCTACAGTGGACTCAGCAAGGTTTCCTATTGTTATGGATAAGTGTCTGATCATATTTCCATTTATATTCATTCTTAATTAAGGAAATAAAAATCCAATGAAAGAGGCCTACCCAGTGTCAGTGACACCTCCAGGCAACTCATGCTTAGCTTGGGAGTGTAATTTAAGTGAAGTAGTCCAGTGTGAAGCTTCAGATTTGTTATAAATTTTGAGGGAAGCTACTAAGAGACTCAATTCACATCATCCTGATATATACCAACCATCTATACATTGAAATGCCCAGATATAAGGAGCGCAGGGGTTATGGTCTCAGACCTTTCCACAAATGAAAATATAATCCAAAGGTGTGCATAGAACACTCATGAAAGTATGATGATCTGTTTTAGGAAAGCTCTAGTTGGCTGCTTCTAACCATGCATTGCTTATGGAATTTTTACATTATCCTAACGGGGCCAAAATGTCATTTTTAAATGGAATATTATGCATAGTTTGAGCTGCCCTGTCAAGTCTCTTGTATTAAAAATATCAAGATAAATGGTATTGTAATGCAAGTAATCTCTGGGCCAATCATTAGTTAATACATAATGAGTCTGGTCATCAGAGAATAGACCTTACCTATTTACAATGTTTTTGAGGTTAAAACAAGTCATGGTTGACAAAGGCTATTATAGACTGACCTATAAGTATGAATGATAGTGCTAGCTGGATGGTAAGACAACATGGCATTTGGAATCCCTAAAAAATTGGTCACTGGAAAGACAACAGGATCTCCCAGATCATGAACAAATCAGGGTTTATGCTGGCAGATTCAGCAGTCTGTTAGATTCTTCCCTTTTGCAGTGGCTTGGGAAAAGCAAATAATAGTATTGTCTTTCCAGGCCATGGAATGTGGAAGGAAGAGATGAACAGGAATATCTTTAGTGGTAGCAGCTTCTAAAAGATGGAAAAGGTATGCAAAGGGGCATGGAAACCAAGGAGTCTGGATTTTAATCTAAAAGCCATGAGAGCCACACCCCAACTCATGCCTACAGAAGGAGTAACAGGAATAAGACAGAAGCTGGCTAAGGCTTTCTAAAGGTGAAATACCCCCAGTTCTGACAGAAGAGGTGATAGAGTGGATAATGAAGAGCTTCAACTTCCCTCTTACACTAAAGCTCTTTCTATCTTTTCTCTTCTTTGTTTTCTGGGATCTAGCATTTGGGCTTCTCCTTGGCTACTCATCCCTAAGCTATTTCCATTTCCTTATTTTTACAAATTCACCTAGCTCTCCCCTCTTCAGTTGCTACTCCAGCCTAACCAGAAACTCATGAATAAGTTCTACTCAGGGTCTTACCCATCAGCAGCACTGGAAAATTGGCAGCTTTTGATTTAAGATATTTTTTCCCCACTTCCTTGCTTCTCCAATGGTGTCTGTAAGTAGAATGAAGCACCATTTACCCATTCATATGCACTATACCAACATCTCCCATTACAGAAAGCAAAGGAAGCACAATAATTTGGGTTTTTTTTTTACTTTCATGCTCTTACTACCCTTGAAAATAATCTCAATATATGAAAATCAGAGGGTTAAATAAACCATGGTATAACCATGCAAAGGAGCAGAATGCAGCAACTAAAAGGTATCAACAAAGGAAAATTTTCAGGATATATGGTAAAGTGAAAAATTAAAATACAAAGCAATATGTATATACTACAATACCACTTTAAAATATGTATGTGTACCAGCTTGAAAGGATTATGTATGCTAGAAAAGCCATGTTTTAATCCTGATCTATCTCACGAAGACATTCGTTTCTTTTAATCCCTATTCAGTACTGTAGGTTGGAAACTTGATTAGATTATCTCTACAGTGATGTGACACACCCAATTGTGGCTATTAACCTTTGATTAGAGGAAGATGTGACTCCACTCCTTCCAGGTGGGTCTTGATTAGTTTACTGGAATCCTTTAAAAGAGGAAACATTTTGGAGAAAGCAAGAGAGCCACAAGAACCACAAAAGCTCACACAGCCCCAGACTTTTGGAGATGAAAAAGGAAAACATCCCTGGGAGAGCTTATGAAACAAGAGGCCTGGAGAGAAAGCTAGCAGACAACACCATGTTTGCAATGTGCATTTCCAGTTGAGATAGAAGCCCTGAACCTCATCGGCCTCCTTGAGCCAAGGTATCCTTTCCTGGATGCCTTAGATTGGACATTTGTATAGACTGCTTTAATTGGATATTTTTCACAGCCTTAAAACTGTAAAATTGCAGCTTGTTAAATTCTATTTAAAAGCTGGTCCATTTCTGGTATATCACATTCAGGCAGCTAGCAAACTAGAACAGTATGCAAGAAAAAAGAATGGAAAATGGTATCACTGGTTATCTCTAGAGCAGTGGTTCTCAGCAGAGATAATTTTGCCCCCAGGGACATTTGGCAATGTTTGTAAACAATTTTGGTTGTCACTCCAGGGATGACAGTGTGCTAAGGGCATCTACTGGGCAGAGACCAAGGATGATACTGAACGTCCTATGAGGCACATATGATCCTCCCAACAAAGAATGATCTTTCCTCAAAATGAATAGCACCAAGGTTTAGAAACTCTGCCTTATATGGAAGGAGAAAATTTTGCTTGTTTTTATTTTTACTTTTTCTCTACAATGGTGCATTGAATTTGTGTGTAATTTTTTATAACACACTAAATTTTCACTGTTGAAAAAGATCTAGAGTGAATGCTTATGTTTTTGCTAAGTAAGAACTCACATGAAAGTACTTAGCACAAGTGCTTCAGGTCTCCTCAGCACCACTGTGCCTTCTCTATACCTGCTTAAAATGGGGTCAAGGGGTAGGAGACCCAATACCTCAGATGTAGATGACACTCCCACACTATGCTTTTAGTCATTCTGCCTAAGATAGCCTAGCCTTTGGCAATCTATCCCACCGCAGTGAATTTGCTATTGACTGAAACTTCCTGGGCTTTGTCACAAATGTGATCCCCCAAAACATCTTATCAGAACCGAAGAAGAGAAGCAGGGTCTGGGCAGAAGAGACAGGGAGCCAGTTCTCATCCAAAGTTCCAGATAATTCATGGAACAATGTTTTGGAAGTCCTGTTCATCACCTCGGAGAACCTTTGCGAAGGAATGTTTCTTGTGGTAACCAAAGTGTGTTAGCTTGGAAGTTTTATCACTTGAAAAAGCAGTTTATTGCCCCCACAAACTCCTCTGCTGTGAACATTAGACATAATTAGTAGCTGAAATAGTGATGATTTAGCAGAGCCTGTGCATTTGATGGCTGTGGTTTCTGGGCCACCAGTCACAGTTGAAAAGAAAAAGGCAATCATCTCTGCCATGTGATGAATCCTTTTTTCTAATTCCCAGGGAGCTGAAAGGCTCTGGAGGGTCCTGCTTTTCCTTTAACCCTGAATTTGGTGAAAATTCAAAAGTTAGGGAAATGACTCATACCTCCAAAAAGTGAATCCCACAGTTGGAAAGAGCTTCAGTTGATTTTCAGAGGTGCACTGTATCTCCCTGTGAACGTATCTGGCTTCATTCAATGAAAGGAGCAAACTCTCTCAGAGAGGGTTACAGCATTCTCTGGAAATTCCCATGGGACAATTGGTCTCTTCTGCCATTGGATGATCAGCTAAAGTTATTTGGGAGCCAGTAGGGACTGCAGCTAGGAGGAGCTGGGAGAAACAGAATCTGATGTATTCCAAGATCTAGGAAGGAGAGAAACGTGAAGGGAATCTTTGGACTCCATTCATTCTGAAGGGCTTGGATCAATAATTGTGGCAGACACAAGAGAAGGGACTGGCTTAATCTTCTGAAGGCATTTTGATGGGTGACCTTCTACTCTTGTTTCCACACTCTGAAAACAGCCCTAGAGCTTCAGTTCTGTTCATTTCTCTATTTTCTCTCTGAAGAAGTCACTACCAACATGTCTCAAGCGATCATACCCACTTGGAACAAGGTTTTCTATCTCTTCACTCTCTGCAAACACCACTTGTATCCCAGAAGGTGGAATGAATAAGAGACAGAAGAGACAGATGGTGGCCCAAAGGTGTAAAGAAAATGAGTGTTTACTTTGAGCTTGAACTGCTTGGCAGGGGATATGGTGGTGAAATGTTATGTCTCAGATGGGCAAGGAAAAGTGTTGGGTCCTTATTAGATGACCAGTGCAAGATCCTTTCCTTCTCAGATTTCCATATTCTGTGTTGCTTTTGCTTTTAGCAATTACACAGAACAATAAAAGCAAAAACAATAAAATCACAAGAACAAAATGCCATTGCTAAACTTAAAGGAACTATTGGAAGTTTTTCTTCCATTTTTTTTTCTTTCTCTAAAGTGGTTTGGTGTGCAGGAAATCATTCTGTTTAGACAGTGAAGTATAACAACAGTTTGGAAGTTTTCCATTCTACTAAGTAAAAAAAAAAAGTGCCAGAGGAAGTAATATTAGTCAGTACTTAGTCACACTTAAAAACAATGGGATAGTTTAAGTTGGCTTGACATCACACATTTTAATCTGGTTATAGCCTTTTTAGTTGGCAAATTTTGTTCAGTGTTTTAAGCATGTGAGTTTTCCCCTCCCTCCTGTATTACAGTAAAGAATACATAATGGTTCTTTGCAGCCCTTGAAGGGAAAAGTTCTGTGTACAAACTTATAGAGAGGTTTGAAGAGGAAGAAATGGAATGGAAAATATCTCAGTAGCAAAAGGGACAAGTCCACACTAGCCTATCTTCCTCTCCTCGAGGAGAAGTGAAATTGCCTTCCTTCTACTCTGCAGCCACACCTCTTAGTCTCCCATTCCTTCAGGGACAGTTCCAGAGAGAGCACACTTTAACCCTTACCATCCCATAGAGAAGCACTTCTTCACACACTCATTCAATTCTTAATTTAATATACATTGATTCAAGGTCTGTTATAACACAAGACATGCAGAAATAAATAAAACACAATTTCAGTCTCTTAGCAGTGTAAACCAGGGAGAATTTAGATTAGAAAAAGAGTAAATTTTAATATAATATGATAACTATCCTAATATATGACTGTTCAAAGTTGTATATACTTAGGCATATATTTCATGGAGGGCTGGGTCTTGAAGTGTGTATAGGTTCCATATAGGAATGGGAAGGGGGATTCTAAACACAGAAGTGAGTGCAAAGGCAAGGAGAGGTCCAAATCCAAGGTCTGTTTGGGAATGATTCTTAATTTGTTGGCTAGTAAATTGGGGAGGAGTAGGAGTAGATAAGACTGGAAAGATCTTAGTGTCTTCAAGATCATGCCAAGGAAGTTGTATGGTATCCTGGGGGTGATGTTGAGAGATAGCAAAGATTAAGATCGAGGCTGGTGGGATCAGATTTGTGACTTGGAAATATCAAGCAGGCTGCAGTAGAGGATGATTTAGAGGAGGTGGTGAGGTGATAGTTCAAAAAAACTGAGAGATAGAGACAAGTGAAAACACTGTGAGGTGTCCTAAGGTAATGAGAGTCTAGACTAGGCAGTGGGGACAAAGTGAGTGAAGGGAGTGAGATGGATTTTAAGGAGATGGAAGAAACAGGATGAGGGGAGTCATTAGGTGAGGAGATGAGAAGAAAGGATCTGAGATAAAATTCAGGTTTGGACTGAGACACAATGGTTATGGAAAACTTTGTTGACATGGCTGTCCAGTGTTTGCATCTTCCTTCTTCATATTTACATGGCTCTTTCTCTTTATGAGAGATTTGGGAGTATCCAGGAGCAGGAAGGTCTCTGACCTGAATTTAGGAATGCTGTTTGTGGCACTTCATGCAGAACTCTCTACCACTGTTAGTTTTACATCATCAAAGGGAAATGAGTTGAGCATTTCATCTACTTCTTGAGCATAATAGCCAGAGCAGAAAGAAGTGAATGTTGTGCTTTGGATATGAGTCTGGGACCAAGCTGAAAAAGAGTCAATTTAATTGCCTTGGATAGTTGTTTGTTTAGCACCTGTGATGTGCCAGGCTTATGCTAGATATTGTGTGGACACCACAAGAAGAAAAAATCATTTCCTATGCCAAATCACGGCATACCAGACACAGACAACTACAGAATGGTGTCATGATTGTTTGCATTCTAATGGAAATTTGCAAGAAAGAAAGCAGTGAAGATTTCATGGAAGAAGGGTAAAGTCTTCATAGAAGACTCCAGAGACAGAAAAGTGTGGAAGGGTAGGTCCTATAATTGTGTGGCTCACACTGAGTGCTTTGCTTCCTAGTCACCACTTCCCATTCACTCTCATCTAGGAGTTACTTCTAGAGCTTTGTATAGGAAATGCTGAAAACTTTTAGGACTTTTCTTAGCGTCCTTTTGAGGTGAACTTCATCCCATATATACTGTCATTAAGGATTTATTGAACAAATAACAGGAAATACTTCACTTTCCATTCTTTAAAAAATTATCGTATTATGAAATATGTGATTCATATATAACACATGCTATAAAGTATAATAATAAAATAAATGCTTATTAACCCATAACCCAACTAAAGAAATAGAATACTGATAACACCACAAAGTTTCTCTCATGCCTTTCCCCAGTTGCAGCTCCTTCCTTTTATTCTATACCCCTACGGTTAACAACCAGCTTTAATTTTTGTTTCTGTAATTTTTTTCTTTGTGCTTGTATATATCCTTACATATCATATTAATTTTGCTTGTTTTTTAAAAAATTTCTTGAAATGGTATCATATGAATCGTTTTTTCTTCCATGACTTTTTTCATTCAATTATTATGTTACTCAGAATTTTTACATTGTTGATTCATTCAACTATAACTCATTAATTTTCATTGTCATATACTGTTCTATTGCATGAACATGGTATTAGTTATTTATTATCCTCCCATGGATATATATTTGAGTTATCTTCAGTTTTGTGCTGCTTCAAAGAGTGCAGCTCAGTACATCTTTGTACATCTGGTATACATGGGGAAGAGTGGAATTGCTGGTTACTTCATTTTTTAGATAATGCTAATTTAGATAATGCTAAATTATCTTCCAAAGCAATTTCAGAAATTTACATTCTCCTTGTATTGCATATAAGTACCCATTGTTCCACATTGTTTCCAATACTTGGCATTATCGGAGTTAAGATTTTTCTTTAGTTTTAGATTTGCCTTTGATTGGACATTTCTATAAATTTGTTTTGATTGGGACATTTTCTTGGCCTTAGAACTGTAAACTAGCAACTCATTGAATTCCCCTTTTTAAAAGCCATTCCATTTCTGGTATATTGCATTCTAGCAGCTAGCAAACTAGATAAGTTTACATCTCCCATTCCTTCAGGGACAGTTCCAGAGAGAGCACATTTTTTCCCGATCTGGTTGGTGTAAAATGGTAAATCACATTGCTTTTAGCTTGTAGTTCCCTAAGGATAATAACTTAATCATTCCTTCATATGTCAATTGTCCATGCGTCCTTCCTCTTCCATGAAAGCTTGTTTCTCTCTTGTGCAAATTTTTTCCTATTGGGTTTCCTTTTTATTAGAATTCTTTGTATATTCTAGATAGTGATCCTTTGTCAATTTTATGCATAGCAAATAGCTTTTCTAGATGGAAGCTATTTTGTTCTTTTGATAAACTAAATTTTGTATTTTAATGGGTCTAAATTGTCGATTCTTTCAATAATACCTTTCGTGTTTTGTATTTTGTTTAAAAATCCTTCTTAACCTAAAGGTCATAAATATAGTTTAATATGTCCTGGTGTTTTGCCTTTTCCACTTAAATCTTTAATCCAGCCGGAAATTTATTTCTGAATCTGACATGAGGCAGGCATTGGATTTTAATTTTTTCCATATGGAAGACAAATTATCCCAGTATCAACTTTTCTACAGTGTCCTGCCATGGTCATCGGTGTCATATACCAAGTTATCATAAGTGGATGGTTCTGTTTCAGGATTTTCAACTGTAATCCATGTGTACATTCGTCAACTTCTGTACTGCCGTAATCACTATAGCTTTATAGAAAGTCCTCATGGGTAAAGAAAATCATCCCAACTAGTTCTTATCCCATGTAAATTTTAGAATCAGTTTGTCACAATCCATGAAAGGTTGTTTAGATTATAATTCCTTTGCATCTATCGATCAATTTGGGAAGAATTTACACTGTTATGATACTATTTTCTATCTTTGAACACGGATATCTTCCCATTTATTTAGGTCTATTTTAATACCTTTTTGTAAATTTTATTATTTTTTTCATTAAGGTCTTGTATATTTAAAAAGGATGTTCTTAGGTATTTTAGATTTTTGTTGCTATTAGAATTAGCTTATTCAAAAATACATTAAATCTTTTGGCTGTTGCACAGAAATAAAATGGGTCTTTTGGTATCTTGGTGTTGGAGCTGGTAAAGTAGCTAAACCTTTTTTAATACTAATTATTTGTGTATTATCTTGGATTTGCTCTATAGGGTTTTCCATATTTATAGCATCTATGATTAATGACAGTTTATTACAATCTACTCTATGCAGTTTGTTCATGTTTCTTAAATAACAGTCTAGCCAGAGTGGGGACATCGTGTCTTATTCATGATTCAAAAAACCCACTTCTACTGTTTCACCATTTTGGGTGATTTTTTGTGTAGCTAATCATTACCAGTTAAGGAAGCTCCTTTCTATTCCTAACTTATTAAAACAGGTTTAATTCGTTTGCTTATCATGAATGTTATCACATGCTTTTTCTGCATGGTGTCAACTGAGACCCCATGATCACAAGACTTTTGTTCTGTAAGTATGGTGAATTAGATTAATAGGTTTTCTAATGTAAAATGACTCTGAGATAACCCATCTTATTTGGATGATCTTATCTTTTTTATTCATTACTGTGATTGGCTTTTCATTTGTCTTTCTCCCTATCGTTGTTGCTGTGTGTGTGTGTTTTTTTTTTTCAATTAGAAGTTTGTGAGTTTCTAAAACAATCATGCATAAAATACAGGGTTCCCATATACCACCCTATTATTAAGCCTTACTTTGGTGAAACCATTTCTTACAATTGATGAAAGCATATTTTAATAATTGTCCATGGTTTAACTTAAGGTTCACTGTTCACATTGTGCATTTCCATGGATTTTTTTAACTTTTATTCTATGAATTTATATTTGTAGAACTTAAAAATTCCCCTTTTTAACTGCAAATATATAATTAATTACATTCACATCACCACTATCTATTACCAAAATATTTCCATCCTTCCAAATAGAAACCCTGTATATGTTAAGCCTTAACTCCCTATTCACTAACCCCACCCTTTCCCCTGCTAATCTATATTCTAGATTCTGACTCTATGAGTTTGCTTTATTCTGGTTATGTCATTTCAGTGAGATCATACAATATTTGTCCTTCTGCATCAGGTTTATTTAACTCAACATGTTGTCTTCAAGATCATCCATGATGTCATATGAATCAGAGCTTCATTACTTTTAATAACTGAATAGTCCTGTTCTAGTTTGCTAGCTGCCAGAATGCAATATACCAGAAATGGAATGGCTTTTAAAAAGGGGAATTTAATGAGTTGCTAGTTTACAGTTCTAAGGCCAAGAAAATGTCCCAATCAAAACAAATTTATAGAAATGTCCAATCAAAGGCATCCAGGGAAAGATACCTTGGTTCAAGAAGGCCGATGAAGTTCAGGGTTTCTCTCTCAAATGAGAAGGCACATGGCGAACACAGTCAGGGTTTCTCTCTTGGCTGGAAGGGCACATGGCAAACAATGATGTCATCTGCTAGCTTTGTCTCCTGGCTTCTTGTTTCATTAAGCTCCCTGGGAGGTGTTTTCTTTCTTCATCTCCAAAGGTCGCTGGCTGATGGACTCTGCTTCGTGGTGCTGCTCTCTCTAGATCTCTCATTCTCCAAAATATTTCCTCTTTTATAGGACTCCAATAAGCCAATCAAGATCCACCCAAATGGGTGGAGACATGTTGTCCCCTAATCCAGTTTAACAACCATTCTTGACTAAATCACATCATCCAGGGAGATGATCTGATTACAGTTTCAAACATACAGTATTGAATAGAGATTATTCTACCTTTGTGAAATGGGATTTATATTAAAACATGGCTTTTCTTAGGGGGCATACTTCCTTTCAAACCAGCACAAGTTCATTGTGTTATATAACAAATTTGGTTATTCTGTTCATCAATTGATGGACATAGGTTGCTTCTATCTTGTGGCAGTTGTGGATAATGTCACAATCAATATTTATGTGCAGATATCTGTTTGAGTCCATGTTTTCAGTTCTTTTGGGTATTTCCCTAGAAGTGGGATCACTGGATCATATGGTGATTCTAAACTTTTTGAGGAACCATCAAACTGTCTTCCACAGCAGCTGCACTAATTCACATCTTTACCAGCAATTAATGAGTGTTCCTATTTTTCCACATCCTCTACAACACTTACAATTTTCTTTATTTTTTTTTAAGAGTAGCCTTTCCAGAGGGTGCTATAAGTATCATATAATTTGTATTTCCCTGATGGCTAATGATGTTGAGCATTTTTTCATGTGCTTTTTTGGACATTTGTATGTCTTTTTTTGAGAAATGTCTATTCAAGTCTTTGCTCATTTTTTTAAATTGGGTTGTTTCTCTTCTTTCGTTATTGAGTTGAAGGATTTCTTTATTTATTCTGGATATTAAACCCTTATCAGATATGTGGTTTCCAAATATTTTTACCCATTGTGTAGGTTGTCATTTTACTTTCAAGATAAAGTCTGTTGATGTACAAAAGTTTTTAATTTTGATGATGTCCCATTTGTCTATTTTTTCCTTTTGTTGCTTGTCTTTAGGTATAAAAGCTAAGGAACTATAGACTAACACAAGTTAGTTCACAATTAGAACACAATGCTTCCCTACATTTTCTTCAAGGATTTTGATAGTTCTGGCCTTTGATGCATTTTGAGTTGATTTTTGCATGTGCTGTGAGGTAGGGGTCCTCCTCCATTCTTTTGCAAATGGAGTCCCAGTTTTCCCACCACCGTTGGTTGGACAGACTATTCTTTTCTAGTTGTGTGATCTTTTCCCATTTGGTGAAAAATCAGTTGGCCATAAATGTGAGGATTGATTTCTAAGCTTAAAATTCAATTCCATTGGTCTATATTTCTATCCTTGTGCCAGTATCATGTTGCTTTGATTACTGTGAAAACATTGTAAAATGTTTTAAGATTGATAAATGTGAGTGCTCCCACTACATTCTTCCTTTTCCAGAAGGATTTGGCTATTTGGGGCCCCTTGCCCTTCCATATAAATATGATAATTGGCTTTTCTATTCATTAAAAGAGTGTTGGAATTTTTACTGGGATTGTATTGATCTGTGAATCAATTGGGTAGAACTGAAATCTTAATAAATTTAGTTTTCTAATTCATGAATGTGAATGTCCTTGAATTTGTTTCGGTTTTCTTTGATTTCTTTTTAGCACTGTTTTGTAGTTTTCTGAGTACAAATCCTTTAAATGCTTGGTTAGATTTATTCATAGATGTTTTTATTCATTTAATTGCTATTATAAATGGTATTTTTTCTTTATTTCTTCTTCCAATTGTTCATTTTAGTTTAAGGAAAAAATCCTTATTTTAGGTGTTGATCTTGTACCCCACTAATTTGCTGAAATCATTATTATTTGTAGTAGCTTTGTTTTGGATTTTTCAGGATTTTCTGTATACAGGCTCATGACTTTTGCATATAGAAAACTTTTTACCTGTTTCTTTCCAATGTGGATAGTTTTTATTTATTTTTCTTGCCTAACTGCTCTGTCTAGAACTTCCATTACAATGTTGAATAACAGTGATGACAGTGGACATCCTTATCTTGTTCCGGATCTTGGAGTGAACGTTGTTAGTCTCTCACCATCAAGTCGGATGTTAGCTGTTGGTTTTTCATAAATGCTTGTTATCAGGCTGAGAAAGTTTCATTCTATTCCTATATTTCAAAGTGTTTTTATCAAGAAAGAGCTAAATTTTGTCAAAAGCCTTTTCTGCAGAAAATTAGGTGATCATGTGCTTTTTTCCCCTTCATTCTTTTAATATGGTGCATCACATTAATTGATTTTATTATATAATTGAACCATCCTTGTATATCTGGGATAAATCCCATTTAACCATGGTGTATAATTCTTTCAATGTGCTGTTTGATTCAATTTACTAGTATTTTGTTGAGGATTTTTGCATATCTAGTCAGTAGAGTTATTGGTCTGTAATTTTCTTTTCTTGTGGTATTTTTTCCTGGATTTGGCTTGAGGGCGATGTTGGTATTGAGACTGTTTCATTTCCTTCAGGTTTTTAAAAGAGTTTGAGTAGGATTGGAATGAATTATTTTTGGAATGTTTGGTAAAATTCTCTTGTGAAGCCACTTGGTCCTAGAGTTTTCTTTGTTGGGAGGTCTTTAATCATTGATTCAATATCTTTATTCATTATTGATTTGTTAAAATCTTCTATTTCTTCTTGAGTCAGTGTAGGTTGCTCTTGTGTTTATAGGAATTTGTCCATTTCATCTAGGTTATCTAATTTGTTGGCCTACACTTATTCATAGGATCATCTTATATTACTTTTTATTTCAGTGGGGTTGGTAGTGAAGTTCACATTTTCATTTCTGATTTTACTTATTTGTGTTCTTTTTATCTTTGCCAGTTTTATAATGGTTTGTCAATTTTATCAATCTTTTCAAAGAGTCACCTTTTTAGTTTTATTGATTCTCTCTATTGTTTTCTCCTTATTCTCTATTTCATTTATCTCTGCTCTAATCTTTGTCATTTCCTTCCTTATGCTTACTTTGAATTCTGTTTGCTCTTCTTTTTCAAGTTGTTCCAGTTGTGAGGTTAGGTGTCTGATTTGAAATCTTTTTTCTTCTTTTTTTAAATTTTTTAAACATAACAACATACAAACATGAACATTCTTACCATATGATCATTCCATTCTTGGCATATAACCAAAAACTCCCAATATCATCACCATGATTATTTCTTAGAATGCTTGCATCAATTCCGAAAAAGAAATAAAAAGAAAAAATAAAAAAACTCATACATACCATACCCCTTACCCCTCCCTCTCATTGACAGCTAGTATTTCCATCTACCCAATATATTTTAGCCTTTGTTTCCCCTATTTTTTTCTACATACTTACCACTCTCTTTCATTGATCACTAGCATTTCAATCTACTAAACTTATTTTAACAATTCCCTGCTATTATTTATTTATTTTTAATCCATATGTTTTACTATCATGTGTTTTTTCCCTTTCATTCTTTTAATATGGTGAATCACATTAATATGGTGTATCTACCATACTGTAGATAAAAGGAGCATCAGACACAAGGTTTTCACAATCTCATAGTCACATTGCAAAAGCTATATCATTATACAATCATCTTCAAGAAACCATGGCTACTGGAACACAGCTCTACAGTTTCAAGCACTTCCCTCTGGCCTCTCCAATATACCTTAACTAAAAATGTGATATCTATATAATGCATAAGAATAACCTCCAGGATAACCTCACAACTCTGTTTGAAATGTCTCAGCCATTGACACTTTATTTAGTCTCATTTCTCTCTTCCACCTTTTGGTCTAGAAGGCTTTCTCAACCCCTTGATGCTAAGTACCAGCTCATTTTAGGATTTATGTCCCATGTTGCCAGGAAGGTTTATACCCCTTGGAGTAATGTCCCATAGAGAGGTGGAGGACAGTGAGTTTTCTTGTCATGTTTGTTGAGAGAGAGAGGATGCATCTGGGCACCAAAAGAGGTTATCTGGGTGACTCTTAGGCCTAATTTTAAGTAGGCTTAGCCTATTCTTTGTGAGGATAAGTTTCATATGAACAAACCCCAAGATTGAGGGCTTGACCTATTGCTTTGGTTGTCCCCATTGCTTGTGAGAATATCAGGAATTCTCCACATGGGGAAGTTGAATTTTCCTCCTTTCTTGCCATTCCCCCAAGGGGACTTTGCAAATACGTTTTTATTCACTGATCAAATCACTCTGGGATTTATCAAGGCCTCACTCTGGACAAATCTACAAAATCTCATGCCCTACTCAAGGTTCCATGTACTTATGGTATTCAATTAAACTGTCCACATAGTTATATTAGGAAATGCACTAGTCAAAATATAAATTTTGTACCAAATAAATGTTTTTTGCTTTAGTCTCACACGTAAGTTTAAGTTTTAAAATATGAATTACCATCTATTTTCAACATCCTGCAATATTGGCATTCCTTTGTTCTTCCTCATGCAAAAACATTTTTTAATTTGTACATTTAGTCACTATCATTGTACACTCTAGGCATTCCTTCATTATACCATCTCAGTCTTTATCATCTACCTTCCCTTCTGATTTCATTTGTGCCCCAAGCTGTCCTCCGTCTATCACTGTCATATTCAGCTTCCTTCAGTGTACTAACATTGTTATATTACAGTTAGGTAGTATTGTGCTATCCACTTCTGAATTTTTACAATCAGTCCTGTTGCAAAATCTGTATCCCTTCAGCTTCAATTACCAAATATCTACCCTGTTTCTATCTCATGATGATCTCTGTTCTTAACTGAAATTCTCCAAGTTCATTCACTAACATTAGTTCATATCAGTGAGACCATACAGTATTTGTCCTTTTGTTTCTAGCTAATCTCATTCTGCATAATGTCCTCAAGGTCCATCCATGTTGTTACATATTTTGTAACTTTATTCTGTTGTACAGCTGCATAATATTCCATCATATGTATATACCACACCTTGTTTAGACACTCATCTGTTGATGGACATTTTGGTTATTTCCATTTCTTGGCGATTGTAAGTAATGCTGCTATAAACATTGGTGTGCAAATATCCATTTGTGTCCTTGCCTTCATGTCCTTTGAGTAGATACCTAGCAATGGTATTGCCGGATCATACAGCAATTCTATACTTAGCTTCCTGAGGAACCACCACACTGCCTTCCACAGTGGTTGTACTATTTTACATTCTCACCAACTGTGGATAAGTGTGCCTCTTTCTCCATGTCCTCTCCAGCACTTGTCGTTTTCTATTTTATTGATAATAGCTATTCTGATGGTGTGAGACAATATCTCATTGTGGTTTTGATTTGCATTTCCTTAATAGCCAGGGAAGTTAAGCATCTTTACATGTGCCTTTTGGCCATTTGTATTTCCTCTTCTGAGAAGTGTCTGTTCATATCTTTTGCCTATTTTGTAATTGGGTTGTTTGCCTTTTTGTTGTTGAGTTGAACAATCTCTTTATATATTCTGGATACTAGATCTTTACCTGATAAATCATTTGCAAATATTGTCTCCCATTGTGTAGACTGTCTTTTTACTTTCTTGACAAAGTTCTTTGATGCACAAAAGTATTTAATTTTGATAAATTCCCATTTCTTTCTTTCTTTGTTCAATGTTCATACTTTGGGTGTGAGATCTGGGAAATTGCTTCCTATTATAGGTTTTATAAGATATTTCCCTGCATTTTCTTCTAAAAATTTTATCATCTTAGATCCAATGTTTAGGTCTTTGATCCATTTTGACTTAATTTTTGTACAGTATGTGAGATATGGATCTTATTTCATTCTTTTGTATGTGGATATCCAGTTCTCTAGGCACCATTTATTGAAGAGACTGTTCTGCCCAGGTGAGTTGGTTTGACTGCCTTATCAAAGATCAATTGTTCATGGATGAGAAGGTCTGTATTTGAACAAGCTATTCAATTCCTCTGGTCAATATATGTATCTTTATGCCAGTACCATGCTGTTCTGACCACTGTAGTATTGTAATATGCCTTTAAGTCATGTAGTGTGAGACCTCCGACTTCATTTTTCTTTCTCAGGATATTTTTAGCTATTCGGGGCACTCTGCCCTTCCAGAAAATTTGGTTATTGGCTTTTCTATTTCTGAAAAGTACATTTTTGGGATTTTAATTGGTATTGCATTGAATCTATAAATCAATTCAGGTAAAATTAACATCTTAACTGTATTTAGAATTCCAATCCATGAACATGGTATGCCTTTCCATTTATTTAGGTCTTCTGTGATTTCTTTTAGCTATTTCTTGTAGTTTTCTTTGTATAGGTCTTTTGTATCCTTAGTTAAATTTATTCCTAAATATCTTATTCTTTTAGTTGCAATTATAAATGGAACTTTTTTCTTGATTCCCCCTCAGATTGTTCATTACTAGTGTATAAAAACACTACAGGTTTTTGAGTGTTGATCTTGCAACCTGCCACTTTGCTGTACTCATTTATTAGCTCTAGTAGTTTTGCTGTGAATTTTTCAGGGTTTTTGACATTTAGTATCATATCATCTGCAAACAGTGAGAGTTTTACTTCTTCTTTTCCAATTTTGACACCTTGTATTTCTTTTTCTTGTGTGGTTGCTCTGGCTAGATCTTCCAACACAATATTGAATAACAATGGTGATAGTGGACATCCTTGTCTTGTTCCTGATCTTAGGGGGAATGTTTTCAGCTTTTCCCATTGAAAATGATGTTAACTTTGAGTTTTTCATAAATTCTCTTTATCATGTTGAGGAAGTTCCTTTCTATTCCTATCCGTTGAAGTGTTTTCAAGAAGAATGGATATTGAATTTTGTCAAATGCTTTTCTGCATCAATTGGATGATTGTGTGGTTTTTTGCTTTGAATTGTTGATACGGTGTATTACATTAATTGATATTCTTATGTTGAACCATACTTGCATACCTAGGATGAATCCTACTTGGTCATGGTGTATAATTCTTTTAATGTGCTGTCGGATTCTATTTGCAAGAATTTTGTTGAGGGTTTTTGCATCTATATTCATTAGAGAGATTGGTCTGTAGTTTTCTTTTCTTGTAATATCTTTGTCTGGCTTTGCTATGAGGGTGATGTTGGCTTCATAGAATGAGTTAGGTAGCTTTCCTGCCTCTTCAATTTTGTTGAAGACTTTGAGCAGGATTGTTACTAATTCTTTCTTGAATGTTTGGTAGAATTCACATGTGAAACCATTTGGTCCCAGAATTTTCATTTTGTGAGCTTCTTAATGATTAATACAATTTCTTTACTTGTGATTGGTTTGTTGAGGTCATCTATTTCTTCTCAAGTCAATGTTGGTTGTTTATGCCTTTCAAGGAAGTTGTCCATTTCATCTACATTGTCTAATTTATTAGCATAAAGTTGTTCATAGTATCCTCTCATTACCTCCTTTATTTCTGTGGAGTCAATGGTTATGTCTCCTCTTCCATTTCTGATTTTATTTATTTGCATCCTCTCTCTTCTTCTTTTTGGACCTTGCTAAGGGTCCATCAATCTTACTGATTTTCTCATAGAACCAACTTTTCGTTTTGTTGATTTTCTTGATTGTTTCCATGTTCTCAATTTCGTTTATTTCTGCTCTAATCTTTGTTATTTCTTTCCTTTTGCTTGCTTTGGGGTTAGTTTGCTTTTCTTTTTGTAGTTCTTCCAAGTGGACAGTTAATTCCTCAATTTTTGCTCTTTCTTCTTTTTTGATATAGGCATTTAGGGCAATAGATTTCCCTCTTAGCACTGCCTTTGCTGCATGCCATAAATTTCAAGATGCTGTGTTTTCATTTTCATTTGTCTTGAGATATTTATTTATTTCTCTTGTAATTTCTTCCTTGACCTACAGTTGTTTAAGAGTGTGTTGTTGTGTCTCCATATAGTTGTGAATTTTGAGGCCCTCTGCCTATTATCGATTTCCACCTTCATTCCTTTATGATCTGAGAAAGTATTTCATATGATTTCAATCTTTTTAAATTTATTGAAACTTACTCTGTGACCCAGCATATGGTCTATCTTGAGAATGATCCATGAGCACTTGAGAAAAAGGTGTATCCTAATGCTGTGGTGTATAATGTTTTACAATGTCTGTTAAGTCTAGCTCATTTATTGTATTATTCAAATTATCTGTTTCTTTATTGATCCTCTGTCTGGATGTTTGGTCCATTGATGAGAGTAAGGAATTGAAGTCTGCAACTATTATGGTAAATGTGTCTATTTCTCCAGTGTTTGCCTTGTGCATTTTGGCTTAGTGAATAGATATTTATGATTGTTATGTTTTCTATTGAATTGTTCCTTGTATTAATATATAGTGTCCTTCTTTGTCTCTTTTAACTGTTTTACACTTGCAGTCTAATTTGTTGGATATTAGTTTAGCTACTCTTGCTGTTTTCTGATTGTTATTTACATGAGATATCTTTTCCCAACCTTTTACTTTCAACCTATGTTTATCCTTGGGTATAAGATGTGTGTCTTGTAGACAGCATATAGATGGGTACTGTTTTTAATCCATTCTACCAGTCTTTGTCTTTTGATTGGGCAGTTTAGTCTGTTAACATTTAGTGTTATTACTGTAAGGCCAGTACTTTCTTCTACCATTTTGCCTTTTGGATTTTATATGTTCAATTTTTTTTCTTTTTACTTTTACTGATAGCCTTCATTTCTACACTCTCCTCCACATCTCTCTCCCTGTCTTTCCCTCTTTATCTCTAGTGCTCCCTTTAGTATTTCTTACAGAGCCAGTCTCTTGGTCACAAGTTCTTCAGTGATTTTTTTTGCCTGAAAATGTTTTAATTTTCCTCTCACTTTTGTAGGACCGTTTTGCTGGATATGGAATTCTTGATTGGCAATTTTTCTCTTTTAGTATCTTAAATATATCATACCATTGTCTTCTCACCTCCATGTTTCTGCTGAAAAATCTACGCATAGTCTTATTGGTCTTCCCTTGTATGTGATGGATTGCTTTTCTCTTGCTGCTTTCAAGATTCTCTCTTTCTCTTTGATGTCTGAAATTCTGATTAGTAGGTGTCTTGGAGTATGTCTATTTTGATCTATTCTATGTGGGGTATGCTGCACTTCTTGGATCTGTAATTTTAAGTCTCTCATAAGAGTTGGAAAATTTCCAGTGATAAATTCCTTCATTAGTTTTTCTCCTCCTTTCCCCTTCTCTTCTCCTTCTGAGACACCCACAACACGTATATTCATGCACTTCCTGTTGTCATTCAATTCCCTGAGTCCCTGCTCATATTTTTCCATTCTTTTCCCTATATTTTCTTTCACTTGTTGGATTCCAGATGTCCCAACCTCCAGTTCACTAATCCTATCTTCTACCTCTTGAAATCTTACATTGTAAGTTTCCATTGTTTTTTTCATCTCTTCTACTTCATTGCCATAAATTCTATGATTTGTTTTTTCAGACTTTTGATTTCTTCTTTTTGTTTGTTCCTTGCCTTCTTTATATCCTCCCTCAATTCATTGATTTAATTTTTGATGAGGTTTTCCATGTCTGTTTGAACATTCTGAATTGTTTCAACCCCTGTATCTCATTTGAATTGTTAGTTTGTTCCTTTGAATGGGCCATATCTTCAATTTTCCTAGTATGAGTCATTATTTTTTGCTGGTGTCTAGGCATTTAATTTCCTTTTGATTATTCTGGAGTTTGTTTTCACTTTTTTTTAGCTAGGATGTTCTTGCTGGATGACTTTGTTGTCTATCTGTTCTTTGCAGTCAGTTCGGTTTATTCTAGACCTCTAGCTTTGGTTTTGTTTAACAGTTCAGAATTTTTCAATTCTTGTTTTCTTGTTTCTTGCCCTGCCTACATGGTGCCTTTTTTTCCACCTTAGGAGGGTCTACTTAGGTATTGTAGACCCAAGCCTGATTTTCCTAGAATAAACTGGCCTCATCTCACGAGGAAAGAGTCACCTGCATCAGTTTTCAATGAGGGTGAGACCCAGCAGGTTGAAAGTCTTTCCTATGTAGCCTCTGGACTCTGTATTTTTCTTATCCTGCCTGGTCTGTGGTGTTTGTCTGCCTGTGGGTCCCACCAGCATAAGGTGATGTGGTACCTTTAACATCAGCAGACTCCTTGCTGGGGTATGGTTGAGACAGAGGAGAGCTTGTAGGCTGGCTTTAATCATTTCAGTTTCCCAGACCCTGGGGTCTGGATTCCTTCAGGGAGGGATTCCACCTGAGCTGGCTCCACCCCTCCCCTGGGGAAGGCACAGCCTCCAGACAAACTCTCAAACAAGCTTAATTCTGCCCATTCCTGAGGCAGTGGAGCCTGAGAAGCCCTGCAGTTGTATCCAAAGAGCAGTCAAGCTGTAGAAACATAGCCACAAAAAAGAAAAGAAAAAAAAAAAAGATCCTTTTCAGAGCAGGACCCCATTCCTCCGGTTTGCCAATCAAGAACAGAAGTTGGTATGTTGCTCTCTGTATCTCCAGGTCATATGTGCCCCCTCTTTTCCTTCAGGACACAGACCCTTTCAAGTATTTTATGCTGTCTGACCCAAAAAATCTCTCTTTCTTTTTCTTTCTCTATCAGCCCTGCCCCCTCTGCGCTGGGGCAAAACCCAGCAACCTCAGCTTTTATCGAGGTTCAGTTGAGCTGGGGGCCTATTTTTAATAATCAAAATTTGCTAATTAATTCTACAGTTGGAGCTTGGTAGAGCTCACCCCCTTGCTGTTAGTAAAGTTTCTTTCCTTTCCCCTCTGGGAAGCATCCTGTGGGATAGGGGCATGGCTGCCATGGCTTGGGGGACTCAAGGTTCTGGGTGGGCTCACAGCTGATCCAGCCTGTCCAGACTGGGGTATGCTGTGTGTCTGGTCATGATGTGGCCCCAGGATTTGTTTGTACTGTTCCTGGCTATTTACTAGCTGCTCTGGAGGACAAACTAAATCCCACACCTCATTAAGCCACCATCTTGGTCATCTTCTTTTTTTTTTTTTTTTTTTTTTTACATGGGCAGGTACCGGGAATCGAACCTGGGTCCTCGGGCATGGCAGGCAAGCACTCTTACCTGCTGAGCCACCATGGCCCGCCCTTGGCCATCTTCTTTTTAATGTTAGCATTTAGAGCTATAAATTTCCCTCTCAGCACTGCCTTCACTACTTCCCATATGTTTTGGTATATTATGTTTTCATTTGCCTCAAGACATTTCTTAATTTCTCTTCTGAATTCTTCTTTGACCCACTGATTGTTGTAGAGTGTATTCCTTAAATTCCACCTATTTGTAAATTTTCCGTTTCTCCCTGTTATTGATTTCTAGTTTCATTCCATTGTGGTCAGGAAAGATACATTGTATGACTTCAATGTTTTTTAATTTATTGATACTTGTTTTGTGATCTGAGGTATGGTCTATCCTAGAAAATGATCCATGTGTACTGGAAAAAAATGTGTATTCTGTTACTGTTTGGTAAAGTGTTCTATAGATTTTGTTAGGTCTAGTTGTTTTAGAGGATCCATTCAAGTCTTCTATTTCCTTATGGATCTTCTGTCTATATATCCTATCCATTTTTGGAAATGATGTACTTAAGTCTATTAATGTAGCATCATCTATTTCTCCCTTCTAGTCTGTCAATGTTTGCTTCATATATTTTGGGGCTCTGATATTTGCTGCATACGTATTTATAAATATTACTTCTTTTGTTGAATTGACCCCGTTATCAGTATGTAATGTAACGTTTTTGTCCTCCATGACAGTTTTTGACTTAAAATCTATTTTATCTGATATTAATATAGGTACCCTAGTTCTCCTTTGATTAATACTTGCATGTATACTTTATCCATATTTTTCATTTTCAACCTATTTATGTCTTTGGATTTTTTTCTTTATAGGAGAATTTGTGGGTTTATAGAACAATCATGCATAAAATATACGGTTCTCATATATCACCTTATTATGAACAACTTGCGTTGGTATGGAATATTGGTTATAATTGATAAAAGTATATTTTTATAATTGTATTATTAACTACAGTCAATGGTTTGACTTAGGGGTTCACTGTGTAGTGGAGTTCCATGAATTAAAAAAAAAAATTCATTTTCTTACCATATATACAACCTAATATTTCCCCTTTAATCACATTCAGATATATACTTCAGTGCTCTTAATTGTATTTATAATGTTGTGCTACCATCACCACCATCTATTACCAAAATATTTCATTCAGTCCAAATAAGATCCCTGTACATTTTAAAACTTAATTTTCATTCCCTATCCCTTCCCATCCCATGGTAACCTGCATTCTAGATTCTGACTCTATGAGTTTGCTTAGTTTAGTTATTTCATAACAGTGAGATCATACAATATTTGTCCTTTTGTGTCTGGCTTATTTCCCTGAAGATGGCATCATCAGGGTTCATCTCTGTTGTCATATGTATCAAAGTTTCATTATTTTTATAGCTGCTTCATATTCCATTGCATGTATTTACCACATTTTGTTTATCCAGTCACCAGTTGATGGGCACTTGGGTTGCTTCCATCTTTTGACAATTGTGAATAATAACACTATGAATATTACTGTGCAAATATCTATTTGAATCCATGCTTTCAATTCTTTTGGTTATATATCTAGAAGTGGGATTGCCAGATTATATGGTAATTCTAGACTTAACTTTCTAAGGAACTGCCATACTGTCTTTCACAGTAACTATGCAGTTTTACATTGCCACAAGCAATGAATGTTATTTCTCCACATCCTCTCCAACTCTTGTAATTTTCATTTGTCAAAATAGCAGCCATTCTAATGGGTGTGAAATGGTATCTCTGTGTTTTTTTATTTGCATTTCTCCAATGGCTAATTATTTTAATGTCTTTTCATGTATGTCTTTCATTTTTATGTATTTTTGGAGTGATGTCTATTCAAGTCTTCTGCCCATTTTTAAATTGTTCATCTTAATATGGTAAATTGAAGGTTTCTTTATATATTCTGGATATTAAATTTTTTCAAGTATGTGGTTTCCAAATATTTTCTCACATTGTGTAGGTTGTCATTTAACTTTCATGGTAATGTCCTTGAGTCACAAAAGCTTTTAATTTTGAGGAGGTCTCATTTATTTATTTTTCCTTTCTGTCTTTTACATTTAAAGTAATTACTTATAATATATATAGCATTTATATAAGCCTTATATAAATATAAGGCTTTCTTTTATTGTTTTGCTAATTAGTCCAACTTTTTTGTCCCACAATTGTTCTGTTTGTACCTACTTTCATATTTATTTATTTATTTATTTTTGGCATTTTATCTTGTTGAGATAAAACATTATCATTTTCTTCAGAATGTATTTGTCATATATTTTCCTTGTTACCATGGGGTTAAAATTTAAGATCTTAAATATGTGCCAATTATTTGTGATTTGATATCAACCAATAGTGCACATACACACACAAACACACACATTGTTCTTAAAGTCTTCTGTTCCTCCACCTTTTTTTGTTAACTTGTTACAAATTATATCATTGTTCATTTATGTCCCCAAACCATAGATGTAGCATTACTTTTTATGCATTTGCATTTTAGCACCTTACGGAAATAAAAAATGGAGTAACATGCTAAAAAACACAATACAATAGTAATGGAATTTATAATTACCCTAAATGGTTACCTTTACCTGAGCTCTTTCGTTATCCCACTTTGAACCATTGGTAATGTCCTTTACTTTCAATCTGAAGAATTCCCTTTAGCATTGCTTGTAGGACAGGTCTAGTGGTGATGAATTATTTCAGCTTTTGTGTATCTGGAAATGTCTAATTGTCTCCTTCATTTTTAAAAGTCTTGCCAGATAAAAGGTTCTTAATTGGTGATTATTTTCTTTCAGGACTTTTAATATTTCAACCCACTGCCCTCTTGCCTACTTGGTTTCTGTTGAGAAATTGACATGTTGTCTAATTAGGACTCACTTTCACATTACATACTGCTTTTCTTTCAAAGCTTTCTAAACTCTCTCCGTTTCTTTTTCATTTAACGATTTGATCAGTATGTTACTGGCTTTTCTTATTTCTCTCCAATTTTATGCTGTTTAGTGTTCTCTGGGCTTCTTGGTTGTTGCCTGCTCATTTCCTTTGCTAAGTTTGTGAAGTTTCTTTCATTATTTCTTTGATACTCCTTCTGCCCATTTCTCTTTCTTTTCCGTGTGGGACTCCCATAATGCATATAGTGGTTGCTTGATGGTGTCCCACAAGTCTCTTAGTCCATTTTTACTTTTTAAAGTTCTTTTTTCTTTCTGCCCCTCCATTTCTATTACTTGTCTTTGAGTTCACTGATTCTTTCTTTTGCCAGCTCCAATCTGCTGTTGAAACCCTCCTGGGAATATTTAATTTCAGCTGTTATGGTTTCAACTTCAGTAATTGTATTTGGATCTTTTAAAAAATTTTCTATTTCTTTATTGAGGTACCTGTTTTGTTTTTCTGATCTTCTTTAGTACTTTCTCCGTATTTTCATTCATTTCTCTGAGCATATTGACTGTCTTCCTGTGATCCTTTAGTTCTTTTACTCTATTTTCCTTCATCCCTTGAGCATACTGAAGATCATTTTTTAAAGTCTTTGTCCAGTATGTCCAAAATCTGGTCTTCTTTGTTGATGTCTCCTGGATTTTATTCTATTTTTGAATATGCCACCATTTCTTTCTCTTTGTTTGTCCTATAATCTTTTGTTGCACAATGTACATTTCTGTATTTTAAAATGTTAACTCTGGGATTTATGTCCTGAAATGTCTCTTTCTTGGGTTTATATCTAGCTAACGATGTGAAAAAGATTCTCTTGAGCATCAGGAGATAACAAACCAAGCAAACATAAAACAAAAACAACAACACCTTTTACTGCCTTTGCAAACTGGTTTTGCATTAGCTAATGCTCTCCCTCAGGGTTCACCCCTCCTATCAGAAAGGTGAGATCAAGGTGAAAGCAAAGTGCAGGGTCTTCCCTGTCTTTTCTGGGTCAGTGTCTTGGTTTGTGCTTGCTAGTGGCTATAGGTGTTCTGTTTACCGGTGTTTTAATGCTCCCTCTATCTTCTCCCTCTTTTGGATGTTCCACTGTAGGATGTAAAGCAGGTAAGCCTTTGCCCCAAGCCACCCCTCACAATTGCTACTTAAAGTGCTTTCATTGACTCAAGCTGCTTTTTCCTGGAAGGCAAATTCAAGGCAGGGGCGCACATGGGAGTGGAGTTACTCAAGACATTCTTTCCCAGATGAAGGAAGGCCAGAATTCCTAACAGGATTGCTGGGCCAGCTCCCGGTTGCCCTTGGGAGGGGCCAGGAAGGGTATCAGGAGCTTCTTCTATAAATCCCCAAAGCTACACTTCCTTGACTCGGCACCTGCCCAGCAAATATAGCCCTTCAGCTATTCTCTGCAATTTGGGGAAAGTATTCAGTCTTTAAGTCTCCTCTGATGCCTGTGTTCTGGGTGAGTTGGAATAGTGGCTCCCCTCAGAGCCATGTCCTCAGCAATCTGAAGTAGCTAATCAAAAGGAGTGATCAATGATTAGACCACGTCACCGCCCTAGATCTTAGGGAATTATGCTTTTATGTCCCTCCTTGTCACCAGCAAGCTACACTAGCGGCCAGACACCACTGCTGTCTGTTACAGGAGTGGGAGATGGAAACAGTAACTGCTGCTGGAGAGATCTAGCTATTGGTATTTCATGCAATTTACCTGCTTTTCCTCCTGCTCTTCCTTGGATGCTGTAGTGTTCTACCAGACTCGGGAGTTTTGAGATTCTTGATTCAGAGAGTCCCTTTCTGTTTATTCATTGTTCTGTGGATGGACTGATTCCTGGAGCTTCCTACTCTGCTATATCCCCCAATTCCCATCTTTTCATGGTTTAGGTATCAAGGTAAAGCTTGCTTCATAGATTGTGTTGGAGAGTCCACTTTTTTTTCTATTGTAATCCTATCACAAATGACCAGTAGGATTTACATTTAAAATCATGACCCTGGAGGTTTTTTTATGGAGAAAAAAATGGATGTCTTATTGAAGTTTTAATGTATATTTAAATTCACAATCCAGAAAAAAATCAAGAAATTTTCACAAAGTGTACACAGTCATATAACTGGCACAGATCATAAAATATACTCTTACCTGCACCCTAGAATCGCCTCTCACAACCCCTTCTAGTAATTATTTTTGAGAAGATTTTTAAACCAATTAATTAATTTAATTATATTGGATTTTTCAGATTGTCTATTTCTTTATGGTTCACTTTTATTAAGTTATAATTTTCCAGATGTATTTCCATTACATCTAAGTTTTCAAATTAATCACATGAAGTCGTTTATCATATTCTTTTATGTCTCAAATATCTGCTGTATCTACAGTTAAATATTATTTATTTGTGCCTTCTTTCATTTTTTTTTATCAGCTTTTTGGGCATTTATAAATTGTTACTCTTTCAAAGAGAAAACTTTGGGCTTTGTTTATTCTATTATATCCTTGTCTTCTATGTCATTGATTTCAGCTGTTTCATATCATTTTTATCTCCCTTTCTGTATTTTGAGTTTTGTTCTGTTTTTCTTTTTCTCACCTAAGCTGGATGCTTAGCTCATTGATTTTCACTTTCTTATTTTCTAACGCAAGCATTTAAGAATATCTATTTCTGGCTAGAAACCATTTTAGTTAACTCTTACAATGCTTGTAATATAGAATTCTCGTTATTGTTCAGTCCTAATTATTTTATAATTTGTATTGTGATTTTTTCTTCAAAATAAGCTAGTTTAAGGACGTTTTAAAATTTCAAAATGTAATTGTATAAAAAGTTATCCTTTGTATTTTTGAGCTAAATCTCATTGTGATCAGATTATGTCATCTGTATGATAAGTGTTTTGAAGTTTGTTGTTCTATGACAATTGGCCTAGAAAGTGATCAGTTTCAATAAATGACTTGTGTGCTTCAAAAAACAAAACTTATTTTTCATCTGATTAATGTGGAGATTCTTATATACCCATTAAATCAAGGTTCTTAATCATGAACTTAAAATCTTTTACATCCTTAGTGATTTTTTGATGGCTTTGCTTTATTGTTGAAATAACTGTCAAAGGAATGTGTTAATTTATTCTTCCCTGAGGGCAGTGGTATGAATTTTACATAAGCGTTCTGTAAATATTTCTTTTAGGTCTTGAAGAAATATCATTAGGAACATTCAAACTTAGAATTTATATTCTCTTGCTGGATTAAACCATTCAATCAATAAGCGATCTTCTGGGAAGATGGCAGAATAAGATAGGTTGAGTTAACATCTTCTCCAAGAAATAACTAGAGATGTGACAGAAAAACAACCTGGACAGCGATTTCAGGCTGTAAGGCTGTAAGTGACCTGGGAGGGTCTTCTCCACCAAATAAGGAGGCTGTGGTTGCAAAAGCTGGGGAACTGAGACCCAGAGAACTGGAGACATTCAGCTAGTGCAAACAGCTTAACATGCCCCTTTCCAAAGAGAAGCCTGGAGCACTAGGAGTGCATGGACAGGGGGACAAGGAAATTAAGTAAAGCTGCATTCCTTGAAGGCACTCCATTCACAGGAGACACCTCCACTCCATGAAACGTGACCCGCACCGTACACACCCTACCCCCAACCTCCACACTCCAAGCACCCCCGCATCCCCACCCCAACCTCTGGCCTGCACATGCACACACACCCACCCCAACCTGCCCCACCTCTCCCGTGCGAGACCCTCACCCCTCCCAGACGCATGCACTGCAACCAGCCCCTCGTCCCTTCACCTCCCTCTACCTGCCCCCTGCAGAGGCTCACCTGCACATCTGGGCCACACCTGCCCCCAGCCCTTACAGCCCGGCAATCCTGCCTCCCCCTCCCTGAGCTCTGTGCACATGCATATCAATGTGCTGCACCCCGAGACCCAAGTATGTACAGGGGCACACTAATGTCCTGCCCATCCACACACCCCTGCATCTGCGATCCACCCACTAGAACTGTTCATGTGCAAACTCACGTCCTGCCCATCCCCGTACCAATGAATCTGTGTCATGACCCTTTGACCCCTTCCCACTGCCCCCATGCCCAATGCAAGCATACATCCCCTTCCCAGTCCCACACTGACACACATACACACACACACACACACATCTTTGCCCCATCCCCCAGAACAAGGACCCACTTCCATACCTGGCAGGTGCTCACGAGTGCATCTGTGCCACACAGCTCTGGCCCAGCGCACACATGCAACCCTGTCCCTTCCCCACACACCTGTGTATCCATGCCAGGGTCTGGCTCACCCCAGACATGCACACACATGCCCAAGGCCGACTCATGCTGCGCAACCCCCACAATCTGCACCCTGCCCCTGCACATGCACTCCGCCACATCCCAGTCCCCCGGACAACCTCATAAGGACACATCTTTGCCACATCCTTCTTGCTTCCTGACCTCTGCTCTCAGAACCCCTCACCCTGATATCCACGATGCCATGCTTCACATTCCAATGGCATCCTGCCCACACATCAGGGCCCTGCACATACGCACAGCTTACTCCCCCCACCTCAATCTGACTCCTGCCAGGCCCTACCTCTGTGTCCCCCACATCACATCCTGCTTCTGTACTCCAAGACCTCCCCAAGCTACACCCTGCCCCAATAGCCCCTACACTACCTTCCATAACCCTGCACCCCATACCCTGCTCTCCCAAGCACCAGCATAGTGCTCCAACTCATGCATATACCTGTACCACACCCTGTTAACACACTATTATGCCCAGACCCATGCCTCATGTCCAACCCCACACCCATCCCATGAATACAACACCTTAGATGACTGAAGAAAATCAACTCCCAAAGTAAACCTGTCAAGATATTTACATGCTTGAAGGCAACAGAAAATCACAAAGTGTATGATAATGCAAACAGATGTAGTCCAGCCTAATGGCCAAATTAAAACACTGGAGGAGACACAGACTTTGGAACAACTAATCAAAGATGTTCATACACATCTACTAGATAAAATCAATGCTCTAGAAGAGCATAAAGAAAAATTTGAAAAAATAAATAGAAAAAAAAGGCTGATATCACAGAGATTAATGATGCTGTACACCAAATAAAATATATACTAGTGACACACAACAACAGATTTGAGAGGTAGATGAAAGAATAAGCAAACTAGAGGACAAGACAACTGATTTCAAACACATAAAAGAGCAAATGACAAAAACAATGGAAAAATCAGATTTGGATCTCAGGGATAGATGAGCAAAACAAAGCACACAAATATAAGAATCATCAGTGTCCCAGAAAGAGAAAAGAAGAGTAAAGGGCTAGGAAGATTAGTGAAGGACATAATGGGGGAAACTTCCCAACCCTTGTAAAAGATGCAAATATGCAAATCAAAGAAGCCCAATGAAATCCAAATAGAATAAATCCAAATAGGCCTACTGCAAGACACATAACAATCAGCCTGTCAAATGTTGAAGAGAAGCAGAAAATCCTGAAAGTGACACAACATAAACAATCTACTACACACAAGAGGATCCACATAAGATTGAGTTTGAACTTCTCAACACACACTATGGAGGCAAGATGGCGTGGTACGATATATTTAAGACCCTGAAAGAGAAAGACTTCCAGCCAAGAATTCTGTATACATCCAAGTTGTCCTTCAACAGTGAGGGCGAGATTAAAATTTTCACATACAAATGCTGAGAGAATTTGTCAAAAGAGACTGACCCTATGAGAAATACTAAAGGGAGTTCTGTTGACTGAAAAAAAAAAAAAGACAGGAGAGGGTGGCCTGGAGGAGGGCACAGAATTGAAGAGTACCAGTCAGGGTAAGTTAAAGGATAAAAAGAGAAAGAGGGAAAAGTATATATAGATCTGACAAATAAAATCCAGAAGAGAAGATGGTGGATTCAAGACATGCCTTTACAGAAATAACTTTGAATGTTAAAGGACCAAACTTACCAATTTAAAGATACAGATTGGCAGAATGGATCAAGACACATGATCCACTGATATGCTGCTTACAAGATACAAGGATACAATTAGACTAAAAGTGAAAGGATGGAAAAAGATGTTCCACCAAGCTGTAACCAAAAGAAAGCAGGAGTAGCTATACTAATTTCAAACAAAATTTACATTTACAATATTTAAATGCAAAGACATCTTAAAAGACAAAGAAGGACACTATATGTTAATAAAAGGGACAATTCACCAAGAAGAAATAACAATCATAAACGTTTATGCTCCCAATCAAGGAGCCCCAAAGTACATGTGGCAAACATCGGCAAAACTGAAGGGAGTGATAGATGTTTCAACATTAATAATAGGAGACCTCAAAACACCACTCTCCTCTATAGATAGAACAACCAGACAGAGGATCAACAAGGAAATAGAAAATGTAAACGATTTGATAAATGAATTGGACCTAACAGACATATATAGGTCATTACAGCCCAGAACACCAGGATATACATTCTTCTCTCGTACTCATGGATAGATCATATGCTGAGTCACAAGACAGGTCTTCATAAATTTAAAAATATTGAAATCATTCAAAGCACTTTCTCTGATCACAAAAGAATGAAGCTGGAAACCTATAACCACCAAAAACATAGAACTTTCACAAATATACGGAGATTAAATAACACACTTTGAACAACCAGTATGTCAAAAAAAGAAATTGCTACAGAAATTGGTAACTATCTGTAAATGAGACACATGAAATGAGAATATGACATAACAGAACTTATGGGATGTGGCAAAGGCAGTGCTGCGATGGACAAAATAGTATATTCAATAAATGGGCATGAGAGAACTGGATATCAATAGCCAAAAGAATGAAAGAGGACCCTTACCTTATATTCTATACAAAAATTACTCAAAGTGCATCAAACGCCTAAATATAAGAACCAGTGCCATAAAACTCTTAGAAGAAAATGTAAGGAAACATATTCGAGACCTAGTAATAGGAGGTAGCTTCCTAAACTTTACACCCGAAGCACAAGCAACAAAAGAAAAAATAGATAATGGGAACTCCTCCAAATCAAATGCTATTTTGCCTCAGAAAGCTTCACAAAAAGGTGAAGAGGCAGCCGATTCAAAGGGAGAAAATATTTGTAAATCATCTACTAGATAAAGTTTTGATATCCTATATACGTGAAGAAATCACTCAATACAACAACAAATGAACAAACAACCCAATTATAAAATGGGCTAAAGATATGAATAGGCATTTTTTCTAAAGAGCAAATACAGATGACTCAAAAGCACATAAACAGATGCTCATTTTCTTTAGTTATAAGGGAAGTCCAGATCAAGACTATAATGAGATACCACTTCACACCTATGAGAATGGCTGCTATTAAACAAACAGGAAATTACAAATGATGGATTCGATGTGAAGAAATTGGGACACTTATGCACTGCTGGAGTAAATGTATAATGATATAGCCGCTATGGAAGACAGTTTGGTGGTTCCTTAGGAAACTAAATATTGAGATGCCCTATGACCCAGCGATAGCACTACTTCAGTATATATCCAGAAGAGCTGAAAGCAGTGACACAGTCATTTGCACACCGATGTTCATAGCAGCATTATTCACAATTGTCAAAAGATGGAAACAAACCAAGTGCCCATCAACAGATGAGTGGATTAAAAAATATGGTATACACATATGATGGAATATTATTCAGCAGTAAGATGAAATGATGCCCCAAAGCATATTACAAGGTGGATGAACCCTGAGGACATAATGCTGAGTGAAACAAGCCAGACACAAAAGGATAGGTACTGTATGACTCCCACTTTCATGACCACAGTAAAGGTAAAATCAGAGGCTTATAATACAGAATATAGGGGACCTAGAGATACATGGAAGCTAGCGATGGCTGAATGGTTAGCTAATGTGGTTGGACTTTAAATGTAAGGGAATAGATAGATGTGAAGGTGTTTCATTAGTGGTTCTATAAGTAATATTGCCATAGTGAAGGGGAACATGACTGAAAAGGGTTGAATAGATCCATATGTCCTACTGAATAGCACTGCAAATATACATAAGTTATTGCATGAACTACTTCGAAGACATGAATCTTGTGCAAAGCATGTATAATTTCATGGCATAGGGGGAAAACTGCTATTGCGTGCTGTGGGCGATAGCAAGAAATCATCAACTGTACCACAGCAATACTAGGGGCAAATAATGGGGCAAGGGATAAGAGTTAAGGGGAGGTTTGGATTTTCTATTTGGCAGGTGTGTTCATTGGTTATGTTTTCTCTTGGGAACAATGAAACTGTCTAAAACTAAAAGTGTTGATAGACTGTTGACTTTTGACATTATACCTATTGCTCAATGGATGGAGGTGGCTGATGGATTCACTGGCTGAGAAATAGAACAGTGAATGATGGTGTATACATATGATAGAATATTGTCCTGCTACAAAAAGGAATGAAGTTGTGAGGCATGCAACATTGAGAATGAACCTGTGGGATGTTTTGTGAGTCAAAATAAGCCAGAATCAAAGTGCGAATATTGAATGGGTTCATTTACAAAATACTTTTAAGAAAATTGAGGACTAGATTGTAAGCTCTTACAGCAGTCACATTTAGTCCAAAGTGGTAACTGTTATTTCTAGATTTTCAGAGGTTGTGCTTATATGTATAAACTAGTATTTAAAGATAAGAATGAAGCTGATGAGGTCATGATTAAGGTAATTCACAATACACAGATAAGGAAGACATTGTCTGTATTTTGGAAATTTACCTATTCTATGAGACCAAAGGAAGAAAAACTTTTTTTTTTGTCCAGAACCTAAATTTTCTGTAGCACATAATCTAACTCAACCTGTCTGGATACATCATTTAAACAAACCCCAAACAGGGAGCCCAAAATAACAATGAAGGCCTAGAATGCTATAATATCTGGGTACATCTTAGAATATATTAAGCAGAAAATCAAAAAGTATTGGCTAAGTACATGAGGGATGGGAGAAAAAATATGGAACTACTAAACTTACCATGGGGTAAACCCCTGATACTGTGTCAAACATCAGGGACAACCAAATCAATAGGCTAAACCCTTAATCCTGAGGCTTGCTCTTGTGAAGCTTCTTTATGTAGTGGAGAAGCTAAGCCTACCTATAGGTATGCCTAAGAGTTACTTTTGGAGGACCTCTTTTGTTGTTTAGATGTGACCTCTCTCCCTCTAGGCTGAACTTTGCAAGTGAAATCATTACCCACCCCCCACCCCCCACCCCCCATATGGGACATGACATCCAGGATGAAAATCTCCCTGGCAGTGTGGGAGATGACCCTTAGGAACGTGTCTCACCCTGGCACTGTGGGATTGACAATGCCATCCTGACCAAAAAGAGGAAAAGCGTAACAAATAAGGTATCAGTGGCTGGGAGAGTTCAAATAAGAGTTGAGAGGCTACTCTGGAGGCTACTTTTATGTAAGCTTCAGGTAGACATCTGCTACCTATAATAGTTTGCCAAATTCCAACCAAAACCGTTCCGCCAATTCTAAAGAACACATAGGCTTTATATGAGATTCTACAAAGGTTCCAAGCACCAGGATTACTTTCCAGAAATTTACAACCTCCAGATAGGTTACTAGACCAGATAAGTTCTGAAATGCAGAGGGGCCAGCCTCTCCAGAATTTCAAGTAGTTTCATCCCCCTACCCCATATTATCGACAGCCCCTTCCAACATGAAAAAGTTAGAATGGGCATAGCCCAAATACTCTTAAAGAGTGAGAGAAAAGTCAAAGACAATGGTGGAGTTAAACAGAGAAGTTAAGGTTAATGAATGAATATGATTGCTGAATTATTACACCGATATTTCTTTTCGTCTTCAGTGTCGTGGAGCAGCTAGTAGTAAAAACCTAAAATTGCGGAACTGTAACCCATACCAAACTCTGAAATCTGTTCTATAACTAATTGTTGTGGTGTGCTTTGAAATTTATTGTTTTTTTGTATTTTTCACAAAAAAAAAAGTTGATTGTGATGATACACGTACAAGTATATGATGATACTGTGAACCACTGCACATTTTGGATGATTATGTGGTATGTGAATATATATCAATAAAATTGCATTAAAATTAAAAAAAGAAAAAAGTAAACGATGACCTTCTATTTAATAATGAATTTATCTTGAACCTATTTACTTTGACTGCTATTAATATAACTAAACCAATTTACTTTTGCTTTAGTTAATAATCACTGATTATTATAGTCAGTCTTTTAAGTTTTCATATATTTTAGGTATGATTCATAAAAGCATAAAGCTGAATTTTGCTTGCATCCAATTTGATAGTTTACGTCTTTGAATTGTAGATTTGAATACATTTATACTTATTGTAATTACTGATATTTGCAACTCATACGATTTGTATCTGTCATATTGTCTTTCATTTTCCTCTCCTTATATTTAAAAAAAACTGCTTTATTCGCCCCTGCCATCCACTTTCTCATTTTCCCCTTCTACTAATTGGTACTACATTTTTCTTTTAGGTGGTAGCTATTGAGTTTGAACAAATATATTGTAAACAGCACTAATCTTTCCCCAAACAGTACAAAAATTTTTCACTCTCAGCTAACATTCTATTATTGGCCCTATTTCAGCTTTTTTTTTTTTTTTAACCCTTCAAGTTAGAAAATATTTTCTATACTGCCAGTTTAAATTCTTTGCTCACCATTCCTTGTTGCATTGCCGGTCTTCCTTTTAAATTTTTCATAACATTTATCCCTTTAAATTCCCTTTAATTAGGGCTTATGGGTATTAAGCTCTCTTAGTTTTTCATTTCTAAACATCTTTATTTTTACTAGAAATGGAAATTATAAACAGCACTTGTTTTAACTTGTTAAATGCTGCCAGAATGCAATATGCCAAAAATGGAATGGCTTTTTAAAAAGTAATTTATTAAGTGACAAATTTACAGTTCTAAGGCCATAAAAATGTCCAAACTAAGGTATCCAGATAAACATGCCTTGACTCAAGAAAAGCCAATGTCTGAACATGGGAAGGCACGTGCTGGCGTCTGCTGGTCTTTGATCCTGATTCCACTGTTTCCATCTTCTTGATGCTAGTAGTTTCTTCTTTAAGCATCTATGGGTCCTTCACTTAGCTCTTTGGAACATAACTCTGGGTTCTGGCTTGCTTAGCGTCTCATGGGAAAGCATATAGCAATGTCTGCTGGGCTCTACATCTCCAAATGTCCATGTCTAGGCATCTGCTCTCTCTCTATTGGCATTCCAAACATCTCCAAATGTTTGTGTGTCTGTCAGTTCTGAGCTTTCTTCAAAATGTTTCCTTTTAAAGGACCATCTAATCAATCACATCTCCATGGAAACAACCTAATCAAGAGATCCTGCCATACAGTATTGAATTAGGACTAAAGAACATGGCTTTTCTGTGTTACCAATCAGGTTCAAGCCAGCACAATACTCTTTTCCACTTTCTTCTATTAAAATCAGCAGGATGATGTTGAAGTAGAACTGGACTGAGAGTCAGGAGGCCAGAACTTAAACTCCATCCCAATCATAAATTATTATTTATGACTTTGGGTAAATCCTTTCATATCATCAGGGCTCGTTAATCAGAGTTAATGGTCTTTAAAGGATTTCCATCTATCACAGTCTATGAATATGGAAACGTGGATGAATGTGTCATGTTAAAATGCAGAGAGCAGGAGGGAGCAAAGAACAAAAAGTGAGTAATTTGAGAAAAATAAGCAAAGTGAAGAGAAGATTATACCTTATATGTCCTTTCTTTAAAACTGCTTTCTGGCAAGAAGTTATGAACATCCCAAAGTCCAATGACTTACCTATCATTTATCTCTCCAAAGATGAATCTTGTGTCTGGCAACTTAAAAGCAATGGTCTCACAGCCGATGGTTCTCAGGTACCCCAGCATTTGTAGGCTGGGATGAAATGTTGAAGAGATAAAACTCCAGGCCCAAATGAGATAGAGAAGTGACATTTTTTCTGCCTTTCATAGAAGTTTTCTCATATACAATTTATTCCTGGCTACTCTCAGAGTTTAGCAGAAATTGGGTGTCAGAAGATGTGGGTTCTCTTCCATAACTTTCTCCTTGTAAAAATGAGAAAGAGTTTAGTGAAAGAATGAGGGTGATCTTGGGCTTAGTAACTTTCTCTCAGTCTCAAGCATTTTCATCCATAAAATGATAGTAAAATAATTCCAGATTACAGGGCTATTGTAAATGATATGGAAAACTGTGAAAAATTTTGAAAAATGTTTTTTTTTTCAAAAGATGGCAAAAACAGAAAGAGTTTTGATAGGATTCTTCCTTTCCTTTTCCCGTAGTTATTTGTATCCACTTCTATCAGCTCTACTAGACTATAGTTTCCTTTGGGGTAGGAACAATGTCTGATTTATGTCTGTATCCCTTAAGGATAATAATTAGCACAGAGCAGGTTCTGAATGCTTGAAATATGCACAGTAGAGATGGAATGGAAGGGTGAGAAAGTCAGGCAGTTGTTGGTTATGAGGATAGAGAAGCCCACGCCACTCCAAGGACTCATTTACTTAGATTCAGGTTAAAAAGGAAAAATTCTTTACTTGCACAATTTAGATGCAGGTGATCAGATAACATCAGAACACGTCCCACCTTAAGATCTTCTGTGTTACTTGGATGTGGTTAAAATGAGATATTTTGAGTTGCATATTTGTTACTACAATAAAAAGTTAAAAAAAAAAAAAAGGAGTGGGTGTCTTTAGACGATAGTGGCATCATAACTAGTTTGAGATATTTCCTTTCTTAGAAGACTATATGGAAAGCAAATGATGCAAAAAAATAAATGAGTCACAGTAAAGGGGGTTTAAAGAAAAGGAAATGGGGATTATATGACTCAAAAAGAATTCCACACATGGACAAGTGAATATAATAAGAACTTTAATGGATTTCTAAATATAATAGTTACAGTTCTTTAACAGAAAAGAGGCATATGATTTTCATATTTATTCTGATAGAATGAAACAACATAATTGATATAAGGTAAATAGAAACATGTTTTAATATAGTTGGATAATACATAAATACAAAAGAAAATACCCAAATCACTTGCTTATAACAGGTTTCATTCTCTTCCTTTCCTAAGGAACAATGTGGGCTATTTTGGATATGTCAGTAGTGGAGAAATGCAATTCACTAAGAATAAAATTAACAAGAGACGCCTATATTTTAGGAATACCAGGGCTCTGTCAGTATCATACTTGTGAAAAAAAAAAGGCATATTCCCTATTTATTCTGTGGCTTTCACTAAGTCTATGAACAGACTAGCCAATCATGAATCATGGTGGGGCTGTAATTGTGCTTATCTAGTGGTAAGTGCTGGCTCTCAGAAGACACATTTTTCATAGAGAAAACCTGGCTTCTCACTCTCTCTCCCTTCTCTTTCACCTATCTGCTTTTAAACATCATTTAACCTTTATATAAAATAATATTCTCATTCACAATAATCAGTCTGAAAGCTAAAGCAAAGCCATATTTGTCTCTTTCAAAGTCCATCTTGTTTCCAAGGAAGAAAACATCTATATACCACTGCCCCTTAAGACACTGAACAGAGATTTTTGAACTCTTGTCTAGCACTAAATTCTGATTCTCTAAAAAGTAGACAATGACCAGTGTTGAAATTGGACAAGGTGAAAACAGAAAAGGAATCAGCAACAGGAAGAGTAGACACTATTAGTGAAGAGCCAATGGTCCAATAAAATAATGACAGCTAAAGAAGGGTGGTTCATGCTCTTGAAGTTAGGAAATGATGAGCTGTTCAACTCTCATTCCAAGTTTGTGCAGTGGGGCTTCTTTCATGGAAAACAGAATGGCTGCTGATTGCTATGGCATGGAAACCACCCTCCATAGCTTGTCCCCTTTTACTTCTATTTGGTAAAACTAGATCTGGTAGGAGACAATTTTGTGACAAAGGCAATATCAAAAGCTTCCTTGGAGAAAGGCTAACAGGACGTATGTACCTATCTCATAACAATGCCGTATTCAAGTGAATATAGAGTCAACTGACTTAGAAGAAAGGGAGCAAGATAGCAAATGTATTTTGCTAGGTGGTAGAGTCAGATGACACATAAAGATCGAAAGAGCTTTTTGTGAAAGCACGACCTCCCTTCCTATAATCATGCTCCATTGACCTATTTACCTGGGTGCTCTCCTATTGCCATGACTGGATAAGAATTCATCACTCCAGGCTCTGCTGCTCTTCCATCAATATCTACAGATATTCTGTCAGAGAAAGAACTATGGAAACAAAACCACCCAATACCATGTGCTGCTATTTTTAGGAGTCAAAGTAAAACTGCTCTAAGTTTCTGACAAAGACATTTGCCCCCTCAAATCCTCACAACCAAGACTTTTCTTCAGTTTTCTCTGTTGTTAGCCTGAGAGAGAAAAGCAAAACCATGTTGACATTCTAAACCCACCAATGCTTAGGTTATACAAATACACATATGAAACATTATCTTAATATGGACCCGGCTCTATTAATTCCCTTAACATGATTTCCTTAAATGTTTCAATTCCACAAAACACACAGTCCCTTGAAGCAGAGCACAGGAAACTTGAGAAATATGCCACCATCAAGTAGGATAAAAATATAAAGTGGCTGCATCAGCAAGGAATGCTCAGGGAATGTGTTTGCAGCCTGTTTCATGGTGCTATCCGTTTGGAGATACTGAAATGAGTGCCTTTCTTCCATTTGGCAAGGTTTCCTTATCTCAGCACCTACTCCCTTTGATGGCATGTTTCTGAAGGCTGCGCAGTATGATTCTGGGTACTGTTTGTGTGTACATACATATGTAGGATAACGTTTATGTTTCCCAGAATAGGCACTTTTTGAAAGCAGTACATCTAAAAGTAAAGTTAATAGAGCCTATATTTAGTGCTCATCTTCTCACTTTGCTGATGTGTATGCTGAACAGAAGATCACAGATTTTGAGTCAGTCTCGCAAAGAGGCCGGAGTCGGCAAATGGCTATATTCAGAGCTGGGGAAGACTTGCCAACTCAACTGTAGCTGTTAAAAAGGCAGACTTGGAGAAGGTGCAATCGCTTTTCTCAAAGGTGACAGCAGAGAAGGAGAAAAGCCTCTGACAAAGCCATGGAATAAAAGCTTATGTGAGCAGTTCAGGGGAAATTACTATCCTCAGGCTCTGCATCTTCATGTCACGTCTACTTCATGGCACAGGTTTGCTACTCGGAAAGTTTTTCCCTTTTCCTTTCCTTGTGTGTCTCATAATCACACATATCCCCATACCTAGTAGTAGAAAACGAGAGAGCCCCAAATCTCTTAAGGCAATGGTACAGGTGAAGGTTAAAAGACAAAACCAAACAAAGCAATGTATGGCATTGATAACCTTGTAAAAGCTCAACACTGCATCCAGATGTAGATTTTTTTTGCATCCAAGTTTAAATTTTAGACTTAAGACACATTAAGCCACGTGGTATTTTATTCCTGCCAAAGAACCACACAATTGATTGTTACCTTTTATTCTATTTGCTCTTTGATGAAAGATGCTTTTCTTTTTCCCTGAAAAGCAATAGGGGCATAATTCAGATTTTTAGGGGGGAACATTTCAATTTTATTTATTAAGGAAATGATTCTTGGATAATTTGCTCATCAGCTTTCCCAAGAAAATAAATGGGTAGTAAAAGGAAGGAAGATTTCTGCTACTACTTCCTTATAAAATACGGGTGACAAGATTTGTTGTTCAGAGTCCTAAATCTCTTTTATGAAGAAGACACCTCAGCTCAGACATTTCAGTTGAATTAGGAGGATGGCACTATTCTTGTTAACTTTGCTACCTGGTGAGGGACGTCTAGGGCATTTTACCTCTTTGTGGCTATCTAACCCTGTTATGTTGATGCATTTGACATTCGTCAAAAACTAAGCAGAAGGTATGCAGGGTTGGTGAAACACAAACTCTGCCCAAGTATCAAGTCTCCATTTATTATTTGAAAGTTAAAATATAACGGCATTCCTTTTGTTGCCAACTGAATAATAAAAAGAAAAAACCTTATCCTCTCAAAGTACGTCATACCTGAATTAGCTATTCTCCTCCTGGTTGATAATTACTAAGGGATCATCACTGCCACCCAAAGAGAAAGAAAGATGAAAATAAATGGGACTTTTTTCTTTATCCTTAACATTTCACTCCTAAGAAAGAAAAGAAAAGGAGAAATGCATCCAAGAAAATCTAGCTCTCCCCATTTCACATTTTCTAAGCTAGTTCAGAAATGGAGTCGAATAATTTGGTGAGGAAAAACGTTCAGGCTTAATATTTACTCTCCTATGATGGAGGAAATGGAGTTGAGAAAGCAATTATTACCCTGATGCCTCAGGATGAAGTAAAGCAGGCATTGTATGAAGTGGCAACACAATGCATCAATAATAACAGCCCAGGAATAGATTTTTACCCTTTTCCTGACAGAAATATAAAGAGAGAATCAAGCGGGAGAGAAATACCTTAGTTTCCACCCCCAACTCAAATTGCTGTGGCATATTTTAAGAGATAAATGGATCCATACAGAATTTAAATAGCGTTTTCTTTTCCTTTTTTGTCAGCCACAGAAATGGGTCAGGTCTAGGAATTGTTAATTTCCTGGCCTGAAAAACCCAAGTGTTTTAAAATAAGATTTCCTTTTTGAAGGATCAGCTTTCTTGGAAGAGGATGTGTGTGTGTGTGTGTGTGTGTGCGTGTGTGTGTTTTAAAGTTTCCCTAAGTATGAAAACTATATTGTGTAAAATTGAGGAAGAGAAATTTTCATTAGTTACTTTGTTACATTATGTAAAGATAAATCAGGGTTTGTGGTGGTTCTAGGCTTTTGAAAGGCTGCTTGTTCATGTTCATGGAATCACTTTTCTTTCATTTTCTCTAATCAGATATTCAGGGTCTGCCTAACTGAGGTTCTGCTCTGGTGGACTCACCTAGACAATCCTGAGAAAATCTCAAAATGCTTATTCTCTTAACCCTTTCCTGGGATGGGGTTACTCCATCCATTCCACAAGAATCATTTCCATTCCAGAGGCCAGAACATTCATCAAACCTCTTGGAAGTTAAGGCATTTTCCCAGCATCATATGTCGCAGTCTCAGCCAAGGCCACCACTCTTTTGGCCCCATAGGCATTTCCTGAATTCACCAGGTGCAAAAATCTAGAGTGGGTGGGAGGCCATTGGCTATTGACCCTGGCTTTCACTACACCCAGGAGTAAGGTGGATGATAAGACTGGTTTGAAGGATGATAGACTCTAGGGAGAGAAAATGCCTAGAAAGCTTCCTAGATAGGATTTTCTTGAAGGTTTCCTGTAGTAGATTTAACACAGGTGGAGAATGCACATTTTTCAAGCAGTTCACAAGATTTTAACTTTCTCTTTAAGGAAGCAAGGAACAGGAGGAGTCAGGAAGCCAAGAGCATGCCCCCAAATGCATAGTCCCCTGAGGAATGCAGCTCAAGAGAAATGCCCGGCTATAAAACTGCCATACAGAATAGCCCCTAGAATAAACGTGGAGGCTTCCAAGTACACATTTTGTAAACAACACAGTACCAATTTCCCTGTGATAAAGACACACAAATCATAAAACTCAAATGGCCTGGGAAGTCTAGTCAACCAAATGGCAGAGGTCAAATCTCAGAACACAATCAGTCCAATAGCTCTTGGTCATGGCATTTCAAGGTCATGGGTTGGTTGGTTCAGACATGCCTGATGGAGCTACATGTGGTGGGCTCTCAATAAATGTTAACTGAGAGAGAAAGACTAATATGCACTCTTAACCTATAGCAGTTTCTGCCTCTGCAGGACATAAATTGTAGCCTGTAGGAGAGAGGCTTAAGGATCAAGTCAGTCCTGTGCTCCACTGAATTCTAAATGATGCGTTCTCAGTTGGTATTCTGGAACATCACAGTTTCAGAGAATTTTTCAGTTCATGTAATGCAAGCCAATTTCTTTCGGAGGAAATTTGATGCAATGTGCTTCAATACCAAGGTAGGTTGTTCTTATGGTGGCCTTCCTCCAACAACTTCATCACAGTGTCACCAGGATCACAGTTCCTAGTGATGTCCCATAAGATGACATCAAAGACCCATGGAAGCTCTAAATGATCTCAATCTCTAACAGGACACGTGGATTTGCCACGTGGTAGCTCATGGCCTATGTGAATATGCCTGGATGACTTTTAACAGGGGGCAAGGTGGCCTGTGAGAAAGACATACTGGCCTCTGAGGTATTTGGGGCCATGAGAGTGGCTGCTGGAAAGAGCACTGGACTTGTAAGACCCAGGTCTGTCCCCATGTCTGCCACTTACAAGCTTCTGGCAAGTTACTAAATGATTCTGAGCCCCAGCTTTCTCTTCCAGTATTGGGCTATTAATAACCTTCCTCCTAGGGCTGTTTTGTGTGTGAAAGCAGTTTATAAGCTCTCTTAGGAATCATTATTTTAGAGCTCAGAAAGCCACCCCCAGGTCCTGCCCAGGAGAGAGATGACAGGTTCTGCTTATATGGTTCTTTAATTCAAAGCTGTGGTTAAAAAAGCCTTGTCCTGCCGGGCAGTGGCGAGCGCCTATAGTCCCAGTTACTCCGGAGGCTGAGGCAGGAGGATCGCTCGAGGCCAGGAGTTCTGGGCTGCAGTGCGCTATGCCGATCGGGTGTCCGCACTAAGTTCGGAATCAATATGGTGACCTCCCAGGAGCGGGGGACCACCAGGTTAACTAAGGAGGGGTGAACCGGCCCAGGTCGGAAATGGAGCAGGTCAAAACTCCGGTGCTGATCCGTAGTGCGACCGCGCCTGTGAATAGCCACTGCACTCCAGCCTGGGCAACATAGCGAGACCCCGTCTCTAAAAAAATGATTTAAAAAAAAGCCTTGTCCTCCCAAAGACTAAGGAATATCACTTAAACTAGTAGCACTCTAGGTCAATAATGCACATTTTCTATGTGATAAAGTTCATGGAGGGCTGCTTCCCGTTCATATCGCTGGTGCCGAATTACATTCTGGCAGCTCAACCTCTTTTCCAATTATAAAGAGATAAAAAAGCAAGTAACAATTGAATTAGCCTTCCCCCATGTCTTCTATGAATGAAGTCTGCATTTCCCTGTTGCTTTGGTGCCTTAAAGAAGCCTTACTGATGCTATTGGACATGAATTACTCCTTCCTATGGAGGGCAGATGGAATCTGTTTGAACTTATCACAGTTGGTTTGAATCAAAGTTACATAGTAGATGATTCTCTTAGAGTGATTAGTAGATGCTTATTAAATTGAAGAAATGAGTACGGGATAAGAATATTGGAAGGACAAAAGAGAAAATATGGGCTCCTAAGAAGCGTACCTAATGGATCACGGAGGTAAGCTGCTCAGTTGCTCTAAGTGCAAAAACTCTGGGTACAAAACATTTGAGCATACAATGAAAGAAAATGAATCTCAAAACCAATCAATTGGTGATTATTTTGGTAGAAACTACAAAGTGTTCAGGACTCTTTTCTGATATTTAGCATGAAGAAAATGGGCAAGAAAGGGGTTGAAGAAACTTTATGAGCATTGATGAGCGGATGGTCTCTGATAAATGAGATATGCATTAGCTTGTTTCCTGTTTCCAAGACGCCTTTGCTTTTGGCAACATCAAAAACAGTAGAGGACAGAGAATAAGAGGAATGTCTGATACACATGGAAGATCTATCCCCATCTAGCTTTTACTTTTCTAGGTCAGAGTCCTTGGGGGAATTTCCATATTGAATGTTAGTGATTCCAATTCTGTTTACTTTCAACCCTGAAGACCATGTCTTCACCTAGCCTGCACCAAGGCGATTGCAAAGTTTCATCTAGTAGATTGAAATAAAAATAAATAATACTTGGTTCAGACTGTTCAAAGATGAATCAGAAAGATGATGGGACATGACACCATGTTAATAAATAAGGAAAAGCTGAAAGAAATGGTAATAACTGAAATGAAAGAGGCAAAGATTTAGACATGGACTTGTTTTGCAAAACTCTAGAGGCCGATTTAAGTGCAACATAATCATAGAATGAATCACTGTGAACAGTAATATATATTGGCCAGGTCTAAGAAGATGTGGGATGGTGACATCAGAAACATTACAGAGGACATCAGAAACATAAACATTCGGTTCCTAAAGGGGCCGTAATTCTATGTTTATCTAGGAACAGCACTAGTGTTTAGGGTCTGCTAAAACCATCTATAGTCGTGTAGAACAAAAGATGCCATAGCTACATCTGTCTGATTCTTGGTACAGCATTTTACTTCCAGACTTGAGAACTGAATTTAGAAGGTACTTTCAGTGCCAAGCTGATTTAATGCATTTGTGGACTAATAAGTCTTCTATTTAGGTGTCTGGTAAATCTCTATCAGAATTAGATGAACAAGGTTTTCTATTGCCCTTAAGTAGATGAGTATCTAGGAAAAATTTAAAAAGATGTAAAAGCATCTTAAGTTATTACAAGGAAATTAGTTGCAGGGTTTCCTCCTTTCTCTAGTATATCGGTTTGATTGTATTAATTGTCACTTTTTAAAAAGGCTGGAAATAGAGGTATTTATTCGTGTGATTAGAGATTGCTGACAAAGATTAATCAGAAATAAGAAGCAAAGATTTTAGAAGTTTTAGTTTAAGTTCAAGGGAAAATGTCAATCAGTTTAATAAAAAAAAAAACAAGCATCTTCCATACAACTTTCCACAAAATAAATCACATGCATATTGGGTAACTACAGTTTTTGTACAAGGCTCAGGTAAGTAAAGCAGAGAAAGGAGCAAATGTCCTTATTGTATCAAGGGAAAATATGGCATTTTATATTTATTTTTTCTTTAAAGTTAGTAAGATAAAGTCAATTTTCTGTAATTGCAACTAAAAAGAGCTACCTTGTATAAATCTAAGTATAGTTGTTTAGGTAATGCATAAAAGACAGTTGGTGATTGGATTTGAGGAAGAAAATCACACATCAAAGAATTCATACTTATTGTCCTTCCAAGTAAGTACAATGAAATAAAAACTTCTAACATTCAGAGAGTCTAGTAAGGGTGTAGTGCAGTTTGCCTTGGAATATGTCAGAATATCTATCACCATCTGTCAGAAAGAGAACAAGCTATACCCTTCTCTCAGAGGTAGTTAAGGAGGACGTGTTTTATAAAAGTTCTCATAGTTATGGCCACGCCATCGGGTCTAATGGCAGTTCTTATCCACTTCTGACAAAGGAAAAATATATTGTTAGCCTTAGTGTTTTTTAAACAGCTTAAATAGGTAGGCAATATAAATATTTTTACCTGTTTAAACAAGCTACAATTGCTGGTCCCTAAGGACCTTATGATAATTCTTAGTGTTATACTTAAAAGAACTTTCTTGTCATAGTTTTAATTGGGCTGCCCTTCTCTCAAATTCCCCCATCCCTTCCTAACCCCACTCTTCCTGGAGACAGGTTTTAAAAAAAATCTCTGGCTATATATCAAAACAAGATAAGCACTGAAACCATCACTAATTATATTTGTTAGCATGTTTTATATTTTCCATATTTGACCCTCTCAAAACAAAAAGCAATGTAAGCTTTGTGAAAATATGTAGAAAATGGACGTGAGGACAGGCACCAAAAATGGAAATACAATCTTAAAATGATAACCTTTTCAAAACCAAGAAAATGGACATGAAAGGCATATTTTTTTGTCAGAATCCACCAGAGTTTAAAAGAATTTCAAGCCCAATTTTAACAAATTCAAAGTGCTTCACTGAGAAACCCAGACTTGTTCTTCTCAGGTTGCTTTCCATAAACAGCATAAAGATTACAGCATAAAGACCTGTAATCTTTGCTCCAAAAAATAAAAATAAGAAACAACCCCCCCCCCCCCATTTTGGTGCTATCAACAAACAACCCCCCCCAAACTCTTCTGTGTGTGTGCATGGGGGGAGGGGATGTGATTGCATTTAATATTAGTGTCATAAAAATATTAAAATTCTGAAGAATAATAGCTTTTCCTTGCCATGAAAATCAATATTATCAGGTTTCAGTGGAATAAAATCACACACCACCACTAAAAATTTGTTTTGTTAGTCAAAACTCTTTGTATTTAAAAAAAATCTTAACCTAGTATTAGAAAAATCACTTTGCATATACCTGAGAATATTAGCTCTGTCATAAATGAATCCATCAAGAATGAATTAACCTAAATTCCAGAAGCAAATTCATTAAGATAAAACTAAAAGATTCTATTATCTCACTTTATGAAAAAAATACAATCTGAAAGATATGTCTTTTGAAAGGAGGGCTTTATAGATGCCACATCTATTTGGGGATAGACTTCTTCCCTTAATATGATCATAATTCCATAAGAAGAGTAATGTATTGATTTAGTTTCTTTATGAAAAACCCAAGTATAAGAGCATCAATAAGAAGGGTGAAACGAAGGAAGGAAGGGAGATAAGAAGGAAAAAAGAGAAAGGATAGAAAAAGGGAGTGATGGAGAGAAGGAGGAAAAATTTTCACCAAGTCATAATAGCTTTAATCAGATAATTTTTAAAAGTTTGAAATAATATGCTAACCAAACGAAAGCCTTATGGGGAAAGTAACATTCTATCTATCTGTCAAGCAAATAAGCTGATCTGAAATGTTCATGGTTGAACCACAGTGATGACTTCAGATCAGGATTCTCAACTAGTTCTGTCAACCATCTCCTTAGAATTAAGAAAAAATAAATTTTTCTTAATTTTATTTTTAAATAAAAAAGGGTATACTTAATGGGTGTTAAGGGTTCAAGTTGAAGTCTCTGTCTTCATTATTTGACTAAAATCAGAGTAAGATCCAACCATAAACACTAAGAACATCTAATACATGACATTCTGGCATAAGAATGTTCTCCTAAGTTAGGAACGTGAAATACTTCCAAACGAGGAGAAAAGAAATGCTACAGAACACATTAAGATGAAGAATTCTTGACTTCTCTGGATTTTGTTTTTTTGACCTTTTGATGAGTAAATCTTTGAGATTTGGGGTTGTTATTTACATTAGGGACTCTTCAGTGGAGCATTCAGTGTAGTGTAAATGGTTTCTTTAAAAAATAAGGCACAATTTAGGTTGTTCTCTGTGATTGTCTCCCATGAAAGTGCACCCAAAAAGTGATTTCAGGAAATTGATTTAAGGCACATTTTGCAGAGGTATATCTTTTTTCAGCCTACTGGTATCCTACAGATGGCTAAAGCAGAGGTATGGAATATGCTGTCATATTTCATTCATAACACACATCTACTGTAGCTCTAGGCAACAGATGGACAATCACTTGTTTAAACTACAAATGTGAAATCCTAAGGTAGAATAGCAATATTTCTAGAAATGTGTATTAAAAAAAAAGGCCTTTCTAAGCCAAGAGGAATGGTGAGAGGCTGTGAGGTCACAGCAGTGCTTCCCTGATCCCCCTAACAGCTGACATAATTTCCCCAACACCCTTCAAAACTTGGTAATGGATGGACCAGGGGGCAACTGACAGAGATTTGACAGGAGAAGCCCAAACCATATCAAACAGAAATAACACTGTTATTCCTGGCTGGTTCACATTAATAGGATTTGTGCTAACTAGGAAAACTTGTTCGAAGTTGTTTTCAGAATCCTGCCGATATTCCATTAACTCTTTATTATAACCCCATTGAAAAAATATTGTCTTCTTCCTTGGACCCAACTATAAAATACCTATATAAATGTACTTAGAGTTTTATATACTTTAAACATCACCATAAACATCTCTGCAGAATCTTTCATTCAGAAAATAGATATAATATTGATAACTCCACTGCACTCCTCAGCACATACCCAAGGAAGTAATTTTGACCAGAGAAAGTCTTATAGGAACAATGTATTAATTACAGAAAAAGAACCCACATCTTTGAGCTACAGAGATGCCCAGCACCTCAAAATCTTGATGCTGTATGCCAGGATACGTGATTTATTTGTACAGCTTAAAGACAACTTTGTTTGCCACATAAGAGTTCACATTGAGTCAGTATGAACTAGGGATCCAGGCAATTAAAAATTCTTATTTTAAAGTGGTCTACAGAGCCCATGATAGAGTGGGTTTTTTTTCTTTTCCATTTTCCCCTATTACAAGCATTAACAAATATACGTGTTCTTGATAATTTCCTAAAACCAGTATATTTTTACTCTTATAGACTCTATTGATTATCTTTTCTACATTTATGCATTTAAGTGATAATAATAAAGACAACATAGGAAAAGGCAGTAGGATATCTTTATATCTCTGTATGTTATAGGTAAACTTTCATGTAAGTTAAACAGTGAAGGGTGACTTGACATTGTTTAAATCAAATGATTAAAAGAAAAAACAAGAAAGCAATAATAAATCATAAATTTTAAAAATATATGGAATAAAATATTGTAGGATCCTTTCCTTATTATACCTTATGAAAGAAAAAAATCTAAATCTAAATATTCCCGCATATGTATGTGTGCACATTCATTATCATAAAAGTATAATATGTCTATATTAAAAAGAGATTTACTTTAAAAATCTTTGGTAAAGATACTCTGAGGTTATGTGATAAAAATGTACTCTAAAGATTGTAAGCAAGCAGTATTTTGCTGGCAATGCCACTGTGATATGTCTGTGACAGTAATTCTTATAACTTTTTTTGGCATGTAAACATTCAGTTACATAAGCACTTAAATGTAACAAATAAGTAGGATGTTATTACATTTTTATAGTATAAATATTCATAAATTCTTTCTCTTTTGGCAAATTTTATAATAACATGACTGTACTTCAAGACATAAAATCCACCTCTTAGTAGACTGAGCTCTTTGCTTTTGGCCAAAAGACAATTTCCCCAAAAATATTTCATAGAAAACAAGTTATTTAATCAATCAAGCTGATTTTAATGTTATGCTAATTGTCAAACAGTCAGTGTTCTGTGGTCATCAGCATGGTCTCACTTTTATGTTGCAAGACAGAAATTTAGAGATAGACTATGGGCATAATATCCTAAAACTCACACACTACCCTTAAGTGAATCCTATTATATATTTCACCCTATGGGAAATATAAGATTAGAAAGGTAAAGAAATAGCAGTCAAAGGAAGCTCTTGAAAGCTTTAGCTCTGGTGGCTCAGAAACAAAATTGCTTGGTGATGAAAGCAAATGAGCCCCAAATCAACTTAGATGAGCTATAGTGATGATAGCCTTAAGAGGCTTTTATTTAAAAATAATAGTAATAATTGAACCACTTCTTTGATATTTCCTATTTGTGTAAAATAAATGCAATTGGAATTCCTGCGACATGTGTTATGATGCAGTACTTGCCCGAATATTTTTCATTTCTGTTCTAGATGCTAAAATTAAAAAAAAAATGAAATAAAAAAACAATCAGACTAAGAAAACTGATTCTATGATGCTATAATCATGAAAAAGATATATGTGGACTCAGGAAATGGTACACAGGGGAATGTGCCTGTATTTGCTACAGTTGATTTTTAAAACTGGGTGGTACGTATACGGGGATTTATTATATTATTATTTATACATTTTGTATACTTAAAGGAATTCATAATTTAAAAATATATATTTATGGATGATCTGAAGAGAGGTTTAAGGGATCTCAATCCAAAATAATTAGTTTACAAAATGACAACCTGCCATTACTAAGCTAGGTGTCTCGCCTTAAATAAAACACATAGGAACTAAAGAATATGGGTCTGCAGCTGGCAAGCAAGCATTTCACTGGCCAATAAGAGTCTGAATAAACATTCTAGGCAGAGACCCTGCATATTTTTAGCTCAGAAAGGCAGTTTGTTTTTTTTTTCAGCAATTGTCTTTGAAAGTATGGTGTAAATGTCACATCCATGATATGAAAATATCTCCTGCAATATGTAATTTAAGTTACAGAAGGATTATCAGGATAATGAAATGTGGTTTCAGAATCTTTGTAAGCTTTTCCTTTTTTTGCAAAGTAAACTAAACAAAATGACACAATTTTATTTTGTGTGCCCTGATTTGCAATTGTCAGACAAAAAGGACCTGGCCCAGGGCTGTGTGCACATGGTGGCGGGAGTGGAGGTAAGTGAAAACTTCTTTATCGTTCTCTTCCTTGAGAGAAAAAGTCGATGTTGGTAGTTGTGACTGAATATTAGAAAAGAACATGGTGATATCTCTTAAGATGTAAAGTGGGATATCTCAGAAATGTTAGATTCCAGAGAAAACCAAGTGTGTGTATATTATGATGTACAGATAATGTGGAAAAGGACAATGTTGATACTATTGTGAGATAAAAATGGGCTTTTCAAACACACCCCTAACATACTTTTTCTAGCATGATCCACCTGGAGTTTCTTTGGAAAAAGATTCAAGTTTTCTTTTCCCTCCTCTCTCATTAGCGGGCCTATGTTTGTCTTTAAATGAGCTTTAAACACTGGCCACTATAGATTACAAATTTGGACAGTTGCAAACAAAATTTGAGATTGTTTTAACCTATGCAACAAACGACTCAAATTCTATGTAGCTTAATATATAAATTGTGCATTTTTCTCCCAGGAACATGGCTGGTTTAGAGCAACAAAAAGATATACAGATATACTTTGCAATACGCAGAAAAAGAATGTCTAAACTTTATGATCACAGGCAACATGGAAGTGATAGGATAGAGCCTTGAAGCATAAGTACCTGTGAGTTGGCAGCTTCACCCATGAAAAACTGTGTGACAGCAAATACCACGCTAAAAAAAAGTCACTCAACCAGATGAAAAGTGAGACAAACATAGGGATTAAAAGTTACAGGAATGCAGAAGTGAATGGGATGGAGCATAATCCATGCAAAAATGTGGAAGTCCTTGGAAACAAAGGCCCATGAAGGTCCTACGTGATTAAATGTGAAATGTGCATTTGGGAAGAACTTTAAAAAAAAATCTCATTCTATGTGCTTCTAAAGAAAGGTTAATAGCATATGAAGAACAGAGACCATCCCATAGCTTGATTTCCTTTCTTCTATTGCCCTATTTCTTTTTTTTTTTTTTTTTAATTTTTTCGTTGTGTTTCGGTCTTCTCTGTGCTACCCACTAACCAGCTTAACAGATTGCTGAGTCTAAAGGTCGGTGCTAGCCTTAGCAGTTAACACCCTGATGCGAGCAGAGTTGCAGGTCTTGCAGAGGATGTGTCCATCCAAGGGGTAGCAACCTTGGTTATCACCTTCAGACAGGAGACCACCACAATCCTAGGAAAAAAATAAAGAAGAAGAGAATATGGGACCTTCATAAGTACAAATGTAAATTACATACATGGAGATCAAGTTCCTTAGCCTTCTATTCAAGGTCTTACATAATGTGGCCTCTTACCACTTTTTCAGCTTCATATGCACCCACTTCCCCCTGCCCCCTGTGCCTTTCTTTCTCCAGGACATAATATATCTTGAACTAAAAATTGGAGCCATAGGGTGGGCCACAGTAGCTCAGTGACATAGTTCTCGCCTGCCATACTGGAGACCCGGGTTCGATTCCTGGTGCCTGCCCATGCCAAAAAAAAAAACAAAACAAAACATGGAGACATAAAATGCAAAATGGATAAACTGACCATTCTAGGTTCACTTAAAATGAAATATTAATACAGGAAGAGAAAACCACAAGGTTCCAAGTTTGCCCCACCCTCCCCCTGAAAACAGGCAGCAGCAACACAGAAAACAAAATAATAATAGAGCTCTAACCACTAATTCATCTTTACCCTTTATCATTAGTTTAAGGCTCTCTTAAAGGGACAACACCTCTGCAGGAATGAAATTTCTTGGCCATTTCTGAGCAAATGCAAAGGTATTTAGCATGATTCCTGCCAAGCAAAAGGTCCATCCGTGGGCTCTGCACATTCACTCTAACTGTTAGTAAGAAAATAAAATCTTTCAGTCTGTGGGGAGAAATAATTTGCTTTACTTTCTAAAAAGCTAGCACATTACAGAGTGCTGGACTAGAAGTCAGGACCTCTGGGCACCACCTCTAATTCTACCATTGCCTATGTGACGTCAGGCAAGGCCAGATGCCACTCTGAAAATCTTCTACATTGCCAAGGTATTGAGATGATCAAGGATTAATAGATACGGAACTAAAACACTGCACAGTCCTATGTAACTCTAAGGGCTCATGTTACCATTGGCAGCATATCACATTTGGACAGTTGCAAACAAAACTTGAGATTGTTTTAACCTATGTAATATATGACTCAAATTCTATGTAGCCTGACATATAAATTGTACATTTTTGCCCCAGGAACATGGCTCGTTTATAGTAACAAAAAAGATATACAGATATACATTGCAATATGCAGAAAAAGAATGTCTAAATTTTATAAGAGTCCTTTTTGGAGCATGTTATATAACAAATGCTGGACCTTACCTCTGGGAAAAATGGTAGTTTCTATGGAAAACAAGGTACTTGATCTAGTGGTGTTTGCTTTTGCTAACTTTAGTAGAAACTCTAAAAGGTCACAACTGCTGCCTGCCTCCCATCTGCAGTCATTTGACCTCTTGTCTTGGCACTCAGTCAATACTTGATAAATAAATGAATATCCATGACTTTGCAGAAGAAGTTCCAACTCCACTGCAATGAATGAATTCTCATCCTGCTCAACGGTGACAACAGGATCTCTGCCCCATAGGAGTAGTTAACTGTAGCATTGGAGCCCAAGTAAAAGATTTAGTATAATGGCAACAATACCATTTCCCACAAATTCAACACTTTGCATTTATGATGTCCTTTATGACAGAGTGTTGTATTTTAGCCTCACAGCCATATTTGGGGGAATTAAGAACTTGACTGCCTTTTACAGATGGGGAAATTGAGACAGAGACAGGTCACATGACATATCCAGTGTCACTTGTATTAAATGCCCAAATACACTGGGATCAAACGCCGAATCCCTACAAACACAGGCACCGGCACCTCTTCCAGCGCAATCACTCCAGTTAATAAAACTCAGCTCTCAAGGGACTGTCACTGCCCATCCTGCACCAGCAGGGCCTGGGGGCGCTGGCCACACACCTCACAGCGGTAGCAGTGAACGTGGAAGTCACGATCCAGAGCTACGATGCGGACGGTCTCCTCCTGGCCTGGGGCTGGCATGATAGGCTCCCTGCACACTGAACACCGGGGGGCAAATTTTCTGAAAACAGAGATAATGGCAGTGGTTAGATTCTGAACCTAAATCTTGAGTGGTGAGTCACAGAGGTCTGAAGAAGCAGAAAGCGAGAGTCAGGACACCTGGTCTGCCATTTTGAGCAAGTCACTTTCTACTTTTGGGTGTGCATTCTCATCTGTAAAATGAGGGGGTTAGACTTGGTGACTGGAGGTCCTTTTAGATCCAAAACATCATGACTGTTTGCGTGAACTGCTTGTGCATGAAGAACAACTTGGTGCTACTTACCACATGGTATGTGGCCAGGAATTCAGCACCAATTCCATAGGTGCTGAATACAACTCTGGGCATGGCGAGGCTGGCCAGCAGGGAGGCAAAGCTCCTGGTCAGCTCCTACTTGTTTCTGACTTTTATTTCTAGACTTTTCTTTGTGTCTCCAAGGCTCTTCCCAAATATCCCAGGCTTGGTATCTTTGCTTGTTCTCACATTCATTAGTACATCTTAGAAACGTGTCTTGAATTCTAGAACATGACACAAGAACACTCAAGTACATAGCTTTTCAAAATGGCAGAGGCTAGTGAGTTCATTTATACACTACGCTAAACTCACAAAGCCAAGTCTGCATTGCTTACACTTCGGTTGCAATATACTTTGCGTAAAAAGAAAAAGTTAAAAAACTGTTGTTTTTAGTTCTTAAAAGAATTTTAGCACTTCTAAAGAGTATGAGTATATGATGACATATACATGTACATTTACAGATATATGAGTTTTAGAGGCTAAGTGTTGGCGAGGAATTTCCATATTTCTTAATTTCTTAATGTAACCAAAAGTCCCTAACAGTTTTTCCTCCTGACAGATTAATAGGCTGCAAATATAGTGCATGCATCCATCTGTATCTTCTGGAAATTGGAGGTGGCATTTGTGAAGGTGTGAAATGAGACATGATTTGAAATGGACATGGATAAGAGCGGAAGAGATTTAGAAAAAAAGAACACAGACTGTGCAGCTCAGTTTTTTCATGGTAATGTTTTTAAGACTAATGATGTTAAAATTTACCTATTTGTAGTGAAAGTTAAAAAGAAATAATGATAGTAATCTGATACTGTGTAGAGTAGTTTATGGCTGTCAAAGCATTTTTACATACATTATACTCTAAATGTACATATTAATTTTCCTGGCAGCACCCAAAAGGCATCTGTATGGCTGCAATCTAAATAAATATGAATTAAGCAGCAGATCAATTGATTGCTATGAAAGAAAAATTAAAAGTCTCATGGTACAACTGCAGCGGTAATCAGAGTTGTTATAATTCGTATTTTATGCAAGAAGTTTATACTCAGTGGGAAAAAAAAGCTTGACTACCTGATTATTTCTGAATCTGGGTCATCAGTAATAAAACAAGTAGGCTTCTGAGCTCAACTGCAAAATTTCCCCTCTCCAAACCCACTGGGACTGTAAAATCTGTGCGGTCAAAACTATGTCTTGCCTAACACTGTATCCATGAGCCTTCCTTAGTTTCTGTAGAATTACATCCTCTGCTCCGGTAAATTTTTTTTTTAATTGACTGCCTATTTTAGTGGTAATTATTTTCCTATCTTTGGGGCCCAGTAAACTACAAGCTTCCAAAGATTAAGACTTTGTTCTATCCCTGAGTCTTCAAAAACGACTGACTAACACAGAGAGGGAACTTTAGGCTATACCTAATGAAGTGATATATATGCTCTATTTCTCCATAAAAAGACCTGACCAGGCCTTTCTATTCAATCTCAAGGAGCTTCTACTTTTGGAAGGGCACGGACTGGTTTCTTGTGATGATTCTTTCCTCCCTTGCCTTCGTTTTCCTGATGGGAAAAGTTAAGGTGAAGAGACAGGAGGTGGTTCCCACCATCTTTACAGTTTACCTAGCCAGCAGTGGGAGGCGGGCTCACAATCCCCACAGTTTGCCTAGCAAAAATATATCCGATGAAAATAATTTTGATGATTAAAATAGCTACCACTTATAGGGTCCTTATTATGGGCCATGCCCCTGATAAGCGCACTCTACATTTGACCTTCTTTTCTACTGACAGCAACCTCATAAGGAAGTAGGTATATCATTTCTACTTTACAGCTGAGGCCACCAAGGCTCTGAGAGAGAGAGAGAGAGCCTTAGTCGCCCTGTATCCTGGCACATGCCTGGCAATCAACGAACGGGTGCTGATTAAACTGATCAATGGACGAGTGAAATATCCTAGATAAGAAAGCACAGATAGAATAAAGGCTCAACACACTGAAAGGGTTAGTCTGCTCTTCTGCCAGGACTGAGAACACAAAAATAAACAAGGATTGCAATAGACAGACTAATGAGAGTGCTTCTTTATATTTCTGTATTTGTTCTATTAATTTATATATACATATCCCGCCTTATTGCAAAAACTTATTTACGGTGTTTCCTATATAATTACATATACATATATACACATACACATAAAACACAAGTTTATTTATACATATGTGTGTTTATATATATATATGTATACGTATAAATTTAACTTACTACTAGTTAAACTATGGCAAGTGCCTTCTATCAGGGATTGACAAAACTATAAAACACAGGGAGGAGAAGTAAATTAAACCTGGGGATAAGGGAGAGGTTGGGATCAGAGAATTCTTCTTAGAGGAGACGGTATCTGAATTGGGCCTTGAAAGATGGCCATATAGGTGAACTGGGAAAGTGTTTATATTTGTGTGTTGGAGGTAAGGGTGGTGGTAGAATAGAGCTGGTCTACTAGGGGATTGACTTTTCAGGGGTCAACTGAAGCATCATCTTGAAAAGTCTTCATGCCTAGTAGGCTGGAGGATGTGAGCAAACCTTGAGCAAAGGTGGCCGTGTAGAAGATGGCTCATTAGCAAGGTCTCAGAGATAGTATTTCAGAACCTTGTTACTCAAAGTACAGTATAAGGCCAGCTTGGAACTTGTCAGAAATACAGAATCCCAGGTCCCATCCCAGGCCTACTGAATTAGAATCTGCAGTCTAACAAGATCCAGAAGTGAACTGTAAATACATTGAAGTTTGGGAAACACTGGTTTGGAACATAGGATTCTAAATAGACGACATAAATAGATCCCTTCTCCTGGGTCTCCTGTATGTCACCATAATCTCTACCCCCAGGCAGCTTCAGTTACAGCAAAGCAAGTCTTCTTTGAATGCAGAGACCCCTTTTTTAGCTCCGTGCCTTTGCTTTGTACCTGGGTTGTTCCTTCTGCCAGGAGTCACCTTGTCTTCCACTTAAACCGTTCTTCAAATTCGGCTTCCATGAAGCCATCTGTCTTCCAAAAGTGACAGCATGAGCCCTTCCCAGCACCTATAGCACTGTCTCTACATCATGGTTATGTCTGCACACATTTCTTGCTCTCTTCCTGGAAAGCTCCCTGATGATGGGGATGTCTCTCCATGGATATATGCAAGTTCCATCTATACAATCTTCATCCATGTATTTCTCACCGTGCCTCTTTTTCCTTCAGCACTTAGCACGGTACTTGACACACAGAGTGCTCTTAGTAAATGTGAGTTGAATTGAATTGAAATCGATTTACTACAAGTCCACAAAGGTGAGACTCATTCAAAAGGACCAAGAACAAGGCCCCTAAAAATTCAGTCTGGAGAAAGAGACTGCATCACCCTAGCTAACCTCTCCTTGGCCTTGCAATGCTTGTCCTGTGCTGAGTACTTAGCTGTTTTGTTTTATAGTTCTTTCAAGGTGTGGATACAGAATTCTGTAAATTTTCTCGTAGGAAATGGGGAAAAGATCAAAAAGCTTCTCTCTACATACCTGACAATAATGCAGGCAATATTATTTTTAATAAATAACATGTTTTAACATGCCATTGAACTAGCAGGGGGAGGGGGAAATAATGAGAATTTCAGGTTTTTTTTTTTTTCCCTCTTTTAGTTGCCCCAGTCTTCCTTTCTGAAGCTTTCAGACCCACACTTACGCCATCAGTCACAAATCTCCAATTATGTTCCCCACCCCTAGAAATGAAAGATACATAGCATAGATATAAACTTACAATCATCAGAATTGATTTCCTTATTTAATTGAAGGGTGTAATATAGCAGTCTTTCCTCAAAACAGAAACATGTGTGCTCTGATTATATCTATCGGTCTTTCTTGGATTAGAGTAAGTCTAAGAAAGGAGAGATCAGTGACAGAAACACACCCCCCCACTGGTATCCTTTCACTTCCCTTAAATAGATGCAGTATTTTTTTTCTTTTCATGTGCAATTATAAGCTAAAAATATCAATAACGTGAAGTACAATTTATGCTGTGATTGCCCTTTAAAAGTGAGCCCTTCTTTGTCTAATTCAGGTTGAGAATTTCTGCCTCTGGAGTTTTTTTTAATTCATTCAGCATCACGTCTTCTGGTGAGGATTTTCACTCTCTTTGCTACTTGGGAGGCGGTCAGGAAATTCATTTTTAGAATATGAGTCTCAGGTCCCCAAACCGCTTATGGCAAGTACCTCCTGGTTGTTGACAATCAACAGAGTGGTGAAAATTAACCCACAAGACTGCACATTTGGGGGCAGTTAAAGGGACACCCAAAGTGGTGAGCAATACATGCTTCATCTCTTTGGGAACCTCACAAACTATCCTCCAAGCCACTGCCCAGTGAACACAAACCAGAAACCTTAACATTTACAAATGACATCTGCAGTTTTTATATAGTTCTTTAAAAAAGAAATAAAGCAAGTGTGATCAGCCAATTAACCAACTAACTAACCTGCCAAATAAAAATTAGCAAAAAACCAAGCAATAAAATGTTCATGAAAATCCCAGCTCTATGTAAGAAAAAAAACCTACAAAGGAGGGAAATGAGAAAGTTGGAACATATTTTTCCAGGCCCATCCGTAAGAGGTCTTGACCTAGAGGCTCTCTTTTTCTAATCCTCCTCAAAAGGTTGTACAATACTGGAATTAATCTATTTCCTTAGAAAATATCTGGAAGAAGAGAAGCCCTGGGTGGGGAAAGAGGTTAGGGACGGTTGTCAATCTGATGGTAATGGCAGGAAATCCCCTTTGAATATGTGAGAGGCCTGCATCAGTAAAATGGACTGAATTGTTTTCTTTGCCTGCACCCCTCTCTCTCCCATATCCTCCCATCCATGAAGTGGCAGGGAGTCAGAGGTCAGCTCTAGGGCAAATCCTGGGCTGTCACAGCAGGAAGAGCTCAGGACAGGATCTGGTCCAATGACCAAACTGAAGAGCGTGGAGACTCTGAACGATATGACCAATGTCGCACTCCTGTTCTTGTTTTTGTCAGGGCGGGCTACCTCGGTATCCTTTCCATTACACGCACACTGTGGCTGACTCAACTTATTCTCAGTTAGGGCCACACACAAACGCAATGGACAAGCCCCAGGAAGTCTTCAGTCAGAAGCGGGACGACCACATTGGTCACATGGCCTCAATTCCCGCACTGAGTGAGGAGATAAAGCAAGTCATGTAAACCTGAGCTTCTATGCTACTAAGAGAGATGAATAGGGGACCCAGAAGCCATGGGGTAGGAACAGATCCAAGAGGACTGGCAGGCTGGAGGAGGGAGAGTGGATTGCTCACTTGTGGAAGTCCTCAATGCAGTGAATGAGGCCGCCAGCGTCCACAGTGAACGGGATTCCATCCAGGCTGCGGTGGCACATCACACAGGTGAAGCAGTGAGGATGGTAGGCCTTCCCTGTGGCACGGAGAATCCGCTCCATGATGGGCTTGGAACAAACATTGCACTGCTCCAGGGTGTTCTAGGGACGGAAAGAAAAACTCCAACATGAGACTGGGACTTGAGGACCTCCACCTACACAGCAACTGACAATACAACAGGCATTTTTTACACCATGCACTGGCTCATGTGCTTATCACAATAGTCTGAGGAAGGCAGAGTATGCACCTATATTACAGAGAAGAGAAAACATAATTAGATGAATCAATTACTTTTCCAATGTCCACAAGGTAGTAAGCACCAAATCTAGGATTTTCATTATATGAGGGGGGTCAGCAAACTTCCCTTTAAAAGGCCACGTGGTAAAAATTTTTGGCTTTGTGGACCATCCAGTCTCTGTTACAACTCAATTTTGCCACTGAAGCACAAAAAAAGCCATGATGTAAATAAATGGGTGTGGCTGTGTTCCAATAAAATTATTTACAAAACAGGTGTTGGGCTGGCTCTGGCTCAGAGCTGAAGTTTGTGGACCCCTGAACCACATCACCCTGCTTCTGCACTTGCAGAATGCTCTACCATTATTTTTAAAACTTGATTTATCGGCCAAGCACTTGTCAGGGCACCAAGGCCTTCTTAGACAGGGGGTCTGTCTGAAGATTGAAGACTGTGACACACAGTATGCCAGCCACTGAACCCATCAGAGCTCGGCACGATCAATAAGGCTTTGGATCATTTAAGGCCCTGAATGAAATAACATCTCCAAGTTTTGTGTTCATGAACTCTTCATGGAAATCAATGCTGAACCTAGCGAGGGTCTAGTTTTGAGAAGTGAATTGAAAAGTGATTCTAGCTGGCTTTAAAAAGATGCTGATCACCACCAGCATTTCAATCTACTAAATTTATTTGAACATTTGTTGCTGGTGATCGGTGAAGGGGAGGGGTAAGGGGTATGGTATGTATGCATTTTTTTCTGTTTTCTTTTTATTGCTTTTTCTGAATTGACACAGATGTTCTAAGAAATGATCATGATGATGAATATACAACTATGTGATGATAGTGTGAGTTATCGATTATATAAGAAGAATGGAATGGTCATATGATAAGAATGTTTGTGTTTGTATGCAGTTATGTATCATAAATAAATAAGTTAAAAAAAGATGCTGAATTAAAAAAAACACACGGCACCCTTCATGATTCACAAGGATTAATAAAATTAGCTTTTAACTTTCCAGCCACATCTAGAATTCCATGATCTTTTACCAAACCACGACAATTTCACATGTAATATGGTCCAGTTGACATAATTTAGTTTTACTCACTAAGTGTACAATCTGGAATAAACCTGGGATGTGGGTCTGACTGGGAAGATACAGAATTGGGATGGACATAGAAATTAATGAGTATAACTGCTTTCTTACCACGAGAAACTCTAAACGGCATGAGAGAGGACGTGCCTTTGAGTAGCTCATTTGCTGATGCCTGAGCTATAACAACGACCTTTGGACTGGCTTCACTGTTTCTCTCTATCCGCCGATAGTATTTCCCCCACCTCATCCCAACCCCCCAAGTGACTCCCAACTTCCTTTCCAAAACGTGGATGTGAACAAGTAATTTTCCTTCTAACGAAACATTTCATAGCTCTGCACTGTAAATAGAGCTAGTTCTTCACATGCCTTTCAACCTTCCTTTCTAGTCTCAGCTTCGTCTAACATCCTTGACTCCTCTCTCTTGTTCGAATCTATGTAAATTTCCTTAGTTCTGTGCCTTGGCTGATACCTAGATTGACTACCAATACGCTATTTTGATTTTTCAAGGTGCAGGTCAGAGGATAACTTCCTGTGAAGTCTTCCCTGATTACCCAGTCAGAATGAATTGCTTCTTTCTCTACCCTTCCTAAGCACTTCATTTACTTTGCTTACAGCATTTACAGCATGGCTTTTATTAAAATCATTTGTGTGTATGTCTGTATCCTTTACTAAGAGCACAACTTCTTTAAGGGCAGGCACTATGTCTTTGGAATGGATCCGTGTCCCATAATAACAGCCTAGCATAACTGTGTGCAAAGAGAACGAATAGAGAAATTTTGTCTATGTTTACATCCCACGCTGAGAGCATGAGGCTGGCCCCAACTCTTCTCACTCTGGAATCCATCCCAAGATGGATCTGTAAATCCGTCACCATCCTTTCCCCAAAGCTATGGTTGCTCAAGGTTCTGAAATTGCTTAGTCTGCCTCATGGAAGTCTAAACTCATGGAAGCTATTAACCTACTCCCCCCCACCCCCATTTTGAAGTGGTGAAATTAAAATAGCAGAAGAACAGAGAATAAGAGTCTACAGATGACGATGATTTGGACAATGAGGTTTCTTACCTCTTTTCTACCTCGGTGATTTGCTCTGGGCTGCCAGAAAATGCTTAACCAGAAAATGTTTTTGTTTGCACAGAGGCTTGGCTGCAAGGTTCACCTTATTTTCTCAAAACCAGCAGCAACACAAGGTTTAGTCAGTTTTTAAGGGAAGTCTTTTTAGTCTATGGAAGTACTGCTTGAAGGACAGGGAACCTGAACATTTACCTTTCTTTTACAAAAGAAAAACAGCGTAAATCTATACATAAACTGACAATGTTGTAAAATCTCCCCAAATCAGGAAATGAAGGTTCCAAGAGTTCAGCTGACTGGAAGCTTGGGCTAGCACATGGTGATCTTAGCTGGCCAGCCTCCTTCACTGTTCTTTACCTCTTCCAGTCTCCATGTTGCTTCACTGATATTCTTAAACATATCTTCTCCACTTCTGCCTTAAAGAAATGATATTCTCACAATATCAGGGAGGAAGCATGGAGAGATCCTGAAGCCCAGGCCTCTCATTTTACCGATGAAAAACCGGATCTCACGAACTGATATGATTGGATCCACGTCATGGAGTTCATTAGGGGCAGAGGTAAGGCCAGTTTTCTTACCCCCCACATCGAGAGAGGAGTCTAATGAATTTATTCTACAGCAGTAGAGAGGGAAAGTCACTAAATAAAGAATATGAATTCTACTTCTGGCTTGCAATATTCACTGTATGATCTTGGGTAAATCCTTTCTTCTCTTTAGACCTGTTTTCTTATCTGTAAAATGATTGATTCCAAGTTTGCAATTCTATGAATGTGATATATCAACCTTAACAACAACAGGAAAAGGTCAACGCTTCCATTACCAGAGATATACTAGAAAAAAATAGATAACCCCTTATCAGAGGTTTGGAAGGGGAATTCATGTTCAAGAAACCTGGAGTACATATCCTTTATTATGTCTTCCCATTTATGATCCCAGAAGTTGCTAATGGTAGAATCTGAAACTCCAGAGAGGGAGATCTTTGTGTCTTTTTTCTGGATGATTATTTTAAAGCCAAACAAAAATATATTCTCTTCATAGAAACCTGAAGTTTTTCTGAACCGGTTGAAATGTAATGGTTATTAAATTTAAAGTTTTTACGAGAATAAAAAGAAATAGGGTAGTTCACTGGTAGAATTCTCACCTGCCATGTGGGAGACCCAGGTTTGATTCCCAGCCTATACACTTCCCCAAAAACAAACAAGCAAGAAAAGAAAGAAAGAAAAAACAAGCAAACACAATTCAACAAATGGTGCTACAATAATGGGATACTCACATGGAAAAAGGATGAAATGTGACCCTGGGCATATAGCATATAAAAAACCAAACCAAACCAAACAAAAAAACCCAAAACACTGAAATAAGTCTTCAAGGAAGTAAGTGGAAGATAGAATTCTCTAAGTATATCCATTTGAACTACTTCTTGTGTATGGGGTAGGGGTGCCATGACTGATAGTTAGAAGCAAAGAGCACACTTCAGCATAAGAACTTTCAATCTCAGTGGAACACATTGTGACCTGTCTCCAGATCCATCTCAACTGCTCTTCCACATGGACCCCAGCCTGGAGTTTCCACACTGAGCTCCCTGCCAAATCTTAAATAAGCTGTGTTCTTTCACAGGCCAAGACTACCTCACATCCTTCTTTGCCTAGAGAATGCCTATTCATTCCTCAATTTGAAGCTCATATTGTTACCTCTTCTGCAAAGCTTTCCTAATTCTCATCTGTTGTCCCCCAAGCAAAATAAGCCATTTTTTCCATTCCTGTAGAATTGTGTGATGCCTCGCCTTTGATACTGAGCACAGTATACTTGGGTGAGGTGTTTCTCTTTAGCTAAGGATAAGTCCTTGAGAGAGACTCAGCCCTGAACCCTTGGCCACCAACACTCCTCACAGCTGGAGCAATGGGCACCTCTGCTCTGAAGGGGGATCTGGGGGGCATTCCACTAGTGTCTATAATATTAACCATCCGTTCTCAGGGCTCACCAGACCCCATAACACACAACAGGTAGTTGGTGACTGGCTCTGGAAGGCCTTACAGCTTAAACTGAAGAAAGACTCTAGATTTTATTCTTTATGCAATACACACTGCAGAAGGATTTTTTTTTCATAGAATATGTTTTAGGCAGTTACTCCAATAAAAGCATCATTGAAGGGAAAAGATGTTAAAGTGGCAAAAAAGCAAGAAATTAGTCAGTTGCTAAAGGCACAACTTAAAAGTTCTCTAAAGAGATGGCAATATGATGGTGATTAAAACTAAAAAGCTAAGTGAAAACAAAATCACAAACCTTCTATACAAAACTCCTAATTCAACTGTTTTAAAATTAGAGATACAATCTGGTTGTATCTTTTCTTATCTTTGCATATCCAATAAGTAATATCTCTAATTACAGGCAGAAGAGCTGGAAGAATCATCTGGACATAAATGAAGCATATACTATGTGCTAGTACTATGTACTAGTCAGATGATAGAGAAAATAAAAAGTTTCTGTAATTTATATATTATATAATTGTATGTAAGTTTTTGGTGTTGAGTGTTTTAGAAGATTCAAGACTATAAGTGATGGTTGCCATTTGGAAATGTTAAAATTTTCATTTCATAAAATTAAAATGTGATCTTATATTTAGTCATTATTTTCTTTTAGGTATGAAACCAATGTGGAAGCAGGAAGGACTCTTGAAAAGACCAAAGTTGACATCTCAACTTTTAAATACAGTTTTGGCACTTCCCCTAACAAGCTAATGTTTTATTATTATTCCAGCCTTTTCTTCTTCTCTAGGGGCTTGATCCATTCCAGTTAAAGGGTCAACCAGCAAGTCTTGTTGGAAGAGGAATACAAAGAAACAAAGGGGAAATAGAAAACATAAAATCTTGGAAAGTCCTTAGAGATTACTTTAGTCCAGGTATTTGTAACTCCCCTATGCGCTCTCTTCTCCCATAATCCTTTGTTGAGGGAAGAGATTCATCAAGGAAGCACATCCCAAGAGCCAACGCCCACTTCTGGATAAGGATGTTAAAAGGGTAGTGTCTGTGGGGGACCCCCAGTGCACAGTTTGAAAACCATGATTCTAGACCAACTACCGCCTTAAGAAACTGAGGCACCGAGAGGAAGAACAAGTGGTAGACTCGGATTTAGAATATAAGTATCTTAATTCTCCATCCAATGGAGGATCCCCCTGTTACATCAGGCTGTGCCTACTCCGTATTTCAGTAGAAACACCTCCACATTACAAATCGATGACATTTAGGCTGACTATCTGCAAATTGCATGCATATAAATAAGGAGAGGACATGTTTCAAGATTTTAAGACATTTTTCTACAAGTAGGTCAGTTCATTGGCTCCAAGAGGAGAGAAGAGGAAACTCACTGTCGGATCCCCAGTGTTGACATCATAACGCATGCATAAAGGTGAGGCTCCTATGTATTGGTTGAATGATAAGTTGTTAAACTCTGGGTAAGAACTTTACATAAAACGAAATTATTTTATTTAACCACACAAAACAATTGTCTAGCCCAGAGTTTCTCACTGGGTATGCTAAAGCCCAGATGTATCTATCACCTTTGGGAAGTTAGAAGGGGCCAGGGTTTCCAGAGCCATAGGTGGTCATCTTGGGCTAGGGGAAGCCTCCTCCACTTACTCCATTTTCTGAATAAATGCCACCATTTTCTGCATAATCGTGAAAAAAGATTGGGAAGCACAGTTCATCTGTAGGTGTTGCAAACCGAATGGCAATACGGTATAAAAGAGAACAGGGCAATGACTCAGCAAACCTCTGCTCAAGTGTCAGTGCCATTATTTAAATTCAAATAATTATATTACTTAACTAAGCACTGGAATACAAACTTACTCCATATCTTGAGTGTGGTAGTCAAAAGGGCCTTCCAAATGATGGCAATATGCTTTGTTTGCTTTGCAGATTAGGCTTCATTTCACCTAAAGTATAATACATCCCAACAATCTGTTTCTCTGTGAGGAATGCATTTCTTATTAAGAGGCTTTTTTTTTTTCCTTTTCTTTCTAAATGTCCCTTGTCTGTGTCCATGTCTATGCGTCTATCTAATTTGTGGTTCAAACCACACTGAAAATACTAATAGTAGCCTAGTATCCTCATTACTGTGATTTTCTAATCAGAATCAATATCCCTCTTCTGTAGAGGGGAATTCTAGTTTTTCTAGATAGGAAAATTTTTGAGACAATTTATTTGATGGATCAAATCCTTTAAAAATATTTTGTTGTCATGAGCCACAAAAAATGATCACTATGAAACATGTAACTGAAAATTCAAAATAAGAAATCAGATATTTTTTCTTTTTGTTCCTTTCTACTATTCTTTTTTTGAAATGCAGCTTTACTGAAAGAGATATATTCACACACCATAAAAACCATCCGAAGTATGCAATCACTGGCTTTCAGTATCATCACATATTTGTGCATACAACCCCATGATCAATTTTAGATCATTTTTATTACTCCAGAAAAGAAATAAAGATAAAAAAGAAAACCCAAATCCTCCCATCCTTTCCTCTATTCTTAAGCACAGTTTTTGGTATCCATTGCTTATAATGCCTCAGTTTTCCAAATCCCCTGTAAACAAATTTTCATACACTTTTCAGGTGAGCAGATCTGCCTCCTCATTTATTTTATCATTGTACAAAACCTAAAGAGTAGAGAACTAGGTGTTCAAATTCCTGGCAGAAAATGAGGAAGAGAATGATGGCAAAAACACCATCCAGGCCCTCAGAAGTTCCCTGTGCAATGGAGAGGGAGATACATCTATAAATAACTAATTTGAGGCAAAGGCGTAAGAAGTTAATATTACAAGAGCACAAATAAGGTATGATAGAAACATAAAGAAGAGAGAACTATGATTGATGGGGAATGAGCTGGGTGATGATATATGATTCCAAGAATATATTCTAGGCGGCTTTTGAGTCAGTGCTTGAGGAAAACCTCATTTTGATCCTTTTTGGATTTAATGTTACATTACAACAAGAATCTTCATTATTTAATTGTCTGAGTAGCATGCCAGATATACCTGCATTAGGACAAAATTCATTTCACAGGAATGGGCAGCATTGGGAAAAGGAAAATCAACATCACTAGAGTTGAACAGCATCCACTGATTTAAGAAGGACCACATGTCAAACTATCACAAACAAAACACATGCATTACTATTAACATAGAGTTTAGAAACAAAATTATTTTTTCTTACAAGATTTTTTGTTTATACTTGGACTAAATAAACTAGCTTAAGAATGAAGAAATATGTCCTAAAACTATAAGACAAAAACACAAAAGAAGGGACAAAAAAATCAGGGCATTTAGGGCAATTTTATTTTATTTATTTTAATTTTAGATTTGCTGTGAGCCATAAGTCACATTGTTCCCAAAGAAATTTATGCCATTTATTCTTAAGCACTAAGACTGGGATGGCATTCTGAAAAAAAAAAAAAAAAGAATCTTGATGAAAGGTCATTTAGTTTATTTATACTCTAAGGTCTAGAGAGGCATTATTTTCATAGTAAAATGTGTAGCCAATGTGGTACATGAGGCTTTTCCAGAGCATTTTTCTTGAATAGCTCACAACATTAGAGAAAAGTGAAAGAGGGCAGAGACTGATGAGACATTCAAGACAGGAGGAAAATCAAAAGATCACAAGAACTCCATTGAGATTATTGTAGAGGGAAAAAAGAATAGAATTCCTTTCCTTCCAAACCAAGTCAAACCAAACCATGGATTTGTCTTTAGAAACATCTTCAATGTAGTCTACTGGGACTCAAACTCAGGAATTAGACCAGAAGACTTACCATATATGGTATGAGAATTAGTGATAGATTCAGGGGAATCTGATTCTAAAGTCTTGTCTCCTTGTCCTACTAGTTATGTGAACTGGGACAACATTCTTGACTTTTTGCCTTTAGTCTGATCTATTAAACAAGATTGAATATATCTATGTTGCAATGTTCTTGTATATGATTGCAAGTACCGAGCGCTTGACTGTATAATGTTAGCTTACATCATTCCCCTTACAAATTCTAAGGGGCTAAGGCATATATTTAATTAACACAAAGCTTTAACATCTCTTGTTCATTTCATTGACTTCCTACATCTAAGCACTATATTTCTATAATTTATTTTTTCCTTTGCCATCAATACACCTATTATGTGTAGCTTGGTTTTCATTTTTTTTTTTTTTTAAGTAATGGGTTATCTAAGGAGTCCCATGTATGGGCACTCCATCCATTATGTTTTGGATAATGTTGTAACATAAAATGGACTTCTGGACTCCAAAGAGATTTTCCTCTGCTTCTCAAGGAATTTTGTGGAAAAGCTGTTCTTACTTCTATGTAAATATTAATATACTCCAAACCTATAAACTTAGTTTATGCATAAGTTCTGTATATAAGTAATTTGAAATTCCTTTATATACCTCAAACAAAAAGTAGACCAAGCTTAATCTCTACAATGATCTGGCATGGCAGGTAGAATGGTAGGATTCTAAGCCCCATTCTAGATTCATGTGACTTTATAAGTGTAATCAGGATTTGATTACATGCATTCTTAAGTCCAAAGACAAAGGATCTTTCTTCTACTTCATAGTGTCCTTTAATGACCAAGTTTCTCCTATATCTATCAAGTTCCATACATTGGCAGTTACACAGAACAGAGTTGTCAATCTACGGTATACTGCTATGCCATGTTAGCTTTTCATAGATCAAGTTTTGTTGAACTTGAAAGAATTATTAAAATGATCTTGTCCAACCTTCTCATGTTATTTACTAGGAAAACAGTATTCAGGGAAGTTAATTTGCCCAAATTTCTTCCTGATTTAGTAAAAGAGCTGAGTCTAGGCTCCAGATACCCTGGTTTCTGTGAAATGTTCTTTCCTCAATCCTACTCTAGATCCTTTTCTGAGTTCCAAAACTTCTCTTTGGCATTCTAGCCCCGTTAGCATAAGAACATAACATTTGCATAATTACTTACATCACCAATAGGTGGATATATTATATGACTTAGGTTCTCTCTATTTTCAAAACGAAATTGCTGAGTGCACTGATAAATATGGGCCTCTTGTCAAGAACTTAGAGGGTTTAATTCTATCCTCAGCTCATGACATGATGCTGTAGGTCCAGCTTTCCTAATTCCTGGCATTGGTAATCTGCAACTGGAGATTATTACAGACACTCAAACTCATTTTACCTAAGCAGGCGCTTTCCAGAGTACTAAAATGGTATTCCACAGCAGTTCTGTTACCATCTTGAACAGTATTCCATAATTGGAGAGAAGCAGACAATTATAAGATGCACACATATATTCCCACAATTTTACCCATGCTGAGTTTAGGAAAATACTATGTAGGGCTGTTAAATATGTTTCTGTTGTCTTATTTACAATGTATATATATTTTTGGTTAACTTTTTCCTTCATTAGCATGCCTGGGACCTAATAAGTGGTAGAGAAATTATGTATTGTGCATTTTGAGTGAGCCCAGAATGTCTTGCGGAGGGTACAGTTTGCCACAATACATGCAGTAGGATTCATTCTCTTGACTTAACATTAATCACAGCCCAACTAAGCCCTGATGGCTGTGCCTAGTGGTGGGGGGGGGAGGGGGAGGTAGAGCATGTCACCATCTTAACCCTCAATGACACCTTCACTTTAGAGTGGACAGGAGGTCCTGATGGAGGAAATGATTTATTTGGGGATTGCAGTACTAACCCCAGCACTATACGAAACTAGAATTGGAAAATGATAGATACATAGACCCTACATGGAACATGGATAAAGAAAAATGAGCCAGAAGCCATTGGCTATGTTCTAGTTTTCTCTTTATCAGTCAGTCACTAGCAGTGAGGCCTGTGCAAAGCATTTCCCTCTTTGGGTCTAAATTCCTTTACTTAAAAAACAAGGAACTTGGATTAATAGACCTTTCAGTCCCTTGAAGATCTGTAATTGATTTGAGAACTGAATTACATTTTCACTGGGGCAGGGATCTTTGCTTTGTTCACTGCTTCACCCCCAGTACCCAGAACAATGCCTGGCACATAGAAGGAACTCAATAAATATTTATCAAATAAAGGAATGAATGACTATCTGTGAATACTCCAAAGATTCATCCAACAGGACCTATTTCCATGGACCTACCCGAAACTTCACTATCCTCAATGGGTCTTCCCTTGCCCTACAATTCGAGTGCCCCCTCCCCAGAACCGGACTCCACCTCATTACCCTATTATTTTCTTCATAGTCCTTTATCTTATATCACCTCATGCATTTAGCTGCTGACATGCGTATTGTTGCTCTTCCCCACCAGCCTGTAAGCTCTACAAGAGCGGGCTCTTGTCTGTTTCGAACATAACTACATTCGCAGCCTCTGGAGCAGCGCTTAACACATTACAGGCACTCAATAAATATTTGTTGAATGAAAAAATGAATGAGTGACATTGAGTTGTTAACAACTAAGTTCTCTTCCAAATCTTCCGTTTTTTTATTCTTTCTCTGCAAGAGTATATTAAATATATATACTCATATATTTATATAATATATAATATAATATATATATATATATGCTACAAGTTTCTCTAAGAATGTCAGTGCTGTCAAGTTAGCTATACAATATAACAAACGTGGCAATGCTCTCTTTTACTTTATAGTATTTGCCTACTCATGGGTAACTGACCCATTCTGGGGCAGAATCTAAAACCTTGCCTTGTGCAATGATGTTTTATATATATATATGATAATGACTGTCTGCCCGCACATTTCACATCAGAATTAAACCCATTGTGAATCATCCATTAGAATCAAGATTGGCAAGCAGAGACTAGAAATGTTCCCAACACCATTCTGATCACGTGTTGGTTCCCTTCAGAGTTGTCTAAAGCTCAGCTATGCCAAGATATCTATTTTCTACCTGGTTTTATGAGATGCAATTACTTCCTAAACTGTAGCAAACCACAAGTGGTATGAGCCAAGCAACTTGGGTCACTGAAGATCATTCCTTGCCCTTCTGGGGATGACAGAAAATCTTGTTTGAACCAAACTTGATCCTCTTTCAAAAGAAAAGGAAAACATTAAGCCTCTAACTCCTGGGAGTGGTAAAGAGAACAGCCAGAGGGCCATGAGCTAACTTTGATTCTCTAGAGATCAACTGAACAGATTTGGCAATCATTTTGCTTCTGTTGAAAACAAGCCTTTCTAATTATACCTCTGTGAATGGAAGACAAAAAGGACAGCACCACAGCTTAGAAAAACCATAACGAAATGCCAACATCATGATTTTCTTCTCAACCATGAGCTGCTGACCAGAACAGTCAAATACCAAGCTCTGGAATCCATTCACGAGAAGGTAACCCTGTGAAGAGCACAAAGGGAAGGCAGTGAACTTATTTGTTTCCTTCTAATTGACTCTTGGCTGTAATATTTGACACTAGAAATAAATTAATTCCATGTTTGGGTTCCTTCTTCTACCCTCACCCTGCCCAAAGTGGTTTACATTAAATAGGTAAGAAAGGCACAGACAGCAAGTTCAGGGTTTTCCATTCTGTAATTGCTGAAAGACAAAGGAGACAGAAAATACAGATGTTTTTCCCCTTGCTGCTGTAAAAGGGCTGGTGGACTAACTCTTTCAGTTTCTCTGGAATGCAAATTTTCTTTCACAGTTTAGCAGTCTTTTTTGGATTTCAGCACAGTGAACTAACACTTTCCTAGATTCCAAGACCTCCAGAGAACCAGATGGATGAGAGAAATTGGGAAAAAGAACCCACACTCTTTGAAAAAGGTATGAATTTCTCACTCTGCCTCTAGCCAAAAAGCTCTGAAAATTAGAAGAGTGAAATCACTTTTGGTTTGTTCAAATGCATGCCATCTTAGAGTTGTTTGTGGTGGATAAAAAAATAAAAAATCCAAACTGATTTGATGGTTTGGAGTCTGCGTTCAGTTTAAGCTAGGAAGCAAACTTTAACAGAGAAGATATATTTACTATCAAAGGCAGGAAAGCGCCACTCTACAGACAGGGGCTGTTCTCCAAATACCAAAGTTCTAATCTTGGCATTCAAGTTCCTATAGGATACTCTTCTACTCTCCTTTTCCAGGCACATGTCTTATCATTGCCACCAACAGTCATCTCCCTCCCCACCCACCCACCCATGTCCTACACCTGGTCTTCACTCCTGCCAATCCAAACTAGTTAACACTTCATGCCCCTTGTTCTTCCACACTTTACATCCACTCTTGTCTCTACCTGGAACATCTTTCTTGACAAGGTGGACATCTCAACTTTTAAGGCTTGGACCATGTGAACATTCCTCTTTCATTAATCATTTCCCTACTCTTCTGATTTCCCACACCACTGTTCATACCTTCATTGCAGCTGGGACTCTGCTGCATAGTGTCCTCTGTGTATATGTGGGGAAAACGCTATGGCAAACTGCATGAATATATAGCCCATCTCACATGCTTCTCACCTGATACAGAGAGTCCTCCAAGGACAGGTGGCATCTTGGGGAGACTTTTTAAAAATTCTTTGATTAATGGACTGCAGTGGAAGTGATGCTATATGATTCTGGATGCTACTCATAAAATCTTATATGGTTTTCTCTTGAGACACATACCTTTGGAGCCCCAGTTGCCATGTTGGAAGTCAGGCTACCCCAGAGCTCCCAAGCTGGGGATACTACAGGTAGTTAGATGGAGATACCTGAAGAACCCTAGATGTTCCAGCCCCAGAGTTCAAATATTCCCAGCTCAGGCGACAGACAGATGGGTGAGGGAGCCTCTGAGAGACTGTAGCTCCAGAAACTTCATGCGAGATCTCGAACCAGAATTGCCCAGTTGAGATGTTCCCAAATTTGTGACTCACTGAAACTGTGAGAGATCATAAATAATTATTTATGGCTACTAAGTTTTGGAGTGATTAGGTATGCAGCCACAGTAATTGAAGCATATGTACAGATCCATAGTTGATTAAAAGTTCTTCAAAGACAAGTTTTTTTTTTGTTTGTATTTTTAAGTATGTGTTCCCAGCACTGAAGATGGTACCTGACATGCAGTAGAGATTATTTGTTGGATAAAAGTTTGAATGAATGAATATTAAATTTCAGATATAGCCACAAAAAATTGATACACCATAACTTCATGGTGTATACACCATAACTTCATGGTGTATAGCTTCATAACACCATGAAGCTAGTTAGGTTAATTCAGCTAGGGCATTTTAAGCAATAATAATCTCCAAGACAAAAGATAGAGGAAAAATAGATCTTCCATTGGGGGAGCAATGTGCTTTTCAAACTGTGCAAACTATTGTTTATTCACAGTAATAATATGAACAAAGATTGATACAGGCATATATGTATAGAGTTCCTTTTTAAAAGTATCCAGTATACTTAATATCACTATATGTGAAAAGACAACAGAGTTCTCTTTGTGTAGGCCTCAATTAATAAAGGCAAATTATTTCTTTAACTATGGAGTCAAAGAAATTAAGATGCTAGAATTTGACATGTAATAGTAGTTTGTCAAGAGTGAAAACCTTACAGGTCATTTAGTCTTGCCAATCTGATCTGTAAATCACCTCTGCAATATTCTCAATCAAATAATGGTTGTACAGACCCTCAGAGCGCTTGCACATGCCAAGTGAGTGCAGACTCATTGAAGATGTCTATTCCACTGGTAAATCTGTTAGGGTATTCTTTATTCCTTATTAGGAATCTTACCCATCAGCCCTACTTCTGCCCTCTAAAGGCAAGTGTGTTGCTTTTTCCATCTAACAGACTTACAGAGTATAGAAAACCATGTCCTTTTTCAGTCTTCTCTTTGTATTATAAACATCAGGATTCCTTCTGCCATTCGTTATGGGACATGGTTTCTGTTATCTTACCCTCTTGGCCACCTTCTTTTGGATAAGTTCTGCTTTGTCCAGGATCTCCTCAATGTGTGAGGCCCCCAATTTAACACATCACTCTAGGAAATACCATCTCCCCTAATCTGCACACCTCTCTTTTTTGAGGGCATCCAAGGATTGCATTCATTTTTCTGAGGTCCTGTATATTATTACAGGTCTTGTGGTCACATTGTCTCCCCTACACATCTTTCTATTTGTTTTATTTATTCATTTTTTACGTAAACAGCTCTCAGATTAAATGACCCTCATATCATGTATCTGTATGGCTAAATTTTTAAAGCTTAAACTAGGATTTTACCTTTATCCCTCTTATATTTTATCTTGGATTTGACTCATTGTTCCAGATAACTGAGAATTTTCAGAATATTAATGATCATATTTTCAATTTTACAATTCTTCTTATCCTTTCCTTCAATCAAGAAAGTTCATTTCAGTAAACTTTAAGAGCCATGGCTTTGCAACTATTCAAAGCTGTTTGACATCAGAGTTAGCATCGACTTTTCCTTTTCCCACATTCCATCAGGCACCAAGTCCTATATTTTGCCTACAAATATCTTAATTCCATCCATTGGTCTCTATGGCCTCTGAATTATCTCCCCATCTCTCAGTTAGATAATTACAATAGCCTCCTCACTGCCCTCAGCCTCTCCAGGCTACCATCATCTTGATGCCTCCAACAAAATCTGCACAGAAGACTCAATCAGACATGTTTAAAAACTAACAATTTCCAGGTCACCCCCTAGACATATTTAATTATTGTTGGGTTAGGGCTCAGGCATCTATCTATCTATCTATCTCTATCTATCATCTATCTATCTATCTATCTATCTATCTATCTATCTATCTATCTATCTATCTATCTATCTATCTATCTATCTATCTATCTATCTTATCTAATCTATCTATATATTTAAAGTTCCATAATTCAGAGTTGTGACAGATCCTATTGATTTTTCAAGAATAACTAGACGTTTCCGTTTTTTTATTAATTAAAAAAATTAACAAACAAAACATTTAGAAATCATTCCATTCTACATATATAATCAGTAATTCTTAATATCATCACATAGTTGCATATTCATCATTTCTTAGTACATTTGCATTGATTTAGAAAAAGAAATAAAAAGACAACAGAAAAAGAAATAAAATGATAATAGAGAAAAAAAAAAACTATACGTACCATACCCCTTACCCCTCGCTTTCATTTACCACTATTTCAAACTGAACTTATTTTAACATTTGTTCCCCCTATTATTTATTTTTATTCCATATGTTCTACTCTTCTGTTGATATAGTAGCTAAAAGGAGCATCAGACATAAGGTTTTCACATTCACAGAGTCTCATTGTGAAAGCTATATCATTGTTCAATCATCCTCAAGAAACATGGCTACTGGAACACAGCACTACATTTTCAGGCAATTCCCTCCAGCCTCTCCACTACATCTTAAACAACAGGTGATATCTACTTAATGCGTAAGAATAACCTCCAGGATAACCTTTCGACTCTGTTTGGAATCTCTCAGCCATTGACACTTTGTCTCATTTTACTCTTCCCCCTTTTGGCTGAGAAGGTTCTCTCAGTCTCTTGATGTTAATTCTCAGCTCATTCTAGGGTTTTTCTCAGTCCTTTGATGCTGAGTCTCAGCTCATTCCAGGATCTTTGTCCCACGTTGCCAGGAAGGTCCACACCCCTGGGAGTCATGTCCCTCACAGAGAGGGGGAGGGCGGTGAGACTGCTCATCATATTGGCTGGAGAGAGAGGCCACATCTGAGCAACAAAAGAGGCTCTCTTGGGGGTGACTCTTAGGCCTAAATTTTAAGTAGACTTGACCTATCTTTTGTGGGGTTAAGTTTCATGTGAACACACCCTAAGACTGGGGGCTCAGCCTATAGCTTTAGTTGTCCACACTCCTTGTGAGAATATCAGGAATTCAACTTGGGGAAGTTGAATTTCTCCCCACTCTCACCATTCCCCGAAGGGGGCTTGCAAAAAAATCCTACTGATTTTTCAAGAATAACTAGAAATTTCCTTGTTTTGAGAACAAATATTTGCTTAACAACTTGCTAGATTTCAAGATGAAGTACATCCCAAAGACAGTGAAAAATGTTAACAACTGCTGGGGTCAGAATAAAGACTTTTCATCCTTTCGTCCAGTGATTTCTAACCAACTAGGCTACTGACCTACAGGCATATTTCCAACAGCTTTATTAGTACTTTCCCAAGCCTAACTTACAAAGGGCCACACTGATTACTTTTCCATCTTTCCATAGCTTTCTCTCCATCCTGTAGTTCAAAATCTAAGTGGAATCCTACCCACTTGTCATCCAGAATAAGAACCCCAGGGTCTTCTTTGAATTCTCCATCTCTCTTACCTTCTACATAGCTAAGCAAACAGCAAGTTCTCCCTCCTCCTCTCCACCTCCACTGCTTCTGCCCTTGTTCAGGTTCTCAGCATTCTCCACAAGTATAAAGGACAATGTAATCAATGATTACTAAGACACCTGTATCTTTACTCCAGGAGTCTCATACTCAAGTACAGTAACCAGAAAAAACCATCAATGAGTCTCATTCTCTGGGTGAAAGTAATACAGAGTAGTGGGAATCATGGCAAATTGCCGAATAAATGCATCAAATGAAAGTGGATGACACTTCAAATCTCTAGCTGACTGCTGCCAGGCAGAAGTTGTGAATTCCATTTTTTAATTGAGGCTGGAAATCTAGATTTTTATGTAAATTTCCCATATTTTAGATGTTTGTGACTAATTTAGAAATGCTTAAAAAATCTTCTGAATGTCAAACAAAATACATATGTAATTATCTGGCAGGTTAACAGCTGTTTGTGAAGGCTGCCCTATATTAGTCCATCATCTAGGCCACTCTGCTAGAATGCATATCTAAACATGGACTGGACCATAGAAGCTGTAAAGGGGCCCCCTATGCCTGTAGGAGAAACCCGGCTTCTTATCGTGGTAGGAATTCTTGTAACTTTGATCTAGCTTGTTGCTCAGTCATTCCTCTCCTGTCCCCTGTATTCTAGCCAAATCAGACTACTTTCCGTTACCTGAACTATCCTACAACTTCCCACCTCGGAACTGCTCTTCAAATTACTCTCTAAGCTGCCATACCTTTCCCCGCTTGTATCTTTTGATGAAACACCTCCACACATTCACATGTAACTTCTTCTCTGAAGCCTTCTCTGAGTTAGTCCGTGTTAGGCAAAGTTGGTTGTTAATTCTATCTTCATCCATAAAACTACTGCGTGATACGCTCATGGCATTTATTAAACTGTGCTCCAGTTTGGAGTACATGCTTGTCTTCTCCACCACATTGTGAGCTCCTTGAGATCGGACCAAGTTTTTCCCATCTTTTGCATCCCCTACCCTAAAGTCTTGCACAAACAGTAGGTATGCAACAAATGTCCCTTGATTAATGAATGACTAAGTAAAAACACACAGGCAAAGAGTAGATTTTGTTGAGATTAACAGTATGAATCTTTGTCTAATCTACCCGAGACTACACTTCATAGAGGAAAATGAGCTTAGAACACTGGAAGGGAACAATTTGGAAGTTTGGGCAGCAATTATAACCATTTCCCTTATCTGAACTAAGCAACAGTAATAAATGCTTTGCAGTCATGTAGCTTCTTTCTCTGTTGAGCTCTAAGCCACACTGCAGATATAATCTGCTTCACCTTGTTTGTGAATCAATTTGCCCCAAGGTCACAAGAGTCAGTCTTTGGCAGAAACAACAGACTTAAGACCTCCCAATTCTCACATCAGTTCCAGAGCATACTGTCTCTGTTAAAAGTGTTCTCCTTGTCAAGGGTACATGGAGTATACATCAGAGGAAATTTGTGAAAGAAGTTGACTGTGAAACCAACTTAAATATGGTTCCCGTTTGCTCATGTTCAATCAAAAAGAACAAATCACAGACACTCCAAATAGTTACCTGAAGAAAGGCCCAGTCCACCGTTCTAGATAAATAATGCATCTCTTGCAAATGAAAAGGCACTTTACTGTGTGGATTTTTTTAACCCTTCCAATGATGACAAGGATGAATGCCGTACGATGAATGGAAATCATACTGCAGAATCAAGAGGACTGCCTTCCACGGCCCACCCAAAAGCCATTATCCCTGCAGTGCAGCACAGAGTAGGGCTGCTTGATAACCATTCTGATCCTGTACTTCTGGATCCTTTACAGGAAAACTCTACCTGCATCAAGCCGTTAAAATAGAATTTTCTGGATTCAGTCACCATTTGGTAAGATGAAAAGCAACAGTGAACAGTCTCAGACTCTGAGACCTTGCCATACTTCATTTTGGAATTTCCAAAGTTAGGGCTTGAGCTTTGGGCTACAGTAAATATTAGAAGAACTACGTCTGATGTTACAAAGAGAAGTAACCAGAGATGACAGCTCCTAAATAATTATATTACTATTACTAGATTTATATCTTATGTGCCATGAATTTTATATGCATTATCTAAAATCTTCAAAAACAACCTTGAAACAGATATTATTATTCCCAATTTATAGATGAGAACACTAAGGTTAAGAGAAATTAACTTTCACAAAGTTGCTCAACTAGAAAGCAGCAATGTTGAGATCCAAAATTTTCTGATTCTGCAAGTCCATACTTTTCCCACTCTGCCATGCTGCCAGGGATATATCCAACAAGATGGATAATGAAAATGGTAGATACTTCCCAAATCCATTTTTGGCTAGAGATGTAATTCCATGATACATAGATGAATATGCTTGCTTAGAAATTCCCTTTTTATCCAAAATAATTATATCCTTAACTTAAAAGAAGCTAGAAAAATATCCCCCTTCACTGTACTACTCCCTTCAGTTTATTTCATGCTAGGCACCATTTCTTAAAATGAAACAAAGTTTGCCTTTTATAAAAATATTTCATAGAAAGCATTTCCCATAATGGGGGAGATTGATGTTTTTCTCTATGACTTTGAAGAGAGAATGCAGGTAGTAAGAAGTCATGTCTTAAGGGAAATAGATATTACAAATGAATAATATCAGCCAGGGAATAGCTAAAATATAGGTAGGCCAGCACTTTGACTATCTGATGTCTGAACTCAGATTACACAACTATTACTCCAAATCAGGAGAACAGAAAATAAATCAATAGTTTAGAAACTACTATCAAATACAATGGTGAAAAATGGGAGGGGTACAGAAAGAACAAATCAATATTATCATTTTAAAACATGATACTCATGATTAGCTCTGAAAATTAATAGTATTCCAAGGATTTGGCAAAATATGTGAAATAGAAAGATAACAATATTTTAAGATCCAACATGTTTTAGGGAAATTTTTCTTGCAGCAAGCTCTTTAGATGGCATTTCTTCTCCATGCTCCATGTCTAGAAAAGGGATGTGAGGGCAGGGTGTGGGTGAGATATTTTCTTAAATAATCTGATGCTTTGCATAATTTACCACAGAGGTGCAAAAGAGAGGAATTACAGGATCACCTGAGAAGGATGAAGTCTTCAGAGCCCTGAGAAGGGGTTTTTGAAGGAACATATTGTGCCAGAGATGGAGCAGAGGGAAATCCAGTCCAACCACATCATTTCACTGATGGAAAAACTGAGGACTAGTGATGAAGTGGCCAATTACAATACAAGTTGGAACAGAGATGCAGATTGAACTAGGTTACATAATTCTCAGACTAGTGCTCTTCCCACTTCAACAGATGAACAGTATCAAAGGTGGGTGAATAAATAGTCACCACAAGAAAGAAGGATACACATGCCTAATATTCCAGGTTGGTGTCAAGACCCCTCATGGCAAATACCCCGAGACGCTTAGGACAGAACAGAAGATGCATCTGAAGATTCACAGCTTATATTTCCAGGTTTTTCACTTATGTAGTTCATGACCAAAAAGAAAAAAAGGAGAACAGATAACCTAATTGTGATATATTCATGTAACAGAATACAACTTAACAACAAAAAGGAACAGACCATTGATATTCACAACCATATGGATGAATCTCAATACTTGGTTGTTGGATGAAAGAAGCCTGATACAAAAAATAAATACAGTATGATTCCATTTATCTGATTAAAAGAATAGCTAAAGAAGTCAGAAATTAGTTGCCTCTAAGGGAGGAGGGTGAGATTGACTAGAAAACACCATGAGAGAACTTTCTGCGGTTTTTATAAAATTGTCAAATCTCATCAAACTGAACTTTCAACATCTGAGTATTTTATGTAAGTTATATCACAGTTAAAAATGAGAAAATGCAGGGAGAAAACAAACAAAATGTGATGTGGGAAGAGCATTGATTTATAGCTTTTCCACCAAAGATGAAGGCTCTAGGTAGGAGACTGTTCAATTCTGTAAATATAAACAAACACACAAAAATATTACTTGTCTATTTTAAAGATAGGCATCTTTTTAAAAAGTATGATTTATTTCCTTGCTACCTCAGAGAGCTTCTGCTCATAAGCTAGCCTTTTATTCACGATGAAATCTGTAGTTCTTTTAGTCAATGCCTTACCTAAGAAAAATTAAAGAACAATTTCAGAGGAAGAAGGGAGATTTGAAATCATCTGGTTCAAATGCACAACTGAGGAGTTGAAGAAAGATTTAGAAAGAGCAAGACTAGAATTTGGTTTTCTAAATTCTAAATTCAAGAGGAGCTATTTTCATTGTATCACACTGTTCCATGACCTGGAGACATGTTTTAAACCTATCCTACCTCCAGACATTTAACTTCGTGAAACACTATGAATCAAGATTATTAGAAGCAGAGATGTACAAACTGCAAAGATTTTTTCTCTGATGTGTCTTCCATGTGGCTGACAAAAACAATTCACATGGCTTGTAACTCATGAATGCATCTTATTGATAGGCTGGTCTTAATGAAGACCCTACAGTATCTCTGTCCTACAGCCTTGGTGCTCTCCTAATGCTCCTGACATGGTCAGTGACAGTCTGACATCTGGTCCAGCCCACGGCAACCACCACGTTGGAATCTGAGAGGAAGAAAAGCAAGTCCCAAGCAAAGTGCCATCTTCCCAAGTGGTCTTGATGCTCACCACCTCAGATCACTCCATCTTTGGTGCAAAACAAGCCTGAGCGTGCCCAGGAGGTCAGAGGGAACAAGAACCAAGGCTGGAGGTGGAAAATAATATGGGCATTGATACTAGTACTGGCTCTGAGATTTCAGATGATGAGTAAGTCACTTCACTGAGGTTTCCTCAACTGCAAAATGAGTGTAATAATGTCCTTTTGTTGGTCTGAGGGAAGTAAAATGAGGTATCAAGCCCAGCCCTCTAAAAATGCCCAGGATTTGCTATTACAAGGGGTGGCATAGGTCTTCCCTAACTTTGGAAATGGTAATAGTGCTTTCTGTCCCATTTTCATTATCTGCCCCTTTAGGTCTGAAAGGAAGACCTGTTTGTATGAAGGTAAAACACAGCCTTTGAGTGGCCCCAGTCATCTCTTGAATTCACAGATAATGGCTCCTAAATAGATGAGGGGTGAGACATAGATCCCTCATTGCCCCTTCCCTTCTCACCAAGAGCTGGGAAAAGGAAGAAGCTGGTCTATAGTCTATAGTCTCTTAGAAGGGAAGTAGGAAGGGAGTAGGAAGACCCTTTTTTGATTAAACCTTTTTATCTCCAGGTAAGACACCACTTACCTTAAATCAGCCAGATTGGCTGATTAAAAAGAACAGCAATTTATAGTTCACTATTTGTGAATAGTGAAACTAATACTCAGAAAATTTAAATAATTTATCCTCACTGCACTGCATAACATGGGAGTGGTGAATTTAGCTTTTTTATTAAGGTTTTTCTGAATCTGAATTCTATACTTCCCTTCCACTGCCCCTTACATTTTGATCAAATAAATAACCCTTGTAGCATATGTGTTAGCCCAGTCTTGCAATAATCACCACATTTGCTTCTAGTCTTAGACGTGATGTGCAAAATGTTTGCTGGAGTCTTCGGTGCTCTAACTATAGAATAAACAGCAGTTACCCTTGTTGACCTCACAAAGGGGCTGTGGACCTTGGAATCTAACCTTGAATAACAATTTACAATTTACGTGTGCAGAGAGCTTTTAGATATTTAGGTAAGACTCTATTAAAAGCATTTCCCTGTTTATAACCAAGACATTCAGCCAGTTTCAACGTTTAAAGTGGCCCAAATGCATTTCCCTACTTGTGGAGGCAATCAGTGTTTTTCTTCTCCTAGAGAATTTGAGGGAAAAGAAGAACACCTCTTTGGTGAATCTTATCAAGTTGTGAAATATGAAAGATAACCTGCAAATTGTGATCCCTGCCTCTGAACTTCCAATGTCTTTAAGAATTACAATTCAAAATTTCCAGGGGTGAATGGAAACCATCATGTGAAATGGAACTGTTTCCAAGCAAAGATTGTACAATTTCATGGAGCAAAATTCTTTCTACAGTGAGAACTTTTTTGGGAGGAGAAGGAGAAAATAGTGAGAGGTGGGGGACTGGATAAGCCAAACTTTCCTATCTGACTCTGATTAGATCAAATGCCTGGAATAATCATACCCTTAGGAGGAAGAACATGTGTTTAGGGGTTTCATAATGCATGTTGGAATCACCCCTGCTCCCTCCATTTAGGAGCTAACTTATATCAAGAAATCCTTTATCCTCCTAGTCTCTCTTTCTCATCTGTAAAATGCAGATCACAATACATCTGGCTAAGAGAAAACAAGTTAGAATAATAAAGCAATAAGTAGACTATTATAATAACAGAATGGTAGTAGATAATATCAGTAATAGTAGAATAAATAACTTCTCTGTAAACAAAACAAATATTACCATTATTTGAGATTGTTATTAATCTGAAACTACCCGATCAACCAAGACTCAGAGTTGGAACCACTAGAGACAGTGTTTTTTTTCCTTTTTTTTTTGGTATGCTGTATGGTGGGGGTTGCGTTTCATCTTTTTCCATGTGATTATCCCATTATTACCACCATTTGTTGAATTCTTTTTGGGAGGAAATTCATGGGCTGGGAATCAAACCTGGGTCTCCCACATGGCAGGCAAGGGTTTTTACCACTGAACTGCACTTGCACCCCCTAGAGACAATGCTTTTTTTTAAAATGTTTTTATTAAAAACAATGAACAGACATACAAACATTTTTGACATGGTTATGGCTCACAATATCATCACATGGTTGTGTATTCATCATCATGATCATTTTTTTGAACATTTGCATTAGGGACAGTTGTTTTCATCAATATGTGTTTGCATCTGTGGAAGTCTATGGTCCTAAGATATTCTGTGATTTCTCACATGATATAGACAGGGAGACAAGGCTGCCAGGATTACTGGCTTGCATAAATTTAAAGGTGCGATGCCAGGATTCAGACCCAGATCTCAGAAGGCCAAGCTTCTGCTCATTTCATTACTACTCTGCCCTCCAGTTTATCGGCTCCTGGGCAATGACCTCTTTACATCTCCCAGCAGTTCCTTGATAAGCTTCTTTTTTGCAAAGTAAATGACAATATTTAGAATGATCTCAAAGGTGGAAAAGATTCTGGAAAGCAGAGCTGCTGCTTCGCACAAAATGATGGCTTTCATACTCACTGTCATTCAATCTTGAAATAGGGGCAATTTAAAAATTTATCACAAGATAAAAACCGGGTCAGCAGATTAGACTGAAATTTCTTAGGTGATTATGAGGGTGACTTATTCCCTTTTTACCCGACTAAAAGCAATCCCAATTTAGCTGGGGACATAAAGGACAGAGGTCGCACCTGCCGGTAAGAATGCAACACTGGAAATTAAGCAGGAGGCTCTGATTTCTTTCCCAGCTCTCTTCTTCCCTTAGAACCAATCAATCTAGGCACAGTCACAAAACAGAATAATGTTACATTTTTGTGAAAAACAAAAACGAAAACCAAAACGGACAGTTCAAAACCCTAATTCATTCACTAAAGACAGACAAGGCAAACTTGTTGCTTTCTTATCTATAAATTATAAGTATTTATATAGGACCTTTAAAAGCCCAAGCAGCTCTGAAACTTAAGGATTTTATGCCACATGAACACAGCGTTAGGCAACCAAGCATGGCCATGAAACCTAGGAATTGAGTCTCATGGACCCAATGTCATTTTGTGGGAAGGTATTGAAAATATCAACTCTATCATTGCAAGTATTCTACTTTCTATTCATTTGGGCTCTGCTAAATGTAACAAACTACTTACTAAATATTAAAGAGAAATAAGAAATATGCACCAAGTAAAATGTCTTGTAGAAACCTAGGTGGTGTATCTAATAGAATTAAGCAGCTCATAGAATCACACAGGACAATTCACCCATGCATTAAGCCTCTCTTAAGTGCAAAGCATAACTACAAGCCCTGCAGGGACAGAAAGAAGAATAGGATCAGGGATGCCGCTCTTGTCAAGCTGCTCATACAAAAACTAATAAGAAGTAACTCCACACAGGATTGGAAAGTTGACAAAAAGCTGAAAGTCATGGAACACCAAATGCTTACTGTATAAGGCTAGGGGAAATATGACAGCCCTAAGACTGACATCAATTATTGCTATAGAAATGTGAACACACACAGATGTTTCATATGTTTGTCCTCCTCCAAGCCTATAGACTAAAGAGACTAATCTTCTATTTTATGCGTAAAGGGGCAACATCAAAGCATTTAAGGTTCAAGATGTGGGAAGCCAAAGATCACACAAAGAGGAATCAAAACAGTAGTTTGGCAGTAGAAGCTTCTGATACAATTTTTTTCTTTGTTCTCCTCTTCTTTAAAGAAAATTAAACATTTCCTGGCGTGACCCTACAGTTTTGGACAGAGGCAATATATGACATTTATCTGAAATAAAAAAGGTAAAAGTGGCGGAAAACAGATCTCTTTAAATCTTGGCAGACAAGTGTTTACAAGATAGCTAACAAAAGCCCTTGCTTCCTCATCAAAAAATGCAAAGAAGGGGGTGCGAGGGTACTTCAGCGGCCTACTTCTCACCCATGCGGAAGACCTGGGGTCGATTTCCTGCCAGTGCACTCCCCCCAAACAAACAACAAAAAATTCAAGACATGGTGTTGCAATAACAGGGTATTTACACGGAAAGAGAATGAAATGTGACCCCCACCATACAGCACACACAAAAAAAGTGAAAAAAAAAAAAAAAGCAAAGACGCACACAGGAACCTAGGTACACACGTGCAACAAAGTATAAGGGCTGTTCTAGCACATAAACTTTTGCGGCTTCACATATGAAGACTGGGCATGAAAACTTGTCTCAATCCATGAACTCCTACCTTATTTAGGAACACCTTTTGCTTTAGGTAGGATTGGGCCCAGCCACCTTGCATATGCATCCCCCCACTGACATCAGAGCTCTTCCTCACGGTAGGTGATATCCTCTCTTGCTGCCATCATTCATGCCATTTCCCTGGCTGTCCCAGTAAGCATCTGGTCCTATTTCTCACTTCGTAGATTATTCTCTAGTTGACTTCGAGACCATGTGAATAATTATTTGACCTAACACCAGATTAACCAGGCTAGTTTAAGGATGCAACTAATTTGTACATATGCCTGTGATAAAATGAGAACAGGCAATAAGAAAAATACACCGAACTAGCAGGAGTCGGTTCTGCCACAAATTCTGTCTGGGACTTTCAGTGAAGCAACTCCTTTTTCAGGCCTCAATTGTCTCATCTGTTAAATGGGAAAATTGCAACACATTCTGTCAAGCTCTGTGAGCTGTAATAATCACTCATCTCTGAACTACTGGGACACAATCCATAGTTAGTTTGCCCAGAAATGTGGATTTTCTCTGTTCACCCAAATTCTCTTATCTGGTGTCCTATATGCTATGGCAAGTGCTAGGATTGCATTCTCTGGCTCATGAGCAGCTGTAACCCATAAATATCATTCATTCATAAAATCAGTAGCTATGGAACATCAGCTTTCAGCAAGGCCTTGTGCTAGGCAGTGGGGGATATAAAGATGAATAAGGAAAACAGCTTCTCTGTTTTACAAAAGCTCACTGCATAGCGGGGGAAATAGAGGAATCATATAAATAAATTATAATTTTCAGTGGCAAGTGTTATGGTTGGTTGGTGAAAAGTTCTCACTGACCAAAGATGAGAAAGCAGGGAACTTCCCCTAGTAGGGGAAGGCTGGAAGCACCATGTCTGAGATAACTAGCCAGAGGAATGCATAAGAACCAGAGTCAAATATTTCACCTTAACATTCAAATTAGAACTGGTCCTCAGACCTAGATGGGAAAACTAAAACCCAAAACCAAAGAAAACAAAACATCAAAAAAATATCCAAAATCATGGACAAGAAGTTGATTTCATGTAAGATGAAAACACAAATTGCAGCAGTGAGAGCACATTTCTGTATGTTCTACCACTTTATACCATGGCATGTATTATCATGCTGACAAGAGAACAGGGTGTGTACAGAGAAAGAAAAAGATTCAGGCCAAAGTTAAGAAAATATTTTTGTGGGACTAAATATAAAAGAATATATAGACAGCTGGCTTATCATGAAAACATTTAATGTGATTTTGTTAAAAGCAGGGGTTTGTGAAGGATTTTGTTTTCAATAATGGGATGTTGGTCTTGTTTTTCTTGAAGTGGACAAAATAAATACAATAAAATAGAGATACTTCTAATGGTCATAGAGAATAGTATAATATAAACAGATATATGTAATATCACTTATAAAATACAGGTATTAAAAATATATTTTTCTCTTCCCAATGTATAGAATAGAAACATGTAAATAGTCTTTACTAAAAGAATTAAGAGTGTTCACTGAGATATCCTTGAATAGCTTAAACACCGTCATAATTTTTGGGATCTTGGGGATTAATTTACTTCTTGGTGGCTGGCAGTTGCAGGAAGGACTCTAAAGAAAATAAATGAATTTGGGGTTGACTGGGAGTGAGAAGTGGCTGGATTTGCAAGTGAAGACATTTTGCTTAGTGAAATCTTTCATCAGATAAACTGCCAAGGTTCCGACAGCCCTTCACGAACAGAGAAACATGTTCGAACCAGTTTTGCTTGCAGACAGAGAGATGTTAATTGCTTTACCCAGATTCTCTTGAACCTTCTTGCATGCAGAAACATAAAAATAGCCAAACTGCATATACCACTTCTAGGATCCAACGTTCCACCTGCGGAAAGGAATTCAAGTTTCAACTCTTTCACTGCCACAGGTTTGCTTTGGAGCCCAATTACCAACCAAGTTTAATGACAGCATAACTGGCTCCAGGGGCTTCTTGTTCCTTCCAAAGAAAACAAAAAACAAATTCCTGAAGGAAGATGTGAAATGTACCACTGGGAATCCAGATTCGGTGATGCAATTCCAAATGGAGGCTGGTCTCCTCATCTTTGCATGGGCAGCTTCCCAGAAGAGCCTGTCTCCATCTGTGTGGACCAGCTTTGACAAATATTTACTGACAAATGACTACTATGCTAACAATAATAATCATTTGTGATCATTTTCTGATTTACAGCCTAATAAACACTTTCATAGACATTATCTCACTTGATGGCCACAACTCCACGAGGGAAGTATGAAGAACAGCACTTACTAACTTATGAAACTGAATAAAATTTACACTGCTGGCAAGTGGTAAAACTAGTACCAAGAGATCCACTGTTGTCAATCTGTCATATGTAGTCCCTTCCATCCTCCTTTTATGAAGGAGGAAGACTCAAGATCTGAGAAAGCTACTTGGATAGTCCAGGGCGAAAAGAACTGGGACCCATTTACTAGTCTACCTGGGAGTATATAGCATATCTTAGTCCACCTCTGTAGACTGCATTGCTCTCCACAGAACTGAACTTTGCCAACCTGGAAACTTGCTTAATACTGAAATTGGGCTGTCTGATGAAATGGTGAGCCCCTTACAAGTGAAAGTGTTTAAGCAAACAGAACCTTGATAACCACTTATTTTAGAAAATAATACAGTGTATTGTATCTGTTTCCAGTTGCTGTAAAACTGATTACACTATTTTAGCAACTTAAGAGAACTCGTTTATTATCTCATGGTTTTCAAGGGTCAAGACACGGCTTAATTGAATTTTCTGCTGAAGGTCTCACAAGGCTGAAAATAAAATGTTAACTGAGATGCATTCTCATCTGGAGGCCTGAGTGGGGAAAAATTTCTTTCCAGGCTCATTTAGATTGTTGGTAGAATTCATCTCCTTGTGTCTGTATGCTGAAGTATCCTGGCTTTTGGCTGGCTGTCAACTGGAGACCACCATTAGGTCTTAAGAGATAGCTTATAGCTGCTACAAGTCACTCCTCCAATATGGCTTGTTTACTTCCTCAAGCAAGAAGAGCCTCTCACTTCAGTCCACTAAGATGGAGTCTGAAAAAATGTACTGTGGCCACAGTAGTTACATCCTATCACCTTTGCTGTCTTCTATTGGTTAGAAGCAAGATACAGGCCCTATGTGTATTCAAGGGAAGGGGATTACATAAAGATGTAAATATCAGGAGGTGGGAATCATTGGGGTTACCTTAGAGCCTGTCTCCCACAAGTAGCTATGTAGAAAATCTAAGGTCCTTTCCAACTCGCCATTCCAATCACTTAGAATAAAATAATATGTTTCCACCCATTGGAGATTCATTAAAATCTAGGATACATAGATTCACATTTAGTGGCCTTTTTTATGAGACCCTCCTTTACTGTTCTGATAGGAAAAGTTAGTAATACCTATCTGGATAGTGGAATGCTTAACCTGCAATACTAATCTTCATGATACATAATAAGGTACATGTAACTTGATGCATTATCATAATAAAAGAAGGTATTGCTTTATCATGGAGAGAGAGCTAGACTGTACAGAGTAAAAAGACCCAAGATCACTGTGATCTTAGGCAAGCTATATCTCCACTCTTGGGGGGAAATGTTATAATTCTAAAATGGAGTTGAAGAAAAGTCCCCCAAAGGCTGAAAGAGTCCTGTGACATGGATTCCACACAATCTGAGCAGTATACATCCAGTACTGAGAAGCAGGAGGCTGTGGGTCTGGGCCTGCAGGATTGTCTATTCACCCTCCATGGGTCCTGCTTGGAGACCATGTCCTTGCAGATATTACAGGGAGGAGCTGTACCCAGCCAGAGGCCAAAAATGTCCCTTCAGATCCAGGCAGGGTGGGACTGGACTGAGGTCTGGCTACTCAGGCCTAAAATGATCAGGAATCTCTAGCAACTGTTGGATAAACTACCTACCTTCTCCTCTATCTGTTGGGACTGAATGCTTTGGTTCCTAATCTTTGATTTTGCTTTCCAAATAGATACTGTGTCCAGACAGATGACTATGATCCTCTCGTCTTCGCGCTATCACTGGTTTCACAGCTATTGTGATGTTGCCACATCCGTGCGGATGTGCCACTTATCTCCCCCCTCTCCATCATTGCCCACTCTGATGTTTTGGATCGGAATCCATTATACTTTGGAGTTCTTGACTAGCACCACCTTCTGGTAGACCCATGAGCATTCTGAGGGGCATGACAGAAAGATGAGAATGAAGTCTCAGCATCCAGACACACTATTTTTTGTAATCCATGTCACAGATCCGTGCTGCAAATATTCCTCAATATAATTTTACTTAGGTCTATGGAGCACCTATTGTAAAATACAAGACAATATAGATTTGCTGTTTCAAAAAAATCTCTATACAACTTCAGTGTTTCTGAGTCCCAAGGGATAGTCAATTTGTGAAGCAACAGACAGCTCAACAACAACACAGGATAACCAAAGAGTGTAAACAGGCACCTGAAATGTGTAATGAACTTGACACAGAATGCTGAATTTCTTACTGTAGTAAGATAAATTGATGTGCCATTTCTAGTATCACTGAATTTTATAGTTAGATGTAGAAACCTCTGGGGTTTGCTCAATATATTGAAAATTGTCCAGAAGCATGCCTTTCTTCTGTCTCTCCCAAGTGTTTGTTGGGAGATGAGCTCTTTTTAAATATATTTAGACTCTAAAAATTGTGCCTACTATTTACTTTTTCAGCCTATAAGCTTCAATCACTAAAAATGCTTTCATTAATTCTATTTTCTTTACCATCAATGCAAAACATTTGTTATACCTGAAAATTCTAAAGAGCGTTTTTTTTTTTTGGTATGTGTAGAGATTATATGAAGTGCCCATTTGTTTCTTGCAGTGGCTTTGGAGTTATGTATCCCAGGAGAGCATGTTCTTGAACTTAATCCATTACTGTGGGTATGAACCCTTATAAATAGGACTTTTTGAAGAGGTTATTTTAGTTAAGGGATGGCCCGTGGATCATGATGGGTCTTAATCCTTTTACTGGAGGCCTTAAAAGAAGGTCAGAGAGAAAAACTAGAGGAAGCAGCCATAAATTGACGGTCACTGGAACCAAGAAGCCAGGGGAGGCCGCCATGTACATTGTCATGTGAGAGTAAAGCCAAGGACCAAAAATTGCTGGTGCCAGTCCCCAAATGCTACAGTCTTCTGGGAGAAAGCACTGTCTTAATGATATCTTGATTTTGGACTTCTCCAAACCTCAAAACTATGAGCCAATAAATTCCTGTTGTTTAAGCCAACCTATTGCATGGAGTATTTGCTTTAGCATCCAGGAAACTAAAACATTTCCTTTGCATAGGGATGTCATTGGCGATTATATTTTCACAGAGCTTATCATGCCCCTACATTTAAACATGGCAATTTTTAAAGCATTTTTTTATAGGAGAAGTTATGGGTTTACAGAACAATCATACATGACAATTTATACTTTATAAAATTCCTAAACATGCCTTTTAATTTTTAAAATATTCCTCTGAGTTGGGGAGGGCACATATTATTTGTATTTTACAGATTTGAAAACTGAGGTTTTAAGGCACTCTCCAAGGTAATATGTGATGAGTCACAGTTGGAAAAAGAATTCTGGCCATTGAATTGCCAAGCTTTATTCAAACCCATTATATTGCTTGCTTCAGATTACATGATTTCAGGTGTCAACTCTACTATTTTTAGCCATGTGAACTTGGAATTTTCAGTTCACCTCTCTGGGCTTCCAATCCCTTTTTGGTTAACATGTAGCTAATAATACCTGTAGTTTGTGCCTCACAGAGTTGTTCTTGGGTTCAAATGAGAAAATGGATGAAACTAGGTCCTCAATGGAAAAAGTTAAATAGTTGTGGGAGAGCCTTATTACTAGCGGAATGGGGCTAGTAATAAGGCTTTTGGTAGGGGAGTGGGTGGATGTTACTGGGCAGAAAACACCGTGTGAAGGTGGAAAGAGGCTACAGGAACTGGCTCAGGCTGTGGTAAAATGATTTATGAGAAACTTCTGTGGTGGGACAGAGGAGTGGGTGAGCAGATAATCTCAGATTTCCTGAGTAGATAAATGAACAAACAGCAGGGTAAAGAGATTACTTAGCCTTTTATGAAGTCCCATAAGGAAAAATGTGGCCCAATGGGAAAAACTTAGCTGGGGAATGAGATACACCCTGAAGGTAGAGAGAGAGGAAGATAGGAAAATGGCAGAAGTTATGCAGATAAAGAAGGACTGAAGAGCAGGTGGTTGGGGAGAAGACGGGAAGAAAAGGCACTCTCCAGGGTAATATATGGTGAGTTATTTGTGGGTCTGCAAAGAGAAGGACGATGAGAAGAGATTTACAGTCGACATTCCAGCAAGCACTCAGCTCAGAATACACCGAAAGCTCTGAATTCACTCACGTAATGCTGTTTCATAGCTGGGGAAGGGAATCTTTTTTCCCCACTTACCATGTGGTTTCTCCTCTCTGCTCCTCCTACTGCTTGAGTGCAGGACTTAGAATAGTTTCCTCCTCTCTACCCTGCTGCACATGGCAGGAATGTTGGCCAGTCCCAACTCCCACTTCGTTTCCTGCTGTCAATGACTTGGCAGTCTGAACTTCAGGCATTAAGTCTCTCACCAAGAAACTGAATAAGACTGGTCTGGTCTTATCTCCTTACCCAGATTTCTGATTGTTTTGAACATAACCACATATGCAAATACTAACATTTCCCTCTGCAGTTGATGTTATTTTGTTATTTATACCAGCAGGGAAATAAATGTGTGGGATGATGGGCTGTGGGGAGGGAAACAGTCTTTTCACAATCAAGTGTCAGGGTAATATTATGTGTATCCTACTATTATTCTAGCCTTATTTCAAAAGAACAAGTCTTAAGTTCTGTTATCCACTGCTCTGTGACTATGTGACTTCTGGGGCCATCACATCTGAATCTTTTTTTTTTTTTTCTGCATGGTGTGGCACTGGGAATTGAACCCAGGTCTCCAGCATGGCAGGCGAGAACTCTGCCAGTTGAGTCACTGTAGCCTGCCCCACATCTGAATCTTAAGTTTCCTCATCTGAAAATGAAGATGATCGGAGCAGGGTGGTAGTGGCTAGACTGGTTTCAGGTTCTTGCCTCCTGTAACATTCCATTCCATTAATATTAAAATTCTTCAAATCTTCTACATGATCTCTTGTGGATGATCCCAGTCATGAACATGGCTTGCTTCTGTGTTCTAGGTGGGGATTTTGCCATTTAAACATCTACCCACTTTTTTTGTTTTTTTTTTTGGCATGGGCCAGCTGCAGGAATTGAACCCAGGTCTCTGGCATGGTGGGCGAGACCTCTGCCACTGAGCCACCATTGCACCGCCCTACCTATCTATTTATTTTATATTTATATATTTTTTGCATGGGCAGGCACTGGGAAGTGAACCCAGGTCTCCAGCATGGCAGGCGAGAACTCTGCCACTGAGCCACCATGGCCCACTCCCTACCTATCTTTTGAACAGCTAGGCTGTGAGGAATTATAAGCCTTACTGTGGTAGAGATGGGAGAGATAAGACCCTGCCACCATCATGGAATTTATTTTCTAGTAGTAGAGGTGAAACATATTGAATTAAATAACAACAGAAGATAGACGGCGACTAGGTATGTCATAAGAGAAGTACAGAGATGAGCGTGGAATTTCAGAGGAGGGGACTATTTTAATCAGAATAGTTCGAGGAAAGCCCTTCAGAGAAGGTGGTAGATGAGTTAGGTCTTAAAGGCTAGGGCACATGCCAGTGGTAGCTGTGGAGAGGGAATTCCAGGCAGAGACAACAGCATAAGTAAAGACATAATAATGGGAAAGCCTAATGCTAAAGTTAGGGATATATGAAGGGACTTGGGGGAAACAGAGTTAGAAGTCAGATCACAGAGGACTCAGAATGCCAGTCTAAAATGCCTGGCTACACCGTGATAAATAATATTATTCTGTATTCTCATTAAGCCTCATTCTTCTTCATATGAAGTCCTCTGCCCATTAAAATGTCTACCTGGATGCACTGTCCATTCGATGCTAATAGGGCAGAAGTTTACAGATGAGACCTTGAGCTCATTAGGGTTGAAAGCCCACAAGGCAAGAATCCACATTGAGAGCTGCAGACTGTCTCTTTTAAGTAAATCTGTAGACACTAAAGACTATTGTGCTGCCCTCTACCCCAACCCCCCAAACAAACATAAATTGAGTCCATTTGCAAATGGCAAAAACTCGACGCATAAGAAAGCCTGAGCCGCTTTTGCTGAAGAGGTAAATTGTCCACTGGAAAGGAGATCTGGGAATGTTTGCACGTGTACTATTCTCTCCAGCCAGTCCTCTGGCAGCTACCTCTGAACAGAAATAAGTGACCGGCTATAGAGTATGAGATGTGCTCCATCAGAGCAGCACATAAAGACCCTGGGGAGGGGAGGATGAGGGGCGTGGCTGAGAGGGTGGAGAGAGGAAAGAAAGGCTAGGTATGATTATGTTATTGGGTATCCTTGGTAACAGAAAACATTTTGCACATTCTCCTTAAGAGTTTGGTGGCATGTGAAGGAGAAACGTGCCCTACTTCTGTCAACATCCACAGCATGGGAACAGGGCATCTCTGCACTGTAGTCAAGATGGAAATGGAGATTTCCAAGGTCCTTAAATCTTAAGTATGCGGCATAAAAGAGAAACACATGGAGTTGGAGTGTGCGTGTTGGAATGAGATGGGGTGGAGTGGGTTTTAGGGAGATGGTGAAGAAGGTTCTCACAGATGCAGCAGTTCAGGGCAAGGCGTTGTGAAGGTACCAGAGCACTGACTTGACCTAGATCTTCAGGCAGCGTCCAGGAAACTCAAGGGTTGGGTTCTGCAAGGGGAGGGCTCAACACAAGTGGCTCGTTCTTTCCAGACACCTTGCTATCATCATCAGTTTGGCAGGTCATAGGTTTCTGAGGGAGACAGTACAATGGAGCCTGTAGGTTCCTGCTCCTGAAGATGCAATGGGCACACAGAAAACCTACCTGCCAAGCCTTATCCTCAGTGGCCTCAGTTAACTACCTCCTTTGCAAGCCTTTTCAGGACATAAAGGCTCCCCCTCCTTACTAAGGGATTTGGGATATCAAAAAACAACAAACACATTTGAATGTCAATTAATGAGCATGTCAGTGGCCTAATAAGTACAGCTATCTTATAGCTACATAGCACTTACTGTGTGTGGGAACTGTTAAGTGTACACATAGTATATAATACATATACGCATGTATGCATATATGTAAATGAGTATTTATATAGACAATTATACACATGCACATTCTCATTTAATCCTCATATGGATACTGTCATTGTAGGAACTATTACCATCCCCATTTTAGATAATAAAACTGAAGCACGGGGAAGGTAAGTGACTTGCCAAGACCATGCAGTTAGTCTGCAGTAGAACTGGGATTTGAACAGAGGCAGTCAGCATCAGAGTTCATGCTGTAAACAACAAGGTGATACTACAATGCATAAGGGAAAACAATGTACTTGCACAGAATGTGAGCATAAGTGTGTAAGCACGTATGCCTGTGTGTGTGCATGAGTACACACACTCATAGAAAAGCAGGGACCACTACATCTGTGTATAAATGAACTTCAGACTAAAAACGCAGCATAATGAGCACCACACTATGAATTTATTATGATGCTGTTATATAACACTCATTGACATTAATTAATATGCTTTATATAGTATAAAACATTATAGTTCATAAAGAGCTTTCAAAATCAGACATGTACATAGTATGTAGTGGGGTAGTAAACCAAAAGCAGAAGGTGTGAATGTTTTCTGCCTATTGTGCAGCTGTTCCTGGTCACTGAAGATGAATTTCTGCCAATTCATAATAGCAACATGAGTCTCATATATCCCCTTACTCCAGCACCACATCCCACTCCACTACAGGCTTCTAAAGCTCAGTATGCCATCATCACCTTGGCCTTTGATGGCTAAATATATGAAGGAGACTGTGAGGTTTCATTTTGGAACTTGGATGAAGCCAGAGAAATGTGCCAAAGATGACACTGGACATATGGTACTTACGAACGATTCAGAATAAGCATGTTCACTCATTATACATCTGCGGTGATGCAGCTAACATGCCACTCAATATGAAATAACCAGTCCCCTATGCATGCCAGTTTCATGGTCTTGCATGTGATTCAATCCTGAGGATTGCACTTTTCCTAGCAGCTCACAGACCAACCCAAGGTGGCACCATCCAAACTCAGACAGCATTTCCCAGAGCTCTAGAAGGGGTCATCATTCCAGATGAGTGCTGTCCAACCGAACATCTGCAATGATGAAATTGTTCTTCTGTGCTGTCTATATGGTAGCCACTGTATGTAACTCACGAGTATTTGAAAAGTGGCAAGTGAAACTGAGAAGATGACTTTTTAATTTAAATTAATTAAGTTATACTTGGCTAGAGGCTACTACATTGGATGATATCGTTCCAGGTCATCTTATGCCAGCATCTTTACTTTACTCCTCTCCTGAGTCATCTCCTTTAAACTTGTCACCACCTCAGTGAGTGAATTCCCTTTTCATAGGTCAGCATTGGTGCTACGGAGGATAAATTACCTGCTCAAAGTCACATAGCCAGTGTGTGGTGGAGAGCCAGGACTACTGATTGTTACTCTACTAACTCTTTCCACGTAAATACACATTTCTAGATGAAAGTGTGGTACGAATAAACAGATGACTTTTAGTCAATTCATGACTGTTAGCCACCTTCAGATTAATTACTTCGGTAGTAGAGTATATTTAAGATCTAGTGGTTTTAAAATTCAACAACAACAATGTGTCAGCCACAGAGGCTTGCCCATACACACAGGTCAGAACATAAAAGCTTATGACTAACAACGGAATTGGCAAGTTGGAGATAAAACTTGAGAATCTTATATTAAAATTATTATTGATGACATAATCTTTTTGGTTAAGAAAACATGCTTGGAAAAAAAAAGGAATCTTCATCAAGTGACTACTATAATACCACATCTTTTGTTATCTTCTGAATTTAACTTCACCAATTCTTTGTCTTTCTGTACTAAAATAGCTATAGATTGTCATAAAACCCAAAAGTATTTGGGAGTCATGGGAATGCAAAAAAGCTTCAGCCAAACAAAAACATTTTAATTTGTTTTACTTGTTCTTTTTTTATTAAAGTTTACAACATAAAAATTGTGTTTGTTTTTCCTCCCCACTTAGATCTGTACCCAATAAAAAATGTTTCCAAACAGGGATGCCAAGTTTCCATCCAAATCTCATTTTATTTTATATCCCTGGGCGAACCCTCCTTAAAATGGAGACTTAGACTGAAGCTCAGATGCACTTACTGTTGAAAAAGCAAGATAAACCACACTGTGGCTATCTTAAACCCTCCAACCCTCTATACATGGGAATGGCTCCTTCAAAGGATAAAGGATCAACACCAGAAAAGTCTGAGATCCCTCTCTCAGGCTACTAGGGAAACCTTGTTTACTGGTCCTGAGGACATTTAATTCTCACCCATCTCTTCTAGAAAGGCTGGAAAATTCCACACCTCTTTGTCACATTATCATTATTACCCTGGCTTGCTCTTCTCTGCCTTACAGGTTGGCTGGAATTCTAATTCTAAAGAGAACTAGATCTAAATAGGACTAAGAGAGGAAATGAATCATAAATTGTCCAAGTAAGACCTCTACAGAAAAATAGATGTCATCTAGCCCATGCCCAAATCTTCATTCAGAACCGCCTCCCACCCCCTCCTCAAAACAGTTACCTTGGTGTAAGGTTTACAGTTTGCTGCATTTAAAAACAACAACGACAACAACTCTGGAGGGGGATTTATATTGGAGGGATTTTACATTGATATAAGAAAGAATTTCCTGTACATATGGCACCCAATTTTAGACAATGCATTCCTGGAAATTATATCATAAGGCAATTCACCAGAAGGGAAAGTTGTGATTGTCCCTGCTTTTTTCATTCAACAAACATCTCCTGAATGCCCACTTCATACCAGGCACACTAAAAAGCTCTGTTTTGTTCAGACATGGACTAAAAATATTCTGTGCATCAGAATGGGTAAGGCAGTAAGAACAGATATCAATGTTGACAAGCCTGTGTCACGTGAGCAGAGCAGCTGAGTGGTGGAAATGGGGACTTCTAGAACACTCTTTCTGTCACTGCATTTGGGACTTAATAATATACTACCATAAACTGTGGACTCAGTTGTTTCATTTGTGCTTTGCCTTGTAGGCAGAATATAAGAATCCTGTGAAATATACCATGCCAAATTTAGGCTACTCAAATCCCAGACAGCTCTTAGTGCTTTTACCAACCTATCACTCTTGAACCCATTTCTTTCAGATCCCAACTCAGATCTTCAAAGCTAAGCTCACTTCTCTTAGCCTGAGCAGATGATCTCATGCCATGGTTTTCCGGTATTTCTCCATTTCACCTCAAAGAGTCCTTGGCATCATTTCATGGCCTTGCCCTTCCTGTCTCGAAGAGGAAATGTACCCAATCGTTTCCTGGATCATTTTTTCAATTAGTAGAGACTCTTTCAATGCCAGGGCTTGATGCATCTACAACCCAAGACAGTTCTGCAGTAAGTTCTAAGTCTTTATATAAGAACACCAGAAAACAGCCATTTCCTTATATGCCAGGGAGAAATGAGGTATCGCTACCAGTCTCCTCCTCATGGACAAGTTCAGTCCACATAGAAGGGAATCAATAGATAATTTTATTTATTCCCAAGGCAAAAACGGGAAATAAGCCCTCAAAGTTCTTAAGGATGTTTATTGCAACTTTAATGTATAAGGATAAAAAAGTGAGTAAGCTACAGTGTAACCTAACCATGCAGTATAAATATTAGAGAATTTTTAACAGCAAGTACTCAGAAAATATTTCTGGGAATATATGGGAAAATGTGCCTAGGAATAAAACAGCTTTGGAATAAAAAAAAATATGCACGTACCAATGTTATAATCAACATACGTATAAGCAAATTTATAGGTTGAATTTATTTATATTTCAATATATAAGCACAAATATATACATTTTATATGGAAAACATGTCAGATCATGTGGGTGTATGTATGATATCAATTTTCTAAAGAAAAAAGGAAAGAAAGAACATATAGCAGGTTAGCTATTACAAAGTGTTTGCGGTGATTAATAACAAATGCTAGGATTATGGGTGTGGGGCACCATGAAAAAGATTTAAAACAGTGGTTCTCAAGATTGGAATCACCTGGGGAACTTATAAAAAACACTGATGCTTGGGACTCACCCCCAGCTGTGTGATTTGATTGGTCTGGGATGCTGCCTAGGTATAAGAATTTTAAAAGCACACAGGTAAAAATTGAGAATCACCCTTTTAAAAGTATGTTTCTTTTCAACCATGTGCTTTATTTCTTTTAAATATACCCTTTCAAAATAATTTGACTTATTCTGCAATTAAAATTCACATTCAGTAGGATTGTTGTAATGAACAATTTGAAAAATGATCAGAAACTACAGAGAACTACACTGAAAGGAGGAGAAAACTATACTGGAAACATAAAAAAAAGATGGTTACTATGGCAGAACATTAAATTTAGGCTTGACCAGGCACAAAAGGACATAAATTTTACGATCTTACTCATACAGAGTTTCTGTTTGGGATGAAGGAAAAGTTTTCATAATAGATGGAGTTGATGGTAGCACAACATTGCAAATGTCATTAACACCTCTGAGCTGTATATTTTAAAGTGGTTAAAATGGGAAATTTTATGTTGTATGTATGTTTTTTTCATGTATCACCCTATATCTGTGTATTTCTGTATCTACATATACACACAGAGAGAGGCAAGTATGTGATGTGTATATCATACGGAATTTTGTTCACAACAGTTTTTTTTAGTGCATGGGCTGGGAATTGAACCCAGGTATGCCACACAGCAGGCGAGAGTTCTACCACTGAACCACCTGTGCAAGCTTGTAATATGCTATCACACACACACATACACACACATCAAAAAACAAACAAACATAGAACTATATGGCCCAAAGAGTGAAGTCTAATGTAACCTACAGACTTTAGTTAATAATGGATTATAATAACATTGATTCATAAATTATAACAAACATAGCACACCAGTGTAAAATGCTAATAATATATGCACATATATAACAATACACATATTTTTAAATGGAGAGAGAGAGAGAGAGGCTTGAGCTTTCTGGTAGGCTGGACAAAGAAGAAAGCTTAATATAAAGTAAAAAACAACAGCTCTTTTTCAAGAAGTCTAGAACTAAATCTAAGAGGAATGTATATTGTATATTTTAAAATTGACATTGACATAACAGAAAACATTTAACAGCCATTTCACAGAAAATACAGAGACACATTTTCATATAGAAGTTTTTTATACCAACTTCTCATGAAAGTCAAAGATAAAATGTTAAGTTTTAATTCCGTGAAAACATTTTAGTGGTAAACTCAGCTAAGCAGTCAGGACTTACATAGGTGATGCTATATTTATTTATTTACAATAAAAAGGATTATTCAAGAACACTGAAAACTAAAATGTTTATCCTTTTCATTGAACTTCCGTATGTCGGTAAAACAGAAGTTGATTTTTCAAGTTTAGCAATTTCTGTTATGTAGACAGACTAGATTTAGGAAATTAAGTTGGTGATGTGTTGAGAGGAGGGACAAGTAAAAAGTATTGAAGAATTCATATCAGAAAATACGAAAGTAGGTTTTCTGGGGGTAATATTTGATGTAAGCTTTTGAGAACTGCACTCTTCTTTTAAACCAATTACATGCACAGAGACCTGAACACTAAGACATGCATATACTTTTTGGTTTTTTAATGACAATTTCCAAAGTATATTTTGAAACATTTGACTCAAAATTATTCGAAATTTTCTTTTTGAGTCTCCATTGATTTTTACTCAAACACGCAAATACACACATGTGCACTCATAAACGCACTTTTACACACATACATTTTTACAAGGAACAAAACATACTGGGGAGTATAAAGTTCTAAGGAGGAAAACTATTTGACCTTTAACACATAAGCAATGATTTATTACTAACAGTACTTCATGTGATGGTTTTAGAAATGTGCTTACCACACTTCCTTGGGAGAATCAGCTGAAAAAACAACAACAACAACAAACTAATCCTATTACACAACAGTGAAAATAACTCCAGTCTTGTGGATTATATATTTGTAGCTGAAGTGAAAGACATCATGCAACCTTCAGAAACTTGTCTTTTTTGAGTTAGGGCACAAAACTTTCATTTCAGATAAGATTGCCAAAGATTTTTTTTTTCCTTTGGGCTTTTAAATTGATGGCTGGCACAATTAGTTGCTTTAAACACCAGAGTGAGTCCCCTCATTGCATGGCTTGCTGATCTAAATGACCTTTCTCTGTGCATCTGCCCTAAATGACTTCCTCCCTTTATTACCTACTTTTGCCCCATGCACACCAGCCCCACTGGATGAATCATCACTCATTGTGTTACTCTTTTCCACCCCTAACATTGAGCTCACCTCTTCAATCTTTCTCTTCCTTCCTACCCCAACAACTGTCAAAATCCTCTTCAGTCTTTAAGACCCAGCTGTGCTGGTTTGAAAGCATGTATGGACCCTAGAAAAGGGTTTTTATTATGTTTTAATAAAAAATCCCATTTCGTGAAGGCAGAATAATCCCTATTCAATACTGTATGTTTGAATCTGTAATTAGATCATCTCCCTGGAGATATAACCCAATCAGGAGTGGTTGTTAAGCTGTATTAGGGGAGATGTGTCTCCGTTCATTTGGGTGGGTCCTGATTAGTTTACTGGAATCCTATAAAAAAGGAACCATTCTGGAGAATGAAAGAGATTCGGAAAAGAGCAGAGAATGCTGCAGCACCACGACCTTCGGAGACAAAGATGGAAAACGCCTCCCGGGGAGCTTCATGAAACCAGAAGCCAGGAGAGAAAGTTAGCAGATGATGCCGTGTTCACCATGTGCCCTTCCAGCTGAGAGAAAAGCCCTGACTATGTTCACCATGTGCCTTCTCACTTGAGAGAAACCCTGAACTTCATCGGCCTTCTTGAACCAAGGTGTCTTTCTCTGGATGCCTGAGATTGGACATTTCTATAGACTTGTTTTAATTGGGACATTTTCTCAGCCTTAGAACTGCAAACTAGCAACTTCTTAAATTTCCCTTTTTAAAAGCCATTCTGTTTCTGGTATATTGCATTCCAGCAACTAGCAAACTAAAACACCAGCTATACATCTCGCTGTTCCACGAAGTGTTTCCTGTTCACTTAGTTAGAATAAATTCCTTTCTCACTCAAAGTGTATTACAACACACTTCAAAGTTAACTTTTATTATTTTGCAGACTAAAGTTTTTTCCTTCGTGTTATAACCCCCCAGAGGTCAGGACCTTGTCTTGTGGATCTTGGTAGCCCATACAACAAGGTACATAGTAGGTAGTTGGTACATACTTTTGAAAATGTACTTGGAATTTCAGGAGCTGACCAATTAAATTGTCTTAAAAAGTATCAACAAAGACGGCAAAAAAAACTTCATAAGTTATATACATGTACACCCAACACCTAGGCCACAAGACTTTAGAGATAAAGGAAAATAAAGCCTTAAATTATTAGCAACTGAATGTTCATGGAGAATTATCTGCTCCTGCTCCTCCAGCCCAAGCTGGGTTGGAAGTGGTTGGTGACCACAGAAAGATGGGAAGGAAGCTGACGTGTGTTATATGTTTACATCAAAGGCTAGGTGCTTCATACTACATTTAAAAATAACAACCCTGCAAGGTTAAGGTTTATACCCATTCACTATTTGAGGAAACTGAGCTTCAGAGAGGTTAACTCATTTGCCGAAGGCCACATTGCTAGAAAGCAGTACAGTAGGGATTTGTAGAACTACAAAGTCTGCACTCTTTCTAATCTACCAAGCTGGGTCTCATATTAACATAGCACAGAATTTAGTTGCAGATTAACAAGAGAATAATTCTTAGACTATCTTATATTTTGCAAGTCTTTAGAGTAACAACTGCCTAACTGACATGGGACTGCAAAACCCCGGCAAATACCGAGAGACTTAATAGAAAAAATAGCCTGAGAAACAAAATAATAATAGAAACTACTATAGCACTCAAAGAGCTTGATGCACATTTATTATTAAAAAGTATGTACCTGGTAAATAGTTGTAATAAATTATATACATTACATATTATTATCACAACCTACACATTGGTAGCTGCACTAGAAAAATAAAAAAGAACATTGATTAGAAGCCATGAAACTTGGATTTCAGTTTAGAAAAGGACAAATTTGCTGTGATGCCTTGAGCAAGTCATTTCTCTTCCTGTTTGGCTGTTTTTGCCTGTTTGTTGAATAAAGGATCAATCAGATGATTTCCAAGGCACTTTTTAGTTCATACAGTCTATAGGCCCAAGGCTGTTAACTAAAAGACCTGCGGGTTTCAATAACAATAAAGAGACATCCTGGTCATACCTGCACACTGAATGTTATTTCACTTGCATCAAATTGGGATCTGCATTGCTTTTCAAATGAATTTACAGCTCAATGAAGACACTAAATTAGAATTAGAAGGAAAAACAAAAATGTAAATTCTCAAACGTCTGAAAGTGATTCCTTTTCTGCTTTTCTTTGAAGTGAGCCTTGACATTTCTTCACACTAACATCTGTTATACACTTCAGGTTAGATTTTGTAATTTTAGTTTTGAGACAAACACAGGATCTGCTTTTCCATTTTTGGGCTATATACAAAGCAAAGTTGCAACCATTTCAAATTCAAGCAAAACTCTTCTCCATCCCACAGCCTGCAAAAATTGTAACAGAGCTGGGATTTGTTTTGGGGTGGGGAGTGCAGAAGCAGCAAAAATACTTATAAAATGGAAGAAGGTGTGATATGCAGCAGAAAAAGGGATGAACTGCCAGGAGCAGGAAGGAGAGGAAAACCTGGCATCCTAATTCAAACAGCTGCTGAAGAGGCATCCAGTTTGTTTTATTCATTTCTGTATCTCTATACTACAGAGCTAAATGCTTTAGCAATCCTTTTGAAATTTGAAAGTTGATTTTCCATTCATTTCAGCGTTATACTTCTGAGGCAGGTTAGATAGGAAAGGAGGGAGAGGGAAGTAACCCTAAACCCCATAACTAAAAGTTCCTTTTGGTGCACACATCCAGCCCCCACACACCTAACCATCACTCAGGTCGGCACCTGAAAAGAATCAAGGAAAAGTGCAGCTCATCAATCAATTCTTAGCACAGCCAGAGGGGGAAGGACCCCTCCAAGTCCTTTCAATGCAAAGATCCCGACCTCAGATTGCTTCTCCTCTGTGCTCATCTTCAAGCTCATCTTCAAATATGTACATTGGCTGCACATTAAAGTTTTGAGCTGTACACACAAGCTAGTCCTCGAGTTCTTTCCTGTAGCTGAGTCAAGAACCCTCACAGAGTCAGCCCCTGGTTGGGGTCTAGACTTCTCCGAGAATTCCAGCAGTTCTCCACCATCCAGCTGAGAACTCCCAGGGCTCTCTGGCATCGAAGAGCCAGATATTAAACTATTTGGCTGTACACACTAACTAGTCCTTGAATTCTTTCCTGAGACTGACTCAAGAACCCTATGACTAGAAGGAAGTACCTGAGACTGTGGAGCTGTCTTCCAGTAATCATGTTTCTTGAAGATGACTATAGAATATATAGGTTTCACTATGTGACTGTGTGATTGTGAAAAAAGAAAAAAAATCATGGTGATGAATCAAAAAAAAAAAAAAAAAAAGATCGGATCAACCATGCTTATGACCTAACCTACTCATGGGAGTGACTATCCCATCTCACAACACAAGTTCCAGGGATTATATAGGCCATGTGCAGCAGGAGGCAGGAGTCTTGAGGGCCATCTTAGAATTCTGTCTACCACACTATGATGGGATTAAATCAGATCAACTTTTTAAATAAGCCCATTACACCAAGTGGGCTCCTGGCCTAGATTCTGGGTATAAGGAAGAAAAGAGCAGAGCTGCTCTGGTACCTGATTTAGGAAATAAGACCCCATTGCTCTGTTTTACTACCAGACTCAGGCAAATATCATCATTCCCTCAATCGTCAGATGTCCATCCTTTCCCTCTTATTTCTGCCCTTTCATGGGGTGATCATCCCCATTCCCAAGGTCTCAGTCACCCCCATTTTGCTGAGACTTCTCAAATATCCAACTCCAGACTCAACCTCTGTATGGAGCTCCAGATTCATGATTCATAGGCTACTGCTTGATGAACACCTTTGCCTGCATGTTCCATAAACAGCCCAAATTTATCAATAAATCCAAAAAGAAATACATTTTCTTCCTCACCAAATGTGTCCTTCCTCTTCTCTTCCCCATACCTGGTAGTCACACCAGACTCCTTCCTCTTCCATAGCACCAAGTCTGCCAGTTTTACCTCCTATCTTTCACTCAAATCTCTCTTCCTCCATCCCAGTTACCTTCGTCTTAGCTCAGTACTTCACCATTTCCTGCCTGAATTATTTAACAGGGTCCCATATTTTGCCTACTTTTATGATTCCTCCACTCTGCTTTGGTGACCTGCTTCAAATGCCAATCTTATTGCGTCATTTATTTTTATTTTTAACTTTTTTATTGTATAGTATAACATATATACAAAGCTAAGAAATAAGAAAGCAATAATTTTCAAAGTACTCTTCACCAAGTAGTTACAGGGCAGATCCCAGAGTTTGTCATGGGCTACCATACAATCCTCTCATATTTTCCTTCTAGCTGTTCCATAATGTAGGAGGCTACAGGGCTTAAATATTTTTTCATCATTATAATTGACTTTTTTCCCATCTTTTTTGTGAAAATTAACATAATGTACATAAAAGCTATAAATGAAATTTCAAAGCACAGCACCACAATTAGTTGTAGACCATATTTCAGAGTTTGACATGGATTACAATTCCACAATTTTAGGTTTTTACTTCTAGCTGTTCTAAAATACTGGAGACTAAAAGAGATATCAATTTAATAATTCAGCATTCATATTCATTTATTAAATCCTATCTCCTCTGTATAACTCCACCTTCACCTTTGATCTTTCCATCCCTCTCTTTAGGGGTGTTTGGGCTATGGCCATTCTAAATTTTTCATATTAGAAGTGTTTGTCACTAATATAGGGTAGGGAGATGGAACTATCTGATGTTCTGGAGAGGCTAGGCTAGGTTTCAGGACTTATCAGGACCAGGGACCCAACTAGAGGTTGTAAGTTTCTGGAAAGCTACTCTAGTGCAAGGAATCCTTGTGGGATCTTATATATTGCCCTAGTTGTTCTTCAGAATTGTCCAGAATGGTACTTTATTGTATCATTTTAATGCCTGAAATTCATCAATGCTTCCCAATGCCTATAGGAGAAAATCAATTCAATATAAGACAAATTGATAGCTAAGTATTAAACACCTCAACGTACTATGTTTTGTGCTAACCCAGAGAACAATGCACTAAAGAAGACAAAGTCCCTGCCCTCAGAGACAAAACAGCTTCTGCCCTCCTTACTCTCCTACAATGGAGCAAAACAACAGGATTATGAAAGGGAAAGCGAGGTAGCTGTGGGAGCATGTAGTAAAGGGGACTAACTTCATCTAGGTGGTTGGGAAAGCCACCCTTGGGTAGTGAGAGCCGATTGACACTTGAAGGATGAATAAGAGTTCAACGGATGAACAGGAGATGAGGAGAGCATTCTAAGTGGAGACATCAATATGAGGAAATATCTGAAGTTGAGAAGGAAAAGAACAGTGTGGCTGGCACCTACAGAGCAAGAGTTGAGAGATACAGCACAAAGCTGGAAAAATAGGCAAGGATGAGATATGACCTTAGAAGCAATGCTGAAGATCTAGGCAATATCAAAGGCAATATGTGGATCCACTAAAGAATTTTAAGGATATGTGTGGCATGATCCTGTTTATTTTATTTTTAAATTCTGCATTGGATTGGTTTGTTTGGGACTGGAATAGATTAGACTGGAAGGGTCAAGACCCAAGGTCGAGAGATCAGCTGTGAGAACACAGTAATCATCCATGTGAGATGATGGTGGCTTAGATTAGGAAAGTGACAGAAGGGACAGAAAGCTGATAAAACCAAGAGATATTTAAGAAGTAGCATGACAAGGCTTGGTGATTGTTTCAATATGAGAGGTGATGGAGAGAGGGGAGCAAAGGATGGCTCCTATGCTTCCAACCTGAGCTACTAGTTCCAACCTGAGTTACTAGGTAGATGATGAGACAAACTAAAAAAAAATGGTGATACAAGTTTATAGAGTATAAATATTGAAATTGGTTTTAGGCATGATGGGCTGTTTTGAAGCTGTTATGTAGTCCATAAAAGGCCATGTCTCTTAATGGATTCATGTGGGGGCAGAACTATTATTGGGTATCTTTTGATTAGGTGGTTTCCATGGAGATGTGACCCAGTCCTTTCAAGGTGGGTCTTAATCCCCTTGCTGGAGTCCTCTAGGAGAGGACAGATGGAAATTCAAAGAACTCAGAGAAGCTAAGAGATGAAATCTAGAGAAAAGCCTCTGGAAGAGAGAGAGCCACTGAAACCAACCCAGGAGAGAAGGACCAACAGATGTCACCTTGTTCCTTCCTATGTGACAGTAGCCTTTCCTCAGAGAAGATATCTTCCTCTTGATGCCTTAATTTGGACATTTTAATGGCATTAGCACTGTAAATCTGTAACCTAAGAAATCCCCAATGAAAAAAAAAACCTCTATAACACCAATTCTTGGTTGAAATCTTGATTTCTCCGAGAACTCCCAGGGCTGTCCGGCTACACTTTGGCTGAAACTAGCTCTCGTTCAAAGATGTCATTCCCCACTGTACACTGAATCTGCATCTAACTTTCATAAGGCTCTATGAAAACAGGGTAAGTGCTTCTAAAAGGATCTGTAGAAGATGTACAACAGAGTATACCTCCACTCCAAACACCTTGGTTGCAAGTACCCTCAGCACAGGGCATTCTTATAAGCTGTAATGAAGAGATGACAGAAAATGGGCCCATCTACAGTGAACATTTTGCGCAGTTTCTGTTGTACTTCATTTCATATTTACGTGAAGAGAGCCCTTTTTTTAAACTTTATTTTGCATTTATTTTATGATGAATTCATTCTCAAGCCATAAGTTTCTGTTTCTTCAATTTCTTCTGTACAACTTCCTCTTCTGTTTTTTTTTTTTTTCAGTAAGGATCATCTCCATGTGGCAACGGGACCTTATGCATGGATTAAGCTGACCATGAGTTCCTTAAGTTCTGTAGAGCATCTTAGAGCCTTTGTTAACCTGGACGTGCTCAATGATCAGACAATCTACATCTCAATCCTTAAGTTCAGCGTTACTCTCTGCATCTTTGAGCATGTTCAAAAAGAATTCAGCACTCTTTTTGTGCCACTGACTCTGCGTCCAACCCACTATGTGGTGTGGGTACACCTGCCAACACCACCATCGTAACGATGGAATGACATGCATTGCTTCTGTAAAGCGACATCTTTCAGATACTTCGTGGCTTTTTGAACATGTATACCCTTGATGGCCTAAGCAGTTTCCCAGTGTCCTTAAAGTGAAAGTGAAGATCTGAATCTCTTCATTTACATGGGTTTGTGGGTTTTCTGGGTCAAGTGAGTAGTGAACAATTTTCAGAGATGACTTCAAGCTGCTTATGGAAAAAGGAAGAGTGGTGGCTCGTATCCTGTCTTTTCAAAGCAACAGCCACATCTTCCCTCTTGATTATTTACAAATACTGCTTTCTATACAACAATCAAAAAGGCAATGGAACACTAGGCTCCTGCTTGTTTCTTATTGCTTAATCTAGAGGGAGAAGGAAAAAAGAGCAAAAGGAGCCTTTCCTCTTTTTATCAATGAAGTGGTTGTCACCATTATTTTATAAGTAATTCAGAATATTACAGTATTTTTGCACCACTACTAAGTCCTTAGCACTATGATAAATGTTGAGATGCATATAGGATTTTTACAGTATTTTAAAAGATAAGATGAGCTATTCCATCCAATTTGGTCTTATCTTTCCAGATACTTTCAAATCCTGTTCATTCCCCAGCAAGCACATAAAAAGCAAGTTTGTTTAGCACTGAAACTAAACGGCACAGGATTTCAGAAAACAGAGAGAGTAAATAAGAGAGAAGATCTTCAGAAAGGTTTCATTAGGAATATGGACTTGGTTTTAATATATATGGAGGGAGGTATAAGCTGTATAATTCAGAGGGGTGAAAAGCAGAGAGCAAGCTCAGAGAAACTTCCCAGAGGCTGAGGACACATTTGAGTCTAAGCTTAGAGACAATGAGAGTAAAACCAATGACTATGAGGTAGAAAAGCATCTATAGAGCACTTTGTCGTTTATAAACTTTAGATTCTGGTTTCACATACATTATCTTATTTGAAGGCAAGCTCAAAAGTGGCCAGAAACACTGCTTAGTTTCAAAGAAAAAAAAATCACATTAGCATGATGTATATGCTTTTTTTTCTTTCTTGTGAAATTACTTTTGGATTCTCTCTTAACAGGCTGAAAATAAAACAAGTGATCTGATAACAATGAAATCTGCTTCCCTGTGGCCTGTGGGACCATGCCTGCAGCCCACTATTGGCTTGAGGCAGACAGAGCTGCTAGTCTCCCCTGAACAGCTGCCAAGGGTATGCCAGCTTTTTATGACATTATGGCCGGATTAGAGGGAAATAGCCTGACCCTGTAACATTGCCAGGAGAAGACCAGCTGCTTGGAAAATCACAATGATTATCCAAAGTCTTCTTTCAAAACACTCACACAAGTACAGAAAACTCAAACCAAAACATACAACTGTGAAAACAATTTTTTTTTTTTAAATCCATTGTAGAGTCCTGGCCCGAACATAAAAATCAATTACTGCTTTTTTTCTTCCCCCCTTCAAAAAGGCAGTTGGATTCTCCAGGTATTTTGCCTCATTCAGATGTATAAGTTTAAGTCCAGATTCATATTATTTTGCCCAGTATCAGCCAGAGAGGAAATGAGTTTAAGTCGAAGTACTTTAAAGGCAAACCTGTACCTGGCTCTGTAGTCCTTAAACATCTTGGCTCTCTCAATAAAATATTCTTGGGAACAGATACAGAATCTGGAAAGTCTGATTATGCCTGCATCATTTCACTGTGTTCACTGAAATGCCAGAAAAATCATCCAGGTGGCCTAAGAGTTGGCTTCAAAACAAGAGGCTCGGGCTGGCTTTGGATGAATCCGAATGGTATAATAAAGTTTGCTATCATATGGTAAAAATCAGAGTATAGGGTTAGGGACACTACATTCTAGTCAATTCATTTGTACGAGTACTTACTTGGTGCCTGGAACTTAGAAGGTCTTCACTACTAGTTGGTTGAGGATAATAACTAGTGTTTATTAGACTCTTTCTATGTGTGAGGCACTGAGTTGGCTGCTTGGTATTGTTTCCTCATTCAATCACCACCATGAGTGGCAGACGGGCATTATTATCATCCTCCCCGTTTTATAGATAAGAGCACTGAGTCTTAGAGAAGGGTAAAGCAACTTGCCCAAAGCTCCACGGTTCGTGGGCAGGGAAGCCTGCCTCCTGGGTTCTGGCTCTAACTACTAAATTGCCTCTCAGGGTTGAGAGACTGAATCAACGCAAGGACTGACTTCACACAGTGGGAGACAGATGGATCACACATTGTTTCCACCTTCTAAGAACTTACAAAATCATCTGCGTTTAAATACGTGGGTATGTGTGTTCTTTGGGGGCAGGGAGAGGAGTGGAGAATATGCATATGTACATATAATTCTCATCCAAGCCAGAATGAACTCAGTACTACAAGAGAGGAAGAGGCAGTTTGAGGAACAACACAGAGCATTTTAATTGACCTGGAGCAAGCCATTCAATTTATTTGAAAGAGAATATATAGAATTCATGTGAAGGGGCAGTTGGGTGGAATTTCAATGACTAGAAACGAATAGAAAAGCTTAATGCTGTAATCCAGGGCCATTTCCACATGCGAGTGAACTGTAATGGCACAGAGAAGAAAGGGGGAGGTAGAATTTTAAAATTTACTCCTGGGACACTAATGAACTTCACTTCTACTTCTGAACTGAGTCAAGGCTGTAAAAATGATGCTGGTAAAGTGAGGATTTTAAAATTTCTCTCAAGCTAAATTCTCTCTTGTGGTGTTGTCTTCTCAGATAGCATCTTACATATAAGTGTATATTTTTTGGCAAACTTCTTGTATATTAGATGTGCTGGACTGTCCTTTCAAGTAGAGGCACTTTAGCTTTAGCATCCCCTAATGTCATACTGGGATACACTGCCCATGACAGATTCTAATTGAATGTTTTGTTAACAAAATTCCCCTGAGGAGCTGGGCTTTTTTTTTTTTTTTCTAAATAAACTAGATTTGCTCAAGTGGGTCCCTGTCATGTGTGAGAGTATTAATCTTGTGCAGCCTGGCCATTTCAAGGAGGTAGAATATGGCTTTTTCATGGTGTCTTGTATTATATGCCAAGAGCTTAGTATTGCAGCTAAGGAGAGAGGTTAGAACAGTGCCTGGCTCATAGTAGGCACTCAGGTAAGAGTGAAAAAATGCCTAGTGATTAATGATTCATATACTGGGGATACTACCCAGAATGAAATTGTATGAGCCTTTTAATTTATGGCAACCTTTTTAATCTCTATCCGTGTTCCATAGCTGTGGTCATGATTACAAAAATAATCATTATTATCAGGGATAAAAGTGCCAGTTTTATAGATTACTGATATGACTGAATAATATCATGCATGTAAACCAATAAGCATAAAAACTTGCACAGAACAAAGCATTCATTAAGTAAATATCATTAAGTGATCTTACTGAAGAACAGATAGGGCCATGTGTGATTGAATAAATGAATGTAATTCCACTCAAATAGCTAAGGTATTTGTTAATCTCACTGGGGACTAACAGGGTCCATTCATATGAGAACGAGATACAGGGTATAATTTCTATTATTCAAAGACCATTTTCTAATCTAGTTCATGAACTCTGTATGAACCTGTGTAGCATGGGCCTGTAAGCTACAAAAGCCAAATCTGTTTCCAGGACTAGCTCTAGAAATTAGTGAAAACACTAGAAAACTTCACACTGTGTCAGAAGTTAGATTTTTTCCATAATCACCCATGTATTTACCTATTAGACTTGGGTTCATTTTCCTCCTCTGTCCCTCCATCATTGATTGATACTTTCAAGAAAGTAGCTAAAAGACACTGAGAAGTACAATTTTTTTCTCCAAGTTAAACCTATACCTGAAATGTCAATCTTAGTCTTAAAATGTATTTATTATACAAAGAAAAGAAGACATAATTAGATCCCGGGATGGGGTTTTTACCACAACACATGAATAAGGGAAAAATGTCACTCTGGGATTAGCCATCTGGATTATTTAATAATCACAACCTTCTGAATTATTTAATAATCATGTCTACAAAGACAACACATTAATCTACCCCATCAGTGAGCACTCCAGAAACTATTTACTTGGTTTTTAAATTTTATCCTAAAAAAATCCTCAATATGCATAAGAGAAGGAGAAAAAATAAACACAGATATGAAAGAAACCAAATGAATTGTGCTTTTTTGGGTCCTTCTAGTCATTTTTGCAAATCCCTTCAAAGTGCGTATTTAGATCGTTTTATATTCTGATTATATTTACCATTAAAACATTGGGTAAAATCCCACCATTGCTACCATTACGGTATTGGAAGTTTATGTTAGCTGCAAGAAACAAGCTTTTGGAATGCTCTAGTCGCATGGAGAATGCTGTTTGCCCACTGGCCCTGCAAGCACCAAGAAAAGGAATTGGGAAACATAATAGAGAACTGTGTAGCTGAAATGCAGAGAAAAAAAATGGAGTTACCTGTATATTCCAGATTTTATTTTATTCCCTGCTGCCTAGATGGTCATTTGTATAAGCTCTATTTATTTTGAAAATTAAAATATAGTTACAGAATACTTTAAAACTTGCCTACCCTTAATCTTTAACAGACCAGGAGGAATCTAAGAGGATTGGGATTCATTTCTTGTATCCGCAAAAATCTACCAGGTCAAATAAACAGATTTTATGGGAAATAAAGAAATACGTAACCTCCATCACTCAGAACTTTCTGTATAGCTGAGGAATTTCAGGAAGTTCATATAACATCAGCAAAGTGCAAAAGCTGAGCACCTCCTTTTCCCTCCCTGAGTCTCAACTTGCTTATCTGCAAATGAAGATACTGAACCTAAAGATCCACCATTCCTTAATGCACGGTTCTAAGATCATTCCTTCCAAGACAACAGACCCACACACCCTCAGTCATTCCTACACAGCAAAGCCATATGTTTCTCTCCTGATATGACTTTAAGTTCTAAGCAATTAATGAAGAAGAGGATTTGTCTAACACTAAAAAATAGGTAGAACTGGAGGTGCAAGGAGAGCTCAGTTGTAAAATTCTTGCCTGTCATGTGAGAGACCAGAATTTGATTCTCGGTCCATATACTTCGCAACAAACAAACAAAAAAAACCAAACAAGCAAACAAAAATTCCACAAGTCATGCTGCAATAACGTGATACTCACATGGAAAAGAATAAAATGTGACCCCACTGTACAGCATGAAAAAAAAAAAAGACAGAACTAATAAATGGCATTAAACATCATGTCAGTGATCACAGGAATAGTATTGGGGTTTTATGAGGGGAGCTTCAGAGGTCCTGGGTCCTGCTAATGTTTTATCTCTTGGCAGAGTGGTGATTACGGTCAACTATACACTTTTGACTTACATACTTATTGGTCTGTATATTATAAACCAATAGAAGTGCTTTTTCTTATTTGTTAAAAAGATACTCATTAGATTGCTCTATGAATGTCTTTGATAGATAGTAATTTCCCTACTTTGAATCTCAATTCTTCACATATAAATTAGGAGGTTCAATTAGGCAGTATTGGTTCCCTTGCTTTCAGCAAAGTAGTAGCTTGCTGAATGTATCTTAAGTTGAATTTAATTGGCTTAATATTATATACTCAGAATGGACAGAATAATTTGCATTTCCATGGTTCTATTCGAGATAAAGAGTTAAAATTCACATAATAAACGTAATATGCTTCTTAAATGGATCCTTACATAGGTCTACAGAGTTGTAAAGTTGTTCTCCCTTCTCTCTGATCTCATCTCCTACTACTCCCCAGCTAGCTAACTTCCCCTTCAGCACTCTTGAGCCTCTGAGGTTCCTCCGACACCACCGAAGCTCACTCCTGACTTACCCTTTAACATAATGCCCCCCACCCTCACCTCTTTCAAGACTGCTCAAAGTCAGCTTCTCAAAGAAGCTTATCCTGACCCCTAGATTTAAAATGGCAATTTCCAAGTTGCCATTCATTCCCTTTATCTTCCATATTTTTGTTTCATAGCATATATTGCCTTCAAATATACTATGTAATTAATCTCATGTTTATTGTTTTGTGTCTGCCTTCTCCTACTAGAAGGTACGCACCACGAGGGCAGGGATTTATGTTCTGTTCTATGATACATCCAAAGAGCCTAGGAGAGGCAGTGAATTGACTGAATAATTGTGAAATAATTGTGGGTCAACAAACAAATGTAAAGGAAGTAGAGTTTTTGGGGTATGCGATGGTAACTTATCTTATAAATAGCCACCATTTCCCATTTAAAAAATATTATGAGTAAGTTTTTGGTTAAATCTATTATAATAAATGCACTTAATGATCAAATGGATACAAAAGAGGGCTGTACATGACTGTAGAAGTTAGGCCCTTCTTAAATAAATGGCCATTAAAACAAGCATTCAAAGGAATGCCCTCAGGCTACAACCGTGACTGCTTGAGTCATTATTTAGATATTTTCTTTTAGAGACATTATAACCACAAGCAATTCTAAAGGTTCTGTTCATTTCCTCCCTTCCTCCATCATATAACTATCTATCCATCTAATCTACCTAAAAATGAAGCCGGGAAAAAGCAAGAATATTTTACAAGAGATCAGAGCTGAAAATAGGTACACGACGTGAGGACATGTTAAAGACAAAACACATATTTAATTACCACAGTTACCATTGAAACCAGTAATCCTACTTGTAAGATCATTATGAAGGGCAATAGGTTACTACGATAATTCCCCACAATTTTGCAAGGTACTGTGCTGTTCACAACAGACAAGAATATTCACTCTCCATCCAACTTCATCCTAGTCAGGATGGCCACGTACTGTGTCAGTACCCTCACTGAAAGACAGAAGGTAGAACTAAGGATGAGAAGGTAGGCAGATCTGTGCAAGTCACCCAGAAAAGCATGGCAAGGTGGGGGGAAAGTGCACTGCACTAGGAGTCAAAAGACTAAGGGCTTGGGTGCCACTCTGGTATTAACTAGTTGAGTGTACACAAAGATTCAGTCTCCATTTATAGAAGCAAAAGCTTGGCTCAAATCAACTATTCACAACTGTGGGCAGCAGATTCCTGCTGAGCCCTGATTTAGCAGAGTCCTCAGCATATATCATCTCTCCACTAAGTAAACTGAAAGATAATAAACAAATGAGCATTAAAATAATTCAATAAGCCTTGAGCATCATCTGGAGACAAATGTGTGTCTCTAGTGTTCAAATATATGTGGAAGCTTTTGTAATGAGTGAAATACATATGAATATGACTGTATTATGGAATTCATGATAGCTTTCAGTCAGTATTTTATGCATATCAATAGATATTAATGGAACACTTTATATTATGTGTTTGTAAAAAAAACACTTTAAAGAAAGAATATTTAATTTCTAAGGGCTTTTCTAATTTGAAAATGCTAAGCCAGAAGAAAAGCACCTTATTACAAGTCCAGGGCTATTTCCCCGACAGCATCTTTTTAGTCCCAGGAACCTTTGTGCAAACCCAAAGACCAACAGGAAGTGCAGGTAAGAACTGGGCCATTGTGATCAGTGTTTGTGCACAGTGGAGGAGGTGGGACCTGGGAGAGCCCTGTCACCCACTCATTCAGGAGGCTCTTTAAGGGACCCCTAAAGTCATTTCAAAATAACCACTGATAAAGGGTTAACACCCAAATAATCGTCAGCAAACAATAAGAAAAAGATGAATAAAGCCAACAAGCAAAAAAAAAAAAAGGACAAAGAATGTAAATGGGAAAGTGGATACTGAGCATATGAAATGATGCTAAACCTACTAAAAATCATATAAATGCAAATTAAAACAATGAGATCCCATTCTGGGCAATCTTCTAAGGTTTGCACCAGTATGGGAATCTCACGCTAATCTGAGTTAAGATTAGCACAAGAAGAACTGAGGGTTATTTCAGTAGATACCAAAATTGAACGTTCATATACTTTTGATTCAGCAGGCCCATTATAGAAATCTATCCTGGAGAAAGTCATAAAATTGCATAAAGATAATTTCATAGAGATATTTGGTTTTTTTAAAATTTTTAACTGTCTTAATTGTATAGTATAACATATACAAAGTAAAGAAATAAAAAAGAGATATCAATTTTAATGATTCAGCATTCATATTTATTTGTTAAGTCCTATCTTCTTCCACCATCACCTTTGATGGCCCATCCCACTCTTTAGGGGTGTTTGGACTATGGTGATTCTAAATTTTTCATATTGGAAGGTTCTGTCACTAATATGAGGTAGGGAGATAGAACTATCTGATGTTCTGGAAAAGCTGGGCTAGGTTTCAGGACTTATCTGGAGCAGGGACCCATCTGGAGGTTGTAGGTTTCTGGAAAGTTACTCTAGTGCCTTGAACCCTTGTGAAATCTTATATATTGTCCTAGGTGTTGTTTAGGATTGGCTGGAATGGTCCTGGTTCAGAGTTGGCAGGTTAAGACAGGTGGCAAGGTCCACCTGAAGCTTGCATAAGAGTAACCTCCAGAGTAGCTTCTCAGCTCTATTTGAACTCTCTCTGCCATTGATACTTTATTAATCACACTTCTTTCCCCCTTTTTGGTCAGGATGTGATTGTTGATCCCATGGTGCTAGGTCTGGATTCATCCCTGGGAGGCATCTCCCATGTTGCCAGGGAGACTTTCACCCCTGAATTTCATGTTCCACGTAGGGGGAGGGCAATGATTTCACTTTTAGAGTTGGGCTTACAGAGACTTAGGCCACATCTGAGCAACAAAAGAGGTCCTCCAGAAGTAACTCTTAGGCATGCCTATAGGTAATCTAAGCCTCTCTGTTACTTACATAAGCTTCACAGGGGTAAGCCTCCTGATCGAGGGCATGGCCTATTGATTTGGGTGTCCTTAAAGTCTGACACAGTATCAGGGGATACCCTGATGGTAAGGTTTAATAGTTGCATATTCTTTCTCCCATCCCTCAGGGGACTTTGCCAATACTTTTTGATGATCTGCTTAATATACTCTAGGATGTATCCAGGTGTTACAATAATCTATACAGGATTAAAGGACCTCTTTCTTATTCTGTGCTCCCTGTGTTTCAGTTGTTCAAATGAGCTATACAGATAGGCTGAATTAGATTACGCACTATAGAAAATTTCAGTTCCAGACCAAATAAACCTTTCTTCCAAAGGTATTTGTTTTTAATGCAACAAAATGGAAATAACATAAATATTCATCAATAGGGAAGTGACTGAATAAGTTATAGTTCATGCATCCTACAGCATACCACGCGACCATAAGACTGAGGTAGACCCACAGGTACTATAGTTTTCAGAAGGATACTAGTCATGCACTGTTTGGGAAAAAATAAAACCAAGATGCAGAAAAATATGTAAACTACTGTCTGTGAATATATACATATGCATTTATGATATATGTGTTATGAGCCTTAAAAAAATCTGGAAGTAGATACACAAAACCTTAACAGTGGCTTCCTCTAGGGAGAGGAGGTGAGAAGAACTTCATTTTTTGTTTTAGAGACTTCTGAATGATTTTAATTTTTATTAGAAAATGAATTACTTTTACATCATAAAAAAAATAATATAAGGACACTATAACACGGCATGCTGCTCCTCTACATATGAGTTTCTTGAATCAGGAAACTTAAGCTGAAGTCATACTTCAAGCCAAACAGACTATTCTAAAGGCTGCTTACTCACTGTTTTGCTGGAATGGTCTATAAAATACAGGTGGCAGGCACATTTTATGGGAAGTTAAGCACTTATGCATTCTGACGACAGAAAACATTAAAGATATCTAATGATGAAAAGAAAAAGGATTTCAACAACAATAAAAAAGGACTTAGTGGCATTAATAAAAAACTTCCTTAAACCAGCAAGTCACTGTTAAAATAGTTAACAGGACAAAGAGGACATGGAAGGGGAAAGCAGTGAATGGTAAAGGCTGGAAGTTTGGAGTAACCCTATGTTGAACTCCAATGATTTTTGCAAAAAAAAAATATGTTTGAGTAAAAGTGGATCAGTTTGCAAGTTCATAAAAAGAAAGAGAGCTTTAAATGAGAATGGCTTTGCATTGGTCGCGACTATAAAGGTTAAACGAGTATTAAAAAGAATAATTCTTTCTGATTAAAATTTTATCCAAAGATAGAGTAAGATGTTCAAAATGACTTAAAGATTTTATTACCAGTGGTATGAAATGCTGTGAAATTTAAAATCTAACCAGCTGAGTGGGAGCTTTTATTTATTTATTTTTTAGCAAAAGGTAATGTAAAATTGGAACCTTCTTGCTGTGCCAGACTGAATGAAAACCTGTTAAAAGGCAGTTGACTAATTCTGGATTATTTTTCTTATTGAGAAGACTTGGCTTACACTGAAGGGAACAGAAGCAAAACAACTACACACATGTAGCTGAGCTGGTAATTAAATAATTATTCATCACAAATAGTTAATCACCCTTTTAAGTAAAGAGGGTGGAACCCAAAGTGCAGCTGCATTTTAATACACTGAGCAAGAACATTCACTAGCACGTGACAGAGTTCATAAAATCTAAACATGTAGAGGCTTCACAGAGGGTGAAACCTCCTTTCTCTAAGGCATCATTACCTCATTTCCATTCAGCATCTTCCCTGTTTGAGCTTCTCAAGCTATGTTAATAGCGCTCGACACAAGTCAAGACCTTAGGGTCTTATCAGAGTGTTCCTTGAAACCAGGAACTATGTATTCTTTTTCTCTGATCTCTCTGAGTAGTATTTCAAAGCAACTATATTCCACATTTTAGTTGGCACAAAAAAGAAATAGCGCTTATCTGGGGCAGAGTGACCAAGATGAGTACAGGGAAAGGGTTGAAAACCTGACCTGTGAGGAAAGATGGAAATGACTCGGGATGTTTAAACTGGAGAGATGGGTACATAAGGGAGAATGGAAATTTATCTTCAAATATTTGGGAACGTGAATAGAAATAGACTTCATTACACTCTTGGAAGGGGACAAATTTATTAGCTGCAGGTCTATCATGAAAGTAGTGCCAAGGGCAGAGGTCTTGGAGTCTGATTGCCTGAGTTCAAATTCCACCTCCTCCTAATAGCTCTGCCATACTGGACAAATTAAACTTCTCAAGGTCTCAGTTTCCCTTTTATAAAATGAGATAGATCATAGTATCCTCTCACAGAATGAAATGCACAGTACATGACACATGGTAAGTACCCACTAAATACTACAATTATCATGATGACTTAAAGGACATTTTCTATTTCTTACAAATATTCAAGACCACCCATAGACATACAAAAGTATGGCAGATACAAAGTGCTCTTCATGAGTGCCTACCATCAGTTGAGTCCTACCCAGGAGTCTGCCTGTAATTTTCTTTCTCCTGGTAAAGAATTTAAGAAGTTCAGAGAGATTAAGAAACTTGCCCATAGTCAGAAATAAATGTTTTAGTCATAGAGCTCAATTTGAACTTAATTCTTACTGACCTTAAAGCACTCAAAGGCACTCTAGGAAATATAAATACAAGATGTATTTATAGTTCCTTCTCTCAAAAGTCGCTCCTATGGGAATACAAGATAGACACATATAAATGGATAAGTAAATAAATAAATATAATCTAAGCCATAAAGTGAGCAGAAAAGGGAATGATTACTTTCAAATGAGGAGACAAAGGGAAAATTCAGGGGACAAGGTGGCAGTGGCTGTGGTGATGTAAGATTTAGATATAAACCTTTGTCAATACAGGACACAAAATGAGGAAAAGAAGAGGGTCAGAAAAGGGTGGAAAACTTTTGGGGGAATACAGGGCAGGCCAGCGTGGCTGCAGGGTAGGTATGTAAACTGAGATGAGATTGGATAATTTAGGCCAGATCTTTCCAACTCTTTTACATCTAGAAATGTAGAAATTTCACAGTTTTAATCTGCGACATTTTATCTGTAGGGACATCATTTAACAGTATGGACAAGAAGGACTCGTACTAACTGCAAAATGTGTTTCTACCATTTTAATCATCACCTCAGCCCTCTTCTACGGGATGCAATTACTACCCTCAATTACCAATTGAGACAGAGTGCACCACCTTGAACATAATTTGTTGGTGAAAACACAACAAAGACATATTTCACCCCACTGGTTTCTGTCCTCCCTTGCTTTGTGTCGTGGTATGGCACCCCCAGAAGAACATGTCCTTGAATTTATCCACTCCTGTGAGTGTGAACCCACTGTAAGTAGGACCTTTTGATGAGGTTCCTTCAGTTAAGGTGTGGTCCACCTCAGTGAGGATGGGTTTTAATCCTATCACCAGAGGCTTTTATGATTAGAATGAAATTTGAACAGAGAGAAAGCCTCGAGAGGCCAGAAACTGAAATTCAAGGGAACCCAGAAGAGAACTGAGAGGCCAGGAGAGGCCTCCATATGCACTGTCATGTGACCAAGGAACCCAGGACCAAGAATGATTGACAGCCAGCCCCAGAACTCTGGTCTTTAGGAAGAAAGCATCATCTTCATGCTGCTTTAATTTGGACTTTCTTTTAGCCTCAAAACTGTAAGCAATAAATTCCCATTGTTTCAGCAAATCCATTGCATGATATTTGCTTGAGCAGCCAAGCAAACTAAAACATTTTAACCAAAGCCTGCAATCACCTGCCTAGAGTCCAGGGCTGTATTTGTGTTCCCAAGAAAATTTGCTGAAAACAAGTACCTCAAACAACTCTTGGAATATAGACATACTATGTGTCAAGAAAGAAGAGATATTTAGTAGGAGAAAATATCAACAAGTTTATTTAAGGATAGATTTTGTGGAGGTGGGACTCTTGAGCTCCAATTTTAAAATTAGGTCAAGATTTGGATGGAAAATAGAGGTTACTTCAGTGGGGAACAAAAGGATGGCAGTGCTGGTTTGCTAGGAGGGATGTTTTTAAGATCATAAAGAAAGAACTACAACTGAATCATGTGGAACAGTGGAGAGTGATACTTGACTAGGAATCAATGGTCTGTAAGTTGGACCCATTTCTGAAAATAACTACCTGAAAGTTACTGGTAAGATGTTTGGCTTGCAGAGGAAAGGCCTGGAAATACGACTCCAAATTTGATGTGTCTTTCTACTGAATCATGTGTTAGAAAACATAAACAGTGCTTACATTTGGAACAGGAAAAACCTCTCACTCTTCAGGTTATATTCTTATTTTAGCCATGTTTCCTCAAGCTCATCTTATGTTTTGCTCTATGAAACAACAAGGAGCTTTGAAGAGAAGTGGGATACATAATGTGTGGCTAAAAACCACAACACTGAGGCAAACAGTTCTACCACTCACTTACTTAGGATGTTGCTTCCACACCTCCCCTATTGCCAAAGACCTTTTAGGAAAAGCCTGTGATGATGAGTATAAGAAGTAATGAAACAGCTGGTTCTTCCTTTATTTTTGGGAGAAAGGCCAAAATTCCTAGCATGGCTTACGTCCTTTATGATCTCTCTCTCAAACCCCATCTTGCATCATGCTTCTCCCTCGATCTCTGAGCTCTAACCACACTGGCCTTCTTTCGCTTCCTCAATCAGCATTCTCCACTGTCTGAAATGTCTAAACTCTACTCATTCCTTATAGCTCAATGTGGTATCACTTCCTCAGGAATGCCTTCCCTGACCCCTTCGTCTAGGTCAGGTTCCTTTACTTAAATTCTATGCAAGACAATAGTTCTTTCTTTTAAAACACTTTGTCCACCTCCCTTAATGGAACATAAGCGGAGCTTATCTAAGTGTCTGGCAAGTCATAGACTCTCAAGAATATATGTTGAAAAACTGATAAACATTTCCTTTCTAAAAAAATAAAGTATTACCTCCCTCCCCAAATGCTGACATAGATTTTTGGGATATGAAACAAGAGTTAGAGTTAAAATGATACAATTGGAACAAATTGAATCTCTTAGTTATTAATTCACTTCTGACCAAGACAGAAAACACATATTGTTATAAAAATAATATGTATTATATGGGAAAGGAATGGTGTCTCTTACATATTTTGTTAAGCTAAACAGTCCAAATAATTTGATTTGGAAAAGTCCATGAAAGTATATTGATTCAAATTAGGTTATTAGTATTATTAAGGCATGGCAGAAACTGCCAAATGTCTTTCTCTTCTTTCTTGGTACATAGTATGTCTATATTCCAAACCTTCATTGCACTGAGATGTGGCCAAATGACTAAGTCCCAGCCAATGGAATATAAGTGGAGGAAAACAATGCTATTTTTGGTCCACAACCATCACCTGCAAGAGCATCGATGCTGGTTGGGGTTCTCTAGAGAAACAGAATCAACAGGAACACTCGCAAATATAAAATTTATAGAAGTGTCTCATGTAATCATTGGGAATGCAGAGTCCAAAATCCACAGGGCAGGCTGTGAAGCTGATGATTCCGATGGAGGGTCTGGACAAACTCCATAGAAGAGGCTCTCCAGCCGAAGCAGGAAGAGAATCTGTCCCTTCTGAATCCTCCTTAAAAGGCTTCCAGTGATTAGATTAATCATCACTCATTGCAGAAGACATGCCCCTTGGCTGATTACAAATGGAATCAGCTGTGGATGCAGCTGACATGATCATGATTTAATTCTATGAAATGTCCTCATCGCAACAGACAGGCCAGCACTTGTCCAACCAGACAAACAGCTAGCACCACTTGGCCAAGGTGACATATGAACCTGATCATGACAGATGCTTTCCCTTTTCTCATCTTCCAGAGGCAGAGGATCGAGCATAGGACCCTGTGGTTCTTGGACATGGTGGAAGAAACCTGAGTCCTTTAACTCCCAAGAGGAAAGCACCCACCAAACACTCAGTTGAAATTAATCAGAGAGAAGTAGACTTCTGTTATATAAAGTCACTGAGATTTAGAAGTCTGTTTGCTACAGAAATTAGCATTAGATGCCCAAATGAATGCATAACACATTAGGAAAATTATATATATATATACTAAAGCTACATTCTGATAATCTTTAGTAAAAGCATAGGGTAGATTTGATTAATCAAATGTACTTCTAACATGGCTTTTCTATCCAGGTCTGTTGGGCTACTCCATTGCTATTGAGGTTGTAGATTCCCAGGACTGGACATGGACAGGGTTGTGGGGTCATTTGGTCAAGCTCTTACCAATGAAGAATGCAATCCTTGACATCACCTGGTCATCATCAGCTTCTGCTTTAGACCTTCATCAGCAAGAGTATCAGCCCGTATTAATTGTTATCAAATTCTTACCTGTGCCGAGCCCCAAAACTGCATGGGTTTGGAAGAGGTCACTTTCTCCTATTTGTCCCCTCCCTACCCTTTAATATGAATCCAGCTATATATAAAATGGGACCAAGGCAGAGACATGGTAGACAAAAATAGTCTCTTAGAATGCAATTGCAGAATATGTCAGAAAATTTGAGAAAACATCTTAATGTCCCTTCTATGCTGGTGGTATTTGGGGATTGGAGAGTTAACCACCTTACAAACAAGCCATAAAAAAAATCAGACTTTCATGTGATATTTGATTATTAAATGGTTTGAAGTAGTAACAAATTGTCAGTGCCTGAGCTTTACTTCTTAAAGCCTTTGATTTAATTGTTCTTGGGTGGGGATCTGGGCATCAGAAATTAAACAAACAAACAATTAAACAAAAACTCCCCTGGAGTGTGTGCATGTACATGGGGGGGCAGAACCCAGATGTGAGCTCAGGTACTGGCTCCTTTGGTATTCGGAGTCCTAGGGAGCCGCCATGCCTGCAGGCCACATTCACAGAGGTGATCAGGGGATGAGGATGGGGGTGACGGTGGGGCCTTGAGCAGGCGTCTGGCCCCAGGGTAGAGCCTGGGAACCCCAGGGAGGTGGCCCTAGCAGGACTGCCCCACCTAGCTTGACTTAGAGGGTAAGAGGTGCCCCAGGGGGTTTCTGCTCCACAGCCACCTGGCAGCCCCTAGGTCTGGTCCATGCAGCCATCCTTGAGCAGGCCCAGCCTGCCAGAGCTACCTCTGCAAAGCAGCTGGTGGTAACGATAGTATTCCTGGGGGGAGGGGGTGGGTGCCGGTGTACCCTTGTTTACAAGGGGCCCATCCTGAAAGAGCTTCCAGCAAAGTTGGGATTCTCGGGGAGAAGGAGAAACAGGCAAAATTCAGGACCTAAGACAGGCTGAGCACAGTGTGGTTTCTTTTCCACTGTCTCAGTTTACGTGTTCAGAAAATGCCAGAGAGAACTGAGTAGGCAGGGCTGGTTCCAAGACAGTGGGGACTAGCAACAAAAACATTCCTGGACCCGTTCTTGTTCTACACCAAAATTACTTCTGTTGTCCTGAGGTGGGGTGTGAGGTGGGTGCTGGGTATGCAGTGAGGCTCTGATAGGCTTCTCCCCTGCTCACAGTCCCCTCTGACCCACCTGGCCTGCCAAGCCCTAGGTCACCAGCAGTAGCAGTGGGACTTCCATCTGTTCCAAGGTTTGGGAGAAGGGGAAAGCTGGGCAGTCCTAAACCTCCACCCCCCAGGGCCCTTATTTTCTTTGTTGAAGAAACACAAATCCTCGAAATTCATGAACTGTATGACAAAGAGAAAAAAATTACTTAATGTTCCCCCCAAAAGACAGGATATTTTGCTCTTCGTAAAGTGCTGATTAAAATGGAGAAAAAATAAAATAAAACAAGGGCAGGCCACAGTGGCTCAGCAGGCAAGAATGCTTGCCTGCCATGCCAGAGGGCCCGGGTTCGATTCCCGGTGCCTGCCCATGTTAAAAAAAAAAAAAAAAGAGGAGAAAACAAAACCAAAAACCTCTCCTGGCGCCTCTAATGTACAGCCAGCACTGACAGTCACAATCATAGACAACTTCTATGTCACGATCAACCAATGGTATGAATGAATGCCACAGGAAACAGCATGTTGTAATATCGCTTACAAATAAACGTGTCCAAGGGTGCTCCTAAGTCAGGCTGAATTCATTGCCTGAATAAAAGCAGCTTTTCGTGTCATGATTTTTGCCTATGTTTTGACCTTCCTGAGCTGGAGGCTAATGAAGAGTCTCAGTGAGAAATGTCTGGCTGGATGTCAACTAAGACCAGGACGCATGTCCTGCAAGCTTCCTCCAAAAGAAATTATACACACAAGTCACTTTATTACACACAAGGAGCCTGAAGCACCCTACGGCCATGGTAATATGAGCTATGCGAGGGCAGCGGCTGGGTGCACCGTGCTTGGACACCTACAATACAGGCCCCAGCACATAAGGACATAAATTCTTAATCATTCTTTTAATTGAATTGACCCTGGCTGGATGGGAGGCTGGAAAAGCAGATGGCTCACCTACAGGGGAAAGGAGGCGGCTTCCCAGAGCCCCTCGGGACTCCTTTGCTAATGAATAAAACTCAGATGCATTTCAGGCTTCACTTCATGGGCTAAGGTGGTGGAATAACTGGTGGTTACTCTTGTCTCAGCATATCTGTGAAATAAGTGGTGATATCCCTGACCTGGGTCTCAGTTTTCCTAGTGGTAACGTGGCAAAGGCAGGCTTGACCCTGTTATCTGTAAAATTTCTTCCTTCTAGATTTGTAAATAAAAAGAAACTTCTCTGCGTCTAACTGTACCTGCTGGCCTCTGATGCTCAGAGCCACCTCAGCTTCCTGTGATGTGGGCCGGTGCCCACAAGAGGGACCAGAGGCACACTTCCTTCCCACCCTCTGCCCTGCTCCACCTCTGCACAGAAGCTCCAATTCTGTCCCTTCCAGTCTTCCCTCACACAGAAAGGCAAGTGAGGGTTTAAACTAAATTTAGCATCATCTCTGCCTTCCTAAAGCCAGACAGCTGATACCTGAACACGCTGCTGTGGCTCAAGGGCCTTATTCTCAGGCTGGGGTAACAGAGCAGAGGAACGTACTTTGATTTTGCTTTCTTTATTTCATTTCAATATTCATCACGAAGGAGGAGGGAAGATAAGGAACTAATTAAATTAACCGGCTCTTGCTTGCTTATTGCTCTTGCGTCTCTGTTCCAGAATCAGCCAGCCTTGTTTGTTTTCCTGGAAGAAACCCATGAGCCTTTAGAAGGTTTCGATTGCACTGCACTACACCAGGGGAGTTCACCCTGCCAGCTTTGAGAGAAAAGGGAAGGAGGAATTCTAAAATCCCACCATAGGTGGATTTGAATTGTGGTCTCAAGATTTGATGGAGATGTTGACTGAAATTTAAACCTTAAGGCAGGGTATGGGCCTCAGCTTCTCACCAGCAACAAAAAGTCCCAACATAGTCTGAGGGACAGGCGGTGACCTTACATTGGGCAGGAGGGAGAGGAGGTTACGATGATGCTGCCTCCAAAACACTTCTCAAAGCAGGAACCATTCGAGATGTTCTATCCTTTCCCTATTAAGCAAAACCATGAAGGTGTTACATTAATGACGTTTATGCTGGCCTAAAAACTCTGAGAACAGGGTCTACATAATTATCCTGCACACAGAGCTAAGGCTGAGGAGCATAACTAGGGTGAAGGCAGTGGGAATGGAGCCTGGTGTAGGAGCTGAAGTGGTGCACTTGAGCTCAGAAGACCTAGGGCCTGTCCTGTCTCAGCCCCATACTACTGGAGCTCATTCATTCAGCACATACTAAAAGCACATCTCCAATGCGTCAGGCACCAGGCTAGAGCAGGGGAAACAAGAATGTTCTCAATAAGACAGGAGGACAGAAACTTTCTTTGTCCTCAAGAAAGTGGGACTATGGACGTGTGAAACCAAAATCCACAATAAAAACTAATGGGGGCTATAAAGGGAGAGTAGTGAGCCCGATGAATAGCACATATATGCAGGGCAAAATTATCTTGAGAGGCCAAGGAGGGCTCAGCAGAGAAAGTGAAAAATGATCTGAGACCTAAAGAATGCAAAGGTGTTGGCCATTCTAAAGCTGAGGAAAGAGTGTTCTAGGTAGAGAAAAATTACGTACAAAGGGCCAGGAGTGGACCAATTGCTGGTGAAAATAATAATCAAATGGAAAATAATACTATGGGATTTGAGCATAGAGTGAAGAGATGAGGCTGGAAAGATTCAAAAAGTCAAGGGCAAATAAATTGTTTTAAGAAGCTTTGCTTTTATCGAAAGATAAACTAGGGACTGGAGGCATTAGGAAGAGGAGCCCATTGAAGCGCTTTTTTTTTTTTTTTTACATGGGCAGGCACCCGGAATTGAACCCGGGTCCTCTGTCATTGCAGGCAAGCATTCCTGCCTGCTGAGCCACCATGGCCTGCCCTGAAGCGCTTTTAATATGACAGCAGCATGGCGAGGTCTGAATTTTAGAAAGAACACTCGCTTTTCCCTTAGGAAGATATTTTGGAGGAGGCAAGTGCAGGGATTTAAGTGGCAGAGGAGCTGGGGGAGCGAAGCACTGTATGCAGGCATTTCTTCCAGATGCAGGGACCCGACATGTAGAAAAAGGGCATTGTTGATGGTGATAGATAGCCTGTGGGTCCTTGCTCTCAGGCCTACATTCCAGGACTGCTGACACATCACAAGGTCAGCCAAGGCCAGGGATAAATCATTTTCTTGCCCATTCTGTTCTGGGGCCGTTAGTGAGGGTTCTCACTTACGGAGTGGGGTGTTATTAATTTTTTAAATTTTACTTAAAAAATCACATAAATCTAAATCGTGTGGTTTTTTAAAAAACTTTTTTCTATAAAAGGTCAGTCAAGTTAGGCAAACCAATGAAAAATACTTGTAGCTAACTGTAAGAAGAAAAGCTGAATTCTAAGCTGGATTCTTAAGTTCAGAATTTGGTACGGAAGGGTATAAAGTTAAGTGTAACAGTTATTCTTTCTCATAAATAGGTATGCTTAAAATTTTTTTTCAAATACAGATAAAATCCTTTGTACTATTCTGTGTCTTTTTAAAAGAACTCATTTTTCTTTGGCGTCTTTTGTTAGTACATACAGACCTACTTGTTTTTCTAGTAGCTTCCATGTTATTGTTGTATGAATTTGTCTTTTTTAAAATAATTTTATTTAACGAGTCTCTGTTTGTGTTCTTACAATGTTGCAATGCACATTTTTGAGCAGGTACCTATGTACCCTTGAACAAATATATCTGTAGTATACTGCTATTTAAAATAGAACCACAGAATCAAAGCATGCATACATTTAAAATTCTGAAAGATAGTACTAAATTTTGTTTTAAAAGCTGATATCAATTTTCACTGCAATCAGAAGTGTATGAGAATATATGCTTTGCCATAACTTTGCCAATATCAAGTATTAAACTTTTAAATTTTGTTCAATCTGATAAGAGGGAAAATGGCATTTTAACAGCATTTCTTAAAAGAAAGCTGAACATCTTTTTATGTTTATTAGCTATTTATATTTCCTCTTCTATGAATTGCCTGTGTATGGCCTCATCTTTTTTTCCCTATTGCATAGTTCTTTCAAAATCTTCATGAGATCTTTACATATAATCAAAATTATTGGCTTCACTATTTATTTATGTGCATATGAACAAGTAAATGAGCCTCAGTTTCCCAATTTGTGAGGAATGAGAAAATGGATGTCAAAGCACATTGAAAACGGTAAAGTCATACAGAAATTTCATATTTTATATATTATATATATGATATTATAATTAAAATACATATATGAAATTTATATTTTATAAAGATTTCTTTATCTGAGTGTTTCATCGTATATGCATAATTTAGCGACACAGCAGAACAGAATGAGATAAGTGTGTACTGTCATAAAATTAAAAAAAGACCTTTTAAAGGGAGCCTGGGCAGCTCTTTGTGAACTAAATGGACAGGCACAGTCAGTGGCTCAAGGCCATCCCTCTAATTAGTTGCAGAGCTGGGCATGGGTCCAGCTTTCCTGATTCCCAGTTCAGAGGTACTTTCCATTTAACGTGTTTGTTAAAACAAAAACAAAAACATAAAAAGCCTAACTGGGGATCATGTAACCTAAAGGTAAAATAACAACTGAAGTTAGAGTTGGGCACAGACCAGGAGGATCACAAGTAGTATTGTGATTGAGTGGGCCAACCTAACAGCAATCACAAAATCCTGAGGAGGGGTTCCAAAAACTGATGCAACACTTATAGTCAGCATTGGTTAGACCCTGATTTATTCTGGTCTATACAACTTGGGAGAGATGGAGAGAAATTTAAAAGAAAAAATAAATTAGAAAGAGTGCTGGCAAGATTCAGAGGAAATGACTAAAAAGTTTGGAAATCAGGGGCAGTAAAGCAGGACTCTAGAAATGGGGATCATTTATCCTGTACATGATGATTTACCTCAAAGCTATCCCTTCAGCACTTACGCATATGGCTTTGCAGTTAGTGATCTCATCTTTGTTCAACTGAGTGCAATCCATCAGTCAACAAACACTTACTGAGTGCTTACTATAGGACGTGATGAGGATCAAGGTATCATTCTGAACTTGAGCGAGAGTTTGTAGCTGATGAGGTATATGGAGAAATAAATAAGTAATTTAAACACAATCCTCTAAATGCTAGAATAGGAGTAAAGCAGAAGATGCTACTGTGCAACAGTAGAACGCTGGGGAGGATAAGGACCCAAAATTATCCTCATCCTTTAGGGAAAAGGGATGCCTAAATTGAAGCCTAAAGGAAGAGAATCCTTGGCCAAGCCCCTGGAGATGGAAGTAGGAAAGTTGCGCATTCCAAAAAGGGAAAACATTTGCCCAGTTCCAGATGTGAGAGACAATCTCCCTGTTCTGGAAGCGTGTGTGTATGGGGGTGAGGGGTGAAGGGGAGTGGGGGCCATACATTTTAATGACAGTCGGAAGAGTGTGGACTTTCTCTTGAGGACAATGAAAAGTAAATAAAGGATTCTGAAGGCACTTGCCATGTAAATGAAGTTATATATCAAGAAAGTTGGTGAGTGATTGGACAAGAGGAGAGAATGAACAAGGACAGTGGATTCAGCACAGCTCCAGTGCCACTAGTTGGGGCACAGAGAAGGAGGAACAGGTTTAAAAAGGGAAATTGAGAGTTCAGTTTTGCAAATGCTGAATTTGTGGACCTTTGAAACTGTTTACAAAGTCAGTCTGAAAAACTGACAGGTGTGTGATTCGGGGCTCAGAGAGAGAGATCTGGGCAGCAGACCTTCCACGGAGAGTTGTTAGCACACGGATGATATCTGTAGTCTAGGAAACAGATTAAACGACTCTGGAGAGTACAGAAAGAGATGAGAAGAGGGATTAGGGCAGGATTCAAGAAAACAAGGGATTTAAGGGATGAAGAGAGGAAGGGAAATCTATTAAAAAGAATGGAAGTTGTGACTAGAGAAGGAGGAGGAAAACCCACAGTACATGGTTTTACAAGAGGCCAAATATGAAAATCACAGAAGCCCAATGAAGAAAAAATTTCACGAAGGAGTGAGTGCCCATAGCTTCAAATGGTGCAGAGGGCTCAAGAAAGATAAGGACTGGAAAGCATTTAGTGTATTTAGCATCAAAGAGGTCACTGATGAGGAGTGACGTTTAAGTGGAGAGCTGAGGAAAGAAGCAGGACTGCAGGGAATTGAGTTGTGAGTGGGAGGTGAGGGAGCAGAGCGAGAGAAAGGAAGAGAGAAAACACTTAATTTTTATGTTTGCTTTGTATTTCATTACTTCTTTTTCAGTTAAAGCAGAAATTTTCAGTTAGTAATGAATTTGTTTAAAGTAAACTTAAAATGTGATGATTGTAACTCAAATGAAGTTGAAAGAAATAGCGCAAAGAGATCCCTGTTTATCCTTTACCCAGTTGTCTCCAATGGTAAATTGCAAAACTATACAGTACAATATCACAGCCAAGATTTTGACACTGATGCAACGCAATCCATAGATCTTATTCAAATTTCCCCAGTTTTATTTGTGCTCATTTTCGGATGTGTGCACACGTGTGTATATTTAGATCTGCTAAATTTTATCACATGTATAAGTTCATGTATCCACTACCACAGCCAAGATAAAGAACAGTTCCTTCATCACGACGATCCCTCCTAGGTCCTTTCATATCTACCCCCACCTCCCACCCCCACCCCAATTCCCTAAGCTGACAACCATTAATGTGTTCTCCATTTCTACAAATCATTTCAAGAATGGTGTATGAATGGAGTCTTATAGTATATAACCTCTGGGGATTAGCTTTATTCCCCTTTATTTCCTTAGCATCATTTTCTTGAAATTCTTCCAACTTATTGGGTGTATCAATAGTTTATAACTTTTAGCTTTGATTCTTGAAGACGATTATATAAAGATATAACTTTTAAAATGTTAGTGTGTGGTTGTATAAACCTTGTATCTGATGCTCCTTTTATCCATGGTATGGGCAGATGAGTAAAAAAATGGATACAAAATAAATAAATAATAGGGGGCATAAAGGGTAAAATTGGGTAGAAGGAAATACTAGTGGTCAATGAGAGGGAGGGGTAAGGGGAATGGGATGTATGAATTTTTTCTTTTTCTTTTTTTTTCCGGAGTAATGCAAATCTGCAAAAAAATGATCATGGTGCTAAATACACAACTATATGCTGATATTGTAAGCCAGAGATTGTACACTATGCACGAACTGTATATGTTCAAAGATGTATCAAAAATATTTTAAAAAATAGTTCATCAATTTTAATTGCTGAATTGTATCCTAGAGTGAGAATGTACCACAGTTTAAACATACATCAATTGAAGAACATCTACGTTGTTTCCAGTTTGAAGCTACTATGAATATAGCGGCTACGAACATTCATATATAGGTTTTTTTGTATGAACACAAGCCTTCATTTCTCTGAGATAAATACCCAGGAGTGCACTGGATGGCTCATATGGTAGTTAAGTGTTTAGTTTTTAAACTCAACTGCTTTCCTGAGTGACTGAATCACTTTATCCACAAAAGCAATGTATGAGTGATTCAGTTTTCTGTATGCCCTCTAGAATGGATATTCAATATCATTAGCCATTCGAGAAATGTAAATTAAAACTACAGTAAGCTATCACTACATAGCTATCAGAATGGTTAAATTAAAAACAGTCACAACCCCACCAAGGTACCTATTTGAGAAATGGCAGCACATTGACGGCACTTAAAACCTTGGGAGGAAATGAGATTGAATAAAGAAATGGGGGAGAACTGAGAAACCCAGAAAAATTGGACCATTAGGGGTCATATAGGAGGCAAGCAAACCATTGGAGGAAACTGAGAAGCATCAGTGCGACAAATAGACAAAAATCCAGGAGGTTGGGTGTACCAAGGAAGTTGGGAGGAGAGCTTTTTAAAGATGAAATAATCATCCCCTACTGAGATGTCACGTGAACACTGATAGTGACATATGGCTTTGGAACATCAAAGTCATTCGTGTCCTGATTGAGTGTAATCAAGTAGAAGTGGAAGGGCTAGCAGCTAGGAGGGGAGCTAGAATGTGAGGTAAGGACATGGAGGTGGAATTTTAATAAACAACACTTTCTAGAGTTTGGCTGTGAAGGAAGAGACAAGCTAGAGGAGGCTGTGGGTTCAATAGAGGGAAATTATGGGCCATGCTAGAACACAAGTGAACAATGATTACAAGGATTCGATCAAGAGAGGTGGAAGATGCACAATAAAGAATGAATGACTTATGGAATAAAGACCCTGGGAGATCAGGAGAGAATGGGATCAACCAAACATGTACACCAGCTGGCATCTGATAATCAAATAGACACTTCTGCTCTTGTAACAAAAAGGACAGAGAGTATGGGCTTAAATTTGATGGTAGAAGCCTATGGAGTTTATCTGGTGGCTTCTATTTTTACTGTGAAATAGGAGACAAAGTCATTCTTTGAGAAGGAGGTAGTGGAGATGGGGAACAGCCAAAAAATCGGAATAGAATAAACAATGTAGGAAACAGATGTAAGTGGAATGTAACAATGTAGGTGGGTTGAGATCGGTCATAATTTATAATGATATATCAATGAACTCAGCTATGAACTGTAAACTGTGAAGATACAGTTACTTTAGTGAATTATCGAGCTTAGAGTATTGCCAGGAGAGTATGACAGGAGGGAGAAGCAAAGGCTTGAGGGGAGATTTTTATAACACAAACTGTTATGTTGCCTTTATACTTGCAAGAGAAGGTACCGTATGGCACGATAGATGTTTTCAGAGTGAATCTCAGATAGTAATAACAGCTAGCATTTATTGATCATCTATTAGGAGGCAGACACTGTGCTAGGGACTTAACCTGTATGAACTCATTTAATCTTTTTGATAGCCCAACAGTGTGAGTGCTATCAGCTTCCTTTTACAGATGAGAGGCTCTTTTGATAAAGTGAAGAACCTTGACCACTGTCACAAAGAGAAAGTGGCACAAAGAAAAACCTGTCTCTTTGATTCAAAGGCTAAATTCTGTCTCCTGTCTTGCTGCCTTTAGGTATGTGGAGACTGAGTTAAGTGGCAAGGATGGTCCTTAAGCCATACGATACTGAGTTTGGTTTTTGGCATTTTGATATTTCCAGATGTGGATTTGTAATTTCAGACAAATTCAATTTCCCTTTAACTGCAAAAGGCATTGACTAATATTTCTATACAGGAAAAATAAATACTAAGTTTTTCTTTCAGGAAGATAGAATTCACCATGTGGAGCTTTGGTGCAAGCAGATCAGAGGATGCACGCACAATTACGCTCTTTTCATGTGTTCCACTTTCAAGCCGAAAAGACCAATATAAATCATTTTCTGAAGCTCTCATCCTTGACAAGAGTCCTGTCCACCGCTTTTCTGATGGGTGGTCATCCAGTCTCTGCCCCCTCCCTTTCAGTGACAGGATGCTACTGCTTCAAGGTGCCCAACTGCTTTGCATAGCTCTGAAGTATCTAACTTCCTTACTCATATGGCATATATTACCGAGGGCTGAATACAACCCATGTGTGATGTTAGGACTTTCCCAAGTACAATTTGGGAAAATTTCACAAAATCTCTATGAAACAGTTATTGTTACAGCTATTTTACATAGCAAAGAAATGGAAAACCCTGCTTACTTTTCCTGGTTGGTTCTGCCCAGTGACTCCTCACAGGCTCAGTCTAAGAGCCCTTTCACCCAGTAGCTCTCCAGTGCAGGCAGCCTGGGTCTAGAAGGGCCTTTCGGTATTCAGATTCAGGCTCTAAAACAACTTGACAAGGAGATTGCTCAACCTCTGCTGGAAGTATGAGCCGTTGCCTAACAGTTCAAAGAGTCTCTTCCATTACTGGAATAAGTTGTTCAGTACTGGGGTTACTGGAAAGGGCTGTTATGATTGGAACACTTCATCTGGTATGCAAATTTTCAGGATCCTTCTCAAAGGATCAGTGGACTCCATGTGAATAGGGACATTGATCCAGAAACAGAAGGGTGTGATGGTGGTGAGGAGAAGGTTTTTTCTCAGGAAGGAAGAACAAGTAAAAGCAGCTGAGTTTTACTGAAAGTCCAGACGGTGCATGAGCTTGGGCTTCTTCAGGACCATGTCCAGCTGGCTAGAGAAGTGGGTTAGAGACCTCAGAGCTCCAAGCGCTTTTCCTGAATGCACAGCTGATTCATTTGAGAAAGTCATCCTCTTTGCTGCAGTCTCATTTCTTCTATGTGCTAATGGATTTGGATAAAAAGCAAGCCTCCTGTTAGAAATTAAAGAGTTTTAACTGCTACCTCAGTACTGGCTCTCACCCAGGACCGGTCCTCACAGTATTGTAGGTTCATTTTGGATAATAGAGAGCCTGCAATGTTTCAGAGAACTGCTCTAATAACTTCTAGAAATGCAAATAATTTCTTCCAAATTTATAAAAAGTTCGTGAACTTGAGTAACAATTATGAAAGGGAGTAAAAATCAAAACTCTCTCTCCCTCCAGGCCATTTACAAATATATTCTTATCTAGAGAGAGAGAGACCAAGGAAGTGACAGGAAATTGACAGATGCTCAGTCTAAATGTTTAGATACACAAGGCATTGCATTCAAATCTTCTGACCAGCTCTGTGTTCTTGGGTAAGTCCCTTAAGCCCTTCTGAGCCTTGATTTCCTCATATTTAAAAACAAAGATGATGCCTGTTTGCCAGGCTCAAATTTAGGTTAGAATATTTCGTAAACTGCAAAGCACTACTTATAATTCCTTAATTCAACAATTAATGAATACCACTTATACTGAGGGTAAAGGGGCTAAAGAAATTAATGCTACCCTTGGGTAGATATGATCAAAACATATATTTTAATATAAGTTAGAAAATGATATATAAGAACGGTTCAGATAAAATTATAGCTGCTTTAAGCAACTTCCCAAGTCTTTGGCTTATATACGCTATCTACCAAAGTAGAAAAGATTTCCAGAAGCACAACCCTACATCAGCATCTCATCTTCAATTATGCTTAAAATAGATTGAAGAGAACAAGACTGAATATGCAAACTCACTTTACTGCACTAAAACTTGGAAATATGCCATAAATTTTTCTCTCAGTTTTAAAATACGTAAACTGAGTCAGCATCGTTTTGTCATTGTAATTTGTTTGAAAACTGAGTTCTACATGGTCCATTAGGTCGATTTCCTTATTTAAACCAATGGACATTCTAGGTATTATACTAGAAGAATGGCATTGATAAGCCGGAACAATCCAGAGAAAGTGGTAATGATGGTGAGAAGCCTTCTGACCAGGACATACAAGAAATGGATGGAGGAACTACAATTTCACCAGAACAAGAGAAGATTCAGAGGGACTCGAAAACTTTCTTCAAATACCTAAAGAGCCGTGAAGTGGAAGATGTATTATCCGTCTTCTGTGTGGACAAATGAGTAGATGTAGTAAGTAAATAGACTTCCATCCAAAATAAGAAGTAGCCTTTAGATAACTCAACAAAGGAAAAAGCCACTTTGAGAACCAGTAAATGGGAACATTACTAGAACTAGGCTTATTTAAAGAATGTAATGGTAAATCCATTGCGAAATCAAAGACTTCTTTAGAAAAGTAAGTCTTTCTCCATTTGTTTCTTCTGTAAATTGTTCACTTGGTTAACTGGCACAAAATGAAAGTAGACTGCCACATTCCAAGGTCTACCCACAGGAAGTGAACCAAATGGCACATTTGACAAATTTGAAGGGGTCTTTCATGTAATATTCAGTGGGCCTTTGCCATCTTCTAATCTCTGTGTTTCAGCCCCACATTGATCCATGCCCCTTCCTGATTTTCTGCTGTCAGTTGTACTAAATGAAATAATTCATTGTTCATAAAGTCTGCCTTATCATCCAGTTTTACTCATTGAGGGGATGCGCCTTCAACATGCAGTCTCTCCAACATTGCTGTCTCTTGAGCACATTATCATCAGGTACTTTTTCAGAAGGGGAGATGGCAAATTACTTCAAACTGCACGAATTTCTGTAAGTGCAATAACATTCTTTGGTTTTTAAAGGGCATCTTTTTTTTTTTTTTTAAGTTGTCATTTGAATTCAAACTCTTTGGAAAACATGCATAATAATCTTAATGATCCCATTGAGTAGTTTAAATTCAAATTGTGGAGCATTTGAAATACCATGCTGGCAGCACTTTCCATAAATTACACTCAAATTCAATACATCTCTACACACGAGCACACACACCACACACGCACTTACAAGTACCACACTAAGAAATCTTTAAATTACAGTTTCTCTTTTCTTGTCCCATTTAAATTGTTACTTGGTTGATAAATTATTGCTGTAGTGTCTGCTTATAAATTTCCATATTATTTTTCATAAAACTAATTTTGGAGCAGGCATGTAATTTTATTTACATCTCCCCTCAGGGTAAAGGGAGCTTTGTTCTGTTGTAGGTTAGGGTCCCTGGCTTTGGTGTGAGCCAGTGCTTGTGTTTGAAAGGCTGTGGACCTTGATGTTTTGTAAATCAAGCCTAATAATGGTAGTGATTCATTTACTTTACAATTCATTCTGAACACCAACATATTTAGGGAATGCTGGGAGACCGAATCAGAAAGTTCACTTCTGCAAGAGAGGCTGCTTACCTAGAATCTTTATAATGAGGTCCCATCTACAGCAGAATTAGACTAACTGCATCTCAGAAATGTAATGACTGAAGAAAAGCTCTTTTAGATATATGAGAGAGGACGACCCACTTTCACTTTATTTCTAGTACATCTGAGAATATTTGTTCAAAAAATTAGTCAATAAGATTTCAGAAAACAGGAAATAAACATAAACGGACTTGGAAAATTATCTTTGTAATAAGACAATAGAGAATGTAGGCATCCTGAAGCAGAATTCCAAGCTTATGCAATTCATATATTTAATCACATCTTCACCACAAGGAAAAATTTCCCCATAACTTTGAAAATATGGGTGTTTGTCACTGCATTGTACTGAAATTCAACCCCATCAGGTGGAACACAGTGGTGATATTTGATAACATTTAAAACATCAATGAAACAGTACAGATATTTAGGAATAATTAGAATTTTGGTAGAATGATTAAAGGCTGTTTTGATGTATTAATAGCCCCTAATGAAAGTAACAATTCAGACTTAAGAAAACAGTTATATAAGTACAGCCCCCTAAGCTGCAAAGCATGGCTAGGCGTAAGATAGTTATAAGAGAAAATCATTACTATTTTGCTATTTGGAAGGTGTCTCATCAAAATTATTCCTTTTATTTACAAAGATCTTAAAAGGCTATCTCAGATTTGTGAATGTAAATTTACTATGCCTAAGGGCCAACTCCCTTCCCATCCCAGCCGAAAACCTCTCCAGTGCTGTGGAAGTCAGAGGGAAAAATCATTACCATTAATCTCAACAGGTATTAACAGAATACCAATACAATAGAGGTGCTTCCCGGGCTAGATGTCTCAGATGAGGCAGAGAGATATATTGTATGATTAAATATCCTTTTAATCTAGTTGGGGAGACAGAAGTTTGGCATACTTATAAAAATAGCAACAAAATTAGTCCCTCAATCTTGTGTGTCTGTCCCAATCCCCCAAAATAGTCCATATATATATTACGGCACTTGGTATTGCTAAATTCCTATTTGTCTGTTTTCAGATGTCTGCTTGTTGTACTCAAACGGTTCACTCCCAAGGCTTGGGGATTGTTTCTTATTCAATTTTGTCTTCCAAATGCCCACTACAATACTTGTATTACAGTGGTGTTCAGTAAATAATCACTGGATGAATAAAGGATGGAAGGCTGTTTAGACAAGCAGTTGAGATGCAGAGATAAGAAAACTAGACTTCTAGTTAGAAAATGAAAGTTAAGAATGCTCTTTCAATTATTTAGCTATATGAACTACATTGGACAAATCACTGATTTCTCTGAGCCTCAGTTTCCACATTTCTAAACTAGGGATAACATCTGCCTCCGAGGATTGTTGTGATTATCACATGAAAAATAACTATGAAAGTACTGTGGGCACATGCATTTAGGTATAAGGTATTATTATGCTAAGTGGTTGGTACAGGTGGTAAATGCTGAAGGATATATAATTAGCATAGCTGGAAAACAGGCAGATTATTAAGTCAAGTTTCCTAATACCGTCCAACAGTCCAAGAGTCAGGAGTCAAGTTATTCTTTCCTGAAAAAGTCTATTCCCTGAAAAAGTCTAATCACTCCCTTCCTTGTGAATATAACAAATATCAAATAAACAGGTTATTGTATCACTTTAGGAAATTTACATGGCTCACTTTTACCTAGGAAACTGTACCTCTGCTCATCCAAATGATTTTCTGGATTTCAGTTTGCTAACCTGCAAAAAGGGGTCTATGGATTAGAAGGTCTTCAAAGTTCTTGGAAGATTTTATAAGAATCTCCATCAATATTGACTTCCTTTCAATATTACCAGCAAAACGGACTCAAACTACCTATTGATAAAATTGCATTTCTTTCATAGGTCTTTTTTTTCAACATGGGCAGGCACTGGGAACTGAACCCGGGTCTCCAGCATGGCAGATGAGAACTGCACCACTGAGCCACCATTGCCTGCCCTCTTTCATAGCTTTTAGTACCTACATTTTCAGAAAAGGAACAACACCAACATAGGTTTTCCTAGGCTCTTGTTTTTCTTTGTGGTCTCAGTACAAGGGAATTTGGTCTTTGTAATGAATACCATTAATATGCCAGCAGACGAAAGTGATGATTCCGATACTGTCAGTTATGAAAAAACAATCTATGAACCTGAAGGTACTTTTTTGTACCTTCCTCACTGAAAAGTTTCTGCAGAATAATACACATATAATAAATGCTCAATACATCTTTACTGCCAACAGGCTGATTTATTTTCCTTTGATCTCAGAAGTTCTAATGGAGTTCACCATGGAAAATAATTGTTACAAAATTACAATTGTTCTAGTTCTTTTTTCCTATATCAAATCCTATTCTACTTTCAAGACCAGCTTCAATGCTTCATTCTCTTTCTGGATGCTTATCTCCTTCTCCCCCCACTTCAGGACCAGGCATGCCCTTCTCTTAGCTTTCACCACCTCATAGATAAGTCAGATTCCCTTGCCTTGAATTAAACTTGTTTTCATGTCTTGACTCTTCTACTCATCTGCAGGCTCCATGAGAGCATGGACCAAATCTCAAACTATCTGTATACTTGCCATTTGAGGGCTCACTCAATGTCTCCTACAAATCAGCAAATAGTTTCTCTTCCATTAAAAATATTCAACAGACGTGTTTAAATGCTCACTTTTCCCAAGGCAGTAAAAATAGTAATCGCAGTAAAAATAGTAATCACCTCCATTTCCTGGATTTTCCTCTGTGAGAACTCAGAAACACTACTGAGCAAAATCTGACAGCATGGTTTCACAAAACAGCATTCTTTGTTTTACTTTTAACTTAAATGATAGCAATATTTAACAGGCCACCTCTTAATTATATTGGCTAGTTGGTAAGGTTTATTGATCTGTGCATGAGGAGATAATTCCAAAAGAGACTCTGACAAAAAGCACTTTAGGGGAGAACACATCGTTACTCCAACAGTTCTACTGAATGACCTGCGGACATTGCTAGCCAGACTCAGGTCAGTTTGGCTTCCTGCCACTTGTGCCAATTTCCTAATGATCTCATATGAATGCAAAACAACCCTCTCAAGAACGAAGCATCTCTCTAATCCTAAAAATGAGAAGATCTGGTAGGCAAAACTCTAAATTGAATGGAAAATGCACCAGGGGCTGTACACTCTCTTAAACTAAGGACCCTACTGTGTTTCTGGCAAAGTTCTTTAAAGGCAATAGGATGCTCAAGAAAAACCTGTTAAATTACAAAGTATGTAGCTTCTATATCTGGAAATGTAGAATATTTTAATCTCCACTCCATCAGCCAGTGCTGATGATGCACATATAGACCTATGGGCCAAAGTCTAATTCATTCCATTTGGTGGCAGGGGTGGGGTGAGGGTGGGGGGTGGAGAGTAAGGTTTAGGGATTGGATAGGGAAGGAAGATGCAGTGAACTTGCTCCTAAGGAGCTCACAGTCTATCTGAGGATGAGATCATATACAAATAACTAGACTACAAGGTAGAAACAGTAAAGGGTTAAAACAAAGGTCTAGGTAAAAGCTCTGGGGTTACAGAACAGAGAGTGCTCATCTTCAGTTAGAAGGACAGAGGGAAGGTTTCTCACCACAGTAGTAACTAAACTGGGACCCAGGGATGGAAAAATGAGCTTTGCTGATTAAAAAAAGAAGAAGAAGAAGAAGAAGAAGAAAAGCTTTATCTGATGACAGGCCATCTGCTAGCTTGAATATATTTAAGGGAAAAGGTAGAGCCTAAGATTTGGAAAACAGAAGCTCAAAGTTCTGCTCAAACTTTTGCACTACACTAATTCCTCATTTTCCAAAGCCTATGAGTTTCTAAGCCTTGATTTAGTTAATCGTAAAAAGCAATATGGCATTAGAAAGAAGTAAGATTTATCAATCAACACATGGGGGTGCAGGCCTCTTCTTCCTTTGTTGAATTCCTCCTTTTCCCCCAAATTGCCCACACCTGTTCTTTCCTTGGAGGCTTCACCACATTTAGCACTTTCTACTTTGTAGACAAATTATTTTTGTATTTGACATGCTTTGTACTAAAATTTATTTAGACCTTTTCCTAAACTAGACTAGAAATATAAATTTTTGCTTTAAGGAAGAAATTCTAAAAGGTTCTATTTTATTTGAACAATGTATACCCATGAGCTTTCTTAATATAAACCGCCTCAATTCTCTTTTGTTATTATTAAAGGGCTCAAATAGTTACAACAAACTTACACGGAGGATGTTTACTAATCTTTAAAAAAATATTTGATATAATTTTAAGTTTGATATGTATATTTGTGATTTTCAGATCACTTAAAGAGTTCTGAGTACATCCAGTCCACTGCGGCACCCCAAGCAAGTCTTTTGGCCTCCTGTTTCCCCAGACTATAAGTTTAGGAGACTGAATTATTAAATAATCTGTAAACTAAAGGAAAAAAAAAACCCTCACTCAACAAATATTCTTTACAAATCAACAATATTACATTAGAAAGTGTTCAAAATAGACCACGTGCCTCACTGTAAGGATGAAGTCAGCTTCAGCCAACTTTCTTACTCTGCAGGAAGGTTAGCAAAAGAAGAGATCCAAGAACAAGACTTTTTTTTTTTTTTTTTTTAAAGTAAGGTTGGCTGTGGGAGGAAATTGCCATGTTTGATTCAAAGTCATCAGAACATCAGAGAACTCCACTTAGAGTCCTTGGCAATTTTCATGTGCAAGTCAGGTCTCTGCATTTGACCTTGAAAGCAGCAGCTCTTATGATAATTCTACAGCTGGAAGCTAGACAGCTGGCTTAATTATCAAATCTTTCCCTTCCATTTTTTTTTTTTTTTTTTTTTTTTTTTTTTTTTTTTAAGACAGAGAAGGAAGGAAGGATAGAAGGAAGGAAGAAAGACAGAGAAGGAAGGACGGACAGAAGGAAGGAAAGGAGGAAGAAAGGGAAACATCTTTAAACATTTTCTTATTTTATTATATTTTGTTTGTTTGTTTGTTTTTTACATGGGCTGGGGCCGGGAATCGAACCGGGGTCCTCCGGCATGGCAGGCAAGCACTCTTGCCCGCTGAGCCACCGCGGCCCGCCCTCCCTTCCATTTTTTATATTTACATTTCACCATTGACTCTGCTCATAGGCTCCTGGAACCAATTTTTTCTCTTTTCTTCTTATACATACAACACAGAGTCTCAAGTCCAAGGTATCCCAAAGGGCAAGCAGAGAGTTTGTGAGTCAATGACTTTGGGAGGAGATATTGGGATCTAGAATGAAATAGCATCCCCCTCCCAACCCCCTCCATACCCCCCCACTATCAAAGAAGCAATAGCCGTACTTACTATGAAAAGAACTCTAAGGACCATGGACAAGACAAAGGAAAATCAGGTGTGACCCTCCTGCCCACCTTTCCCTCTTCCTCCTCTATGCATACGCTGTTTAAAGGGTCTTAAACTAGTAAGGGAAGGTGAAGGATTCAGACAACATATATAACCAGTTGCGCTCTGTTCAAATCCAATGTGAGAGGCAGAAACAAAGCTTTTCGTGCTCAGGAAAGGCTACATCAAGTCGGGGAAATTCCAGGAAAGCTCTGGTTTTTAGGCCGGTTGATAGAAATGTACGTACGATGGAGAAAGGAGAAGGCAGATAAGAGCCTTGGTACAGAGACATCTAAGACATTGATGTCAGGGGGAAAAGAAGGCAGTTTGGCCAAGTGTTGTCAAGAATGTATAGGGGAGGGATGGGGGGGAAATGGACAAGAATTTGGAGGTCATTTCTTGTACAAGCCGGGCTGGAAGTACAGGTTCAGTGAATTCTCAAACTTGAATGTGCATAAACAATCTCCCTATTGCCTTGTAAAAGATACAGATTTCCTGGCTCCTTCAGTAGAAATTCTGGGGAGGGGCCCAAAACTTTGCTTTTTAAATAAGGACTTCAGGGTGACTGTGAAGCAGGTGATCTCTGACCACATTTTAGGAAAACAAGTTTCCAGGGCCTCCTAACTCAGATTCTGCGAGCGCTCGCACCGGCAGTGTGCAGGTAACATTTTTTTCCAGAGGTCGTGCTTTCGGACTCTTAATTGCTCTTTGGTGACTCAAGTTAGGCAAAACCTTCCTTTGTAGGTTTTGCTTGTAAGTCCCTGGGGCAAGGCCCTGGCACAGTTACTCCCCTGCTCAAAACTCCCTACATTTTCATTTCTGTTTAGCCCTGTCATCCTTCCTGAATTCTCCTTTAGTCCACATAACACAATGTGAAGTAAGAAGAAATACTACTTTAATCCATACATGGGGGAATTTAAAGTAAAAGAAATGAAACAAATACAGAAAAGTAACTGGCCAAGCTGGGAATGAACCCAGCCTGGCATTAAATTCCATATTCTTTCTTCAAATTCCCTCGCTGCCTCACACCAGGCCTGCTAAATGAAGGACCTTACCTATTTCAAGTTTTTCTTTTGGCATGGGCAGGCATCAGGAATCGAACCCGGGTCTCTGGCATGGCAGGCAAGAACTCTGCCACTGAGCCACTGTGGCCCACCCTCGAGTTTATTTTTAAGGTTGATTTTATATAGTACATCATCACACAGACACATACTCTTCTCAGCTCCGATCCTTTTTGTTTCTATTTGAAAATGTAAAGTTATAGGTATTTCTCTCTTCTAATGGTGCGGAGGCATTCAGAAGACCCTACTAATACCAGCTGTAGCTGGGTAATTATCATTCCTTTATCCTTTAACAGATATAAGATAAATATGAAAGAAAATGAGGAACAGACTCCTTCCCTATTTTCTTTCCATCCTTTTATCTTTAAAGGAGGAAGTTTACTGAACCACTGCCAACAATTCACTCAGCCTAATGAAGTGTATAAGTAATGAGATTAAATAATCTTAAACCATTATTACAGTGGACTGATGCTGACATTCATCCAAACTCTGGCAAACACCGAGCGGTGAGTTCATGCTTGATTTAAAAATAAACAAACTAGGGCAATGGGAAGATTCCAGCAAAAAAAGTTTCAGAGGCATTTAACCTGGAAATCTGAGACCCTCCATCCTTATAGGGCTGAAGCAAACACTGCCCAACCCAAACTGACTGAATCCAACATTTTCTAGGGCCGTCTCTCTGGACCTGTAACCACCTATGGTTAAACCTCTTCATGTTGGTCCCAAAGAAAGCAGTTCTTTGAAGGTATCATAATGGATCCCAGTTCTATTCCCACCTCTGCCATTAGTAAACCATATAAACTCAGGCAAATCTTTCTTGGGTTTTACTTTCCTCAGCCATAAAAGGACAGTTTAAATTTCCAGGGTTCCTTCTGGCCCCTAAAAACATTCTAATTCTATGACAACAGAAATAAGTTAATGTAGTTTGGGATAAGAACTGGGAGGAAAGGTTATGTCCAGCTTGGCCTCTCTGTTGTTTCTGGTCAACCTATTTTTAGGTATGTGCCTCATTTTCCCTCCCAGTAAGTGCCTTCCTGGAGCTTTTAGGGATGTGACAAACAGTAACCAAGATCAGCAAAGGGCTGGGAGCTATTTGGGGAAAAGGTCTAAATAAATACCATTAGCAAAGGACAGGGTAGTGACTATTTGTTCCCCCACTGAAAGCGTTGCTGTTTTATAATTATAGGGTGATAATACAAGTGCTTGTTAAAGGGAGAGGTACTTTCCAAAGTATATTCAATTCCAAAATTATTCTGCTCATGAGTTAATTACCCTGTAAAATTTTATAGCATTCTTCACTTTGATCCTTTACACTTTTAATGTTTTTAACTTAGGTATTTTATAATTTGTTTTTGTAGCTTCTCTGTACAGAAGTCTTCCCTGTTGTATTTTCTAAACTTAAATATATCATTTTATTTTGGCAGCATACTAAGCTTACATTATTTGTAATACTTTATATTTTCTTAGGCTTTCTAGAAAAGTGATCATATCATCTGTAAGGAGTTCTCCATTTTTATCTCATACATAATATTCAGTGAATAATCAAGTATCAGAAAAATATATATGATATACTGTTCTAGTTTGCTAGCTGCCAGAATGCAACACACCAGAGACTGATTGGCTTTTAATAAAAGGGGATTTATTTCATTAGTTCTAGTGAAATAACTAACTAACTAAGAGAGAAGGCAGCTAACTTTCCACTGAGGTTCTTCCTTATGTGGGAAGGCACAGGGTGATCTCTTCTGGCCTTCTCTCCAGGCCTCTGGGTTCCAACAACTTTCCTTGGGGTGATTTTCTGCATCTCCAAAGGCCTAGGCTGAGCTGCGAGTGCTGAGCTGCTTGGGCTGGGCTACCTTATGCTCTCTCATTTAAGCACCAGCCAATTAAATCAAACATCATTCATTGCAGCAGGCACGGCTGCTAGCTGACTGCAGATGTAATCAGCAACAGATGAGGTTCACACGCCATCGGCTCATGACCACAGCCATAGATACAGGCACCTTCACCTGGCCAAGTTGACAACTGAATCTAACCACCACACTGCCATTCACTTAAAATTATGAAACACTAAATACAGAACACACTATGCATTGTTCAGAGATTTATTTATGTAGTAAAATATAAAGACATGTATGGATATGACTAAAAAGAAAATACAAGTTTAGAGTCAAGGCTACCTTTCTGTTAGGAAATTTGGGGAGCGTGAGCAAGGATGAGGACCCAAGGGACTTAAACTGAATTCCTAACGTTTTTATTTCCTTAATTGGACTGATGGGTACATGTACCTTTACCATACTATGCTTTATATATTTATGTTTGAAATATTACATAATGAATTGACATATACTTAAATATTTCTTCTCTATTTCTCAATTTCCATTACAAACACTAGAAAGACAAGGGCATTATTATTCAAATCCCAGTACGGTTCATGCCAAAAAAAAGGAATATTAATATAGGAGTCGTTATTCAGGGCATATCTGGATCCAGAGAGAAGGATGGCCATAAGTGAATCTCATTTAAACACACATCCTTTTTTTTCAATTTTCCTTGGAAGTTCTTTGGTGTTATTGAAGACGCTTTTGTTTTTAAATTAGAAGGTTTGATAAATTTCACTTAATGTCCTTAGCATCTATGGATTTGACTGTCTAGTTAGTCTATGCTATATCCAGACACATCAATATAATGAATTATGTTAAAAGTATCCTAACAGCCCCAACAGTGCAATCATAGAATAATCTGAATTTGGCCATGTTTTTTATTACAAGACATTCAATTTGCTAATCTTTTCATTAGGATTTCTGTGTGTTTGTATAAATTAGAGTTTTCTTCTGTAGGCAACCTATATTAGATATTATTATCAGGATCATGCTAGCTTTATAAAATAGTTTGGGAAGCCTCTTTACTCTTGCTAGGCTCTGAAAGTTGAAATGGCAAAGGAATTAGCTCTTCTTTGATCTGAAAAATTCTGTTAGTGAAATTTCCTGGGTCTTTAGCTCTTTGTTTCATCCACTTTTGTACAATTTTTCAAGTTTTCCTCCCCTGCTAGATTTGCACAGAAAATAGCCTCTTTTGTGCAAAATTTTAAGTGTAATAATTTTAAAATGTCTCCTATAGATTTGCTTAGAGCTTCTTTTTAATTCCTAATTTTCTGTAAGTTTTGCTTTCTTTTATCTTTACTGAAATGTTTATTTTATTGCTCTTTTCGAAGAATCAACTCTTGGACCTAAAAAATCTAGTATCTTTCAATTTATCAATTGCTGCTTTTATTTTCATTAATTACTTTTTCCTTTGGTTTGGTTTTGTTGATTTTTTCCTATCTTTTAAGGTTAATTTATTTGCACTCTTTCTTGTTGCAATGAGCAATACTAGCTTTACTTGGAATTCTATTTTGACTCCGCCCCATTCACATTACCTTGCACTTTTATCATCACTACTTTCTAAGAATTTTTTATCCCAATAGTGTGTTTATTTGCTTATTCTTTTATACACCTCTTGCTTTACTGCAGTGCCGTGTGCAACTCTGCCAGCCAAAGTAGGAACTGCCTACATATTCCATCTAAACTTTGACAATATAAAGTAGGTAACTAATATTATTTTCTTTTCCTCTGAACTTACTGTTACATGTATGCTTGTCTTTTATTTTGAATTGCTAGATTATTAGTTCACTGCATATCACCATCTTTATTTGTTCTGGATTGCCCTCAGTTTGATTAATTTGTTTGCTGAGACATTTCTTTGAGTAGCTTTTTCAGAAAGGGTGTGTAGGTGATTGTGATGGTTAAGTTCATGTGTCTACTTGGCTAGGTTATGGTGTCCAGTGTTTGGTCAAGCAAGCACTGGCCTGATTGGTATTGTGAGGATATTTCATGATTTAGAATCATTGGGCAATTGATTGTATCTATGTAGATTACATCTACAATCAATTAAGGAGACAGCATTAGCAATGAGAGAAGTCTTATCCAATCAGCTGAAGGCCTTAAAGGGAGAACTGATGATTTCAGCTGTTAGAAAGAAGAATTTCAATCTCCACTTCAGCCAGCTAGCTTCTTCTGGGGAATTCACTGAAAGCTACAATGGAGTTCCTGAATTGTAGCCTGTCCTATGGAATTTGGACTTGTCAATCCCCACAGTAGTGTGAACCAATTTCTATAATAAATCTTAAAATGTTTACAAATATACATACACACATATTTCCTGTCAGTTCTGTTTCCCTGGAAAATCCTGACTAACACAGTGACACGCACTCTTTTGGAATGCCCATGGGATATTTAAAAGAGACTATTTCCGTAGAGGGTCAAATCTGATATAACGTTATGTAACAAAAGCAAGTCACTATTTGGTATATATGGTATGGTATCACTGTGTGTATGTGAGTGTACTGTGTCCTTGTGCTTATGTAACTACCTGTATATAGATATACGGTTATTCCTAAATACAAATATCCATACAAACAGGTATATAGAAACAGAAAAAGTATCTGTGGTGAAATGGAAATGTGATTGTATTGAGAGGGGGAATTATTGCCTAGTTTTTGAACTTTCTTTCAAAATTTTCTCTAATGAGCATATAGGACTTAAAAAAGGATGCTGGAAAATTAATAACTACTTTAAGAAAGATTTTTAAATTCTGAGCTCAATAATGCTTTAACATAACTAAAAATCAGGAAAAAGCCAAATCTATGAAATTTAGAGTTTTGTTTAACTATTTTTTAACTTTACATTAAAAGAAATAGTAATAGAGGGAAAAATAGCAAATTAGGAAAATGAGAAACCTAGTAACAAATAACGAAATTTCTAGTGATTTTTATAAGTTACATGGAAAGCTTGAACTTAAGAATAAACCAGAAGTCCTGCTTCTGACATTCATGATCTATGAACTGAGCAAGCTTTTTTCTGAGACTCAAGTTTCTTTCCTCTAGAAATGAAAGCAATAATAACTGTACCTATTTCCTAGGATCATTACAGGATAAAATGAGATAAAGAAGTACTTTGCCAAAGTTAATGCATAAATTAAAGCACTAAATATGTTTTTATTGTGATTTTTTTAAGCAACAACAAAAAAAGGTTTTTCACTTAATTTCAGGCATTTCAGGGAAAGCAACAGGAAACAGTCAAGAAAAGTATGGGGGCTTATGGGAGTTTGTCTGCAGTATTTCAGTTTCTATAATACAGGAAGGCATGATTTGCTCAGTCATCAATTAAAATCTTGGAAATAGAAGACTATAATCACAGCTCATTTTAAATGTGGGGAGTGGGGTGCTATCAGTATCTTCATGCTTTTAGGACATTGAACATTTAGTGGCAGGGGAGTAGCGTTGAGCCAGCAATAAATTGCAAGTCAGTAGATCTGTTCCTAGTCTTTGCCCTCTCTTACTTTGAGCATTTCAAAGCCAAATTTATAAATGGGATTGATAATCTCCCCCTTGTGTAGTTCACGGTGTCCTAATAGATATAATAATATGCAATAATAGATGCTCAGGAGCACTGTAAAATGTAAGGGGCAGTACAAATGGAAGAGATAACTATTCCTAGATACTAGCATGGTTAAACCTCTCAAGAGAGTACTTGACAAAGTTTCTTCTTTCTTGAACTATTTTTCCTCTTTCCTAGGAGAGTGCTTATGGGATGATGATGTAGAGATCAAGAAGGACTTTAAGAAGAAAGTTGATCTGTGAGTGTGCGTGTGTGATAAGAGAGAGACAAGCTTAGCATGAACACTCCTTGGAGATGAGAGAGCAGAGGAGGGCGATAAGAAAAGACAAGGTGGGAAGTTCACATTCACGGACATTTTCAGCTTTAAACTCTCGGTTCTCTTTTTCCAGTGCTTACATAAAGCACTGGCCATAGCTGCTTCTAAAACATTTTATTAGGAGGGATAGAGCATATAAAAGAGAGTAACTTACCAGCAGAGGTACACAAACCTGTCTCTCAATGTAGGTTGAAAGGTAAGGATGTTTTAACAGTAGCCATTTAGTGACATAAAGGAGCAAAAGGCTGCGAGTGTGTTTGCCATGAATGTGCCAAGTTCAGGTACTTTAAGTGCTTAGACTCCTGTGCAGTTGGCCTTCTATTTCCAGAGGCCCTTTAATCACTCACATTTCAACTTAATAAAAATGTCTGTAATGACTTTCACAGCAGGAGAGTTAGGAGTTGGATTCGATCCACTTATTTCTCTTAGTAAGAGCCCTGGTTTAGGAGAGGAGCTTTGGCTGCCACTTCGTATACAGACTTGCTGAGAATCTCTGCGTCCCTTGGCCCAGACTCCCCGGCAAGGCTGAGGGGGGAGCGGCGATTCTTTTGCTAAAACTTGATATAGGGCTAAGCCAGTCTCCTTAAGGGTAGAAGGGCACATAAGCAGGAAGTATCGTTGTTGCCCTTTATACTGACATACAATCTTCCTAAGCTTAGCATGAGCCTCTTCTTCTCAAATCTGTCCTCATACTTCTTCCCTGACATCTATTTATTTCTGTATATCCATAGCAACTGCAGCCAGAAAATTACCCCAAATTAAAGGGTTTCTATACTGTATCCATAATGCTAAGGGGAAAACAATGATAAGAATGCTATTGATTAGATTAAGCCCTTATATCAGTAAATGGCTTCATGATTTACAAAATAATATTTCCATGAACTTGTTTATGCTGTCTCTTTGAAGGCAGGGAAGAGTTCATATCTCCCTTTAATTGATGAGGGTACTGGTTCAGAAAAGTTCAATGCCTAACCCACGGTCATACCAGGAGGTCTAGGACTAGAATTAACATATTCTATTTAACCCACTTACTTCAAGGAAATTTTACTGCTCTTAATTTTTTTTTTTTTTTGCTTGGGCAGACACCGGGAATTGAACCCGGGTCTCCGGCATGGCAGGTGAAGATTCTGCCACTGAGTCACTGTTGCACTGCCCCACTCTTAATTTTAATCTGTGCATTTACATAAACCTTTGAGAACAATCAAAGCTGAGCTTTCAAGAAATATATCACCAAAGTAGAAAACCATTTCTTTGATTTTGCTAATAAGTACACAAACTCAAATTAACACTACTATGAGTTACCATAACGCACTTATTAAACTGGTATAAATATAACCATGAAAATCTGATAGTGGAAAGATTGCAGTTCAACATAGTTACTCACTGCTCATAGCTTTGTAAACTGGAAAATAAAGACATCTAACAGGGTAAAGCTTAAGTTCCCTAAATTATTTAAAAATATAAATAATTGGTAATATAAATAAAAGAAGTCATGCTAAGAAAGTAATTCAAACTAAAAAATGTGAAAATTTTAGTTATAGGATGTTATTTAAAATACAAAAGGGTTGGAAAATACTCAACACCTTTTGAGTGGCAAATGGTTTTAAAATGTATTATTTAAACACAATGGAAAATTAAACAGATATAATGCTAAAAAGGAAGATTATTAACAATAGAAAACAGCATACAAATACACTAAGTTATTCAAAAATAGAAACAAAGCATGTATAAAATGATTAAGGGGACAATTACAAGGCTTTATCAAATCAAGGTTGTTGAATACAACTATGTGCAAGGATTAAGATTTTGAGAAACTATAGAAAAATATGAATCATTACTGAATGCAAGTTGAAGGTACTACTAGTGCATTTCTCTCAAAACTATTTTAGTGTTTACTTTAAAAATCTAAATTAGTTTGATCAATGAACAATTTATTTAAGCAAATAAATTTAATTTATATTAGCATGCCTCATATTTCATATCTGAGCTCTGGATCAAACATAAGTGTACCTTACACAAAAATAATCAACTAAGGAGCTATCTTCAATATTTTAATTCTATAAGTAAAATAAAGAAAAAGGAGCACAGAGCGATGCTTGCTGCCCGCCTCTCTCTGCTGTGTGTGCTTTGTGAAGGATTTTTTTTTTTGTTTTTTTTACATGGGCAGGGACCGGAAATCGAATCCGGGTCCTCTGGTATGGCAGGCAAGCGTTCTTGCCTGCTGAGCCACTGTGGCCTGCCGGTGAAGGATGTTTTTAGGGCATTAATTTCCACCAGTGTGATATGAAACGATTTAGATGACTCAGATTTTTCCTGTCTATTCTAAGGGGGCTTTGGCTCTGAAAGAGACACCCATAGCTCTAAGCTCCTCCTGAATACTGCTTTTATCTTCAAAACACATTTGTTTCATTTTATTCCCCACTATTCTCTCTCCCACCCCCCAAAAAAGAAAACTCCTTCTTTGCATTGCTCATGTGCAACTTATTGGGTTTATGATAGTTCAGAAGAAATTAAAGTGGTAATACATCGATCTCAGAGCTGTGCTGAATTGTGAAATCAATACTGAACACGGATCTCTGAGTAATGCTTAAACAAATTCTGATAAGAATTAAATTACAGTTTAGAGTTACCATGGATAGATTTCATTAAAAAAAAAATCTTGATTAAAGGTTCTTATGAGGGAAATAAGTGAAACAGGATGGCAAGACTTTCCATTATTTGAATTCTCCCAGTTATTCTAAGTATGTAATTAAATATTCCCTAGGTAGGTGTTCCTGTTATAAGAATAGTGTAGTAACGGACACCAAAGCTGGCATCAAAGAGTCAGAGAGATCCTATGCCTGCAGTAGTGATTGAGACCCAAAACTACACATTTTAGAAACCCATTATTTAGTTAGATTAAACTTTCTTTAACCTTGTTATACACTCAGGAAAGGAAGCAGAACTTTTTAAAATGGGAATGCAGTACTTTCTGAGAGGTTAAAACAATTTTCCTAAAGTCCATTGTGCTGGTTTGAATCTATGTACCCCAGAGAAGTCACGTTCTTTTAACTCAATTTGTGGGGGCAGACCTATTGAGTGAGACCTTATGATTAGGTGGTTTCCATGAAAATGTGACCCCACCCATTCAAGGTGGGTCTTAATCCATTTACTGGAGCCCTTTAAGGAAGAAACATTCTGGAGAGCGCTCAGAGCTGAGAGAAGCTAAGAGAGAAGGAAAATACCCACAGAGACATTTTAGAATGAAGGACCAGCAGATGTCACCATGTGCCTTTTCCATGTGACCGAGGCAGATGGCAGCAACCTTTCCTCAGAGAAGGTATCCTCTTGATAGTGCTTTAATTTGGACATTTTCACAGCCTTAGAACTATAAATCTGTAACCTAATAAATCCCTTTGAAAAAGCCAATTAATTTCTGGTATATCGAATTCTGGCAGCTTTAGCAAACCAAAACACCCATGCATCTCACTGCAACATGTCAGGTCCTCACATTCAGAAATATTACAAAGGTACAGAGATCTTATAAAAATAAATCTCAGAATAACATGTATTCCATCACCATTTCCTGATCAGGCAAGGTGTGTTTTACATGGATTTCCTCCATTTTCATAACCCTTTGGGTAAAAACTGCAATTATCCTATTATATAGGTAAGGAAAGTGAGGTTTAGAAAGATCTAGTAACTTTCCCAAGGAGATGACGGTTTTAAGGAATTGGGTTAAATTTAAACCTATGTTCTTCACAACATGTTATACTGTCTTACAACAGTCTAGTTAAAAGCAGATGAAAACCAGTCACAAGAGCTACAAAAAACACAGCAGTCTTTGGCCGATTAGTGTAAGGACAAACAGCCTATGGTGTCCATGGGCTCCAGTGACATCACTGCCACAGAGCTCACTGCAATAAATAATTTCATAGCAATGGCTTCAAATCATTGTGAATGACAGTCTACATGCAGGCATAGAATTACGTACAGTCTCTCTGTTTTCAAGAAAGATTTTAAAGGGTAATATTTGAAATATTCTTATTTCCTAAAGAGATAAGTTTTTGTTTACTAGACTTTTCCTTACATGTAATTTACTTATTCCACAGTGATTCCAGACCAACAGGACAAACTAAAACTGTGCGATTTTGTTTAGGACAAACCAAAACCGTGTGTTTGCTATAAAGAAAAATGGGACTAGGATGCATCCCAGTGTGTATAGCCCTGGCACTCACACGGATAATAAAACATAAGTCAGTTTCTTCCTTTCTATGTCTCTGTATTCTCACTTCTAAAGACAGGTATCAGTCAAATGATTTTGAGAATTGTTTTCCAGCTCTAACATTCTGTGACTTTATAATGATGATATATGTTTTAAGTTGCCTCTAGGGAGAAGAATGAAATAAAACTCAACTTAAGAGATGCAAAATGAAAAAAAAAAAAAGAAGAGAGAGAGATGCAAAATGATATCTAATCCTACAAATTTATAATTTAACCTGTGCTATGGATGTCATGGCTACAAAGAGTTACAGACCTGTCAGATTATTGGAAAATACCAATGAGGCCAGAAACTTCTGCAATAAATTTGAACCTTCGTTCTGCAAAACTATGTGCAACTTCAAAGACCTTGTGCTAGGTATTCTTTTATGTTAAAATGCAAAGGCACTAAGGACCAAACCTTGCATCTTTCATATAAACACACACCACTTTTCCACTAATGGGTGTTAAATGGAGAAATTAAAATCATGCTGAAGGATAGCAAAGAAATTTATATTTTAAAAAACATTAGTGTTTAATCAACTAATTGCTGTATCAGAGGACAGTTTAATGTGTCAGTTTAAGACTAAGTAACCTTGCAAAAAGCTAAGATACCATGACTGTATTTTTTAAAGAGTCACCCAGCTATGTGATTAATATACAGCTGCTGTGTTCTTTAAAAAAAGAAAAGAATTATTAGCCCAGTCGGCAGATATACTCACTTCCCTTTTAAGGTGTTCTATAATAAAAGGTTTCTCTGCATCATTAAAAACCTGCTGGGAAATGGGAGGTAGGAAACATCCTGGGTAGCAAAGAGGTGATTCAAAGGGCCCAGGAGATTGAAAGAACACCAACAAGTCCAGAGACTCTTCAGTTTCCCTAAAAATACTGGAGACTTCAAATACAGGGTGAAAGCTAATAATAAGAGGCATGACTTTGATACTTGGGAAACCTTCTGATGTTTCAGGGAGGAACACACTAGCTTGTACCTACATGCTTAAAAGCCACAGGTCAACGATCTTCCCAGCAGACCACTGAGTGAAGTTCAGCCCAACCCAAGGCACTTTTTTGACCTCATGTGACCAGGGGATATAAACAAAGAAAAAAAAAATGAAAATATACCATTTCACACATATTCTGAGGTCTGGGGAAGATGAAAGTTCTGATGGTTCTATTCTATCTTAATTGATTGGTAATCTGCCAAAGAAGACATTTTACAAAGCATCTGAGGATAAGGTCCGGAACTTACAATGTAGCAGGGTTCACAGTATGCTTTCTTTTCCACCGCATAGAAAGGCTGCCCACGGAGCTTATTGTTACAGATGATGCAGGTAAAACAATCCACATGGAAGACCTGATCCATGGCAGTACAGCCTGTACCTTCTCCAACTACATTTTCCCCACAGCGAGCACAGCGGCCTGAAAGAAAAAAAAAGAAAAGGACTGATTGTTAAAACAAACCCCGCTAGACACAAAAGGACAAATATTGTAAGATCTCATGGATATGAAATAATTAGAATAAGCAAATTCATAGAGTTCAGAAACTAGAATATAGGTTACCAAGGAATGAGATAGGGGTAAGGAATGGGGAGTTAATGCTTCAATTGCAGAGTGCCTATTTGGGCTGGTGGAAAAGTTTTCGTGATGATGATGGTGATGGTAGCACAGCATTGGGGACATAATTATCAGCTCTTGTATTTATATTTAGATGCGGTTAAAAGGGAGAAGTTCAGGTTGTAGTTACGTTGCGAGAATAAAAATTAAAAATGAGCCTCTATTTTATACATGATTTTTCTGTAGACCTACAACTTCTCTGATAAAAAAGAAAAGAAAAAAGTTATTCAAAAAAAGAGAACAAACCAAGGAATACTTCAATCCTTCTGAAGAAGCCAACATGGTAGCAGATTTATAATGTTGTCAGCAGCAGTAGAACCACTACTACTGCCACCTCCACCACCACAGGGATCATCAGGAGAGCCACCACTATCCTTTGCTGGCAAGATGGGTTGTTTGTTTGTTTCGGGTGCATGGTCTGGGAATCGAACCCAGGTCTCCTGCATGGAAGGCATGTACCCACGATGGGGTTTTTACATGCATGAATCAGTCAAAGAAACTGATCCTCAGAGGTCAAGGTCCCACAGAAAGTGACTGAGTCAAACTCAGGTCTGAGTTCAAGTTCAGTACTCATTCCGCTCTACCCCATCTGCCTCTCATTTCACATGCGAGTATAAGAGGAACATGAGGGTGGAAGGCACAGTCTATAGAAGAGTCTAGGAAAGCTTTTTCTTGAAAAGTCTATGCATCCAGTTAAACAGAGGGAACTGGGTTTAAACTCAAACTCCAGTTCCTTTCACAAAGGTCCTGCTTGTAAAAGCTCTGTTGCAACCCTGGGCAATAGGCAGATCACAAGAAAGACTTTCAATTTTTGGACAGCTTTGACTGCCTTCTGGGCCCTCACAGAACAAGCCTCATCTCTCTTATTCTTAGTTAGAACATCCCTGTATCTTACAACAGGTTCACACATTGTAGAGTTCTGAATTCTCTACTAGCCCTGGGCTAGTACAGTCCAGTGTTCTGGAAAATTCCTGCCTTCTTAGATCAAGTAATAGGGCTTCTGGCCCACATATGAACTTTGGGGTTTAGGTTAAAAAATCATTAAAATTTTTAAAATAATAACATACAATAAAATACAAGAAACAGTTGTATCACTGTGAGGCATTACTGAGTCTTTCACCCAGATATCTAAATCTGGGCTCCATCATGGGAGAGTTGAGCCTGACGTCAGATCTATATTCAGCTTCCCTTCTTATTCTATTCTTCCATTAACTTAGAAAGTCTTAACAAGTAATTACAGCTCACTGGGAATGTCACACGTGTCTGCAGGTTTTTATAAATAAGCTGTAGCCACTTGAAAGTTACAGCAAACACAGTACTTCATATGCGTCAGGGACAGTTCTAGGTCCTCTATACGTATTAACTTACTTAATATTCATAACAACCCAGCATGGCGGGTACTATTATCCTCATTTCATAGATGAGGAAACTGAGTCACAAAGTGGTTAGGTAACTTTAAACCCAAGCAGTCTAGCTTCAGCATCTTTGCTTTAACCACTAGGCTGCATTTCCTCTTACTGCTTCTGCGGATCACGACTGAACCCAGATCTGATATTATGGAGCAATTTCTCACTGAAGACTGCTTTCAGCATGCCATCATGTTGGACTGACAACCATTTCACACTAAAAAATGGAGGGCTAAAGGTTTCAGCTTAGGAGAAAAGAGGCAAAAATATTTCTAATCCCTTTGGTTGTACTTCGCCCGGGAAAATATTTCTTTTATTCTGTTGCAGGATTTGGATGTGTCTTTTAAATATTGCCCAAACTGTACATCATTAATTTCTTTGTTTAAGAAGTAAGAAATATTAAGTGCTGGAAAAGAATTAAAAACTCTTAGAAACTCCATTACAGCTGATAGTATTATGAAATCTTGATATCACATTCATGACATCTGCTAAAATAATTATTGCATATTATTTGTAATAAATTTTGTGGCTGGTTTTACAAACTTCTGTGACAACACTTAACTCATACCTGGTTTTTATTATAAGATGTATAATGTGGAAAGATGCCTTTAAAAGTTTGGACTTTCCCTGAATTTAGACACAAAATTAAGATGTTACATATAACACTATTTTTGTGATTTTTCTGGGAAAAAAAAATCTCAAAAGGTTTACTAGAAAATTCACTGTGCTATGTTTGAAAATGTTACAATTCTGAAAGTTTCAGCCATCATTGACAATGTCTCATAACAGAAAACATCTTAGGCATCAGAAGCAAATGGATCACCAAATCAGAAAATCTAATTTTTTAAAGATTCATCATCATAGTTACTATTCAAACTTTTTTTTACCTGCTCATATAAAATCACCTTTGTCCCAGCATGTACAGACTAACTTCTATTATTTATGTGGTAATCCTGCTCACTAAAATTTGCATTAATAATGTTATTCTAAAGTAGTATTTTTGGTATGTTTTGTTGTTATTATTATTATTATTATTACTTCAATGAACCATATTCCAATCACTTATCTATTTTGTTGAACTGAAGAAATAATACAATACAAAATAATGAAAAATGCAAGTTTAGCAGAAGTAGTAAAAACATGATATGAAAATACTGAGCTCAATAGCATTGTTACTTATCACTGGCTAAACATACCAATCACCACAGATTTTGTGATGCATGTACATCTTTTAAGAATGCAATAATTAATAAGAACTTCTTCATTTTATATTTTGAATTTGTTAAATGCAGGTTAACAAAATTATTTTCATTTATTACTTTTTCACTTTCTTCAAATTGCACCCCTTGAGAGTTTGTTAGGGACTACTAATAATCTGTGGACCGTACTTTGTGACAAAAAAAAATAGTTCTGCCTGAACGTTATCAACTAACAATGATGAGAGTCTATGAGGCAGGTAGAGGGAGCAGTTCTGATTCAGGTCAAGGATGCCCAGAGTTCAGTAACTGGAATCCAAGAGCCTGAGCCTCCATGGTTTATGGAGAGGCTGATGACCACCCACGCACATCTGTAAGAGAACTTCAGTCACTGGTTCAAAGGAGAGGTATGAGCAGAGTTCTTAAGGTCAGGCTGAAAAGAGAAATTTTCTATCTATTCCATAGTATTTTCCTAGTACTATATTCTACTTTGGTTGAATACAAAAAGGGATCAGACGACGCCACTGTCTTATGCAGTCATTAACAAGGCAAAAATCACATGACAAATGTATAAAGCACCATATGATAAAGTGCCATGGAAATGTGGAAGGAATAACATATATGAGAGAATGTAAGGAAAGGTTTTGTGGAGAAAGAGGCAACTGAGCTAAACCTTAAATGATGGCATTTTGCAGGTGGAGATGGGAGAGAAAAACATTCTAGTTTCTTCTAAGAGGGAAGAAGTGACTGTGACTTGTTGGATCTTAAAACTTTGGACTGTCATAGTTCTGGCACATCATGGTTTTGTCTTCTCAGCCATGAAAGCAGATGGACTGTATTCATAAGGAACAATTTTCTCCTTTACATTTTGGAGAATATCATTCCTGAGTGGGTGAGGCTAATGTGCTGGACTCAGGCTTGACCAGATCTGCTGTCTCCCGTATTTTTCCTATTCTTGGGAGAAATTGGGGACACCAGCCGCAAGGGCAGTCTGTCTGGCACCTTTAAAATCACAAGCACAGAAAAAGAATGAAGAACAAAAAATAAAAATAGCCCTACACATCAGCAGGATAGAAAAGGTGCCTGAATGTTCCCTTTTCACATTAACACAAATTTACAAAGTACACCTTTTAGGGAGGCAGTAAGAATGGAAAGAAAGTTACTCAAGCATCATGTATTCTTGCCTCTTGGGGGCCTTACAGTACACATCATTAATCACATACCACAGTCTCATCACTTGTCTTTCAGACAAGAGTCTCAGCACTTTTAAATGAGAAAAACCAGGGGAATGGTACCAGACAAGAAGGTAAAAGGGCATGAAATAAATATAGTTGATTAGAGGTCAGTAGGATGCTGAAGCTCAAGTCCAGAAGTTTGTTGGTACTTAGCATCTCTATCAAAAGGCCCAGGGACTCAGGACCAGACAGCTTGGAGAGAATTTCATTAGTGAATTAAGATTCCCAAACCACAAAAGCAAAGCTTATTTCTATAAATATGTTACCTTATATTGACAGGGCAATCAGCTATGGGGTCCTTTCACCTCTCACTTTCTCTCCCACCCATACTCACAGCAATCTCTGCAATGTCTCTGAAATGCTTCCCTTGTACCATGTGCCTGAATAAGGCTGGTACCTTTCACTGACCCATTGCAATGGCTTCTTGATTATTTCCATTTCTCTGATTTACATTCTCTTACAACTAGAAGGGCTGAACAGACATCTGAATACATGAGTTAAGTCTGGAATGTTAGATAAAATTGGGTCAAGTCATTTTTAGGAATTGCATGGGTGGATGGTGACATTCCTGCAAAGCAACAGGTTGAGCAAGCAAGGTAGGATATTAAGACATGGGTATTCTTTTTCATTCATTCTATTTTCTCTTTTGGTAACATGAGGTCTTCTATTTCCTCTAGCATCAATGTATGCTGCTCATGTTTTACTAGGAATTTGTGCATTTCATTTAAGTTGTCTTATTTGTTGGCATATATGTTGTTCATGGTATCCTTTCATGAACTTTTTATTTCTGTGTGGTCAGTAGTAATGTATCCCTTATTTCTGATTCTATTTATTTGTATTTTCTCTCTTTTATTTTTCTTTGTCAGTCTAGCTAAGGGTTTGTCAATTTTTTTAATCCCTCAAAAAACCAACTTTTGGTTTTGTTAATTCTCTCTATTGTGTTGTTGGTATTCTCAGTTTCATTTATTTCTCCTCTAATTATTTGTTATTTCTTTTCTTCTGCTTGCTATGGGATTAGTTTGTTTTTCTTTTGTTAGTTCCTCCAGGTTTGCAGTTAAGTCTTTGATTTTAGCTCTTCTTTTTTAATGAAGGCATTTAGGGATATAAATGTCCTTCTCAGCACTGCTTTCAAAACATCCCACAAGTTTTACCATGTTGTTTCTCATTTTCATTTGTCTTGAGATATTTACTGATTTTTCTTGCAAGTTCTTCCCTGACCCACTGATTATTTATGAGTGTTGTTTAATTTCCATACATGCGTGAGTTTTCCAGCTTTCTCTGCCTGTTACTGATTTCCAGCTTCATTCCATATGATGAGAGAAAGTTCTCTGTACCATTTCAATCTTTAGAAGTGTATTGAGCCTTGTTCTGTGACCCAAGATGTGGTCTATCCTGGAAAATAATTCATGAGCATTTGACCAGAATGTATGCCCTGCAATTTGGGGGTGCAATGTTTTCTATATAAACATATAGGTCTAGATTACGTATCATATTATCCAAGTTCTCTATTTCCTTACTGATCCTCTATCTAATTGCTCTGTCTATTGATGATAGTGGTGTACTGAAGTCTCCAACCAATATCGTAGAGATATTATTTATCCCTTCAGTTTTTCCAATGTTTGCATTAGGTATTTTGGGGCACCCTGGTTAGGTGCATAAATATTTATAATTGTTATTTCTCTAGGTGGAGTGGATTGCCCCCTCCCCATTTATTAATATATACACTGTCCTTCTTTGTCCTTTATAACAGTTTTGCATTTAGAGTCAATTTGGTCCAATATTAGTATAGCTACCCCAGATCTTTTTTGGTTATTGCTTGCATTGTATACATTTTTCCAAACTTTTACACTCAATCCATTTGTGTCCTTGCATCTAAGGTGAATCTCTTGTAGACAGCATATAGATGAATCATACATATATATGATTCATACATATATGAATCATGAAAGAAATATATATACATATATTTATTTATTTATTTTTCTTTTTCTCACATGAGCAGGCACCAGAAAATGAACTCAGGCCTCCGGCATGGCAGGCGAGAACTCTGCCATTGAGCCACCGTGGCCCACCCGAATCATATATATTTTAAATCCATTCTGCCAATCGAGTCTTTTGATTGGGGAATTTAATCCATTAACATTCAATGTTATTACTGAAAAGGCAGTTTTTACTTCAACCATTTTACCCTTTCATTTTTATATATCAGATCTTATTTTTGTCTTTTTTGTTTAACCTTTTAGTTACCTTTACTGATAATCATCATTTCCACATTCTCTACTCCAAGCTTCTCTCTCCTTTCGGCCTGTAGAACTCCCCTTACTATTTCTTGTAGGGCAGGTATCTTGTTGACAAACTCTCTAAGTTTCTGTTTACTTGTGACTATTTTAAACTTTTCCTCATTTTTGAAGGACAGTTTTGCCAGATGAAGAATCCTTGGCTGGCAGTTTTCCTTTTTCAGTACCTTAAATACATCTTACCACTGCCTTCTAGACTCTATGGTTTCTGAGGAGAAATTGGAATTTAGTCTTATTGATTGTCCCTCTCATGTGATGAATTATTTTTCTTTAGCTGCTTTCAGAATTCTCTCTTTATCTTTGGCATTTGACATTCTGATTATCATGCATCTCAGAGTAGGAAGGTCTATTCAGATTTATTCTCTTTGGAATATGTTTTCCTTCATGGATATGTATATTTAGGTTTTTCATAAGAGCTGGGGCATTTTTGGCCATTATTTCATCAAATATTCTTTCTTCTCCTTTTCCCTTCTCTTTTCCTTCTGTAACACCCATGACATGTATGCTTGTGTGCTTCATGCTGTTACTCAAATCCCTGATATGTTACTAATTGTTTTCTATTCTTTTCTCTATCTGTTCTTCTGAATGATTTCAGTTGTCTTTGTCCTCTAGTTCATTGATTCATTCTTCTGCCTATTCACATCTGCTATTGCATGCCTCTCGTTTATTTTTAATATCTTGTATTGTGTCTTGCATTTCCATAAGTTCTGTTATATATTTCATTTCATATTTTCACATTATTCTTTATGCTTACCCAAAGTCTTCTTAATATCCTTTACCTTATTAGTCATATTTTCTTTTATCTCCTTGAATTGATTTAGGAGATTTGTTTGAACAGCTTTGACTAGTTGTTCCAAATTCTGTGTCTCCTCCAAAGTTTTAATTTATCCCCAACTGAGCCATATTTTCATGTTTATACATATGTCTTATAATTTTTTCCGTTATCTAGACATCTGCATATCTTGACGGTTTTACTCTGAAGGTCAGCTTCTCTGTCTAAGATTTTAAGATTGATTGGCTTTGTGCTGATGTTCTTCTCTGACTCTTGGTTCAATTGCCTGTGTTTGATTAATTAGATTTTTCAGTTCTTCATCTGGTCCTGGTTCTAGAATTTTCAAAAGCTCCCAGGTAATTCTAATGTTTAGCCACGTTGAGCCACTGTTCCAAGGGGGTACTTCTTTCTGGACCACTTGCCAGAGTAAAAGCTGGCAAGTCCAGCAGCAGTTTTCATCTACATGCAAAAAAGTTCAGAGACAGCCTGTGTGACAATGATTTGGCTGGCAAAAAAGTTCTGTGGCATCATAATACCTGATATTTTTCACTACACACCAGGAAAGGAGCAGTACTGTTATAACTCTACACCAGTGGGAGAAATGTTGAACTTTCAGAGACAGGCAAATTAAAAAAACATTTTAGACCAAAGTAAGAAATTAAGCTAAGGGTGAAAAAAAACACAGATCAGTCAACAAAATTTTCAGGGAGAGATATTCAGGAATGGGTGGACAAAGGATTGGGCAACAAAGATGAGTTAAAACTCTTTGTGCAAGCTGAGCTGTCTTATTGATAAAGAGAAGTTATGATGAAGTCTAACCACAAGGCGGTTCACTTATAGACATTTGCTTAGGCAGGACCTTTGAGTGAGGGTAAATTGTGAGGGAGAATCCCACAAAGGGTTGCAAAAGCAAGAATGTTTCACTGATTTGAATATGCTGCAATTGTGAAGAAATGTATCAAAGATGTAAAAGAAAATTCAATGTAGATTTTTTCTGTGCAAGGTACAGTCCTAAGCACTTAAAATTTCTTATTTAAGGCTATCAACTAGTATCTGTTGTCCTCATTTTTTTTTTCCACAATCCCGCAGTCACACTTGTAATAGTTATATCTTCATACAATCGTCTTAAGAACCTAGGCTACTGGAACACAGCTCAACAGCTTCAGGTACTTCCTTTTAGCCACTCTAATACACCATAAACCAAAAAGTGGATATCTATATAATGCATAAGAATAACCTCCAGGATAACCTCTCAACTCTGTTTGAAATCTCTCAGCCACTGACACTTTATTTTGTCTCATTTCTCTCTTTTCCCTCTTGATCAAGAAGGCTTTCTCAATCCCATGATGTTGGGTCCCGGCTCATCCCAGGATTTCTGTCTCACACTGTCAGGGAGAGTTACACCCCTGGGAATCATTTCCCATGTAGAGGCAGGAGGGCAGTGAGTTCACCTGCTGAGTTGGCTTAGAGAGAGAGGCCACATTTGAGCAACAAAAAAGATTCTCTAAGGGTGACTCTTAGGGCTAATTTTAAGTAGCCTTAGCCTATTCTTTGCAGGAATAAGCTTCATAGGAGTGAACTTCAAGACTGAGGGCTCAGCCTATTGATATGGTTGTCCCCACTTCTTGCAAGAATGTCAGAAATTCTCCAAATGGGGAAGTTGAATATTTCCTCCTTTCTCCCAAGTCCCCCAAGGGGACTTTGCAAACACTTCTTTATTCACTACCCAAATTACTCTGGGACTTATCAAGGCATCTCACTAACCTGGACAAACCAACAAAATCTCACACCCTATTCAAGATTCCATGTACTTATGGTGTTCAACTAAACTGTGCTGTTCTCATGTTATAGATGAGAATGCTAAGGTTGAATCCCTAGACCCAGGTCTCAAAGGTAAAATGAGGTGGGGTAGAGGCTGGAACCAGGACTGACTTCTAAAGCCCATTTCCTTAACTAGTGTGTGTTTTTCTAGGAATGTGTTTTCCTATTCCATCATAACGCTGATGTTTCCAGCATTCCTTGAGTGGGGCCTCTCCCGACTGCAGAGAAAGAAGAGTGAGGGCCATGACTGCTCATTTCTGCAATGCCCAAATCTCAGGAGATGCTCCTGAACTAGGGGATCTTCTACAGGTGGGGAATCTAGTACAGGCGAGCACCCTTTATAGCAGGCCTTCAAGCACTGCATCTCAAACAATGGCTTCACAACAGGAAAGTTTTTTTGAAAAGTACTGTCACCCATGCTCCACTCCAGAAATCCTCCTGGTTTGGCCTGCTGTGTGGCTCTGAACTAACCACTTTTTTATTTTATTTTTTATTAATTTTTAAATTTAAAAAAATGACAAGAAAGAAACACAAACATTCTTAACATATGATCATTCTGCTCTACATATATAATCAATAATTCACAATATCATCACATAGTTGCATATTCATCATCATGATCATTCCTTAGGAACATCTGCATAAATTCAGAAAAAGAAATAAAATGAAAACAGAAAAAAAACGAAATAACCAATTTTAGAGGCTCTCCAGGTGATTGCAGTGTGTGGTAGGTTTAAAAGACACTGCCCTAAAGGGAACTGTGGGAGTGTGTGTTGCACAAAGCACAGTTCATCCTGAAGTATTCTTAGGAGGCAATAATGCCGACTGCCAAAAGACCTGGCCCTGTGGAGCTATATCCTGGAAAACTTTGAGAAACTACAACCCTAATTTTGGGCTGACAGAGACAGTGAGGTGAGCACCATCTATACGGGTCCCAAACCTTCTCTGAAGTAATGAACATGCACATACAGAGTAGTCATGACAACAGCTTTCTGCAACTTCCAGTCTTGGGGAAAACAGCCCCCCCCCAAAAAAAAGAAAGAAAAGAAAGTAAAATAAAACAAGCAGGAAAAAAAAACAAAACCCAAACAATCCATTGCTATGTAGTTTGAGATAATATATAGTGTCCTTTAAACAAAATTAAATATGACATGGCATTAAGGAAATCAGACAGAACTGTGAGTGTTGACTTTATTACTTACTACCAATGGGACACTGGACAAGTTTCCTAAATTTTCTAAGCCTGAGATTCCTTGTCTCCAAAAACAAAGCTGCTAAGTAGACTCATTCACTAGCCAGGTACTCTTAGTTGAGTCAGCCAGCCAGTCATTCTGTCCATCCCTCAATGCGTGCATTGACAGTGCCAAGAACTGTGCAAAGGGATCAACTTTCCTGAGTCCCTGTAAAAAGTCGATGAAAACAACTTCCTTGACTACCTGACCAGGTAGTTAATAAAAGTAGTAGCCAGAAAGGGGCAGAGTCCTGTTTCTCCCTCCCTCCAACTACAGGAGGCACATGTCACCTTCAATATATCTGAATTACTAGAGCTCACAATAATTAGGGTCAGAGAGCTGCATGCTCAGGACTATCTTCTAAAGACGATAATTAATGTGTGGATAATAGAGGCAGATGAATCATTGAGGGAGTTATGCACAGTTTATATTCGCCAATGTCTTACTAATCGAATGTACTGCTAACAATTCAATCCAGATCCTACAAAAGTTTATGGACTCTGGAGTGATGATAATAATAGTCAATCTTTATTCAGCACTTATGTGCATGGCCTTGGTGTAATTGCTTAAATGTACGAGTTCACATAATCTTTCCAACAACCATATGATGTAGGTCTTATCATCATCTCTACTGGAGTTGAAGAAACAGTGGCCTGGAGAGATTAAGTCATGTGCCCAAAGCCACAGAAATAAAAACGGCTGGAACTGAGGACCAGGCTGTCAAGCTTCAGAGCCCATCCAAATTACTACTCCTCTAAACTGGCCTATTACTTCAGTACTCCAAAATTCCTAAAAAACATCCACGTTGGCAGGAAACTTACATAAATCTATGAACGTCCTTTTCAGGGATATCAGTTTTTATGTTGGCTAAAACAAAATTTCACTTCCAATTGATTTCTGCACGTGGATATTTTCATATTTCCATTGTTAACTTTTAATCTATTGTTCTATATATAAAATTCAGTTCATGACTGATCTGTTAAGAGAAAAATCAATATTTACAAGTACTGTTGCAACTGCTATTCCAATGATTATTTCTGACTTATGATTAGAATCTGTTCCACAATATCTCTCAGCAGAATTTTTCTTTCCCTTAAACTCTACTCAGAATCCAAAAGTACTCAATTTGTCCAGTCACTTATAGCTTTTGGGCTGGAAAATCTCCAAATGTTTTCTTGTTATTTGAGAGCAAACCTAAGACTGAGGGAACCCAATGGGACTTTCTAAAGCTATTGAATTTCAGTGCCCAACTACAGCCACAAATTTCCCTTTATGAGATTAACAAGTACCCATATATTTATACAGTGCTTTATAACAGTAAAGGTATTTTGTTATTCATCAATATATTTGATCCTCTCAACTATTGGGGGCAGGCAAAGCTGGGGCTCATTAATAATAATGAGGGGTTATTCTCATTTTAACAATGAAAAAAATAGATACTTAGTGTTTAATGGTGTATAAAACTAGTACAGTGTGTGGTATAAGACTATCTAGACTTATATAAGATCCAACAGAACTCAGTCATAGGAATATATTTCAAGAATAGTGGAATCCACCTACATATTATGAAATAATCATATTGACACTAAGATAAGGAGCCACAGTTTGCAGTTAGAGAAGTACAAATCTTCTTGCTAAGGGGCATTAGGGCTTGGCAAGCATCCCTCTTAACATTCCTACTTTTTTGTTTCAAAAAAGAAGAAAGCATACCAACAAAAGTGTTAACATTAAGTAGATCCTCTGGATAACTGCATCACAGATATTTAAACCTTTAGGCAAAGGAATCGGCATTTCACTTGCAGTTTTCTCAATTGATCGTGTCATTTTTCCTAACTTGGGCATCCATGTGACTTACAGTATCTGCCTCCATGGGGGGATACTATGTAGAAATCAGACCAAAGGGCACTGGTGGTGGTGATCGTGAAAGTTATAACTGCCATTACTTCCCAAGTTTCTGATATACGAGACTGAGAGAAATCCTGTGAGTTCATGTAGGATTTCATATTTCCCATGTTCTCATTTGAATCTTATAATAAGTTTAAGACCTAGATAAGGCAATTGTTCTCTTTTTAACTGATAAGTTAACCAGGAATAAGCTTATGTATGACTTGAGGAATCGGTAGCAGAGTAGGAATACAAAACCAATTCATCTGGCTTCCAAGTCCATGGTCTTTGAGCTCACTGCATACAAACCTGGCACTAGACCCAAGATGAGCCAATTTTTAAGCTGACTCTATTTCACTACGAAGTCAATTAGTTGTTTTTGGCCTTTGGTTTCTTCATTCAGTGCTCAGATGCCATAATACATTGTTAAGTGGTTTAAAGGGTCCTATAAGGTAAGAGGCATGCGGAAAACTCAGAAACATTAATCCAAACTTCTCATTTACAGATTCAGAAGTAAAGGCACAGAGAGAGACAATGCCTTCCTTAAGACCCTGCAGAAAGTCAGCAGTAGAGATGAGACCTGAATCCAGGCTGCCAGGATCTCCACATAGCACACTTTCGCAGCTGCACATGGCACACAACTATCTCCTAGAAAAGCTACTGCAAATATTACTTTCTTCCCACTAGCAGGCGCTGTTGCCTGAGCATGAAGAACTGCCTCCACACAATGGCGAGATTTCATTGTAAATGGGAGCATTGTCTGCAACACTGCAAAGCCTACTACTTCTGTAATTCCAAGACAAGGCTGTCTCCATTACCACCTGAATAAAGACAATCCCTCCCTTTCCCTCTGCAGCACCTTGGTGTGTCCTGGTGAGTGTCACAAAAAGCAGAGGAATGGCTTCAGGATCTGACGTAGCTGGCCGGCTTCTGCAGAAGTACAAAGCCAAGGCTCTGGGACTTTGGCCCTTAACACCTGTCCCTGTTTGGTCATGGCTGGTCTGAGCTGATTTTGTTTCTAAACTGGAGTTATTTATGACATTTCATTTGATAAAAGGCTTCCAGTTTTGACTGACTGCTTGATTTAAGAGTAAGAAATTACTCAAATGGAATAACTGGTAGATCTGTGGTTTGAAGACCAGATTCTAGTCCTGGTCCCATTATACATGATCTGCGTCTTAGAGTGGACATTTTTCAGGTATCTAAGCCACACGCGAAACAGGAACAGTAATCTCAGCCCTAGGTAACTCAAAGTGTACCGGGAGGAATACGTGTATTCCAAAAGAGGAATACGTGTATTCCAAAATGTAAAAGACAACAAAATGTAAGGAATTCTTCCAAGATACAATTATTTTGTAGTGACAAAATAATTTCTTTTGCTCTGATCATTGATATCAATCACATGCACAATAGGGCAAAATGTACTTATCTGGGACTTCCATCCAGAGGCCACGCACTAGGGAATTCTGATGCAAAATTAACAAGATGAAATGCAGTATTGATGTGACTGGATAGTGTTTGAGGGTATAAGCTCCTTGCAAACGCTGGCAATGCGGTTTAGATTCTCAGTGAAGTGGGCAGATGGATGCCACAAATACTTGATACATGATGTGACATGAGAGTGAAGGGAGAGCTACGGGCAGGGCATGGAGTCTTATGACCTCAGGCCATCCCCACTCTTGAGTCTGTAAAATCCCTCTTGCTCAACTGCAGTCTGCACTTGGTTCCATCTCTGGCACTTGCATAAGCAACACTAAGCTCTGTGAGCACTAAAATGATGTCTAGGGAACAGTTATTAATACACGTACGTATGCACACAGTATGTGAAAATATGCAAGATTGAAAGTGATTAGTGTATTACTTTCAGGTAATACTTCCCACCGGGACTATACTCCTGAAAAAATTCCTCTCTCGCTCTCAAGAAAACTGAACAGTCATCACTGTCATTTACCAGAATGTTAAGGATAAAAATGGTGTCAATTTTAAGGAAACACACTTCTCAATTTTCTTTGTTAACATCTGAATAAAACATGAGAGGGTTCCTACTTTCCCTCTCTCCCCTTTATTCAGAGAATAACTCTCCTTCACAATCCTGCTTTGGATGAGAGAGGAAATAAACAGTTGCCCTTACTGGCCACATAGAGATTAGCAGAATTACTGAGTTTTAAAGTAGAAAAGTAGAAATTCCATTCTAGCAAACTCCACTGGCTATATTATCATTTCTGAGTTACAGGGCAATGTTTTATAATAAGAACACAGCAAGAAATCACATTTCCACCCTATAGGAGCTTATAATCCTGTGAGATTATTAGAGGAAGCAGCAGAAAAAAAAAGGAACAGAAAGCTCTACACGGAGGGATTACGTTAGGATTGAAGGAACACTTTCTGGACCATATGAGAGTTAAGAAAAAATGGAACGCTTCCTTAGGAAACCAAGTAGCTGGGCAGCTGTATCTTTTCTCTGTATCTGCCATCTACCAAATGAATACATTGAATTAAGTGGTTTCTGAGCACCTTCACAGTGTTAAGTTTTTCATTTTAAGACAAATTTATCGCATGAACAAACAAATTGAATCTAGATTAAGACTGCCTGCTGGGAGGGGGAATCTACTCAGTGTTGATCTCTGGGCAAACCTTCAAGACCCCAAATTTGCTGAAAACCATAGAAGCTATGAAATAAAATAAATGAGAAGACTGGGTAATAAGGATGTTCGATTTATGTCAATGGAGTATTTCTGGGTAATTCCTCTTGTACTAATGTAGTTTCCATATTTAGATGATCACAGTCAGTAAACATTTAATTTTTACAGGATGACTAATACCCAAGTGTCTAATAACTGGCAAGATAAGTCAAGGGTTCTCCTTTACTAAGGCTTATAGGGAGCTCCCAAAAACCGTGTAAATTCACAGAAACTGTAGAAAAACAGATAAACTCAGTAATGCGTTCTTGCATCAGTGCTTTTATTTGAAGTTCTGTCTTGGGCAAGAGATACCACACAGGGGGAAGGGCAAAGTTGAAGGTCTTTAGCAAAAATTTGGACTGTAAACATGGGTAGGCATTATCAGAATTCTGCTAAGTTCAAAGAAGAGATAGTTACAACAAATACAGCTTGCTTTATTTCTGAAACAAAACTGTGCACATTTGTGGCCATACTACTAATTAACCTGTAGACTGTTCCTTTCATCTATTCAGTTTGTTTTTCTCCCCCTTGTTGCAACATGTTGGGGTTATTTTTCCCATCTGGAATATACTCAGACTCTTCTCTTACAGGCACTGGAGAGTAGAATGGTACTAATGATTAAGGAAAGGAGAGACTGACTTGTACAGGAAGATTAAAGGAGCTATATATGTACACATAACGAGGCTGAGGGTATGACTAAGGAGTGCCATGATGATGATCTATAAATATTGTAAAGGTGTAAACACTGAGGAATAATTTAGCTTGGTGCAGGTGGTATAACTGGGAGAGATGGTATATCTTAAAGAAAAGGAAAGCTCTCTATTAAAGAAAAAAAATTAAAGCACAAAATGTTATCCATGAAAGAAAACAAAATTGGAACACAAAGGGCAGGTGAATGAGTAATGGAATGAGTCAGAAGACTTGGGCTTAGGGGTTGGCTTTACCATATGTAGGTGGATGACCTTGGAAAGGTCATTTAACTCAACCAGGCCTGAGTTCCATGTAAATTAAATGACTGAAGTAGAAATGGAGATTTCTAAAGCATGCTCCAAAGAACCCTAAGAGTTCTTAAGATTCTGTCAGAGTGGTGGGGAATGAAAAGAAGGCTGAAGGGCAGCAGTGACTGACTAGAGCAGATGTAGAGTTTCATCACTACATCATCAGCTTCCTCAGAATAATTTGTTAAGGGATTTATTGACTTAAAGTAAAAAAGTTTGAAAGAGGTATTGAAGATTATTTCTAAGATGCAATTTCAAAAACACTTCTGACATGGGAGAAGACTCATTAAAGTTATACATATACTACATTTTTATTGGAGGCCTACTATGTGCCAACACTGTAGATATAGAAAAAGACAAACTTCTTCCCTCATGTAACTCTAAGTGGAACTTTCATATAGGGATACCAACAATTCATAAACGAATTGAAAAATAACTCATATAATTTCCTTGAAGACTGAAAACAATTAACCAATTTAACATTTATTGAGCACTAGACTACCAATCATGAAGACTTAATGACAGATAATTTAGAGGGTAAACATTCAAATTAAGCAAGCAGATAGTAAACACTTTACTACATGTCAGATCCTGTGTGTCAAAGTTGAGTGAGCTAAGGACGTGGAAGGCAGGCAAAGAAGGGTTTTCTATGTGGGACCAAGAGGTAACATTTTTATTTTCTAGACCAGAGGAATTGAGTTTTTAAAAGAAAAATGGCATAATGCTATACATGTTTTATTGAAATCTCTGGCTGTAATGTGGATGAAGAACTGAAGAGGAGAAAGAGGAAAGGGGACTAGTTAGGTGGCTACTGAAATATTTCAGGCTGGTGAAATATTAGAGAAGGCAAGTGGGGACAGAGAGGTAATTAGCAGAGTTTGACCCTCTTCTTCGCCTATCTATGAGGAAGGCATCATTCTCCTCGATGTGCAGATAAACACAAGGAGGCTTAATTAACGAATGTGTCCAAGGTCAAACAATGAATATGAACAGAGCCAAGATTTGCACCACAGTCACTTGCTTTTAAAGAATATACTCTCTCAACTACATTTGACTGAAAACGATGACTTCCACAGGTATGTGAGTGTAAGTGTATGCATATGTGCCTTTGTGTACATGTATGTGTGTGTGAGTGCCTAGGTGTGCAGATGAGAATGTACACGTGTGAATGTGTTTGTATGGATGCTTATATGCACGTGTGTGCCTAAATGTACATGTGAGAGTGCATGTGTGTGTAAGTATGTATGAATGTGTATGTATGTGAGTGTGTATGTAAGGTGCTTTGGCCGCCACAGGTAAGATATTAAACTCAGCAAGAAGAAAGATATTTGAAAGTGTGATAAAACAAGGTCAATATTGTCTAACTTTTCACAGCATGCAGATGCCCTTCAAAGACTGGAAGTTAACAAATCCTAAGGAGAGAGAAGACAAATACCACACCAAAGACTGACCAGGACAGATTTCAAAGGGAAAACTAGGCCTCAATGTTTTATGAACCCAAATGCAGGCAATTTAGGACAGAGGAACTGCCCTCTTATCACTTATGTCCTATTCACTGTATATATTGTGATGAGTTTTCTTTCTGTCTTCTTTTCTGATTATTTTCCTCTTCATCATAGCTGAGGGCTTCCTGATATTTGGAGATGTTTAGAATGGTTGGGAATACTGCAGGTAGGATGCAAGCTTCAAAGGGAATTGATACACACTTCCTTTTAGAAGTTCTTTACACTCTGAATTCCATGACAAATTTCTTCCCCATCTGTACTTCAATGGCTGGTTGGATAATTGCAGAGATACAGCTGATACCTAATGTGTCCTTCATTTAGCAACTGACTTGCTGGATTGACCTTTCAATTCCATCAGTAACACACACTGACCTGTGGCCCATGGCTTGCCAGGGCTACTCTGATACTTCTAGTATGTCTGGACACTTCTGTCCTTACTGGTCTCTGCTAGCCCATAAGGAAATTACTTGTCCCAAATGGACACCCCTAACATTGATACAACATGAAGTGGTACATGACCTGGATTTCCAACCCAGTGGCCCCTTTACCCATGTGCCTTTGTGCAGGACACAACCAATCAGTAACTCTATGAGCAGAGCCTGATTTCTGCTCTCACCTGCCTACCAGAGAGTCATCTGCATTTGATTCCAAAAGTGTTCATGCCGTTTGAACTTGTTACTGTAATTTTGCTATTCAACCAACTATTATGAAGGTCAATGAAAAAAGTACAGATGCTTTAAATTTTAGATTTTAAAAATAAAATCTCAGTTGAATGTTTTGGAAAACTTCCATAAAGACATTTCATGTAGGAAAGGAAAAAAAGGTAAACTGTTCAATTAGTTATGGGTGTGAAACTCTAAAGTATGGTGAAAAAAGCATAAAAATCTAGAGGCAGTGTGCACTCAAGTAGTTTCATGTGACTTTAAGGTCTTCCTCTCCTTTAAAGAAATCCAATTTGGAAATCATAAAGGATCCATTAACACATTGTGTACTATGGCTTACACCAAACACAAGGTTGATAACACTCACTCAAATAGGTTTTGACTATATTCCAAAAATCTGGCAAAATATACTTTTTGCTGTATATACTTTTTTGCTGTTTATTAAAATTAACTTTATCGAGGTATAAATGTGACCTCAATCTGTTAATCTGTTAATTTATTTTAAGGGCACATTTTGATAAATTTTGATAAACTTATAAGCCCTTGTAACTACCACAAGTGACAGATCATTTCCATCAACCCAAGAAGTTCTCTTGTGCTCCATTCCAGCCAATCTTCCCTTCTCATCCCCCATCTCAGAAAACCAGTGATCACTTTCTGCCACTACAGATAAGTTTTGCCTTTTGTAGAATTTCATAAAAATGCAATTATATAATTATGTATTCTTGTGGTTGCACATATTAGTGCACCTCCTTATTGCTGAGTGTATTCCATTGTATAAATAGCTCAAACTTAGTGACATTTGGGATGTTTCCAGTTTTTGCTATTACAAAGCTAGTGCAAAGTGACTATGAACTTTTATGTACAGTGTATGGAAAAAAGTTTTCATTCCTCTTGGGTAGGAGAATTGCTGGGTTACATATGGTAAGTGTGTGTTTAAATTTTAAGACAACCGAACTATTTTCCAGAGTTCTTTTAACAGTTTACATTCTCACCACCAATGCATAAGACTTCCAAATGCTCCACCTTCTTATTCAACACCTGGTATTGTCCCTCTTTATAATTTGAGCCATCTGAATGGATATCTAGAGGTACCTCATGGGTTGGAATGTGCATTTCTCTGACAACTAAAGATATTAAGCACATTTTCATGTGCTAGCTTACTGGCTGCACATTTTCTTAGGTGAAGTGTTTGTTCAAATAATTTGCCTATCTTTTAAGTTAAATTGTCTGTCTTAGTGAATTGTAAGAGTTTTTAGATTTTGGACACGAGTCCTTTAAACATATACAGGACACATTTTTCCTCTAAGTCTGTCACTTGACAGACTCAGAGAAATCTTTGCCTATCCTGAGGTCATAAAGATTTTCTGTTTTCTGGTAGAAGTTTACAGTTTAGCTTTCACATTGGGTTTATGATTCAAAATATGTGCAAGATCTTTACAATGACAACTACAAATTCACCAAGAGAACATAAAGAAAACCTAACACAATGCTTACAGATTGGAAGAAAATATTATTAAAGTGTCAGCTCTCCCCAAAATGATTTGTACATGCAACATAATCCCAGTAGGGTTTTTGACAGAAATCGTTAAGATGCTTCTAAAATACATATGGAAATGCAAAGGCTGAAGAAAGCTCGAAGCAGTTTTTAAAAAGAACAACAAAATTGGAGGACTTACACTACTTGGTATAAACAATTGCTCTAAAATCTACAGTAATCAAGACAGTGTGTTATCAGCATAAGAACAGACATAAACATTTTAAAGCTAAAATATCTGAGTGTGCTCTTTCTTGTGCTTGCTCTCTCACTGAATTGAGATTTCCCAATTGAAAATAAATTTCTGATTATCTTAGTGGAACCACTATGCACTATGCACTGAAGAATGTTCCACTATATATTTTTTTTTATAAAACTCTGTCATAAAAATTAAAGGTTTAAATAACATACTAAGGAAAATATCACGTTCCCTTAACTCACTCCTGCTCTGAAGATATTAAAAACTAGTGTTTTGGCTTTTTGATGGTGCCCATCTCTGAAACATACTGAAGCACTTTATTTTCTCCCCTAGAAGGGCATTTGCATGTGTCTTTAAAAAGAAATTAATATTCTGTCTCAAATGTGTTTATTTGCTAAAATTAATAATTGTGCATGGTCATGGAAACTGAGAGGAAGAAGAGGATCAGCAGAGATTTTACATTTTATTGAAGTCCAGAATTAGCACTTGGTTTTTGATGTTTAAACAAAACCAAAAACCCACACCTTTTCATGGTGGGGGAAATTTGAGTATCATTGTGCAACTCCCTAGAATCATTAAAAAATATTTCCTTATAATGAAGTCATCTTTCATGGATCACTACAGAGCGCCGTGAATTTTACAACCTGCTGCGCACATCAAATAAGCTTTAACTTACTGACACTAAAAGACAAGACTTTTAAATCATCCTTACCCTATCAGTTCAGGCTTATTTTTCATTTCTTACCACTTAACGGGCCTGAAATATTTAAAGGACGTTACAAGATCCCAAAGTATAAAACACTCCTTCCTTTATAAAGGAAAGTTCTTGCCTAATAAGTGAATGTAATTTTTCTAACTCTGTGTAATAAAATATTTATAATAGATTAACATGAAAGGATAGAGGCACAATTGAATATAATCTGTCTCTCTTTATTAAAATTGATATAGAATATCAGACTTGGCTAGAGATGCACTAACAGAAAATATGAATGTAGTAGAGGATAGAACATACCACTTTTTTCAGGGTATACGCTGAAGTCCCTAAGTAGATCCACATCCTCACCATTAATATAAGCAAATTAAAGTGTACAGCCCATTAGGCAATGCTGTCCCTACTGGAAAAGGAATATTTAAAAATACAGTAATGGAGTGATTGGCTTTATGCTGCCCATGTTAATATCCGCATTAGGACTCATACTGACAACCTGGGGGAAATTGCCTAACAGAGTCTGTTAGGATATAGTAGGATACATTTTGCCTTGGATATATGTGAGTAACACCACTGCTGATTTCTGTGAAGGTTCAGCCTGAGATGCAAAAGCAAAAGTTCTGTAACTCACTCACTGTGACTTCTAAATATCAACAAATTCAAGCCAATGATAGCCAATGAATTATGATCATTAGTCATTTACCTTCATGAAATATGAGACACAGGAGACCTTATCACTATCACTTACTGGTTGTAGGACCTGGGAGAGTCACTTAACCTATCAGGGAATAAGTTGCTTCATCTGTATAACATGGATAATAATATTATCTATTAAATCACTGTTGCTGTGGGAGTAACAAGATATATAATGAGTTTTGGAGAGCACCTAGCACATACATAATTCTGTCTTTATTGTTATTGCCAAGAAATTTGCAGATTTACTACATGACCAATTCTTGTTGTTTGGAAATAATCCTGACGGGCATTCGTTTGTTATAAAATTGTATATGAATAATGACAGATCAGACTTCTAGTTCAAGATGGTGGATAAGCACAAAATTGCATTCTAAGAGTCTACATAGATAAAAACATACAAGTACCAGATAAATAAGAATAAACTGTGTATGTGTGTATGTGTGTGTGTGTGTGTGTGTGTGTGTGAATAGAATATACTTATGGGGGGATGGTTTACAACAAACATGATATTTCAATTTACATCTGGAATACAGAAAGCAAGTAAGACCAGGTTGATTAAATGGAACAAGCTACATTCTAGAATAAGGCAGGATGGGGTTGAAGAAGAGGTAAAAAGGCAGTGTTCTCAGTCTCGAAGCCCATTTTTAAGCAACACAGATATTTCTCACAGGTGTCCTAGACACGTTGATTACAATTACAATCTGAATTACAGGGTTGAAAAGGTGGAATAAGTCTTCCTCGGACCCTATCTAAAGGGCACTGCCACATTCCCTAAGGCTATTAAACAAAAGTTAAGGAGGGGTACATTCAGCATAAGCTAAAGTCAGTGACACCCCAAAAATCACTCTGGTACCCTTGTGTTGCTTGGGTCTAGAACTGCTGGAGACTGAAAAGAGCACTGCTGAATATCCATTTCTCCGGCTCACAGCTGAAGTCCAGGGGAGAAGAAGATGGATGGTATTGGATGTTTCCTAGCTTTCTTTCAGAAAACCGAAAAAGGGTACTTGATTAATGGGTACAAGTTCTGGAATTCATCCGCAGGAAATTTCACCTGGGCCGCTAACCTGTTTAGTAGTAGAACTGGCAGGACCATGATACACTAGGAAAGGCTCTTGGATATAACGTAGCCCATACAGTCTTTGATCTAGAAGAGGCAATCACAAGTCTCCCTGTTTCACAGTGACAGAGCTGGGTTGTAGGTCTCCCAAATCTCAATCCAAGGAATCTTGTCATTAACCCACTCAAAACCCTCCTTGCTTGTTACTCATACTTATTTTGCTCATGTTAGTTCTATGAATTACTTCTTTTTTAAAAAAGTTTTTCTTTTCTGATTATAAAAGTTACCTAAATTCATTGTAGAGAATTCGAATTTGAAGAAAATTATGGAGAAAATAAAAATCACAAGTAAATCCAATAACTGAGAAATTGCTGACATTTCAATATTTTTCTTATAGACTTTTCATACATATATCTTTTTTACCAAAATTTGATCATACTGATTACATAAGTTTAACATTTTTTTTTTCTCCACAGGAGAACATTTGTCCAAATCACTTATATTCTTCAAATCTAGTATTTTAACATCTCATCATTTGGGATCTACACTATTTTTCAACCATCTCCTATTTTTGATCATTTAGACATTCTCTTCGTCACTATAAATTGTATTTCAGTGATTATTTTTGTAAACAGATTTTGTTCAGGTTTCTGACTATTTCCTTAGGATAAAAATCTATAAGGATTGAGAGGGCTGAAGCATATCAAGTTCATGAAAAATATTGCCATATAATTTTCAAATATTTGGGCCAATTGATACTCCCATCAACTACATATGAGAGTACTTTTTCTAAATATTTGCTAATTTTATAGGTTAAAAACTAGACTCCAGTTGTTTAAATTTTTATTTTCATACTATGATGAGTGACGTTTCTTTCGAGTTAATTATTCATTTGTACTTCCCTTTTTCAGAACTGTTTACATTCTTCACATTTTTCCTACTGGATTTTTTGCATCCATATGAAAATTTCTGTATCAATAGTAGCCTTTCAACATACTTCTTATAAATGTATTTCCCATTTGTCTTTTAATTATGTCAGCAACTTACATATACTTACAATTTTTGATATCAAATCTATTAAGTTCTGTGATTGCTCTTTATGGCTTTATTCTTAGAAAATATTTCTTCAATATTAGATTAGATCAATATTTATATTTTATCCTAGATAATTTTTTAAGGTGTTGTTTTAGTCTTAAAGCATCAAATTATTTTGTCTGTCTGGATTGCAAATAGGGTGTGAGTTAAGGGTATATCCTCTTCTGAAAACACTGTATTCTTGATAAAGCACAACCCTAATTTGTAAAATAATTTAAAATTTCTAGTGAAGTTTGTGGTTGAGCCTGCCCACCCTTCCTAATTAATTCACACTCCCCTTTCTGCTCATCCAAATCATACAGGTCCCTTTCCCTCCTCCCCCATATCATAGTATCTCTAAGCCTACTTTGACACTTAAACAAATTAGCTGGCTTATCCCATGTCTACCTTTTCTACCTGGTTACTTTGACACCTTGTGCATACATGATGATTTTCCCAGTTGGTTTATAACTCTAATCCTTTGTTCTGAAATGTCATTGTGAAAATACTTGGGGTCTTCCCCTTTTTCCATGACTTTAAAATATAATATTATATTACATACAACAGAAATTGGATACCACAATATTGATGGTTTAACCTGGTTCATTCATTTAATGAACTGTAGGTATTTTCTCACGTACCTAAAACAAATGCATTGTTGATATACTTGGTACAACTCTTCTGAAGGATTAATCAAACTTTATTTACTTGAAACAAAAACACACCAACTTCTGAGGAACAAGGTTAGAAAACTCAAGGTCAGTGGTTTATGTATTGTGCAGGTCATACCTGGCTTAACCAAAAGAACAGGTCTCTACAGTGCATTGTAATGTCCAGTTATGGATCAGCCAAGCTATCTGTTAAAAGATTCTGTCTATGGTCAACAAAGATTTCCCCCTTCTCTTTCAGTTTGAACAACATATGCATTTAGCTTTCAAGGGCGAAATAACTAGCTGCAGATTTAGAGGATGCATTCTGGAATTTAGGGCATGGAGTGATAGAGTGGCTTCAATTTCAAGAAGGGCTGAATGCCCTCAGGCTCTTGACCACATGCTCCAAAACCTATCAGTGTTCCTCCTGGACTCTTTTCAAACTGAGCAAATGCATCCTCTCCATTGAAGTCATAGAGATGAATGACAATCTTCACAGGTCATCTAATCCGTGCACCTGCCTTTAGGCAGGGCTATGCTTAAAACCATCCCTAGACAGATGGTTCTTTGCTGTTCTCAAAAATCCCCAGGGAAGGAGGGTCCACAGGCTGCCACAATAATCCATCCCTATGTCTCCCAGTCACCCCTAGGACACTGAATCCTAAGCATTTAGTTAATAGCAGGTGGCAATGAGACAACCCTTTGTCTCTTACCGAGGAGTTGGAAGTCAGCCGAGTTAGCCTTGGGTCAATTGCAAAAGTGTACAGGAACCCCAAAGCTGCTCTGAGCTTTACAAATATCAAGTTAAGTGGTGGTATTTAATGCTCCCAGTTGACAAAATACAATTCAAAAATGAGCTGGGCATGTTTTATAATGCTCAGTCAGGAATATACATGCCTGTAACACATTTCAAGGCTTAGTTTTTTTCAATGAAAAAGGCTTGAAATAAATAACAAGAAGATGAAAATAATTTGGAAATAAATGTACACTTCTAAATAATTATTGGATGAAATAACAACTAAATTATAACATATAATTAATAAAGAATAAGACATATCAAAATCCATGAGATGCAGATGGTCAATGAAGGCTATTTTTAAATCTAAATATTTTCATTATTAAGCAAGAAAAATGGAAAATAAATGAGCTAACATTCAAATTAAGATACCACAAAAATTAATAACCAAATAAACTAAAACAAGGTAGGAAGTGGTGACTAATAAAGTGAAACATTAAAAGTAATAAGTTAAAAAACAAGTGAACTCCTTCACCTACATAAATATACACCAACATAGAATTAACCGAAAAAAAAAACCATGATTGTCAAAAAGATTTAAAAAAAAACTTCTAAGGAAAGCTTGATGAAAATAGGAAAAATAGGCATAATAAGAAAGGCGATAGAGAGATAAGATATTTTAATAATTCTAAGTAAATAATATGTGTATGTCATGTTAGCACAGTTGAAAATCTTGATGAAATAAATTATTTTCTAGACCATATAAATTAACAAATCCTTTCCAATGGAATTAAAAAACTTCAATAGCCAAATAATCACTGAAGAAATTGGATAGTTTGTTAAAGCTGAATCAATAAAAAAGACAGAGACACAGTTAAAGTCCTATTTTATCTAATCTTTAAGGAATACATGATTTCTAAATAATACTACTCTAGAGAAGAAAAAAGATGGGAAGCTTTCAAATTAATTGTAGGAAGCTAGCCTATGCTTACTTAACACCAAAACATGGTATTATGCAAAAAGAACAGTAGAAACCAGTCCCAGTTTATGAATAAAGCATTTTTTTTAGTACAAGAATATTAAACAAATAGTATGAACAATCTGAAGGTGCTGGAGTCTTAAAAACAGCATATCATAATGTAGGATTTATATCAACAAAGCAAGGTTAGTAGAATTAGGAATTCTACTAATGTGATTCATTACATGAACAAATCAAAGGAGAACAAATATACAGGACCAGTAAATTGAAAAATAAATAACAATTAAAATGGCCATTTTTAATTAAAAAAGAAATGAAATGAAATTTCCTATAAGAAAAAAATATTTGCCTGAAATTAGTAGTAGACCTTTTATCAAAATATAAAATATTAGAGACATTGCTATTAAAATAAGGACAAGAAGAAATGTCCAGTGCCATCACTATCATTTAATAATATTTCAAAGAATTCAGTGGACCCATAAGACAGGAAAATGAAATCAGCAATATAAACATGGGGAAAGACAAGGCAAAGTTGGTAAATATCACTGTATACCTAAAGAAAAATCTAAGTGACTACAACAAAGGAGTTACAGAACTAATAATACAATTCAGTGATGTGTTTAGCTACATAAACAACAGTCAAGAATTTCCTTTCATACAAGCAATACCCACTTAGAAATGGAAACAGATTTTACAACAGCAACAACAATTATTTTGGAATAAACAGGAAAAGTATATGACAGATAAAGAAAACTATTCTGAAGGGCATAAAAGACAATTCAAATACCGGGGAGCATACCATTTTACAACAGGAGGCCTAATTTTTTAAAAATGGATTTCAGTACATATTTACAGGAACACATTCTGTGAGTTCAATGCACATAACCACATGTGCAACATTAAATTATTTTTCATAAGCATTACATGATTCTTCAGTATTTTCTACAGAGCCTCTGCTATCCTAACTGAAGTACACACACATTTTTTCTTTTTGTGTGTGTTTCTTTTTTGGGTACATGGTCCAGGAATCGAACCAGGGCCTCCCGCATGTAAGGCAGGTATTCTACCACTGAACCACTCGTGCACCGTTTTTGTGTGTTTTCTATCTTTTTTTTTTCCAGCTATGTTATATATTTATTTTTTGAGCACACACAAATATTTCACTTTTATTTTTTTAAATTTTTGATAAAGGAACATTTCCAAGCCAGGGTGAGCATACTCTTGACCACACACGTGTCCACTCTGTGGCACAGAAATGAAATGCCCCTTTATATTGAGGTCATATGTTATGAAACGTGAGACTTGGATTGAAATTTTGGACTGCTGCCAGGCAATCATTCCTAGAAAAACAAAGCTCAAACCCTCTGTGGGCAAGAATATTGACGTTTTCAGGAAAAATCAATGGCAGAAGGAGCTCAAGGACAGCCAGTTACAGCTCTTTCCACTTGAATTTGACTTTCACTTGGTATTTTCCCATTTTGATACCCATGGCCAGACATTCTGGTCCAACTTTTCTCTCTGGCACAAGCAAATAAATTACCTCTAAGGTTTCATATCATAACAGAAGCCTAAGAACTTTTACAATTCTAATATTTTATAATTTGAAGGGCACTTTCACTGATAATGTTTAGCTTCATCTATACCACAGTACTATAGGGGATACCTTCTCACCTTAAAAGAATCTGATACTTAAGAAATTTTTGCCTTTTCTCTTTTCACTACGAGATTTTTTTATAACTAATATTGGTTACTCTAATTGTCATAGTTGTTTAGCATTTAAGTGGTGATGTACAAAGCACAGGGGTTCCTTGAAGAGGGAATTTTGAAATGTAAATATAAGAGTATTCTTAGGTCTATCAAAACACATTCCCATATTTCTTCTCCAATGTGAAAATTTGGATTAAGTTTAGTTGTTCCTAAATTGTGCCTTACCAGGTTCTTATTTTTGGAGATATATATTTCCACTTCAGGGCCATGTTAGTTTTCTAATTTTTTCAATCAAAATCTATATTTCGATGAGCAAGTCCTTTCCTATTGCATCAGTCAGAAGAATCCTTAATTCCCTTTAGCCACTTCCATGGAGTTTTGTAGTACTGACTTCTGCAACTCCTGACTTTACTACACTCAGAAAACAAAAATATTTCCTAAGACCACTGAAGATTTAGGCAGGTGGGCAAAAGCCAGTCCTTCGTTCTGACCTTTTCTCTTTAATACATTTAGTTCTCCATCATTTCCCTCCCCCCCACTTCTCTTTATCTTTTTTTCAGAATTTCACTGTAAAAGTAAATTCAAGTTGTTTTCGGTCATTAACTTTGTGGAAATTTGTTAAGGCAGCAACTGAAAACTAATACTGGCATTCACAGACTAATACTGACACAATTCTTTAAGTCCTATCAAATCAATTTGAGACTGAAGAAGAAGAGAGAAGCCCAGGGTGATCTTTTGTGTTATTCACCCATTCCATGCCCCACCTCTTTTTTATTAACAAAATTATATATTGAGGTCCCACTAAGTATCATTTAAGAGGATTCAGCAGTTAAATACACACACACACACACACACACACACACACACACACAATAATTTAGCAAATGTTCATGCTAATAATCACAAAGTATGATAAGTGTGAAGAAAAAGGATACAATGCTATGAAATCACATAAAAAGAGGACTTGAACAATTTGATGGCAGGGTCACATCTGAGCATGAGCAAAAGTCCTAAGATGGGAAAGAGGTTGGTATATTCAGGAAACTAAAAAACAAGACCAGTACAGCTGGCAAGAGAATGGTCTCCCTTTTACTTTTCTTTTTTTTTTTGGGGGGGGTGCATGGTCTGGGAACCGAACCCCCTCTTACTTTTGAAAGATGATTGGCACTGAAGTTATGGATGATAACTCCATTCCAACTCCCTTGCCGTATCCCCTGGATTTTCTTTTCTTAGCAATTCCCCATTTACACGTGAGTACCACAAAATCTGCAATCATCTTGGGATAATTCATTCAATCCATAATCATCAAATATTTTGTGAATAAATGATAAAAAATGCAATGAGCATTCCAAAATTTTAGCCCGTGAACTGTCAACCTGGTGACTGTGGCTTAAACTCCTTTTCTTTCTGGCCATCATTTTTTTATATATAAAAAAAGAAGAATTAGGATGATCTTCAGGGTACTCCCCAATATAAAAATATATAACATCTTAAGTAGACACTAGGACCTGGAAACTTTTTCTACTTGAGGGTGGGACCAGCACAAACAAAACACACACACACACACACACACACACATCGATTTTTTGAGGATCTGCTTATTTTTTGAAAGTTGACATTTTGTAATCTTTGAAATCTATATGTGCATACTTTTCCACTTTTAAAAGCTGATGGTCTTTCTTGAGTTGAATCTGGTGGCTTATTCATATAATAGTATTCACATAATATTGCTGACATGTGAAAGTCAAAATGCACACAAAACATATAAAAAATATAGTTGACTTGATTTGCATTTCTGCATACCTAGACACGTCCTGTTTTGAACTTTGATAAAAAGGTAGCAACATCTTCTTTCTCACCCCCACAAATTCCTTCAACCTGTTCTCATGAAAGTTCTAGCCCCACTGTCTCCTGTGCAGTGGCTTTATAAAGTCATCCAGGCCATCAGTAGTGTTATAAGGCAATAAAAATGTTTAGCTCTACATTTTTTTTTTCAAAAATAAATCCCCAATCTGATGTTATCCTTCTGTTTACCAATAGTTAACAATTTCCTATTTTATATTGGGATCACGTCTTTCATTTATCACACTAGGTCTCCCGTCACTGCATTCCAGGTTTTCTATTCTTTGACGGCCCACAACTTCTGCAATTCACTTTGCTTCAGTCCCAGAGTACTTCTGTTATGAAGTCTGCAGCAACATCTTCCTATTTCCCAACACATCCTGCTTTCCTACACCTATAATTTTACACATGCAAGTTCTTCTATATGAGCCCACTTTCCCTTGCCTCACAATGTGGAAAAATCTATTCCTCTTTGAAGACAGATCCAGATGTCACTCCTTAATCTCTCCATCCTCCCTGCTGCCCCCAGCCATTCTCTCTCCCACCCGTATGTACAGCGCTTCCACATAACATTTATCACATGGTAGAAAAGATTATTATGTTTGATTCTCCAGCCTCCAGTTGTCTGAAAATTCATTGGGGGAAGAGAACTCCAAATTTAATTATCTATAGCACATGTTGTTCCAGAAAGGATTTACAGCACTTTTGATTCCATACCTGGTCAGAGACAAAATATAATAGGGTCTCAACAAATTTTATCTAATAAACAAATCAATAACCTTACAATGTAGTGAGTCACTAGAGAAGAGAGATCACACAAAATCAAGGACATAATTCTCCTGCTCAGTTGCACCATCTCTGTTATTTGTTTAGATATCAAAGGAATAGAAATTGAAAACAGATACAAAAGAGCGATGCAACCCACAAACCTACTATTATGAAAGAGTACATTCCATATTGATGAGCTGTAACTTAACTGGAACCAAAAGAATTGGTATAGAACAGCATAATATAATGAAATGATCCTGTCTTGACCAACCCAAATGGGTTATGGGAGCCCAGGCAAATTAATCACTCTATTTTTCCCTGTATCCTCCTGAAACCTTTAAGAACATAAGAACATCAACTGAAGACAGTTTTGAGGAATAAACAAGAAAATACCCTAACACTGAAAGTCAGAGGACCCTGGTTCCCCATGTAGTCAGGTCAGAAATTAGCTGTGATCGTGGGGAAGTTACTGCCATACTCTGGTTCTTAGTTTCCATATATGAGAGATGAGAAGATTGGACTAGATCAGTAATCCTTCATTTTTTTTTTCCTTCCATCATACCTAACAGTTATACAAACTCCATCAGTTAAAGTTTCTCAGAGTCACAGGATTTTCTCAGTGGGGGTGAGTCTACGGTCATATCAGAATCAGAGAGTATGAATAAGGTAGTTTGTGTGGGTGTGTAGCTTTTTATATAGAGATAAAATCCTCCTCAGGTGATTCTTAGTCTTCAAGTTGAGAACCAGGAAACTCAGGGTCTTTCCAGCCCCAACAAGCTATGATTGTATAATTCTATGAATGAGTGGTAGGAATGGCACAGAAAGGACAGCAGTGTAAAACGCAGACTGATTGCAGGATAGTAATTGGTTGAGAAAAGTATCATTATTAAAAATAGACATTAGCTGAGCTCACAGGAACAGAGAACCAGTTTGTGAAAACCCAGGCTTTGTTTCTTACTGTCTGGGTGACCCTGGACTCAATTTTCCCATCTGCAAAATTCAGCCCACTTGCTGTGAGGATGAAGTGTGATACAAAGCATTCAACTGGATGCTTGACATACAGTTAGCACTCACTAATGGTTGTCAACCATTATGAGGCCATCTGTGCTAGATATGCATAAAAGAATGAAACATGCCAAGTTTAGGGTCCCAGTTGTGCTTCCAGAATCTCAGATAATTTTGTTCTAGACTGGATTGCCTAGGACTTCTCTGGATGAAATGAACACCCAAGTTAACTTCACGTATTTTATATTTATTCAAAGACCTGAAAAGACCTCTTTGATACTTTAACATCTTAACTGGAAATTCCAGTAGAGCTTATATGTGGTTATCATTGGAAACTGGTTTCAAGTTTAGGCCCAAATATACAATGCCCAAGTAACTTCCTTCATACTCTTATAACACTCTTTTATTTCTGACATTACATGAGCTAAAGCTTGGTGTTATAATATTGTAGTGAACATTTACTGAATCTTAACTGTGTTTCAGGCATCTAAGTACTTACATGTTATCAATTTATTTAACCCTTCAGTAACCCTATGGTAAATATGTATATTTGCCATATAAATATATAAGCCTTTATATATCATATAAATATATAAGCCTTCCTTAACGGCCTTACATTCTCATGGGGATAAATATATATCTATAATCATCCCCATTTTGCAGATGGAATTGGTACAAACTTGTTCAAGGTCACTGTGACAAAGTGGAAATTCAAATTTAGGTAGTTAGACCTACATTCTGAGTTTTACGTCTCTCTGCTGTGCTGAGTAGTAGCAGGATCACTAGACAGGGTGTTAGGAGAACTGAATTCTGGACCAACCTGAGTGTCCTTGAATAAGCCACTTCCCTGATAGGCCCAAGTTTTCACTCTTATTCTAAATAAGGTATTTAGAATAAATTTAAGGACCGTCAACATTAAGAATCTCAGAACTATTATCCTATTCAAGTACTGATCACCTCTCTCATTTCTGTAACCTTCTAATTCAAACTTTCCAGTGAGGGATTTGAATGACAAAAATTAGTATTTTGGGGAGTCTCCTTTTTTCCTTTTTTTTATATTTACTTTTTTAGCTTCTTTGTTTTGTTTTGCCTGGCATGTGTTATACTGGTAACACAAACTATTGTGCATACAGCTATGTGTTTGTAAATGTTTATGTTGCCATTGCTGTTAAATTTCCTTTGTTTAAGAGAAACAATCATCTACAAATCAACAACAAAAAAAAAATGGAAAGAAATAAAATTAGGCAGACCAGATTTCACCAAAAATAGGAACCACACAATTACATTTGTCGCATTTTTTAGTGTTATTTCCACTCCCACCTCCACTCCAGCACTCACTATTTCCCTCTCTCCTGCTTCATTTTTCTCTAAAGACTTACCACCACCTGACATACTATGTTTTATTATTTATGTGCTGTCTTTCTCTCCTCACATGAATGTAAGGCTATTAAGGAAGGCTTTTGGTCTGTTTTATTTACTGCTGTTGCCCCATACCTAGAATAATGCCTGCACACAGGTGTTCAACAAATACTTGATGAATGGAACTGAACTGCACCCCAACAGGGAAGATCTCTGGGGACTGATGGCATAGTCACCACTGAACTTCTTTCTTCTCTCACATTAGGCAATGGTTAGCACCATCCACCCAAGGCAGAAACCCAGGAATAAGCCTCAATTGCAGTCCTCTTCCTCTCCCCAGAGGCCTCTCCTTTCCCCAGCCCCTCTGAATGGCGACAATAGGATTGGCTTGTTCTGGCCTCTACCATTTCCTTTGGATTAATGCAAATGGCACCCAGACTGATCTCCAGTCTTTCAACTCCTCTTCTGTTCAACAACCCACCCGCCAAGGTACCCAAGTCACCTTTAATGACCGTCATTTAAAAGATGTGGTTTAAACCCTTTGTGGCTCCTTGGGGCCTTTAAGGACAGTCTCTAGACTCTTTAGTAGGAAATATAAAGCCTTTTTGATCTGGCTGCTGATTTTTCTTTTAGTCTCACTTTTCCCTCCTACACCTTATTTTCCAGTCATACCTCATTTTTGTCAGTTCTCCATTTGGTCTCTATATCTTCATTCCTACTAAATTGTTTGTCTCAAATGCCTTTTCACTCATGATTTACCTGGAAAATTCCATTAACATCTAGCCCAAATATCACCCATGCTAGAAAGCCTTTCCCCACTTTCCTAACTATGGTATGCCATTCTAACTTCTCCCTTCCTGTAGTACTTTTCACTTAACTTCAGGAATATATGTATGATATTGCAATTGAGTTAACTTAAATACTTCTGACTCCACTTTGTTGATTAATGTTTAATGGAGATGCCTATCATAATGCTTGGCAGACAGTAGGCTATCAATAATTCTGGAATCAATACATGAAGGAAGAACTCAATACCATAAATTTCCCACCTAGAAACCTGTATCTTTCTAATTTAAAGCAAACTTATAAATAAAATCAGATCCCAATATTTCACACAACAACATAGAGTTTAGAATTCTTCTGGGCTTACCTAAACAAATCTTGCAGCCTGTATATGTTTTCTCTTGACCTTGAAAGTGACTACAATGTGGAGGCCATTTCTTTCATAGGTGTCTTCTTTATGATCTCTGAACAAGTCTATTTCCAGCTCAATGCAGCAGTGAGAAGACTTCTATAATGGACAAATTTTGGATGGCAACTGATGTTACACACCTGAGTTGTATTTCCTTGATTTGCTGGAACCAGAAGCAACAGTCTCCTAATGCCACCTAATGTGACCAGAGATGTAGCACAGGAGGTTCCAGGAGAGGAGGCCATGGGGTAAGCTGTTCCCAAGACTGCTTCAGATGCACAAGAAAAGCTTTCTTTAGAATCAGGGTGTCACAACAGCTGCCTGAAGACACCACACATCCAAAATTAGGAGTGGGAACTAAGTCGAAGAATCAGTTAATCAGTGTCTGGCTTCCTGAACCACCTTAATGAAATAAAATGCCAAAATTCGCAGATACATTGACACTCCTGCTGATGGCCTAAAATAGCATTCACTTCCGACTGAGCGAGCCAATTGCTAGCTATTGCCTTGAACTCTTCTGTCTTGTGACATGTCAATAGGGTGAGCTTATTTTCAAGATGAGTTCCTGTCTCCATATTCTCTCTCAAATTTCTAATTTGCCAGTGAGACTGGACATGGCTTTTTCTCAGGCTCATTAGGCTAGAAGATCCACTCTGGATGGATTGTCAAGTATTAAAAGTAACTATTTACACAAATGAAGACGGCAGCACTGGATTGGAATGAAGTCAGGGGTGGGAAGAGGGCTTCCGGGCATAGATATTGTTAAAATCACAAGAACCAGGATTCAAGTCCAAGAGGGAACAGGGAATAGAGTTGTATATTGTAGATGCTGTTAACAAAAATAGTATTACATTCAGCACTTGCTTTATTTCATTTGGAGTATGCAGCCCAGCTGGGCACCATTACCCTGGCAGGGAAGATAAGACAGTGTCCTGCAGACACCTGTTGTAGTGTAAACAAAGCAATGGCACACCTGGATTTCCCACTGCCTGGTCAGCAGTGGGGCCCTTCAAATCAGAGGAAATCAAGCCATGCTAAAAATATCTCCCAGGAAAAGCAGAGGGATAAATAGAATGGGATCTGGCAGAAAAGCCACATGGTGAGCACAGACTCTAAGGGCCCAATCTTTTGCCAGGCCTCAGCTTAACTTTTGTAAGTCAAACTGTAATGGGTACAGCAGATGCATAGGTGAATAGACAGGTCTTGGGTTCACAATGCCACTCCAATAATTATTAGGCTTTGGGCAACTTAACTTCTCTTTGCTTCAGTTTCTTTATTCATAATAGAATAGTATCTCTCTACCCTTGTAGGTTACAGTCAAGTTATGTGAATAACACATATAAAACTCTTAGTATATAGTGAATGCTCAATAAACATTAGTCTTAGTTTTAAAAAATTCAAGTGGGGTTTTCTTTTTAGGATCAAACCAGACTACAGAAACCTTTTTCATAATCAAAAGCCCTGGTGAAGGCGCATAGAGGAATTTAAAAGCTCATCTAGCTCTATCCCTTCATTTTGCTCTTTGGGAAACAGGAAGATATGGAAGTTCTGGTCTCTCTTTCAGGGGTCTTACAGTAAAGTAGGGGGTATAGACATACAAACTCATATTATGTGTACATATACATATAATCATACATATTTATATATACATACTACAAGTGTATACATGTATATATGCACATATTTACATAAATCTGTATTCACAAATACATGTATGAGAGAAATAAAGGCCATAAAAGAGTATGGATAAAATATAGAAGGAACAAGAATTAGAGAGAAATTAATTCTTACTTAAGAAAAGAATTGGACTCTCTATTTGTGCAATAAATAAAGCTACATTCACAAGCCAAGTAGATTATATATCTGGATCTTGAAGCCCAGCAGGACATAATCTTCATTTTTCTGTATCATTCATATCAATGTCACAAGCAAGCTAATTTCAGGGAAGCAGCAATTCTGCCCTGGCCAGGTTTCCGTTGCTTTGCTGAACTCCTAGCCTGACAAACTGGTACTGGGACCAGATGTGGTCCAAGCCTGTCCAGTCTCAGTTTTGCCTCTAATTGTTGAATAGAAATCACTGGTAAATTTCTGAATGGTTTGGGCAAAAACTGCTGATAGGCCCAAAACTCCTGATTGAAAAAGAAAAAGAAAAAAAAAAAGAAGAAGACAGGCTATTACAACAGACTATAGACAAAGAGAAAATTAACTAGATTTTCTACTACCTACAATTCTCAGTCTAATGCACTTGTTGTGCTGCTGAAAAATGCTCTATACTGATTATGCTGACACTGACAGTAAAGCTGTGTTGTGGTTGGTTTTCTTTAATTTTTTCTTCTTCACATCTCAGATGAGTAAGTGGGTTATGATTCATCCTGCACAATCTGAGTCAAAATTCATTTTTGTTTCTTTTCAATTAGTTCTGTGCATTCCACATTAAGAAGCAAGAGTAGTTTGCTCAGCAAATGAGATCACTGTGGCATCTCTTGGTGTGTTGCTTTCTCACACACAATAGCTAAAAACATTTCTTGTATCCTCTGATGATATTACAATGACAGGAGGACATCACAAAATAAACACAGAGTGTTCATTCAAATGATGACAAACACAAACATTTAAAAGTTCAGAGGAATCATCATTACACACTAATCATAAATGGCATAAATCAAGTCAGATGCTGCACTGGGAAGTGATAAGAGGCATCTGTATATTCATTCATTTAACTTGATCTCAATAGAATAGGTAGGGATAACGATCCTTTTTTAATAAGTGAAATAGCTGAAACTCAAGAAGGCTAAGAGGTAATATAAAAGAGCTGAAAGCCATGTAATCTAATCCAGGAAACCCAACTCTGACCCTGTGTCCTTGGATAAGTTGGTGTCTTTGGCAAAATGATAACTCTAATCTTAAAACTGATGGGCGGGCCGCGGTGGCTCAGTGGGCAAGAGTGCTTGCCTGCCGTGCCGAAGGACCCCGGTTCGATTCCCGGCCCCAGCCCATGTGAAAAACAAACGGACAAACAAAATATAATAAAACAAGAAAATGTTTAAAAAAAAATGTTTCCCTTTCTTCCTTCCGTCCTTCCTTCCTTCTCTGTCTTTCCTTCCTTTCCTCCCTCTCTCTTTAAAAAAAAAAAAAAAAAAAAAAAAAACTGCTAAAAGAATGGTTTTCAATAATGTATAACAAAAAGTTCTAAAACATATAAAAAAAATGTCAAATGTTGCCCATATCATACAGAGAGGATAAAGGACTTAAACTTGGGTCACCAGACTCAAGCCCAGTGCTTACTCTACTCTCTTAGAAAAGATGAATTATTCAACCTTATGTCAGGACTGCATTATCTATACTGAAGATCATCATAGAATTAATGGCTACCACTGTGATAACATTTATATGTTTCAAGAACCATTAGCAAACAACATTACTGACCCAAGATAATCCTTAAATGTAATGATGTGATGGAATCCAACTCTATTATACAGTATTTCTTATCTCCTACGATCTTATTTTATTTTTATTAAGTGGCACTCAAAGCTACTCAATGAACCTTCTCATAAACCTCAGGAAATGGGGAAACAGACTGAGTAGAGTATAAAATGGACTAAGGAATATAATTTTTAGCTTTCTTTAATAATTCTTCCTTGGAACTCTAATGCAAGCAATATTGTAATTCCGAATGGGACAGCAGTTTTTCCTCCCCACCTAAGTTTTAACAGTACATAGAGGACAATATAAGGACAATATTTGATGTCTGTTTAATTTAAATACAGCATTCAGTTAAATATATTTTAGGGTGAAAAAAACAACTAGTACTTCAACACATAAAATCAAAGTATGGCTATTATTGTCAGGAATGAGGAGAAAGGAGGTTAAAAAGTAATCGAATTAAATAAAAATATTAGGCAAATATTAGTACATAATGTACATATACATTAAAAAATTATGAAGTTGCCCTCAAATGAATGAAGGATGGAAGCTCTTGGTATAGATTCAGCTTTGCCATAACACTAAGGCTGAATAGGAGAGAAATGTTAGTCAGGGGAGGTTAAGAACTGTTTTCTACCACCTCCTGGCTCCCACATCCTCTAAGCTTCCTTCAGCAAGTCATTTCTGTAGTCTTTCTGTGCTTTCTTATTGAATTTCATCAAATGATGCTCACTGCCAGTAAGGAGTAGAGTTGGTCCAGGACTCTTATAAGGTGAAGGTTTGATGGCCAGAGAACCAAATGAGGACTGAGAGCAGAGCTGTGCAATGCAGCAGACTATCTGGGGAGAATATGGTGCAACAAGACCAACATCAGAGTCAGAGTTGGGAAGAGAATTGAGTTAAGGCCATTAACTCGTACCTGATTCTGGGACTCCTAGGCTTCTTGGCCTTTTTTTTTTTTTTTTTGCCTGTTTTTCTTTGAATGCATTCAACTGTCTCTGCTGGGAACTCAATATGGCCAAATGCATTGCCCTCTCTTCTTTATATCCTCAGCAATGGCTTTTGTGGACTCTTCAGGCACTGGATGTGGCACAGATCTGGTACATAATGACAAAAAGCACTAAACCTGGTTATAGGAGATTGGATTTCTCACTGTCAGTTGTAGAATCTATTCTCTATCAAAGCCCTGGCACTATAGGATTTAATGAATGCCTTCTCTCCTTGGCCTTTATGTTACCTCATTTCCATTATCTCCCATGATACACATTCCAATGATTGGTATATAGTAGGCACTAAATAAATATTTGTAGATGAATGAATCCATTCAATTAAAGTTACAACAACAGATGTCTACCAAGTAGAATGCCACAGATGTTCAAACAATGGCTTTGCAGACAGTCAATTAATTATGCCTACTGACAATCCTAATGTCACTTCAAAGTCTGGAAGGAGATGATTATCTGTATGTTTTAGAGAAAGTTATAGGGTAAGTGCAGGTGGGGGAAAGGAGAGTGGTTTGGAGCGGAAAGGGAGTTGAGGTCACGGTTATGTGTTTGTGCATTATTTAAGATCAGAAAATGAATAATTAGCACTTATGGTTTATAGGGCTCAGCTTTAGCCGAGTATCAGTAGATGAGCTACAAACTGAGACTTTTCTTTTGTTGTACACAATGCGTGCCCTATCAGCTCTTTCTCTCCCAGAATTTCAAGTGTGTTACCACACTTATTAGGTAAAAAGTGCTTGATTATGAAGTGGGAGTCTGTTTCCTACATTTCTTTTTATTCATCTGATAAAGAGAATGGTGTCCAAATGTAACTGGATGAGTGGGTGTCTACTTTCTGTTACCAGACGGCATGAGCCACCAACTCTGGGTACTATTTCATAGTCTTGAAGGGGATTATTTTAAATGAATGACCTTTCACAACTGGTTGCTTTGACAACACACACAAACATGGGGAAAAGGATGTTTCTTTCAACGGAATGCTTTGCCCATCTAAACCAACAAGATTAGAACAGAAGGAAATTGAAGTGATGATAGACTGTCTTGGAATCAGGGATTACCGAGGAACTCAGAGAGGGAGAAAATATATCTAGAATTAAAAAATAAAATAAAATCTTAAGTATGCAACCTATTCACCAACCAATTTCAATTCCTAATTTTCACATAAGACACGTGAAAAAGATTTCAAGTCCAAGGGTATCAATTCAATTTTAAATGAAGGGTCTGGCCTACATAGTCCCTAAAATGTTTTCCAATTGTAATATTTTATGATTCTACAAAGTACTATGTAAATAGCTGTTAAGCGAATGAAGCATTTTCCCTCTATAGTTTAGTGTACACCATTTCCTGTCACAAGGAATATGGAATGTGTTTGCTCATGATTTTCTTTCATCCATCCATTCATTCAGCAAATATTAAACATTTCCCATGTGTCACGCATTGTTCTAGGACTGGTGATTAAGATACAGCAGTTGAAATAGAAAATAACAACAAAAAGTTTGCCCTGAAACACACTTACAGGCTAGTGGGAAGAGAGGCAATAACTAGTACAGATTAGTGAATTTGACAAGCACAAAGAGAAAGAAGACACTAGGGGAGTTTACAGTTTTTTTGCATTTGAAAATCAAGGTGCTATGGCAAACAGGTACACATAGGTCCTATCCAGTTATTGACTTTATTTTATTATTTTTAAGGACAATGCATTCTTGCCTAAGTTTGAATAAGGTATATTCAGGTCTGTGTTCACAACACTATCAGTCCCAAACCATTTCTTTATCTTTGCAAATAGAACTGCCATTCCCCATCTGTCCATTGGGGACAGATTTTTATTCTTTATTCAAATAGGAAATTCTGGCAACAAGAGTTCAAAACACTCCCAACTGCATGACTGAGTAAATCACTATAGCTACAGCGTTTTGGAAAATGAAGGGGTTGTAGCAGATAGTTTCTAAGATAACATTCTTATTTATGATACTATAAGTTGAAAATTCCGAAGAACTGTTTAGGAACATACTAGATAGTCAAAATAAAAATTGTGTGCTAAGATGATGGAACATACAAAATACTTAGGATAACTACTTGCTTATTACGGAATTATTACACATAATTCCCTGAGCAAATACTTTTACCAGAAGTCACTACCACAAAAGGAAATACTATCTCATGAATTAGAAAAACATTCTATCCTCATGGCCTGCAGATATCTTATACAAAAAGCTAGGGAGAAACAAAGCAAAATAAAACAACACATCTTTTTTTACTAAATCAAAATCAACACAGCATTTTCCCCGAACCATTCATTTTCTATTTTTTCTCATTGTGGTTTTATGATTTTTAATTGATCAGATCTTTTTTTTTTTTTTTCTGTGAAAACAAGATCCTTGAGTTTTCAGAATCTGCACTTAAACCCAGATGCACCTAGAGTCATTTTCCTTTTTGTAATTGCCAAAAGCACTTTGGAAGCCTTTTATTTAATTTTTAAGCGATACAAATTACTTAGGTAACTCTCAGTTGAGACTCTCTAATCACTTTTCAACACAATCATATAGTTCTTGGTACCAACTAAAAAGCTAAAGCACAGAGTTATGTTAACTGCCCTATCTTATGCTCCATGACCAGCCCAGCATCTTGGTCCTAAGAGAGCATGATGGGTGGAAAGAGAAGAGGATCTGGACACAGCAGGCCTGGGCTTCAGTTCAATTCTCCTACTTACTGGTTCTTTGACTTCTAGGGGTAACACAGGGTCTTCAGGAAGGAAATGGGTCCCCTAATCACTCAGATACTTAGTATCCTCATAGGTCAAATGGAAATAAACATACAATCTGTCCTGTATGGCTGCTGTCTAGCTCAGATGATAAAACAAACCAAGGGTTTTACACAGTTATATAAATGTTCCAATCATGCAATGAAATTAGGGGGTAGAACTATAAACTGGATACAAGAAGTTAATTTCCAGGCAAGACTAAGGCCAAAGTCACTGACGATCAGAGTTGGGCAGTACTTGAGAAATTTAATCTAATTGCTCATCAGATGCTTGAATACCTATATAATCAGCTTTCTCCATAAGTGGCGTTGGCCTAGACTTTTACAAATATTTTATACCTGTTTAAAAAATTGCATTATACTGAATGTGAACTTGCCCTTTCACTCACCACCTTTTTTTCTTACTTTGGGATCACAAAGATTAAGATTCCTTTTCTACATAGCAGTCCTTTAATAACAAATGGGGACTGAATCTTCTCTTCTCCATACCCTCCAGCGTACCTCAGAAGATGATTTCCTAGTTCCAAGCATCTTACTCAAAGTCCTCTGAGCATGCTCACTTATCTACTGGTCTGACTTTTCTAGAGAACAGATGGACTTCTGCCCCCACTGACCTGGTTCTGTTCAGGGACCTCCATTTTGCTCTCAATTGAGTAGATACATAAAACCAAGTTCAGTTATCAAGACATTCATCACAGCCAATTTCCCTTCATGCCTTTATTCTTTCAAGTTCCTAGCACGTGCCAGGTCCCTACTGACTCATGTCTTCCCCCTCTGTCCAACTGTCATTTGATAGAGTAAAGCCTGGTTGCACTGGAACAAAATCCTAGCTTTAGGCAAAGATTCTCAGCATTCTCTACTAACCACAACCAAAGAAAAACAATAATTTCCCATATAAATGCCAAGTTCTGTGAAGAGAATTTACCTAGTGCTGTTCTGAAAGTATAGTGATTCTTCAAATAGCTCACTAAACAATTTTAAGATTCACATACTTCATTTTTTTCAAGAAGGAATAAAACACCATCACCTAAACTACGCCAAGATAATTACAGCTTCATGCTTAAAAATATGCTAGTAGATATTTTCAGTCCATCCTCATATATTACAGCTTCCATTTATAGATATATTGTATTCCAGTAGTGTTGTCTTCTGCCTTAAGTTCTCTCGGTCAGAACTATTATTTGGAGAGTATCATGACATGGTAAGAGTGACAGACATGTACATGAGGAATATGTCACATACAGAGATGTTTCTCTTTTAAAATGAATGAAAATATAACACTTAGAGGCTCTTCATCTCAGGCTACATGGAAAACAGATAATTTCAAAGAGACATTCTAAGATTACCTAGAGACAAGCTCAACTTTCCATTACATTTTCCCCCTCAAAACTGCCGGCAAAATAGAAGCTTTAAAGTTGGCAAACAGTCCTGTAGACTCCCCAGTTTTCTAGCAAATATATTTCCCTCCACATTTCTTTTGTAAAAATGTTTTTAATTAGAGAAGTTGTAGGTTTACAGAAAAATCATGTAAAAAAATACATCATTTCCACATACCCACCTATTTCTAACATTTTCATTGGTGTGGTATATTTGTAACAGCTGATGAAAGAATATTAAAATTGCACTAGTAACTATAGTGCAAAGTTTACAATACAGTGCATTTTCCCCTTATAATACCATATTATTAATACTTTGTGGTACATTTGTTATAATTAATGAAAGCAAATTTTTATAATTATAATATTAACTACAGTCCATCATTTACTATAGGGCTCACTGTAGCATAAAGTCCTATGTTTTATATTTTAATTTTTTTCTAGTACAAACTAAAACTTCCCCCTTTAACCACATTTGCATATACAATTCAGTGTTGTTACTTACACTTACAATTTGTGCTGCCACCACAACCATCCATTTCCAAAACTTTACAATCAACTTAAACAGAAATTCTATACAAATTAAGCATTAACTTCTCATTCCCTACCCCCAATTCAGCCACTGATAACATATATTCTAGATTCAAATCATTAGTTTGCTTATTCTAATTATTTCATTCCAGTGAAATCATGTATTTGTCCTTTTGTATCTGGTATATTTCACTCTACGTGATGTCTTCAAGGTTCATCCGTGCTGTTGCATGAGGCAAGAGTTCATTCCTTTTTATGGATGAATAATATTCCCTTGTGTGTATATATCACCATTTTCTTTATCCATTCATCAGTTGATGGACATTTGGGTTACTTCCAGCTTTGGGCAATTGTGAATAACCCTGCTATGCAAAGAGTCTGAAATATTTGTTTGAGATCCTGCTTTCAATTCTTTGGGTATATACCTAGCGGAGGGATTGCCGGGTCAAATGGTATTTCTATACTTAGCTTTCTGAGGAACCACCAAATTGTCTTCTTTAAGCAGCTGCACAATTCTGCATTGCCACCAGCAATGAATGAGTGTTCTTATTTTTCTGCATCCTCACCAATGCTTGTCATTTTCTGGTTTTCTCTGAAGTAGCTGCCATTCTAGTGGGTGTGAAATGGTATTTCATGGTTTTGAAAGCATTTCCCCAATAGCTGGTGATGTTGAGCATTTTTTTTATGTGCTGTTTAGCAATTTCTATTTCCTCTTTGGAGAAATATCTATTCAAGTCTTTTTATCCATTTTTACATTGGGCTGCTCATCATTTTATTTTTGAATTGTAGGATTTCTTTATATATTCTGGATATTAAGCCCTTATCAGATATTGGGTTGCCAAATATTTTCTCCCCTTGAGTAAACTGTCTTTTCACTTTTGATAAAAGTTCATTGATGCAAAGAAGTTTTAAATTTTGACTAGGCCCCATTTATCTACTTTTTAAATTGTTGTTGCTTGTACTTTGGGTGTGAAGTCTAAGAAACTATCGCTTAACACAAGTATTATAGTACTGCTTCTCATATTTAGGTCTTTGATCGATTTGGAGTTAATTTTTCTATATAGTGTGAGATGAGATCCTCCTTCATTCTTTTGCACATGAATATCAAATTCTCCCAGTACTAGCTGAAGAGACTAGTCTTTCTCCATTGAGTAGACTTGGCAACCTTCTGTCAAAGTGGCTATACATGTGAGGGTCTACTTCTGAACTCTGAATTTGATTTCATTGGTACATATATATATGGATATATCCTTGTATCAGTAACATGCTGTTTTGACCACTATAGCTTTGTAACATGCTTTAAAGTCAGGAAGTGTAAGTCCTCCAATTTCATTCTTCCTTTTTAAGTTGTTTTTGGATATTTGTTGCCCCTTGCTCTTCCAAATAAATCTGACGATTGACTTTTCCATTTCTGCAAAGCAGGCTGTTGGAATTTTAATTGGAATTGTGCTCATTCTGTAAGCAATTTGGGGGATATTTGGTATCTTAACAATATTTATTCTTCCAATCCATGAACATGGAATGTCCTTCCATTTAATTGGATCTTCTTTGATTTCTTTTAGCAAAGATTTCTAGTTTTTCATATATGGCTCTTTTACAATTGGTTAAATTTATTCCTAAATATTTGACTCATTTGGTTGCTTTTATAAATGGATGTTTTTTCTTGATTTCCTCCTCAGATTGCTCATTACCGATGTATAGAAACACTACTTATTTTTCTGTGTTGATTTTGTATCCAAATTAATTTATTAGCTGGATTCATTTATTAGCTTGAGTAACTTTGTTGTATTTTTTTTTAACTACTATATATAGGATCATGTCATCTGCAAATAGTGAAAGTTTTACTTCTTCCTTTCCAATTCAGATGCCTTTTATTTCTTTTTCTTGCCTATTGGTTTTGTTAATGCTCTCTACTGTACTTCTGCTCTAATCTTTTTACTTTTTTCCTTCTGCTCGCCTTGGGTTTAGTTTATTGTCCTTTTTCTACTTCGAGATATTCAGATAGGGTGTTGATTTTTAGCTCTCTCTTGTAAGGATTTAGGCCTACAAATTTCCTTCTCTGTACTGCCTTTATTACATTTAGTAAGTTTTCCTATTTTGTGTTCTTGTTTTCATTTGTCTCAAGATATTTACTGATTTCCCTTGTAATTTCTTCTCTCAACCATTTGATTTTTTAAGTAATTTTTTAATTGTATAATATAACATATATCAAAGCAAAGAAAGAAAAAAGCAATATTTTGCAAAGCACTCTTCAACAAGCATTAACAGAACAGACCCCAGAGTTTGTCATGGGCTACCATTCCATCATCTCAGATTTTTCCTTCCAGTTGCTTCAGAACACTGGGGGCTAGAAGGAATATATATAGAATGTAGAATATATGTGTATATATATATATACACACTATATACATATTTAGTATATATATATAAGAAGGAATATATATATAGAATGTAGAATATATGTGTGTGTATATATATACATATATATATATATACTATATACATATTTATTATTACATCGACATTTTTTTCTGTTTTGTATAAAATAACATATATGTAAAAAGGCCATAAATTTCGAAACACATTGTAACAATTAGTTGTAGAACAGATTTCAGAGTTTGGTATGGGTTACAATTCCAAAATATTAGATTTTTACCTCTAGCCGCTCTAAGATACTGGAGAGTAAAAGAAATGTCAATATAGTGATTCAAATTATTAGCAATCATAGTCATTTGTTAAACCCTACCTTCTCTGTATAAATTCACCTTCACCTTGGAGCATGTCCATCTAACTTTTTCATATTGGAACGGGCTGTTGATAATATAGAATAGGGGGATGAAACTAGTTGATCATCCATTGATTTTTTGAGCGCTATTTAATTTCCATATATTTATGGATTTTTCATTTTCTGCCTTGTATAGATTTCTAGTTTCTCTCCATTATAGTCAGAATAAATGCTGTGTATAATTTCAATGTTTTAAAGTTTTTGAGACTTGTTTTGTGACCTAACTATGGTTTCTCCTAGAGAACCATCTATGTATACATGAAAAGAAGGTATACCATGCTGTTATAGGGTGCAATGTTTTATGTATGTCTTTTAGGATTAGTTCATTTATCATTTCATTCAAATTTTCTGTTTCCTAATTGATTTTCTGTTTAGAAGATCTATCTATTGATGTGAGTGTTGTATGAAAGTTTCCAGAAATTATTGTAGAGGAGCCTATTTCTCCTTTTGGTTTTTCCAGTTTTTGCCTAGTGTATTTTTTAACATTGTTGTTCAGAGTATAAATATTTATGATTGTTATTTCTTCTTGGTGGATTGCCCCTTTCATTGATATATAGTGTAATTCTTTGTTTCTTATAACAGCTGTGGATTTAAAGTCTATTTTGTCTGATATTACTATAGCTACTCCAGCTTATTTTTGGTTATTACTTACATGGAACATGTTTTCCATCCCTTTCAACCTCCTGGTATTTTGGGGATTTAGGTGAGTCTCTTGCAAACAATATATAGTTGGATGATGTTTTTTATTTTCCCATTCTGGCAATTTGTGTCTTTTGATTGGGGAGTTTAATCCACTAACATTCAGTATTATTACTCTAAAGGCCATACTTACTTCGGCCATTTTGTTCCTTGGTTTTCATATGTTATATCTTTTTTTTTTCCCTCTCTCTTTTTTCCTTTATTGCAATCACCTTTTCTAATTGATCTTTTTTGATATTTCTGACTATCTGACTGATCCCTTTCTTATTACTATTTCTGCATATTTTAAAAACAATTTCTTCCCAGTGCCTGCCCATGCCAAAAAAAAAAAAATAGTAATAATAATTTCTTTGTGGCTACCTTGAGGTTTCCATTACAGAACCTACATCTATAATTTATTAATTTGAAAATATACCAATTTGTCTTCAATAGGATACACGTTCTCTGCTCCCATATCCCTATGTTCCCCTCATGCTGTTTTTGTTCCACTTACCTCTTTATATTTTGCATGTCCTTTATTTCTACTTCAATTGTATTCTGACTCTTATAGGTAGTAACAAGTAGAGTTTTATATTGAGGCTAGAGTACTATTTGTTTTTAAATTTGCCCTTTTAGTAACTGTGTCAGTTTAAATCTGTCGTGTACCCCAGAAAAGCCATATCCTTTGATCTGCATTCAATATGCTGAATCGAATCTTCTGGATTATTCCCATGGAGATGTGACTTACTGAATTGTGGGTGGTAACTTTTGATTAGATGGTGTTCTGTAGAGAAAAAGAATCAGCAGGAGGTATCTATGAATGTAAAATTTATAAAAATGTCTCACATAACTGTGGGAATGTAGAGTCCAAGGTCTGTAGGGCAGGGCATGAGATGGCAGCTCCAATGAAAGTCATCAATAAATTCTCAGGAGAGGCTGGCTGGGCAACCATGTGGATATAAGAGTCCAAGATCTGTAGGGTAGGGCTTGAGGTGGCAGCTCCAATGAAGGTCCTCAATGAACTCTCAGCACAGGTTAGCTGGGTGAAGCAGGAAGAGTGGTTGTCTCTTCTGAATCCTCCTTAAAATCCTTCTGGGGATTATATTAAACATCACTTATTACAGAAAACACTTCCCTTAGCTGATTGCTGTGGATGCAGTGGCTGTACCCAGGTCAGCCTTGGTTAGTGGAAGTCCATGTTGCTGAGTCCATGCATAACCTCCATCCCTAACACCACGAGCACACTGTTCATGAGCCCATTGGGCAATGACAGGAGTTGCTGGCGAAAAAGGTTGACTGGTATCCACAGAACGGGTCATCTTATCCACTTGATTATTAAAATCTTTCTCTGCTGAAGTCACCCTCTGGTGCATATTCACACAGGACACAAATATCTTCATGTTTCTAGCCTGCTCAGAAAGATCTATCCATATACCTCTTCCTCAGATTTCTGTCATCAGTTTTCCAATCATGCTCTTTCTAAGTCCCTGACCATCCAGCCACACCATTGGCAACAGCCCATGAGTCACTATATAAATGCACCTCTGGCCAGTTCTCCTTCCAAGCAAAATGAACAATCAGGTGCACTGCTTGAAGTCCTGCCCACTAGGAGGATTTCCCCTCACCACTCTCTTACAGGGACATCCCAGAAAAGAGGTTGTAGTGCTGCAGCTGTCCACTTTCAGGTGGTACTTCATATCGCACAGAACCATCTGTAAACCAGTTTCAAGTTTTCACTTCCTCAATCAACTCACTGTAAGGAACTCTCCAAGAGGCCATAAGTCTGGTCTGGGAAAGAGGAGTACAGGAGTGCAGACCATAGGGATTCAGGCCACTTCCTTATGTAACTTACTTGCACTTTCAGGACATGCTCTGGCCCTATGTCGTATATACCATTTTCATTTTACGATGGAGTGCAGCTGTGCACACCCAACTTCACGGCTTGGTGGGTCAGATGATATCCAATTTATGATAGGCAACTAAAATCTCATGGTAACTTGGTGGCCCATGGTTAAGCATTCAGTTTCTACTAAAGCCCAGAAGGGCAAAAAGCTATTTCTCAAAAGGAGAGTAATTATCTGCAGCAGACGGTAAGGCTTTGCTCCAAAATCCTAAGTATCTGTATTGTAATTCTCCTATAGGGGCCTGCCAAAGGCTCCAGACAGCATCTCTTTTTGCCACTGACACTTCCAGCACTGCTGGATCTGCTGGATCATTTGGTCCAGCTTGTACAGCACCCTGGTCCTGTTGCAGATCCTTCTCTTGCTTAGGTCCCCCACTCAAAATTAGATGCTTTTCTGGTCACTTGATAAATGGGCTGGATTAGCACACTCAAATGAGGGATACATTGTCACCAAAATCCAAAGAGACCAACTAGGCATCGTGCCTCTTTTTTGGTTGTAGGAGGCGACCAGATGCAGCAACTTATCCTCCATCTTAGAAGGGATATCTTGAATGTCCCACACACCACTGAACACCTAGAAATTTCACTGAGGTGTAAGGACCCTCTATTTTTGTTGGATTTATCTCCCATCCTCTGACAAGCAAATGCCTTACCAATTAGTCTACAGTAGTTGCTTCTTCTTACTCACTAGGTCCAATTAATATGATATCATCAATATAATAGACTAGTTCGATGCCTTCTGGGAGGGATCAAGGCCCCTGCAGACAAGATTATGACATCAGGCTGAGTAGGACACTGAAAGTATATTGCTGACCTTATAAGCTGAAAGCAAACTGCTTCTGGTGGTCTTTACTAACAGCTACTGAGAAAAATGCATTTGGCCAATCAACAGCTGCTTACTGGGTACCAGGGGATATATTGATTTGCTCAAGCAATGATACCACATCTGGAGCAATAGCTGCAATTGGAATCACCACCTGGCTGAGTTTACAATAATCTACTATCATCCTCTAAGACCCATCTGTTTTCTGCACAGGCCAAATAGGAGGATGCAATCAGTTGTGGATGCAGCCAACATGATCATGATTTAAGTTCATGAAATGTCCTCATAGCAACAGACAGGCAAGCACTTGCCCAACCAGTCAACCAGGCACCACCTCCTGGCCAAGCTGACATATGAATCTGCCCATGACAGATGGTTTCCATGGAGATGTGTCTCCACCCAGTCAAGACAGGGTTGCTTACTGGAGCCCTTTAAGAAGGAACCATTTTGGAAAAAAGCTCAGAATTGACAGAGCCACCAGAACTGACAGAGCAAACAGATAAATAATTTTGGGCCAGCAGTTATACTCTTTCAGTACTTTAAATATGTCATACTACTGCCTTCTTGCTTCCATGGCTTCTTAAAAGGAATCATCACTTAGGCTATTGAGGGTCCCTTGTACGAACTAATCAGTTTTCTCTTGCTGCTTCTCTCTTGCTGCTTCCAGATTTCTTTATTTTTGACTTTTGACATTCTGGTTAGTAAGTGTTTTGGTGTGGGTCTATAAAGATTTATTCTATTTAGAGTATGTTGCACTTCTTGGACATATATTTATGTCTTTCATAAGAGCTGGCAAATTTTTGGTTATCATCTCCTCAAAAAACTCTCTCTGCCCCCTTTTCTCTTCTGCTCTTCTTTTGCAACACCCATGCACATATGTTTTTAAAACTTCATGCTGCCACTCAAACCTGTGACACACTGATCAGTATTTTCAATACTTGTCTCTATTTGTTCATCTAAATGTATGATTTTGGTTGTCCTGTCTTCTAGTTTGCTTATTCTTTCTTCTGCCTGTTCAGATCTCCTGCTGTATGCCTCTAGGGCGTTTTAAATCCCCATTATTGTGTCTTTCATTCCCATTATTTCTGTTATGTTTCTTTTTAAAATTTCAAATTCTTCTTTTTGCTCACATGTTGTCTTTTAGCTATTCTTTAGCTCAATATATTTTCCTTCATCTCCTTGAATTGATTTAGGAGATTTGCTTGAACTTATTTCATTAATTGTTCCAAATTCCATGTCTCATTTGTTTGATTTGCTTGAACTTCTTTGACCAATTGTTTAAATTCCATATCTCCTCCATTTGTTCTCTTGACTGAGCCATATCTTCTTGTTTCTTATTATGACTTGCAATTTTTTGCTGATGTCTGGGTATCTGGATAACTCTGAAAATTTGTTTCTCCTTGTCTAGGTTTTTATTATTGGTTGGCTTTGTAGTAAGGTTTTTCCTTGATATTTGGTCCAACTTATTTTGGACCTTTAGAGTAATTCATGATTAACCGTTCATATTTTCTTACCTCTTTTTCACGTGATTCTTCTCCTGGATATGCAGTATGATTTCTGAGTTTGCATTTTTTTTGTACAATTGGTTTACCCCATGAGAAAGTTTCTTTTCCTCTATTCTTCTCCAGGAATCTTGATCAGTTTTGTTTATTTTGTGCAGAATTTTCTTCACAGCTCCTATTATTTGTTTAAATTCTGTCCCTCACTCAGTGTCCCCTCTACCTTATAATTTCAGTTCTGGGACCCATCCTGTCTTATAGCAGATCAGTTTCCTCCCCCCCCCCCCCTTTTTTTTTTCCCTCTGATTTCTTCTCTGTTAGGGTATCTTGATCCAAGAAACCAGATGGAATCAATCCAGAAAAGTCTGCTTTGCATGTAGGTGGGCCAGCCAGCAGAAAGTGGATTGAGTGTGTACAGTTTTGCCAACAGTATTATTGAGGTCTCTCTCTCTCTCTCTTTTTTTCCCTGGGGGCCCTTTGGTATGCAACACAAACCTCAGTGGCTTGTGTTTGACTTTGGGTCTCTGTGGACTTGTGTCCCTATGCCTGGATGTGTGGGATTCAAAGTCATTGCTATGACTGGCTCTATTGACTGTATATGTGATGGGGTGACCTAAGCCATGCTGCCTCTGCAGGATTCCAAATCTGTGGGGGACTGCATAAGTGGGAGAGGTCCAGACTAGCCCAACCTGGATGGAAATTTCCTATCTGAACTTGGAGATTATTTTTCTTTTGCATAGATGGAACAGGGTAATGAACTAGAACTCATTATATTTTTGACTAAATTTTAGAACTTAAATTAATGTATTTTAAATCCCGATTATTGTGTCTGTCATTAGTACTAACAGTCTCCTTTAGTATAAACACACTTTTCCTGTTGCAAGAGAAATAGGTTGTTCTATGGGCCAAACAATTGAGACAAAGAATGCAATTAACCACTACCTGGTTAACTGAGTTAGACAAAAATTATCATCTACAAACTTTTTACTATGTCCCCTTACCCATCCCACCTCAAGTAGCATTTAAAAACCCACCCAAGGACACCGTTGCCAATGGAAAGACAACAGCTGATTCTCAGGGAATATGCTATAGGCTCATTCACAGCATAAGAGACTTTGTCTCCCAATTCAAAGACACAGATTCACTGAATTGCTGTAGTGTGGCCCATCATCTGTGGCATATACTTAGTACTGTAATGTGAAAATATCAATTTTTAAGGAAGATAGGTGAGAAAGGTCAAGGAAACACTAATGCTGGCATGATTTCAGAATAAATCAAATTTAAAAAGATATTCAGCTGAGGTTCAGTTGAGGGTCCCTGCTTCTAATATTTTATTAAGGATAACCTAGAAAAAACAAGATGAGCTGTGACTTTCAGCCATTTGTCTTTCCCCAAGATCAGCATAAGGCTAAGGCAGCTAATATGGTCGACAGTGAGGTATTAGGTGTGCTGTCTTCCTGAAGTATGCAGCTGATTCATGGCAAAGAGCTGATGCCTAGAGTCATGTCAGATAATTCAGGGGTTCAAGATACTTGAAATACCTGAAATGTATTGCCAGTGACATTGAGGTTTGGAGTACAAAACTTATGGACGCAGCCTCAGCAGCCCCTCTATCTTTCACTTGAAGGTTATGATTCAAGAGGACAACATGAGACAGAAACAACATACTACTGACAATCTGCAGGAAAAGCATCAAATTTTCTATAATGATAATTAGTCAGATAGAACTTGAGATCAGAAGACTCAGTATTTTCTGAAAGTTATTAGCTATGTGATCTTGAGCGTTCATTGAGTCTCTTTGAACCTCTGTTTCCTCAACTGAACAATGAAGATCTCAGGGGTACATCTGCCAGTAAGATCTCCACTGTGAAAGGGCTTTGTAAACTTTTAGAGCTTTAGGTAAATATCAACTTCTGTCATCACCATTACCATGGTCATCATCTCACCAGTAATAGAAAAGAGAGGTGTCTGGTAGAAAATAAGGAAGCAGATCTGTAACAAAGGAAAATTTCAATGACCCACTGTAGTCATTAAAATGACCACGTTTATAAAGAGCAGGGATGTGACTCTCTTTCTGCTTCTATTCAAGGAAGGAGGCTTAAGATAATTCATTTGCAATACGCCATGCATTGCTTTTTTGGTACGGAGGGATGTCTTGTATAGCTAAAGTATCTCTAGCTGTTTTAACTTGAAGTGTTTCTACCTCTCCCTAAAATATTTAAATGTGTAATTCCTGAAAACAAGGTCTATATAACCACAATTTCATTAGCATATTGGAGAAATTAGTGTTGACAAATTAATATTATCTAATATATAGTTCACATTCACATCTTTCTAACTCTCCCCCCCCCCAATCCTTTATGGCTGTTTTTTCTTTTAATTGGCATTTCAGTCATGGCTCATGCCTTGCATTTGAAAGACATGTCTCTTTAATCCTTTTAATCTAGAAAAGTCTCTAATAGCACACATATTTTTGAGGAATTCAAGGTAGTTGTCTTGAAAACTATCTCACCATCTGGATTTGTCTGTTTCCTAGATTTAGACCAAACATTTTGTTAAGAATATTACATAGGTGATGTTTTGTATTTATTACATCATGTTAGTTGGTATATGTCAGTTTGTTGTATCATTAATGATGCAAAGTTTTATCACTTGGATTACATGGTTTCTACCAGACTTCTTCACATAAAAGCACCTTTTTTTCCTTCGTAATTAAGTAATCTGTGAAGTGATCATTTGTTACCCCTCCCAATACTTTTAAGGATAGCATGTTATAATTATTCCTTAATTATAAAGGAATATGATTGAGTGATGAGAGGCTCCAAAGAGTTTTTTCAAAAAGCCAATACATTCATGAATCATCTCACTTAAGGGAAAAACGGCATGGAGAAAAAGCAACGTGACCACAGGGGAACGTTCTCTGTCAACATTATTTATCTACATTTTGTTCCCTCTCACTCCCTGTGCAACTTGTAGTTCAGCAGGTCTCTGAAATGAAAACACTTAATTACCTTCACAAATCATCTACAATATGAATGAAAAATACAACATTAAACACGTAAAGTAATGGAGGACAAGAGTAGGCAGTGAAGGTGAGGGAGGCAGGGGTGAGTAGAAGAAAGGGAAGTCCTTTAGAGTGGCGCTTGGCAAGGCTCTTTTCTAACCAGAATGGTCTTCAGACATGATTTTAATAGAGAGTAAGAGAGACTCATCTCTCTTGGGCCAAGCTTTCCTGAAGCAAATGCACTTCTCTTAGCCTGCCTTCCCTCTAACCTCCAGGTAGATGTGAAGACACAGTCTCCTAGACTCACACAGTGCCTGAGTGAGAACTAATGCAGTGCTGATGTCTGCGCTGAAATCTCTTACATGTCTGCCTCTCCCTGTCTTTCCCAGGAACCCGTGAACTCCCTGAGGGCAGAACCTCTGCAAGTGGTGTCCCTAGCACCCAGCACAGTACCAGGCACAGGTACGCCACTCAGGAGATGTTTAATGAGTGGAGTAGTAAACAATTCTGCTAACTATTCCTTTGTTTACTGCCTTCACCTAGCCAGTAAGAGGCAAAGCTGACATCTGAACCAAAACATCTGACTCCCAGAACCCACGTTGTTAACCACTATAAACGTTAAGAGCTCCCATGGCATTCGGTCTCAACATCATTGACTCATTATATGACATAATATCCCTAGCCTTAGCCAGACATTAAAAACCCTCTCCACATTAGCTTCAACCTACTTCTGAAACCTTACCTCTCAGTATTTGCTACTTTAGCATGGGCTCTCTATTCTAACGGGCTTATTTATTGTTTTGTCAAAATCGCCCTCATCAGAAATAAAGGCACTTTTCTACTGTCTTCCCACTTTCAAATCACAATAAGCCTAACTTTAAAGTCTTACTCAAAGACTAACTACTCTATAAAAATGTTTCCACTCTTGCCTTTGAATATCCTCTTTCCTTTTTCTGAATTCTCAGAGGATGCTGAGTGGCCTTTGATAAAATCACTTGTCACTGTTCATCTTGTGTTATGATAAAACAACATAATCTTGTGCATATCACATATTAAAGTATAAGCACCTTTAGAGATAAGACCCGTGTCTGCCTGTCTCTGCAGTTCCCTCACAATGCCTACCAGAGAAGCCTGCACATAACAGGCACTCCATAGATGTTTTCTGGACAAAGAAAAACTTCCTTGTATAATCCTGATCTCAATTTATATTCTGTTTATTTTATCTACTTAGAAGAGAATACCCACCTTTTATTTTCCAACTATCCAAAGCTGATCTCCATAAAACCTTTCCTAAATATCTAGCCTGTCTAGCTCTCCCCATCTCTACAGCATGGTGCTTAAATGCACAGACCAGGAACTCAGATTCTAATCCTAGTCCTGCAATGTATTAGGTGTTGATATTGGGCAAGTAAACTTTTCAGTACCTCAAACTTCATAATCTGGAAGCAATAACAGTATCTACTTCCTAGGGTTAGGTTTTTCTGTAAAGACGAAATGAGTTGATTCCTGTGAAATACGTAAAATAGTGCTTGCCATATGGTAAGCACTCAATAAATGTTAACTTACTCTAAGTTCCCTCTCACGGTTAATAATTTTTATTTGGCAATAATCATGTACTGACCGTTGACATCTGTTCCAGGAACTTAAAACTAAATCAGGTATTATGAATGGATTTTTATATGGGGATATCTGGTTTTCTTAAACTGCAAACCCCTAAGAACATGAAAGAACTATGATTATTGAGCATATTCTACATGCCACACATTTGGCTTAGTGCTGTTTCTAAATATTTTATTCAATACACATAACAGAATCAGTTAGCTTTATTTCCACATTATAATGAACAAAACAAAAATTTTGCTGTGAATTTTATTGCTATGATATTTGAAGCATATATACTTGATATGTTAGTTTTTCAGTTTTAACATACCTTAATACAAGGCCTTAATTTTCACTTTTATACCCCATTTTAAATAACAAAAATGAGACATACTTTAAGTATTTTAATACATTGATATTATATTAATATATTATTCTCTATTATAATATTTATACTATATTATAATATAATATACTACATTATAGTAGAGAGCTTTTTTCCCTTAACTATTCTATTTGCATTTGTGCTGCTCTCCATCAACTTGTTTGACTTTTATTTTACTTTTTTTTGGAGGGTACATGTTCTGGGAATCGAACCCAGGTCTCCTGCATGAAAGGCGAGCATTCTACCACTAACCCACCCGTGCACCCTTAGCTTTACTTTTATACTTATTTGGGTTAATGTTGTTTCTAAAAGTGAATTTGCTAGTTTTCAAAGGAACGCTAGAGAATATTTACTCCACACCTTTGATCTGCCAAAATGGGGGCAGATAGGGACATTTAAACATTGCAAGACAGAAAGAGGCAGAGGAGGGACCAGAACCAGACTCCTTGATTCCTAGCCTTGTGCTCTTTTAGCTAATCTACACTGCCACCTGCGTACAAATAAATGACATGATTTTCACAGCTCAATACCTCTCACTCCAACCAATGTCTGGTTTTGGACCAGTGCCCTGTTTTCACCTGTCATTACATATTCCCAAATAGGAATCAAGTGGGAAGAAAGGAAAATGGGAAACATTTGAAGAAGCAAATGCCCTGTGTAATTTTTCTACCCTGTGCCTTTTGCTCATGCTGCAGCCCAAATATAATATTCTTTTCCTCTCTCTGCATGTCCTTAAAGCAATGCTATTTGCAGAATCATCTGTGAACTGGTATCTGAAATGTTTATCGTCACCCTCTAAAGAGACAAGTAAGGAAACCGAGAGTAAACACTTAGATATTCTAACAATTCAGCAGAATAAGATTTGTAAGTTAAATCTCATAATGATAAAACTTGGCTTTCCATTTTGTATGCCTTTTTAATATTTTATTTTCCTACCAATTTTTATTGTAGTTTACAAAAATATTGGTCTGCAACAGATTAGGGGAAAGTAGTCTTTCACCACAGAAAGTTTGAGAGGCATGGATTTAAAGGGACCTGGTTCAAGTGCCACCACTTCTGTAAAGCATTCCTAATCTTCTTGACCAACAGAGCTTTTAAATATACAACATTTTACCTAAGCCTCTCTAACAGTCTCTACCCAGACTAGTAGTAATTTGTGTGCCTGCATTTTCTATTTTGAACAATTAATTAGAAGCCCCCAAGGACAGTTATGCATCTATGGCATCTCACAAATGGAAGACAATTTATAAATTTGTGTTACACTGATGGATGGAATTAGATCGATGGTTCATAATTATTCCCAGGTTATGAAAGGGGGAATGCTTAAAAAAAATTGCATAGGGAACTAACATCTTGTGCTGGAACTTGTATAGGGAAAGGACTGAGTAATGATACCAATTCCCCATTTTGTCTATGAATCTTTAGACTATTGAGAAACCTGAATGCATACAGAAACCCTATTTCCGCCTAATGGGAAGATGATAACATTGTAAAAAATTTAAGTCTTAAAACCAAGCTTTTATCTCAAAAAGCTCTATCTTATCCCAAGATTTTAGTACAAGTTAACAGTTACCACAATCTCGGCAGTCTCAGAAAGGAATTTCCAGAATTGCTTCATTGTGTGTGCTCACATACCAACTCCATGAATCGGGACTCAAATATGTGACCAGGGGAGCTGATCCTGCTCCCCATCACCAAGGAAGGAAAACAAAACTGGACAGTTACTACAGAACTCAGCTTAGACCCTACTCACCAAAGTAGTCATCGGCAGGTGGGTTTTCCATGTCATACAGCATTTTCTTGGTCAGGTGCTCAAGCTCATCTTCTGGGCGGAATGAGGGGGCGGCAGCTGAAGGTCCCATTGATCCAGCGTGTCCACCCTGAAAGGCAGAAAACATACAGCCCTTTAAATCCAATACAGACATCGACTCAGTCTATCCATTTTAAGAAGCGAAGGCCTGCATTGCTGAGAAAGAGCTCTGGAGTTGGTCATTAGAAGACCTGGGTTTTAGAATCAGTTTTATTATTTATTCAGTGTCAGACCTTGGACACATCACATTATACACTTCTTCTTATCTAGATGAGTCATCTATCAGGCTTTAGAAATCCATGTTTACACCAGTAGGAATCCACTTCATTCAACATCTGCTAAGCAGTCATCATGTACCAGTGGCATACTCATAAAAAGATGGGCCTTTCCCCTTAGGGAGCTTACAGTAGAGTAGGAGTTGCTGGTATATTAATAATTAAAGATTAAAGTATACAAAGTGTACAATCATAAGGAGAAAGCTCCCACGTGGTCAGAGAGAAGACTACCTTCAGAGAGGCAACAGAATAGACTAGGATTTATCCAGCTAAAGGAGAGGAAATGTACAGATAGAGGTTTCTCACATTCAGGTGAGAAAAAGCCAGGTGGCAAAGGAACTTCTGGTAGTGCTGTATTTCTAGGCCCTGTATAAAGTCTGAAATAGGAAATGAGATGAATCTTATGGGGCCATTAAGTGAAGGGCCTTGTGTTCCAGTTAAGGAGGTTGAGTGTTTGTTTGTTTTTTCTCCAACAGTGCAAACAGTCACATATCAGATGAGGAAAAGAGGCAGGGGCACTGATATTGAGTTATGATTAAATAGGTGGGTTAGCCAGAAGTATAGCAAAGTAAGGCAATCAATTGACAAATGAAAGTGCATTTGGTGTAAAGAAGAAGACAGACCAGATGTTAGATGCCAAATGGCTCTGCGCTATTCCAATCAAAGGGGATTTATGATGTTTTTCTTTTGCCTGTATTATAACTTTGGCCAATATCTTCAAACAGCACATGCCAATATCTTCAAAGAGTTCAAAATAGAAATACTTACGAAAAGTTTAGAAATGATGGTGACGATGGCTACAAAGGCTAATGGGCAGAGATAAAGATGGTAAGCGTTCTTGCCTTGATATTTATGCACTCTTAAAATAGTGGGGCAAGACCTCTGTTTTCCTAGCAGTTTATAAGAATTAGTTGAACAAAACTTAAATAAAGTTGCATATTCATTCACTTACTTTATCTCACTTTACCAAATGAGGTCTTAGATGCAAAAATCTGATGAAATATAAATCTCTGTACGAATCTTATATTTACTACCAACATTTATTTCAACAATTTCAAGATGGGTATTAGCTATTTATGTGAAAAGTAAGGCATAACATCTGCTAAATATTTGTGAACATTTAAGAAAAGTAAGTTTTGATTGGTACCTTTTTGGCTTTGAATCTATAATTTTCCATTTTTAGTTTTTTAGGTTTTCTCAAAAGTGACGAAGAACAGACAAGCAAAAGTCTGAAAAGACCAAGAATCTTTTATGTTGGCTACAAACCTCACCCTGGGATTTTATTTCACTGTTGGATAATTTGGAGTGGAGTCTGGAAAGCAGTGAATTAACTTTGACGTATGGCAAGCAACAGAGACAAAAAAATACAGGCTCATATCAGGATCCACAGAATCATTGCTTCAATCTCCTCACTGTGATATAAGGAAATTTAGACCCCTCAAGAGGCCTATGATCCAGGCCAGTAACGGTAATGGCAGAACAAGAGCCCATCCTACGCTCACTTGGTCATCCAGGAAACATTAAATCAGCCCTTACTTGTGACCTCCTCTGAATGCCAGGCAATGCCTGCTATATAAGTTTGGTGCGAAAGTTAAGAGCATCAGGGAGGGACACAAAGGCGAATAAAAAAAATTTTTGCCTTTGAGAAGATTGGAGTCTGACTGGGGTGAGAAACATGCCCTAATGACCAATTATAAAAAAGCAGAGTAGCTTAACATTTGGAAGGGTGATCTGCCAGTATTACTAAATTTTAAATGGTGCATATCCTATATACTTCTAGGAAATTTTAGATAAATACACATGCAGTACATAAAATTGTATCAGCAAGGTTGGTCACAGGAGTTATATCTGAGAAAGGGAGAGAAAACAAGTAACAATGCAACTATCTATCAGTAAAGGATGGATAAAGGGATCCTAGATGAATGATTATAGATACATATGATGTATTTTCCTCAGTAGGGAGAGATTTATCCAAGGTTCAGGTGACAAAAATGAAGACTAAGGTGGGAAAGTGACTTACACCTTTTTTCCAGACTCAAAAGAGAGGGAAAGCTGGACCTGAAAATATGGTGCCACCTGACTCCAAGTTCCATGCCTTTTATTTTTCCAACCGAACATTGCTGCCCATATAGAAAGTGCTAGAAAAGAATAAAACATTGCTTCTATTAATAATGGTGTGCATTGTTTTAATTACACCAACTATTGTAGAAAAGTGTCCAGTCTAAGGGCAGAGCCTCAGAGAATGAGCACTCTTTATCACTGCTGGGCCTACGATCTGACTCTCTTTCAACATAAACAAAGGCTGCAAGCAGGGGGTTCTCGCTTTGATAAATCTATGCCAACAAATTCAGATACGATCTTTAGCACCTAATTTTCAAGTAGAAGGCTAATTTCAAAGTACTTTAAGTATTTCACAGATTTTAAGAAAAATATTTTATTTCTTCTCTTCTCCAAATAGGCTATTTGCATGGAATACTCCTTCAGAAACAACAAATTTGGAAAGGCTCTTTTCCTTTAGATTCTATCCTTTTCAAAAATGCTAACTGTAGATTACTGATATTTCTTATCAGAAAGACCCATAGAAATCACCCCTTCCAGTGTTTCTGAGCTTTATTTTGCTACAGAAACCCACCACTCTAATATGTAACACTTGACACCGACGGAATAGATGTTGCTGAAAACACAAGTTCCTCAGATCACAGCTGTTTGTCACACCAATGAGGATAGTCCAGGACCTTCATCAGTCATCCAAGTTCCTTAAATAGTAGTTTAGCATTTTTTTCACTTTGATGAGTGGAGACCCCTGTCCATTTCCTTGCCTCAGGAGCGCCTAGCATGTCCTAATAAAAATTAACTGTGCCCAATTCATTTTTTTAATACACAGTTTCTAGCACAGTATCTGGGTAATAGCACAGAACTGAAAATTGGGGGAAGGAGAGGAGGAGGGAGGTAAATTGCATTATTTACTTTTTCTTCGAAAGTAGAAGGATAAAGTCTATTCATCAGCAGTCTACTCATCATGGCAAAATAACAACTCCTCATGTCTATATAACCCTTTTAAAGGTGCCTTCTTTCACATATATAAAATCTCAAAGGTGTATAAAATATTCCTGTTTAATATGTTTTGTAAATGAGGAAACTGAGGCACAGAGAAGTTAAGTGAACATCCCTGTACAAACTGTCACTACAGAAAAATGACAAATACCTAACTAAAACCTGGGTATGCTGAGTCCTGGTAACTTCTGCTACAATGCAATGCCTCTCAGGGTTCTGAGAGCATTGTGTCCAAGTCCTTCTAGTTCTATTATTCTATAAAATAGAATAATATTCTATTATTCTATGGATTTTAATCTACTGACTATTATCTAAGCAAAGATTTTTTTTCAATGATGGTTTCCTGTTAAATTGTGAAACAGAGACACTGCTTAACAAATATAAACACAGCCTCCAGGCTTTCCTGAGAAAAAGATATTCTTATAAGTATCAATATTAATCACTAATATCTATGTCTTTGTAATGGCTGAACCATCTAGTAAAGACAAAATAACATTATATGACTTAGAGGTGAGTTATTGAGTAACTATTTCATAGTTCTTAGAACATACCCTTCCTGACGCACTGCCAGGAACCAAGCAACATAAAGTCTAAGCATTCAGGGTTCCTGTCTCTGACGACTCACAAGTTTGGAAGACAAAGACCTGAAAACAGATAGTTACAATAAAACGTAACATGAAAACAGAGATATGAATCCAGTGCTCCAGGATGGGAGAAGGCTGTGAGAAAGGAGATCACATTTAGTCTGCTCTTGAAGGGTAAATTGGTATTAAAAAAAAAAAGAAGAAGAAAAGAAAAAGAAGGAAGAAAGAAAGAAAAAAGGATGTTCCAAGAACAGCACTGATAAAGTACATGCATATTAGGAAAAAATGGTAAGAAACACAGGAGGAGCAGAGCTTGGTGAAGCAGGAGAGACAGGCTGAGGTCAGGGCCAGAACGTTTTTTCAGGCAACCAAGAGCCATTGATAGATATTATGGTGGTGTCTGGGGAGAGGGGTGAGGTAGGGCAGCTACTATTAAAGTCACACTTCAGAAATATCCATATCAGCAAACACCTTCAAACACCAAGGTCAACAATGCTTTAAAAAATGCAACCAGGTATCATGGTATTTCTGAGCAATGTAATAGCTAATATGCTAACAAAGGACCCTGATATGTACTAAGTGTGGCAGAGCTAACTGTTCACTCAATCTATTTCCTTTCCTTTCTGGGCACACAGATAGTCTACAATTCCTACCCCCCAGCAGGTGACTGCAGCCATGTGAGGCACAATATGGAAAGAGCCGGGGGCCCTGAGTTACCACGTGGAGGAGAGTCATTCATGGACCAGGCAGACTTGTCTCAAAGTGTTCTAGAAGGGAGACTGTAAAGAAATATGCTTAATAGTTAATGGTTGAAAGCAATGGGAAAGTGGGTAGCTTATATTCTTTCTGTTTATGTTTTTCTCTATATTCCTTTGTCTACAATAAAATTTTTCTCAGATTTGAAAATATAGATACAATTTTTAAAAAATGACAGGAAACTAAAAATGCCCAAGAGTCTGTGATTGGCTCTTTTCTGCCATCGTCCTTTTCTTGTAAGGGCTCAGAAGACTGTCATTCATGGGAACGTGGGAATGCTTAATATGAAAATTGCAACCAAATGTGATCTAGGTCCCTGGACCAAGCTATGGGTGGCACTGGGCAATAATGAAGACTTGTCTCTGCAAACAAAATACACGTGGATAGGATCGTGGGGAAAGCCAAGCCAGATTAAGAATAACACAAATATCAACATATAGTTCATATTTATATAATATTCCTCAGCATTTAAAATGTTTTATTTATTCATTCATAGTACTGTGGTGGAGTGGCTCCATTCTCCACACAGCCATGTTCATGTCCTAACCTCCAGTCCTGTGGATGCACACTCATTTGTAAGTAGGACTATCAGAGATCTTATCTGGATGTCGCCAAACTGAATGAGGGTGAGCCTTAATTCAATATGGCTGAAGTCCTCATAAATAAAGGAAATTAGACAGACAGACCATGTCACGCCGGATTGTTAGAAAATCACCATCAGGACACTACAGACTTTGGAGAAACTGTGGCTTTGTCAACACACTGAGTTTGAACTTCCAGCCTTCAAAACTGAGAGACAATATATTCTTGTTGTTTTAGCCAATCAGAATGTAGCATTTGTCATAGCAGTGCTGGGAGACAGACAGGTGCTCCTAATTACAGAAGACACAACCATTCAGAATCCGTTGTTCTATCTTTAGTTTGTCCTGGAATTTTTGTCAAATCGTTTCCTTTTCCTGGGCCTTGGCTTCTCTAAGTGGAGAATGATGTTTTCAAGTTTCCTTTGGCTCTGCTCTATTGTGTTTTGTGCTTGTAGTATGCAGGGTACACATCATTACGGATATTTACAGTGAAATCACAGATATTCACATCTATGGGTACTTTGTAGTCTACAAAAACAGACACACTGAGTAAGTGGAAACCTCATTATTACAGAGATTTCCATTTGCAGGAGTATTTAGGCCATTTGTCAGCATCCTCTGAAACAATCCAGAACTTCATTCAGCACTTTTAATCTGAGTAAGCAGGAGGCAGGTCACAGGGTTTCCACAGCCTACTGAACTTTCACCACATTTGAGGTATAAAATCAAAAACACATAAAGGTTAACCACCTTGCCCTACCACCGCTATACCCACCTCCCCCCCCACCGGGGTGGAGAAAGGAGAATTCCATCATCCCTCCTAAAAATAAAGAGGCAAGGTAAAGAGCCTGCATTTAAGGCACAAACAGTGAAGATCCTGGAGTGGGGGTGGGGGTCACTTGGACTCTGTTATCATAATTTTTTAATTTAATGCTTTTGTTTTTGTTTGCCTGCATGGGCTCCAGGAATCGAACCCAGGTCTCCAGCATGGCAGGTGAGAATGCTGCCACTGAGCTGCCATTGCACCGCCCTGTTATCACAATTTAAATGCCTAAATACACGTACTAGGGAACCATTTTACAGAACAGCTATCCAGTAGCTGGTCATCAATTCAACTCTGATACTGACCTTGGTGTGGGTCATTTTTCCTCCCTGGGGTCACTGATTTCCCAGTTAGGTGGTGCCACATAACCTGAACTTAGTCTAACTCTGAACCTTACCAGAAAAGCACCACCCAAGCAGGTGAAACACCCTGAAAAGGCACCCAAGACAGTCAGAAAGATTACATGGTAATGAATACTCTTCTCACTCAGGGTCCCAGAGCCGCTCATTTTTCTTGTCCATTTATAATGATGTACAAGAGGTTCCCTCTCTCATCAGGAAAATAACTTCAATTATGTGTTCTTGAAAAAAAAAAAAGAAACATTGAAATTATCTTCTTTTCAAAAGGTAGAATTAGTTCTGTTTTAGAGCTAAAAGCCTACCAGAAAAAAAAAAATATATATATGTATATATATTTCTGATTTTTTCTTTCTCCTCCCTCCCCCCATTTGGCTGTGTCAAGTTTGCAGTTGGCAGTTTCCTGTGGCTGGGTGCTTCTACCTTTAACTCACTGAATTAGCGGTCTCACTGCTTAATGGAAGGAACATCACATTCTGGACAAGGGCAGATGAGGTGCTGGATGCCTATATAACTTATCAGACTTGCTTCAGGTTAAAAGATTCGGCCATAGAAGCAACAGGCCCCAGAGGCATAAGGGAGGGAGAGAGGGCGGCCCCTCTGTTAGCAATTAGAAAGTCACAAATGAACATTGCTCACAGCATCTTGTAAGAAGAAAAGCATGCTCTTCGTTCTTCCTTTTGTAAGTTCCATTTTCTTGAAGAATGAATGACAGAGTCACAAAAAGGAAGATCCAGAAAATTGGACTTAAAAATATTGATTCTGGCTTTGAAACCCATTCCAGTCATTTCTCAACTTTCTGAAGTTAGATTTTCCTTATACCTCTACTTTCATCTTCCCTATCTCATTGTCATGCATTGATGCCTCAAAATCACCTTTCTTAGGCCAAATTTGGAGTCCTAGGCAAGGACTGGTTATTCTGAATTGCAGCAAGAAGGGGCTGCAGGAAGATTTACTGCAGGCAGGGGAAAGGGCTGGGCCCCAAGTAAGGGGGCTGTGGTGTTTGCACACCGGGGTTTTATGGCAAACTATGCTGAGCCGATGGAAAGTGGCCTGTCTCTATGCCCACCTCCCCCGGGGACATGTGTCAAGGTGCCCTCATGAGTTTCTGGGCTTGGCATAGGCTTGCTCTTGTGGTCTGAAGTTTAGGGCACCATCTAAGTTCCCTGGGGTTTTGCTTCCCTATTATTGACTTTCTCATCCATAAACTGGAGGAAAACACTAGCTAATTCATATGGAAGAAGCTTTGTAATATACTAAATATCAGATAAATGACAGTTATAATTATCAGGAAGGACAGCTCACAAGCCATTAACAGAGATGGCTTTTTTTCTTGGAAGTGAAATGTTTGCATGGCAGTATCTCTCTGGGATGTTTTGCTTTACTAATTGCTGATAAAGTACTTCAGTGTGGTATACTTGAATTTCATATTAATCAATGCTTTAGCAAGAGATGTATTTAATCTGAGTATTTTAAACTATAATTCTTAAAATACATGCTATTTGGTGAATGCAAGTTTTGATGGCACTCCAAATTGCTAACTTCTCTCCATCACAGTCTAAGGCACCAAAATATAAATAGTAAAATAGGCATCATCTTTGGCTGTTCAGAGCAAAGTGGCTTCTCTGTATGCTATCACATCCCACTTAGTAGGGAGAGAGTAGGGAGGGCATATGGCAGTAGCCCCAGATACTTTGGGTCAGAGAGAAGCTAGATCAAAGATTCTCTTCCCAACATAATTCACAGTTCTCATTTCACTGCTCATTTTCTCTATACTTCCAGGTAGACCCACTCTAAGGGAGAAAAAAAAATACATATTATTTTTCTCCTTTATGAGATCTCAACTTGTTCCCTTCTTATGTGCTAATGGTCCTACAAGAGGCCAAAAAGAACTAAAATCAGCATTTTTCTCCATTAATTAAGCTTTATGCATATGGGAATTTGATTTAACAGGGACAAGATGCTGTTTCCATTGATTGCTACAGCATTGTTTAAGGTTGTGTTTTCAAACTAGTCTTTTCTGTGCCCCATTTGCACCGGGCCACGACTCCCCCTAAGATGTTTCATCTCTATTAGGTTGCCTGGAGTGCAAGGGCTAGTTGCTCCAACGTCGGGAAGGAAGGCTTCACCACAACCCACCATTTTCTATGCACTGTTACACTTTTACTAAAGCTATGTGAAGGCAACACCATAGTGTTTTTCTTATCTGGGCTGGATGATGATGGTTCTAATTCATTATGTATTTAAAAAGAGGCTTTATCAATCCCTTATTGTTAGATATGTAGATTGTCTCACAATTCTTGTCATTATGTTAAAAAAGAGAGGATTTAAAAACTGGTATATCTGAAAACTCCAAGTGTCTAAAGATACATATTCAGGAGTGTCAGTTTATGTCTCTATGAAGGTGCAGAAAAAAACACACTAGAAGGAAAAATGCCATAATATTAACAGGCCTAATTAAGTTAGGATGGTGGGGTTATGAATACTTAAGATTTTTTTCTTACAGTTTTCAAAATTATCCAAAATAGTTAAAAACAAAAACAAGTGGATGACCCTTAGGGTCAGAAAATAAGAACATATGTCATAAAATATGGAGTTTGGGTCTTTTCTTTAGTATTTTCACATACGAAGCCAAGGGAGAATGTATAAACCTCAAGTGTGGACAATTTGTTGAAAAAAATAAAGACACCTATGTATTTTTTTTCAGTTTGATATGCACAGAAACACTTTCCTACTGTACAAGCTGTTTCTATCTAGTGGGCTTGACAGATGCCTCAATGTGACACAAGACACTGAAATAACATGCAAATCAGTTTTCGGTTTTAATATGCAAATATGATGCCTGGCACATCACTTTCCATGGCTGAGGTAAATTTCTGTCTTTGAGTTTTTTGTGGGAAATGCAGACCAGCAAACAAATGGTTAACCCCCCATATTTCATCTAACACGGGGTGGTTTTCATTTGAGTCAGAGGGGTTCTTGCTCAGTCATCCAAGGCACTTTGGAGGCAAAGAAAGGGCATGTGTTTTGTTCAATAACAATGCCAGCTGCAGCAACAAGTCCACCCTCTGAAACAGGCACTGATCGCTTTGGATTCCTGGGTCTCTGCGGGGAGCAGACAAAATGCTTAAGTGAGAATAACAGAGAAAATGTTTCGTGCTTGACCTGTGAAAATCAAATCAAAGTAGCACAACATGCTGAGAAGATTTGTTCTGTGCCAGGGATAAGGAAGAGAAAGAAGTCAAACTCTTGTTTCTAGCGGATTTGAGCAATGTAGAAAACTGTAGCCTCTGGTTAAATTTACATTAAATTATCCACAAATCAAAATGAATTGAGATATACCAAGTTCAAGGAATTTATAACCCAGTCAGGAAATCAAGGAATATAAGACAGAAATAAAAGAAAAAAGCCAAATTTTTGGAATGTCATGGTAATCAGTATTGCTTAGAGGCTTAGATGTCTAGGGTTCTTTGCCTAGGTTCAAATCCCATGTCCACTACTTACCAGAAGTGTGACTCAGGGCAAGATGTTTATTTTCACTAAAGAGAGTAACCTCCACCATAAAATGGAGTCAATAGGATTGACCTCATGAGCTAAATGAGATGGTCCATGTAAACCATCAATTGTCTGTACCAACTGAGGGCTAAGTTACCACTATCCTTAAAGATATGCCATGCTTGTAGAAACATCACTTGAGAGTATCAATGGGTGATACAGAATTAGAAGACAGAGGGGATTACGACGGGCTGGAGCATACCCCAAAGACACTAAGAATGTTAGGGCTTGCATTAGGATTTGAAGGAAGGATAGAATTCAGAGATGATGAATAGGTATCATACTCTATCATGGATTAAAAACCCTCTGCATTTACAGGTTCCTTAACAACCAACAAGAAACTCTCTCTATAAAATATACAATAGATCATTTAAGAATTTTCAAACCATGAGAGCATGATGATACAAGAATCTCTAATCTTTTTCTTTCTTCCTTTTTTTGTATAAGGAAACAAAATAAGAAAAACGACTTAGCCAAAATAATATTCATAATAAGTAGCAGAGCCAAGAGTTAGACATGAGTTTTCTAATCCAAGCTCAGTGTTTTTCCACTAATATACAGCTGTCTCCATATATTCATTTAGAAATATGAAACTTACATGATTATCATAAAGGTTAATCAAGACCATTAATCTCACTTATTAAAGCATTCTGCTAATTATACTAGAAGTTGGAGACCAATGTGGCCCCTTTTACTTTCAGAAGCATTGTGGTGTAATGGGGAAAGTGTGGGCTTCAGAAGCAGAAAAAGATGCTCCCAATACCAAATTAGAGCACTTATTCTAGCTAACAGTTCCTTTGAAAAAAAAAAAAAAAGCAAATTTCTTTTAGTGTTAGGTTTTTCATTTTTAAACATTGGGGGAGAGCAGACAGTAGAGAGCAGGTGCCTCCCTTTCAGAGCCATTGCTAGGAATACCCAAGATGACACGTCATATGCTAATATTTAATAGGGGCTCATGATTATCTGCAGTAAATGCTCGTAATTGGTGTGTCAAATTTAACCCATGGATGTATTCCCCAGGTGGCAGTAAGGTGGATGGGAGACCATGAATGGCACTGTGTCATTCATCAAAAGAGCAGAAGGGGAGAAGGATCGTGTTGGGATACCGAATCTAAAGACCGGTAGTATTTCGTATTTCTACTCAATAACCAAATATGAGTAAAGTAATAGTAAATCTATTGAAGGAATCTCTTATTCTTTTTCACGATCTGATAGTTATAACTATATTAGTGTTTAATTTGGGTGTTTATTGATTTTTAATTTATGGGATTGAAAATAAGGCAGCGAGTACTTAACAGGTGCCACCAATGTTTCATAACTCATTGAGTTATCACAACAACCCTATCAGGTGGCTACTATCCTCTATCTATAAATGAGAAAGCTGAGGCACCAAGATTGCATGAAAGTAAGTGGAGAATCTGGGATTTAAATCCAATCATCAATTCTAGAAAGTGTTATGCTTCACCACCACACAAACGACCTCAGCCTCTCTTAACCTATCTACATTTTTTTCAGAGGAATTTTATGTCCCATCAACTTGTTTTCAGGTGGACTTAATAATTTGTGACAAAAGTCTGGAACTTCTCTTAGGGATAAATGCTACTCCTCAAGATATACTATTTCTTCTGGGTAGATAGATGGTAACCAAAAATATATTAATTACCCTATGTAATTCCAACACAGATGATCCGAGGACAAGAGACTTGGCCCTTTTTTGATATTGTCATTCACAATTCAGCAAAAGATGGAAGACGCTCTTCAAAAGACTACTGCCTTTATCAATCTCTGATACAGGTTGGAAGACTAATGCTAAATCTTAAAAGAGTAAAGGAAAAGAAATAACACTTGTACTTAAAGGTTGGCAGAGGGCTAGACATGTAAAAGACACTAGTACTCTGAAAAGCTACAGGGTAGTGATGTTTTCCAGTGGTCAAAGTAAGACACTTTTCGGCTGGATTCAGCCTAACCAGGCATAGAGTACTAAGAAAATATTCTAGGACTTCTACGAGAATTTAGGCTTCTCCAAAATGTACCAGGGAATAGTCTCACAGGGAGGTAATTCTAGATCCTTTGCAGTCCCAGTGGATTTCAGAAACAGAAGAGACAATGGAGATCATTTAGTGGTAGAGGAATCCCTCCCTTCATAATTGAGAAAACTGAGCATCGAGAAGGGGAACTGAGTTGTCCAAGGTCACTTAGAAAGTGAGTGGTAAAATCAGGAAGAAAATTCAGATCAAGAAAGCAAGTCTAATTCAAAATTAATTTAGTCTTCATTCCACTGTGAGAGATTCACTCGAAACAGTGACGCATTCTTGATGCTCTGTAAAGTGTGTTCATTCTTGGCAAGAATTTTGGGATCTTTAATCTACATTTATGCAGTATTCTGAGATCCCGAGATGGAAGTTGCTATAAAATGAAAATTATTGCTGTTATTCTCGGCGAGCCTACACAGACTGACAACAGCTGGCACAAACAGATGTGGTCCACAGAGAATTCTGTCAGCCTGTGCTTTTGCCTTTCCTTTGTAAGTCTCCTTTTCCTCGATTAACCAAGGAAGCACTTCTCAGTCTATGCGGTACCCAAGGGATTCTTATTGTTACAGATGAGTCTAGAGCCCTAGTCAAGCAGGCCTCAATCTGTCCTGTCCCCTTTCCTTTCAACAACTAGTTCCCAACTCTATGCCTTTCACAGAGAAATGCCTCTAATGAATTGTGAGCATTTTCCTGATCCCAGGCTTTACACAACATCTGTGAATTAAAATAAGTAACATTTATGGAGTCACTGCTATGTACCTGCATTATCTCCTTTAATCTTTGAAATAATACCATAAAGTAAGTACTTTCGCTACCCCCACTTTACAAATGAGGAAACTGACATATACAGAAGTTAAATAACTTGCACAAGGTCACAGAGCTGTTGGGAGAAGTAGTAGGATTTGAACCAAACCACCTCAATTCTGGAAAGTGCCTCCCAAGTTCCAGCAACTAGAGATTAAGCTTGAAAAAGTATTGGTCCAAAGTGTCACTTTAATTGGAATGAAATGGGTTTGATGTAATTAAGTGCCACCGACATACCAAGGGCTGTTACTATAGCAGCATTGTGAATATCAACATGGGTTCAATAGGCTTCATCAGCTCTATCATTTTAACTATCTTGGGTAATAAGTAGGAAGCAAGTTACTAGCAGCTTTATTCTTTTTTCTAACCAAGAAACGTAATGCGTGATTGACCCAGGTCATTCAACAGTACCTCAACCCTCATGACAATGCTTAATGTTATGGATTCAGCTTCCAGCACATCTTGAATGTAAAGACAATTTCTTGGAGAAGAACAACACTCTAGTATCCTCCCCCTAGAAGATACAGTAGGAAACAGGGACATATCGATAGATCTACTAATCCAAAGTAAAAGATCTTAAACATGCGCTATGGAAACACAGAGGAAGAGGAGCTGGCTGAAGTTTGAACCTGGTCTTGGATGAAGGTGGAAATAGGACACACAGAGATCTAGTGAGAATGACATTCCAGGTGAAGTCCCAAAGAGGTACGTACAAATGAGCAAAGTTGATGAGGTAAATCTATGCGTAACTGACTTCCAGTTCTTCTGCGTCTCTTTCTGTGGGTTTCATTGTTGGTGCTGAGCGCTCAGATGTCAGTAACATTTTAGTGAAGGTTCGGGAATTGTGTGCTGGTAAAGTCAACCCAGATATGAGGCTGCTTGGGTGAAACTGTGTGATGATCAACCCAGGACCCTGGAGTATCAGGTCAGCCGCTCTAGTCTCCTATAAGCACTGTGCACCCATATGTATGCTTTTGTGGCTGATCTTAAAAAGTGATTGCTTAATGAGAGGCTGAAGAAAATGAGCATTTAAAAAAAAAAAAAAGTGGCTCTGGCAATTTCTAATGCTAACAACTCAGAGGACAACTGGGGGGAGAAACACGGTTGCCTGGGGATTTTCCGGGGATTTTCCTTCAACAGCTATGCTGCCAAATGAGGGATGAAGAGAATGTTGGAAGCTATTTTTTTTTTTTTTTACAGGTTCTATAGAGTTATGAGGAGTGTTTTAAATGTTGCTTTTACATAAAAGCTTAGCCGGCTATAAGATGCAAGGAGCACTCCCCATTCGTTCCTTAGATGCCCAAGCTCCAGTGGATACAAAGCACCAGCACATGAAGCCAAAATTATCATAAAAGCCAGACAGAAAGAACCCGATGTGCTTTACTGTCTTGTTAACATAATCTACAATCTTGGATAGTCACTAGGAACTAAGAATTTATTTTTCTAACCAAGAAAAGTATATTAAAAAGTAAGGACAGAGGGATGTGAGGGGAGCTCAGTGGTAGAATTCTGGCCTGCTATGTGGGAGATCCAGGTTCGATTCCTGGCCCATGCTCTTCCCCCAAAAAACAAACAAGTAAACAAACAAGCAAAAAACCAAACAAGCAAAAAAAAATTCAACAAATGATGCTGCAATCGCGGGATACGTACATGGAAAAAGAATAAACTGTGACCCCGCCACACAGCATACAGGAAAAAAAAAACAGTCTTGATTCTTAAGTTCTAGGTAATTTGCTGGGAGCTCTTTGATAGTAACTTCACCTCTCTGGATCCTGTTTTCTCAAATGAGTCTAACAGCCCTCGATGTTCTAATGCATATGTTTCTTCCAACAAACAAAAGAAGAGGTAAAATTACTTAACTAATTTGTGAAATTACTTTATGCAAAAAGGGGACACAATCCTCTCCCTTTTCACCATCACAGCCACATTTGCTGAGCCAGGCATTAATCTAAATGCTTCAAATGTACCTCATCCTCCTGACATTCTTGCTAAGAAGTTAAGTTTTGTTCCCTTCCTTCAGCAATGAAGAAATTGTAGCACAGAGGTGTAAGTAGAATGCTCAAGATGACACAGTGGGATTCAAACAGGGATCCACAGTCAGAAGACGTACTTGCTACCCAATGGTTGACACTACAGGTGTGACATTGCAGGTATTTATTTTTTTCCTTTGCTACTTTCCAAACTTTCAGCTGTGTTGTACATGGCTCTCATAACTAAAAATGAAAATGCGTTAATCCAAATAGTGTTATTGAGCAGACACAAGGTGGTAGATAATGGATTAGTCAGCACTTTGATTTTGAAGGCAAGGATAAAGTTAGAAATGCAAAATACCCTATGATACAATGGCTTAAACTGATGGTAAGGTGTGGTTGATGCTATTTCCTCTCTAGGGGAAGAGAGAAATAAAAAGGAGTTTGAGATAAAGATAACAGTGATAAGAGGAAACCTTAATTATCCAATGCAGGCACAGTACTAAGTGAACTTTCTTAGACAACAGATAATATCATTAGTCTCCTCTGCAAAGGAAGAAATGAAGGCCCAGGTAAGTTAAATAGGTTGCCTGACATGTAGGTAGTAAGGGCAGAGTTAGGATTCAAGGCCGGGTCTACCTGGCAGTGGCAATTGTGCTCTTACCTGCTAAACTAATTCCAGAAGAGGGGCAGTGGTGCAGAAGGAAAGGCTGCTTTTTTGATTTTCTCACTTTACCTAGCTCTGACCTTCAGGATTTCTGTGAGTGTTTAGAGAGCCCATCTACATTTTACACTGCTATTCATCATCCTTAAAAATGTATTATTCCTTGTGCTACAGGGGAAATAGAAATTAGGCCAACCTCTCAATTCCAACTTGTAGATTTTGGGCACATTGAGACAAATTAGAGGTAAATTTAGGATGTAAATGAAAAGTTCTCTTTAAACAAGTAGACACTTTGTAGCTATATAGTACTTCTCATTTCAAAGGATACTTCATATTATTATTCCTATGACAAATTTGGATGTGTATAGGTTTAATCTTACCAAGCTCTAACCTTCAAAAGGTAAATCTATCTCCAAGCAAACACCAAAGAGATCAGATCATGAAAATGGGGTGCCATTTAGTATGGCAAACACTGGACCTAAAAGACAGAGGTCTAGGATTTAAGTGTCCAGTCAGTCACATACTAACCAAATAACACAGCATATTTCATATAATCTCTCTAGGCCTCAGGTGCACATTTACCAGGTGGATTCTATCTACACTTCACAAAGTAGGTGTGATGATGAATGCTCTGGAAGCATTATGTAAATCTTTAAGATTTTGTCAAATGTAAATATTGATGACTTCATGAATAGAAGACATTGCCTATGAGAGAATAAACCTATCTTGTTTGACCCAAGTCTAGGACAGACGTAATGATTTCACAACTGGGAGAAGTATACCAATATTAAGAATCCCAATCTGAACTTCTTAAGGTCAATTACTGAGTCAAATATTAAGTTCAGATCTCCTGATATACCATCATGTGCTCTACAGACAAACGTACAAATGTTCACTTTTGGTTTTTCTGAAGCAATAGCAAACCTGTTACATACAAACAGGTAGCACAACTTGCTGTATGAGCTTGGGTAAGTCACTTCACTTCTGTGGGTCTCAGGGATCTGATGAATTCAGTTAGTGGTAGTAATTTCAGCCTCCTCATTAAGGCCACTGTGAGAATGATGCCATCACTTGCAAATACAATTGCTTGCAAAGGAACAAGCAAATCAAATTCTCCTGCCAGGAAGATTCGATGTCCTTGGTGAAATAATGGCATTTTGGCCAGAGAGGAAATTTCGTCATTTTCTTTTGACTTTGGTTCTGACTTATGCAGGATATATGTCCAGGATTCAGAAACTGAAAGTCAAGAACTCAACACCGGCCCAGACTGCTAGTTTGCAGGCTGGAGAAAGTGGCATGTCTACTGACTGAGCTGAGATGGGATCTGTCAGCCACAAATGCTGGGGCCTGGCTGAAATCCTTCCAACTCTGAGGCACCAGACTGCATAGGCTCTTCAGCCTCCGACGCAGCAGCAGCATTCTACACAGCTCCTGCCGTGTGAAGTATGCCCCATCCTTCTCTCACTTAATCTTTCCAGCTCCTTGATGGGTTAGGGATTCTTAGCCCCGACTGATAGATCAGTTAACTGAGGTGATGCAGTAAAAATAGTAGAGCTCAGATTATAATCCAGGTCTAACCCTGAAATTTATGTCCTTTTCCAGTTGAACAAAAGTGCTTGCCCTCCAGGAGCTCACAATCTAGTGGGAAAATCAGAAACGCAACTCAATAGACTGTGAGCTCCTTGAGGGCAAGGACCATTTTAAAAAATTCATTCTTGTATCTTCTGCAACAAGCTTGGTGTCTACCAGGTGGAAGAAGCTCATCATAAGTGCTGCATGGATAAGCCACAGACAGATGTTTCTCTTTATAAAGCACAAATCTAATTGTATTACTCCTTTGCACTCAAACCTCTGCTAGTTCCTCTTTATCAGTACCCTGAGCACTACGTAGGAAGTTCTTTGCAGCCCTTCCTCCATGATATCCTTCTGCACCACTGTGCATCGCCTCCATCCTCTAACCATTTTGGCACATGGGTTGTGTTCAACAAATGATCATTGTATGAATAAACAAATCAAAGAAGGGACATGTCTGTGCTACACCTGAGGCATGAATGGTGCTTTGTGAACATCAAGGGTAGGTTTTTATCCAACTGGAGGGGCTTTTATCGGGAAGGCTTCACAGAAGACAAGACAACTGGTTTGGCTCATTTAATTCTAAAATCTCAAAGGCTAGATGGCATTGCATAGCAAAAATTCAATCCTCTTTTATTAATTAGACAAATGACTTCAGAACAAACAGCTTTTCTTTAAATCAGAATATGAGCTATGCCAAATTCTGTCTTCTCCTAAAGGGTATGGGTGTAGGCCAAAAGCCCATCATAAAGATTATTGTTTTTCTCCTCCAAAGTACTTAGGGAAAATGAAGTCCCATTTGGCACAAAGTGGCTCTCAGTAAGGTCATGATTCTTCTGCAATGATCCCTGGGGCAGTTAAGGTAAGACCTATGCTTTTACAAAGAAGAAACTCTGGCCATCCTTGAAAATAAGAGAGCTGGTGAGACAGGCTAGCATGGGCATATTGAGGGCTTTGACTGAATAGTCAAAAAGCATCAAAAGGAAAGGTAGGGACAATCCAAAGTTAGTGATTCCATCTGTGGGCCCAACATTAGAGTGAACCACGGCACACTAGCTGGGAAACAGGAGATGCACTTTGATCGCATTGTGCGATATCAGGCTCATCACTGCGTTTGCTCATCAGTAACAGGAGGCAACAGCAACTGAACTATGTGAGTGCTCACAGTTTGGAAACTGGAAATGAAAGAGCATGGAGAAAAGAGATAAGCTGTAACCAAGTACATGAACTACAGGACTCATATGAAAGCCACAGAATTGTTTTGTTATTTTGACAGCAAGCAAGGCTAACAAAATCTGTCCTTTCAGACAGGCTGACATTGAGGCTTTCACATCAGTACATGTATTTCACCTCAGCACACATATAGAGGGTGTCTTTGCTTTTCTCCAAGCTGAATTCTTAAAGTCCCTGCCTAATATCTATTTGAAGAAGAAAAGCAGCTTTTACAACTTGCTGTTGGGTTCCCCTCCTTTCTTTTAAACTGTCCTGCCTGCAAACGCCACACCTACATACGCAATATAGGAGAAGCAAAGCTTCAAGCAGATGCACACTTGTTAAGTCTTTGTTTGATGTCGGTTCTTCCCCTGGTCACATCAAAGCTTTCTTTGCCTTGTTCTCCCTTGACTTCTCCACACTCTATTTAAACCATTGTTCTTTCTCCTGGCTGCCCAGCGGAATCACTTGGGGAGCTTAAAAAATAATAATGCTGCCTACCACACACACACAAACACACACTGAAGACCAATTAAATGAGTATTTTGGGGGGAAAAAACCCAGGAATTGCTATGTTTAGAAGGCTCCCCAGCCAATTCTGATGGACAACCAGGGCCAAGAACAGTTGCAGTTTAAATGCTAGAAAATCATACACTATGTTAACCTCTCTCTTTTTTACTGTGTGGAATTTCTTTGGGAATCTTCCATCCACTCAGTGTCCACGATGCCCATCAGAGCTCTCCTGGGAGACAGATAACAGGGCAAGGGCTCCAACAGGAAGTGGAGACAAGTTCTGGCTTCTGACTTTAGTTCAAGGGTGTCCAGAACTTTCTATGCCTTCTCCTTTATCGCCATTGCTGATTGTTATAGGCCTATGGCTTCACAAAATAAAACCAGCCATGGTTAAGAGCCATGTATTTGACCGGCATGATTAATCCTCGGCTCCTCAAGTTATTATAAGTAATAATAATAATAATTTACTGGGCACTTATGTGCAGGGCACTGGGCTAAATATTTTATTCAGATTGTTTCATACTCCAAAAATCTCTGTTAGCAGCTACAATTAATCTCTCCCTTATATAGATGAGGAAATTTGGGTTCAGTGAGGTGAGCGATAGGTTGTACTACTCTGGCTTAGACTCCGAAAACAGAACCCCTGTCCTAGGTGGGGGTAGCACTGCCTTCACCAGGACAGAGAGCAGATGAAGGCCCTCAAGATGTGGACATCTGACTAAGTGTAGGAAATCATCCTTTGGACTTGCTTATGCACCCGATAATATCTCTGACACTGGTCTGAATAAAGGCCAAATTGGGGGGCATGAGGAGGATGTGGTTGATGAAGACAAATCTTTAGAAGCATCTCTGTTGATAAATTATAATTTTTTTTTTTTAAAGCATAGGTGATAGGGCTGGCAACCCAACTCATTGCAGGCTATGTGATGTCAAGTGTTTTTGCAAAAGATTCAGGTGACATCTGAAAATGTGAGTTGCACAGCTTGGAGACAGCGGGTTTGTCTTGGTATTTAGTCATGTGAACTTCATGGAGAAAGGAAGAGAAGCTGCAGCTGTTTTTGAGCAACCAGAACTGAAGTCAAATGCAAAGCTGTTCTTCTTAGAGCTTCGCCCTATTTAAAGGGCTCTACTTTGGGGAGGTTCTTTATTCCTGGCTATCCCCTTTATGTATGTGACCACAAGAAGGAATAAATCAAAAATTCTTATTATTTTTAAGAAAAGAAGAGAAAATGACTAAGAGAGCATGAAGAATGTATAAAACTCAGAACTTCTTGGCTCTAATGAGTTTGGGATGTGAAATTATGCTAAAGTAAATGCGTTGAATTTGGGAAGCCTCCTTTATTAACACAGAGGTGACTATTTCCCAGAGAACTGATCCAGCTGGGTTTATGCATCTGAGGGTGTTTTCACAGGACAGCAGATTTTAGCAGCTTCCTGACCTCAAGTGGAATGCTACAGATGACAAAAGGCATGCTCCTGGCTTGCTGGTCTCAGACCTATAATTGCCTACTGGGCCTGTGTAGACAAATTAGATGAGGTAGATGGCTCTATGCATGTATCAGAATAAGGAATACATTCATTGACCTGACTTTCAAAGACTCTCCCATTCTGGCACCAACTATTGTTTTCAATCTTATCGTTTGCTTACCCAAACTCTTTTTTCCAGACTTGTCCACTTACTGTTCTTTCAACACAAGCACTGATGTCATTTTTCATCTTAAGGCCATCACTCATACTATGTCTACTTCTCACAATGCCAACGCTCCCTAATATTCTCTGTAGGGGCGATCCTACCTCGTTGTCAAATCCCAGTTCAGATGTCATTTCCTTGATTCCCTGAACCTGAAGGAATTCCTTCCTTCTCTGGCCCATCAGACAGCTTAGCAAAAAGTGCTTATGAGCACATGTGGCAGACCCTCTGCCCGGGCTCCACTGCTATTAACTGTGTCCTTGAACAAATTACATATCCTTTCTGTGCCTTGGCTTCACACTGCAAAATGGGGATAATAATAGTACCCCACTGAAAGCCTGCTTTGGGGAGGAAATGGGTTAATAAAGCACTCAGAACAGTGTTAATATACAGTAAGTACAATGTAAGTATGTGACAAATAAATATCTCTTGAAAGCCATCAAATACCGTTTAACCAGTATTGTAGTTTTAGGCCCTTAGCACATTATTAGGGTCCATAAGCATTTGTAACATTCATGGTATCTGAATCTTCCATAGCATGAACCCAGCTATGATGAGAAGGAAGCCAGGAAGCGTTCACTGAATTCAATTGTGTTAAGCTATCAATAGCAACACTGCATTCCTTGTACTCTACAACTTCAGTACCAAAGAAAGAGCCTTTGGCTAAGTTTGCACACCTTCATCATTCCTATAGCATGTTCCCAATAACACACAGACAGAACTAGTAAAAAGGAAATTTTGTTTTCCTTTCAGTGTTGTATAATTTTGGTCTCATATTAACATGCCTCGGGGAATAAAATATGTATTTACATAAAAATTTCTGGTAATGGCATCTTGTAAAGTAAATTAAATGAAACAACAGATTCTATCTGCTGAGGGCTCCGTTTCTATTGCTAGGCATGTGACAAGGTCCTGATTGAAACCTGAACTTCCCTTCTCCCCATATGGTCTCTACCCCTGAGCCCCAGTGAAGGGCCTGACTCCTCTAAGACTTGAGCAAAGCGGAATCATCTCTGGAACATGGAAAAACAGGCACTAGGCTTGCTGACATGACTCCAAGGGCCAGGTAAACAAAGGGTTTAAGAATGTCAGAGAGCACACTTTCTCTTTCTCTGCCAGTCTTCTCTCCAAAAAATAGTTCAAGAGAGAATGGAAGCAACTAAAAATTTGGTAAGGTCTTAGAAATCATCCACATTAGTGGTTTTCAAGCTGGTGTCCCTGGAGCTGGGTACATCCATCAAGCATGTCTGATGGAACTTCAGGAGTTTATCTGAAATTTTCAAAAGCCTAAAAGTATACCACCACTTATCAAATCAGACTGTTTAGTGACAGAATATCAATTCAGCACACTGATTATGTCACCCTGTATAACTCTGGTCAGCCATTGTATGTGTGTCTTAGAGCACAAGCCTGGAAAAAAGAATGTGTATCTACTTAATAAATGGAGTCTAGCATGTAGAATCTCCGCCAGTAGGGCCACAAATTCCCAAAATAATAAGTTTCTCTTAGTGATGAAAAGACCCTGCCCGAGATTAAAATGAGGCAATGACTCAGATTTCCTGACTCCAGATCTAGTGTCCTTTCAACTATTTCATAGCTGATAATTCTTACTGAAAGGTCTTGCAGGGAATGTTTTTATATGTATGTTTATATTTTTATCATCAGTGTCTTTGCTTCTAAAGTATATGATGATTTCCTGACCTCCCCACTGTGTACTGACACTGGCTTTCCTGTAGTGGGCAGTAAACTTGTAGTCAGCTAGAAACACACAAACATTTACCACCCACACCTCTTTCCACTATGATTTTCTAAGTGACCTCTCATTTTCATAGATTTCTTTTGAATACATTTCAAGGGGTTTTCCCTCATTTTAGACCCTGAGCCTTTCTGTCAAATTAGAAAATAATCAGGGTGCACAATAAAAAAACCCAGGCGGGGAAGGCAGATGGACAAAGCAGCTTTCGCAAACTGTTTCCCTAGGAAACCAGGCAAAAAAACCCAGGGTTTTAACCAAATATAGAACTGGCAGTCAAAATGTGGAAATAGAATCTTAGAGATTTGGACAGTGGGAAACCCCAATAGCCCATCTCAGCAAGGGACATACATGATGGGAAATCAGAAGACGGACGTGTTTCCCTGGGTGAGTATAGTAAGGCTTAGAGGACGTGTACTTTCTCAAATGGTAATTTCAGTAAAAGATACTCCTCTCAACAGCACACAAGGTTCAGCAGTGAGTCTCTTGAGTCATTTAGGAGAAAGGAAAAGAGAAAAAAAATGCAGCCTACTATCATGGAAAAGCCTGAGATCATGGACTGGTCAAATGGAGAATCGGCCTTGGGTATTTGTGCAGACATCCTTTTACCTCATTAAAATTTGTTTGAGTGAATTTAAAAATAGGCCTTGGAGAGCTCCTGGGCTACTCAGTGCCACTGCCACAGACTCTTTGACATAATACATGACTTAGCATCCCCTTTGTGCAGTTTTTCACTGACTCATCCCTACCCACCTGGGCTTTATATACAAACTAAGGCTAATTTTTTCTTGCAGTTTAATGTAAGATACCATATCACCAAAATCCTTTTTTTCCCTTTTTAAATCATCCTGTTTTAAGAGAGAGGAAAAAAAGAGAGGTGTCTAATTATAGAATGTGGCTGTTGCTACAATTTTATTTGCCTGCCAAGTGTGATAAACGTATTTCTAGCTCTCTCCATGCAGTAGGGTCTTAAGGGTGGCCCTTTTAGGGCGGATGTGTAGGTACCAAATGTGTCTCCAATGATGGGGAGAGACTGTGTGTGCTGCCTGGTTTCTGTTTCAGTAACAAAATGATATTTCAGTTGGATTTCAAGGAGATTATTGTCATCCTCAGACATTCAGTGCAACTTAGTAATTTGCATGGGTGTCTACTCTGTTTGCCAATGTGAGCTACAATTAGGGTGAACATAAAACTTTTACAACAACCCATCCTAGTCCTGCTCCTGAAATGTCTGCTGCCCAGTTTCCCTCAAGCCCTAGTCCCTTGCCAAAATAACCAAAACAAACCCTGCTGCATGTCCCTTGGCCTTGGCCTGACAGAGCAACAATCCTGCCAGGTACTGGGGATGGGCAGGGCAGGCAGGGCCAACGAAAGGAATTAAGAAGGGACTGGAAAAGTACAAGCCGAGAGCCCCATGGTGTGCATGCATGTGCACTGACACACTAAAAGGCAAGAGAGTGGAAAAGAAAGGTCTTTCCTTCTAAAAATCACACAATCTATGACACCATTGGATTGAGTGGTCTTTTACTGCAATAGAAAAAAGTCACGGATTTCTATTTGAAAACGATTTTTCCTGCCCTGATAGTTCTTGCATGATGACTAATGTTCTGTAGTGAATTTTCAGAAGATATTTCAGAAAGTAAAGAATATGGAAGCGGAAGCCCTGAGCTCAAGACTTGGTTTGATTAATAGCTGTTGACCTTGAACAATTCTCAAGGTCTCAGTTTTACTAGCTGAAAAAGGAGAATACAAGTTAGATGTTGTACTCACATGACAGGGCTCTGATAAAGATCGAATGAGGTATGACCTTCATTCATTCATCTAAAAATACGTATTGAAATCATCATTCTTGCTGGGCACTGTTCAACGAGCTGAAGATAGTGAACCTAAGAACGTCCCTGCCCTCAAAAAGCTTGCATTCTAGTGTGCTTGTGGAGGAGAGACCAGCAATGTACCCACACTCACTATTACATGCACACATGCACACACATTCATTACACACCCTCACATACAATACTGGGATAGTGATAACAAGTCAGAGGTATGTTTACCATTATAACAGTAGGGCCCATTTTCTTCCATCCTTTTCTCCTTCCTCCCTTTCCTTCCTTTCTCTTCTCCTTCGGTCTCTCTCTCTGCCTTTCTTCCATACCTCCCTTTCTTGCTTTGAAAATGTTAATTAATGGCCTACGCTGAAACTGCATTAGGGTGTGGTTCTATCAATTAGAAACAGACTCTACCCTCAGAAGCTTACAGACTTGGCATAGAGGCGAGGCATCACGTAAATTACTGTCACCCCAAGTATAATATGACAATTGCCATCTCACAGAAGAGTGTAAGTCAATCACCAGGGAAACTTCTAGACACATTGTAGACCATTTCCCATTTAGGAGGTGTGCTGGTTTGAAGGGAAGTATGCCCCCTAAGAAAAGCCATGTTTTAATATGGATCCCATTTCTTAAAGGTAGAATAGTCTCTATTCAATGCTGTGTATTTGGGACTGTGATGGGATCATCTCCCTGGTTGATGAGATTTAGTTAAGAACGGTTGTTAAACTGGATTAGGGGATGACATGTCTCCACCCATCTGAGTGGGTCTTGATTAGTTTCTGAAGTCCTATAAAAGAGGAAACATTTTGGAGAATGAGAGACTCAGAGAGAGCGAGAATGCTGCAGCACCACGAAGCAGAGAGTCCACCAGCCAGCGACCTTTGGAGATGAAGAAGGAAAACGCCTCCCGGGGAGCTTCATGAAACAGGAAGCCAGGAGACAAAGCTAGCAGATGATACCGTATTCGCCATGTGCCTGTCCAGCCGAGAGAGGAGCCCTGACTGCGTTCGCCATGTGCCTTTCCAGATGAGAGAGAAACCCTGAACTTCATCGGCCTTCTTGAACCAAGGTATCTTTCCCCGGATGCCTTTGATTGGACTTTTCTATAGACTTGTTTTAATTCTCGGCCTTAGAACTGTAAACTAGCAACTCATTAAATTTCCCTTTTTAAAAAGCCATTCCATTTCTGGTATATTGCATTCCAGCAGCTAGCAAACTAGAACAGATTTTGGTACCGAGAGTGGGGTGCTACTGCTGCAGTTTGCAAATACCAAACATGTTGGAACGGCTTTTTAATTGGATAGGGGGAAGATTCTGGAGGAGTTGTGAGAAGCTTGATAGAGAAGCCCTAGAATGCTTTGGAGAGACTGTTGGGAGAAATGTGGACTCTAAAGATACCTCTGATGAGGCCCTAGACAGAAATGAGGCACATGTTATTGTAGACTGGAAGGAAAGTGAGCCTTGTTTTAAAATGGCAGATAATCTGGCAAAATTGACTCGTGGCTTTGGCTGGAAGGCAGATTGTAAAAGCCATGAACTTGTATATTTAGAAGAAGAGATCTCCAAATTAAGTGTTGAAAGTGCAGCCTGGTTTCTCCTCACAGCTTATAGTGAAATGCGAAAGGAAAGAGATAAGCTGAGAACTGAACTCTTGAGTAAAAAGAAACTAGAAATTGAGGTCCTGGAAAATTCTGGGCCTACAGAAAGGGAGACTCCAGAGTATAGTGCCCTGAGTGTGGATTTAACCAAATGTGGAACCAGCCAGCCATTTCAGAGAAAGTCAGGATCGGACATGGAGTTATCCAGGAAAGATTTGTGGAAACTCCTTATGTCTGATGGGCATGATCCAAGGCTACTGCATAGAAAGCCAACGAGAGTGCTGTGGGACCTGTATAAACTGAGCCGCTGCCAGTCTGGACTGAGGGGTTCAGAGAAGGGACACATTGGAGGAAAAATAACTTCAGAGGCAAAACCGTGGAGGCTGAGGTCTGAAGTCAAGAAGCCTTGGGCCAGGAGAGTGGACCCACCCAAGCCCGTGGAGAGGGTGAGTTTGCCCCAAAGGCAGAGAATGGGCCTTCCACCTCATTGCAGTGGGAGAGTCATGCCGCCTCAGGTCTTGGAGAGAGTGAAGCACGTTCCTTGGGGTTTGGGGAGAGCCTGGCTGCCACCACATGGAGGGGTTGAGCGTGTGCCCCGGAGATGGCAGAGAGCCCGGGTGCGGCCCCAATGCTTGGAGAGGGTGGAGCCGAGAGAAAGGTGGTCTCCCCAATATCCCCCAAGGTTACCTTCAGAGAGAGGCAGGCGTAGGCATTTGGAAAGGGTGGGACTGCCACTTTCTAAAGCCCTGAGGATAAATGACTCTCAGACTTTGAAATCTAATGGACTTTGCCCTGCAGGTTTTCGAAACTGTATGGGTCCGGTGACCCCTGTGTTCCTTCCTCCCTATGGAAATGTGTATAAGTATCCTATGAATGTTCCTCCTTTGTATGTTGGCAGCAAATAACTTGTGAGTTTTCAAAGGTCCAGAGCAAATGGAGAGAATTTTGCCTTAGGACAGACCATGCCTGTAACTGACTTAATGAGATTTTATACTGTCTCTAATTTTTTACTTCATTGTATTGCTACTGATAGGTTTAAGGATTTCTGATATTGTTATGAAAATAATGTATTTTGTATTTGGGAAAAACATGTCTTTTTTAGGGGCCAGAGGGTGGAATGTGCTGGTTTGAAGGGAAGTATGCCCCCTAAGAAAAGCCATGTTTTAATATGGATCCCATTTCTTAAAGGTAGAATAGTCTCTATTCAATGCTGTGTATTTGGGACTGTGATGGGATCATCTCCCTGGTTGATGAGATTTAGTTAAGAACGGTTGTTAAACTGGATTAGGGGATGACATGTCTCCACCCATCTGAGTGGGTCTTGATTAGTTTCTGAAGTCCTATAAAAGAGGAAACATTTTGGAGAATGAGAGACTCAGAGAGAGCGAGAATGCTGCAGCACCACGAAGCAGAGAGTCCACCAGCCAGTGACCTTTGGAGATGAAGAAGGAAAACGCCTCCCGGGGAGCTTCATGAAACAGGAAGCCAGGAGACAAAGCTAGCAGATGATACCGTATTCGCCATGTGCCTGTCCAGCCGAGAGAGGAGCCCTGACTGCGTTCGCCATGTGCCTTTCCAGATGAGAGAGAAACCCTGAACTTCATCGGCCTTCTTGAACCAAGGTATCTTTCCCCGGATGCCTTTGATTGGACTTTTCTATAGACTTGTTTTAATTCTCGGCCTTAGAACTGTAAACTAGCAACTCATTAAATTTCCCTTTTTAAAAAGCCATTCCATTTCTGGTATATTGCATTCCAGCAGCTAGCAAACTAGAACAGGAGGGAATGGAAATGCAGAGCCTGGGGTAGGGAAGGTGGTCCCAGCCAGGGGAAGGAGTAAGCAAAAGTAGTGTATTTAACAAAGACTTGTTACCCTGTGTGGGTTACAGTGTGCAAAAGGTACACCAACCAGGGAAGATAAAATATAGCTCTTGCTTCTTTTTCCCAAAGATAGACTTTTAGGGAAGTTTGAGGCCTTTCCTACAAATTAAGCAGATTATTATTATTATTTTTCTTTTTGGAAGAAAGGCGGAGAGAGAGACTGAAGGAGAAGTGAAGTGAAGAGAAAGGAAGGAAAGGGAGGAAGGAGAAAAAGATGGAAGAAAATGGGCCTATTGCTACAACGCATCACAGTCATCTGCTGCTGATTTGGGGGTAAGGTGGGGTATTAAGGAAATGTTCTTTCACTATCGTAGAGATTTGAAATATGAAGTTAGAGAAGTTAAGTTATGCTCTTTTGGCTTTATTTCAAACACCCTTCTTATTATGAAAGGTGTGAACTGGAAATAAAGATGTCTTTTTCATTTGAAAGATTGTGAGCATTCTCGCTTGATAGTCCAAATAAACGGATGAAAGCTGCCAACAGTATGTGGCTGCAAACAAGTTTGTTCTTAAAGCCACAGGGAACAGAAACAATTTGAAATGATCCGATTGTTACAATTGGTAAACAGCAGAAAAGGGGGAGAAGGAGGAGGAGCAGAAGCTGCTTCTTTTCTCTGATGGATATGCCTCTGGGCCACTATTCAGTGCTTACTGGCTCATAATTCACCAACAATTCTAATGACCATTTTGCTGCTTCTTCCTCCTACCAGAGGAGATTAGAACTAATAAACATTAGAAGGAGGTGGGAAAGACTGTGAGAGGCAGCACGGTGACAGCAGAGATGACAGCTGACAGCCTGCGGGGATGGGAGAGAAAAATTACTGAATTTCAGCAGAGCATAATAATAGGTGGTCACGATGATGACCTTGAGACATGAAGAGGTTTCCAATGTTTGGCAAGGACTGCTAAAAATGGAAGAAGAATAGGAAATTTTCATTCAAAGCAGTTAAAATCTATTTCTCATTTATTTAAATATGACTCTGATGGAGCAGTAAGCTTAAGTTTATGGGAAAGACAGGTGTAAGATAAATGTGATTACACAGAGCCTTCATATAACACATTTGCGAGTACACTTGCAGTGCACGTTCACCAGTTCCCCACAGTGGCCAAATATTTTCAACACTAATTACACACACACACACACACACCACTTAGAGTATTCAAAGTCTTGGCAAAATAAAACAAAACGTTCATAAAGGCAATTTAATATGCTCATTTCCACGGCTATAGTGCCCTGGTTTGTTTGTTTTTTGTATGCTGTATGGTTGGGTCACATTTTTTTTTTCCAATTGAATATCCCATTATTGCAGCATTGTTTGTTGAATTTTTGTTTGTTTTGTTTTCTGGTTGTTCGTTTGCTTGTTGTTTTGTTTTTTGGGGGATGTGCATGTGCCGGGAATCGAACCTGGGTCGTGAGATACCCTGGCAGGTGAGATTCTACCACTGGACCATCAATGCCCCAGTTTTATGAACAGGTGAAAGGATACAATCTTAAAGAAAGGGGCTCCTATCATATTCTTGACATTATAAGAACAAACTTCACGGTAGATTTTCACAGTTGGACATCCACACCTGTGCCATTATCTACCTTTTCCCTAACTATCCTATGACGTCAAACCAATTAGAGTGAGGTCAAACTAATTAGGGTGGGTCTTAATCCAATAGGACTGATGTCTGCAGGGGAGAATTGGACATAGACAGACAGACACCAAGGAGAATGCCAGGTGATGACTTTGGAGACTGAAATCCAAAGATTGCCAGCAAACTACCAAAAGCCAGGAAAGAGGCAGGCAAGGATTCTTCTGTAGGGAATTTGACTTCTAGCCTCCCAAACTGTGAGACAAATTTCTGTTGTTTTAGGTCACCTGGGATTTGGTACTTTGCTATGGCCTTCCCAGAAAATGAAGACCTGGGCCACCTTAGAATCTGTTTGCCTTCACAACATCTTCCGCCTTCCAACGGAAGTATCCCTAGAAGGCCATGTCAGTGTTGAATGGGAGCTAGGCATTCATTCTGTGATTGGGAAGGAACTTTGGTTGTTGATACAGATTTTACCCTACCTTGCTTTGTTTGGATACTTTTCTTTTACCAATAAAAGCATATATGATAAAGAAAGAAGAAAACACCGTTTAAAAAAAAAACAAAAGCCTTCCAAATATAACCCCTGCACATTCAGTGTGTGTGTATGTGTGTTTAAGATGCACTAATCCTGTTCACAATTGTAATCATGTATCAACTTCAGTGCTAATGGCCCTTCCCATACCTATCAGACATTAACTAAGAAGTGGGGATACACAAACAAATGAACACACTTCACCAAGAGTTGGTAAAACCTATACTTGGGAAAAATAAACAGCAGCTATTTCAACAATTTGCTATTCCCTCTCAATAAATGGAAGACAGGATTTTATCTAGAGCATTCCATGAATAGACAAATCTTCCAAGTTTTGATTCTACAAGAATATGGTTGTGATTGCGATCTATTTTTTTCTCCAAAATGTTTCCTTTCCTCTTTAATTCTTCTTAAAAATATCTATTTTTAAAACTATTCTATCTCAAAATAAAGTGTACTTAGAAACTTATAATCCTTTACTCCCAGTATTCTTCCTCTCTAATAAAAAAAAAGGGATTTCAATCATCAAAACTTAAAACCGACTTCAAATGTAAAAGAGAGGAACACAGCGGCAGAGACATTAAAAAAACAAGAAAGAAAAATTGAAAATTAAAAATTCTGAACACATGATTCCAAGGCGTTTATATAACAAGGTCACGCTTAAATACTTTTTGAGGAGAAAGAACATACTTCTTTTGCTGCATATTAAAGTGGTTAATATATGCCTAGGTAATGCAATGAGCAATCAAACATACTAAGAACTTTAGAATTGTTAAATGCTAGGGCTAAAATAGAATGTGCAATCAACCAGTTCAATCCTTACAATTCCAAAGGAGGACAATAAATGCCTGAGAAGTCATAAGACTTTCCTAAAGCTATAGAGTAACTCCGTGGTGGAATTAGAACTACAGTGATGATGGACTGGCTTTGCATACATTCCCCACGTCTGCAGTTCTTAAAGTGCTGCTTTTCATACCAGAACATACATGATCCAAATGGCATAGACTTGAAGCTATTTCACCAATTTGCTAAGAGCTATTCACATTCATTCTCTTCCTCCCTTCCTCTCTCTCTCTCTCTTCCTTCCCTTTCTTTTTGTCTAATTATAAATAGGTAAGGAAGCTGATTGACAAAAATGGAGAGCAAGCTTACCTGCTCACATCTTGTGCTTCAAAGGACTGTTTAAAATCTTCTCACTTCCCTCCGTGAGACAGTCTTGGTACACCTTAGCCAAAATTGACCTGACATCCTGCCCCATGTTCACAACAGAATCTAATCAGCACTACAGGTTTGCACATTAAGTTATTTTATTGTTTCAATTCTTCCGTCCTCTCACCTGCTTTCTAAACTACCACCAGGCAGGACTTTTCTTGTTCATTTATGCAATACAAATAACTAAGCCTGCACTAGATATGTAGAAATTGTTTAAAAACATTGGTGTATTGCTCCTCTGGCCACAAAATCATAACTGTTGTAAACAGCTCAGGAATTGAATGGACCTAAAGGTCTTTTTGCCAATGACTTACAAGGCCCAATACTAATATTCAATTCACATAGCTCTAGTTACTGAGGCAGCATGCACACTCTGAGATTATAAATTTTGAAATAATAAATATGTGATAACCTCTGAAGGCCCCATCACTTTATCTTCTGTATTGCCTTTTCATAAGGTGGAAAGAGCATGGCTTAGAAGTCAGAGAAAGGGGGAAGAGAGGAATGAGAAAAAATAAAGTGTCAGTGGCTAAGAGATTTCAAACTGAGTCAAGAGGCTATCCCGGAGGCTATTCTTATGCATTATATAGATATCCCTTTTTAGTTTATGGTGCATTTCAGTGGCTAAAGGGAAGCACCAGAAACTGTAGAGCTATGTTCTAGTAGCCTTGTTTCTTGAAGTTGACTGTTTAATGATATTTACATGAATTCCATTTTTTATGAAAGTGAATTTTACAGTGATTGTATATATTAAAATAATTTTTTCCTAATAGAAGAAATCCTTTTTGAACTAAAAGAAGGTGAAAATTGTTGCTAATGAAGTATATGACCACTAACAATTTTTTAGAAAAAGAACAAGACATCTAGATCTATGTATTTTATAATTTACATACAGACTTTCTTGTATTTACAAAATAAATTTGGCAAAAATAAATTTTGTACTCTCGCTTCTAGCATCCAATCACTGATGCACTCACCAGCAATATTTTACACACTATAATTTCTAAAATCATATGAATAAGATAACAAAAGACAATTGGGATTTGTGTCTACCTGTGTCAGATTTCATATTGCAACACAGGATAGTAATCCTTACCCAGCAGAGTTATCATGATGACTAAATGAGAAATATTATTAGAATGAGCCTACCACAAGTTTTTTGCAACACAGGTAAGCACTACATGTTAATTTACCTTTCTGACCTTCTCTAATAGTATGGGATTAAATTGACTCAGAGTTTGGGCCCAAGAGTGTTAAAAAAAACCAACCAAGGTTTACATATGAAAAATTCTCTAATCTAAATTATATTGTGGCATGATGAAAGATTTAAATTCATTACTGTGGACCCAAGGCAGGGAGGAAAAGAAGGGAGGAAAGACATGCTATCACTGCTGAGAATGAAAAAGGAAAAGAAAAGGAATCAGGCATAAGATGGTGAAATTTACCCTAAGAAGAAAAGAGGTTGGGTAACACTTTTTGAATTCAAAAGGCAGAGAAGGAAGAAGTATTAGGAACTCCAAAGTTGGGGATTCCTTTGTGCCAAAATTGAGAATTATAAATTTTCAATTACAAGCTCCTAAAATTGCTGCATCCCACTGTCTCAGAGTATACTGTATGAAAACTTAGCCAAGTACAACTGGCTCAAAGTGGGGTAATTCAACAGGTAGGAAAAGTTTTAGGCAAATTCAGCAAATCAATATCTCAGCAATACATTAAAGAAGGCTGCTATTATATCACACTAGAAGGATAATATGTTGCTATAAAGGATCCCGAATGTTCTTCATTATCATATATAGGAATGAGATACAAATGACCAAAGGAATATATTTTATCAGTCATCTCTTGGACACTGAGTCTTACTTAATCTACTAGATGGAAAAAAAAATCACAGGGGGAGAAAAAAAGGAAGGAAAGGATGAAAGAAGAAAAGAGTTTTAGTCACCTGGCCGTATTTCAATTTGCCTCATCAATCACTCTATGAAGAAACAAAAATCTCCCTTTGGTTTTAGAAGGGCATGTTGAATTTTCACTGTGCACAAAATGGGGCAGAAGCAAATTGGTTCAGTCCCTCTATGCCAGGAAGGGCAGGAACAATCCAGAACCACAACTTCAGAGAGCAAAGGAATGGTCAAGGTCAGTGGGTTAAATTAATCCTTAGCTGATGCATGCATCCTGCCAGATGGCCTTCCACAGGACGCTTTAAAAACCTCAGAGAGACAGAAAATGCTAATCTAATTATTAATGACATCACTGATATTAATGTTAAAAAGGAGGAAATATCATAAAGTGCTGTGTCTATTAATTGTAGCAACTGTATTCTATCAAACAGCTTCAACATATTTAATAATTCATAACTAAAGTTGATATGACAAATATCATTTTCATCTTTCTTTGATAGAGACTATTGTATAGTTTTTTCATTTTTGTTTTTTCACATGTAGGACCTCAAATCTTCAAGAAATGATGCTAACTATCCAAGGTCACATGGAACCTCAGAGTAAAAAAACAAGAAAAGAGGGTGATTCTTTGCCATAAATTTGCCTAGCTCTAATTGGACTTCTCCATGCTAGAAATAAGCATTCTCTCTCTTAAACTTTCAAGGTTATTTTATTTGTACCTCCCTAAGCAAACTTGTAACTTTCAGGATACTTTATTTCCTCTACTGAACAGACAGACCAAGTCACATCTATACTAGTATTCCAAGTGTGATTTAAGAGAGCTTGAATATGTTGTTGTTTAATATATAGAAAAGGGTCTTAAGGGTGTTTTTATGACTTGAATTCAACTGACCAAGCCTGAATCTGTTCTGCACTTAACAGCTATATGTTTTCTGGTAAACTGTTACCTCTCTAAGCTCCAGTTTTCTCATCTGTAAAATAGGGACAATAATACCTGCCCTACTTATTGTAATTAAAAAAAAAGAGAGAGAGAGAGAAGAAGCTTGGAGAGTCTCAGTAAATTAGTGTGGAATGGAGGCAAAATAAAACAAAATTATAGTCTCTGTTCCTCCTTGCTCGACAGACAGCCTCATCTGTTTTGTTTTGCCAGCCGTATCTCTGAGGCACATTGGCAAAGTTCGGAATAAATGGATTTGGCTGTATTGGGTGTCTGGTCACCAGGGCTACTTCAAACCCTGGCAAAGTGCAGGTGGTGCCATCAATGACTCCTTTATTAACCTTAACAACATGGTCCACCCATGGCAAGTTCAAAGGCACCTCAAGGTAGAGAACAGGAAGCTTGTCATCCATGGGAATCCCATAACTATCTTCCAGGAGTGAGATCCCACCAACATCAAGTGGGGTGACGCTGGTACTAAATATGTTGTGGAGTCCACTGGTGTCTTCATAACCATGGAGAAGGATGCGGCTCACTTGAAGGGTGGCACCAAAAGAGTCATTGTCTCTGCCCCTTCGGCCAATGCCCCCATGTTTGTGATGCGTGTGAACCATAAGAAGTATGACAAGTCCTTCAATATTGTCAGCAAAGCTTCCTGCACCACCCACTGCCTGGGCCCCCTGGCCAAGGTTATCTATGACAACTCTGGCATCATGGAGGGTCTCATGATTACCATGCATGCCATTACTGCCACCAAGAAGACTGTGAATGGCTCCTCCAGGAGAATGTGGCATGATGGTCATGGCAGAATGTCACCCCTGCACCTACGGGTGCTGCCAAGGCAGTGGACAAGATCATCCCAGAGCTGAATGGAAAGCTCACAGGCATGGCCTTCTGCATCACCAGCCCCAAAGTGTTCGTCGTAGACCTGATCTGCTGACTGGAGAAAGCAGCCAAGTACAACGACAACAAGAAGGTAGGGAAGCAGGCATTAGAGGGCCCTCTAAAGGGCTTCCTGGGCTACACTGAGGACCAGGTTTTCTCCTGCGACTTTAACAAGGACACCCACATTTCCACTTTTGATGCTAGGGCTGGCGTTGCCCTCAACGACTACTTCGTTACGCTCATCTCCTGGCATGACAATGAATTTGGCTATAGCAACAGGGTGGGAGACTTTATGGTCTACATGGTCTCCAAGAAATAAAAGCCCCTGAACCACCAGCCCCTGCAACATCATCAGAGGAAGAGAGAGGCTGTCAACTGCTGGAGAGTTGGCCTCAAGTTGATCCCCAGTACTGAGAATCACCTATTCCCTACAGCTTCTATCCCAGACCCCTGAAGGAGGCAGAGGGTGGGGGGCTGAGAGCCATCAATAAAGTACACCCTGCCAAAAAAAAAAAAAATTATAACACATACACACACAACTTACTTTTACCCTCTGATAAGGAATTTGACAACCTTCATCCCCCAATTTCTCTCCTCCCATGGCCAAGTCTTTTAGAAAAGGAAACACGCTATTGGCGAAGCAGCAGTTACAGGAACAACCCTAATAGCTGTAGAGAGAAGTGAATTCACGTTTGTGGAAAGAACAGGTGACTAGACAACAGTGACAGTGCAAGCTTTTAAGAGTATGGGGAGAAGGGCACAGGTAGCAGTTCACCACATGCCTACCTCAGCCCAGGATTATATATTATTTGGTCAGTTATAGCCGAATGTGAGGAAGGGGTAAAAGACAAAAGCATATTTACTCAGGTCTTTTAACTCTTCCTATATCCCTCCAAGAAAAACAACACAACCACAACAACTAATCAAAAAGTTGCATATATTAAAACAAAAGCCATGCACCAAACTTAAAAGAGTGAGCCCTGGGATGTTGTGGGGTACTCTTTTATGTTTTCCTTCATATACTGCTGCACTAGGTGGGCTTTTGTAAATGAAAAGCTTTCATAGCAATTAGAAAATTAAAGGGGGAAAAGCTCTCTATAAACCGCATTATGAAAATGGATCAGCTTTTATTAGTAGCATGAAAGATTATAAATCTGAGTTCTGCCTTCCAGGAATGCAAATTGCTTCCTCATTTCTGCTCCTCCCTGTGTTACTGAAATTCTTGTACAGTCAGTTCAGACTCATGCAGTCCCTTGATACCCAAAGTGCAAGCAGGAAAACATTCAAAATGCAAAGGAGAAGATTAACGGAGGATTTTCAACCACTTCTATTTAAACAATGTTTGGTACAGAAAGCATTCTCCCTCTTCTGCAGTAGGGCTTCTAGATGCCACAGAAGAATCCTTATTCTGTTCATAATTACATGTCCCACAAATGCACTAAATGGCACAAAAAAAAAAGGCACTTAGAGCTGTCATTTATGGAGAAATAATTCGTCCACATTGCATTCAAATGCTGTCTTGGGTACTGCCACCATCCTGAACCTGCAGGGCTCTGCACTCCTCCTGCACGTGGAGCCTAGCACAGCAATTTATCTAAAACAGGCTCGCTGTTTTCAGGAAAGAATAGGTCCACCCTCTACACAAGCTGTATTTCAAAATGCAGATAGGAGCAGCGGAGAATTAAGTTGACGCTTAAAAAAATAAAACAACACACATGCCAACAACCCTGCCTCTTGATTTCTTTCCCATACTCTTCTTTATTTAAACACACACAAACACCCCCACATGCAATAATAACAAAAGTGTAATTAGCTTATCTTCACTGCAGAAGGAAAATCACGTTTGGTATGGGGCAGATCATCTGACAACTACTCTGAAAACTAGATGATACGTGGGTATTGAAATCCATTCACTCACTCTGAAATCGGTATTGAGTACCTACACACAAAAGATATTGTGCTACCCTGTGGGGAATCAAACAATACAAATGGCTCCAGCCCTTGTAGGAGTCTTCAAGTATAGGGACAAGACAACTCTACATGCTTTAACACAGGGTGTCTTTGTGCCACAACTATATTTTTGATCTAGGAATTTTGCAAAACTCTTCAACTGATAAATCCAGATATAAAATGGGATGTACTCTTAAACTTATATAAAGCTCTATGAAAATGCTATGAAAGTTCAGAGGAGGGCACTCTGCCAGTCTCATACAGAAAACCGTGACATCTTTGCTTCCTCTCTCTCTCTCCCACACCACCTCCAGTCTAGAAGCACATCCTGCCAATTCTACCTCTGAAACATACTCACTATCTGACTATGGCAACTGCTATTGGTACCGTGACTGCTACTGCTACTATGTTAGTCCGAGTCACCATCCTCTCCTGTCTGGACTATTATAACAGGCTCTTGATTGCTGGCTTTGACCCCTGTTTTGGTTTGTTAAAGCTGCCAGAATGCAATGCACCAGAAATGGGTTGGATTTTACAATGGGGATTTATTACCTTACAATGTACAGTTCTTAGGCCATGAACATGTCCAAATTAAGACATCAACAGGTTGACACCTGGACTCTGAAGAAAGGCTGCCAGCATCAGGAACACCTCTGTCACATGGGAAGGGACATGGTCAGCATCTATTGGTCTTTTGGTCCTGGGTTTTGTTGCCCTTAGCTCATGGTTCTAGTGTCTTCCTCTATGAGCACTTGTGGGTCCTCTCTTTGCATCTCCAGGATGTTTCTCTCTAAGGTTTCTCTCTCTGTCTTTCTCTCACAGCTCTCTCTTATCCTCATAAAAGACACCAGTAAAGGGTTAAGACCTACCTTGATTTAAGTGGGCCACATCTCAATTGAAATACCTTAATCAAAAGTTCCCACCCACAATGGGTCTGCACCCACAAGAATGGGTAGGAAGAACATGGCCTTTTCTGGGGTCTGTAATGGCTTTATACTACCAGACACTCTATAGTCTATTTCTACAGAAAAGACAGAGAATTTCCTTTAAAAAGTCAGTTGGATCATGCCATGCCTTGGCTCAAAACCCGACTATGACTTCCCAACTCATTCAGAATAAAAATCCAGCCTTTAGAACATCTTACAAAACCCGACAGCCGGACGGGTAATGGTGACACAGTGGCAGAGCTCTCACCTGCCATGCTGGAGATCTGGGTTCATTTACTGATTCCTGCCCCTACAAACAAACAAACAAACAAACAAAAAAACACCTACAGCCCCTGACCCTGTCTGTTTGATCTCACCTCCTGGTGCTCTCCTCTTCGATCACTGTACCTTAGCCACACAGGCTTTGTTGTGCCTGCATATTTCAAACACACTTGTGTCTCAGCACCTCACACATCTGTTCAATCTGCCTACCATGTTCCCTGTAGTGCTTCACACATCCCTACTTCACTGAAGTCTCGACATAAATGATGTCTCATCTAATACAACATCTCCACAATCTACCCCACTCCTTCCCTACTCCATCTCTGATTCTTTATTTTTCTGCTAAGTTTTTACTTCCAGTGAACCTGGTGTATGTATTATTTTTATTTTTTTATTTTACTGTCTCTCTCTAATCTCTAGAATTAAGCACCATGAGAGCAGGGACTTTATTTTGTTCACTATTGGGGTGAACACCTCAGCTCCTAGGACAATGCCTTCATGACACGGTAGGTGCTCAACAAATCCTGGAGTAGGTCTTGAAAGGATGGAAGGATGAACCCAAATAAACGGGGATAGAAGCAGCATTCAAGTTGTAAGGAACAGTCTAAACAGAGGTACAGAGGTAGTCAGATGCAGGTTGTATGAAGAGCTATAGAATCTGCATAGAGTCTAGGCTACAAGACGGGAAACGGAGATAAGGGCCACAGTGTGAAGTGTTTTCATCTGTCCATACACACATTCATTTGTTCAACCCAGAAGAATACATCCAGTTTCAATGCATTTCAAAGTGCTTTGATGACATTCATTCATTTGAACTGTATATTGAGACATTGTGGTATTTTGTACATAAAAAGTTCAAAATGAAAAATGAGAGTGGTCTATAAGTAGACCAAAGATTGCATAAGTTCCAAGAGGCTGGGAAGTATAAGACATCTCTCAAGGAAGTGAAATTGGATTAACTACCAAGGTTCTATAGTGTTAGTTATGGCCTAAAAGAAGTCTAAGGGCATGTGATTTATTGATTAACAGTGATCACCGTTATCATCATCACTACTCTACCTTCTTATGATACTAAGGGTTGCATGGAGCTTCAGCAACTCTGCTGATGAACATTGATTTCAGGTGGCATGAAAGTTTTATTTTCAGAGCATATCACTTTACTTATATTACTTAACTTGGCATTCTAATGGAGAAGTTGTGCAATTTTTACAATGGAATAGAGCTGCCCTGATCCATTCCATTTCAGTAACAGGTTTGAAAAGTGATCTAGGACAGATTCTTAGAATTCATTATTTTCATCATGTGGGGACAATGAGAGAATCTTAACACCAATAAAAAATGTTTCCCTTTTATGTCAGGTTAAAATTTTTTCTATTGCTGTAGTGGGTGGAGAGAGAAGGTAAGGCATTAGTCAACCGCATTTGTGCTTTTCTTAGAGAAAATGGCTGATTTTGCTCGATTTCAATAAAACAAATGTTGAAATGTGATAAATTGGAGGAAATGCTGACAACTCTGTAAGTACATCTTGACATCAACTTTTATAATTTTAACATTGATTGCATAGGTAGTTGTGTGAAAGAAATTTTAAGTATAAGGAGTATTATACCAAAATAATGTACTCCTTATATATTTAAGTGAAAGAGGCAATGCTAGGTCCTATGAGGATAGTAAATGTGAAACAAACTATTTCTCCTCTCAAGCTTTCAATATCTACTGTCAGTATAATAACTATAATCCTAGGCAGGCTTTAATAAATGCCACAAAAGAGGGAGAGCCATTTTTGGCTGGGTGGCACTTCAGCTGAGACTAAAAAATTAGGAGGGTTTTAAGAGGTGGATAGAGAATCCAGGAAGAACTAAATTACATAAACAAATATGTGGAGAAAAGACAACTTACGTGGAATATGTGGGGGGAACTGAAATTGGCCCATTAAGTTAGAAGTGCGTAACTGCCAGGAAGTAGGAATGGAGACCAAGGTTGAAAAGACAGAAAATTCTGGGACACTTGGTGTGGCAACGGGGGTGGCATTAATCATGGCATTGACCAAAATAAAGAGACTGTGGTGATGAAATGTGACAGGTCAGAACCTCTTGATTTCATTTTGTTCTCTCCACCCACCAACTATCCAGTTTGGAGGCACAGGAGGCTGAATCCCAAAATAAGTATAATACGTTTTTGGTCAAAGCTTTAGCACCAACCACATGTGTTAAATCCAATAGCAAAATTATAAAGAAAAAGAGGGAGGAATACATGTGCCAACATGGAGTGAGTTTAGTTCAACAAGAGATCACTGCCTCAAAAATGCCCTCATCTGAAATTGGTTGAAACCCCAAATGATGACCTGAAGTAGCCTTGGCTAAAGTGGCAACAAATACAAAACTAAAACGGTAGAAAAGACTCGTGGCTTGAGTGATGAAAAACCTAGGTTCTCATTCTGGTTTTGTTATTAAATAATGTTAAACTCCAGTGTAACCACTGTCAAATCCCTTCCTCTCACAGGCTCTTGATTTTCCCATCTGTAAACAAGGGTATTTGACTAGAAAATTTGGGCATGTCTTTCAAATTCAATAATCTTATATTAAATGCTGCATGCTCTGAGTAGGCAGGCCTCTCTACAAACAGCCTCAGGCCCGAGATGGACTTGAAATGGCCTTCTCTGTACCATGATCCCAGGGTTTCTGTCCAGTATCAAAAGGCTGCTACTTTCTTTTTCAGTTTTCCAAAAAATATACTTTCATATGCTCCTCTGTACTAGTCTATACTACCATTTTAAGATTTTGCTGAACTCATTTATGTATTTGACAGATTTCCTAGTCCCAGAGTTTTATCAATAATGACCATCCAATAAATGCTCGTGGAATGAAAGAATGAATGAAATTTAAGTGTTTGAATAATGCACTAGGCTATATTCATCAAAAAGAGCTTCCAGAAAAATCTTGGGAGGGGGGTATACTAATAAATATCAAGGATGATCACGTACTACTACTCCTGTCATTTTTCACTTTTGGATAAATAGGCAAAAAAAAAAAAAAAGAGGGGACTTAATTGTCCTATGGAGAAACAGCAAATGACGGAGCATCTTGCATATCTGTGCCAGCCTGTGATTCCTACTTAAAGACTTCGCGTATAGATTCACGATTCAGAGACAGAAGTATAAGGCCTCAAGACCTAATTTCTACCTCTTAGACTCAAATACTATTAAGGGAGGAGGATTCCAATTTGGCTGTTTCTACCGAACCTTTTGGTTTAACATTTAGCCAAGGGAATTCTGGATTCAGAACCCTTTAACACTGAAAATTACTTGTTTGGAAGCTATTAATACATCTTGGTAAGTCATCTTCAAACCCTTGATACCTGAAAAGTTACGCAGTTCTCGGAGAAGCCATACTACAGAGGATGGCTGAGAATTTAGCTACAGCTTTTGCTATAAACACCTCCAACTCCCACTCTACATATCGCACGGCGGGTGTGAACTAAATGATTTCCTATTGTACATTGTGCATGTCACAGGCATAAAATTATACGAGCTTCCATCTTCATAGTCAAAAAAGGAGGAAATAGCAAAAAAAAAAAAACTTATTTAACACATCATCTTTAAGAATAAATGAGGTTACAAATCTACATTTGGAAGAACAGAATCTAGTCCATATGTACCAGATACCATTTTTTTCAAACTCAAACTCCAGATTCCAAAATGTATACTCTCTCTTTATACTGAGGTAACAGCTTGTCAGAGAAATGTGGCAAGCAACAGCGGGACTAGCACAGCAGATGGGTAGTATTTTTATATTGGCTTTTAAGTGATAATGTGAGTTTACATAGGGTCATCCTAAATATTGTTTAAGTGCATGCAATGACTCGAGTCACTGTCTAACCTTGAGTAGGCTGTTTTGCTTTCAGTTCTTGCCTAAATTTGCTGTAGTCAAGGTTTCACCGAGAGAATCAATCTTTTCTTTGAAACAAGAGTGGCATGAATTTCTTAGAACCTCTTTTTTATATTCTTGAACATGTTCTAAATTGACATTAAAAAGATAAAGAGGAAAAATGCTATAAAAACTTCTCTAGTTAACACAGTGGACTAGTTGGACTGGCATAACTCAGTCACGGTCAACAGGTCACAAACGCTATGTGTCCCAGGAGAGAAAACACAAAGCACTGGCTGAAGAAATTGGTAGTCCTGAGTTCTAATCTCACTTTCCCTACTAATTGGTTCCATAGCATCTCTGGGTCCCAATTTCCACCTCTGGGAGATGGGGTTCCTAATAACTGCTGGGATAAGAGATCACAAAAGGGAACCTATGTCAAGCACCTATCAGGGCCTTCAGGGTCCCTGTCCTTCCTTTTTGTGTCTCTCTGATGGAGAAGAACAGTCTGGATCACCACTAATTTTAATTTCAAAAAGATTTTACAGACATGAAACAGTTCTATGCAAGCAGAGCAAAATTTCTTTTTGTTCATTCACAAATAAGAATGCATATCAATCTTAAGAAAATCTTACGAAAACCTTAAGAGATGATATATTTTTTCTTAATGCTTTATTTGTTCAGGTATACCTGCGGGATATAACTTGCAACCACTAACAACATTGATCTCTCAAATAAGAGGGTAGGGTGGAGGTTTTAGCGGTTTAGGATGGTGTTAGGTAGTGTTCCCTTTGGAAAGCTCTTTCTCTGGCCCCCATGTAGCACTATCAGAATGCAAGTATTGAGAAGGCAGAAACGTTTAACTCTAGTGTTCAATGCTGTAATCCCATTACCTGTAAGAGCGAGCAGCACAGAGTAGGCACTCACAACAGACTTGATGAATGACAGTTGAATAAATGACTGGCTATTCAAGCAATATTCATTCCCTCCCTCCCTGCCGAAAAATCACTGTTTTTAAGAGACTCATGAGGACACTTTATTTCATGGATAAGGAAGTATTGTGTTTACAGTTAAGTATCCGTGCTGGTTTGAAACTGTTATGTACCCCCAGAAAAGCCACCCTCTTTTAATCCAATCTTGTGGGGGTAGACCTCTTGTGGGTCAGAGCTTTTGATTAGGTTGTTTCCATGGAGATATGATCCTGGAGCCCTTTATGAGAGACTGCTGAGAAAATGAAGAGAGACAGAAATGCCTCGAGAGGAACATGCAAGGACACAGATGCCCAGAGACATGAGAGAAGGGCCAGTAGATGTTGCCATGTGCCGCCCTACGTGACAGAGGAACCCCAATGCCATCAGCCTTTCTTTAGAGTCAAGGTATCTTTCTCTGGATGCCTTAATTTGGACATTTTCATGGCCTTAGAACAAGAAATTTGTAATTTAATAAATCCCCTTTGTAAAAGCTAATCCATTTCTGGTATATTGCATTTCGGCAGCGTTAGCAAGCTGAAAGAGTATCTTACCCACATTTTCATAGCCAGATTCATAACCATTCAAGCAAGGCCATAACCTATATTTGCAGCCGCAAAGCCCCAGTTATTTCTATTATGCCATGCTGCCTTGGCGGACTTTGCAAGTTGAGATGCAGGGGTCAGCTCATTTGACTAAAGTCCAGGCCCTGAATCTTTGGCCCCTCAGGTGCCTTAGTGGTAATGATAAGATGATAATATAAAATTTCCAACAGTATTTGCATGAAATGAGATCAAGTCATAAGCCAGTAAAGTTGAAGTATGAGCTTTGTTCCTGACTACCAATGGGAACATGTGATGTTGATTAAAAATTATAATATGCTCCAAAAATATTAATAGTTACCAACATCATAATTCTGAGTTCACAAGATCCTTGAGTCAGGGCCTTTACCTTATTTTCTACTTGTGACTGAATTAGCCAGTACTGCCAAACATGGAAGAGGTTAGGATAAAACTATGCAATAAATGCCAAATTTCCCTCAAATACAAAATTCATATATCCCCATTTACTTCCTCAATAAAACTGATCCTTATTCCAAAGGAAAACACAAGTTGGTCTTAAGACACATTTTGAAAAAAATTGAATTTAGGAACAAAATTATATATCAATTATGGTTAGAAGGGAAATTACAATTTTCTAATAAAATAATACTACTACTCTTAGGAAGTATAGAGTCCATAGTGAAATAAATTGATTTACCAGAACTCTTTTCTTTTTTCCTTAGATTATCTGGAAAGTTTACATTTTCTGAAAATTAGCAATATTTTGGGTGCTACAAAACACTGAATAGCTGCAGCTCATTTGGAACACAAAAAGGACACATTATATACAACCATATCCAACTCCATTCAATTGCATTAAAATGATAGACAGAGAGGTCAGACAGGGAACATGGCAGCAAAATCTGAACTTGAGAGGGAACAGAGGTACAATAAAAACAGCACACAATCTTCAGGCAACCTTTAATCACACTCAATTTTCATGCCCTAATATCTTGAAAGATAAGGGGGATGAGATGGTACATCTCCCTAGAGATTGGCCATGCTCTCATTTGTCACAGTGAGTGGGGGGGGGGGTGCATCTGGCATTTAGTGGGTGGTCAGGCATGCTAACTGTTCTGCAATGTATTCCACATTCCTGCATACGAAGAACTCTCTGGTCCTCAATGCAGGTAGGACCTGTTGAAAAGTACTAAGCTATACCCTAACTTATCTCCCATTTCCCTCTAATTTTGAAGGCTGTTAATATTTCTATACCTATATCTGAAAAACCCATCTTTATCAAAAAATTAGCCCTAAACTGTGTCAATCTCTCTCTATCCCTTTCTCTCCATTGCCTCCTCCTTTCTGTTTTTCACACATCCTAATGGATAAAGACGATCTTCAGGAAAATACAAAGGTAAAATAATATTTTAAAAAAACATTTTAATCAGTCCACTGAGCAAATGAAAGTGTTAAAGTATGCAAGACTTGGCCTTCACAATCGTTTTAATAAATGCAGAAATCTTTTGAAAGTTACAGAAATAGTTCAATTTGAAACACCTTGTATGCATTTGTTTGCTCATTCATTCAAATAAAGTTGTAGGACGCCTTCTAGGCCATGTGCACTTAGCACAGCAAAATGAATCAGAAAGAAACTCATCTTCACTGAACTTTAGCTACAAAAGGAGCACTAAGGCACACAGACAACTTTAACATGAAGCAGGAAACTAAAACTTCCATTAAGATTTTTATGATGAATGGGCAATAGGAATTTAGAAAGAGGAAAATTACTTTTGGCTCAAGGATCTGAAAAGGCTCACAAGCGAGGTGGTACCTTAAACCAAAATGTACTTGATCTATCCTTACTGCAGGAATGTTCTAGCATGGCATGTGCCAATATGTGGCTTACAATGAATTTAGAATGCATACCAGATAACATGTAACTGTACAAACTCCACAGCGAATTTCCTGACAACTTACAAAATCATTTCTCCAAGCACAGTCTTGAAAAAATCCTTCTGGAGACACAAACAGCAGTATTTTTGCATTTTCCCACTTACTACAGCTTTTCTTATTGTGTCATAAAGTGGTGTCATGCACTGTGTTCTGAATATGTGTAATATATATTATGCATACACTTAACAAATATAATAGCCTCCCTACTTGCTGCAGCTTCCTTGAGTAGCAACATGCTCAATGCTTAAAACAACAAAATGGGGTGGAGAAGAGAATAGCAAAAACTTGTTTGAAAGTGTTTAATTTATTGGGTGCAAAGAGATTTCAAAGGCAAAAATAAATAGATCCTCCTGTTGAAACATTTCATTTATCTAACAGCTTGAGACCTTTGCTACAGATTATCTGTTACCTCAAGCTCTCCCAACTCCTCTTTGTAGTTTCTATACTGCAATTAAAGGAAATAAAAAGCCTATCAGCCAGAGACACCAGAGCTCTTTAATCGTCCAGATCTGACATTCCTGTACATGAAGCAATACTCGGGCATCCATGCACAGATTACTGCACAGTAAATGCTCACACAGATATGGGTTCCTATGGTTTTCATCCTTCCCTCTGTTTGTCATGTTTTCCCCTCTCTTACTTCTTTTCCTTAGTGTTTTAGGGGACTTGCACTGTTTTCTGTTCTGTTTGATGACACCTTGTCAATTAGATGCATTTCATTCAGTTCAGAAGTTCATTAACTTCGGATAGCATACGCTTCTCACAAGCTGACTGATGTTTATTAGTGTAGCATTCAAAGTTGGTAATTCAGCAGGGAATTTGAGCCTTTCTTTGCATCACTCAGATACCTAGAATAATGCAGAATGCTTGGAATTCATCAGGGGCTTTATAATATTATTTACATATTTGAAGAATTCTTTAAAGACTCACGCCTTTGGAAATTCAGGAATGTATGCATTTTAAAAGATAAATCAGATATACATAACATGCTGATACACACATCCCTAAATAGCTTTGATTTTTGGTGCATGTGTCCTGGGGAGATGCAGAAGGAAAAGGAAGCAAGAGAGAGGCAAAAAGAAGCTCTTTATGTAAGTAAGCTCTATTTTTTTTTTAAATAGGATGTTTCAGATTATTGACAGCTACAACTAAATTAACCATTAATTCTAAACACTAAACAGTGATTTTAATTTTGAAGGTATTTTCCTTTATATATGATCTCATTTAGCTGGATTATTCTACTACGATTTTCTGAGGAATGAAAACAAACATGAACGAGATAAATATTAATTGAACTCAGATGCTCACATAGACTTACCAGGGGGTAGAAGTGTTTGCAAGTGCCAACAATTAAAAATACTGAAACCCAGGCAAAGAACACAATCCCTATCACTCATGAGCCTCCCTCTACTCTTAATAAGTTTTGTGTTGTTTGAGTCCACTGAGATAAAGATGGTTAGATGAAGTCAAGGGATGCCACATCACTTCTGGATAAATCAGACTGCTCAATTTAGTTTAAGAAACATTGCTATGACATCTAGCTGGACATACGTAATTCAGGAAGTATTGCTAGTGTACCTACTATGGTGGATTCAAGTGATTAAAAAAATATTGCTAGAGCATATACTGTCTGCTGAACACTCATAGATTCTTCCTCTTTGGGAGCTCAGAGTTTAGGATGAAATAAGCAAGGACCATATGTGCAAAACTGAAATAAATTATTTAGAATTTTTTGTTATTTCACATAACTAGAGGATTAAGACAACAGCTTTCCCCTCTTTTCCTCCTCTCCTCCTTTCCCTCTTTCTCTCTCTTTCCTCTACCCTCCCTCCTTCCTATTATCTCTCTCCCCATGTACCTCCCTCTCTTTTTCCCACCACAGTGATAGCAGGTATTCAAATGTGGCATTTGTGTGTGAGAGCACTGAAGACAGTCGAAAGCTTTACTTAAAGTTTAAAAACAAAGGTGATTAAGCATCCATTGAGCCTAAGAATATTCTTTCCTCCCTGCTGTCTATTATGTAAAAGAAAACAGAATTCTCTAAGGAAAATCAGCTGCCCTGAAGTTAGTCTTCCAAATCTATTTCAAGATATGCCTTAGATGGGGTGGGTGCTTTGGAGCAAATAGGGTTAGTTAAAACCCCCTCCTTGGAAATCTAGTACATATTGAGAAAATCAAGAAGTCTGTGATGCTCAGTTTTAGAGCCTAACCACTTAAAAGGCTTTAAGACAGTATGGATTTGACTCCTGTTTCAGATCTTTACTAGCTATTTAACAATCCCTCTGACAATTTCCGTATCTTTAAAATGGGAACAAATACCCACTTTCGAAAGGACAGTGAAGTGTCAGAATGAGACGATGAGCACACACACGTGTTCTATAAATTAGGTATATATTCTTGAATGGCTTTGCTTCTGAGTAGGTTAAGATAGGTTCCTTAAAGAATTGATGGCAAAGATCATAAATTTTCTGGTTGTATACACAGAAGGAAACAGGATTGGGAAAGGGAAAGGTAATCCTGCGATTAGTGGCTGTAGAACAGTTTCACACATCATGAGGGCAGAAGCAAATGAAAGGAATGTTGAAAATGTAAAACAAAAAAATGTTGAAAATGTAAAACCAATGCACACATACCTGAGTTGTGCCTTGTGCCAAAGATCAATGTATTTCAGAATATACTCATTACTGTCATGTGAAAAGAATTAATAAGTGAATAGCAAAACAAAATAGCAACACCCTCTCTAGTTTTTTTCATCAGCAGTTTGTGAGCTGCAGAGAAAACCACATTCCTCAGCTCACTTCATTGTTACATTAAAAAATTCCAAGGCAAGGATTATTAGTCCTATTTTATAGATGTGAAAACTGAGTCTCTGAAAGATATATGTAATGCATGAAGATTGTCTAAGCTAGAAAAACAGCTGACTCCAGGTCTTCTGACTTAATAATGTTCTCTTTACTATATCATATTCTCACTGACCCTATTTAATAATCGTTACATCCCTGGGAGGTAGAGAAATGTTCATATATAACCAATGCATGCTGAAGAAAAAGTTGTCCTCATACCGAACAGGTTATTTATGCCATAAAGAATCCATCAAGATACACTATTATTTGTTAATACTTATTAAGTATATAAACTCTGTTTGGAACCTTAAAGAGATCCAGCGTAGGTTGCCAACTCTGTGGACACTAAGAGCATCTGGTATTTCCTGAAAGGACATTAAACATCTCCAAACCATGCTATCATTATTTCACTAAGCCTGTTCTAGCAAATTTCAAACCTAAATATTGTGTGAAAATGGGACCCTAGAAGATAATCAAGTTACTCTTTCGGCTCAGAGGGAACATAATCAACCTAAATCACCAGATCAGCAGGCCAGAATGAAGTCAACAGTAAGAAAGGACCAGGTTGTCATTCACACTTTCTGGAGAAGTATGAGCATTTCAAGAAAATCTGGAGTGAAAGCACAGCCTCCAAATTTTGGAGGGTAATTGGACAAATGCCCCCTGTAGTAGTTAGGTTCAAATGCCAACCTGGCCAGGTGATGATGCATCCTTGTTATGTTGCTGTGGACTTAAATCATCAGCACGTGAAACTCATCTAGGGCTGATTACATTTGCAGTTGGCTAGAGGAGAGACTTCCACAGTGAGTGAGGTTTAATGTAATTAGATGGAGGCTTAAAAGAGAGAGGTCAGAAGGGAGCCAGACGCAGCACAGCCAAGGAGCTCAGTATACTTCATCTCAGCATTGCCAGCTTAGACTCAGGCATGTGGAGATGCAGAAAGGAATCCCCCCCGGGAAAGCCATTTGAACGTAGACGCCACGAGGGAAGCCCAGCAGATGTCCACCCAGTGCCTTCCTGTGAAAGCCAGCAGCCTTTCCTCTGAAGAACTATAAATCTGTAACTAAGTAAATCCCTTTATTAAAAGCCGATCCACCTCTGGTGTGTTGCATTCTGGATGCTTTAGCAAACTAAAACATCCCCCAAATAAGGATGCTCCTAAAAGTGAAAACAAACAAACAAAAAACCAAACAAACAATCCACTCCGCTTATAGATGGCTGATTCATTTTTGGGTGTGTAATTAATCCACAGATAATGCCTAAGATACATGAATCCAAAGAGAGAAAGTTTTTAATTTGTTGTTTTTGTTTAATGTGGAGTTGGGTAAATAAATGCCAAGGAGAAGCATCTTTTGGGAAGTGGGCCTGGGAGAACGGAGAGGGTATTAGCAGGAAAGGCATATTGTTTGCTTCAAACTTTTTAGTCCCGCTAGATTGTTCAAATATGAACATTAATATTTTAATGAGAAAATAACTTTTGAGAAATATGAAACATTTTTTCCACACGTTTAAATGACCACAACATTGGTTACTCATTCATCATAGTCATACTGATGATTAATAAACAAATATATCAGCTAGCCCTGAGGCACTCAAAGTTCAATAGGTGTATTAAGATTGCATATATCTAAGCTACAACATTATATATATGGCACTTTTCAGTTTACAGAACATACTTGCACAGAGATATTAAAGAGGTCTGGTAAAGTGCTATGGGCATGTAAAGGAAGAAATTATTATTTCCATCTAGAGGAATCTGAGAGTATCATAGAGGTGGCTCCCTTGAGCTTAGCCAATTTAGATTAAAAATAAAAATTCTCCACAACTATTTCATTAAAAGCAGGGAAACAGAAGTAATGGGTTAGTATATATATATATGGGACCAGCTGGTAGTCTGTATAGGGTAAACTGCAGGGACAGTGAAAGAATACTAGGAAAAAAGATAAGAAAGATGGAAAAGGCCCATTGATAGCTGTCTCTGGAGTACAGACTTGACTCCATAGTCATGGAAAGCTGTTCAAAACTAAAATAATGAGTAGCAAAGTGACAAAGCCAAAAGGAGAACAGTATAAAAAATATAAAGACCCTAATGGTAAAGCTAAATTTATAGTAGCCTGTGATTACTGATTCATAACATTGAAGAAGACCAAACATAGCAAATACTATACTATATGGGCAAAGGTTTTGAAATTTAGGCTGTAATGATGGTAAGAAAATTGTTTGCCTTTCTATGTTTTCTTATCTAAAGTAAAATTTTTTGTAATATATGTCTCTGCTTTAGGTAGATAGGCCACAAAATCACTACAGTATTGGGGAGACAATGTATATGAGAAGGGAAAGAGGCTAAAGGGTAAATTCACAAAATATATCCTCAGTCAACTTAAATCCCCAAAACAATTCAGCAATTAATAAAATGTCTGAAAACCTGAAAATATTCCATGGAAATGGGCCAACATAGACTTTATTTGGAAAGCTCTGTGAGAAAGCAGGGATCAGGTATTATCTTCAAAGGAGGTAACAGAACCTTCTTTTCAAGAGCTTTTGAATGAGTAGTTAGCCAGAAGGAGTATCATGTAATAGAAAGAAAAAGCGTGTGATATTGGAAGGCTGGGCTTGAATTCCCACTTCACAAATATACTGATCTTGTGATCCCAAGCAAGCCTTTTCTCTAATCCTCAATTCCTCACCTATTTCACAGGGCTTTTGTAAAGCCCCAGTGACACATTTCAGGTGGACGCACAATGTCAACGTTAATTATTATTCACTTATATTTTCTCAAGCAGGGAGTAGCTTTAATAGTAGCTTCATTCCAAATGTTAGTGAGATTTGCTCAAGATCACCACACTAGCCAGTGGGAAAGTCATGTTAAGAGCAAGGGCTCCCAAATGCCTCCAGATTTAACCACTATAGAAATGGTTCACCTGTCAGTAGTACAAGGACAATATTGTCTGATGTCATTTGCTCTGATTTGGCAAAAACAGAAGCTCAAGCCAAAGGCCTTGGCAGGTGAGCAAAAAAGGTTGTCGCCGTTTTTTTCCAACACTTTGTTTTTAAATGTAATTGTTTGTTTGCTTTTTTTTCTTTTTTCTTTTTTTTTGAGTCTACACAATCTGTTCTTTGATTTGGGATCTCACACAGTTTGCTATTGCTTCACGGCTTTGAAGATCAGCTTTAAGAAATTCAACGAGCTGTCACAGACTGTGAGCAGTAAGGCAGGCAACATTTGCAGGCACAGCAAAGGAAAGGAGGTGCTCAGATCTGCCTCCAGGACTCACACTAAGTACTGGCAGTGCCTAGTTACTCCTTGGCATGGACCTTTCTCTCAAAATCATAGTGATTTCTAAATGGGAGAATTTCACTGCTTCTCTATGCACAAAGAAACATAGGCATTAGAGGTTGGCACTGTCCAGAGTCATGGTCAAGAGCTGCATGTAATAGGGTTCACCTGTTCAAAGCATTGACAGGATTATCTAATTAAAATACACTTGAAGAAGGACCAATTCTCTCTAATTCCTAGTAGATATCTTTTCCTATCCTTTGAAAAGGTATCATTTAACAATTAGAATTATAGAACCATAGTGCTGGAAGCAATTTCCATGGTGAACTATTCAACCCCATAAGCTCTCCTTCCTTTGAAGACTGAAGGCCCACTGCAATCATACAGCTTCTCTAGAGATGGGGATCTTAAAACAAATTCATAGACAATGGCATCCCATATGTGGGACATGACTCCCAGGGGTGTAACTTCCCTGGCAACGTGGGGCAGGATTCCCGGGACGAGCCAGGAACTGGCATCAAGGAATTGAGAAAGCCTTCTTGACCAAAATGGGGAAAGATAAATGTGACAAAATAAGTTTCAGTAGTTGAGAGATTTGAACAGAGTCGAGAGGTTATCCTGGAGGTTATTCTTTTTTTTTTTCTTTTTGTAAAAACCATCACTTAACCTGGAAGTTATTCTTATGCATTATACAAATATCCCTTTTTAGTTTATGGTGTATTGGAGTCACTGGTTGGAAGTATCTGAAACTGTTGAGCTGTGTTACAGTAGCCTTGACTCTTGAAGATGATTTTATAATGATAAAGTTTTTACAATGAGACTGTGTAATTGTGAAAACCTTGTGTCTGATGCTCCTTTTATCCAGGGTAGGACAGATGAGTAAAAGAATTATAAATAAGTAAATGATAGGGGGTAAGGGGTAAAATAAATTGGATAGATTGAAATCCTAGTGATCAATGAGAGGAAGGGATAAGGGGTATGGGACGTATGAGGTGTTTTTTTTTTTTTTTTAATTTCTTTTTCTGGAGTGATGCAAATGTTCTAAAAATGATCATGGTGATGAATACACAAATATTTAATGATAATGTGAGCTGCTGATTGTATACCATATATGGATGGTGTGTGCGTGAAGATTTGTCAATAAAAATATGTAATTTTTTAAATGGCATCTTCTTTCAGACAGCTAAATTTTGGATTTCCTGTTGTTGAGCTAATTTACACTTCCATACATTCTCTAGTCATCATCCTCATATTGAGATATTTATTAAGCAATCCGTCTGCAGATTTCATCGTACTTATTATATTCTAAACCCATGCCAAGCTTTATTTCTTTCTTGAAGCCTATTAGAACTATTCTCCCTTTCCCTGATGTCTCTTCCCTCATCTTGAAACCAAGAGCAGTTACTGACTACCTGGCCATTTTCCAGGTGCTACTAGGAACTGGACTGTCTCTACTGGGCAACTGCACACCTTGTAGTTAGTTAATACAGGAGGGGAGGCATTAGTTTAGACCCACGCCTACATTGGGGCCACATGAACAAGCAGATCAATCAGTTAAGGCAAAAGAAATAGTCCATGATACCCTTCACTGCAAAACAAAGCATGAGTCTAAGAACTGTTCATTTTCATATTCTGTTCATAGTTGACTTACCATTTTATTTATACATGATATTTACTCCATATAATACACTCCCCCACCCCAGGAATTTTCCCTTTCCACAGAAAGCTGGCCTAAATGCCACAAAACTCCTGAATGGGAACTATTCTATAGGCCTCTTTCCTGAGAATGATTGGAATTGTTTCTTCCTGCTGCATATAAAGATAAAACACGTTGTTGTGGTCTTGAATTTATTTGTGAAGGGATCCTTTTATTTGCTGACATTGAATCTTCTACCTTCATACTTCAGAATGCAGTTTTTATGGAACAGACTGGCTAAGCGATTGGGGATCATGCAGAAACCCAGCAGGTCTGAGAAATAGTGGAGTTCATTTTGGGGAGTGGAATGCTTAAGCATGCAGCTATTTACAAAAAATTGTGGAAAATAGCTCCATTTGTCATTGTTCTTGATTTGTGGAATCATGTAGGGTATGTGTATGTGTTTTTTTGTGTGTACAACTCAGAAAGGAAGAGTTTGATGGTTGCATGTTAATGGTTTTGCCGATGTTTACTCTAAAGTAAGTAGGAATAGTGAAGGAAAACATTACATTAGGAAGATGCACAATTTTAAGGTATTTTGACAAGCATGGGCAACTTTAATCTCCAGAATTCCCCATTTCCCTAAGCTATTTCCACTACAAGGAATGTCCTTCTCCTAAAATTCTCTATCCTGCAATTACCCATTGCCCAAACTTAGTTGGCAAGACCCATCAAGCACCACTTTTCTCCTGAACCAGCTCTCAACATCTTAAGGGCACTATTCATCATCATAGCACTTAATATACTCTACTTTATATCCCCAAGTGTTTATTTTAGTGCTAACCAATTTGGATTCACCCAATTCACAGCACTTTTCCTAGCTCCAGGCTATGATAGAGGTGCTCAGGAAACCTTTAATGACTTATATTTCCAAACTGCGGTCCTGGCCATTTTATAAAGGAAGGATGCTTTTGCATTAAGACTGCACTCCCAAAGGATGGGGGATGCTGGCATGGTAACCTCTTACTCTAAACTACCACAAAGCTGTAGAGTACGAAAATTCATGAATTCCTCCATTATGACAATGGTGGCAAGTCCTTAAATGGGCTCTAGTTAATGAGCGTGAAGTCAGATATAATTGGAAGACCAATTAAAGATTTGTCAGTTTTACATGTAAGACCCACCAGCTGATGCTATCCAAACTACTGATCATGGACTCTCATTGCTTATTTAATAAATGAAAAAATAGACAAGTTTAAAATGCAAAGAAGCAAAAAACAATGAGGAAAATACATTTCCTTCATGAAACAAATGACTCTGGTTGTTTGTACTGGACAAGGGAAATAAAACTGCTATGAATGCAAATTCAAAAGTACAGTCCGTTTAACAAAAATATGGCTGGAGACTGTCAGTGTATTCTTTGGTAGCAAGTTTTCCACAGAGAACCCTTCTCCAAGTCAGACCACTTCCTGTAAATGAGTAACTTCAGGTCCAAGAGTTTCTTTGTAAATCATCTGTTTGGAACTCAGGAATTCATTCTTTCATAAAAACAGTGCTATAATTGGACAGTAGGTTCACAGGCTAGTTCAAAAATTCTATCAAACCCATGATTATGCTAACCATATTTTCTGAACCCCAAATAGTGCTATGTACAAGAAAGTTCATATCACATTGATATCATATCAAAATACTGATATATGTGCAAGTTCAAGTGCAAGAAAGAAATAAGGATAAAAAATAACTAAAACATATACAGCCAGGAACTGTTCTAAGTGCTTTACATGTGCTCATTTAATCCTTAAAACAGTACAATGAGGAGAGTCTTTTTACAGATGATGTTCAGAATGGTCAGGAGACATGAACAAAGTCTGGAGATGGTAAGTGAAAGAACAAAATTGGAATCCTGGCAGACTGACTCCAGAGCCCATCTCTTATCCTTTATGCTTTATTACTTCTTGCCAAGAGAAAATGTACTGGAAGTGCCAACTTGTTTTCTCAAGACCACTGCTGCTGAGCAAGAATGAGATGGTAGAATCCTAGCTGCTGGAGTTACGTGGGAGAAACCAGTGAACTAGTGAGAAAATTAAGGTTTGGAGGATAAAGAGCTTGAACATTTGGGGGCTAGGGTTCTTGAAGTAAGACCAAGTACATAAATGTAGAGGAGGCATCTAGGACAGTACTTGGTAAGGGGAATGAACATAAAGAATGGAGCTTCATAATGATCACCCCAGTAAATGGTGGGACTAGGGACTCTCATTCTTCTCTCAAATACCAGGGGATGGTGGTTTAGTATTCTTTGGATTTAAAGAGATTCCCTTCCCTCTAGTCAAAGCTCTGGTGGAGGGAACGATGCAATGGAGGATATGCACACTTGTTCCAGTTTAAGAGCTGAACTCAGCAACAAAGGAGAAAAGAAGAAGAGAAAGAGATTTCCAGGGAAAGAGGAGAGTAGAAGTCCTATGGCAGACTAATAAGAGCAGCCATATGGTTGTAAGGGGAAAGTACGTTTAGTTGAGGCCACTGTTACTTCAGCTAGCACCATATGAAATCATGTCAAGTGCAAATTAAACTTCCTGGTGATGTCTGAAGTAAGGCAGGCTACTCTAGTGCAGGAAAAGTCAAAGACCCTTTTCTCCCATATTTCAGGCCAATTGTAAATTCCAGGGAATATATGTAGACTTCTAGGCCAGAGAAGTTTGACTCAGAAGGATAGTCCTGTGACTTTGAAGTCAGAAGAAATAGGGTCAAGTCTGTTTAACTGTTTACAAGTAGCAGAAACTTGAACAAGCCACTTAACCGCCCACCAAGCCTTAGTTCTTACAAGATAAAGTGGAAATAATGATTATAACTGACCTGTGTTGTAAAGACAAAGGGATAATGGATAAGATGATATTTTGTAAATTGTGATGACATCATTACTTGTACACTAAATTGTTTCAAGGTAGAGGTATGCTTAATTGAAGTTTCTAGAAACAAAACACTTGCTTCCACCCTTGTGAATCTATCAAGGCTCATCCTTCAATATGCAGGCCAAATTTCAAGTCCCTTCTGACATCTTCCCCTGACTTGCAAGGATACAGGTAACTTCTCTCTGCCTCTTTATTCTATCTCCTTTTGAGCATCTAAAACAGTGAAGAGCATTTGCTGATTTGCATGTCTGTCTTCCCTGGAGACTGAGAGTTTTCGGAGGGCAGATTATGTCATATTTGTCTGAATATCCCAACATCTGGCAGAAGTTCCTGAAACCTAGAATGTCCTCAGCAGAAATTAGCTGAAGACTGGAGATTATATACTTTGGATTATTTGATATTCATAACCCAGGATTTGTAGTCTTTTAAAAATTGTTCGGAGTTTTATTGACTTTTGTTTCAGGTATAGAAATGAAATTTTTATATGAACTTTATAAATTGACAAATATGTTTAGGGACTCAATAATTTTTAAAATTTTTCTTTTTCTGTTCTCTTTCAGGGTTCAGGAAGGTAATTCACTTCCTAGCTCAGGAGTTGACATGCTTTTTTTTTTTTGTCAAAGGTCACATAGTAAATATTTTAGGTTTTGCAGGCCATTCAGCTTTCGTGACTACTCAACTCTGCTGGTAGAGTGAAATCAGTTGTAGATAACATGGGGATGAATGGGTGTGAGTGGGTCCCAATAAAACCATTTGCAAACATATGTAGAGGGCTGGATTTGTCCCACAAGCCATAGTTTACTGACACCTGACCTAGATACATACCCAAATTCCCATTTCTCCTATTTTCAATAGTCCCAAGTCAGTCAGATAATGTAAAATGCTAAGCATCAAATGTCCAGCTGTTCTGACAACAGAATTTAAAATTTGCATCAAATGCTTAACACTTGTGAAAGTGCCAGCACATCCTGATTTTTGGTCTCTCTGACCTTCGGACAGCACTTGGTGCATCCCCTGAAAACCCAACCATAAGGGATAGAAAAGACCCTCAAGAAAAGACAAGCAGTAGAGATGCTGTGTGCCTCCCTTGGCTGTGATAGGCAGAAGCAGAGGTCCAGTTACAACGTGAAGCACTCATGGTCAGAAACAACGTTTAATGATGTCAAAAGATCATAGTTATTCGCTTTAAGTTAATACAGTGCCTGACACGGAATAGGCGGAGAGTAAGAAGTCATTAAATAGATGACAAGTCCAAGTGCTACAGCTCATGGGCATTGTTCTCAGCAGGGACTGCCCAAATTGTATGACTACAATGATGCTATCTTCAGGAAACCACCCATGTCTTTTTCTTTTACTGCTTTATAGACCTAGATGTTTTCTCAGTCATTTTTTTTACTTCACTACTGAATTACATGCTACTGCCTAATTGACCTCTGTATCTTTTAGGATCTAGCAAAATGTCTGGCATATTGGGGGCCCAAATTTTCGTAGAATGAATGGATGGATGGATGCAAAGTCTACTCAGGCTGTGTTATCAGGTAAGAAATCTATTTTAATCTGAAACATAACCATATGGTGGGAAGTCTAGATAGGTAGATATAAATATCAAAAAGTGATTACAAGTTAGAGGCCAAATAATGCTTTTCCCTGTGGTGGGAGTAAATTGCATATTATATAGTGTAAATAAATCCCATATTAAGGGGCCTAAAACCTAGGATTTCCACTGCTAGGACTTACCACAGATTTAGCTCATGTCTCCCTTTCCTCTCCAAGGCCAACCAAAAATGAATTCCCCCATACATCTTCCCTTGACTTATCCTCCCTCCTTCAGGAAGAATTCATTAAAACATCTATGTGCTTCCTTGGTATAACATTCATTATGATATTTAATTTAAGAATTTGGAATTAACTGTTTATGCATCTGTCTCCATGAAGTGCCTTGCGGACATACATCATGGCTGACACAGGAATCATAGTTGATTCATCTTCATCTCTCTCTGCATCTCAGATTCAACTTCATTTTGTCACTGTTCACTGCAAGGTCTGGTAAAGGGAAAGTTTCTGTAACTATTTGAGGACTAAAAGATTGCGGAGGCTGACAGAGGAATGTAGATACTGGGCTACAAAGATGGGCTTTATCTAGCTCATAATTTCACCTGGAATGATCATTTTGCACGGGGGTGGGGCTCTGGATTTCATTGCAGGAGCTCCAAGTATGATTATGGTCAATCCAGTCTCCCTTGGAGAACACGAGATGAGGGCTGGTCTGGGTAGCAGCTGCTGAGACTAGAGCAGCATTAAAGTGCGGTGCCTTAACCTTCCCTCTGATCTGGACATCACTCTGGCAAACAGTCCTATCCTTTTCTGCCAGAGGATACTTTTTTGTTTGGTTTTATTTTTTTGTTGTTGTTGGGTACTTGCAAAATAACATTAGGTCTGGATTAAGCATCACCTTCTACCTATAAATGGTGCTAGCAGCGCAGGATGCATTAGAAGTGTGAAGTTCTTTCAACCACAGGGTTTTGAGAAATATAAAACTAGTTCCGTATTATTAATTTTTTTGCATCTGAAATTTCCTTTGCTAATTTACTTAAAATACAGAATATCCCTGGTACAAATAGAACATTCCTCCTATTAAGCTGAAAATGACAATAGCAATTTTACAAGATAGAAACATTTTGCAGCAAACACTTCATGTGCCAGAATTAGAATCCTGAAGCATCACAGAAAACAGGGAAGACCTTTTTAGAGAGAGAGAAAAAAATATTTTTTGACGTGTATCTTAGCTTGGATACAAGAGCTAAGAAACCAACACAACCTAGCAACATGCTAGCCCAAACTGGCCAACAAAAAAACAGAAAGGAGAAAAAAAAAAAAAAAAAACTGCCAGTGGAAATTTTCCTGGTGCTTGAGCACAAGAGTCATCATTAAATTCTGGAGAAATTTCCCAGCCTCAGGAATACAGGAAACAAATACCCAAATGAGGGTACCACTTATTTAAAATGAGAGTACCATACAGAAAAGGGTTCAAGACATGTGGGGGCTAGAGACAGCAATTAACAGAAGGAACAGAGAGGAATGAGAGGCCACAGAGCTCTCTCTACGGGGACAGAGCTTTTATTGTAATGGGTCACAGATTCTGTAGATCTGAACTCATGATTCCCCATCAATCCTCCTTAGTCATTATTCATTATTGGAAAAGAAAAACCCCATCAGCCAGTTATAAGACCCAACCAGGATCTAACTTCCCTTCCTGACGTGGCATTGTGTAAAACCCTGTGAGCTCAATGGAGTCTCAGCAGCCTGGGCTCACCATCTACGGAATGGAAACTGAGCACTCTCCTTTGGGAGGTTAAGCTGGTGATGGAAAGAACTCACCATCCCCAGTGTTGCGTGCAAAGCGCACAGAGTCACACCAAGAGCTCATTTTCTCCAAGTACTGCCTAGGGAAAATTTAATTGGAAGGACACAACATCAGGGACTCGGAACAACTTCTGCTATAATGAAGAGTGCTAATTTAGCAATGGAATACTAGGAAAGTTCAATAAACTGTTTCATATTTATATAGTGTTGGGCCACAAAGCACCTTCTCATTGAGTCTAACATTTGAACCTCACAACAGCAGAGCAAAACAGGCAGGTCAAATATAATTCTTCCGGCTTTGCAAATCAAAACCCTGAGTTCCAGTAAGACCAAATGATTTAACTCAAGTCCTACCTTCTGAGAGCAGGCTCTGTGTGCTTTTCATAAACATATGGCTCCCTTCACAAGGGGCTGCCTCATCTTTTATTCAGTAACCCTTTTTGAAAAGAGAAACAAATTTACTAGGATAGCCGAGGTGGAGTGGAGAAGGATCAGCAGTGATATATTAGGGAAATGACCGGCGGTGACCCTTTTCTTGAAAGAATGTGCTTTGGATAAGTTTGGGTGTCCAGTTGGTCTCTACTGAACCCGTGTGGACAGGAAGGAGGTGATGCTTATTCCGAGATCCCCATAATAACTGGGACTCATGTGAATGCACTCCCTGTCTCACATCCATACCCCATTTATTGTCTCTTAAACATGCCAGTCCAAGGGCTGGCATGGGGATGACAGCAAAAGGCTTCTCTTAACCTTGGAAGGGGCTATGTCCTGAGGTGTAAACATCTTAAATTAAACAAAACCTAAGAGAGGGCAAGAGAAAAGGAGCAAGTGAATCAAGTCTTCTCTTCTGTTTATAGTCCCTCCTGGCAAATATTTTGTTACTAATGAAAGATCTATTCATGAAGCCCTATCTCCCTATTAGGCAGGCGCATTCCACCAGCCACCACAGGCAGAGGCCTCCTTGCTAGGTCAGGCTGGGCCCCCTGATACACTGCGCACCACGGGGACAACTGGCAGCATCCTGGGGTAGGCAATGCCCAGTGAAGGACAGGCCCAGGACCATCACGGTGGGTGGCAGGGTGGCCAGTGTACTGTGCTCACCTCCATCCTCTTCTGCAAGTGAGGTCACCCTTGGAAATCCAGAGCAGAAAGGACCAGTCCAAAACAGGAGTCCCAGTAGATGGCAGGTGAGCAGATGAAGGGAAGTAAATATTAGTTGAGCATCCATGACAGTCCAGGCACTAGGCCAGTTGCTGGCATGTTATCTCACTTAATAAACACTAGCACCCTGCTGGGCACATATTATTCACAGCAAGGCTCAGGGAGGCAGAGCAACCTAACTAGAAACAAATGTGTAGGAAGTGGCAATGAGAAAAGGCCACAGGTTGCCATGATTCCAAAGCCTGTGCTTGGTCCTTTTATATTTTCCTGGGGATTTGTTGTGTTTATGCAGCTAAGCCTGAGCACAATGTGATTTAAAGGGAACGTGTGTTTTGTGCCCAGCTCAAAAACTTTTGATCTACTTTTGCCAAATGGGGACATCAGATGAGATGATTTCTAAGGAATAATCCAGATCTGATAATTCTCTGATTCTATGGAAGTCTAGGGGTTTCTGTACCTAAATGTAGCAAGAGAACTGTGGTTTTGAGGTCCAGCTCCACAAAACAACACACTATGTATGGTTACCTTCTGCAACCTTATGTTGACAACTTCACCTCCATGGGAAACCTTACTTCTATGAATCTCATTTCCCCATTACTAAATGGAGACAATAATGACACTGTCTTCACTAACTCACAAGTTTATGGGGAGAACCTAGTGAATTTATAGTACTTTGTATACAATGACTTAGCTTACAAAACTATTTATTACCATTACTTCTGCTCCTTCAAAGTCCACCTGGCAGGGCTCCTGAGCATTCACAGGAAGCCCCATAATTGCCTCAATCCCAAGTGGAACTTTGGGAATGGTTCGGCCTGAGCTATTGCTGCTCCAGTGATGAAATGAATGGCCATTTTTGGCCATTCCCCTAGGTAAATCCTAAAGCATCATGGATGGTGGATCAGTACTAGGGCACTGGAGTGGATGACTAAAGCCATCAGAGTATATTTCTCTATCAGAATGCTATCTCATATCAATAATACCATTCCTTCCTGACAATAACTCTCTAAAACAGGTAAGTAAGATTTTTCAATTTCCTATGTGAAGAAAGACGTACAATGTCAAAACTAGAAGGAGTCTCAGAAATGATTTAGTTTAATTCTTTGTTTAAATTTAGGGAAACTGAAGGTATATGGTAATTGGATCAAGGGAAACTTTACAATTCTTGCAGGGTAAAGGAAGCATACAACATATTTCTTCTAAATGGGTTATCCTTTTATAAATATTTTCCTGTGGACAAGAGAAGAAAGCTCAGTATGATTCTGTGACCCTACCCTCTGTTACAAAGGACCACATGGCAAAGCTAATATTAGAGAGAAGGGACCTAGGGTCCTACATGGCAACTATTAATAAGCACCTATCAGCATATTAAAAGAATGTGATGGTGCATTTCATTGATAAAACTACTCAAGGAAACCATATGATTTTGAGTCTTACGTTTCTTAACAGGGATGAGAACAATACCTTGAATACAAAGAGTTCTAAAAACCAAGGCAATGAAAATTATTTAAGAAGTAGAGATGGTTGCTCAGAAGGGGATTGTTCCACCACTCTTAAAGAAAGCCAGTGCACAGGGACACACACATTCTCTCTCTCCATTCCTTCTTTCCTTCTGCCAATTCTGGGGTGGATAAGTGGGATAGTTCTAGAGTTTAGAAAAACAACCTGGATATAAAAATAATGGGAAGATATATTAGTTTAGTAAAAGGAGAATGTAACAGTTCTATTTAAAGGTGGGATGAATTGTTTGGGAGTAATAAGTATCTCATCACTGAGAATAACCAAGCTTATAATAATAAAAGCAACCTTTAGTTACTTTTATATACTAGACAGTTTATATGTGTTCTACTACATACCAGAACTGAACTAAGTATTCACTTATATTTTCTCATTTATTCTTTACCACAACCCTGAAGGTAGATGTTTTTTATAGTATTTTGCAAACAAGAAAACTAAAACTGAGGTTTTGTAACTCAAGGTCCATGGTTAATAGAAGGCAGAGCCAAGTTTTAAGCCCAATTTTTCCTGATTCTAAAGTTTATATTAAATCCTTTCTGCCAGTTTCCTTTCTTCTCTGCACCCTGCAACAGTCCACAGTCACCCTGGAACCAATGATTCCAACAAACACAAAGTTCAGAGGAACTGGTTTCCCTTTTGTTTAGTTAGTGATGAATCTATACTATAACTGGCCTTTTCCCCTCCACATTGATTTCTTCTTTTATCTTTCTTTCTGACAACGAAATTCATTTTTAGCTTCTACATTATAAAAACACATTCCTTTGCAATGCCTCAACCACATAATGCTATTTTAGATTTTTTTTTTTTAAGGCTTGGAATCAATAATAAAGGATTACAGGGAAAGAAAGAGAAAAATAGTGTTAGAGTACATATCAGCAAAGTTGAAAATATTCCTCTTTGTTATACCAAGGAACCTCCAACGTGGGATTAATTCAGAGGTTCTACTGCCAGGAGGCCATTACTTTCCCACTCGAATTATTTCTTTATCTGGGCTCATAGTGCCACAGGTTCTCCCGTGGTCCACTAGGGTGTTCAAGATCCTTCAATAAACAAAATTTTCCATCACATGGGATCAATTCATCCTGCCAATCAAAGTCCCTTCAGCTCTTTCATTGAACCCTTTGTCCCACCTAAACTTGCTACTCATTGATCCATGAAATTGTAAAGGGCACTCAAACACCTCCTGCCTCAGCTCCTTTGTTCCCCCAAACCAGCACGCTCTAGCTCTTCTATCTGAATCCTCTCCACTTATTACGGTCTAGCTCACATCCTTTCTCCTTCAGCAACTTCTTTCAAACACAGACTTAGCTATTGTATTTCTGTCATCCTTTTATAAAATATGAAGGTCACAAGATTCGTAATGGTTGAAATTATCTAGCTTTCTGTCTATTCCCAGTATTAACAATGCTTTACAGGGAAGTACTCCATGGATACTGGATGATGTTGCTGATATCTTTTCCGTGGGAATTTCTCTAAAATTCCCATTCAAGAGTAATTCTGTCTTCCTTTATACCTCTCTTGCTACTGTTTTCTACTGTGTGTTATAGTAACTGGGTTACTATTCAGTTCTTGCCAATAGACTGCAAATTGCTCAATGAAAATAGTTTGACTGCATTCTCTAGTTCCCAAACACAAAGCCTGGCACACAAATGGAACCTAGTAAATATGCATTGAAAGTTTTAAAGGCATAGAGGTGCCCCATGGTCTGCCAACATCCTATGTGGCATGGCATAGGGCAGGAGGCATATCTTCCATACTCCTAGGCTACGAATACTCAAAACATGCATTCAAGTAACTGGGTTTCTTCTGAAGAAATCCACAACCATTTATATTTCATTTCTTGCAAGGGTATCAGAAAGCTTTGCTGAGGTTCATTCTTACATTTTTACAATCTCTCTTCATTGATATGGTATTATCTCCCCTCAAGACATCCCATAGTGGATGGTGATCCCAGCTGGTGGCTCCCTAGGTCCAGTGCTTATTCTAAGTGACTCTAGTAGCATGAGAAAGGTAAAAGAATGACACTCTTGGAGCCTAAAATGCCCCAGTCTCAGGATAAACAGCAAGTACAAATGCCACAAGCTAGCTGTGTAACTCAGCATTTACTGCCCATCTCTGAAACTCCGATTTCCTATGTAAAATGTCAGGGTAGACTTTGTGTCTCTCACCATTTATGATTCTAAAAGTAACCTATGCAGTCTTGGTCAAAATCTCCCTCCTATCTCATTCTTGTCTATTATTCTCCCTTCTTCTTTTACCCAGACCAGAGGAAAATATTCTCAGTGGTCAAGAACCATAAGTCCTTTTGACATTTTGGTATTTTTATATCTGAAACTCGATTCCTGGGACACTTTTATGCCATCTATCACCATGGGCATGGTGTTTTATCCCAACTACTGAGCCCTAGAATTAAAAACTCTATCATACCCTATAACAAGCCTCATAGACAAATCTAACGTTCTTGGAATCCTGAACATTAACAGGTTAGTCCTCCAAAGGGAGACCTTATTCAAGAATGCCTGAGGATATTTATTCCATTTCTTAGCCTGGCATTGCTTGCGGCTGAAGGGAAGTTGTTGACTACTAAAAGTTAACCAAACACTTTATTTTTAGAAGAATATTTCACTCCATTCTTATAAGCGTCTGGACTTGTAACTACCCATTTCTCTAACATTAAGCCGAGCCACACCAGAAAATTACTACAGTGATAATATTTCCAGGACACACTGAGTCACTGTCCAATGTCTAAAATGGGAAATAAATAATTTGGGAGGATTTGTTGGCACAATGAAGGGGGTTCTCTGTTGCTGGGGTGCCGTGGCAAGTTTAACACGGGGGAAAGGCTCTATTCCTCTAAAACATGGAGATGTTTGGCTCTTTTGTTTTCTTTTTTTGTAAATATTACTTTGGGGATATGAATAAGAAGGTAAGAGTGGGCAGAGGCCAGAATCACCAATATTTATCAAGCTTATTGGCTGTAAAAGCAAGGATGTGGTTGGCTTTTAATGGTAAGGAGCCTTCTTGGGAGCATGTATGATTAGGGCCACCCCAGGCAGCAACCAGCCAGGAGAGAGACCGGGGATCAAAAGCCTTCAGGTTCTAGTCCCAGGCCAAACAGAAAACGGTTTCCACCAGAATAGGCGGATGTCCCAGATATTGCAGGAGGTTGCCCAGTCCCCATGTGAATTAACAGAAGCGTCGGGTCTGTACTTTGTCTATTTGATACCTTCTGTGGCTGCCAACCTGACTTCAACAGAGAGAAAGAGAAAGAGAGAGCATATGAAAAGAAAAAGAAAAACAAACCAACCTTAACTGATTATAGAGGAAACGGTAATGTACCTGTCTTCTTTGTAGCCAACACTATTTTGATCAAACCTAAGTTTCTTTTAAGATCTTTCTCCAACAAATATTTCTCTACAATTTTGATCTTTTATACACGAAGAGAAAGGGAGGGGGGGAAAAAAAGAAACAAAATCCAAAACACTATTTACTCTCCAAGAGAGCAGCATGGTATAAACAAAAATAATAGTTACGCTCCTGGGTTCAGAACCCTCAATGCGTTGCTGCAGAAAATAATGCTAGTGGCGAGCCAGAGAGTCTTGCAAAACACATAAGGAAGCCATAATAAAATGGGATACTTATCCTGCTGCTCCGATTAGACCACTTCCATTCAATAGTTGTAACTAATGACTTGTTTTTCCTTTGGTATTAGGAGCTCTATTACTGTGCTGAACACAACATACCTCATTTTGTTTTCCTACCCATGCTTGTCGCCCTCACTGATGACTGCAATTCGATATTTATGAAATCACATAAAAATACTGTATAATCCTCCCCATTACTCCTTCCCAAATTGTATGAAATTATTCAGAGCACAATAGATTAATGTACACTTCAATGCATGTGTCCTTTTCTCTAACCACTTCTAACTGACAATCTCTCACACACGCTCTCTCTCTCTGGCTAGAGAACACACTGTACTTTGGAGATAATTGACTGTGGAATACGATGATGTTTATTCAAAAACAGGTCACACAGACTGCAATTTGAGAGGCTTCCTTTATCCTCTTATTTTCATCCAAGGGAAATGCATAAAACTGTTTCCTGCAAATCAGAAATGTGGAGTCTTAATTACTTCTTCAGATTTAACCTACTGAGAAAAATCCACTGCAAATGGACTCTGCCCCAGTGAGATGGGCAATGTTTGGGAAACTAACTTCAGATTACTCACTTAGAACAAACTGGGATAGAAAGTACATTCATATCATTTTAACAACATGTACCACTGCTTTTAAAGGAGCACATTACGGCGTGAGACTTCATGTATTTTTGTTTGTTTTCTTCAGGAATCGTTCAATTGAACAGTGATTTTTATGTATGCAGGTACAACTGAAAACCATTCACTAGTTATCAATAATTTCTACCATGTATAGACAGTAAGAATGGTCTTTGACCTGAGGTTGGAGTTTTTTCTCCTGCCAGTGACTGCCACTATGACTGATTCTAGTGAAAAATGGAGTTGTCCAAAAGAGATACATAGTAAGGTAATGAGAAACCTTCAGAAAAGTGCCCCATGTAAATCATTTATGACCTAAAAGATTTACCCATAGTGAGTGAGTTGGATCTTCATCCTTTAAGATGACTTTTGTGTAATATCATTAGGAGTCTAGTCCTCACTTAATGTGTAATGCCATTTAACTGACATTTAAAAGATCTAGGACATGTGCTGAGCATCAGAAGCCTCCAGATTCAAATGTCCAGCCACACAAAAAGGGGTTTCTATCATAACAGGCCAAAGGACACAGTTATTATGGGAGGCTGATTCCATGTGACTTAACACCAGCATTGTGTCCATATGGAGTGAAGCAATGATGTTAATGTATATCATTTCAAGAAAAGAGAATCCATCACTTATAAACACTTTCCCAGAATACTCCTTTAGCATGGTGTGCTGGTTTGAAAGGATGTATGTACACTAGAAAAGCCATGTTTTAGTCCCAATCCCATTTTATAAATACAGCCATTTCTTCTAATCCCTATTCAGTACTATATGGTTGAATTGTAATTAGATCATCTCTCCTTGGAGACTGGACTCAATCAAGAGTGGTTGTTAAACTGGATTAGGTGGAGACATGTCTCCACCTATTCGGGTGAGTCTTGATTAGTTCACTGGAATCCTATAAAAGAGGAAACATTTTGGAGAAAGCTGGAGATTCAGAGAGAGCAGAGAACACCACAGCACCATGAAGCAGGGAGTCCACCAGCCAGTGTTTTGGAGACAAAGAAGGAAAATGCCTCCAGGGGAACTGGAGAGGAAGCTAACAGATAACACCGTGTTCACCATGTGCCCTTCCAGCTCAGAGAGAAACCCTGACCATATTCACCATGTGCCTTCTCACTTGAGAGAGAAACCCTGAACTTTATCAGCTTTTTGGAACCAAGGTATCTTTCCCTGGATGCCTTAGATTGGGCATTTCTATAGACTTGTTTTAATTGGGACATTTTCTTGGCCTTAGAACTGTAAACTAGCAATTTATTAAATTCCCCATTTTGAAAGCCATTCTGTTTCTGGTATATTGCATTCCGGCAGCTCGCTAACTAGAACACATGGGTTGTGTGAGTTTCAGCAATAGTCCAACATGGGCCTGTGCTTAGGAAATCGGGGCAGATCAAAAGGGTCTCATCTCATTTTGGTCATTTAATAAATGTTTACCATGTACTAGCCAGGTGCTCAAATGTGCTACGTAGTAAAATAAGAAGGAGAGATGAGATACAATATGGAATTTGGCTAGAAAAAGTCAATAACCATCTACTAATTTTGCTATATCATTATTTCCATGGTTTTGGACTTACAGTCTTTGATGAATTTCTTGGTTACTATTATGCATGTAGGTTTCACAGTCTCTTTAGGATAATCTCCCTGTTTTACAGAGCTGAGGAAAAGACAGATACATGACTCATCTAAAATCATTTATGAATTCTAAGTTGGAACTAGAGTCTAGGACTCTTCATTAGCTCTCTCTCCTTTATCCCATACCACTTTATTTTTCAATCAATCAAGTCACTTGGTCCCTTAAAGCCCTCCAATACTGAACTCAAATCAGGTATTAATCCTCACTTCATCAAACATTTATGGAGTGCTTATCGCATCACTTAGGAGATGCTGAATTGAGGGACAAATGTCCATTATTCCAACTGAAGGATGCATCATTCCTCTACCCTCTGGGGCACTCTCTCATTTCTCAGTGGATCAAATTACAAAAGAGAACTTCAAGATTCAGATGTATCTGAAATGGTATATAAGATTTTGCTTTATTGAGACAATTCCCAATTCTGCCCACACGTGGGATAGAGCCCTTCAGAGATCCAAGTCCAGTTGCCTATATTTCCCTCACATGTATACAATCAGCCTTCATGTGGTTTATAACACCCTGTCTGAGCATAAGGAAGACAAAATAGTCTGATAAAGCTTGTTCTCACAGTTGGTGTATTTTGTTTTTATTTTTTGTTGGGGAGGACCAAAAGTACTGGTAACCTCTTGAGAACCAGCTGTCTTATGAGATTCATGCTCCATAAATTCAAATAAAAAGGGTTTAGAACCACATCCAAACTCAGTGTTCATCTAGATGCAACTGTAAGCTTTCTAACTACCCCCACTGATGCCCCAAGAGGCAGTAACACAAGACAGAACCTTTCTAAGAACCCAGAATGAGAGATCTCAGGTATGTGAAAAGTTAGAAAAGTCAGAAATCTCTCCTTTCTCCTGGATGCCTATGGAATTAACTTTGAGTACAAAATATATTTATTTTAAACATAGAAGGTACCGGAACCCATGAATTTTGTACCCAGGAACAAGAGTTATTTCAACTCAGCTGTAATTTCTTTGCTATGTTCTAGGTCAGGGAAATGGAGCGGCTGAGCAGGTCCAGGGTGAGATATGCTTAGTCCTTATTCTTTCCTCTATTCATAAAGGGCCTTAAGAAATGATTCTAGGCCTCAATTTTCTCACCTACTTCTTTCCCCACTGAAATATCTGAGTGCAGGAATTGTGTCATTTTCATCTCTGTATCAGCATCACCCAGGACAGGGTCTGGCACACAGCAAGTGATCAATAAATGTCTGCAAAATGAATGAGAGAAATAAAGGCTCGGCATCTGATGCTATATAAGCATCCCTCCAGTGCTAAAGTTGAGTTCACTCAAGCAAATGTCACATCAGATGGTCACTTGAGCATCTGCAAAAAAGGATGAAAAGGAAGAAAGCTTGGATTCCAGAATCTGAAGTACTACATGCTTCCTGGAACTTTCTTTTTATTAAAGTTTATGCAACTATGTTTTATATAGAACATTTTCATTCAGCCTTTTATACAGATCCCCTTAAAATATAGCTTCTGCTGAACTGTGAGACTGACTAAAGCAGGTAGTGCAGTTCTGGTCTAATCAAGCTATGCAGTTTATTTGATATTTCTAAGGCAGACAGAATAAGCCACGCCTGGAATAAAGAAAAAAAAAAGTATTGAGATCAGAAATTTAGAAGCTTTCAAATTAATTCCCTGGACCCAAAACAAAAGAGTAAAAAGGAAGAACAATGTATTACATTATATATCATATTGCAGAGAAATCATCAAAGATGTACCTGTGATAATAGAGAAGAATAGCCACATGAATGATATATTTTTCAATTATATTCCTTAAATTTTTCTTGTAAACATTTTCATTTATATTGCCTGCTATGTGTCAGTAGAATAATATATTCTTCTTGTTCGCATGCTCCCACTTACTCATCTGATTTTATTTTAATATACTTATGTCATAAGAATAAGTTATCTGGAAAAAATCACCACAGAGAACAAAATTATGTGGGATCTCAATGAGTTGAAGGTGATAATTTTCATTTACTGTAACTAGAACACCAGACTTGGTAAGGTTTTTGCTATTATTACGTCTAAAAACTAAGCATTTAGCCAACTACTTCCCCCAGAGAACTATGCTAATAATGCTCCCAGCATTGCTACCCGCCACCAGTAGGCCTCACGATCCCCGTTATGTCGGCAGTTGTTTCACCATTACATTTACTGCTCAAATCACAGTAAAAGCCATCATAGAAGTCATGGTACAGTCAATACAACAGTGTTTACTGAACACATGCTCTGTACAAAGAATTGTGCTGTAGCTGTGAAGATTGGGGTGATCTGGCAGGGATCTATCTAGATGTGTTGATGCTTGTACACTACCAATCGACAGATATTTTATATTTTACTACTGTCAGCAAGACACAGTTCTCTGCCCTCATGGGGCTCACAACCCAGTATGTCAGTGACAGCATACCTCTTTCACAAAGATAAAAATAACCAACAGACCTATGTTTCTTGTCAGAATCATGCAATGACTGGATATTCAAATATCCCTAATGCCAACTCTGGCTCTGTCACTGGCTCACACTGCCTCAGATAGTGTATGAATGAGACACTTTGCTAGTAGGTTCCCATCCCTCTGGGTCAAAGGGAAGTTCAGAATGAAGGCCAAGCTTATACTGTCTTCCATGCAGTAAGGATGCCACCAGACTAAACAGATAAAACAAAGGAGTAAATGGGGGTGGGAGGGTGGGGAAAAAGGCAGTATCTGACTTTCTTCTAAAAGACTAAATCTGAGAGAGAGGTGAGAGTGAGACAGAGAGAAATTTGGAGCAAGTCAAAAGTAGAGCATTAAAGGAGCTGCCAAATATTACTGAAGACTAAATTTCACTTATCCCTGGGTGACAGAATTAAAACATGGATGGGGTCCTAGTGAAAAGGTTGCCTTAAGCCTATTTTTGGGAAAGTGGATAAAGCTACTGGCTTGGTTCCTTCAGGAATTGTCACAGAAACCACTTATGGGGTCCCAGAACAGAGATAAGTTCAGATGTCTTGAACCTTGAGCCCTGAAAGACACATTAAACTCTGGAGGACATTCCTTGAAAGCACTGAACTGGCAACCAAACCATGATGTTCCTAGTTCATTTGTTTTGCCATTACCCCTACCCATTATGAAAATAAAACTTTAAATGTTGCTGATATAGAGTACATCTTGAGATCCTGCCATATGCAATACCAACCTCTGGAATGCCTTTACCCACCCCTGCTCTTCCCAAACCCCACCCTAGCCATCCTTTAAGCCGGATTAAATGCCACCACCTCATAGAGCCTTCTTTGATCCTTCAGCTGAAAGTGATCCCTAAATCATTTGAATATTCAGTAGACTTCAACCTTGTGCTACAGACATGATGATGTCTTCTCCCTCACAACGTGCAGTCTGGAATATAGTGTGCACTATATAGAAAAGAGATGTCTGTGGAACAGAAAGGGAGATGGAGAAAGGGAGGAGAGAAGGGAAGGAATAACTGTTCCCAAGCAAGTGACCAGAGTAGAATACTTTTAATCATACACGGATTGACAAGGAAGTCCCGGGAGGGGCCCAGGCAGTGTGTTCCTCGTTGTCTCTTTCCACTCTGACTGCCCTGTCACACGCTCGTGTTGGGCAACGTTGGAATGGTCATTGTAACGTGGGATCTGGTTAGGGGAAGTTAAGTCTGGGATACATTTAGCTGAGTATAGTGGAATAATTTATGTGGCTTGCAGTCATTACAATATGAGCTAAAGCCATCACCAGCCGTCTAGGAATGACTTCTGGAAATAGTCTTAATGTCACTGGGTTTGCTATTCTCACAGCTTTGTGATTCAGAAGTTTGGGGCCAGAAGTCAGGTGACATGAATGAATCCTAAAGTAGCACAACTGTGATTGTGCTGGTAGAGAGAGAAGTGGGTGGAGAAATGTAAGCAGCTAGAAGCTAGTTATCAATTGTCAGACATGTACAAGTGTACAAAGGAGGACTCGGTTTGCAATGATGCCAAAGTAGATGCTCTTTCTTATTAGGAACGAACTCATTAAGGTACTGTAAACATTATAATGCATCCCTGACTCTTTTCTTTCGTTTTTGATGTGAATTGCAGGGAGTAGAATTTATCAGGGCACAAGCTTGCAGCACTAGTACATGTATTTCTATAATAGCTCACAAATAAAAGAAACTTGATAGTAGTCTTCCCATATTTGACAATCATCTTAAATTTTACATGATATTACCAATATAAAGCTGTGCACTTTAAAGGAAATTTTCCAAACATTTAATACTACTAATGATAAAATTCTATCACCTATACTAGTGGAAAGACAAAGTATTTTTCTACTTTCTTCATAGAAAATATTATAAAATTCAGCTAGCATGAGGAGCTCATAGTAAAAAAAAAAAAAAAAACTAAGAAAACTCATCAGTCATTTAATTAATTAAAAAGGTTATTTTACTAGATTTTGTGATTTCTGAAATATTCAACAGCTTTTTATTAATTTGGAATATGCTATAACTGCTTTTTTTCATTTGAAAGAAACATTCATTTTCTTGCATAATTTCCTGTTCTTAAGGTTTGAAATATTTTGTAGAGTCTTCCTCAAAGCTTAAAGTTTCAGGTCCCACAAAACATATTCATTAATCTCACTATTTACTATTGAATGCAATTAACTATGGCAGCTAAGGCCAATGCAGTTTGTTAGAAATCCTTATTTTTTATACATAGTTCTTTACACTTTCCATCATGAAGATCCATTTATACAGTAGTAACTACCACATGGTTAAGAGAATTCCATTGAATCAAAATCTATATTTGGCTTCTGAGGTGTATGTGGTCTTATTATCTATGGAGTTACTGTGTGCAGATTCTTTTTCAGTGGAATAGTAAAGAATACCTAGATGTCAGGCCAAGCCTTTTCCTGTTTAATGCATTTCTTTTTTGTCTATCTAAATGTTAAGCAAATGCAAGGGGCACTCTGAGTGCAGGAAAGCTGGGAACTGATTTTGTGGAAGCTCCATGTTTCATACTGATGACGTGATAGACATGAATTCTATTATTTATATGGTGGGCAAAATTAGGTGAAGTGACTTGACTTTTCTAACACCATGTTATATTTGTGAAAGGGAACAATTATTCATTCTCTGTATATCTCCGTGAGTTCTTTATGAGGATCAAATAAGATAATAGATATGAAAATGTACTACATTAAAATGATCACTGTTATTTCATCAAAGGCAATTATAAGATACCTGTAAGGTAGACACAGAATTGTCCTTAGCCTTCCAAATTTAAAAAAGTATAGGAATCATTTTAAAGTCCTAGCTATTCCGTGAGGATTTGGAATAGTCATCAATTTTCTGGTACTAAATTTCTTGTGGATGGGTAATATTGTCTTGGGTTTATTTCATCCTTGACAATCCTAAACTCTAAGGATCCTATCACTGAGCAAATATTTTGGGGTACTTATAAAGCAGCAGAATATTATTGAGAAAATTATGTCTAATTTCTAGGACTTCCTTTTGACTTTGTAATTGGTTAATACTGTGTTTTAGTTTTATGGCTGCTAAAACAAATACCATACAATGGGTTGGCTTAGCAGCAGGATTTTACTGGCTCACAATTTCAGAAGCTAGAAGGTTTATTTCCCCCAGGCTCAGTATCTTTGGGCTGGCCAGCAATCTTTGGGGTTCCTTGGCTTATCTGTCACATGGCAATACATACGGCAGCATCTCCTCTTGTGGTTTCATTGACTTCGGCATCTAGCTACCGATGACTACCATGACTTTCTCCCTTTGGCCTACTCTATAAGGATGCTTAATACATATTCTGATTCAGATGGTCCCACCTTAAATAAAGCTAACATCTTCAAAAAGTCCTATTTTCAATGGATTCAAACCCATAAGAATGGATTAAGAATAAGAACATGTTTTTTGGGGTACATAACTCCAAGCCACCATACACTGAAGGCAGAAAACTAGACTTCTGTTTTGTAAAAGAAAATGCTCACACTAAGAATAAGGGAGAAAAAAAGGAAAATCAATGACTCCCTTAACTGATAGCCTCGTGCCAAACAGTAGGGTCCCTTATAAAGATAATCCATATAATTAAAAAAAGAAAGCAAAAAAAAAAACAGGCCGCAGCAGCTACTTGTACTTGACTGCCTATTAACAGACTGATGCCAGAACTGATAGAACTGCCACAGAAGTCTGAACAGTCCTGAGCTTTTCATGTGATCCGTTTCTCACTTTCACGGTTCTCCCAAATAAGGCTTTCCAAGCAAACTTGGCCTAGGCTTGCGCATTTGGCATTTCTTCTGCTGGAATGCGACTCAGTGCTCCACCCAAATGTTTCAAGAATGACAGTTTGGGGGTATTTATTTATTTATTTTTAACCTCTCTTGGATTAGGTTTGTTTTGAACCAATGACAAATGTGACTGGTAAATAGGAGCATTCATTTTGTTCAACTGACTCCAAACTTCAGACATAAATGGGCTGAATTTTACAGCTTATTTTCACATTTTCTTTTCCCTTCCCCTTTTTTGATCAGCTCTTCAATGATGCTATAAATTATTCATGGAAATGAACAAAACAACATTACTTCTGGCATCTGGCAAGCGGTTCCTATGTTTGGGTGAAATTACATCGCTCTTGAAAAACTGGCCCTTGTTTGTTTTGCTATAAGTCCTTACCCCTAATTTAGAGACATTCTACTCATTCAGTATACTGGAGCATTAAAGCTGGGTTACAACATATGAGTGAAGATTTTTATTAGCACTTTTTATAAAAAGACTGTTTAGTATAATATCTAAAAGTTTGGTCCTTGGGGTCTTGGGCAAATAACCTGATCTCTCTCTGTCTCAGTTTCTTATTTGATAAGAAGTCAGAATATTAATAGTATCTCCTTCACATACTTTTTGAGAGCACTACATGAGCCAATGCACATGAAATAATAGCTTGTCTTGGGTACTTTCTAGCATTCATATTTGAGAACAAGTTTTAAAACTTTAGAAAATATAGGTATTTTACTATCATGGTGTTTATAACATGAAACAAGAATCTCCGACTATGCAGGCAAGTTTGTCAATTTACATTTGGAATGGTTTCCAACTCACTTTTCTGCTTTAGAGGTGTAAGACACACACCAATAACAGGATGCATCATAGCAGTGATTCTCAATAGAGTGTGGGAGAAAGTTAGTATAGAATCTTGGTGATGTTGCAGTAATTTGGAAACTTCCCCAAATAATTTGGATATGCCTCCTGTGAGGACATGGGTGCCTTAAAGTTGAGAATCACTATTGTAAAACACAATGTGGAGGCAAGTGTTACATACTTACTAATTTTGGTCAGTAATAAGACTTGGCATTAAGGGACTGAGAAAGCCTTCTTTCCCAAAAAGGAAGAGAGAAATGAGACAAAATAAAGTGTCAGTGGCTGAGAGATTTCAAACAGAATCTAGAGGTTATCCTGGCGCTTATTCTTATGCATTATATATATATATATCCCTTTTTAATTTATAGTGTATTGGAGTGGCTAGAGGGAAGTAACTGAAATTGTTGAGCTGTTTGTATTCCAGCAGCCTCAATTCTTGAAGATGATTGTATAAAGATATAATGTTTACAATGTGACTGTGTGATTGTGAAAACCTTGCGTCTGATGCTCCTTTTATCCAGGGTATAGACAGATGAGTAAAAAAAATGGGTAAAAAATAAATAAATAAATAAATAAATAATAGGAAGAACAAAGGACAAAATAAATTGGGTAGACGGAAATACTAGTAGCCAATGAGAAGGAGGGATAAGGGGTTTGGGATGTATGAGTTTTTTCTTGATTATTTTTATTTCTTTTTCTGGAGTGATGCAAATATTCTAAAAAAATTATCATGGTGATGAATACACAACTATGTGATGATATGATGAACCACTGATTGTACATCATGTATGGAATGTTATGTGTGCGAAGATTTCTCAATAAAAATATTTTAAAAACTTGCCATGCACAAAAAGAGGAAAACTGTAACGATATACAGGCTTGTAAAATAACTTCAGTGCATAAAGTAGATTGAATAAAATATATGTAATAGATTAAACTAAGTTTAATTTATTGGCAGTACAAACTATGATGGAAGGGTGGAAGAGATGAGGAACATAGTGGAATAAAAAGAATGGAGTGCCTTTAAAAACACACCAATAAAAAAATACGCACAATTCTTGGTAATGGAAACTATATGCAATCCATGAAAATTCAGTAAATGTTATGTCACTTATTGATTAATTGACTCATTCATTTATAAATGTCTGATGCATGCAAGGTATTATGTTAGGCATTCAAGAAACAAACTCAATTAGACATGATTTCTAGACTGAAACACAGAAGTCTAATTGAGGCCATAGACACATACATGATTTAAATATTTGCATGTGGTTAAAAGAGGAAATTTTAGGATGTATATATGTTACTAGAATAAAAATTAAAACGAATGAAGAGTTGGACTGTAAACTCTATTATAAATGATGGACTATAGTTAATAGTACCTTTATAAAAATATTATTTCATGATTTGCAACAAACGTAGTACACTGACATAAGGTGTTAATAATAGGGTGGTATATGGGAACTCTGTATTTCATGCATGGTTTTTCTGTAAACCTTCAATTTCTCTAATAAAAAAAATAAGTCAAATGGGATGCAGAGATGTGGGGAAGTCAGGACTCTCATACACTGCCGGCGGGAACACAAAATGGAGTTGACATTTTGGAAAACTGTCCAGCAGTTCTTCAAAAGGTTAAGTACAAAAGCATTATATGACCCAGCAATCCCACTATTAGGCTTTTAAGAATTGAAAACATATGGCCACAGAAAAAAATTGCACGGGAATGTTGATAGCACCATTACTCATAATAACTAAAAAAGTAGAAAAAAAAACAAAAACAGAAACAAAAGAGAAAAAGTCTTTCAGCTGACAAATGAATGAATAAAAGGTGGTATATCCATACGGTTGAATATCATTTGTCAATTAAAAGAAATGAAGTGCTGATACATGCTACGGCATGGACGGACCTTGAAAATATTACGTTAAGTGAAAAAAGCCAGTTACAAAAGACTGTATACTGTATGATTCCAAATGTTCAGACCAGTCAAACTTATAAAGAAAATAGACTAGTGGTTGCCTAAGATACTAAGGCTGGTATCTGATACTAGTATAATATGGGCAAATTGCCTGCAAACAGTTCACTAGTGTTTTCCCCATACATGAAAATATTTGAAAAACTGTGTAAGGGATCACAGAAATGATGTGATCTTTTAAAGAATTATTTCAAGTAAGGCAGTATTTGAAGTAAATCAAGGTAAGAACTTTCACTGAATTCTGAGGATGAAATAGAGCCATTACAATGTTATAACCTAAAATATTGGGTTTTCCATTTTCCAGAAAATTAAAGATTTAAAATAAGTAAATCTTTATTTCTGGGACAATGGTACTTTTAACACTGCACTAGTTAAAAATATTTAACTTTCATTATGGGGCAGTTCCTATTGCTCTGTGTAAAATCTTTCAAAGTTTTCTACTCACCAAGTTTCTCTGTTTATTAGGAAAGAGAACAATTACACTTTCCTCTGAAATAGGACAATATTTGTGCTTGCAGCAGCCAAAAGGGCAATGAGATTCCCAGAGGGACATATCGATCAGTTGGGAGAGATTTTGTTATAGAACTGAAACACGACAAAACAAAGTCAAAATACTGATGGCTTGAATTCTCTTGCCATGTAAACACAAATAAAAATTAGATATTGCCAGGCCAGGATCACCTGTTCATTTTACTTCCCAAAAAGATTAAAGAAGTAGCACATTTTTAAATGTCCAAATCTAAAATTAGACGGTTAAAGTGAATAAATACTCATTCATAAAACTTTTTCAGTGAACTAGGCCAACCATCCTCATGATGCTGTTTAAAATCAGGCTAGGGAGAGATTATGGACTGAGTCAAAAATCATAAGGACTCTAGGGACAGATTTTCTCACTGAAGACAGAGCAAGGAGCACTAGAACAGGGGCCATTTTCTCTTATAAAAAGGCCCTAAAAGACTGATGATGGAGGTCTATGGCTTCTAAGAGACAAGCTCTTTTTAGCAATAGTGTTTAAGATACTTTCTAAAGGTCCTCACCTGTGCTGAGCTATTCTAAACCAGTGCACAGAGGCATTTTTGTATAGAAAGATCTGCTTAGATGTGCCACTTACTAACTGTGTAATCCTTGAATTCATGAACTCTTCAGGCCACAATTTTCTCATCTGTAAATTCAAGGGGTTATAACTTAATAAGTCTAAAGGACCCTTCTTTTTACTTTTTTTTTTTTTTTTTCCAATTCAAATCCTCCACATTTGAAGGAAACAATTTTTCCAATCAGGAAGCAAATCTTCCAAACACAGGAAGTTGATGGATAGGCTCTTAACCATCAAGGGAATAAACAACTAAATCAATTTATTCACAGATGAAGTGACAACATAGGAAAGCCTAAGGAATCATAAAGAAGTTAGGATAACTATTAAATTAAACAAAGTCTCAGGCTACAAGATCAATATGCAAAAATAAATTGTATTTCTACATACTAGGAACAAAAAATTTCAAATCGAAATAAACACCATTTTCAATATGAAATGCATGGCAATACATTTAACAAAATGGGCAAAACTACAATAAATACACTGTCAATATAGCAAAGATACACATAAATGGAGAGATATGCCATGTTCATGGATGGGAAGGCCCAATATTGTTAAGATTATCAGCCCTTTTCAAATTAGCCTCTAGATTCAAGTCAATTGCAATCAAACTCAGAACAGGATATTTTATGGATATTGACAACCTAAAACTAATATTTTTATGGAAGTGGAAAGGATTGGGAATAGCCAAAATATTTTTGAAAAAGAAGACTGAAGATATGAAAAAATACTGCGTGATTTCAAAATCTCTTATAAAGGTCAGTGACAAAGATAGCGCGGCAGTGGCCTAAGGGTAGACATATAAATCAACAGAATGGAAAAGAGGGCCTAGAAATAGAGCCCCCACATATATGTGGTCAAATAAATTTGACAAAGGCACATAAAAGTAACCCCATGGGGGGAAAGAGTCTCAGATGTTTCTCTACCAGTTTCCTGGAATGTGTAACACCCATGTCTTTCACATACTAAGTGGTAAATGCCTGTTTGTTTAAGAGAGCTGAGGTGGACACAGATTAGGTTAAGGTTGCCCTTCACCAGTGGATCTGAGAGTGATGACTGGCCTCCAAGTCCTGGATCCGACACTTCCAAGGTGAGTCACCTTCTTGGAATATCGGAGAAAATACACATCCCATCTCAAAGGGATATGAGGATAATGCCATGGACAAGAGCTCTTTGAATTATATGGCATTGTGCATGTAATATTAACTCTTACAAACAGTAAAGAGGAAAGAATCCATTGTAACTTTAAGAGGATTTCCAGCGAGAAGGGAACATTCCTCTCTTATAAAAGTCATGCTTAAAACAATATTTTTCAAGGAACTTGGCTCAGATAGTACAGGAAACATATTGTAGTCTACTGTAGCATGTGGATTCACTGTTGAATACATTATGGGAACACAAACATAAATCATGATCCCCTAAGCCTTTCAGGTTGATTTGGTCTCCCTCCCTCCCTTCTCTTTATTATTCTTTCTTTCCTTTCTCCTTCGTTTCCTTCGTCTTTTATGCTGCTACAGTGTTGGGAAACTAAAGCAACTTATCTCAAATATAGGAAGAAGGATTTCTCTTCCTGCACCCAGTTTTTTTTTTTTTTTTAAACTTCTTCCTTAAGAAGTTTAGTTAAATGCCAAATTTGGCTAAATGCCAAATCCTTGAGTGATTCTCAGTGTAACAAAAGATGATTGTTTTAAGGTATGAAAGTAAGTTTTCCATCAGTGACTAAAAGATTACAAATTAATGAAAACCAGTGAAAAAGGTAAATCATCTACATTTGGCAATTATTCAGTTATTTGAAAATGTCCAAATTCTTTGCAATCATTAATTTATTGGTCAAGGTGGCATTCAACTTAACTGATGTTGGAAGCATGACATAAACAGATCTAGAAGCTTTCTTCAAGCTAAAAGAGGAATATCAAGGGAGACACTGGGATTAGAATGAGAAACTCATTTTTCAAGCTAGTAGTCATTTCACTAAACCGAGCAGAGTCAATACTCGAACAAAAAGGTCCTCTGTGCACAGGTGCAGTTGGACACAGCAGTGTTCTGCTCAGAGACCGGCTGTGAGGAAGTCTACCCTTTCATCCACCAGTGCTCCCACCATATGCACATAATACATCGGTAGCTTCAACATCCTATTTTCCCCTTTCCTAAACCACAGACACACAGCTAAATAACCACCTCTAACCACTCTCATTAATAATCGCAGTGAAAACTACATAGCTCGAAAATGCACACTTGAATATGATGCCAAAACATGTGGGAGCATTGAAAAACCAAATATTTCTAATCAAAAAAATCATGAGAACCACTTTATATCCCAAAATGTGTAAAAATCATCTTGAACAACTGCCTTACTTAAATAAGACGTAAAATACAGTTTCATGCTTTCTAGTGACTGGTTTTTACCCAATTCACTTCACTCTGAGCAGTGTGGTGAGGACACACCAAATGTTCGCGGCGTGTCCTGACTCAGCTTCTTGGAAGCAGGTCTTATGGTGGGTGCTGATCCCTTTCCCTACAACCGCTGGATTGGTTCCAAAGGTTGAAGAAAGATATCCAGAGCACCCAGGGACATGGTGGTAAAACAGAAAACTTGAAGACTGACTCAATATCTCTCACCAGACCTACTCTATCCACCTAACTTTCTCTTATGTCTGTTTCTCCCGGTAGGGAGAAAGGATCCTAAACAACTCAGAGAGCATCCTTTTCTCTTAGGGATATCAGCTATCCTACAGTTAGGCTGTGCTGGCCAGACAAATCAGAGAAAGATTACTTACCTATTTGAGCTTAAATGCTGATGGCAATTGTCTGAACCTAAATTTTTACTTTATTATTTTATTACTTATTTTTACATGAGCAGGCACCAGGAAGCGAACCCGGGTCTCTGGCATGGCAGGTGAAAACTCTGCCTTCTAAGTCACCGTGGCCCGCTCTTTATTCTTTTATTTTTGACAAACTTTAATTTTAAGCTTCCATAAGGAAATCTGTTGTAGTTATTTCAAAATGAGGTGGAGCCGAATAATCCCATTTATTTTGCTCTGGGGGCCAGGAAGTACTAATGCAAACATACTTTGATGTTAAAAAATTAAAAAAAAAAAAGGTGAGGCTCCCCAGCTTGGCTATTTTGGACAAGCTTTATTTTAAAAAACACATAAGCAAACAAAACTTCAGTAAGAATCTTTTCATAAAGAGATTTCAGAAAGAAAAGCCTTTCCAAGAGTACAGTTTCAAAAACACTTAAAATTTCAACTTGGAGCATTATGTTGTTCTTGGGGCTAATGATTATGGCTGACCCACTTTCCTGTATGGACAGCCATAAGGATGGTGGATGTCTCTGACTCCTCGCAGGCCCCACGAGTGGGAATGGCTCTATTTCTCTAAGGAATTTGAAACACACTTGGAGCATCATTAAAAGTGCAGGCACATTCATGTGAGAATTTTACGTTAGTAAACTTCCTACTGGAAGAGTAGGAATCTCGCTAAATTTCAATACAATACTGAAAATTGAATGAATCTGTCTGGAACTTGAGGATCTCAAATGTGAAAAGAATTTATATATATACATATATAAATTTATATATATATAATCCCACCTTCTACCCAATTTGTCTCTCCCAAAATTACCAGTCAGCCTCCAGTTAATTAAGGGCTATCAACTTTCTGATTTTATACAACTCTAGCTGAGAAGAAGGCACTCTGTTCCAACCCAACAGCTAGAAACTGGCTTGGTTTCTCCATTTCATCCTTTCTGAGTAACTCTCCTTGACTTTTCTTGTCATGATTGGTTCTAGGACTGATGGCAAATCCAAGCTGTAGGTGAGTCGGTATGTACAATATTATATCTTACCTATTCGGAGGGATATGTTGACTTAAAAGGCATATATGTGCTGGCAATTAAATCAAACAATAAAAAATAAACTGTCATTCATAAAGGATTCTGAAAAACTGCTTAATAGGGTTAAAAACTGAAGAGTAAAATTATTTCTGGAGGATAATTAATGCAGAGATACAAGGGGCAACTCGTCCCATTCTACTGCAGTCATCTCCTAAAGGAAGCCAGACAAGGGGACTGCAATGTCTTAGATCCATGGCCTTCACTTGTTTCATGTCCTATGCCCATTTGTTCTACACCCCCAGTTATTTCGGTACCAGCTTTTCTTAGGTCCTGACCACCTTCACCTCATCCTTGCCCTGTATACCTCTTGCCTATAGATCTGGGGATTCCCTGACCAGGCTGAGGCATGAGATGCCAGAGGACCTATTTAGTATCCATGCAGAAGAAGTTTATGCTCCACAAGGGAAAGCGTTGGCCACAGGAGACAAGAGCTGGAAGGTAGATTATCTTCCCTTTCTCTCCCTGAACAGACAGTCCTGAGACACTATAGTACATAGGGTCTTTTGGAAGATGGTCCCTCAAGAGTGAGCAATTAGGTGTACTTGATACTAAACTGACGCCACGTTATTAACAGCTCTACATACAGGATCCTCCTCCTTTCCTGTTTCACTCATGCTTCCCAAGTACTGTACTTCCTAATGAAATAAAAGAGTAGCACATGAGTTTTTGCCTTAGGTTCTGCTTTCCAGGCAAGTGCGGCTAAGATAGGCTTTCCCTTATTCCCATTTCTATGTCACTGAGTCTCCTACCTTTGGCTGCAATGGTGCCGGAGAAGGGGCTGAAACAGGATCTGTGATATAGGTCTTCTTGGGACCAGCAACAGGATACATCCCAGTAGGGTTCTGGTTCACTGCAGCAGGCGGGGTGTACCCTGGTTCACGCTTCCAGGTATTCTGTTGACCTTGTTGACTATAGGCTGGATCGGAGTCATTTCTCACCCCATAGCCGGGCCCAGGTGGGTAATATGCATCATAATAGCGTCCTTGGTTGGGGACATACCCGTACCCAGGCTCAGGCTGAAGTCCTGGTGGTGGAACGTATGCATAATCCATGCCTCCCCGGGTTGAAGGAGGTGGACACTGCCCAGAGATAGCTGCTGGCTGAATGGTATAGCCCTGGGATCCTGGGCTGTAAAATTGGCCTGGTGAAGGGGCCGTCATGTAGTGTGGGCTGGGCTGAGCTGACTTGACTTGCACATTGAAGGTGGGCCTTGAAGGGGTGGATGCCATGGTGTAGGAAGCTGGGACTGGTTGGGGCTGGGGCTTGAGTGTTCCAATTGGAGCCACAGGGATGGGTCCAGACTGGGGTGCAGGTTGTGGCTTCAAGGTAGACTTTTTGGTGGCTGTTAGAGGGGGTTGGTTCGGGATGACCATTCTCTTATGTCCTGTGACAGGGGTGGAGACAGGAGGAGAAGCTGTCGAACTAACAGAGCCCTAAATGGGAGAGAAAATTAAAAACAAAAAACAAACAAACAAAAAGACAAAGATTACTGCCAGTGAAACAAAGTAAAAATATAAAAGTGAATAAATATTGATAATTGCTATGTATTAATTCTCTCATATGCAAATAAGGCATGGTTCATAGACCAGCAAGATTTGTCATAAGACAAATAACTGCAACACAAGATAGAATAAAGAAAAATGTAAATGAAATGAGAGCTGTGGATGTCTAGTCATGGATGCTCAAAGGAAGAGGGATTACTTCTGGCTGGAAAAGGATCAAAGGAGGCTTTAGGGAGAGGTAGAAATGTAAGATTCAGTCTTGAAGAAATTGGCTCAGTGGACATGGTGTAGAGGGAACACCATGTAAACGAAAATACATAGGGCAAAAAAGGGAAAAATTTAAAAGTAGGTAGCATCATATAGGAAAGTTCAGAACAAAAAATATGAAAGTAAGTATGATTGGAACATAAAATAGATGACTGGGGCAGAGTTGGGAAAGGAACTAAGTGAGATGAATACAGCAGAAAAGCAGATGAGCTCTGAATAACGGAAGGCCTGAATTCCAACTGAGAGAAGAAATCTAATATCTAGGTTGTAAGTATTTGAAAAGTTCAGTGCTTAAGAATGAAAGTTGTCTTATGTAGGCAGAACTGGAGTAAGAAAAGACTGGGGACTATGAGAGTTAATGAAAGCAAAAACCCAAACCAAGGCAGTTCCTCTCTGCTCCATATGTATACGAATTATATACATGCGCACAGGTGTATATGTGTGGGGGGGTATAGATTATACAGCGTAAATGGCTAAAAATTCTACTTTTTATCTTTGCTTTTATTATATTTAGAGAATTATTCCAGGTCATTAAAAGCTTAATTAATAATGTCAAAATATTGCATTGTCCAGCAACCCCATACTATGCTTGATCATTATCCCATGACTGGTTGTTTCCTTTCAAAATGTTTCATTGCTACTAAAAATACAGCCAAGAACTTTCTTCAGATTATTAACCATTATAATGCCATCCTTTATTCAACGATTACCATACTCATGGAATAACTGGGTCAAACAATATTTACTTTTTAAAGTTCTTGTTGCATTTCTAGAAAAACAAATAGGGAAGTACTTGATGGTTTGTTCAACAGTTTATTCCCAGAACCTAGCAAAACACTTATCAAGTAATAGGCATTTATTAAATGGTAGTCATTTAATAAGTATTGGATGAACGAATTAAAGAATAAAGAACAAATAAGTGAAGTCATCCATACACTGCATGTGGGGGGAAGAATAAGAATGGTCCAAAAATTTTCTGAAACCACAGTGAAAAATTAGAAGATAAGAAAAGGCAGTAGCAGGATATAAATGGAAAAAACAACAACAACAACAACACTTTGAATGGCAATCTACACAGAAGTCAAAAAGAGATATTTGAGGGTTTGTGTGTTTCTCAGCAAGGCAAGGGCTGGTCTGGAATTTCAGTGGCTATCTATTTTCATTTTTGAGTGTAAACTATGTGATATCATTTAAACTACCCAGGCACCTAGTCATTCTGTTGCTAAAAAGAGGTACTAAAGACAGAGCTGGAAGACTGAGCAGCAGGAGCAAAAAACCAAAGAGGGAGAAACAATCACCCCAAATACAATCAGAGAGATGCTAAATTTTTGATCAAACATTCCTATCTAAGACTGATTTTACCAAAGCTAATTCAAATGCTGCCTCCTCCTCCCCCTTTCGTATCGTTCCTGATTTCTCCTGCACTCTTTCATTCATCTCAAAAATTGTAAATGTCCTAAATAATATGCCCTAAGGACACCAAGATGAAAAGATTTAGCTGCTATTCTATAGGAGACCATGGTGAGGTTGGGGGACAGACAAAGGCTTAGGGACAGCTTGGAGATTTGGACATACATCCTGAGGTGTTAGTCTATCAGGTCCTGCAAATACATCAGTGACATAATTTTTCAGTTTTGCTCTGTTACTATGGTTAGATTTGTTGATATCTAAACTGCACGACTACACCCTGGTTTTGATATTTATTAACTGCCAGACAAATTAAAGAGAAGATAACAGACTTTGCTCACTATCACACACCAAGCCAATATATATATACGGGACAGATGCTCCTGCTTCTCCGTACTGATGCCCCTTCATTGTTAATAGAATCTCGATTTGGTTGAGGGTGGCAATGTGCCTGCAAAAAACTGCTTCCCTGGACTAATTTGCAGGTAGCAGTTATCATGTGATACAATTCGGGCCAATGAGATACACACTGAGGGAAAACTAGGGCTCTCCTGGCATAAGCGTCATACACTCCTATGTCTCTGTTTTTCTCTTCCTCCCTGCAATTCTGATTGGAGGCCGCAGGTTACGAGCCATATTGAGACCAAAAGGGGCCATAAGGATGGCAGAGCAGAAAGCTTTCTAGAGCCTAAATCCCTGCTCTCATTTTTGCTTCCCTGTCCGTGGATTTCTTGTCACAAAAAGAAAAATCCCTATTTGTTTAAGCCACAGATAAAATTCAGTTTTCAGTAACTTATAGCTTGACACCTTCCCAACTGATAAAAAATGAAAATCAATTGTTAAGACACCATAAGTGATTATTTTAATGGGGGAATGCACAAAGCCCATTGGGAGTATAAATGAAGTATCTACACTCAAGAAAGACTTTACAGAAGAGTCAGTGTTTGATCTGTAACTTGTTGAATAGGTAGGTAATGTCCAGGTGGAAGATGGTTTAAGTGTGACTAAGAGAATGGAGTCTATGTCGGACAGTCAGACAGAATAGGTCAAAGAGTACAGATGGAGGCTCCTGGCTGACAGACATGAGGACAAAGCTAAGTGTATGGTCTATTCAAGTCTCTCCATAGGCTTAATATTGTTGGAGTGTATTCAGTGAGTGGTTGAGTTGCAAAGGAGTTAGCTGGACACGTAGGCAAGAGCTAAATCATAAAAGTCTTTGTAAAGCATATTAATCATTTAGATAAGGCAGAGTCATTGGCAAATTTGAATCAGCAAAGAGTCAGGGTCAGATGCAGATGTTATGAGAGATCGTTCTGGTGGAAATAAAGAGTAGCAACCAGAGAGAAGTGAGTTAGAAAAGGAAAATAAATAGCTCAGGGACAAGATGATGAGGGTCAAAGGGGAGTGACAACATGAAGAGAGTAAAGAGGAAGGAAGTGAGAAATAATCAGAAGTTATATTTAAGATACAGTACAGGTTTGCGTCTACTTGTGTACACAGGTACATGTGCATACACAGGTATGCGTGCTTATACATGCATGCGTGTTCACTGGAAAGACAGGCAGCATTGAGCAAAAGAATGCAAAATATCATTGCAGTTTCTGACTTGGACAAAAAGGAAGTTAAGGGTCTGTTAGAGGCGAAAGAAGATGCACAGAGGGTACTCTCTTAACATCTTGTCAGTTCTCTCATGGCCACAACCAGCTCTGCCTGGCAATGGAGACATACATTCAACAGTTATTGATTATGCATTAACTCCTTGGCAAGACTATAAGCACTTGGGGACAGGGAGTCAAGTACTATTGATCCCAGAATATAACCAGTTCCACACACCCACTAAGCTCGCAGAGCTTTACATGTTGAAGATGCTTAGAAAATAACTAATGGAAAAATAACTACATAAAAAAAGACTGGTATGCAGACTCAAGTCCCAGGAAAATTTTTATATATCTGTATTTATAGATGAGTCTGACTAATTTTTAAAATGGGCTTGATTTTCAAAATGAAAATGTTAAATCATGATAAAACTTCAAGAATTTCATAAAAAAGAGAGAAAGAAATGGAATGCCAAAAATAAATTCTTGGAAGTGCCAAATAATCCAGATTCACTATAGATTTAATTGAATATGTGGGCCAGGAAAGTGTTGCCATAACTTTCTTTAACCATGAAGAACATAAATATGCTTTAAAGTGATTCCTGTTCTTTACACTCTCCACCTCCAATGAGGTAAAGAATGTAAAACTGCAGGAGTAAAAAATATAGCTAAATGTGCTATTTTCAAGCACATAGTTAGGATACATAAAACATCCAGAAACATGTGGCACATACACACTAGAATCCACAACAAAGTAATAAGAAACCTCCTCATCCCCTGAAGAGAGCTCTGCTAGTGAGATAGTTCCTAGAAACAAGCAATGCTAGCTGATGCAGACAGTAGAAAACTTTACAAATGCTTAAATAATGTGTGTGCATGGTTCATGAAGAAAGAGAGAAGGCAATTTTGAAATTTGTGTGAAAAGTTCCTTGAAGGAATAAAGTCTACACTGACTCCTTTTTTGTCCAGTGTATGAACGTGACTGGTTTTCATTTCCAAATGTGACTTTTTGAAGTCTGTGGTTTGGAGGCAGGTTTTAAAGTTGCAGCAGAGGGCATGACTGTCAGCCTAGCTGCTCAGACACTGGGTTTGTAGAATGCTCAACACAGAAATACTAGATTTCTCCTGATCTTGAGTCATCAAAACACAATTAAAGTTTTATTCCCTCTCATTCAATTCTATCTATGCTAACATTTGTCATAAATAGCATGGTTGACTGAAAAATCTGACTTTAATTTTGTGGTCCAAGCTGACTCTTCTGTGCCCTATGCCCTAGAAATCAGAGTCTTAACTAAGTATTTCTTTAGGAACTTGAGAGCAAAAAAAATGTTTAATGGAGAAACTATCTGTTTCTATTGGATACTACTGGGACCCTCAACAAAAAAGGAAAGGCCACTCCAGCAAGCAAGAACATGCAACCTTCTTAAATTACACAAGTGAATGACAGTTTGTCCCGATAGGCTACCACCAAAAGAAAAAAATCAACAGCCTCCTGTAACTTAAGAGAATTAAATCTAGAACTAATTACTAGGATCTCTATGAAACTAGTATTGAGACAAATGTATGGGGGAGGATAGCTTTAACAGTCAGGATCCCAACAAAAAGCATGGCACACTCAAACTATCTCATGGAATTTATTTAAGAAGGGATGATGCATAGAGGCCCAAATGGGAGCAGAGTCATAAGGGACAGAGCAGTGACCTGGGGCTAGCAAAGAGAGATCTGTGGTCACCTCTAGGCTCAAAGGGACTAAGGGAGAGAGCAATTACTTGAACCAGAAAGGAGAAAGTGCTGGGGAGAATACCACCTAGAGCAGACACCAAGCCTGCCTGGCAGGCAGCTGGAACTTCATAATCAGGGAGCCAGAGGAGGATATCTGGCACAAGAATCTCTCAGTGTCTCTCAACAGGGCATTTATTGTCATCTTAGGTTGGACAGTAGTGTTTCGTCCCTATTCATTCAATGAAACTATCTATCCTCTGGTCTGCCACGATAAAAAAGTGTCCCCACTCATTTTCAAACCTCCCCTGGTGAATGGGTGGCTTCATCTCTAGTTGACAATCAATGGAAGTAAAACATTAACCTAATGTCCCTTGAACTTTTAAAATCTATCTCTGGATCAATGTCAATCACCAGAAAGCTAAATAGCTGGAAGATGTCAATCAAACTCCCATGAGACAATTCTTCATCCAACAGAATTTTACATTATGACATGTGAAGTGCTTTTCTAATTTTCGGTGAAATTTCTATGGAAAACAATAGCCAACATCTTGCCCAGAGGCCTTGCACAGTGATCGTCCTTATTTGACACATGGCCTTCTTCTCTATTTCTTCTCTCCAAGACCACGGCCACAACTTGAAATACCTTCTAATTAGTAAGAATCTAGAATCCTTATCACCAGAATACATCTGTACTCTGCATCCAAGACCCCAAATATTCAATGCCTATTTCATGAGTTTACTTGGAAGCTTCATGCTCTGCCAACTCAAAATGTTGAAAAACTATTCTCATCATCTCCAAATCTGCTTTTCATCTGTTTTTCTCTTCCACCCAGTTGTGCTCAAATGACAACAGTCATTTGAGTCATTCCTAAACATCTCTCTCCCTCACTTCCCATTCAGTTACTAATTCCAGTTGACCCTGTTCTCTAAATAAATCTCAATATGTCCAAATCTCTCCATTTCATCTGCTGTGACCCTACTTCAAGATACCATCAATTTTCATCAGGGACTTCTCCCAAGCATCCAAACAGTCTCCCCATTTCTACTCTTGCTACCCTTCAACACATCCTTCTTTCTGCACCCAGAATGAGTTATCTCAAATACAAAGTGAATCCCATTATTTTCCAGTTTAAAATCTTCAATGACTTTCCACATAAAGAATGATTTGGCTCCAATCTCCCTCCCCTGCCTCTCCTTGAGAGTGAAATCTCAGGTCCAGTCCCTCTTCGCGAACTTCCACTGACTTATCATATCTCTCTCCAACCTTAGGGATTACACGCATGAGCTTCCACAGCCCTCTCTGAATTCTATATCTAGCTAACTCCTATGCATCTCTCAGGCCTCAAGATGAATGTTAGGTTCCCATTTAATCTATGCCCGAATCCTTGGGCACTGTGAGCACACCCTTCTGTATTCTCCCTTTCTACATAAATCATACTATATGTCTATTTTCATGGGATTTGCAATCATCTCTGTTTGTTCACTGCTGCTTCCCCCATGGCCATAATATATCATGGCACATGGTAGGCATTTAACAAATATTTAATAAATAGATACACAAATGAGTGACAAACTCCCAAGAATAAATTCATTCTTCTTGGCAAATTATAAATACCATGCAAAATGCAAGCTCCTTCATTTCCCTTGTTGACTTGGCAATCAAGAAATTTTCTCATAAATGTAATGCATGTTTAATTACAGTAATCCCATTAGTCTCCCCTTCTCTCTAAATCATTTAATGATTTAAATTTTTGAATTTCTTAATACTATTCTCTTTCTAAGAAGCACCTGACATGCTTATATTCATTTTAATGGTCATATTGTATGCCCTCCGAGTAGATACCTAACAATGTTATTGCCAGGTCATATGACAATTCTATATTTAGCTTCCTGAGGAACCGCCAAACTGCCTTCCACAGCAGTTGTACCATTTGACATTCCCACCAACAAAGGATAAGTGTGCCTCTTTCTCCACATCCTCTCCAGGGTTTACTTGGTCTTTCTTTTATAGATTCTTCAGTTGTAAGAAGGATAAGTCTCCTATGTATGTTTTACCAAATGCTGGCTCAAATCCCTTCTGGGAAATAATTAAAGGACAGATTGAAAAAAAAAAAAAACTTCCTAAGAAGAGACTAGTGTACTTTAAAATCATTTTTTAACAACAGGTACTGTTGTAACATGCAACATGTAACATGTAAACAAAATACATTTTGAATTATTCTCGAGCAGTCATAATATCCCAACCCTAGAAATTCAATTAATCTAAATTATTTATTGAATAAAAACATATTGAACATCTGCTGTGTCAGGAATTGAGCTAGTTGCCACAACAGCAGAAAAAAGTCAGCCATTGCACTCAGAATTCTTAAAATTTAGTTTTTTGACAAAATTTGGTATGACTGAGGCAAAAGTAATTTCTGTTGCTCAGAACATTTTGTAAAGTAAAAATATTCAAAAGCTAAAACATTTAAACTACATGAAATTCAAAGCTCATTCATGACATTCTTTTCCTACATGTGATTTTTATGTATAGTCTCAAGAAAAGCCTCTGAACAGAGGACAAAGAAAATTATTATCGTTAAATATTTGCTTAAGATAAAAAACATGTAGTTTATGAATAAAAGAAAAATTAAAGAAAGCTCTGTTTTTCCTCCTTGCAGGTTTAAGTTATGCCAGTCTAAAAGCATTCCTAAAAGAAAACCAGGATCTTGTGGTCTCCAATGGCATTTAATTGTTACTTTCTTTCAGGTCTACTTTCTCCTTTTCCATCGCTGTCATTTTTCTATTTCATTTGTCCTTCTTTTCCCTGTATCTTAATTTCAAACTTTCTTCAGTTTGACAACATTTAAGATTTGGTGACTGTAAACCCCAAACATTTTATAAAAATGATTAATTCAAAGAGAAGCATTTTCAGAGGAGTCCAGCCAGGACGTCTTTGTAGCAAGATTCTCACAGCATTCTAGCAGTGCTTTATTTTGATGTTTTTCCCAAGGATCTTCCTTTCTCCGAGGCAAAAGGAAAGGGATGATGGTGGCAGTTTCCCTGTATTTTTCAGGTTAAGGTCTCAACTCCTCAGTGGGCACACTTGGCCCTTCCTGTTTGGCCTGTCATCTCCCTCCACTCCTTTATACTCTTGAATTCTAGTTGCACTCAATGTCTTCAATTCCCAGAGACCTGTTGCCCTCTGGGAATTTTTTTAAAGTCATTACCTATGCATAACGATACCGCTCCCCCAGCAATTGACTACACAGTCATCTAAGTGTCCTTCAACATGCAGCTTTCCTTAAAGCTCCCAGGCCGATGGAGCCATTCCTCCCCTGTCTTCCGCAGCACACGGTGCACACGTCTACCATAGCTCTAGGGTTATTAGGGCGATCCGTCTCCAAAATATATCCTATAATCCTATAATCCCTCCACTTCTTTTCATCCCTCCCGGATGCTTTCTTGATCCTGGTCATCATTCACCTTTTGACTGTACAAACTACAGCCGCCTCACACGTCTCTGGCTTATGCTTATTTCTTTCTTCAGTCCATCATGTACCCTGGAGCCAGAATCGTCTTTTTAAAAAGAAATATTTCATATATATATATGAAAATATAATGTATAAAATAAGGAGGAAAAACAGAATGTGCATCTATGTTCCCATGAATGGCTTAAGAAACAGAATGCAGTGAATACTTTTGAAGCAGTGTGTCTTTCCAGATCCCCTCCAGCACCTCAGGTAAACACTATCGTGTAGGTGATGCTTAACATTCCCTTGGTGGCGATGTTTTAATTCCTTTAACATGGATGTATCTCTAAACAATACACTATTTAGTACTGCTTGCTTCTGAATTTTAAGCTAATGGTCACATGCCATACTGTTCCTGGGCAACTTGTTTTTGCAACTCTACCTTATGCTTGTGAAAGTCATCCAGGTTGATTTTTCACATCTGTGAAACAATCAATAATATGAATAAAGCACAGTTCATGTGAATTTCCGTTGATAAGCTACTATATTTTCTTCAGGTCCTATGCAAGACCAACAAGGGTTATATGCCAGTATTTGTCTCCGGGAGTGCTGTCTAATAGAACTTCCCTTGATGAAGACAGTGTTCTGTGGTAGGCCCCCTTCACTGCAGGATGTCCCAAGCCCGACTGGATGACGGAAATCGCAGATAGAAGCAAACACGAGCAATCTAACATGCACTGTAACAGCTGCTTTTGCAGTTTGAGGTGCAACAGAAAAACTAGCACAAATTCTGTCTTTACGCTTCATCACTTCATGAATTGAAGATTCATTCTTGCTATGCAACCTGCAATTTCCGCATAGCTTTTTTTCTTCTTCAATGATATTGAAAATGCTTACTTTTTCACCAATGGGAAGCACTTCTTGGCTTCTCTTAGGTTTAGAAGCAGTACCAGCACCTCTACTCTTGTACTTTGTGGTCATTATTACAGTAAATAAGGGCTTTCTTAAAGGCACTGAACTAACAGTGCAAAAAACACAATCAGCAAAAATGCTAGAGACAGGAAATTTTCACATAGGAACTTGAGAGAATGGGGACACAGTTTACACTAGGGTTCACTGGTTATGTTGTACAGTCCTGTTTCTTTCTAATTTGCATTCATTAACATAATAAATACCCTAAAATCTACGCCTTTTTAACATTAAAATACATTATTCAGTGGAGTTAAATACACAACAATGTCCTATCATTTTTATATAAAATCTATCTTCTAGGTTCAGCCATGTTGTTGAATGTATCAGAATACAATTCTTTTCATGGCTGAATACTATTCAATTTTACATATATATGATATATTGTTAACCTATTCATCTGCTGAGGAAAACTTGGGTTGCTTCCATCTTTTGGTAACTGTGCGTAATTCTCTATAAACACTGATGTGAAAATATCTGTTTAAGTCCCTGCTTTCAATTCTTTTGTACATATAGCTAGAAGTAGAGTTGCTGGGTTGGATATAAATTTTATAACTTAACTTTCTGAGGAACTACAAAATAGTTTTCTACAGCAAATGCACCATTTTACATTCACACCAAAAATGAAAGTGTTCCTATTTCTCTATATCCTCTCCATAAGTTGTTCTCCATTTTTATAACAGGAGTGATTCTAGTGGGTACAAAATGGATCTTGTTTTGGTTTTGATATCCATTTCCCTAACAACTAATGATGTTCAGGATTATTCATGTACTTTGTTGCCATTTGTATATTTTCATGGAGAAATAACTTTTCAAGTCTTTTGCTCCAGCCCCCAACTCCACCCTTTGTGTGGTTGAATTGTGGGAGTTCTTCACATATTCTGGATACTAAGCCCTTACTAGACATGCGGTTTCCAAATATTTTCTCCTATTCTGTAGGTTGTTTTTTTTCATGATGAAGTTCTTTGATGTAAAGGTTTTTTTTTAATTAATTTTCAATTTTTTAAAAATATAACAAACGGAAACATTCTTGACTTATGATCATTCTGTTCTACATATATAATCAGTAATTCACAATATCATCACATACCTGCATATTCATCATCATGATCAATTCCTAGAACACTTACATCAATTCAAAGAAATAAAAAGACAACAAAAAAAACTGATACATACCATACCCCTTACCCCTCCCTTTCACTGATCACTAGCATTTCAATCTAAATTTATTTCAACATTTGTTCCCCCTATTATTTATTTTTATTCCATATGTTTTAATCATCTGTTGATAAAGGTAGATAAAAGGAGCATCAGATACAAGGTTTTCACAATCACACAGTCACACTGTGAAAGTTATATCATTATTCAGTCATCTTCAAGAAACATGGCTACTGGAACACAGCTCCACACCCTTGGGCAGTTCCCTCCAGTCTCTCCACTACATCTTGACTAACAAGGTGATACCTATTTAACGCATAAGAATAACCTCCAGGATAACCTCTTTACTCTGCCTGGAATCTCCCAGCCACTGACACCGCATTTTGTCTCATTTTGCTCCTTCCCGCCCTGGCTGAGAAGATTTTCTCAATCCCTTGATGCTGAGTCTCAGCTCATTCTAGGCGTTTTCTCAATCCCTTGATGCTGAGTCTTAGCTCATTCTAGGATTTCTGTCCCACGTTGCCAGGAAGGTCTACGCACCTGGGAGTCACGTAGATGGGGGAGGGGAGTGAGTTTGCCCGCTGTGTTGGTTGGAGAGAGAGAGGCCACATCCAAGCAACAAATGAGGTCCTCTTGGGGGTGACTCCTAGGCCTAACTTAAAGTAGGCTTGAACTATCCTCTGCGGGGTTAAGTTTCATGTGAACAAACCCCAAGATTGGGGGCTCAGCCCATTGCCCTGGCTGTCTGCACTGCCTGTGAGAACATCAAGAACTCAACTTGGGGGAGCTGAATTTTCCCCCTTTCTCACCATGCCCTGAAGGGGACTTTGCCAATACACCTTTATTCACTGTTCAGATCACTCTGGGATTTATCAGGGCATCGCTCTGGACAAACCAACAAAATCTCATGCCCTACCCAAGGTTTCATGTACTCATGCTGTTCAATTAAGCTGTCTACAAAAGTTTTATTAGGAAATGCACTAGTCAAAATATAAATTTTGCACCAAATAAACATTTTTTGCTTTAGTCTCATACATAAGTTAAAATTTCAAATATTAATTACTATCAATTTTCAACACCCTGCAGTAATGACATTCCTAGGTTCTTCCTCATGCAAAAACATTTTTAAAATTTGTACATTTAGTCACTATCATTATACACTCTAAGCATTCCTAGATTATACCATCTCAGTCTTTATCATCTATCTTTCTTTCTGATTTTATGCCCCCAGCCCTCCTCCCTCTATCATTCTCACATGCAGCTTCATTCAGTGTTTTAACATAATTGTATTAAAGTTAGGTAGTATTGTACTATCCATTTCTGAGTTTTTACAATCAGTCCTATTGCACAATCTGTATCCCTTCAGCTCCAATTACCCAATATCTTACCCTATTTCTATCTCCTGATGGTCTCAGTTACCAATGAAATTTTCCAAGTTTATTCACTAATGTCAGTTCATATCAGTGAGACCATACAGTATTTGTCCTTTTGTTTCTGGCTAATCTCACACAGCATAATGTCCTTAAGATCCATCCATGTTGTTACATACTTCATAACTTTATTCTGTCTTACAGGTGCATAATATTCCATCATATGTATATACCACAGTTTGTTTAGCCACTCTTCTATTGATGGACATTTTGGCTATTTCCATCTCTTTGCAACTGTAAGTAATGCTGCTATAAACATTGGTGTGCAAATGTCCGTTTGTGTCCTTGCCCTCATGTCCTCCGAGTAGATACCTAACAATGCTATTGCCGGGTCATATGACAATTCTATATTTAGCTTCCTGAGGAACCGCCAAACTGCCTTCCACAGCAGTTGTACCATTTGACATTCCCACCAACAAAGGATAAGTGTGCCTCTTTCTCCACATCCTCTCCAGGGTTTACTTGGTCTTTCTTTTATAGATTCTTCAGTTGTAAGAAGGATAAGTCTCCTATTTGAGGTATTTTTGTTCTTTTAATGTAAATATTTAGAGCTATCAATTTCATACTCAGTATTGCCTTTGTTTCATCCCGTAAGTTTGTTATAGTGTGTTTTTTGTTTTCATTTGCTTCAAGACATTTCCAAATTTACCTTGTAATTTCTGCTTTGACCCATTGGTTGTTTAAGAGTTCACTGTTCAACATTCACTTATTAGTTAATGTTCCACTTCTCCCTCTATTGATTTCTAGCTTCTTTCCATTATGGTTAGAGAAGATACATTGAATGACTTCTATACATATTTTAATGTATTAAGACTTGCTTTATTTCAGACCTAATATGTGGTATGTCCTGGAGAATGATCCATGTGGACTACAGAAGAATGTGAATCCTGTTGCTGTTGGATGAAGTGTTCTATCTATGTCTGTTAGGTTTAGTTGGTTTATAATCAGTCAAGTCTTCTGTTTGTTTATAGATCTCCTGTCCACATGTTTTATCCATTATTGAAGGTGGTATAGTGAAATTTTCTACTATTAAAGTAGAAGTGTCTATATCTCCTGTTAAATCTGTCAACATTTGCTTCATATATTTTGAAACTCTGACGTTCTACTTTTATTTAAAAATTATAAACTTATAATTGTCATGTCTCCTGATGGTCCTGATGGTTGAATTAGCTCTTTATCAGTATATAGAGACCTTCTTTGTCCCTCATAACAGGTTTTATTTAAAATCAATTTTATCTAATATTATACTGTCACCCCAGATATCTCTTTATTACTATTTGCAAATTTTTTATTTCTTTTTCCATTCTTTCTCTTTAAAATCTTGAGTCTGAATTAAGAGTGTATCTCTTGTGAACAGTACAGTTGGGTCACGCCATTTTATTTAATTTGCCAATCACTGCCTTTTTACTGGAGAGTTTAATTCATTTACATTTAGGATAAATATTAGTAATGAAGGACTTTTTTCTCCTATTTTTCTGTTTAGTCATTGTAAGTATGGTACCTTTTTTTTTAACCTCACAATTCTTCCATTAATGCTATGTTCATATTTATTTGATTTTTTATACTGCACCATTTTGAGTACATTCTTATTTCTTTCCATATAAATTTTTCCATATGTTTTCTTTGGGGTTACCATGGGCTGAAGTTTAACATCCTATATCTATAACAACCATGTTTGATTTTATATCAACTTCAATAGCATACACATTCCTTTTTCCTATACCTCTCTATCAGCCCACATTTTTTCTGAGAAAATAATTCCTTTCTAAATCTTCACATTAATTTTAAAATAGTAGTTGTACTTTACTTAAAATCTTATGCTGCCTTAAATATCAAGAAGTAAAATTAAAGCCGTAGTCTCAACTCTAGCACTATGAAGAAATTATTTAACACTGCACATTAAAGACATCTTTTCATAGCAAACAACAAAGCATATTTTATCCCCCGCCATTTTTTGTACTTTTACTACTTGTATCTACATTGTATGTCCAAAACAATAGATTCCTTATTTTTTTTTATGTATTTGTATTTTAGCACCTGTAGGAAGTAGGATGTGGAGTTACTTACAAAAAAATATATAATAGTAATGGCATTTATAATTAACCAAATGGTTTCCCTTTACCAGAGGTCTTTATTTTTCATGCCACTTTGAACCACAGTCTAGTGTCTTTTCCTTTCAGCTGAAAGAACTCCCTTTAGCATCACTTAAAGGTAGATCTAGTGGTGATAAAATTTCTCAGCATTTGTTTATCTTGGAATGCCTTAATCTCACCTGCATTTTTTTTTTTTTTTCATGGTCAGGTACTGGGAATCGAACCCAGTTCTCCAGCATGGCAGGTGAGAACTCTGCCACTGAGCCACTGTGGTGCATCCTCACCTATTTTTTGAAAGGATTTATTGCTGGATATAAGATTTGGGGTAGACTTTTTTTTTTTTTTTTCAGAATTTTCAATATTTTGTCCCACTGAATTCTTGCCTGAATGATTTCTGAGGAGAAATGTCCACTTAATCTTATTGGGGTTCCTTTGTACCTAACACATTGCTTTATTTTTCCAAGTTTAAGATGTCCCTTCTTTTGTCTGGAATCTAACAGTTTGACTGGTATATGTCTGGGTGTGGTTGTCTTCCAAGTTTAACTTGTTTGCAGTTTGTTTCTAGGCTTCTTGAATGTGCATATTCATATCTTTTATTAAATTTACAAGTTTACAAACATAATTTCTTTGATATTCCTTCTGCTCCTTTTTTTCTTCTTCTTTGGAGACTCCCATAATGAGTAGATTGGTATGCTTTGATGGTGTCCCACAGGTCTCAGGTGTGGCTCACATTTTTCACTTTTGTTCCTTTTCTTCTTCAGCCTAAATCATTTCAATTTACTTGTCATTGGGTTCACTGAGTCTTTCATCTGTCAGTTCCAATATACCATTGAAATCTAGGGAATTTTTCATTTCCATTATTGTGGTCTTCAGCTCCAGTATTTCTGTTCGGGTTCTTATTAAAATTTCTACCAATTTATTAAGAGTCTCATATTTCCTTTAGATCTTTGTGTTGTCCTTTATCTATTTGAGCATATTGAGGATGATTTTTCTTTTTCTTTTTAATCTTTAATCAAAGTCTGGTCTTCTTTACTGATGGTTTCTCAATGTTTATTTTACTCCTTTTTGGATGGGCTATCATTTACTGTTTGTCATTTTTTGGTACACATCTGTGGCAGTAGATTCAGTTGTCAACTTGGCCAGGTGAAAGCACCTAATTCTGTTGCTGTGGACATGAGCCATTGGTATGTGAACCTCATCTGTTGCTGATTACATCTGCAGTCGGCTAGGAGGCGTGCCTGCTGCAATGAATGATGTTGGACTTAATTGGCTGGTGCTTAAATGAGAGAGTCCAACGTAGCACAGCCCAAGCAGCTCAGCATACCTCATCTCGGTACTCGCAGCTCATCCCAGGCCTTTGGAGATGCAGAAAGAAATCACCCTGGGAAAAGTTGTTGGAACCCAGAGGCCTGGAGAGAAGGCGAGCAGAGATCACCCTGTGCCTTCCGAGGTAAGAAAGAGCCTCAGTTGAAAGTTAGCTGCCTTTCCTCTGAAGAACTAACAAAATAAATCCCCTTTTATTAAAAGCCAATCCGTCTCTGGTGTGTTGCATTCTGGCAGCTAGCAAATTAGAACAACATCATACATTAACATTTTAAAGGGTTAATTCTGGGACTTAGTCCGTGAGCTATCTGTCTCCTAAGTTTTATTCAATTCATGATATGACAGAGATTTTCTTGAGTGCCAGAAACTAACAAAATCAAAAAATGCAAGGGGGAAAAAAAACATCTTTTAGAGTACCTGCAAATCGGCTTTGCATTGGCTGGTGTCCTTCTGCAGAATTCCACCTTCGTGTGAACAAGATGAGCCTGAGGAAAATGCGAAGTTGAGGGTCCTCTCTGTCTTTTCTGAGCCTGTATCTTGTCCCGGCCTTGTGCTTGCTTATTTATTGCCTAAAGCATTCTCCCATTTATTGGAATTTTCTCCCTGTGTTTCCTACGAAATAGACATTTTGCACCTAGAGTTTACTTTGCTTCCTCTGGAACATGTCCAGGGTCCCATAATTGGAGTGTACGCTGTCTCCACACTGTGCCAGGGGAGTATCCTGAAACATCTTACGTTGCCATCTTGGTCAACTGCTTGTTCACAACATTTTAAAAATAACTTTTTAATTGTATAATATAACATATACAAAGCAAACAAATAAAATAGCAATAGTTTTCAAAGCACTCTTCAATAAATAATTACAGGACAGATCCCAGAGTGTGTCATGGGCTACTATGTCATCCTCTCAGATTTTTCCTTCCAGCTGCTCCAGAATATAGGAGGCTAGAAGGATTAAATATTTTTTTATCATCTCAATAGACCTTTTTTTCTTTTTTGTGAAACATAACATATATGCAAAAAAAGCAATAAATTTCAAAGCACAAAACAACGATTAGTTGTAGAACATATTTCAGAGTTTGACATGAGCTACAATTCCACAATTTTAGGTTTTTACTTCTAGCCGTTCTAAGATACTGGAGAATTAAAGAGATAACAATTTAATGATTCAGCATTCATATTCCTTTGTTAAATCCTATCTTCTCTATATATCTCCACCATCACCTTTGATCTTTCCATTCCTCTGTTTAGCAGTATTTGGGCTATGGCCATTCTAACTTTTTCAGGTTGAAAGGGTCTGTTGCTAATACGGGGTAGGAAGATGGAACTGCCTGATCTTCTGGAGAGACTGGGCCCTCGACGTTTCAGGACTTACCTGGTCCAGGGACCCATCTGGAGGTTGCAGGTTTCTGGCAAGTTACCTTAGTACATGGAACCCTTGTGGAATCTTATATATTGCCCTGGGTATTCTTTAGGATTGGCTGGAACAGTTCTGATTGGTTTTTAATTAGAGAAATTGTAAGTTTATAGAATTATGTATAAAATAGATTTTCCACAAACCACCTATTAATAACACTTTGTATTAGCGTGGTACATTTGTTACAGTTCATGAAAGCACATTTTTACAAATGCATTATCATTCATCATTTACAATAGGGTTCACTGTGTTGTACAGCCCTATTTTTATTTTAGCAACATAAATACAATCTCAAGTGTCCCCTTTTATGATTTTGATTCCAATTATATAGTGACTTGCAAAAATGTTTAAGGTGTTAAATGAAAATGCAAATGTTAAAAGAAAACTACAGAATATGAAATCCTAAGCATAAACGGATTGAAGCTACATAGAATGATGTTCCCATATGGACAAGTATTAGAGAAAACATGGAAGGGAGGTAGATGATTTGAAAGAAGATTGTGATTATAAGTATTTCATTTCAATTATATTTTTATGAAGACTCTTTTAATGTTATTTGAACAAGACATGAAAAACTATTTTTCACTTGCAGTTATCCGCTCTGGATATTCCTGTGACAGGAAATATAAACTAAAATGCCCAAAGGCAATAACAAAAATGTATAATAGCAAACATTTATAAAGTATTTACTTTGTGTAAACATTTTTTGTTCAATATACTTTATATTTAATCTTCCCAACCACCCTTGAGACAGAACTAGTCTTATCCTTATTTTCTAGATGAATATAGTGATATATAGAGAGATTTTCCAAGGTGCTATAGCAAGCAGGTGGCAGATACTTCAAATCCAGGGCATCTGGCTCTACAAACCTGGGGTTTTAAAACCCACTCTACCTCTCTCAGGTGATGAAAGAGTAAAATAGATCTCATTTTATGATATTCTGTCTATAGTTTTCCTATTTTTAAGAGACATGCAATCAAGGTATGGGTACCGAAAAATATTTTCTCCTAGAGGAAAAACAACTGAGTAAACAAGAGATGAAAAACAAATGATGGTCAATGTCAATATCTCAAAGTCAATATCTGGAGAGTGATGCAGACTGTGAAACGGTGAAGAGTTCATACTTTGTCTAAATGCAACCTCTATATTGTGTCACTGGTTGCTGCTACATGGAAAGTGGATCCTCTGTACTATTTTGACTTTAAAGTTTTTCTTCTTTCTTTCTACCTATCTATTTACCTATCTATCTATCTATCTATCTATCACCTAATCTATTTATTTTTGTAAACACAAGGAAGCCCAAATAAAAGACTTCTCTAGGGGCCCAATCTAGTGCATGGGGTGCCATTTTGCAACTTAGCTAAGTTGCGGACACTGGAAAACAGAAATATCATTAAGGAGGGTGCTTAATGAGATTGATAATCATACACCATAAACACAGAACACTTAGAAAGAAATTTCTGCCGAAAGCTCTGCCAATGTTTAGAGGTGTGCAACACTTGAAAAAGTCAAGCTACTTCTCTAGATTTCTCATCTAAACATGGAGGAGACTGAAGAATACTTAGTGTTTTTTTCTTCCTCCTTTAAATAAGTAGCTTATCTTTTTCTTCAAATAAAAATCTTACTTTATAAGTCCAGATAAAATGTGAACTTTATTGAGAGAGGGGCAGGATTGGGGAGCACCTGCATGCTTCTTGCTCTTCTAAGATACTACTTCTCTAAGAGAAGGTTTGGTGATATTCAAAATTCAGTGATTCTAAGAGTAAGTTCTGGAGTTATTCAATGAGTTTTAATAGCAAATAAATGCTTTCTCTCATCATTAAGGATTAGTGCCAGGCGGTGGTCCTAAATAAATAATTCCTGAATAAATGAATGGATAGACTTGGTTTCTGATTGAGGAAAGGTGCAAACACAGCTTATTTAAGTTATAATAGAATGCACTGCTCATTTGCTATTTGTTTTTGGCTCAGTGAAAAATTATGTCATCATTCTCTGCTAACCCTGAACATAGGAATACAATTTCTGCCCTCTTGAGTCATCTGGTTAATCATCTTCCATAACTCAGGATTTAATACCTGCAGCTCTATTTCTTATCCACCCAGGGCTCTCACACCACTCGACTGACAGATGACACCGTGAGATGGAAAATCACCTAACTGATTAAGAGAACAACATATAAACATAATATTATACATTTAGGGAACTGCTTCTCAAAGCTGGTGGCACAACAGAATTATTTAGGCTTTTAAATACAAATTTTCTTAGACCCACTCACAGAGTCAAATTGGGAAATTAAAAGGCAAGGGGCCAGCTGATTCTCATTTGAAACCAGAGTTTGGAACTACCTTTTCGGGGCAGTGCCATTAAAACAGAATGGGGAATAATAATTAGAATTGGGGAATATGAGTGATAGGAGGGGGCGCTGACCCAATTGGAATACCAATTGTCTTCATACGGTATTAAATTTATTAAATTTATATAATTTAAACTTCAGGATCAAGGTAATGTTTGTTTCTATAAACTCTGTATGGATAACCTGTCTGTGGGATAATTTGTTAATATGTAACAGAAGCCCTAACAAAGTTGCTATCTCTTAAACCAGTACTTTTATTTCAGGTAATTTAATCTAAGGTAATCAATACAGATGGCATATACTCAGTTGCAGGAGATGCTCATGGTAATGTAATTTATTAAAGTGAAAGTTTATAAGCAATGTAAATATTCAAGATATGGGAACTGGCTATATAAATTATGCTACATTTATATAATGGAATACTATGTGGTCATTAAAAACTGTCATAAAAAATGTTTCAAAACCTATCAATAATTTATAAGTTTTAACAACTGTTTAGTAAACATTATCTTATATCTATTAATCAATATATGTATCTATCAGTCTATATCTTGTACATATACATTCATTCACATATAGCTAAAAGGACATATTCCAAAACTGATAACCGTGTTTATTTTATGGGGCTAATTTTTAGGTCTTCTGAATTATTTTTTTATTTCCCAAAGTTTCTACCACAAACATATATTACTTTTCTAATCAGAGAAAGAAATACATATATATTAATAGTATCCCCCCCCAAAAAAAAAACCCAAAACTACCAGGCACATAAAGTAGAAGATGAACAAGAACAAGATGAAACAAAACAAAATGAAATACTCTATTGTATTTTGTTTTCAACTTGTGGGTGATTCACAGCGGCTTGAAAATATTTTTTTAAAAAGATGAAATACAGGATAGATGATTCAATTAAAAGTAATTTCATCTTCATCTTTGTATTCTACAGTATTTCCACATTAAAGGAAAGTTACCTTAAAAACAGTAGCTGAAATCTGGTGATGAGTTAAAATGATCTCAAAAGTTACTTTTGAAATCAAACTATTATGATCTTAATTAGTGGGACTGAGGTCGAAGCATTGCTGCCAATAAAGCGATACTACTAATATACTAATTTTAGGTCCTGGAAGGACACATAAACCACACATGCACATCTCTTACATGCCCCCAGAGACTTTGTAACACAGATATGCAGACATACATATCTTATTTCTGTGCGATGTACTAGCACTTGCTCATTTCACAGCACCGTGCTCTGCAAACGCAGACTACAGCTAGCAATGGGCTATTCTTAATAGCTTCGGTGTCGGAAATAGCAGAAAACAGTACGGTCTGGTGCGGCACTCCAGAACAGTTTTTGTCTTAGAAGCTTTTCCATCTTAATTAATTCTTACAGCACTTCTGAACAGGCAAATGAATTTGTAAAGACAGCTTCCTGGATGAGTAGAGATATCAGTGCCAGTTTGTCAAGTTGTTTTTTTTTTTTTCTTTTAACCATAAATAAAATTAAATCTATTGGGAGCACCAAGATGCGACCTTGAAAATCCTCATTTCCTAATCCCAACTATTAGACAGAGAAGCAATAATCCAGGTGTGAGGACCTGCTCTCATGTATTCATGACATGAGCAGATTATCATGTTAAAACCAAGAAAGTCAGCATTTATAAGGAGTGTATTTTTTTCCCCATATGACTCTCAAATGAGGTTTTGTGTCATTGGTTTTGAACTGGAGAGGTTTCTGAGATTTCTATATATATAAATATTGATACAGTATAGTATATTTAGTCCCTAGCATGCGTCTGGCTGGCACAATGATGAATTGCCATTGTGATGAGGGCTAATTCAATCAAAGTGGAAATACGTATTCAAAATAAAGGTATGTAAAGTCAAGTAAAATAATATTTGCATGTGCAAATTGTCAAAAACTATGCAAATAAGAACACTTTAAGGTTGGTAGGTACCTCAACATTTTAGTAATGTGATTGAATGCTATAAACATGGTCATTTATATATTTTTTCTCCTTAGATTTGTAAATTTGCCCATTCCATCTCCTACTTACTTTGATTCCTTACAGTTCTTACTCTCAATAATTCATAGTCTCCTAGTTCAGTTTCCTGTCATTGGAGACTTAGTTTAGTACAATCTCTCGCTTTCTCCCTCTCCCTCTCTAAATACAGACAGATAGACATATAGATATAGATGGATAGATAGATAAATATTTTTCTATGTTTCAATAAAAATGACAGTTCTAAAACCCAAATCTGATTATTGCCATTCATTGATCAAAATTCCCCAAAGGTTCTCAATGTTCTTAGGACAAAGTCTAAATTCCTTCCTAATAGTCACTACTTTCCTTTCCAGGGTCCTCTCTCATATCCCTCTCTCTGGGATTCCATGCTGCAATCAGACTGTGGATACCCAAACTCAAACACTTTCTCATCTGCTCCCACCTCCCCTTCCCAAACAGTTTTCACCCTTCAGGTTTCAAGTAAAGTAAGATTTCTTCAGGGGAGCCACTCCTGACCCCCCATGTCAAACTAAGTTGGTTATCATTGGTGTCACTTTAACACACCGTGCTTCCCTTATAATGGCACTTGTTATTATCCTGTAATTGCTTCTGTAAAGTTATATTCCCTTATAAGTTCTATATGGGCAAAGATTTCCTCATTCAACATTCTATCCTTAGCGTCTAGCAAGTAGATACTCCATAAGAATTTGTTTGGCAGTGCAAGGGTAGTTCAGTGGTAGAATTCTTGCCTGCCGTGGGAGACCTGGGTTCAATTCCTGGCCCAAGCACTTTTCAAACAAACAAACAGGCAAACAAAGAAAGAAAAAACAAACAAAAATTCAACAAATGGTGCTCCAATAATGGGATACTCACATAGAAAAAGAATGAAATGTGACCCCCTCCAAAGAGCAAACAAAAAAAGTTTTGTTCAGTGAAAGTTATTTCAATATTGCATTATTGACAAATTTCACAGAAGCCGCTTAATGCAATAAAGTAATGGCAGTGGTTGGCTAAATTATAACCACTCTACATTCTTCTCTATTTCCCACTAGTTTTATGAAGCTAAATTCTCAGCCATTCAACTGAGAAGTATTCAAGTATGACAGAGGGCGCTGCAATTCAAGCTAATAAAAATACTCTAAATTAGTTTATGCATTTTGGGTTTCTTAGCTGTAGGTAACAGGAAATGTGGTGAGTGTGGTTCGGTAGTTTTTGGTTATAATCAACTTCTATAATAGAATCAACCTTTCCAGTCTATCAGTGCTACTCAGAAGCCAGTAAAAAAAAAAAAAAAAAAGATGAAGAAAATCTGTGGGATCCCTTCTCTGAGGAAACCCCCAAGTTCTCTGGAGGTTTCACCTTGGTGAAATTTGCATGTAAGTGGTAAAAGATAAAATATGACCACCTTTGGGATTTAATCATGAAGAAAGTTTTGAGAACGAAGCACTGAAGTTGATTTGTGCCTAATTAAAATACACAATAATCTCTACAGAATCATGGAGTATTAGGGCTTGAAGGAATTTGAAGATCATAAATTTCCATCCTTCCCTCAAGGAAAGTTCAGGATAGATTTGTCCAAAATGATAAAGTCTTGACAGAGTGAAGATAAGCACCCAGTTTTCCACACTCTAAGATCAGTTTTTCTACTGTCACAACACAGACTGACCAGAACCTCCTCATAAGTCCATAAAATAGCAACAAATTCACTTCTATTTTACAACGAGAATGGACCTCAGTATAGAAACCAGGCAACAGTGCATGGGAATCACCAAAAAGGCTCAATGGGGACAAGTAGAATTGCTATGTTTTCACACAGGAGTTTCCAAAAAATAGTGAAATTCAGTAAGGGAAGCCACCAGTGTATGCAGATGGCTATATTTGCTTCAGTGGAAATAAAAAGGCCTTCGTTCACACATATCCAAAGGAAAATGGGTGACAAAAGCAAAGCAAAAGAGAATAGGTGGCATGTCATGGTGTTCACAGAATTCAATGAGCAAAATGTGCTAAGACCTATCAATTATTTCACATAATATATTGAAAAGACACCATATTCCTAGCACATTAAGCTCAGAACAAAGTCACTAGATGTTTTCCCTTCTCTCTTTTTTTTTTTTGCAGAAAACATGCTCATTTTTAAATGATCACTATATGATTATGACTTGAATAAACGTCAACCACATTATATATTGTGTGGGGGAAAAAAACAAGTTTCACTTCTAACATATTTGTTCTCAGAAATGGAGGCTGTTTGTCCACTTATTGTAAAGGGATAAAGGGGCTGGATCACAGAAGGGTATAATTTCTAAGGCAAAGGCACTTTCACCAGAGTAGGAGGAAGGGTAGAAAATGATTTCATAAAGAAAAACTATTATGGACAAATAAGAGCTCTATTCACCAAACCTGTACACATCCCTTTATCCTTGTAAAACAAGCTATGAAAGCACATAATGACTAACTGCAGCAAAATTACTCACATTCTAACTTTGCATAATCGCTAAAATGGTTCTGGTTTTCTTAACCCTCCCCCTTCAACAATTCTGCAGCCTTAAAAAAAAAAAATTTCAACCACAGCACAAATGGTTACAGCAAACGAGTGTACCAGGCACATCTGCTGTTCCAGAAAGAATTCACTCTCCTGTGCCAAATCCAGTCTATCGGAAGAAATAAAAATAAATTGTGGGCAGGTTCAGCAAATGCCCAGATAAATCCTGCAATGACCACATCGGTTAGATTCATTTCTAGTGGTTGGTGTGGCCTGAAAAGGGTGAGACTAAGGAGGGGTACTCAGAAAGCAAGGGTGTCTCCTCTGCCTGTCTTTGTCACTCAATCACTGAATACAGGATTTAAGGTAGCTCTCTCTTCTCGGTTTCTCTGGGCAACTATTTAGAAAACAGGATTGAGTTTACAACCTCAGAGGTGGTGGAAGGCAACTGGCACAGCATTTTTACAATATAAACAGTCTTCTTAAAAAGAACATTAATGGCAAAAGCAAAAAAAGGAAAAAGGTCTGGTTTGAATGGACCTATAAATCTCTCCTTGCTGTTTTGCCCATTAATAATTTTGAAAACTTTGTTAAGAGAGCCTATTTGATATTTTAGATCATGAAGTACAGTTCAAATCCCTAGAATATGGAGTGTCAAGAAATAATATTTTCTCTTTTCTAGATAGCCACCATTATTTCAGCCGTGGTATACTGTGACACCAAGGAAATGATGGCTAAGCCAAGGGGAGGGTATCAGCACAGTTACCGAACTATTTCATCAGTCTGGAGGTAGAAATTGCAGAGAGATTTCAAACATTTGGGACTCATTCTTGCAGCAAAACTTCCTTTTGAGGGTAACATATTTATTTCACCCTTTTTAAAAATTATTTCAGGATTTAAATGTGATAAATGACAACCAATTCAAATATAAATATTCTTTGGGACACAGTTTTAATCTGAGACAATGCGGTCTGGAGGTCCTGAGTCTAAACAAATTCACTCGGGGCTTAGTTTCCTTGAGAGGATTTGATCAGAAGAATCCAAAGAGCCCATTTGGATGAAGCGGCCTAAGGAACCTAGCTCCTTTGATCTCAGATAAATTCTGACACCTGAGGTGCTTCAGTATGGTTCATAAACTGAGAGACCCTTCTCATTCTGACACTATTTTTGGATTCATTTTTATAAATCTCATGATCTATATATGTTTCAAAATTCTTAATATTACAGCATGAGGGGTTTAATGATTAAATGAAAATAAGAAAATATAAACCCACATAGTATGATTAACGTTCAATACGTGAATAAAAAAATAGTAGTAACTATGTGTCTTAGGAATATAGGTATTGTTTCTATTTTATTTTATTCCTTTTTACAATAAAACAAGAATGTATATTTATATTTAAAGTAAAATAGATTAACAAAAAGAAAAAAACACTCATATCTCCAAATATCTTTCCCTTTCAGAGAACGCACTGTATTTTCCATCCCAAAGCAAAGGAACACAGCCTTTCGTTGGCTGTAAGTGCGTGACTTTAGAATTTCTTTGTGGAAAATGGTGTGGTTCATACTGTCATCTTTCATTAACTGACCACCTTCTAAATACTAAGGATTTTGTCAGCTGCTGGTAACAAGTGCCCATCCCTAGCCTCAAGAAACCCAACTATAGTTAGGGAAACAGGCAGAAAATCAGTGGAAATGTCTCATATTCCCAGAAGTCTGAAAAACTCTATGTGGAACACAGTGCAAACCATTCATTTTTTAAAACACAGAGCTGAGTTCCAAACAGCCAAAGGACACTGGTCTAAGAGGCTACAGAACAGGGTCCTCAATTCTCCTCTAACTATTTGATGACCTTAGGCAAATTGCAGCTGTCTCTGTGACTCAGCTTCTGCTCCTTCAAGGGGGTTGCTAACAATATTTCACTTAGTACACAGATACAAGATGATATAAGTTAGCTGAGCTCACTCTTGGGCATCTTCCCTAGCCAGCTCTTCCTCTGTAATCCCCCTATCTCAAATAAATGCTATTGATTGTCTAGGTAATTCTTATATACTCTAAAGTTGAGAACTACTGTTCCACACTATATAACTTGAGAATAAGTATCATGCTCTAATATGTATCTCTTCATCCTTCCATAACACATAGAATTTGGTGGCACAAAGATTAAGGCATCAGAGGTGTCCAAAACATCTTGGCAAAACAAATATAATATATTCAAGTATGGAATTTAATTAATTTTAAGAAATGGTATTAACTGTCTCTATCTGGCCTGCGCGCGTGTGTGTACGCATATATGTGCATATAGGTATGTGTTAATCCCTGTGGGTTCTAGGGGAAAGGGCATTATAGAAATAAGGGAACAATGCAAACAGTCAGCTATATTATTATTTGGAGAGTAAAAGGGAATCACAGAGAGCAAAAAGAAACACAAGGGATCCAATGCATCAGAGGGGTAATCATAGAACTATTTATTTTATTATTGGATTTCTGCCCTTAAAACCTCAGCAGCAAAAACAAAACAAAACATACGATTACCCAGAGATAAATTTCACAGATGGTAGGAAACAGAAGCATTCCAAAAGATATGTTACTATTATATATATATATATATAAAAGAGACCACTTTTAACAGCATTTATTCCTGTGAGTTTCCATGATTTCTAATACTGTTTGAACAGAATGCCATCATTCATTATTAGTTGTGAATGGAAGGATGAAGAGATACATATTAGAGCATGACACTTATTCTCAAGTTATATAGTGTGGAACAGTAGTTCTCAACTTTAGAGTATATAAGAATTACCTAGACAATAGCATTTCTTTGAGATAGGGGGATATCAGAAGAGAGCTGGGGATATCAGGGAAGGAGCCCTCATGTAAGATTCCCATGTCTTCATTAAAATGGTGTTCATTGTAGAAAACAGGAAATAACAATAAGAGTAAAAAAAGAAAGAAAATGAAAAAAAAAAAACATAATTCAAACACTTAATGACAATAATTGCTAAATTTTGGTAAATTTATTTCCAAGTATTTTTTCCTGTGCATACCCATGCATGTGTGTGTTTAATACTGATGTAGTGTGGGTGTGGTATGAACATTTGTGATTCTATGTGCAGTTTTGTATCTCATTTTCTCACTTAGCATTATACAATAGATACCATGCAAAAAAAAAAAATCTTCAAAAATTTGGGTACAATGTGGTAACCAAGTAGTCAATCTGCTTTAACAGATAAGAAAATTCAAATGTAATAACCTACCATTTGATATATATTTTTAGTGGCAAAACTGAGACCTGGATGTACAGCATTATGATTTTTTCCACTGGCCTGAATTATGCTCTTTACAAAGTAGCTTGTTTCTGATAACAAAGATTTGAGGAGGTACAATGGTATATCAAAATACCAGGCATGCACTTCTAACAAAATGTCAACTCCCCGCCTACTCACTTCTCATGCATATCAGATTATCTTCTTTCAATCAGCCACACAATACACAGCAATTCAGACACTTGCCAAATACCTCAGTGTTAAACTTTCTGATATTGAATTCCAGAAGCCTAGTTGTCACAAGACAATTGTTATTTGGGGATGGAGCATATAAGAGCAGTCATTTATTATTACTGTTATTATCATTATCGTTACTGTGTTCTTTCTATCTTGTAACAGGTTAGATTGCCAAGAAGCCGACTGTAGAAGATGCGACCAGGGCTGAGCTGAAGGAATATTAACCTGGCAGTCATGTGTCCTTACAGGTAGAACATAAAGCGAGTCAGACAAGAAGCTACTGCAATAATCCAGGCAAGAAATGAGGAGGGTTTAATTTGGTGCAGAGGATCTGGGGGAAAAAGACTCCTCGAGCATTAACTAACTACATAGAAATTCAGTCCCAGCTTATCTTTGTCAAGCAACTTTTGCTCTTACAATGGTATCTCCAAATATGAAGTGCAAATAACACAGCAGTCACGATTATGGTAACAGAGATGCCAGGCAATTTTATGGGGAAGCACAGTGTATGTGTCCACCCGACCTGAATAATTTCACTTCTGATCATAATTCAAAGACAAAATTTTCCTCTGACTCAGAAAGCAATCACCTGGCTATGGAGATTCCTCTATGACCCCTCAAAGGGAAGGGGGACTGAAGACAAAAGACTACCACCACCACAACAACAAAACTATTGTGTTCATTTCACATACTTCGTCTAAATAGTTTAAAACTGGGGATTTGAGGTCAGAAGAGAATCACCAGTTTGGTTTTGTAAATCAAGCACTAACCTGACTCAATTGTATAGTGGTGCTGAAAATCATAAATTGGAGGACCTTAGAAAACATGGGCTACTAAACTCAATCCCAGAGATCTAGCAAGTTGGGCCTGCATTCCTACGGGTAAGCTAAGGTTAAAGCAGGGTGTGGATGGCCCCTCAAACTTGCCCCACCCTCTCCAGGCCTTCCTACTTCCCTATCAGATGCCAGGTGTGAGTTAACAATCTTCTTGCTTGTGCTGTGGCTTGTCCTATAATGGAGGGGAACATAAAACACTTCTTTTGTAATACGTCTATCAAAAAATGTTGAGAAAATACGTGCTTTAAGAAATATGGAAGAAAATATAGATATTCCTAGAAAATGCAAACAAGAAAAATCTATATTGAGAGAACACAGCCTAAAATACCATTAGCAAAAAGCCATACAGTTAGTCTGCTTCATTTTTTATATCACTTACCTGGGTCTGCAATATTAAATTTACCACTCTAGAATAAATGAAGCTTTGTTCAGCACCAGAGAACTGGAGACGTTATTTATTTCTAAGGGCTCTATGTAAAAGAGTGCTATGTAATATAAAAGAAATTAAAAGCAGACTTTCCAGCAATGATAAAAAAAAACAAACAAAAACAACATAAAATGAAACAAAAGCAAGCAAAAATGCTCCCAATCTTATATCTCTTAAAATGGACCTACACGTTATGTCTTTAATTCAATTTTTAAAAAACTACAATCTTAAAAAATATTCAATAATAAAGCATTTCCCTATAGACAGAGAAACTATTGTTTTATGATTTAATGACATTTTAAAAAACATGGCTAAGTAGAAAAACCATATTCAGTAATAAAGTATTTCCTATAGAATCTGAGGAACTATTGTCTTATGATTTCACAACATTTTAAAAAACATGGTTAAGTAAATAGTTTCAACATATAAAAATAAAACTACCTTTCAGTAAACAAATAGTGCACTATAAGTTTTATTGTGGAATTCAGGGTGTTACAACTTCATTTCAGGGTATCATATTTTTATAAACTGCATTATAGTATTCAGAATATAACTTGCCATTCTTCCACAAACCATCTGAGGACTAAATGAGGGAAGGAAGCACAAGTGGAACTCATGTATTGGTTAAAGGGACTAACTGACCTTTGTCAATAAGGTAGGCAATGCAAAAATAAGGAGCATACCATATATATTCAAAAAGTGCCTCAAATAAGATATAATGATATCATAAGATTGATAAGATAGTAACATATATAAAATATATAATATATTTAATATATACTAATTAAATAATTATACACTTGTTAAATAATTAAATAAGCACAACTCATCACAAAGCTTATTGAGTATGGATATAAATCATACCAGATCTCTGAACTCAAGGGGTTCATAGACCAACAAAAAGAAATAAAAAAGGCGTGCAAATACCTATAACATATAATAGAGAATGCTAAATAACATAAAGTTTCCCATCAAGGACTATTTCCAGACTGGCAGGCAGATAGCAGTAGCTCTCTGAGCTGCGTCATATGGAATAGGTCATATTAGAACACAAAGATTGGTTTGTGTCTGTGTGTATGCATGCATGTGCACACAGGTGTGTTAGAGGAGCGGGCAGGTGGATTCCATTAGGAGCAAATGATGTGAGCAGAAGCACAAACAAAATGCTAGGAAAAATAAATACATTTGGCAGGAATTGGACATCAGTCGATGCATATTATGTAGTCCTTTTCTAATAATTTGCCTATAACTGAGAAAGAATCTATTATCCCCATTTTATAGCCAAGAAAACTGACGTCTCTTGAGTTTAATTTGTTCAAGATCAGAGGATTAATAAATGTGGAAGCTGGGATCTGAATAGTGACTCCAAAGTTGCTCTAAACCACCTCTAAGCTACACAAAGGCAAGTACATAGAGAGAAGGTTGCAAAATTAGACCAGGACAGACTGTGAAGGGTAACATCTGCCTTTAATTTTGTTGACAACTAATCTGATAGAATTAAGAGACAGATATTAGTGCAAAAGAAGGTCAGGGGAGGGACACAGTGCTGGGGACAAAACCAAAACAAAACAAAACAACTACATTATGAGAGAGCAATTACTCTCTGAAGAGAGCACTATTGGTTCGTTAAGGTAAGGACACATACCTCTGAAGCAAATTATTTCTGTTTGGCTGAGGGTGACATTTTCTAACAGTCTTGAAAAAGGCAGCTTGCAAAATACTTTTTATTATGTAAAACTCAATTGTCATAGTTATACAAACAATTCTATTTGTATGTATGATCTTAGTTTAAAAGAAACTTAACATTTTTAAATGCATTTTTTTTCCTTTTTTCTCCATATGTAGTTCCATTTAAAATTCCTTCCTCACTGGACTACTAGAGAATTCAATTAACATGTTAGCATATATTGTAAAAATTGAAACATCAACAATGACCACAGAACAAAAAGCATGATCGTCCATTCATCAGGAACCATCAAGACCCGATGAGCTCCAACATTTCAAATTATTATTTTTATATTGTGTGGGGTTTGTTCAGGGAGTTAGAGGATAGAGGTAGCACAAAGTGAATAGGTGAAGTATTCCTTAAATAAACCTCTTTAATAGTGAGCCCACTAAAAAACAAGAAAACTAACTTTTTTTAAAGCAAGTGAAATAACTATAGATCTTACAAGATTCCTTGTCACATTAAAGGCTTGAGTGCATTGTATCAGAAAATTCTAGCCAACAATCTATAAATCTGAATTCAAAATTCAACAGACACAAAACACAATCACTTTAAGGGAGACTGCTTCAAAACACACTGCCTTTTTATTAGCCTATTATACAGGAAGTATGATAATTTCTGAATAAGCTTATGGCACTAGATCACATTATTAATTATATGGCCAATATACTATTTAATTAAAGATGCATTGCACTAATAGAATTCAGCATCTGGCATTCCAACTTTGCAGACTTTGTAGTATAACAAAATGAAAATAATCACTATAAATGCCCTCTTGTGTTCCAGTCCTCAGCAGAGAGTCAACTTCCTTTAGAATGGCATTTAAGGTTCATTATATTTTGTTGAAAATATCTAGGGCGAAGGGAGAAACTCATAGGTAAGTGGCACATATTACATCATCCAGCTTTCTGCAGATCGTTTCTCTTAGGAGATATAAATGGCTTTTCTATCAAATAAGCATGTGTTCTTGAAATGGGTGCAGCTTTGTGAACCCCCCCCACATGCAAATAAAACTGTTCCTAATTTTTAAAACAGATACTCTAATGCTTTTATTAGTTTAACACCAAGTTGTCTTATATGTGCTACTTCCCAAGGTTTTCCAGATTCCTTTTCTAAAGTCAATTAAACATATTCAATGGCAGACTAATGAGACCTATTTAGCAGTGATTCAAAATTTACTGCACTTGTAACTGTTCCCTGCAGAGCTTTTTTTTTTTTCCTCAAACTAAACCACAATCATATCTCATTACTGTTGCTTCATGACTACTTTTTGGTCTAAATCCTGTCGCTGGCATTTATTTTAGACAAAGACTCTTTCAGAAGACGCACAGAACCTTTTCCTTTTAAAAATGTCAAATCAAAGGGTTCCTAACTTAAAAACTGCCATCAACTTAAATTAAGACAGCTAATCTCAACAACAGAAACATCAAAAAAAAAAAAAATGGTGAAGGGGAGAATGACATTTTCCTTTGGTTTGAAAGCTATTCCATGTTGCTATGAAAACTGAAACAAACTTGCAAATAGCCACTTCTGTAGGTAGCAATTACCTTGTTCTATTAAAAAAAGGAATGTAAAAGATTTCCACACCTCATCCTGTTTCAATGACCACGCCCCCCCCAAAAGTGTAATCTAACGGTAAATATATGGAACCATGAGTTCAACATGACAGCACACTGACGGGTAAAGAAACTATCAAACAGTGCTATCTAATAATGCTGCTGTCTACATGGATTGATAGATATCTATAAATACTTAGATATATGTTTACATACATTTCATACACATTTAATAAAGGAGCAGAAATAAACTTGGCTATTTGGATTTAAAACAAGTGCATTTACATGTCCTCTGCTTTTCCCCAGGAAATACTTATATAAATATATATTGAGAGCAGGTTTTCATTGGTAAAAATGAATTTATTCAACCTTAGAATTTAAAAATCTAGATTCATAGCCCAGGGGAAAATGAGGTGTATATATATACCTGTACTTTAGAACTAAAGAAGGATGTCAGGTTCTCTATGCTAGTCCATTCCAATGGAAAGGAGGCCATTTCTATTTTGTCTCTTCTTTTTTTCACAGGGCAACAGAGCTGCCAGAGTTGTGAGAAAATTGTCTGTACCTGACTCCCCATAAGCCCACCACTCATTTGCCAAGCTCTGAGCTCAAACATAGAGGCCAGTCTTCAAAATAAAGAGAAGAAAGAGCAAAGTAGTCTGACATGCATAATATCAAATGATAATGGAGCTGAGGAATACAAAGATGTAGAAGGAACAGGGTCAAGTCTGTGCATTTTAACAACCCATGAGTACATACTATAAAAACCAAGCTCTGAAATACTAAAGGCAACAAGCTTCACAAGATTCTAACATGGCATTCTACCTTTTGAGAACTCTGAATTATCTAACATGATTCTCGGTGGATTTGTAAAATAGTAAGGTTGTGCCATGTTATTTATATATTTGTTTATTTAGACGGCAAGCTGAAATCCATGATTCCTAGAGAAAAGAAAATACCAATACACACTTAACCAATTCTCAGTGGGAAAGTTTTACATCTCAAAGCCATTCTTAAAACGAGAAATAAAGAAAAATGTGATTTCTAAAATTTCAAGGCAGTGATGTTTCATCTAAATGACACCAAACAATTCTTGTTCAAGTTTTTAAAACTGTTGTAGAAATGTTGCATGTATGGGATTTGTCAAGAAAGAGGTTACATCATGGAAGGAATACAGGCCCTCTTTACCAGGTTTAATGTTAAAGAAGAGGATGCTAGCTGAAGAGATCTGAGGCTGAGAAGTTACAAAATGTGGAAAATATTGAAAAGTGAGGCCCAAATATAGAAATATGAAAATAAAAGCAAAAACAAGCAAGGGAATGGGATGTCAAAATGAATAATTTAGATAGAAAACATGAAGAATGAAGTACGCCAAAAGCAAAACAAGTAAAAAGATGTAACTTAAACAGGAAATGTCCTGTCATTAAGATGAAAAAATAAAACACAAACATCTATTGCTGTGTATTTTTTAATCTAATACTGGCACCAAGAGCTTACTTTTTAAAGAAAAGTCCCTCATTTAATTCTGTCTCTTATAAGAGAACCTTCTTTGTCATTTTTAACAGCAGATTAATCACTTTCGCAACCTACGGAAAAAGTTTTCTGGAAAGCATAACAGCCTGCAAGTGTAAATGACGGTATTACTTTCCCTGCAGCTCAGCCGCCTACAAATTCTCTCATCCATGACTCAGCATGAAGTAAAAGGAGCTAATGAAAAGGGCCACGTTTCCTCTTAAAAATTGTGAACTCTCTTTCAAAGTGCAGACCTGTTAGAAAAAAAGAAAAAAAAAAAAAATCCCCCAAAAGCCTGATAGAAAACTGAAGCAGCTCTCCATGAATGCCTGTCAGTTATATACCTAGAACTCTTCCTGCTAACGCTAAAAATATGTATTTTTTGTATGACTCCTCCTCCTTCCCTGCTTGAGGCCTAATGTTATAAGGTATTGGGAATTAGATGTACATCCTTTTTTATAAGCATTCAATTCGGCAGAATAACAGGGGGAGGATAGAAATGTTATTTTGGTGAAACCAAGATTTCAAGAGGGAGAGATAGAAATCATAGAACTTTGTGGTCAAGAGAAGGGACTTGTCCTGGGGCTTTCCCTCCTCGCAAAATACCACCACTTGATTTGATTATATAAACAGGTCTCTCACAGCAGCTAGGTTACTCGGGAGCCATTACAGAGGTAGGAGAGTCATGTTTTAGAGTATGCTCGCTCTCTCCTACAGAAGGAAAGGCGGGATCACTTTGGTGGGAATGTACGTGCACTAGAGAGATGATCACAGTATGAGCATTCATCCAATATGTCCCGAGTGCCTGCTCTCTGCTGCACACTGTGCTAGGCACTGGGCAGCAGGGCTGGGAAGATTAACAAGGTGATCAGAGTCTATGGTCCTTGTCCTCATGGAACTTACAGTGGATGGAGGGGGTGGGAGTAGAGAAGAAGAAGACAGTGAGTGAACAAGACTTCGCAGGACAGCGTGGAAAATGCAGATATTAAGACGTTCAGGGAAGGACAGCTAGGGGCACACAGCTTGAGCACCTATGCTAAAGTAGACCAGGAGGAGCCAATGAGCATCTCCCATGGGAAATGGCGATAAAGGCCCAGGGGTGTATGGGGCACGGATGGGATCCCAAGCAGAGAGACTAGCATGTGTCTGTCCAGTGGCAGTTCCGTTCCTCTGGGGACCTGAGAAAAGAGCAAGCAAACAAGGAACCTGAAGAGGTATAAAACTTCTAAAGGGGAAAGTGCTATTATGAAAACTATTTTACATATGGGCAAGAAACCAAGAAAGGTTACTCGTCTAAGATCACACAGTCTGGAAGTGAGATTCAAACCCATTTCTACTTGATTTCAGAGTCTGTTTTCTTAATACCTTAATCTTAATATGGTTTACCAGAGAAGTAATACAGTCAGATTTTCATTTCAGGAAGAGCTTGGTGCATAGACTGGAGTTGGGGCAGTGGCTACAGGAATCCAAGGAAGAGGTCATTACCAGTGGTGCAGTGAGATGACAGTGATCTGAAATCGAGTAGAAATGGGGAGAAGTAGAAAGGTCTGTGAATTAGTTAAGAAGTAAAACTGAACATAACGGAAAGAGAATAGTCTAGAAAGTACACCCCCACTTCTGGCTTGAACAAATGGTTAGATGGTGGCATTATTCAATGAAACAACATAGGAGTATAAGGAATTCCTGGGGAGAAGCTGATTAATTTATTTTGTCCATGTTGAGGTTGAGCTGCCTGTGATACAACTAAATGTACCAGGAGGTTAGGCAGTTAGAAACACAGATCTGAAGTGCAAGAACACTCGCTAGAAGAGAGATGAATATCAGCATTACAGTACTGGGAGGTGAGCCCACAGAAGTGAAAGGGGCTTCAGGCCAAACCTGGGAGGTGGAATGAGAACAGGTCTTAGGAAATTCACCTCCTCCCCCCACTCCAAAACACCAACATTTAAGGGGAGGCAGAAGAAGGGGAAGTAAGGAGATCCCTGAAGTAGCACTGTTCAAAAAGGTAGGAAGGAAACTGAGCAAGGATGGTGTACAATAACCTTAAAAAGTTGGTGGGAAGACTTGAGTGTTTCATGGGTTTTAACAGGGCAAGTGCACAAAGTGAGTATCTGGAAAAAGCCCATAGGTTTTAGAAATAAGAGGATCAACAGCAGAAACAATGGGCTGAAGTACTGAACCACGGAATTTAAATTGGATAAGAAAAGAAATAAAGGCAGAAAAGGACTAAAGAGGAGAAAAAAGTCAAAGTAACAGAAGACAGAGATGCTGAAAAATAGGGTTTACTTGAATGAGAGTTGGAAGGATATGAGGTTGTGTTTGGAGAGAATGTTTGTTTTGCTTTTAAATTTTGTTTTAAATTTTATGATTAATGAGGTAGAATATAGACAGCCAATGCCAAGTTCCAAGGTATATCATGGGTGTGGCGATGGTAGCTTAGTGGCTATATAATCACTGGAGAGGTCAAGGTACTAAAAATTGTTGGGCCCTGAAATTTCCCCAAAAGACTGAAAACCAGGGTGGGGACAATTCTTTGGTCATGTGGTCAACAAGTGACAGAAGATTAGTAAGTGAAAGCAGTAAGAAGGAAAAAGAGTATTTTTGTCAACTTACTTCAACCTCAAAAAAAAAAAAATGTATAACTATATCACTAAACTGCAACTCAAGTTGAGAGTATGAGAAAGATTAACAGTCAAAGCTGCTATTTGTACCTGAGAACTAAACAAAGAAATTATTTGACAAAACAAAGGTTCTGTTCCCAGAGTATATAGGTAAGGCCTCTTCAGGTGCCACTGCACCCGTGGTAGAAAGCTACTTAGTCCCTTTACACTGTCCTCTGTGCCTATCTCTTCTAGCCCCGTGTCCGAGGATGATGCAAACATTCTCACAGCCCCTCTGACATTCTCTCTGTTTTTTATCTTTATCTTCTCTACCTCTGTAGAAAATGGTTAGAATTCTGTGATGGTGAGCTCTGTGTATCAATTTGGCTAGTCTATAGTCCCCAAGTATTCAATCAAAAACGAATCTAGGTGTTACTGTGAAAGTATTGTGTAGCTGTGATTAAGACCATAATCAGTAAAAAAAAAATAAAATAAATAAAATAAAATAAAAAGACCATAATCAGTTGATGTCAAGTGAGCAATCGGACTGGACCCGATGCAACCAGAGCTGAGGCTTACCTGAAGAAAAATTCTGCCTGTGACAACAGGCTCAGCTCATGTTCCAGAGTTGCAGTCTGCTTTTCCTGATGGTCTGCCCCACGAATTCTGGAGTTGCCTAGACAACCCCTGCAGTCATGGTAAGCAAATTCCTCACAATAAATTTCTTCCTGTCAGTCTCCTACTGGTTGTGCTTCTCTGGTTGAATCCTAACTGACATACCATCTAGAAGCACCATCAGACAGCCTGATCTTTGATTTCTGGTAGAAAACCAAGCATTGAGAAGGCATGGCTGATGTTGGTGCAAGGCCATTTGTAGACCAGTCTTGCTGCAGCATGATGTCCACTCTAAGCAGCAGCAATAAAGTGGTCCTGAAGGAGCACACCTTCTCAGGGTACACTGAGAACAGGAGGAAATCAAGTTGCCAAGGGCCTTTCCATCAGAAGGGACTTCCTGAGTCCTTTAAAAGGCTCCAGCTGATTGCATATGTAGAATGGAATGATTTCTAAATGTTGTCTTAATTTCTTTTTTTTCTTTAATTAAAAAAAAAAAGGCTCCAGCTGTCCCACAAGGAGGTAAAAAGCAATTTCACAACACAAAAAGCTACAAAAATGTCTTAACACTTTACCTAAATAAAAAATGAGACCTCATCGTGAAGAGAGAAAAAAGGGAGTCCAAACTATGGAGAACATATCTGATGGAAGAGGCAGAGGTCCTAGAATTGACAGATGCATAAATCCTATAAAGGCTCTGTTCTTCCTATAATTATAATTACAAAGTAAATGTGTTACTTTGAGTCATTTAAAGAAAAATAGGGAAAGGAGCAATTTATTAAAAAATAATAATAATAATAACTTTAGTAGTATTATGTTCTCAGGAAATAAGATAAATTAGTATTACCTTCTGATAAAATAGCTCTCAGTAACTTGTCAACTGAATTGAGGCACAGAGGTATTATAATTTACATAAACCACGGTTTAAATCTGAATTTTTAACTTCTTTGGGTCTTTAAATGTATAGCTAAGAGCCACAATTGTTAACAATAACATTAAATCTTTAATTGGGAGTACTATATCTTTTCTCAGGTTTTTAAATTATGATTACTTTTGTTCTTAGTTTTTGTTTTTTAAACATAGCAACATTATGATGAACGTGCATGAGAGTTCTGTGTTGAATAACTCAAAGCAAAGAATGTAAAAGATAGACCTTAATCTGATACTCTTATATAAACTTGATAACTGAAGTTCTAAACAGGATGGGTGATTTTCCCAGTGTCATGGAGCTTGATGAAAGCAGATCTAAAATGCAGTTTCCCTAACCTTTTTCCAGTGTTCGTTTCATTACACCCTGTTGGGCAATGAAACTTTAAATGCGCACGCACACACACACACACACACACACACACACACACACACACCTTCATAGCACTGGCTTTCCTCATCCTTTGCAAAATCCCATAGGATGATCTTGGCAGGATTAAGGGATTGCTTTGGCAGCTCTAACCACATTTCTGGAATCCATCTGCAAATGCTGGTCAGCAGAGTCTACTTCATTCCCTTTTTGGTATTACTCACTCAGTAAAGGTTAAGTGTATATGAATTATCATAAATTTATTTATATTCTTCCATCACCCTCTTTTTTTGGTAAGTGATCATTGACTACCAGGCACAGGAAATACATTTCACTCAATGATTTTCTAAAGTCAAAACTCCCTCTGGACTGGAACTGAGAAAGGCTTAAGGATGATCATTTATAACATTATTACCAGCTGCACTAAGCCACTGAAATATGCTCTGAGCGGAGACGAGGTCTCCACCTTTTCCTGAAAATACTTCCAAGACCCAGACATGACTATCTCACTAGCCACTGTGCTTTGTGCCATTGCAACACACACAGCTGACTACTGCACTATGACTCAGTGCACCACGGGGAAGGAGGGCCAGATGAGGAACTAAGTCAAAATCATAGAACACGAGTCTCAACTAGCAAATACTGAATGTGGTCTCCTTTAGGCGGACAGATCAAACTGAAAAAAAAAAAATGTGAGAGAATGAGCTGCTAATGTCAGTGAACTAAGCAATAATTTCCCCTTTAAAAAATTCAGAGAGACACACAAAAACTTGCCCCCTTTGCTTGAGTTTAAATCAACATTTTAATAGTTAAAATCAAAAGCATGGCATGGATTAATGAGGGGAAAGCAATCAAAGAAAAAAAGTATAGCACAGGTGGTCCCAGGAAGAGGGGATAAAATTAATAACCACAGAAGACATCTCGAAAAAGGAGAAAATAAAACTCCTGGCTGCTACATAGCCAGGCAAACAAGATCTCAGACATAAAGAACTTACAAAAAGAGAAAGAAAAAGAGGAGCCCCAGTGGTTGCTGGGAACCATCATGGTCACTCAACTTGCAAGTGCATTACAGCAACCACCATATTTGTGCTTAAACGTCTCGTTCTCTCTCTCTCATCAGGTTGGTGGGGAAGGAGACTCCCTCTATTTGTTAAATATTGAAAATTAGTGTTATAAATCATACTGCAACTTTTGTTTTGAGATTGGTTCAAGTATCATAATGATATGGATAGGACAAACCATCATGTCTCAAAATATCATCTTATTTCCCTGACACACAGTTATTTAAGATCTAAGTGCTTTCGGTTTCTCCTGTGTAAGATGCCAGGTAGTAAATTTACTGGAAAGAAAGAAGGTAGGAAGGAAGGAAGGAAGGAAGCAAAGAAGGAAGGAGGGAAGGAAAGAAGGGAAAAAAACTACCAGCATTTAAATCTGCCCAATAAAACATACTTATTACTTTTTAAAGGATGTTTTACTTTGCCAAATTGATATTTACTGTATGCGTGCATATACACATATATTTATATAAATTCCTAATTCTATACATATTATATTTATAAAAATACTTTGATAGATTACATTATATGTATAAAATAAAAGCAAAAAAGGCTCATTATAGAAACTTTACAAATATATAGAGAAGCATAGGAAGTCTAATCCCCTATAATCCCATCTCCCAGAAATAGCCACTGTATATACTTCTCTTTAGCACCGGAAAACTATATGCATATGTATGCATATGTGTATAAAATATATATATCAAATTGAGACAATATGGATTTATAATTAATTAAAAATATATAATAAATAAGGAAAGTAATGAGGATATTTCCCATTTCATGTAGCAGGAAATTAAACCAGGAGAATTTACTGCTGTCAGGGAAATAAAGACAGAATTAAGACTTTTAAATCCAAGGCTCTGCAAAATTTACCAAAAGAATATCATATCACAGATATCCCCAGACTAAGTTTTGTATAGTTAGAAAGTATTGTAGCAGGGAGAGAGGAGAATGTGAGAAAAATAGCTGGGTGATCATAAGATTAACGCTACTACTTTACATGAGAATATTGCTGTGCAGCTTACAAAATGTCTTATTTCTTCACAACTCAGCATTATTACCCAATATTATTGTTCCATTTTTTTCTCCATTGGGAAATGAGGCTCAAAGATACTGGTTAAGGTCACCAAGATGAGAGTAGAGCCAGGACTTATAGGAAGGAAGATCATACAGCCTTTATTTTACAGGTGGAAAAGCTAACACAGACTGTATCATGTTCTATGAAGATGCATGATTTTCTTCAGTATTTTGAGCTACTGCTTCCGGAATTCTGCTCATTGGAGAAAAAGTCATGGATAGATGACCCCACCAGGCCATAATGAAATGCAGTCCCTTCACCTCCTGATTGCTATCATCCTAGACAGGACACAACTGCAATCATTTTTTTTTCAAGACAAAAATAATACTGATGATAGAACTTTGACAATTCAGATTCACTACTTTTAATTGTTGTTTTGATTTTTGAGATACAGAAGACTGACGTAAGACACTATGGTATAAAGAAAAGAGCACTGGGCTACAAGTTTAGGGATCCTGTACTACAAATTCATTATCACTGTAGTAGCCCTGCAGATAAGCAAGCCCTCTCTTCTTCCAGCTTTCCCTTTTTCTCTTTTATAAAATACAACTGCTAATAGAGCTGATGAAAGAAAGAGAGGTTATGTGCCTGATACGTGCAAAGAACCATCTCAACCTTCTGCCTGTCTGCAGTCACCATTTCCGATGGGGAGCAGACCACCTACTAGCCCGAAGATCACCATTTCCTCCAGGCTGATGCCACTGGGCTGAGCACTAGCTATAGGAAATCAATTCAGTTCAACTTCCATGAATTTAAGGGAAACTCACCAATTGGTTTGAACCAAAAGCAAATTTGTGGTTTATGAGAAGCCTATAGAAGACCAAAGAATAGGAAAGAGCTGTGACTATTCCTTAATCAAGTCTGGGGGTAAACCAAGATCCAGTCAAACAATGTAGCATGAGCCTCAGTCATTAACATCGAGGGGAGACCTACTCAGAGCAGAGGTAGAATCCAGCCAGGCTTCTTTCCATGCACTTCCAGGCATCTCCAACCACTGAAAGCCCAAGTTCCAAAAAGACAGTTTCAGTTTGTTCCCCCAGTGTAATCAGGCATCCAAAAAGGTATTTGTTTTGTTTGGTGAAGTAGAGGAGAATGATCCAAAATGGTCCCAAGAGGCAAGAACAACTAGTTTGAACCCATTTCACAGCATCCTACAATCAAGGGGTCCACATCATCAGTAATGCTAATTTAATAAAACCTGGGTGGTGGTGTTATGTTTGGACTGTCATTCTAGTTAGTGGGTTTCCAGGGTAACCATGTTCTTGCCACAGATAAAATCCATCTAGGAGCACAATGATTAAGGGCCTGGGATGAGTCAGTATCAACCTGAGTCAAGAATTCAGGCAAGGAGAGCTATGCCAAAAGTATATTAGTTAAAGTCGACGGGATTCAAAATTCCAGCCCAGCTACTTCCTAACTATATGATTTCAGAAAAACCACTTAACTTACCCAGGCCTTGTTTCACCATTTGTAAAATGAGCATAGCAAAACTATCCATCTCATAGGATTGTTACAAGTCAACATTCGGTACATACTAAACACTAACTAAAAATAAAAATCAATTAATCAATCAAGTGGGTAAGACAGATGTCCCTGAATCTGGATATTCAGAAGTCTAGAAAATTTTAAAAATAATAATAATAAGTTTTTTTTTCTCTTTGATTTATATTTTGGAGGGAAATCATTCTGAAACCTTCTGAAAAGAACCCTATATGATATATATAATCACGTATTTTACTTCCTTCATGATTCCAGCTTCAGGGAATACACTGCCCTGTCAGAGGCAATTTGGAAAGTCTTAATTGAGAAGGGATACAACTTTTCAGGTCACAAATTAAGGACTGGGAAATAATTCTTGCTTGGGGTTTAATAGCTAACTGGGATGTTTCATAGCCATAAATATAGCAGGCCCACTTAGCATGTTTCTTCCTCGGGGAAAGAAGACTCATCTGCTACAAAAGTAACAGTTAAGATTAAAAAAAAAAGGATTTTTTTTTTTTTTGAATGAACAAAGGACCAGGGAAAAAAAAATGGTACTTGAAAAGATTCTTTAATGTATGAATTTCAGGAGTGGGAATTTCTTTCAATGGAGTTATTACTATTAGAAAAAAGTATCTGATGGTGAATACTAAGAATTGCCTTCAGCTGTAAAATTCATCATTCTGGGTCTCCCCTATGGGAAATTAACCTGGCAAAGGAGAAATAGAACTAATTTATACCTGTGCTCACACTTACAATACAACTTCCGGGCCACACACAGCACAGCAGTGAGAGAAAGTTTGAGAGGAAGAACACGCAAGCACAAAAAAGTTTCTGTTGTCCTAAGATTAAATGCTGAGGCAGGAAGAGATACTATTCTTGAATCAAGTGAGAAAAGATGGTAAAGTGCGATATTAAAATGCAGCACTCTGGAATAAGTTTGCCTCTCTAAAAACTGTTATGTTCTGTATGCGATTTAAATTAATGCCTATATTTGTTGGAGATAAAATTAAAATGAAGATACATGGTGCCAGCATATAGCGTGTTCGCTGGAGCAATAAATAAGGCAGTGAAAGGTACTTTACATTTCAGTCACATCTATCCAAACAAGGAGCTCAAAGCACTTGAGGAACATTTGTTAATTAAATGCTATCATAGCTTTGGGAGGCACCCAGACAGCTATTATGCATCTTTCGAACAGAGACAGGCTAAGTGACCTGAGGTCCCTCAAGATGGTGCCGAAATGGAAGCTGTGCAGTTTAGCCACTTCTCTGCCTTGACAGTGGGACCCAGACAGAGTAATTCTGCTGAAGTTCCATAACAGACCTCAGAAGGCTAGCTCTCTCTGCTTAATAAACTACGTCAGTGGAGACAAGTTCACCATGTTAGTAAGGGAGAAAGGCAATGATTTTGCTATATATTAAGAGTAAATCTCTCCTTTCCCCCCTTACATTATAAGAACATGACATGAACAAATACTGATATGTCATTTATCCTCAGCTTGCAAACTTGTCTAAAATATTGATTAGTGATACCCTCTCTTCAAACAGAAGCTCTTTAATTCTGTCCTCCACACATCCACTCAAGCCCACCTCAGCAGCACACCGCCAGCTAATGCCTATATGTGTTGTATATTTCTGTTTTGTTTGTCCTATTCCCTGCAGTCCACAAACCCATGGAACCCAGCCTATGTCTAAAGCTCTGCTTGACAGGCAACCAGATTGACTTACAAAGCTAAATCAAGCTCGACTGGCCATATACCAATAATTGTGTATTGATAATTACATATACGGGGTTCACTATATTCTTCTATTTGTGCATGTTTCAAGTTTTCAAAAGTAGAAACTTTAAGCCAAAGAGGGGAGAGTATCCACTGAAACCCTGGCAGCCCCCCTAGATTTGGGTCAATACTTACCTACTGGGGTACCAGGCAAGTGTGTTGGCCAGGAAAGGGTTAATGGATTCTGAAGATGAAGCCCAAAGGAAACACATGGGATAACCTAGTTCACTGCCTTATTTTCCAGATCTGGGGAATTTTCAACTGCATTTGTTGAAATGTCCTTTTGTAGTTTAGCATTTGAGCCCTGCATATGCTTTCTTTCAGTCACTATAACACCACCCCAAGAATATTAATCCAACACATTAGATTCTTTTTGTCTGCTTTTCAACTTCCAATGAATGGAATCATATATTATGTAGTCTTTTCTGTCTGGCTTCTCTGATTCAACATTATGCTGTGTAATTTATCTATATTGTTGCATGTTTTATTTGTTCATTCACATTGCTACATAGTATCGCATTGTATAAATACACTATAATTTATTGATTCTGTTAATAGGAATTTGGCTGTTTCCAATTTTAACAATTATGAATAAAGTTGCTATAAATATTCTAAAACAAATGCACTTGAGACACACATGAATGCAATAGGCACAAAATCCCAGCTCTGCCTCTTCTGGGCGGTTAGTCTACTTTTGTGTGCTGGTTTCCCATTTGTACAGTGGAGACCATGGTCACATCTACTTCATAAGGACCAAATGACTTCAAACACATAACACATCATGGTGCTTTGACAGAGGAAGCACTCAGTGATTGCTAACCATTATTATTATTGCAAATTCTGTGGAAGCCATCAGTGCTGCTGCCCAGATATTTATAGCTCTCTTCTACCTGGTACCCATATTGAGCCATGTGAATAGCTTTGGCTAATGTGCTGAGTGAGAGCAGAAGTGACAAGAAAGTACATACAGTCGCCAGTTCCAGACATTCAGAGTTCTTTTTCTCTGGGATGGATACAGAAATGTTTGGGATGGTAGCTGCTCTGAGAGCCTGCAAAGCCCTCTTTCTGAGCCATGATGAACAAGTAGCAGAAGCAAGAAAAAAAAAATCTTGTTTGAAGCACTGGGGTTTGGAAAGGATTTGTTAGCTCAGAATTAGCTGGGCTGTCCTGAGTGATGCACAAAGTGCTTTCACGTCTATTAGCAAATGTAACCCTTATCTTTAGGAGGAATGAGCAGTGTATATGGATATATCAGACAAGAATTTCAGCCCAACTTAGTACAATGTTCACTGAATAAACTTAGGAAAGACATACTGACATAGTCACAAATCAAATTCCTTAAGTCCAAGGAATTCTTTCAGTACACTCTACTCGGTTCAAAGGTCTTCAGAATCTTAACTCCGACAATATAACTACAAACTTAACTTTTGCCTACATGCCAATTAAAATTGCTAATATTTACTTAGTGTTTACTACAATGTTTCATAAAAAAACCAATGATTATAAAATGTACCATTAGTTATTGAACCCTTACAAACAAAAAGTACTGCCATTTCAACTATGACACAGTATTTTGTTATTAGAACTATTAATATCCACTCACTGAAATGTTTTTAAATTATTTAGGCATACTTTTTAATCATGTCCATCCTATGCAGCTATAAAAAGAAAAATAAAATGTAAGTGAAACTAATTGAAGCACTCCTCATGCTTCTTCTCAGTTAGAGTGCAGTCCTGTGAATTACTTTCCAAATGAAAATCATAAAACTTCTGTGTTTTCTTTCATAATAGTGTGTCATCAAGGGCATTGATAAAATGGAGTTCCACTCTTATCTCCATGGTTTTCTTCCAATCTGTGAATACCCATATTCAGCAAATTTTGATACGTATGTGCAGACAGTAATCATTATGTCATGACTGCAGCAAGCTAACAGTAATGAGTCAGAAGGTTAAGCATGTGAATAAATGTGCGTCTTAGAATTAATAATTCTGTGTGCTTTACTGATTTATTTATACTACAGCTTTAACTCCTCAGAACAACTGTGTGGGGTAAGCACCACAGTATTCTAATCACTTTTTTTTTTTTTGTATACTGTATTGTGGGGTTCGCATTTCATTCTTTTTCCATGTGAGTATCCAGTTATTGCAGCACAATTTTTTTTTTTTTGGCAGGGGTGGGGGGGGTGGCAGAAGTTCATGGGCTAGGAATCGAACCTGGGTCTCCCACATGGCAGGCAAGAATTCTACTGCTGAACTACTCTGGCATCCCCTACTCTAATCATCTTGAAGTCAGGAACTGTGGCAAGGAGAAGCAAAGCTGCCTGCCCAAGGGCATCCAGCTAGTAGATGGAGGAGCCAGGGTTTTACATCTAAGGCAGTATGACAGATGCAAGATCTTAATTTTATCACATTTAGACGCATACTGGTGTCCATGTTTATACATGGATATTATCTTTTGAAAAGTAAAGAAACCACCACTATTTAACATTTGAAGGCCAAATGTATGCTTGATCCTCCATGGAGCATGAAATTAGACCTAATCAGTGCTCAGAGGAGAAAACCTTATTTAAAAAAGGATAACAATGTGATTTTTTTTTAGCAGTTCTTTATCTCTTCTTCTTTCTAAGGACAGTTAGCACAACCGAACAATTACTTAAGAGATGTATTATAAAGCTTTGAGCATAGCTCTTTATATACTTATCAAATGAGTACAATAATTTGCTATGATTCTTCCTCCTGATTATATACAGTAGCTATTTTATTCTCTAAATAATATCTTATATGTATTTTTTTAGAAGTTGGTTAAATTGCTTAGGAGGAGAATATTAGGCTCAGTTTCTTTGAAGGGTAATACAGTGGGAGTGACTGTATAATTATCTCTACCGGGCTCTCACCCACCATACAATGTAGTCTGCTATATCTATTGCTTTCCTGTTGAAAACTCCAGCTAATCCTACTAACTAGCACACAATAAAATGGGGCAGGCAGATTTTATTTTTAACTTGGGACTGAGAAAATAAGAGATAGAAATCCTAAGATGGATCGAATCTGGTGCATTTGCAACTTTTATTTTAAGCCATTTCATGTATAGGTACTAAAAAATAGGTACAGTAATTCAGGTATTATAGTTATTATGTAGCCATATTCAACCTGGGACTCTCCTCCTGAGACCAACTATCCTTTGAGCCACTCCAGTGCTGGATTATTTTATGCCAGGTAATTATTCTTCCATTCTGGATGGGAAGTTTTATTTTATTTTAAATTGATATGGATTATATTCTCAAAATGCCAGGCATTCCATACGCATCATACATACTAAAATTTTAGATGCAATTCAGTGGCTTGCAACAGGAAGAACTTTAACACAACCCTTTCAACAAACACACCAGGATTTTCTGAAGAACACCATTCTCTAATGTTGTACAATAGTGTGTTTATGTACATGTCTGCCTTTCCTACAAGAGAGGGAGAGCTGAAGGGTGGGTCTAGTGCAGGTCTTACTCATGCTTGTGTGACCAACAACTGACACAGAGTCCGGCATTTCTACCCATTTCTCCTCCAAATTATGAATAGAAAACACTAATTGTATGCAGAAGTTAGAAATCAGAAGCTCAGATAAACTGTTATATTTCTGAATCCGTGAATAAGGCTATCAGATTGCTATCACTCAAAATCAAAATGCCATTAAACCAACATTTCCATTCATTTAAAAGCTGATTCGAGGTCATTTAAAGTAGATAGGAAGAACCTAAGTTTGGGGTAGGGAATGGGGAGTGACTGCAAATGGGCACGAGGGTTCCTTTGAGGATGAAAGAAATGTTGTAAAATAATATACTGGTAATAGATGTACAACTTTATGAATATATTAAAAATCATTGAATTTTATAAATTAAAAACAAAATGAACAAAGCTGTCCATTATCATTCTTCATTAACACAACTATGCTAGTACTTTTGATCGTGCATACACTGGTTGATACACATATTTAAGTTTTGGAGCCAGAATGCCTGGGCTCAAATGCCAGCTCTGCCACTTATGGGTTATGACCTCACCTCTCTGGATCACAATTTTCTCATTTGTAAAATGTGGAAAAATAACAAGCTACCTTATTAGGTTGCTGGAGGATTGAGGGAGTGAACAACATATGAAAGTGAAAGACTAAGTTCTCAATGAATGTTGGCTATCATTACATATCTTTAATTATAAGTACCTAACATTGGAAAAGATTGCCCACTGTTGCAAAGAGTTAAATTGACGGGTAGAATTCTGTATAAAATCCTGGCTTATCAGTGGGGACAACCAAATCAATAGGCTGAGCCCTCGATCTTGAAGTTCACCCCCATGAAACCTATTCTTGCAAAGGATAGGCTAAGTCTACTTAAAATTAGGCCTAAGCTGAGTCCCCAGTCTTGGGGTTTGTTCATATGAAACTTAACCCCACAAAGGATAGGTCAAGCCTACTTAAAATTAGGCCTAAGAATCACCCCCAAGAGAACCTCTTTTGGTGCTCAGATGTGGCCTCTCTCTCCAGCCAACACAACAAGCAAACTCACCACCCTCCCCCTATCTACGTGGGACACAACTCCCAGGGGTGTGGACCTTCCTGGCAACATGAGACAGAAATCCTAGAATGAGCTGAGACTCAGCATCAAGAGATTGAGAGAACCTTCTCGATCAAAAGGGGTAAGAGTGAAATGAGACAAAGTGTCAATGGCTGAGAGATTCCAAACAGAGTCGACAGTTATCCTGGAGGTTATTCTTATGCATTAAGTAGATATCACCTTTTTATTTAAGATGTAAAGAAGAGGCTGGAGGGAACTGCCTGAAAATGCAGAGCTGTGTTCCAGCAGCCATGTTTCTTGAAGAAGATTGTATATTGATACAGCTTTCACAATGTGACTGTGTGATTGTGAAAACCTTGTGTCTGATACTGCTTTAATCTAGGGTAAGACGAGTAAAAAGTATGGATAAAAATAAATAATAGGGGGAACAAAGGTTAAAATAAATTGAGTAGATGGAAATACTTGTGGTCAATGAGAGGGAGGGGTAAGGGGCATGCTATGTATGAGTTTTTTTCTTTTTTCTTTCTTTTTATGGAGTGATGAAAATGTTCAAAAAATTATCATGGTGACGAAAACACAACAGTGTGATGATATTGTGAGCCAATGATTGTACACCATGTATGGAATGTTTGTATGTTAAAAATGTTTGTATGCTACATTTTACCAATAAAAATATTTTTTTTAAAAATCCTGGCTTATTAGATAAGTACTATCCTAAACAATAATATTATCCTGCTAACTTTTATTCACAATCCAGGGTCCTTCCAATTCAAGTACATCCAGAGTATATTTTTCTAAAGCACAGATTTCTAAGTAGTATCTTCCCTTGCAAAATCCTTCTCCAAAACTTCTACCTTTATCCCAGCTCCAAGACGCACAGTGTACAAATTCAGCGCATTACACACAATCCCTTTTCAAGCTGCCCTGCTAACCCTCACCAGTATATTCTTTTGGCTACATTCTTTCTTTATTTCACTTACCCCATTCTCCAGCTACATTAAATTTCTCACGCAGCTGAAAACAATATTCATTTACACACGTCTTAGGTTTCAGCTGCAGTTCCTCCTGCCCAGAATAACTTGGCCTGACTTAGAAATCACTTCTTTACCCTTTGTATCCCAACTCAAATGTCATATACTCTCGATGACCTCATTCTTCTTTGTGACCTCATAGAAAGACATAAACGTCTCCATTAAAGCACACACTGCCAGACATCTACCTTCCAGATCCAGCAGCAACTGCCCTTTGCACACCACCCCTGCCATCCTCTAGCCAGACAGAGCTACTTCAGGTCTCGCATCTGGGCCTTGGTCCATTTTCTTTCTTCTTCCAGAAAAATTCTCGTCTCTCTCTTATCCTCACACCATTACCCTAGATAACTGCCACAGGTCTCGCAGAGCTCTGTTCAGAGAAGACCACCTCCCAGAAACCTCCAAATCTCCCAAGACTAGATTGTCTTTGTCCTTCCTCCCTCTCAAATGTCCTTGGAGCATCCTTGGTTCACCCCGGATATTCGTCTACAATGCGGAAGGGAAATTGTCTGTTGATATACATTTAGTTGGAGGCTGGGTTTGTAGGACTGTTGCTAACTCATGTAACTCCAGGACCTAGAAAGTCCTAGTCCATACTGAATACATATGTGTTTAGTGAATGCACTTCTTTTAAAAATAATTTGAGTGGGTTAACCATATGATATATGAATTTTACCTCAATAAAGCTCTTTCATTAAAAACAAATAAACAAAAAAACAACCTGAGTGCCCAAACTTTAACACCATAGTTTAACTTCTAATGTGCTCGACACAGGACTTACATATGTGCATCCACACTGGTACCCATAGGATGCTCAATTATGTTTTGTTTCTGTTTTTTGTTTTGCTGAACTTCAATAAAAATGAAATTTTCACATTGGTGTTTAAGGCGGCAGGATTCACGATTTGCAATGGATGGAGGTGGCCTAAGGGTACACTGACTGATGAACTAAGGGTGAAATTTGCTGCATATATACAATGGAATACTGAGCTGCTGCAAGAAGGAATGAAGTTGTGAGGGATGCAGCGAGGTGAATGAACCTTGAGGACAGTATGTTGTGTGAAATAAGCCAAAAACAAAAAAAACAAATATGACAATGTCTCACTAATATGGACTAATTATAATGTACAAACTCAGAGAACTGAATTTGAGAACATATCAGGGGAAGGCTTAAAAGGGCTCCTAGGTTATAAACCCTTACAGCAGTCGCATCTATCCTGAGTTGTAACTGTCTAAATTCTGACATGAGGAGCTCTTTGTGCATAACCTGGTGGTTGTCTGGAACTCTGGGTATTTGTGTGACACCTGAATCTCAGAGTAGAGTTCCGCAGCTATGAACGTCAGCATTACCCCAAATGCAACAGTTAAAAAAACTGAAAAAGAGTTCAGATTTCAATTAGAGATATGAATGAAGCTGATCTGGTTAGGACAAACGTAAATCAGACTAAAGGATAAAGGATCGTATTGACTGTGTTTTAAAACTTCAAGTTCTGTGTGAGACCAAAGGGAGAGATGTTTATTTGGTGCAAAATTTGTATTTTCTGGACCACACTCTCTGATTTAACCTGTATGGTCAGCTTTATTCAAACACCATAATTAAATGGAATCTTGAATAGGAAGTGAGAACTTATCGGTTTGTACAGGTTAGTGTGATTCCCTGACATATCCCAGAGTAATCTGGGCAGAAGATAAAAAACTATTGGCAAAGTCCATTTGATGGACTGGGGGAAAGTGGAAACATTAAACTTCACCACCTGGGAAATTCCTGATATTCTCACAAACATTGGGGACTATCAATTTAATAGGCCAAGCCCTCAATTTGGGGGCTTTCCCTTATGAAACGTTTTCCTGCAAAGGAGATGCTAAGCTTACTTATAATTGTGCCTAAGAGTCACCCTCCAGAGAACCTCTTTTTTTTTGCTCAGATGTGGCCTCTCTCTCTAACCCAACTCTGTAGATAAACTTAATGCCTTCCCGGCTACATGGGACATGACTCCCCAGGGGCTGTAAATCTCCCTGGCAACATGGGATATGACTCCTGGGCATGAGCCTGGCCCTGGCATCCTGGGATTGAGAAAGCCTTCTTGACCAAAAGGAGGAAGAAAAACAAAACAAAATAGTTTCAGCGTCTGAGAAATTCAAATAGAGTAGACAGGTCATTCTGGAGGGGTTTTTTTATAGGTATTCCTTTTTAGTTTTTCGTCTATTAAAATAGCTAGATGGAAATATACAAAACCATTGAGCTGTAATTCAGTAGCCTTGACTCTTGAAGATGATTTATAAGTATACAGCTTTTATGGTATGACCATGTGGTTGTGAAAACCTTGTGACTGACACTCTCTTTATCCTGTGTATGGACGGAAGAGCAAGAAAATAAAGATTTAAAAGATAAATAAACAAATAATGGAGGGGGATAGGGAGTATGAGATGTTTTGGGTGCTTTTTATTTTTAGTTTTTTTTGGGGGGGAGTAATGAAAGTGTTCAAAAATTGACTGTGGTGATGAATGCACAACTATATGATGATACTGAGACCTACTGATCATACACTTTGACTGGTTATATGGTATGTGAATATATCTCAATAAAACTGCATTAAAAATGAAATTTTATGCCAAACTCTAGACTGCTGAACGACTTTCTATAAAAAATGAATTTAAATGAAGCTCCTCAGAGCATAAATAGACAATGACATCACAAATCAGAGAACTTAGAAAATGTCGTTATTTCAACATCAATATTTTAAAAATAAGGAATCAGGCTCAGCAAAAGAAGTGAATTGTCCAAGATCATGTGGCTGGGATTCCCAAAAATGCTTCTCCCTGAATTAATATCATTAATGGTGTCTAATTCAAAAGGACTCATGTCATTGCTGATGTCAAATTCAGCATTTTGAGGATGGACTATCCAAGCACCAAGAACTGGTACTGAAAGCTATAGTTAGAAATAGATAGATCACTGGTTTTTATATGACTGGATTAAACAGGTGGTGATATAAATGAGAAGAGGAATAAATAAACTCTTGACTTGACATGAGTCATCATTTGATGGCTATTCCAAGACTGAATTGATATTTCTAAACAGCTGATGCCATGAGAGGCAATACCAAAGAACCACAGAAGTGGGAAAAAATCACTAATGATTCCTTTTATGGCGCAATTCCATGGACTATGAAGAGTTATCACTCAAGGATTAGTAGTATTGGAAATTTCCACCTGGAAGATTTTAAGCTTTTAAAAACTCTACAAAATTGACACCTAGGTATGTGACTCAAGTCAACATCACAAATGCTGTATGACATTAGAAAACTGACTAGGAAAGAAAGATTCACGTTCCTCAAATACTCATCTGAAAAAGAGAACAAATCCATTTACACCTTCACATCTCTCCCCAGAATGCAGGACTTCTCTAATGTACCCCCCAAAACACCAGGTCATAGGATTTGGTAAGGAATATGCAAATCCTTGCCTTCCAAGACATAACTCAGAATCTGACATCTGAAGCCTAAAACTGCAGCTATCCCACTCTGCTAGAACAGCAGGTGTGCCTTCCACAGCCTACCCTGGTTCATTCCTCTTCCTCAGATGGTCCAACTTCACTGCAGCCTTGTGGTCCATGCACACTGGTTCCAGTTCTCAACTCAACTCTTCTGAGAAGACTTGCCTGACCTTCCTAGTAAAAACAGCAGACCACCCAACACCAGCTGTGCTCTTTATCCTACATCAGAACCTGAGTCAATCTTGTTTGTTTATCTTCTCCTTGTTTATACCTTTATTTTCCCCTTATGTTTCCGCCAAAATACTTAAGGTCACCCAGAAGGAGAAAGGACCTCATTTTTTATCATCTGTACTGGGGTTCAATCATGTTTCCTAGCAAACATATGTTTTTTAGTCCGCAGCCCTCTGTGCATGAACCCTTTTAACCTAGATGTTTGAAGATGTTATTTTTAGTTAAGGTGTGGCTTAACCATGGTGGACCTTAATCCAGATTACTAGAGGCTTTATAAAGAGAAAGCCACAGGGAATAGCCAGATGCTGGAAGTCAGTGGAAACCAGGACAGGCAGAAAGGAAAATACATTGCATTGTGATGGAAAGCAGAGATAAAAATCAAGGACCACGGGACTGGATATAAAAACTCAGAAATGGACAGCACAATACTACCCAATTGTAATGCAATTATGTTAAAACACTGAATGAAGCTGCATGTGAGGTATAGTTTTTTTGTTTTTTTCTTTCTATTATTGTTTTAATTCTTATTCTGTTGTCTTTTTATTTCTTTTTCTAAATCGATGCAAATGTACAAAGGAATGATGAATATGCAACCATGTGATGTTATTAAGAATCACTGATTGTACATGTAGATTGGAATGATTTCTAATTGTTTTGTTAATTCTTTTTTTAATTAATAAAAAAACAAACAAAAAAAAAAAAAAAACCAAGGACCCTCAAGACTTGCCAGTAGCCAGCATTAGGACACTACAATTCTCAGGGAGAAAGCAAGAACTGCTGATATCTTAATTATGGCCAGTAGATTCCGGTTGTTTAAACCAACTCATTGTATGGTATTTGTGATCACATCACTAGCAAACTAAGACAACCCCTTCTTCTCAGTACCTAGAATTCAGTTCATACAATATAACATGATTCAATAAAGGTGTGATGAATGAAAAATAAATAAAACAACCTTAGCTCATGATCTACATCTATTGCTTAGCAGTGTGTGATCTACGGCAAGTTCTCTAGACTCTATTTCTTCAAACAAGGATGAGGAATTACAAGTATATCTGCCTCTTACTGGAAAAGTCAATGATATTAGGTGTATATGTTTTACAAACCACAAATATGCTATCCAGATGATGATAATAACAGTAGGTATCACTCAATGAGACACTGTAAACCAAGCTCCATTCTAAGCCCTTTAAACATTGTTTTAGTTTCCTGTGCTGCTCAAGCAAATATCATGAAATAGGTCAGGTTAAACAATGAGAATTTATTTCCTCATGATTTTGAGACTAAGAGAAAGTCTAAGTCAAGGCGTCATCAAGGTGATCCTTTCTTCTCAAAGGCTGGCATTCTGGGGATGCCTGCTTGTAATCCTCAGCCCTTCACTTGTTAAGTCAAGGCACATGGCTGTATCTCCTGATCTCTCCCTTCTCTTCTAAGTTCCACTAATGTTCAGCTTTTGGCTGCTTCCTCTGTGGCTTTCTGTCACTCTTTCTGAATTTCATTCCACTTATAAGGGACTCCAGTAATAGAATTAGGACCTATCCTGATTGGATGCGGCAATAACTTAACTGAAGTAACCTCATTAAATGGTCCTACACTTTCATTGGATTCACACCCACAGAAGTGGATAAGATTTAAAAACATGGTTTTCTTGAGTACATATAACCTCAAACCACCACATCCATGCTATATTTCACCGATTCTATCAACCATCTCATTGTAAGGTGCAGCTTTTTTTTAACCACTCAGAAAGAAATAACCATTTAACCTATAACACAATTATTACATTATCATATCAACTATGAGATACATTTCAACCTCAAAGAAATTAAATTGTGAATAAATGGTGCTTTATGAAAATAGAGGAAATATAGTATTATATATTTAATAGTCTTAATATTCCTACAAGATAGGTCATATTACCATGTCCATTTCACAGATGAGGAAAACGAATCACAGAGAGTTTAAGTAACTTGCTGGAGGCCACACACTCGCTTTAATAATGATGACAAATGGTAAACAGGGGCTCATAAAACTTTACAGCTTTAATTCTGAGAAACCCATAAAACTCCAAAAGTCAGATTTGTTTCTCTAAGTGACATATTCTTCACTGGAGTTATGGGTTCTGAGATCTCACAAGTTTCACCACAAGGTTTTATGAATATAAAAGTAGAAAGATGGCAGTTGTAAAGACTGAACTTCAAGTTTTAAAAATTTACATCTTCTTTGCATTTACATAACTCAGTTTATACCAGTCCAATTTGCACTCATTTGGATTTTGCTTTTAAGTCTACTTAAAACTTTCATTTTTATATTTTCTGCATTCATAAAGATACTGAAAGCTATACCGAAGATAACAGTCTATGTGTTTTTAGATCTTTTTCCCTTTTCCACCTTACAAGACTTGCTCTGAGCTTCGTAGGTATTAAATAAAGGTTGCTAATTAAAACCAAAAAGAGATCTGATTCATAACCCACAGCATGATGCTAAAAGAAAAGATACAAATCAAGTATATACTGTCATTAGCTTCCAAATATTAGTGGCAATCTCAGTGTAATTTGCCCAACAGCATTTTTTTGAACTAAGCAGAAAAACAGGAGTGTGGTGTGTGTGTTGGGAGGAGGCGGCAGCGGGATTGAAAATAACACATTCAACATTTTCAGGAATGTGGCCATGATTTTACAAAGATTTGATCACTGAATGTAGTGCTTAGACTAATTGCAAGGGAGATTTTGTTTGAGTTATTTGGTGAAGTTACAAGAAAAAAGGAATAAAGCTAACCCTAGAATACTTTGCTACATATGAAATGTGACACGGAGACTAAAAGACAGCACAATTTCTAGCAATGATCACTTTCAAAGTAATACACTTTGATGTATAAAATTGCCTCCAAAGAGGGATGATTTATTGAATCCTGCTTCCACATATGAAAGTCAAGACATGACATTCAAAACCATCTGTGAAATTCTAACATAACTTCAGAAAAGGAATCAAGGGGTGTGCCAGTTTGAACTGTTGTGTACCCCAGAAATGCTGTGTTTCTAAATCCTGATTCAATATTGTTGGGTAGGATCTTTTTTATTCAGTTGTTCCCATGGAGATATGACCACCCACAAGTGGATGGGACCTTTGGATTAGGTGGTTTCCATTCAAGGTGGGTTCCTTACTGAAGTCCTTTAAGAGGGAATCATTTTGGAAAAAGCAGACATAGCTGACACAGACAAGGGACCTTTGGAGACGCAAAAAGGAAACACCCTCAGGGAAGCCTTTTCAAAAGAGGAACCAGGAGAGAAAGCTAGCAGACATTACTATGTGCCTTACCAGCCAGCAGAGAAATCCAGAACTTCATTGGCCCTTTTCTGAATCAAGATATCTTCTTCCAGATGCCTTAGTTTGGACAGTTTTATGGCCTTAAGAATGTAAACTTGTAACTTAATAAACTCCCTTTAGAAAAGCCAACCAATTTCTGGCATATAGCATTTCTGGCAGCATTAACTAACTTAAATAAGGGGTAAACCTTTTTATCATGCAAGGAAAGCTTTTGAAAAGAAACACAATTGTAAACTTTTGTAATTAATTGCTCCTTATTAAAGACAATGACTAGTTGAGAAGTTACTGAGACTATAAAGTTACATTTTGTTAGACCATTTTCCTATCATATGGACACTTCTATGAACTACATTAACTTCCTTTCCAACATGGGTAAGGAACTAAAGACTGTTCCAAATTCTGCTTGACTCTAAGACCTAAGTGACACTATAAAATACCCACCCATACCATCTATTGGTGGCAGGTAAAGTTGGCTTGCAAATTCTGCCTTGCAGCTTTATCTGTATTTACAAAAGTTTGAAAATGCTTGAGTAAAGGAATGCTTATACATAATTGCAATAACACATGTTCATAAAAATAACCCAGAAGCATAAAGTCTCTTTTGAGTCATCATATATTGAGTGTTTTGCATTATTTTAATATCAAATATGCTTATTATAGTTGGTTCTTAAAATTCCATCCAAATGACCCATAAAATACAATATGCATTTGACAATATATTCATGACCAAATGAAAATCCCATCCCAAAAAGAAGTATTTGCTTTGAGTGGGCAGAAATAGAATAGAGCCCTTAAAAAAGTTATCAAAGCCCTAGTATCTTACAATTGCTTTCTAATGGCTCACAGCTAAGTTAATTCTGCTCACCAGGAAATATGTGTACAATTAATTAGTCCATTCTAAAGTTTAATGACACTTTGAAAGAATGTGTTTTTACTTGAACAAGAGCTTGCTTGCTTGCCATATATATGTATAGGTGTGTTTGTGTATGAAGAGGCATGTCCTGACTGTGAGGAGCCCAGCATTTATAAGCAACACAGAAATATGAAAGAAGCCAATTTCTCTGCTAGCTGTGTTGGGATTTACCATTTGAGCCTTAGTTAAACCTCTTTGCAGGTTAGTTTTATCATCTGTGAAAAAGGAAAAACAATAAGTTGTTCTTACGTATTTCAAAGAATCATGAAGAGGTAAACCCATTACTTAAATACAAACCTTTAATAATGGCAGTGATTCCCCTTATTAATCATGCTCCTATGGGAAGATTTCTTTCTGATGTTTTAACTAAATTTTACCAAGATTGCATGATTTTTAATGTCTGGATCAGCCAAAGGGACTATTTTACAAATCACTTTAAAATCTATCAGAGTAAAAGAAGAAGAAGAAAACAAAACAAAAAATCTATGAAAGTAGGCATTATATCATCATACTTATCATGGATAAGAGAACAAGGCTATGGTAAGATGCTGCCTTGGAAGCCTGGCCCATGTAGATTTCTGCATAAATCTGAAGATTTACTTATGATCATAAAATCCACACCACCTTTCTTTCACCTGTTATAAAACCCGGTAAGAGTGTAACTTACTAGTGATTTAGATTAAAGGTGTTTGAATCCACAAAGAAAACCAAGTATTAGTGGAACACTGAGGCAGTAGGAACACAAGAGAAACATCATAACTTCAGATATTGGATTCACCTTGATGTCATAATTCCTTCCTTTACTCAATCCCACTGACCACTCATTTCCCCACCAGGTCAGCTACATTCCAGACCTTACCTCCACATACTTCTATTCTATCTCTAACATAGCCTCCCTTTTTAATTACAATCCCCTTAGCCATCTGGAATCTCTTTGTCTTTACAACACATCACATTTCTCCACCTTTATTTAGTCACTGAAACCCTTTTTAGCTCTACCAGGCTTGAGGCTGGGTCCCTGGATCAACATCTTCAATACAATCACCATTAACATAAAGGGAAAGTTTATTCTGCAGTCTTCACTCTTCTAACTTCCTGGAGAAACCCCTCTATGCCTGCCTCTATCCTATTCTACTTCCCCCAAGAAGGAGCAGTGATTTAAGTGACTGATGGATTTGAGAAAAGAAATAGGGCAGGTGTGGTTCAGCCTCTTGCATAGTTCACTTAGAATTTGCCTACCTGCAAGGATTATATTTTACTCCACTCTTCCAAACTTTAAGCTGTCTAGGGGACAGCACACCTCCCGAAGAAAAGGCCTGTAGATGCCCAGTACTGACCACTAGTAGAAGGACAAATCTCTGTATTCAGAAGTTAGGCATTAATAATTTCCTCTGCCCCAGAGCTAGCACCAGTCATCCAATGTGATTCTTTCATCAGTCGTAAGGCTGATACTTGGGTTTCCATCTGGCTCCCCCATTTGCTAGTGGTTTCTGAATGTGGGTAGAGAAGCTGGGCCCTAGTTATTAGACCTGCTGAAATCATAACAATGATACTCAGCCTTGTTTTCCACCTAGCCTTTTTTCAAACTCCTAGTCATTGACAATGTCCTTAAAAAAAAAAAAAAAAAAAACAACTCTGTGTTGTATAGACTCTTGAGAAAAAACAGTGGTGCAGACCCGATCACATTTCAAGTGGGTCCCCAGTGCTACATCACAACATTTTTATGGATCTATTTACTGCATTCCAAAGATTAACCAAATATCCTTGGGTTCACATTCTCCTATACCTTCTTCACATATAACTTCACTTCCTACTTTTGAGAAGAATGAGATTATGTAACAAAAATTTCTCTTCTAATTATTCTCTTCTTATCAGAGTACTTCGGTTTCTATAGATATACTTTTAAATCTCCAGGTAGGAAAAGAGGAAGAAATGCCCAATCTTCATGCTGAAAAGACCTTCCAAATCATGTTCCCTTTCCTTTGTCATATACGGCACCCTGTTTCCTCATTAACTCCCTTCTCCAAACCTTCTATTGTTTCCACTCTGCCAGTGACTACTCTTTGTCATTTCAAAAATGCAGCTCTCACTTTCACCTGGGGTAGGGGTATTGGGTACTTAACTTTAGGCCTCCTTTCTCTTAAGTTATCCTCCACCTTTTTCACAGAAGCATTCTTGAAGACTAAAACACTGACATTTAGAAATGAGAAGTAAATTGCAGAAAGTTCTGCTGATGGCCAGGGTAATATCAGAAGCAAAGACTAAGTCTTCTAGATGAGCCTTGAGCATACTGACTTCAAGACTGCATCTTCAAACCCTTCTATTTGGCTGGGTTAAAAACTCATTATGGCAAAAGAGTACATAAAATGTTGAGTCTACACATCCACAGTTTTGTTTAAAGACATAGTCTAAAAACATTTGTTTTTAATAAATATGTTGCCACAGTGTTGTAACATGTAATCCTGAACTCTGACCGCAACTAATTGCATCCGAGATTGAAACAAAACTAGAAAAGATATCCATGAGATCTGTTGGAGAAAGAATTCCTCCCTCAAATTGTAGGGGAGAAGAACCAGCTAAAATAATGTATCCTATTGCTTCAGGTGCTTGAATACAAGACAAACATGCAGGGCAGCTGCAGGCAGAAATAGAGTTGAGCAAAGGCAAGAGAAGGTTGTATGAAGACATTCAGAGGTGGAAAAAGGCATAATACAGTGAGTATCAGGATGTGAAGAAAACTAAACAGAATCACTGCAGAAGCAACAATAGGAAAAAGTGAGAAAAACTAAGTCATAGGAACGGAAAACCCCTGGAGTAGGAAACATTGGGTGTTAACTTGAGGAAACAACAAAAATCTTCTACTATTCTGACCTTAATGTTATTCCAAGACCCCACTAGGCTTGGTTTTCTGGTTGCTGAGATGTTTGTTTGGACTTCTTTCCTCCTCTTTGTATCCTCACGTTAAGTTCTCATCATCTAAAGTCATCTGAGGTAACTTAAGTACATTTTGGCTTCTTAAAACCTTAAAGGACTTAACTAAAACAGACTTCAGCAACAATTTCTTTATTCTAAAAGAACTTAGACAAACATAATTCTGACCCATAGTGGTGTATTATGCTTTTAAAAAAATGACTAAGTCTTTTAAAAAGTTAAATAAACAAATAAATTAAAAAGGAGGGATGGACAAAGAGTTTATTTTGGGTCCTGTTTTCGCAAAGCACAACAATATATTTTACATCATTTAGGAAATATATTTGAGGATGATTTTCTATAATCTATACTATCACAAAAGTCATTCAAATCAGTTCTAAATTCTTATTTACCAATGTTTTCAGATTTTATCCCCTATTAATCATTTCCAATATGCAGAATCTGGGAAAAATAGGACAACACAGGATGTCTTGAAAGGAGGACTTTACTCTCTGGTAAAACTCTGATAACACAGAGATTAATCATACTGAAAAAGAAAATGAAAACTTCTATTGTTCTTAATCCTTGTTTCTTACCAAAGAATAAATTTAAGGGATTTTAAAAATCCATTGCTACATTTGCATTTTTAATAATGGTAGATATTTTTATTGCATTAAGTACCTTATTCTACTGCAGTGAGAGTGTGGCTGTTTTTAAATAAACAAAACAGTTATAAGAATACTCTACTCTTCTTCCACCGGCAGTGCCTGCATCCAAACCACAGTGCCATGGAAAATAACCTGCCCAACATTTACTCTCCCAGCCACAAGTGTCTGTTTAGAGAAGTGTCTGGATTGTTTGGAATAACACATTCCCAAGCAGCTAAGTAAATGCTCATGTTGATTACTTGAGCTAATATGAGGATTCCAATGGGATGGTGGTCCAAACTGACGCTTTATAAATCTCAAAACCAAACCATTTCAATTCAGGTCATCTATCCCAAATAAATAACCTTCAACATACGCAAAGATACACATTCAAAGGAGGCTCATTTTAACATTGTTGATAATAAATAAAATGACAAACTCCATTTTACTAACACAATAAGAACTCCATGAAAAGGACACAATGGAGAACATAAATAATATTATAATACCATATTTGTGTTTGGAACAAAAGCTATCTAGGCATAATCATATCTATATAGGCAAATACATTGGAAAGTGGTTGGGATGCTGCACAATAAACAAATTACAGTGTTTATATTTGAGGAAAAAGTATGGGGCTTAAGATGTGAGGGGAAATAAGTAGAGTAGGTAGTGAAGGAGAGCTTTTAAGCTTTACTCTACATCCTTCTGAGTGCAGGAATCTGTTGTGATGAGGATATATTCATATAGTCCATGTATGCCTGCATATCACTTAAGCTAAGAAACAGGATACTTACAATGTGCTGCACACATGGGTGACGGGAGACCAGCACAGGACATTGTCACTGTGATTCCAAATTGTCACTGGATTCCAAATTGACAGGAGCAGGCACAAAACCTTGTTCTGTCACCTTAGAAGTGTGATTTGGGGCAATTCACTGAAACTCATGTGTAAAACTGGGATGACGTTTTGTGGCCAGGTAAATACAGATTTGATATGGAATGAAACAGGATAACAAACAGAAAAGTGCTCTATAAGCTACCAAGCATTCTATGAATTCCAACCACTTGTACTATTATTATTCATATTATTTCACCTCCCATATATCCGTGGAGAAGGATGGCAAAGTTTAGGAGAATAGATCATTTGTTTTAAACCTCTCCCTTTGAGCCACATTGTTTTATCCTCTGTCTGCTTTTTCTAAGGTCTGAAATAAAAGCAAACATCAAATGAGGCCGTAGGATTTTATTTTATCTGTCACATACTGCTGTCATTAAACACACTTGAAATGAGTGGGTTTAGTTCAAATAAAACTGCTTCTTTCCCAAACTCAACAAACATGAAGTGGGGAGAAGAGGAAGCTTGCACTTGAATCAAATTCAGAAGTGCTGCACGCTACAATTCAAGGAGAAGATCCATCTGGCAGGCTGACACAGTAATAAGTTCTTTTAATTGTCAGGTCAGGCAGATTACAGATCCAGGCTGTCAATTTTTTCACTGTACTTTTGTTTTGTTATTGTTAGCTCATTTAAAACAAAAAACCAAAAACATGCATATGCAAAAACACTTTCTTAGGGTTACTCTACATAAGATAAACCATCTTTCTTCCCTCCTGGGACAGATTCAAACATGCATATATCAAAAGTCTTGCCCGTTAGGGAGTCACAGCCAGTAGGGGAGATAAAGCCTTACAACCAGAACAACACACAACACTCACAAGCGTCCACAACGCAGTGCACTTGATTATGTCCCCCCATCTTTTTCTGTGACATCACTTCTCTAATGTACGAATCTACTTAACCTTGGCAGTTGATCTGTTTGCTTAAGTATAAAGAGCAAAGGGAGTCAGACGCACTGAACAAGGCAGACGTGTGTGCGTGCACAGTACATAGTGTGGAGACCCTCCGCACTCAGGCCAAGCCTCCTCTTCTCTCACTTTATTTCCAACTGCTCACCTCCATGCACTACATATTCTTGATGACTCACCAGTCTCATTTCTTTGCTCAGTTTCCTCGTCTAGAATGTCCCTTTTCCCTGCCTGCTACTCATATTTTAAGTCCCAGATCAAACATCAACTTCGTCAAATGACATGAGAACTTTTCTCTTCCAACCTTCTCTCCAACAAACCTCTAAGTGCTCTTTCCCTCCTCCAAACTCCCAATATACTTAAGTTATATTTCATTTAGCTGGTGCTCAATAACTACCTGTGGAATAACGACTCCTAATTTCATGTGCATTAAATATTTCTTCGTCTGTAAAATGAAATAAAAAGGAAATAGAATGCAATTCTGAACAAAAATTTATTTTTTCCTTTCCAATTTGGATGGATACCTTTTATTTCCTTTTTTAACATAAGTGCACTGGCTAAAACTTTCAGTACAATGGTGAATAAGCATAGATGGGCATCCTTGCTCGTTCTGGGTTTTAAGAGGAAAACTTTAGTCTTTCACAATCAAGAAGGATATTAGCTGTGGGTTTTCGAAATATCCATATGCCCTTTTCATGCTGAAGAAGTTTCCTTTCATTCCTAGTGTTCTATGAGTTATTATAAAGAATGGATGCTCGGCAAATGTCCTAAAAATGATCACGGTGATGAATACACAACTATGTGATGATATAGTGAGCCACTGATTGCACATCACGTATGAACTGTATGTGTGTGAAGATTTCTCAATAAAAATATTTAAAAAAAAAGAATGTATGCTGGATTTTATCAAATAACTTTAATGCATCAATCAAGATGATCATGTGTACAAGTATGTGTGTGTGTTTCCTACCACTTATTTTTTATGTTGAATGATGCTTGCATAACTATGATAAAGCCCACTTGATTATGGTATATAATTATTGCAATGTGTGGTTGGATTCAGTTTCCTACTAGTATTTTTTTTTTTTTTGAGGAGTTTTCAACCCATATTCCTAAGAAATATTGGTCTGCAATTTTCTTTTCATGTGTTATTTTTATCGGGTTTGGTAGGAGGATGATGTCGCCATGTAGAATGAAGTATTTCCTCCTCTTCAATTTTTTGAAAGAGTTTGAATAGGACCAGTATTAATTCTTCTTGAAATATTTGGCATAATTACCATGTGAAGTCACCCATTTCTGAGTGTTACTTTTTAGGGAAATTTTTGAGTTCTGATCCAATCTCTTTACTAGTTTTTGGTTTGTTGAGACCTTCTATTTCTTCTTGAGTCAATTGAGGCAGATTGGGTGCTTCTAGGAATTTGTCCATTTCATGTAGGTTATCCAATTTTTTGATGTGCAGTTCATAGTATCTTCTTTTGCCGCTTTTTATTTATGTGGGGTTGGTTTTGATTGTAGTAATCTGCATCTTGTCTCTTTTTCTGTTTGTCAGTCTAGCTAAAGATTTGTCAACTTTTATTGATCTTTTTTTTAAAGAACCAACTTTTGGTTTTGTTCATTCTATTAGGGTTTTTCTCCCCCTTTAAAAAAATTCCCTATTTTATTTTTATTTTAATCTCTGATATTTCCTTCCTTCTGCTTGCTTTGGGTTTAGACTGCTCTTTGTCTAATTCCTACAGTTTTGAGGTTAGATCTAGGATTTCATATCTTTCTTCTTTTTTAATGTAAACAAGATAAAGTTCCCTCTCAGTGCTGCCTTTACTGTATCCCATAAGATTTGGCATTTTGCATTTTCTTTTTCACTCACATCAATAGTTTCCTTATTCTCCTGGTGGTTTCCTCTTTAACCCAGTGGTCATTTGAGAACACATTGTTTAATTTCAACATTTCGGGAATTTTCCATTTTTCCCTTTGTTATTAATTTCTAGCTTCATTCCATTGTCATTGGAGAAGGTACATTGCATGCTTTTAATATTTTTTAATTTATTGAGACTTGTTTCATGACCTAAAATATGTTCTAAACTAAAGAACAATCCATGTGCATTCACCAAAACTTGGTTGTTTAAAAACAAAATCAATGAAGATGACACTACATTCTGTAGGAGAATATGAAACAACAGAAGCCTGACAAATAGACAAGGAGAGTGACACCAAAGTGCTCCAGAGATTGCTGGTGGGTAGTGATTTTATGTCTCACTAATTTGGATAGGATCCCAAGAGATGACTTCAAGATTTAAGGATTATTTCTCCTATCAGTGCAATGGAAGACCCCTTAATGAGTTGCATAACACTGAAACAAGTCAGCTAAAGAAATGAGAGTCTTCAGAGACCTAGATCATCTATAGGAGGGGAAGTAAACCAGGACCTACCATGCATCAGCCTTACATAGATGATTTCTATACAATCTCTTCCATAATTCGACTTAGGTCAAATAGTAAATTTCCCCTTTTGCTGATAAGGACGTTATGGTCAGTATTAATTAGTTAATTGATTGATTATTCTACCGTAAATCTCTTCCCAACACTCATAGAGATGCTGAGTGTTAGAACCTCTCAGATACTAGATTGAAACAAGGAGCTCTTTCCACTTTGCCAAATGAACGGCTCCATTCCATGTTCCAACCCAGCGGGCGGAAAGGTCTGAGGTGCTGGAAGTAGGAGGTCAGGAAAGCTGCTGGGTGGACAGTTGGCATTCAAAGAAGAAAGTGGTTTTGGGAACAGTGTTACATTCACATTTTCTGAAGTGAGTTTATATGAGGTTAAGTGTTTTATTTTCTCTGATGAGACATTGGGGGGGATTCAGGGTACCTTTTTCAAAGTAAAAATATTTCTCTTTCTGTGGTACTGGCGTGGTAAAAGGATAATAAAATACGCATAAATATAAACAAAACTGGAGTGGGTGAGGAGTCAAAAAGACCTGGACGGAGGGGCTAAGTGGAGGCCATGTTTTCTAGTTTTGAGTGAAGCAGATGATTCTTTGAACATGGTAATACAAGAGTGAGAAACAATACTTTCTGGATAGTTTTCGTTTTTAGACACAATACCACATACTCCAACTCCAGGTCTAACAATTGGGGCTCCTGTTAAACCATCATCCTTAACTCATAAAAATCAAATTGTATTACTCTCTTATCATAATGTCCTAAGCCTTTCTCACTTGGTGCACATTTCCCATATAATTTTAGACTATAATGAGATCCTCAATAGGTTACATTATATGTGCATCTGATAGAATATTTAGAACCCTATGTTCACCATCATCGAACAGCTTTATGCAACTCATACATTGAAAAATATGTGAATAATCAGGTGCTTGTATTCAGAAGGGTGGGCCAATTAAGAGCTAAAGGCTGGGCCACATGTCATCAGAAGGAATTACTCCTCAATCCCAAAGAGAATTTTCAGCCTATTGTGCTATGTCTAACTTACACAATCAACAATCATACTGTAAGCGTTGTATCTTTATACAATCATCTTCAAGACCCCAGGCTACTGGAACAAAGCAAAACAGTTTCAAGTATTTCCCTCTAGCCACTTCAATATACCATAAACTAAAAAGGAATATCTATATAATGCATAAGAATAACCTCTAGAGTAACATCTCAACTCTGTTTGAAATCTCTCAGCCACTGAAACTTCATTTTGTCTCACTTCTCTCTTCCCCCTTTTGGTCAAGAAGGCTTTCTCAATCCCATAATGCTGGATCCCAGCAAATCCCAAGATTTCTGTCCCACATTGTTAAGGAGATTTACACCCCTGGGAGTCATGTTGCACATAAGAGGGAGTGCAGTGAGTTCACCTGCTAAGTTGGCTTATAGACAGAGGCCACCTCTGAGCAACAAAAGAGGTTTTCTGGGAGTGACACTTAGGCCTAGTTTTACATAGGTTTAGCCTATCCTTTGTAGGAATAAGCTTCATAGGGGTGAGCCCCAAGATCAAGGGCTCACCCTATTGAATTGGGTATCTTCACTGCTTGAGAGAATATCTAGAATTTCCCAGATAGAGAGTTAAAAATTTCCTCCTTTCTCCGCAGTCCCCCAAGAGGACTTTCAAATACTTTATTATTCTCCGCCCAAATTCCTCTGGAGTATATCAGGACATCACACTAACCTGTACAAACCAACTAGATCTCACTCCCTATTCAAGATACCAAATAATTATGGTGTTCAAATAAACTGACCGTACAAGTTGAATTAGATAATATGCTATACAAAATATAAACTTGCACCAAATAAACATCTCTTCCTTTGTTCTCACATAGAAGTTGAAGTTTTATAATATGGACCATTGATACATTACCCCATATTCTGATATACCTTTGTCCTAATCAGATTGGCTTCATTCATATCTCTAGTCGAAGTCTGATCACTTTTACAAATTTTTTTTTTTTTTTTTGAGATGTACATGGTCCAGGAATACAACTTTTTTTTTTAACAGCTGCCGTTTGGGGCACTGCTGACTTTCTTAGCCTCAGAGCTCTAACTATCTAACTCTGTGTCTTAGGTGTCACATAAATACTCAAAGTATAAGGGAATGATCAACTTATACATAAACAGCTCGGTAGCTCAGCATTTAGAAATAACAGTTACAACTCCTGAGTATGTGTCTGCTGTAAGAGCGCACAATCTAGGCCTCTTTACAATAGGCCCTAACCCAGATAACCTATATTTTTAACTTCAGTTCTCCCAGTTTGTATATTATAGTTAGTCATAGAGTGAGGCATGATGGCATTTGTCTTTTTCTTTCTGACATTTCATTCATATACTGTCCTCAAGGTCCATTCACCTAGCTGCTTGCCTCACTTCATTCCTTCTTGCTGCCACTCAGTAGTCTGTTATATATATACACCATAGTTCCCCCTTCCACTCCTTAGTCCTTGTACTCTTAGGCCATCTCCATTAATTGTGAATTGCAATAATCACCAGTGTGCAAATGCCCTTTCATGTTCCAGCTCTCAGTTCCTCCATGTATATACCTAGCAAGGGGTTTGAGGATCATATGGCAATCCCACCCCTAGCTCCTGTGGAACCACTACACTAATCTCCAAGGGACTGTACCTCTCAGCTTCCCTATGGATAGTGAATAGGTACATCTCTTTCTTCACATTTTCTCTAGCACTCATTTATCTCTGTTTATTTTTAAAGAGTTTTATTCACACATCATACAATCAACCTACATAAATAGCCATGACTTCTCCACCATAATCCATATGAAGGCATTTCCTTTTCTTCTGCAAAGAATCCATATCTTTCCCCCATATTCCCTGCTTTCTGACATTTAGTTTGGCCTAATGCCTTTGTTACATTCCAGTGGAAGCACCTTACAATGTTACTGTTGACTACAGACCCTAGCTTGCATTGATTGCATTTTTTTACCCTATACCATCCCATTTTCAATTCCTTACAAAGCTCATATTCATTTTTTCTCCCCCTTGAAAAGCTTTTTATTTTTGTACATTTCATCACCATCATTGTCCACTCTAATCAATCCTAAATTATCCCATTTTAATCTTTATCTTTCATTCTGATTTCATTCACACCCCCAGCCCTTCCCGCTCAACCATACTCACATTCAGTTTCATTCAGTATTACAAGGGCTTTTAACCATGAAATAGCCTATAAAGAAATGGAATGATAGATTTTTTAAAAGGCACTGTAGTATTATTTTATGAAATTAAAATTGATTTGTAAGATATTCCAGTAATTAAGATTTAATATCAGGATTATGGCACGGGTATGAGAATAGATCTGCTGGTGACACTCCAATTTTACCACCTGGATATTCAGAAACAATTTTACTTTTTAGGCTAAAGTGCCACAAGTGCCAAGTTCTGTGTTATGTGCTGAGATATGAGCAAGATATGGCCCCTGAGGGAGCCCAAAATCTACAGAGGAGAAAGATGTGGACATAATTAGATTACAATGGCGTTGACTCCCGTAGTGAAGAGAGAATGCACACACACACACAAACAGTATAGGACAGTTAATTTTCCCTCAACTCCAGAAAGATTGCGTGATTTTCAAGATGAGAAGAAAATACAAGGCAACTGTTTGGTTTGTTTTTAAATTTTAGTAACTGGTTTCATTCTCAATCATAATCATGCCCTATCATTTATTGGGCATTAACTGTGACAGATACTGTGCTGTGCTATGTGTTTAACACATTCCTCCTAATAATCCTATGAGGTGGATAATATTATTTTTCCCCTTTCAAAAGAGGAAACTGAAGCACAGAGAAAGGTTAAATAAATTACCCAAGTGTCAACAATTATTAAGTAGGATCTAGGATGTGACCTCATACAGTGTAACTCCAGAGTCCAGGAATTTAACCATTATTTAGTGTGGCCTCCACCTTGAGAAATGAACAGTATGACAAGAATGAGCCAACGGCTCAGAAAAGTGATGAGAACTTGTTTTGTTTTCACAATATCCTCCACCAAAGGCCTACATCCAGTGATCCACTTTAATTCTCACAGCATTGGATGCTGCAGATAACTTGATCAATTGCTCATTCATGAAGCACTTTTCTCACTCTGTTTCTGAGGACACCACTGTTCCTTGGTTCTCCTTCCTATTTTAATGTCTCTCTTTCATGATATCCTCTAGTGGTTCCTCTGAGTTGTTCCACAGCATCAAAATATTTGTTCCAGGGCCTACTTCATATTGTAAGATGATTTAATCCTGTTTTAAGGTTTTAAATTTATACCTGGTGATCCCTATGTCTCTATCAAGTCAAGACATTGCTCTTGGCCACCAGAGGCAAACACACAATTGACTGCACACTCCTTGGAAGTCTAAAAGATATCTCAAATACCTCATATCCCAAACCAAATTCCTGATTATCCCCTCTCCTTTGCTTTCAATAAATTAAAACCAAAACCAAAATAAAAAATAAATAAATAAAACTGCTTTTCTTGCTGCCTTTCCAACAACATCTTACTAAATGGTGTATCTATTTGTCTGATGGCTCAAGCCAAAAACCTAGGAGTCATTCTTACCTTTTCTTTTGTTCTCATAATCCACATCCAATCTGTCAACAAACCAGTTGGCTATACCAATGAAAAATACCCAGAATCTCACTACTTCTTAGCATATCCACCATTACTGCTCAGACACAACTATTATTTCTAGATTGGATTATCACCATGGCCATAGTCTTTTCTCCACACAGTTACTAGAATGACCTTTAATGTAAAGCAGATCACATGACTCCAAAGGCTCTCCATCTCAGCCAAGAAAGAGGTGAAGTCATTAAAATAGTCTAAGAGGACTTACATGGCAATCAGGACCAATTACTTCCCTCTTTTCTCACTTGCATTTGGATCACTCTACTCTATCTACCATTGTTACCTTACTCTTTCTTAAACACACCAGTAGTCAGCCATGCTCTTCTCTCTTTCATGCTTATGTTTTCTTCTGTCTGGAACATAATTACTCCAAATATCTTACGGCTCATTCCTTTACCTCCTTGAAGTCTCTGCTGAAATACTGCCTCCTCATGATGTCTTCCCTAACCATCTTATGTACAATAATAATTCTCTTTCCTTTCAAACCAAAGCATTCTGTCTCTCTTTATCTTGCTTTATTTTTATCTTTAGCACTTAATTCCACCTAACTTAAATATTTACTTGTTTATCTGTTTATCGTCTCTCCCCATGGGAAAATGAACTCTTGAGAAAACAGACTTTTTTTTTTTTTATTCAGTGCTATATCCTCAGCCTCTAGAAGAGAGCTTATCATCCAACAGATGTTCAATAAATACTTGCTAAATAATGAACAACTAACTCATCTTGTTGGAGTTATAGAAAAAAAGATTCAACTTAAAGAATCCAGTAGCATAAAAGGTGATGCAGTAATGTAAGCAGTTCTAAAAGTGGTTTGTTGATTTAGAGTCAAAGTAAAATATTATATGTCATTACAGATTTGGACTGTGAGTCATAGACTATTAAACTTGGAAAGCAGCTGTGCTGGGCTAGAAAGAGAGTTACTGGGAGGCTGGGAGACAATGGTTCCAGCCTTGGCACTGCCCATAAGCTACTGCATGACCTCAGACAAGCAGCTTCATCCCAATGAGTTCTCATACTGCACCTTAAGTAAAAGAACAAATCACCTTAAATCTCTAGGATTTTGTGATGTGATATGAATTTGACTACCACTTGCTCAAACAATATTCTTCCTGCGTTTATATACAAGAGTCCAAAAAATAACTTCCCTGTTGTGAACTCTCCATTCAAAGTAAAAAAAGGAGTCACATTTGAAATTGTGTGTTTTCCTGGAAAATACGTCACACCATTAACACTCAAAGCAGAGGATAGAAAGTTCTTTCCTTCTATGCACCAGAGTGGGTGTTAGAAAGTAACAACTACAACATAGAAGGAAGAAGTATTCAGGGTGCTAAACTCTCCCAGAAAAACACATTAAAAAAATTAAATTCACACATGAATAACAACTTGCAGTTTTCCTCCAAATGTACTCATTTCTTATTCTCGATGTGCAGTTTCACAGATGCTTGGGGTGTGCTACTCTGTTTTCTCATAAGTAGTAGAGATGACCTTTAAAAATGTACCCCCTCTCTTTATTTCGCAGTCTGTAATCCCATGAAGTTCAAAGCCAGCTTGTTTCTTCTGCATTAACATTTCTGTGATCAGATATAATGTGGGTATTTCGAATCTATCTGTGCCAAGACATTTTCCCACAAGTGACCCACCTGATAGAAACTCAGGCATTGAACAATGCTCTGACACCACCTCCTTTGAGGTTGATTCACCTTGTTGGTGTTACAAGCCAACATCCTGTTTATTTGCTTTCTTCTGCAACACAACGGTGTAATTGGAACTGACTGAACAATAAATTGCAACCTCCCTGTTTCATCAGGAGAATCTTTCAATTTACTGGGCTTCTGCTGCACACCAGCTCTTCACCTGCATTAGGAATCACTCTTATAACAAGCACACAAGTTAACTGCCCAAACACACATTAAATGTATAGGGAAACAGTGCCATTAGACTTCCTAGATGTATTCCTTGGGGAAGCAAGAAACAACTGGGTGTGGCTCCTGGACTGAAATGTGAAGAGGCCATCTCCCTCTTCAACTGGGCTATGTCAGCTCCAGGAAGCACAGACTCACAATGTGTGTCTGTTCCCAGGAACAGAGATCTCCTTGTCCACCTAAGTAACCTACCCTACTCCCATGTTCTAGTTTCCCAAATCTGAAACCCCTTTACCCAAAGAAGGCCTTCCTGAGCTTTTTTATCCAACAAGTCATAGATCATGAATCACATTCTCTCAGTCTCCAGGAAAGCCAAGTAAGGGGAGAGAGTAAAAAAGAAAAATATTGGAGAAAAAAAAAAAAAAAAAAAAAGGATGAGAACATTAATGATATACACATGGCACTAAAATATGTTCCTAACATTCTGTGTCAAAAAATAAAACTCATTTTCCCATAGAAATAGATGTGAAGGATGATTGGGTACCATAAAGCTGCACAGCCCAATAATTTAACTTCATTATAGATTAAATAGCTCTGTGCTGAAAATAAATAGCTTCCTACTGCCATCAGGACAACTTAAAAAAGGGGGGGGGGGCAGGCCACGGTGGCTCAGCAGGTAAGAATGCTTGCCTGCCATGCCCGAGGACCAGGGTTCAATTCCCGGTGCCTGCCCATGTAAAAAAAAAGAAAAAGACACATCATGATTTGATCACTTCATATCTTCTCACCTCCAACCTCACTCTCTATGCATCAACCATGTGAAATTATATATATTCCCATGAATAGTCTGGATATTCTGAATAGTAGGAATAATGATTCCCCAAAGAGATCCACACATTTATCCCTGGAACCCATGAATATGTCACCTTACATACCAAAGGGAACTTTGCACATGCAATTAAAGTTAAGAGATTTGAGACTGGGAGATAATCCTGGATCATCCAGATGGATCTAACAATCAAATGAAATCTCTTAAAGCAGAGCACCTTGGGCAGCTGAAGCCAGAGAGAGAGAGAGAGAGAGAGAGAGATGTGAGGATGGAAGAAGGATCAGAAATGCGTTGTTACAGAGTTTGAAGTTGGAGGAAGGGGACCACAAGCTAAGGAATGCCCCCAGAAGCCAGAAAAAGCAAGGAAACAGATTTTCCCCTAGAGCCTTCTCCACAAAGGAAAACAGCCCTGCTGACACCTTGATTTTAGCCAGACTTGCACCAGACTTCTAACCTACAGAACTGAAGGATAATGAATTTGCATTCTTTTAAGCCACCAAGTCTGTGGATATTTGTTAAAGCAATAACAGAAAGCTACTACACCAAGCTTGCTCCCACTTTCAAGCCTCTGTTCATCATATTTCATAAGCAGATGGTGGCCCGCACAGCACTCTTAATGTATCTCTCCTAAGAGCTTGCCACTTGATATTTAAATCACCAAAATATGGATGTTCTTCCAGACCCACTGTCCACAAGACTTCACATTCCTTGAGTTTATTCAGTGCTGGAACCCTAGTGCCTAGGGCCTGGATCACCAGACATGGAAACATGTGTTGGGAGAATGATTCTCAGTAGTAAGTTTCAAGGAATTATTAAACTTTAGCCCAGGTCACAACTTTCAAGATCACCAATTCAAATCCCTCTTTTGACAAATGAGGAAGTTGAAGCGTAGAGACAGGAAGGTCCAATGACACAATGCAATCCTTTTTTCAGTTAAACAGTGACTATTCAAGCTGTTTGCACGAGCCCCTCAGCCTGACTTTGCGAGAACCTCCAAGGTAGCATCTCATTTTTCTTCCTTGGATTTTCACCATTCTTCCCTTATACTGCTCAGGATTTCCTGAAATGGTCTACATTGCCATCTCTACTCTTAGAATGTCACTGTCACCCAACCTACATTATTAAGAACAGTTGACCTGCTCATAAAGGCCAGAATTAGACCTGAAATTTTCAATAGAGAATGACCTCATTGGCAGAAAGTGACTCTCCAGTTGTTACCGCAATCCCTCTTCTCTCTCTCATACACACCAAGCCCTCTGTACATTATCTATACTCCTTAAGGACAAAGAACTGTCTAGTTTGTATTCTCTATAAGTGTATATGTTATATTTTCAGCTAAAATGTACACTCCTTGAAGAAAGTTTCTTCTTTTACAGCCTGGTGACTAACACAACATTTGTTTCATATAATAACCATTAATTCAATTAGAGCCTGAGACATCCTTTTTTTTTTTTTTTCTTTTAGAAATGTTAGATGCTGCATAAACAATCATTGATTATTAAGCATAATAAAAAACATCAGCATTTGGACTCTTTCTATGAGATCATAGTTTGGATATTACTTCTCTATGTAGAAATCTGTGCAATTCTTGCCAAAAATATCCCATGTGTTCATTTTCTTTTCTGGATACAACTCTCAAGATTCCCGGGACTCACAGAGTCACTTTCCCAAAAGACACATCAACAACAAATAATTTTGGAAGTTGTAATAAAGTACTTTCACTTCATCTAATTTAATACACTGTCCATGAGTCAGGTAGCATAGTTATTAGTCGAAATAAGGGTACACATTCACACAACCTTACCTCACCATGATCTATAAGCCATAAAGATTTTCCAGTCAATTAATCAGTAATATGAAACCTGTAAATACAATGGACCAGCTCATTCGTGCTTTCAAAGATCTGGAATACCCCAAATAAATGAGAATTTAGGGTATGGTCACTATTGTTAATAACCAAACATTTGCTTTGCTTGTTTTATTTATTTATTTTTTTAAGCGAAAACTGCTGCTTTGCTAACTATTGTATTATTTGTTTTCTTATTCTACTTCTACCTTGAAGCATATTTTAAAAATTTGCACAAAGTGCCATTTACAACATAGGGGTTTTGCTCAATCATAAAGTTGTGGAGAGTGTGAGATGGAAGGTTCCACTAAGATTCTAATGAAGTAGGATTGCCTTAGAAGTACTGTAGTCACAAATAATACCAACATATTATTATTTTTCTCTTACCATAAAGGTATTCAATCAAAATATCAAATCATGTGAGAACTACAAAAAAGTGCCCCTCACAATCTTCCCCCTTTGGGTACAAACTGATGGTATAACATGGTAATAGAGACCACAAACTTTACTTTCTAGAAAAGTAGAAATTAACACTTAGTACTAATATTTTAATGCACAGTAACCTTGAATAAAATTATTTGGCTTCCATGTGTACATTTGCTTCCAAAGTAGGAGGGAAGAATTAATGAAAAGAGAACTTGACATAATTAGAAGTCAAGTTTTTTAAATGATGTAACTTATAAATATTAACTATTTAACTCTGTCAGTCGTATGTCTCAATTTCCTCACTTATATTAAGTGCAACCCACACATTAGAAAGGATAATTCTGTATATACCTAAATTACAGGTTCTTACAATGAATGGAATTGCACATATCAACTAAGAGCTGTTCCTTGGTTGTGCTGTCCCCAATGCGATAAGAATGGAGGCAATCCAGACACTTGCTGGAATAAAGAGGAGTCCATTGATCAGATCTGATATGGCTTCCTCTCTCCAGGCAAGCAACTAGGCAAGTGCTTCAAGAGCAGACAATGGGCTAAAAGGTAAAGGCACAAGAGAAGCTGAACCTCAAATACAGACACTGCTGCATGTTTTATAACAGATTATTTTTGACTATGATATCAACAGATCTTAAGTACATTTCTATGAGACTATGAATGAAATTATTATCCCCATTGAAGTACCTGCCCAAGATCATAAAACCAAAAAGTGACATAGAGAGAGAGAGGGATCAGAGTTCTGGTTTCTAATCCAAAACTATTTTCACCATAATAGGCTGCCTTCCTACCTAGAGAATGTATTTTATATGAGTGCCCATGTACAGAAAACTCTGATTTACTTTTGAAGATTCTTTGGATTAGGGGCCAAATATTTTCTGGGTACTACCTTCTGAGTACCATTTTTCATGGAAAATAGCATGAGTGAAGATATCAGATAGCTTCAATTTTAATACCCTCTTACCCAATTATTAGCTGTGTGACTTTGGGAAACTTACTTAAATTCTCCATTCTTCAATTTCCTTACCTAGTCAATAAGACTACCAATAGTACATCCTCTCAAGCTTATTATGAGGATAAAAGAAGACAATACATGTAAGCATTTAGCAGAGTTCCTGCCACATAATAGGAATTAAGCAATACCATGTACGATGATTATGTCCTCAGATACTGAAGAATCTCACTTCTAAGGAAAGCTCAGAATGTATGGGTATATGTGTGCGCATAAATGTGTAAGTATATGCACATGTGCATGAGTATATGTGGGTGTGCATGTGTGTATATATATATAAAACTGAGAATGTGTATATGCACATAAGCACATACACTCCATAAGTGTGCATATATTTAGAATATGTGCATGTGTGTTTGTATGTATGTGTGAGTACAGCTACATAAATGAAATGGGTGGGTATATCTGATTGTCTGCAAGTGAGGTAGCAGATAAACAGGAAAGGGGAAGAAGGAAGAAATAGAGAACTACAGGCAGATGGAGGGAAGTTAGTTCACAAAACAAGACAAAATAAAAGGCCATGACAGATAATCGCTTTACAAACAAAAATTCTAACAGGCAGAAAGGTAATCAGATATCTCTTATCATAATAATGGCATGTTTTTTTATTAAGTTTCCAAGTCAATTCTTCATTCTAAAGACATTTCTTTCCAGAAACTGCTGAATAGGAAACAAAAACACATATGTGAGCTTGTACATTTTATTGTTTCTTATACATTTCAAGATAGGGTGGATGTAGGCACAAGGCTGCATGCTTTATTTTTAATGAAAAACTCTATTCCTGTGTATAGAGAAGAAAATGGCTGGCAGTTGAGGTTTCTGTGCTACTACTCATTCTCAGGGTAAACTGAGTTTTTCTTAGATTTATCACTTTTTTTCTGCATCTTTGGAATAAGATAATGAGATAAGGCACAATTCTACACACCTCAGTGGTAAAGCCAGAGATTGACTATAAAACAGAATTAACTGGTAACAAGGTTTTGAGCTGCCGAAAAATAAAACACAAAAATTTTTTTTGAATAGAATCACTGACTGCAGGTCTCTAAGCTATGAGTCAAGTCAAGTTCCTTTTACCCCCTCACAGAGCGGTTTAATGAGGCCAGAACTGGGAATGTAGAGTAGGTAGAAGTACCACAATGAAGCTCCACCGTTCTTATCTTTTGTGATTTTTTAAAAATAATATGGAGCTTTAATATACAGAAGGAGATAATGAATTCCAGTAAAGCAATCATATCTTATTATGCTCCAGGCAATAAAGGCAAGTCCATAATGAGTAAAAGAAATGCAGGCTTCTCTTAAACTGCCTACCATCATCCTGCCTACATGCAGAACTGTTTTGTCCTGGAACATCTTATAATTATTTTTTATAAATTCAAGGCCATTAAACAACATCAAGCATATTTCGGGAATGGCAGTGGTGCCTACTGTATTGAAATGTTCTGTCCACAGATTTTTTTTTTTCCATTGTTCCTGTGGGAATCTTGGTTTCTTTTCATCAAGGTCTGAGCCCTTGGGGACCAAGCCTCTGTTGTAAATATGCAGCTGAATGGGAAGAAGGAACCAATATTGGGATCTCTTAGGACCACTTGGTCTTTGCCCCCAACTCTACCCTGTGGAGCCCATGAACTTTGAGCTACCCTATGAGAAGGGTGTGCAGCAGCGATCCTTGTGGGGAAGTCAGTCTCCTGTCCAGGCTTCCATGCCCTCCTCTGTACGATCAAAGGACTTGATCAAGAAGACCCTCAAGGACCCTGTTGGGGATTGAATTATGTCCCTCACAAAAGCCATGTACAGATCCCAGTCTCTGATGCTGGCGGTGTGAGCCCATTTGTAAATAGGACCTTTGAAGATATAACCAGTTGAGGTGTGGCCAAACTAAACGAGCCTGGCCTTTAATCCAGTGTGGCTGATGTCATTTAAGAAAAAGGGAAGGACACCAAAAAGAAGCTCCGGGGTGCAGCCAGAAGCCAGAAGTCGATGGAACGAGGGAGAGAGTGAAGACACTGCCATGTGTGTTGACATGCAACAGAAAAGCCAAGGAAACCCAAAAATTGCTAGCCGCCCTGAAGACACTGACCCCAGGAAAAAGCAAACCTAACCTATAAAACCCTGAGCCAATTAAATTCCTATTGTTAACCCAACCCATTGTATGACATTTGTTTTAGCAACCAGGGAACTAAAACAAATCCTGCCAACTTTGCATTGCTGGACAGAGAAAAGTTAGACTACAGTCCTTAACAAAGGGCTCCCTCGTTACGACCATCTGGTTTCTGCCTTGCCCCTTTTCCTCTTTTTTGATCCACATCAATACTACCCTAATTCTGCTGGGACAAGAGTTACAGTGGCCAGCAAGTTATACTCCAGGGCTTCTCCTCCCTTTCCGCCTTTGCTCTCCCTTTACTTCACCCCAAAGATTCCCTCATTTAATATCCCCATATTCAAGGCAGCAATATAATAAGCCAGGAAATCTAATAAATATTTGATCCCAATGAAAAAATTCATTGATAAAAATTGACTAAGCACTTGAATTCTGGTTTGATGATAACTTGCCCAACACACCAGGTCAAGATCCCTCTACCTATGATACGCACCACTTTCAAAATATGGACCACGTGAGGTCCGGAAGGGGGATATGAAATAATAGGGCTGCTTCTCCTCTCTGAGCACAAGATGGGACAAGTTATGTGATTTTATCAAGGAAAGAAGCCTTCAGGCAATATTTTCTATCAGAGCTTTAGGGGCCCTGGAGTCCATATCCCTAGTTTTGAATTGAAACACTGGCAGAAAAGAATTGTAGGTGCTTGCATGCTAAGAATCACACAGCAGGGCGGGCCACGGTGGCTCAGCAGGCAAGAATGCTTGCCTGCCATGCCAGAGGACCCAGGTTCGATTCCCGGTGCCTGCCCATGTAAAAAAAAAAAAAGAAAAAAAAAAAGAAACACACAGCAAGTTAGGGGCAGAACTAGGCTGAGGCAAGCGTCATGCTCTGCCCATTGTACCTCACTGTCTTTAGGACCTGCTGGTCCTTTCATTCACTGATCCACATGAACCAATACGATCAGTGAGATTGCGCTGATCACAGGAACCCTACCCCAAACAGTAAAATGATAATTAGGTTATTTCCTGAGAGTTCTGAGAATTAGCTCAGGGTAGGGATGAGGATTTTGTACCCCAAGGGCTGGAGATGCCTCTGGGACTAAGCAGGAAGGTGCCGCTGGTCCCATAATTCAAGCAGAGCTATACCAAATTCTATTTCAACTTTAGCCATCTTACACATCCTTCTGTATAACATGCTTCCAGATAACAATTCATCTGAATAAAGAGTTTCCAACTAGGTGGACCATTAATGTATTATAAATAGGTTGGAATCTGGAAACGGAAGGTGGTTCTTAAAGCCTGGCTTCCTCCATTTTCTTGCTGTGGGGAAAAAGACAAGTCGTTTCATCTTTGGGGCCTAGCCTTACTAATTCATGTGCTAAGTAATAACAGAGATAACATGCTATAAATATGCTTTGTATGCAATAAAGCCCTCCCGATCTATGAACATTGCCAAATGATATAATTAGGGACAGGTCTAGCAGCTTTATAAAGAAGACATGCTAGAGGAAAGAAGCCTGATCACAAAGGGCCTGCTATGATTTTAACCTCATGGGATGCATGCCTTTCTAGCCCACATCCTTATAGTTACTGGCATCGAGGTATTTGCATAGTGAACAAATAGATAAAGGGAGAAATTTAATATCATGTGTGTTTATTGTGTGTTGACTGAGATTCCTGGTACTGAGTCATCACTGAGCACATAAGGCAGAAGGACAGTAGGAAGAACCGTACTTACAGACTGTGTCTACCTGCCTTCCTTTCCAGGGTTATCTAATGACACTTGCCCTACATACCCTGAGTTCCAACCAGTCTGAACTATTTCCAGTTTCTGTAACATATCTGCTTAAATCACATCTCTGAAATCTTCCTCTGATCTCTCAGGGGTGTAGGTCGGGATTGGGCATTGAAACCAGAGAGCGTTGTTCATACACTCATCATATATCTTTGTCATTATCTGTTTATCTATCCATCTCCTCCATTAGAAGTTCATGACGGGGAGAGGTAGGGCAGGAACGATACTCGCCTCACTTTTTTTTTTTCAATGTACAGTTTCCTTAAATGATTCCCATCTCTCTGAAGGGCAGGTACAGGCAGCTAGGCAATGGCAAGAGATGCTCGGTTGAAGATCTCACCCTGATTACAGGCTCTGGCAACAGGCTGGCAGGTCTCCTCCCAGAAACAGTACTCTCAAACCATTGTCAGGGTCTCCTCACTGCCAGGATCCAGCTCCTGCCAGGTGTATACCTCATAATCCACATGCCAATCTAGACTCAGCAGAAAGACAAGCTCTTGGTCATGGAAGATCCACACTCCAGAAATGTTGGTTCCAGAGAGGATGACACTTGCAAAGGCATTCTTCCTCAGCTTATCCAAATACTGGAACTTTCCAGTGATAAGGATGCAGCTTATGAAGGCCTGGGTGAGCTTTTTGGGGAAGTGGTACTCAGAATAGCACAAGGACCAGCCATCCTTATCAAATGCTAGAAATATGGCAGCACCACAGAAAGTGTGTCCTCACTGGACTTCTTGCACTTAAATTCATCCAACACAAAGGCATGCTTGGTTAGGTGAGCAAAGGGGTTTTTGGTCTTTGGCTCAGCAACCAGTGCCTGCTCACATTCATCTGTCTCCCCCTCAGGAGCATAGATAGCCACCTTTTTCTCCTTTTCCAGCTCAGCCTGGGGTTAGGGGTGCTATGTGGCTGGCAGCCAAGCTCACCCAACTGTACCACCTGGGCTGCTGCCTCTGGGGACTTCCCAACTGAAATTCATGGCTCACATAGCAGGCACTGGTGATGCTGTCAAACACCCACATTCCATCGTCACCCTCAAAGTCTAGAAGCTTGCAGGCAAAATATCTGAGAAGAAATTCTGGAGTGCAGTTATTTGGCCAAAGTGGAAGTGAGGTGGTGCAGAGAGCATGTGGATCACACCCGGAGAGTGCCTTTAAGGTCCTCCAGTTTTCCAGGGTCCCAGTGACCACAGTAATTCCACAGAGAGAAAAAAAAAAGCCTGCCAGCTTAAAGCATTATTTCTAAATTCCGAGATACTATGCTATATGGGTATAACCTGGTATTTTCTTAGAACTTTGGGTACCTCTGTGACACATAAGACTCAGAGATGGAGTTCAGCAGCTCCAAAAGTCAGCATTGCTATATACAATAACTGTTAAAGAAGCTGAAAAAAGAGATCAGGTTTTTTGGGGTTTTTTTGGTAACAATACAAATTTTAGATATGAATGAAGATGATGTGGTTAGGACATCGGTAAATCAGATTACAGGGTAAAGGATGATATTGTCTGTATTTTAAAACTTCACCTACTGTATGACACCAAAGGAAGAGAGCTTTCTTTTCTATAGCAAATTTTCTATAGCACACAATGTAACTTAACATGTCAGGCCAGTACAGTTAAACAACCTAAATACACGAAGTCTAAAATTGAGAACAAGGTCTTGCAATTCTTTAAAACATACTGTAAAAAAAAAAAAAAAAAAAAGCAAAAGAAAAAAAACATACTGTAATACCCAGATACATTTCAGAGTCTGTTGGGCAAATAGTTTAAAATTATTGACAAAGTCCCTTGATATAGTAGGAAAAAAATGAAATTATTAAACTTTTCCACCTGGAAAATCCCTGATACTCTCTCAAACTATAGGGACTCCAAAGTTCATAGGCCAAGCCCTTGATTTGGAGGCTTGTCTTATGAAACACACATGTAATGGAGAAGCTAAGCTTATTTATAAGTATGCCTAAGAGTTACTTCTAGAGAACCTCTTTTGTTGCTCAGATGTGGCCTCTCTCTCTAAGCCAAACTCTGCAAGTAAAATCATCGCCCTTCCCACTATGTGAGACATGACTTCCAGGGGTGAATGGGACATGATTCCCAGGGATGAGTCTGGCCCTGACACTGTGGGATCAATAACTCCTATCAGCCAGATGGGTGACAAGAAACATATAAGGTATAGTGGCTAAGAGATTTCAAAGAGAATTAAGAGTCTGTTCTGGAGGTTCCTCTCATGCAAGCTTCTGCTAGATACTGCTAATTACCATGGTATGCCAAGCTCCAACCAACAGTACCTGTAAACACTAAAGAATATCCAGGGCTCTATCTGAGACTCTGAAAAGTTTCACTCACTACATTCATTGTCAGAGACCTATAACGTCCATACGGTTCTAGCCAGATAAGCCCTGAAACTAGAGTTACCAGTATCTTCAAGAGCATCAACCAGTTGTATTCCACTTTATGTTGATACCCCTTTTCAATATGAAGAACTGAAAATGGTCATTGCCTAAATATCCGTTAAGATTGGGAGAAACATCAGAGGAGAAGGAGGAGTTGTTACAGAGAAGATAGGATTTAACGAACGAGTATAACTGCTAAACCATTATGTTGATATTTCTTCTTAGTCTACAATGTCTTGGAGCAACTAAAATGAAATACCTGAAATGGTGGAACTATACCATACAAGACTTTGAAATTTGCTCCAAAACTATTTGTTACTTTGAAATTTATCACTTTTTTTGTACATATATTTCAATATGCATATTTATTTTTTAAATAAAATAAATGGTCAGCTTTCATTACATATGAATAAAACTTAATTATAACAACAGAAAAAAAAATGCCTCCCCTCATTTTTAATCTGCAGTGTCCTGCATCCAATAGGGGTTAAAACTATTAGTTGAATGAATGAGTGGATAATTAAATGAATAAATGAATTTTTAAAATGTATACAAAGTAGCATATAATTAGTTGTGGTTTTCTCAACATGTTGACTAAGCTCTGATGAAAATCCCAGTATAGAAGCCAGTGGAATTAGGTTGACTGAAAAGATTGCCAGATAGAATACCAGATAGCTGAACTTTCATGGGATAAGAATAGATGCCCCTCAATTTCTCCAATCTTTAAATATTGGCCCATTCTCTCTTTTATTTTTTTTTCTTTTCTGATCAATCTATCTCCATTACTCAGCTGCCCTCCTGGATCTCCCCAGACACCCATATGTCTTTTTTTAAGTAAAAGCAAGCTCATCATAGCCACTGAACATTTTAAATGAACTAGGGAAATGTTAAGTTGTTCCTCCTAGAATTGGCCTTAGAGCCCTGAGGCAGCAGACTCAGACCTACCATTCTAAAAGTTATCACTATCCCTTCATATGATTCCCTCCCATCCAGTCTGCTTCTCCATTCACTTCCTCTCTCTAAGTAGATAGACTCAGAGAGATGGGGATGGGATTGGTTAAGGAAGTGGTATGGATATGATTTGAGCCATAGATACAAATATAGACATAGAACCAGTCTTGCAGAGAGGTTAAAAATGTGGGCTCCAGAATTAGGTCATCTGAATCTGAACTCTGTCACTTATAAGCTGGTGTGACCTTAGGTAAGTTACCTCACATCTTTGCGTCTCAATTTCCTCAACTGTGAAAGTGAGAATAATTATTACCTCATCAGGTTGTTGTAAAGATTAACTGAGCTTTAATACAGGACTTAGAACATGTCTGACACTTAGAAAGTACTCAACAAATGGAAACCATTATATGATATGATAAAATATAATAACATCATTTTACATCCTATCATTTCATATCATACAAAGGCAGATTATATTTTCCAAAGATGGCCACAAAAAACACTCTTATACAAATACTCTTCTAAAACCTTGTTACAGCCTCATCCAGAGACTGAATCTTTGTCCCCTGTCCTTGAACCTGGGCAGGTCTTTATGATTACATCAACTAACAAAGTATGGTGGAATTGGCACTATATGTGACTTCTAAAACTCTCATTAAAAACACCTTGTATTTCTACTTTGCTCTCTTGGTATTCTTGGCTCTTGGAACCCAGCCACCACGCTGGGAGGAAGCCTGAGTAGCCTATTGATAGACCCACATGGAGAGAAATGAAAGTCCCTGTTGCACAGCTCTAGTTAACTCCCAGTCACCAATCTGTCAGCCATGAATAAGATATCTTCAAAGTGTATGAAACAAATGCCACTCAAGCCACCTATGATGCTTTGGCATAGAGCTTAGCCCTACCCAAATTGCAGATTTGGGAGTAAAAACCATATGATACTAAATTTTGGGGTGGTTTGTTATGCATCAGTAGATGACTGAGAAAGATAAAGATGTAGCTCTCTATACTCTTATGATCTGGAACTCAACCTCTCTGGCAAAAGGGAATGTTTGTTTTGCTTGAAAATATATATCATTCATTTAAACTAAACCATACTTTTTTTTTCCTAAAGGACTTCACAATTTATAAAGAACTGTCACAGAAAACAGCTAATTTGCATATCAAGTGTAAATAAATATACAGGACAAATAATAGCTCCAAGTTATATACTTGATAATCATATCTCAAGGAATAAGCTTGGTCAAGTTCACATAGAAAGCAAATTAAAAGTCAGAGATCTGGATCTTTTCAATCTGGACAGGAGTTTGACGACTACAGTCCAACTCTTGGCTCTGCCACAATCTCTGTGGCCTGAATAAGGCTCTGTTTGGATCTTGTTCTCTGGGAAACTGAGGTGGTTAGATCAAAAGACCTCTGAAATCCCTTCCCACGCTAACATTCTAGGCATCTAGATTCTTTTTATAGCTGTTAGCATCTTTTATTACCTCTTATTTCTTCCAGATTCCATTCTTTTCATTACATTCCACCTGCCTACACCACCCCCATCCTTAATCATCCACGCAACTCAACAAACTCATATTTTCTGTAAATCCTGATTGAAGGTAAGTCTCACCTCATCCTCTTCTGGGTTTCTAAACTTACCCTCAATGATTCCCACCTCCTCATATTTACACCCTTGTATTCTCCCCCTCAGTTGGGCTGAATCGGGTGACTCAGTATAACAAACATAATGTGACGAAAATAATGGGATGTCAATGCTGTGCTTAAGTTAAAAATGTTTGAGACTTCCATCTTATGAGCAGACTCTGCCTGTTGCCTTCTCAGCTTACATGTTTTGATGTATAAAGCTACCAAGTAGCCGAGGCTCACATGGCAAAGAAATGAAGGCAGTCTCCCCAACAGCTGGCTAGGAACTGAGGACCTCAGTTCAACAACCCATGACAAATTAAACCTTGCAAATAACAACCTGAGCTTGGAAGTGGAGAGGGCTCCAGTGGAGCCTTCAGATGAGTCTGCAGACTCTGGTCCAATATCTTGATCACACCCTTAATAGAAACCCTAAAGCCAAGCCATGCCTAGATTCCAGACCCACAGAAAAAATGAGATAATAAATGTGTGTTGTTTCATGTTGGTAATTTCTGAGACAATTTTTGGCAAAGGGAAGGGAGGAGAGGAGGAGAGAGAGACGTTGGGGTGGGGGACACAATAGATAATTAATACAACTTCTTATATGCCAGTAACAGAGATCCTCTGAAGATTACTGAAGGGAAAAGCTCACTAAAAACATGAGCCCTCTTCTCTACTCCTTCCTCATCTCTATCCCAGGGGATCAAAGACAGGACACAGTGTTCTCTCTTCTTCCAAACACACCAAAAGAAATATAAGCTCCCCCAAATCCAGAGAGGCCCTGATAGAAAGCAGCCCCATCCAACAGCATGGTACTGAGGACCTTTGTTGTATCAGACTGAAATGCCAACAGCAGTCAGGTCCCAAGTGTGGAAGGAAAATTGTCTTATTAAGATAGACCCAGGTCCATGGGGATAGTCTGTTTAGAGTTCCTCAAGAAGGTGAAGAACATTGTCTAAATGCTGTCTTTTGGTACTAAGAACACTAAGAGATATTGAGACTGGAAGGCATGAGCAAGAACTAACCCTATTTAAAACTGAGGCTTAGATAGAGGAACTTAATTACTTAAGGCTACACAACCAATTAGATACAAAGCTGGGATGAAAAACCATTTCTCTTAGAGCAATTCAGTACTTTCTCCAAAGCAAAATCCCCCCAAAAGATGTATTCCAGACAAAAGAACAACTCTTTTATTTCATTCTTATCATATGACTTGTCAAGGATCTTATACAGAAGGACACTAGGAGAAAACTTCATAATTTGGATATATGTGTGACCACATCACACATATATGAAATATTCAAATGCATAAATGTCTAAATTACAGTCTTCAAATTATTTACTTAAAATAAGAAGGAGAGTAGAAGAGAAAGGAACACAGGAAGGAAATGAAAGGATTCTTTGCAAAGGCAAGAAATTTCCTGAAAACAGGTAGGAAAGTCAATATTTACCTTTGCTGGTGGGAGTGGGAAAGAGTGTGCCCATCCTAAAGTACATTATGTCTCATATGATATTGAATCAGATAACTGGGCTGAGTAGGATAAATAAATTTGTATAGTGCTTCATAGTTTACAAAACACTTTAATGCACAGTATGCCCTTTACATCTCACAAAAAACATCTGTATTAAAAAGTACATATTAATATCATGGATGAAGAAAATGAGACAGAGATAAAACAATTCTATTCACGCTCCCAAAAACAGCAGAGCTGGGATTGGAATTCTAAATCTAAAGGTTCAGCCAAGATTTGTAGATGTAAATAACTTTCAGTTGAAAAATATATATCTTCTAGATTCTATCAATTTACCATGTAACCTGAGTTTGAGTTTCCTTCTCTAGACATACAATTAAATGATACTGAAGATCCATTTTTACAATAACATTCTGTTGTTGACACTAGACCAAGCCTTGGGTATACAGACATGAGAGAAAGGAGGACTAGGGTGCTACTTACAAAACATTTGATTGACAAGCAGCTTGGGAAGGTTCTCAAAGCATGATTCCCTACATCAGCATTATTTAGAAACTTGCTAGAAAAACAAATTTGTTGAGTACCACTCCAAACCTACTGAAATCAGAAACTCAGGCTGTGGAGCCCAGCAGTCTGTTTAACAAGTCCTCCAGGAGACTGTCACGGACAGTAAATTGAATCATCGCTTTATTTGCCCCAGCCTCTCAGTGCGTGAAAAATACAACAATACATTACATCAATAGGCCAATGTTAGGCTTATTAAAACTGTCATAAACTCATAACTCTATAAGCCTTGATTTTTGTTTTTTAAGTAAACCTGGTTCTTATCAAAGGGATTACTTTGCAATCCACAAAAATAGGTGCTGAAGATTCATGAATCTGTCAGATAAGACAAGACCAGCTATGTCTTTGGCCCTGGATTTAGAGTCTATGCATTGGAAACTACTGAAATAATCAAAGGACCTATGCAAAGGCTCAAGTACAGACAAACCCACACACTTTTGGGTATTGCAAGGAAGACACCCACCTTTTGAGGTAGAAAATAGTTGTGAGCTGGGTGGGATATCACAGAACAAATTTATATATCAACCCTTTTTACAAAAAAAAAAAAAAAAAAAAAAAAGAATTCACTCAGGCTACTTAAGAATTAGCATCCAGCTCCCATTAATTGGATCTGCTAATGTAAATAGTTCGATGTTCCATATAATGTTTTAAGTATGTTATACATGGTAACTCATTTAGTCCTCATTCTAGTCCTATGAGGCAGACACTATAATTACCTGCATTATAGAGATGAGAAAACTGAGGAACAAGGATTTTAAGTGACTTATCCTAAAATTCTTAGTCAACTACAAAGTGGTAGAGTCAGGATCTGAACCCACAGTCTGAATCCATGATTTTAACTATTACATTATATAATGTAATAAAATAATCTCAAATAATCATAAACCCTATGAGATTAGTTCCAATCAACCTAAACACAATGAATTTGGGTTGAATTTAGCTTGAACTTTATGATCTTGTTATTTCAATCCCCAGGTAATGCCCTTTAGTTCTACAGAATCACCCCCATCAATTCCAATCCTGTCTTACTATCGAAAAATCTTCTATAGTGAAATAACAAAAGCTAAGAAATAAAAATCAATATAGTTTTTCTTTTATACAGGGAAAAAACCTTATCAACTCATAGGTAGAATTGGCATGAGAAAACATTTAATTCCACTTGTCCAATTTACAGATGTTGAAGGAGACCCAGAGAGGAGGGTAATAACAATCCACTAGATATCCTGGTTAATCTCGGAAGCTCTGACCCCTTTGCTTTCTAAATAATTTGTTGTAGAGGTCTAACCAAGGTCCTCTTGTTTGTTTTTAACGATGGCATGCTTGGCAGAGCTGAAAAAATAAAGTCTCCTTCTACTTGACCCTCATACGGTTTGATCTACAGCCATCCTTGGTGCTGCTCACCTGAGTTTCAATGGCATTCAGATAAAACATTTTCCAAGATCACTGGACGTTCTTGTCAGTAACAGTCTACTAAATGGAACATCTACACCAACCATCATGGTACACATCACTAGGGCGTTGCTGAGGTTAGTGGTTTGCCTTAAACCCAGAAATAGTCCATTCAGAGGCCTGGCCTAGAATCAAGGTCTTTCGTCTGTCCTTCCAAGTTTCCATATCAAGGAACAGAAACCTCCCAGCCCCATGACCAAGAACAGGAGTATCAAGGAATCCTAGTGTCATTCAAATCGGTCCCCCACATCTGTGGCCTGAATTCATTTCCCAGCATTACTGCCAACGTCCATGGGATGACGGTGAGTGTAGTGAGTGCAGCAGGAATAACAGTGTTCATTATAAGCAGTACAGTGTATGAACACACTATAAAAATGCCCATTACTCTATGTGTACTCATGTTAACTCTGAGACATGTCATTTATGCAGAAAAATGAAGGTTAAAGAGATTAAATAACTCACGTGGTAAAGGATAAGGGTTTATTTCTGGACTCTCAATTATAATCAAATGATTTAAATATCTACCTTTATGCCAGTACTACACGGTCTTGATTCCTGCAACTTTGTAGTAGTTTTAAAATCAGGAAGTGTGAGTCCTCCAACTGGATTCTTCTTTTTTCAACATTGTTTTGATTCTCTGGGTCCAAGAAATTTTCATTATGAATTTTAGGATCAGCTTGTCAGTTTTTACAGAGAAGCCAGCTAGGATTTTGATAGGGATTGCACTAAATCGACTTGGAAAGTACCATCATCTTCACAATAGTATGTCTTTTAATCAATAAACATGGAATATCTTTCCATTTATTTAGGTCTTTATATTCTTTCAACAGTTCAACATAGAGTTTGTGTTTAATTAATAGTCAACCAAAAAAGGAATCATTGAAGAACTTACTGAATGAATGAAAGAACTGGTCAGTGAACAAGAGAAAGAGAATCCAAGCAGTTCTTGGAAAGATATACCATGGCCACCTTCTTGAACTCCATTCTCATCAAGTCACTCTTTAGTGATCCTAGCTTTTAAGAAACGTCTAAGTCTTTATTCACATCCTCAGCTAAAAATTCTAAATTATTTCTGTTTTTCTCATCCAACATGACTGATAGAGGTAGAGTTAATGGCACTGTACGACGCATCTCATTCATTCCCTTTCTGCAGAAGGTACTCCAGGAAAGCTGTTCTAACACAGGAACAAACAGCCCATCCTGATTCTTTCCCAGCCCCGTTCACCTCACTTGCTGGTGGTAAGGAATGATCTAAGTTACTGTAAAAATAGGCTCCCCCATAAACAAAGCCAAACACCATAACTTATAGCTATGTGAGGCTGGCTAATGAGTAAAGGAGTCCTAAAATTAGCATTACATAGAATATTAAGTCATCCAGGATGCAGTTTATAAAAATTGCTTCCTGGCTTTGACTGCCCTGTAAGAATCAATTTAACGTAAGCCAACCATTTGGGAAATAAAGCATTACTCTGTATCTGCTGTGTGGCAGAGATGGCTGAGAAGATTATTTCTTGCTAAAGAGCTTGGCACCTCTAGCAGCATCTAAGAAGTAACAATTTCCATTGCTTTTATATAAACAGTACAACATAAAGACAGAATGAGAAAGAGTTCAAGATACTTCACAAATGATTCAGGTAATAGGTTCATGTATCTGATTATAAGTGCTCTACGCTTTATAAAACACCATGTTTCATAAAAGGAATAAGTAATTTTCTTTCACCTTAACCTATTTTAAATCTTATATTATATTTACACCAGGGGAATATGTTACCTTTTAACGGAAGCCTTGTTTGCCATCAGTACAAGCAAAAAAATAATTTAGAATATAATTCCCTCTTTAAAAAAAAAAAGGTCTAGCTTATATAATTTTTAGCATGTTCATAGGCACATATGTATAGACATAAGTTTATTTCACTTAAAAAGCAATATATATATCAAGGAAATAAATTGTATTTTTTTTAACTTTCTTTACTGTATAATATAACTTATATACAAAGCAAAGAAAGAAAAAAGCAATAGTTTTCAAAGCACTCTTCAACAAGCAGTTACAGGACAGATCCCAGAGTTTGTCATGGGCTACCATACCATCACCTCAGATTTTTCCTTCTAGCTGTTCCAGAATATAGGAGGCTAGAAGTAATAAATAAATAAATTTGTTTCAAAATTATTTATAATTGGAATATACTTATGAAATTTCAGATCCTGGATCAAGACAAATTAGAAACAATGTGGTAAATGAAGGAAGACTGAATCTTCCAGTCTCCCTTTATATGCAGCAGACGTTCCTGGCAGTCAAGGTAAAAGGTTCATATGATAATTATACATATTTACTTTTCTGAAAAGGGGAGGCATATATCAGTGCATTTGTCAGGTAACATCTTGCCTCTGATGTTACATTCAAAAATTTATCGTATGGCTCTTTCTACTAGAAAACACTGAAAAACATAATGGTCCTATCTTTTCAGCAGTTCAGTAAAGAACAAGAAAATATCTTGATGTTTACTTCTTAAATCACCCAATAAGCAAGTGGGTAAAGTATTAAACCATAATTCATAGTAACATGACCTTCCTAACCACATACGTTACCTTCAAGTGATATAAAGGTATTTAAAGATAAATTTTGAAAATATAGATGAATCAGTGGTTACCATTAGGTTGACCTTTCAAAAACCATTTGCCTCTGCTGTTCTTAACATTTCATTAGAGTAAATACATGTTCATTATAGAAAAGTCAGGAGGCAGTTATACCTTTGTCAGGCACTGAAGAGATGTCAATCCCAGGGTAGATTCTCTAGCAGATGTTAAGAGCGTTGATGTTTACATCATTTCTGGATAGGATAACACCATTAATTTATTTATTTAGCAGACATGAATAAGAATGTCTCTTGTGTGCCAGGAAACAAAGATATTCTTGCAGCAGGGACTTCACAGTCTGCTATTTATCACAATTATCTCTTTCCTGTTCAAGCTTAGGGCATTAAGCACTTTTATATTGTCTGACAAGGTATACTCTGGGAGGTAAAGTTATTAGATTTTTCTACTTTACATTTCAGTCATTTGCAATTCAGCACAACAAAACATGATTCAATCCCCTTCTCTGGCCTTGAACCTCAGCACGATAGAATAGCTCAGATGCCTATTAAGGTATGGGCCTGGGCTCCACAGCAGAGAGAAACAATTCCAAAATTCACAAATGGCCACATGGGCACTTATAAATGAAAACTAAAATGGTTGGCTCAACAGCAGCATGTGTCCAATTAAATCTTTTATTGCAATTCAAGTCTAAAGTTTTGTAAGGAAATATGTATGTTCGATGATGAAAAATAGCAAACCAAAATTTCAGGTTTATACCTAATATATTCACTGAAAGACAATGCATGCTTTTCTACTGTGTGAAAAGAACCTCAGCAGTTACATCCCAATATGAGGTGTTGTGTGGAGAGCAGGCCAGTTACTTACCACGACAAATGGTAACATGTAAGATAGGTTATTAACCACCTACAACTTTCTGTCTAGAGAGACCATTGTTATCATCATTATTCCTTGGTTTGGCTATAAAACACATAAAAAGAAATGGGTGTCAAAACGGACAAAAAAATGAATATATCTAAGCTGGGATATTATTTTTCTCTTAAAACACGCACACAATCCTACATGAGTGCCGTGGTAAAGCGTAGACATCTTGAGTAGAAAACAGATGAATTTATTTTTTGTTTTTTATTTGAGAAAAGAAGGTCTATGGGTTTCAGATCAAGACTACTTCCAAAATAGATATTTAAACAGTGGGAGACGAGGCAGAATTAGGGAAACCAATCCTGACAAGAACTCTCTTTAATTTTGCAAATGTGATGTGTGCCTCTGCATGGACACAGGGCTGATTATTTCCACTAAGATGCTGTTCTTAAATGGACAAACTCAACAGGCAGCTTTGTGCATTTCTTTTTAAACCAATACATGAATTGAGTGATTCAGTGCAGTATAACACAATCATCTCTGAGCCAAGGATTTATCAAGACCTTGCAAAACAAATTATAACTAAAGGCTACCAGGAGGGAACATGCCCGAAGTCTATAGAAGCCTATACAATCTGCAGTAGAGTTGGTTTCCTCATGGTATCAGGCAACAGCTACCTGCTCAGCTTCCTACCTAATCATTGCTAGGAATTAACATACATTCAGAACAGACTTTTACACTGAGCCATGTGAAATGGGCATTCTTGCCCAAGAGTTTGGTAGAGGTGCAATGCAAGGTAGATTTTAGGCCTAAATTTCCACTCTGAAAATGATATTGCATTTTCATGGCACTCAAAACACAGATTAAAAGCTAACTTTCATTACATACATCACATATGACATTAACTCAAACAACATCTTTTAAAAAGAAAGGATGTTGGCGGGCCATGGTGGCTCAGTGACAGAGTTCTCGCCTGTCATGCTGGAGATCCGGGTTCTGCCCATGTAACAAAAATTAATAAACAAATAAAATAAAAAAGGATGTATATCAAAAAGCAATTATGTTCAATCTAAAAATTAATTACCCATTGTCAAATCCCTGGCATGCAACTTTGAGTCGACTAACCACTCCTCCACCCTCACCTCATTATTATTTGACTTGAGATTTTCTGGCAGGTACAGACAAATTCAAAATAAGGCAGATCCTCTAAATATGGAAATTTCAAAGACATTTTCTTTAAAAATGGTATATTTAATGCATTTTTAAAGTACTCCAGTTTATATCTTATATATGAGATTTCTATAGTGTTTCGACTTTCACCATAGCTCTCGAAGAAAGCTCTTAGTTAGCAGACAATGGAGATACACAGGCAAACCCATTTTCTCAGCAAATCATGGTACCCTTCTAAATTGTTATAAGAAGAATATGGGAAGAAGAAGATGACACTACCCATACAGATTCTGTTTTCCAACAGAGTAATATTAAGTTTCTATCTCAATTCCCAAGAAGCAAAAAAAGAACCAAGAACTTTTTAGTCTACAGGGATAGTCTAAGTGTCAACATACAGTATCAGCATATTGCAGCTTTTATCTCCCAGTAGCTCTACATGTTTGGGTTGCCCTGGATAATATGAAATATTAAAAATTCAATTACTAATTAATCTCCCCTGCAGCTGTTCATGGCTTTTGCAAGCTAGAACACGAAACACTAGAAATAGAGGATCTTCCAAAGAGCCTAAGATGCATTTATGCTAATGATGCCCAAAGGTGGGGTCTAGATATAAACTCACTCAAGGCCATCAGATTGCCATGTTTTCTCTGAACCTCTGAAGTATGTTTTTTTTATTCATGTTTCTAAGACATATTTTTGACAAAGCATCACAAAGGAGACACATTTTGGATATAACTAATTGAGTCGCTAAAGGAAAAACAAGCCCTCCCTAGGTTGCTATTAGCATTCAAGCGGAACCATTATGTGATGGTTCAGGGAAAATAAAAGGAATCATTCAGCATGTCTCTAATACTGTTGCCCTTGAGCCGTGCTCTTTCCCTGGTGAGGCAACAATTTTCCTTCCGTAAATGAAGAATTAGGTTACATGAATTCGAAGGCCCACTCAGGTTCTACTACTACCACCGTATGATAGTACTGAGACTACAGTTCTCCCATATCGCCTCCCAAATTCTCATGTCTGTTATTCTAAAACTACTCCCTCCCAACCAAACATTTTACCTGATGAGAAATTTTAGTTCCATACACTTTTTAATTGCATAACTGTGCTGTATCACAGATGGATATTTTTACATCCTACATAAAATATGCTAAAGGAGCTACTCCTAGATCCAATACAACCAGAAAACTATTGTATGCCCCTTAAACTACTTCTCCTTATAGGAGCTCTCAGACATCAACAGGGCTACCTAAATACCAAGCGCATTTGATTTTTTATCTGTCATTTTCCTTCACAGTCCATATACCCTACATTGCAACTGGACCTACTATCCAAGTAAGGCATCAATTTCAACATGCCTCACTTTGTGATGACCGCACCTTGGATTCCACTCTCTCCCCATATTACTTGAAGATGTGTAAGTCCCAAAAGAACTCAAATGCTTTCTCTATGCAGCCCTCCCAGACAGTTCCCTATAAGGGTATAAGGTACAATTTTGATAATCCTTTGATAATTGATCTCCAAACAATTTCAATGTCATGATGACATAAGTTGCACACTGAAGCTCTATTTTATATTCCTTTGGATTGTTTATGTTTTTGTCTCTTTTGTAAGACTAAAATTTACTCTAGAGCAAGAGTGTTGGCACTAGCTTTTGAGCTCCCAATGCTTAATACATAATAGGATTTCAATAAATTCCAGCTGAATGAATGAATTAATGAACATGGAAAATTAAGTCACATTTCCCAAACATCTGGATAAATAGATGAACAGAACTAAAATTAGGAAACCTAGAGTGGGAGAAGCTCTTTCGACAAAAAGGAGGAAAATGCCTCAGCAAAATCTAGTCTCAAGGGTAGAGGCATTTTTTTTCAGAGTTGTTATGTGAAGGGAGTTCCTCTGGGCCTCTTAGTCAACAAAGACTCCACAAATATGGTTATTTTCCTCTAGATCCATGAGTCAAAAGCAGCATTACAAGAGTGATTCAGAAGTGGATTTGGGAAAATACACAACACATGGTTGAACAATGAGAAATCACAGACCTACTAGCCTACTTTAAGAATTCAGGTGACTCAACAGGTTTTGAAATTTGCTTTGGATCAAAAACGGAAACATCAAAGTTGGGCATTAACAGGCTACACTTCTAGGACTTTTCAAGTACCTTTTAATTACAACACAGCCCACTGCAAACATCACCTTCTCTTGGCACAAATGTTTAATATTTTAAGTGTGTGATTATTGTTCTTGCAGCATATAATTATGTTCACCTATAAATACTAACACATCTAATTCAGTTCCATCAGAGTGAAGATAATTCATAAGGATGAGCGAGATCTCCCCATTAACTCTTGCTTTCCTAAATTAGATCAATTTAAAAAAAAAAGCTAGAATGGATCATCCTTGAATTCCTGAATGGAGCAGGTATAATAAGAGAAGATTCAACCCTAATTCTGGACTTCTTCTACTTAAGGACCATCATAATTAACTTTTTAAATCTTCTGAATGCTTTTCTTTTTATGAGAAAGCCATACTCAAGGGACACTGTCACGCATGTGACTGATTTCATATTTTTGTAGCTGGTGTAAAAACATTACAAAATAAAAACAAAACTGACATCTTCAATCTGATTCTGGAACTTAAACAAGGTCTAAGTTCAAAGTCCAGCTGTGCTAACACAGCAGCCATATAACCTAAGCCAAGTCACTTACCTGCTAAGTCTTAGTTTTCTTGCCCAGAAAATAAGCACACCACTTATGTTTCAGAATTGTGTAGATGCTCAAGTGAGAATATATGTGAAAGTGCTTTACAACCAGTAAAGCGCTACACAAATTTGAATGATTCATGCATTTGGGTGCCCAGTAAGATTGCTCAGGTAAAAATGTAGCTGCCCAACAAACCCACTAAAATTCAGTGGTTTACAGAAGACATGCATAGACACAACCTTAAAGAATGAAGGCTATATTAAACAAAACCACAAAGTAGAATCTACTGAGTATTTATTAGGGTATGAGAGTTTACTAGGGAAAAAAAATAAATAAAGCACTGGCAAAAAAAAGGTGTAGAAGCATTCAGGCACAGGACAGGTAAGTTCAGTGGCAAAACTAGTGGCCTCGTTATTCTGAGAAACTGGGCTTGAGACTATATGTGCTTGGGTGGAATTGAAAAAAATTGTTGAATGTCAAACAATGGTCAGAAACTATAAAGTAAGCAAGCCTTGCTGGAGAATATTACCTTTACTGAGTCAATCCTCCTACATCTTTCCAGAGTTGGTCCTGTTTCCGCCGTTTCCATGGCAGAACAAATTTTAACTTTCCCCTTTTTTAGAGGAGAAATAACTCTAAATATTCTGTACATTTTCTACACTATTTACAAAAGATAGGCCAAAACCTTAATCTGGCCTTCAAACTTTTCCACAGACTTTCACTAGGAAACCACCCAGTCTTTTTTTTTTATTATTATTTTTAATATTTTTATTGACAAATCTTCACCATACAGTCCATGTATGGTATACAATCAGTGGCTCACATTATCATCACATAGTTGTGTATTCATCACCATGATCATTTTTTAGAACATTTGCATCACTCCAGGTAAAGAAAAAATTCATACATCCCATACCCCTTACCCCTCCCTCTCATTGACCACTAGTATTTCAATGTACCCAATTTATTTTACCCTTATTCCTGCTGCTATTTATTTATTTTTTTATCTATATATTTATACTCATCTGTCCATGCCCTGGACAAAAGGAGCATCAGACACAAGGTTTTCACAATCACACAGTCACATTGAAAAAGCTACATCATTACACAAGAGTCAAGGCTATTGGAACTCAGCTCAACAGTTTCAGGTACTTCCCTCCAGCCACACTACTACAACATAAACTAAAAAGGGATATCTATATAATGCATAAGACATCCCAGTCTTAAAACTCAAATTTCAATGGCTTCATCTTCAGCCAATCTGCTTGCATTTCTCTGAGGAAAGCCTGAACTTTTATGCCCAAAGGTTTAGGCTATTTTCCCTTTTCAGTGATTATTTCCTCCATTAGTCTTTCTCCTCCTTCTCCCTTCTCTTCTTCTTCCAGGACACCCACAACATGTATATTTGTGCACATCACGTTGTAATTCAACTCCTGGAGACCCTGCTTATGTTTTTCATTATTTTCCCTATATTTTCTTTTATGGGTCGAATTTCAGATGTTCAGTCCTCTAGTTCACTTACCCTTCTTTCTGCCTCTTCAAATCTATTGTTGTAGGTTTCCATTGTTATTTTGTGTCTTCTATTTTGTCTTTCATTCCCATAAATTCTGTGATTTGTTTTTTCAAACTTTCAAGTTCTTTTTGTTGCCCAGTGTCTGTCTACTTTATATCCTCCCTCAACTCATTGATTTGATTTTTGATGAGATTTTCCATGTCTTTTGGAACACCCTGAACTAGTTTTTTCAACTTCTGTATCTCATTTGAAGTTTGTTTTTTTCTTTGACTGGGCCATATCTTTGATTTTCCTAGTATGACTCATTTTCTGCTGAGGTCTAGGCATTTAATTTCCTTAATCAGTTTATTCTACAGGTTGTTTTCATTCTCTTACCTAGGGTTTCTTTGCTGGATGGCTTTGTTCTCTATTTGTTCTTTGACATTCAGTTCAACTTATTTTAGACCTCTAGCATAGGTTCTGTTTAACTGGTCAGAATTTTTCAGTTCTTGTTTTGCTGTTTCTTGCCCTGCCTACATAGAGCATACCCCCCACACTTTGTTTTGAGGAGGGTCTCCTCAGATATTATAGACCCCAGTCAGATTTTCCCCAACCAGACAAGTCCACTTCTCAGGAGGAAAATGTAACCAGCATCGGTTTTGCCCGATAGCTAAACCATGCAGGTTAACAGACTTTCCTATGAAGCCTCTAGGCTCTTTGTTTTTTCTATTCTGTCTAGCATGTGGCAGTTGTCTGCCCCTGACTTTGACCAGAGTAAAGTGATGTGGTACCTTTAATTTCGGAAGACTCTCCTTGCTGGGGGTATGGTTGAGACAGAAGAAAGGTTGTAGATGGGTTTAATTGCTTTAGTTTTCCAGTTCCTGGGGCCTGAATTCTTTGAAGGAGGGATTCCATCTGAGCTTGGCCCCACCTTTCTCTTGGAGAAGATAGACCATTTAGGGAATTAACTCCTTTCACCTGAGGAGGTACTTGTCTCTCAGACAAGCTCAATTCCACCCTTGCCTGGGCAGTGCTGGAAGCCTGAGATGCTTCCAGTTCTAGCTAATGAACTGTTAAGGAGCAGGAAAAAAAAGCCTTTTCAGAGCTAGACCCCAGCTCCTTGGGTTTGTCAATCAAAGCTCAAGTTGGTTCCTGGCTCTATATGCCCCCTTTAATTTGGAGTCCAGCCCTTTTCCAGTATTTTGTGCTGCCCAACTCAAAAAGCCTGTTTTTTTGTTTTTCCATCAGCCCCACCCCTCTCTGCTGGGGCAAAAACTCCTAGTGCCTTTAGTGCTTATTCCAGTTTACCTGAGCTGGGGCCCTATTTTCAGTAGTCGCAATTGGAACTTGGTTGATCTAAGTCCATGCTGCTAGTAAATTCTGTTTCCTTTCTTCAACAGGCATCGGCCTTCATGACTTGGGGGACTTACTGTTCTGTTTGGGGTCTCAGTCATTCCACCTGCAGGACTGGTGTACGCTGTATGTCTGATCACTGACGTGGTCCCAACAGTTGTTCTGTACCGTTCCTGGCTATTTACTAGCTACACCTCACTAAGCCGCAATCTTGTTCCCCACCCCATCTTTCCTTGTGCTTTTACCATTTCTGCCTTAATTTACACTTTCAACTATTATGGACTCCTGAAAGATGGCAACTAGATCCTATTTTATTCCCTTCCAACCATAACAGTCCTGGTGCCTACCAGTTCCCTCAAAAGACCAGAATGTTATATACAAGAATCTCAGTCCATATTTACAGAATTGAAGTACATTTTTACTATGACAGGACTAGTATAGCCATGAGCAAAGATAACTAAGGAAGAGCCAAATTTTAGTCTATTTTGCCACGTGCCACCACAAAAGTGACAGTCCCATTACATGTCTAGATAAAGTAATGCAAATACCTCTAAAGAACAAAGCACTGCAGCCTTATGTGCACATAAATGTTGAAATTACTGACAACAGAGAGGCGAGACTTGTTTTTAATTTGAAGGAGGAATAAGTGTTAATATAGGAGCTGTTGTTCAAGAATTGGAGCTGAACTCAAAATGTCATATATACTGTCACACAGTAAGTAAACATCACACAACAGCCAAACAACAATAAAGAGGCAATAGTGCTCATCTAAGGTCTGAATCAAAGTTTCCATGAGCTGTCTTCTGAGGACTCAATAAATTCTCAGAGAGACAGGGAATGATCACTAGCATAGGAATGTCAGCTTTTAAAATGCAGATAATAAACTCAGGTGCAGAAAAATAGTCCTGCTTAGTCTAAAGAAAGCAAAGGAATGGAAAGAAAAACTGATAACAAGGTACCATTTATTTACATTTCCAAAATATAAATTCATTACTATCACCAAATGTGGTCAGACTGAGGTGAAACTAATATATTTAAACTGCTCATGGCAATATAAATTATTTACAGCCTTTGAAAAGAAAAGTGAGGAATATGATCACACTCTTCAAAGTAGAAAAGTCACATTTTTAGGAATTGGAACAGGGAAATAGCTCCAAGGAAAACACATATGTGAACATGTCCATTGTAGCATTAGTTACAACATGAAAAAACTGGAAACAAACTCAATATCTAACAGAATGAATTTCTTAACAAAACTTACAGCCTCTCACCTTAACCTTATCTAGGCATAGTAAATCATTTTCTGAAGACTATTACAGATGTAAAGTATCCCTATAGGTAAGCTAGAAAAAGGCTAAGACAGTGGAATAAGAAGAGTTTTGTTTTCTGTTTCATAATATTTTTTTTATATAATATTATGTGAGTTATAAAGAAAATACTAATAAAAGCAATGAAAGAAGTTTCTTCCCATTAATTAATACAGGTTGATATTAAACCTCAAGACATGGGGAAGAGCCATAAAAAAATTCAACGGCTAGAAGCAGAGGCATTCTTTCAGAAAAGAGTAGAAAACTGTGGCTGGACATGTGGAGAAGCATTTATGGGAAGCACTTACTTGTGGAGGCCGTGGCTTGTAGGGGGAGCTGGACTCCAGGTCAGCCAAGATACTGGTCAATGAGTCAATCTCGGCATCCAGGCTGGAGCGTCTCTCCTCAAGGGTCTTGCCTCCAGGATTAACCTGCTATAAGCAACATATACATTTTAAAAACTGAATTTCCCAGTTTCAGTTGATATTAGTATGAATAAAGACTTATCAAGTTATATAGCCAACTTGTCCAAACTCTTCTTCACCTCATTTTGTTTTTTTAGCTTTTATAAAACACTCACGAGCTAGACTAGAGTAGCATTATTCCTGTTTGACATAAAATAAAACAAAAACAGATGTGAGGTGATTCTCTAAGGTCACACACTCATTGAGAGGCTCTGTTGAGGAATATGCAAGTGAGAGGAAATAAATGTCTCCATCCCTGCACTCCAGGAGCAGATCTAATCAAGGAGAAATCACAAGCTCTTGGGTTCAGAAATCATTGCAAAGACTGGTGACATTTTAGTTGAAGCAGGAAGGGGCAAGAGAGGGAAACTGGTATTCCAGGAAAAGGAACCATCACTCAAAGACACTAGAACATGATCAGGTGTGGTGAGTATGGGGCTTAATGAGTATTGGGGAAGTGTGTTTGCCTGTGTGTGTGTGTGTGTGTGTGTGTACGTGCGCGTGCCTGCAGGACAGCACGTCACAGGTGATGCATATGAAATGTGATTGGAATGAAACTGCTCCGAGTTCTGCAGTGAAGCAGCTTCTGTAAGGGCATTCCACAGCGATCACTTATTATGAAGTTGAGGGTCTACAGATTTCTTTTGTCAGAACCCTCACGTTATCAGATGCAGACTCCTATCTGCATTCAGAATCAATTAGGGGAGAGGAGAAGGCAATGACACTGCCACAAGGACACTGCCAGAAACTGTGAGCAGGCTTGGGAAAAACAAGTAAGCAAACAGTCTGCTGAGATCTTAAGGCAAAGAGATGTAACACATGGTAGCCCCTGGATTTGGAAGCAGGGTCAGATGAAAATAATCTTTTAAAGAGACAATGCAATAATTATCCTGTAAGTGAGATGGAAGTATTTTTGAAGTTCCTATTAAGCAACTAAAAGAAATCTTCAGCAAGTTTCAACCGGAATGAAATATTGTGAAGATACTGTCACCTAGTCAAATCTACTGAACTTGTCTGAGGAAATTAAATATCAGGATAGTGCCTGGATGAGTCTAGAAAAAAGACTAGCCAAGAGACTAGAATATCTCCAGCAATAACAAAAAATAGGATGTCCTAACAGGCTAGCATTAACTCTTACAGCCCTCTAAGTAAACCTACACTTACGGTGAATATGGTGCACCAGGTAAAGATAGCACAATGGCACTGCCTATTAAGACCACTAGAGCCTCTTCCCTAGCACCAGGCTCACGGAGCAACTTTCCCTGAATCCTGGGGTATATTTAAGTGCCTGCCTAAAACTAATCTACTGGGATCCAATGTATCAGTCAGTGTTACATGAATTTAGCCAGGATGAGTTAATCCTTGCTGGACCTGCTCTATCCCAGGCATACTTATAACACCAACTATCTGTGATACTAAGGCCCAGCCCCTGGAACCAAACTTAATGAGTGCCAACCGCCCATAAAGCAATTGCTATCTCTGTTTATGAGTCTTTTTAAAATATGGGTACTTTATCACATTATCTAAATGATTTTGTTGCTCTGTATGTATTTTTTCTGTCCCCTCTACATCATTCTCTAGCTCCTCATTTATTTTTCTCCCATAACATCTACCACCATCTCACTACCTTATACGTTTCTTCAACTATAGTTAGTTCTCTCCACCCTCTCCTGCATACACACACACACACACACACACACAGGAATGTAAGCGTCAAGAAAGCGAAGACTTCGGTTCCTGCTGTACTCCCAGGATCTTACTCTGGGCCTGCCCCACTGGGAAGTGGTCAATAAATATTTTTGAGTAAATGAATGATGATTCTGTCTGAAGTCATTTAGCTGTGTTCTTATACCTAACATCTTTCGGGTATAGGCAGCTAAAGAGACAACAGAAAACATCAGATGCTCTAGTAAACAGTACAGAAAGGGAAACAAAGATACATAGTGTGTGTGTGCATATGTGTCAATGGGTATATATGTGTGTGTGTGATCATGTATATGTGTAAATGTGTACATATGGGGGTGTATCTGTGAATACATGTGTATATGTGTGTATGTGTGAGTGTGTGTATGTACGTATGCCTTTCTATGTGCATGATCCAAATTGGCAGGATGGCTCTGAGAAAACGTGACTTACTTCAACAACTTTGCCTCAGTCAAAGATGGAAATGAGTGATATGCAAGGTGGTTGTGTGTTCCCAGAGTCCGAATCTCAAGCTTGACAAAACCCTCTAAGGCCAGCAGGTCTCCTGTCCTAGGAACAGATGTTTTCAAGATGTTCATCCCTCTATCAGAGGTGAGCTCGTCTTTTGCCATATAGAATTAATAACCATGAAAGACTGCGGAATGATTAATGCAAGTAAAAAGATTCCTTCAATGTTTAAAACTTAAGTGAACATCTGGGCTACAGTCTCCTGAAGCAACCACAACAAGTAGTATGCTGGTGATACGTAAGACACCTGAGAAACTGTACTTGATTCCCTTGTGTGCCAATATGCAGTATTATACTGATAAGTGTATTTCCACATACTTGTAGACAGCACACTTTATTACTAAGGGCAGTAGACTTGGAATTTGCTTAAATTCCTCCCTGTTCTTGTTTATAAAACAAGGACAACACCACCTGCCCTACCTAAGCCAGAGGGTTATTACAAGATTCAGATAATATAATGCATGAAAAGTGCTTTGTAAATGGCAAAGCACTATAGTCATGATGATCTCCATTAACAGCTATGGTGACCAATAAGTATAAAATAGTAAGAATAGAAAAGCTGTCATTAATCATGCTTCTTCTTAAGGGAAGCATCATTTGTTGTGTTTATTTTTGGGTTATCAGTAGAGAAAGGAGTTGATCAAGTCAGCAACATCTGTAATTTACTGTAGCAGAAAGCACATCAGCTATGCATGCCCTAAATCCCTATAATATCCAACCACAGAGAGTCACACGACACAGAGTTACTGAGTTATACACTGAAACAAATGATTATGGTGTGCAACCATAATTTTATACATAATTGGATATTCCAATTGGTATCCAGCCTCTTTGGTCTCCCTTCCCTCTTAGCTGGAAGTGTTCCCATTTCATTCTCTTGTATTAGGTTGGTGCAAGTTAACAAGTTGCTACATAGGTCCATGGCATCCTGGACCACTGACCCTCCCTGCCCTACCTGATCCTATGACAGCAGCTCCACTTCTATATTTCAATGCCCATTGTGGATTAGAATCTGTCTCTGTTCCATCTGACTCTCTGTGTCTTAGTTCAAATAACTGAAGTCCTATGTCCACCAGCAATCCTTCTCTTGGTATTCCTAACTATTACCACAGCGTCCTTAGGTTCAGAGGCTATTTTGCGATTCGACGGGCCATGACAAAGCCTGATTTGAGGGGTTACTGTCTCGTAATCAGCTAACATTCAAAGACTTACCAAACTGTCTGCTCCTTCACTACCCAATGTTGTAGCTTAGCCAGTCATCTACCTATCTTAAATAAGGAATATACCTTGATTGTTTGTCCAATACGTTTTTAGATACCAAATGACCTCCTAAAAAGTGGTCATTGTAATAGTAACAATCCCCACTTTCTTCAACCATAGCTAATGGGACTGAAGTGTATTAGTCTGGGTTCTATGAAAAAACAAAGCCCAAGAAGAGGGCTAATATGGAGCATTAGTTCACCTTGGTGATCAGTCCCAAGAAATAGAAAGAAGTTGAGGAATTAAGGAGCAGAAGTGGGAAGGAGGGAAAAACAACTAAAGGTGCGGTGTTGCAGTGTCAGCACTATGGCCAACTTGGGCTCCATCCTCCCAGAAGCCCTCTGAGAAGCCTCAGATCTTCCCACCTGAGGGACAGAAGAGTGGAATATACATCCTCAGGCTACAGTTCTCCCTTGGTTGAACGTTATCCCATGGGGTTTTAAACTCTCTCGTGCTTACTTGTACCAAGATGTAGTGTGGTGGCAGAGAAGCCCAGAACAGAAGGTGACAGAAATGCAATATAGTTGGAGCTAGAGCTACCACATCATATCTGTTGTTTCAGCAACAGCTGGTATACAGAGGTAGAATAAGAGGACAAGATGAAAGGTACAAGAGGCATATGATAAATCCAATGGCACAATCTTTTTACTAACAGCTACAAAACCCACGTGAATAAATCGTTCACCAGGTATTTATTTCCCCTCATTCAGTAAAATGTACATAATAATGGCTCACCAATAAGGCTTATTATAATTTGGAAACTCAGAATCTTCCATGCCATCATTAGAATTACAGCAAAGACTACAGCATTGTAAATGTATGGGGACAGAGTTTAAAATAAGAGGCCAAAAGCAAAAGGGAAAAAATTCAGGCCATTTCCTAGAGTCTGTTTAAAATGGTCATGTTTTATACCAAAGAATTGCTAACCCCCAACTACAAGTAGTAGAAGGAGTACCGGTAGCAACTTACGAAAGAGCACTCTTTCATATTTATTTTACTCATTCTTTATACCCAAATTTTTTTATATTAAAAAAGTAAACTCACAGAAAAGTGAGTGATAAAATGAATACCATCCATGCACCCTTTCCCCAGATTCTCCAATTGCCAACATTTTGCCCTATTTGTTCTCTATCTATGTAAATTCTATTTGATGTTTCAATCGAACCAACTGAAGTTCACAGAAAGCTGAAGAAAGTTCACCACCAAATACTTCAGGCTGTATCTCCCAAGAATTTGTAATTTCTTCAAAACCATTATTAACCTAAGAAATATTATCTGGTATGCACACATGTTCAAATTTCACTAGTGGTCCCAGAAATGAATGCATTTAATCTGCTGTTGTTCATTTCCATCCAGAATCCAATCAAAGATCACACGTTGAATTGACTGTCTTTTAGTCTCTTTTAATTTAGAACAGACTCCAGCCTATATTTTCGTTTTTCAAGAAAATGACTTTTTAAAATAATTCAGGCCAGGTACATTTAAAAAGTTCAATAATCTAGCTTTGTCTGACAGTTTCCTCATGATTAGATTCAGATTAAACAATTTTGGCAGAAATATTACATATGTAATACTCTGTTCTCTCTTTTGTAGCATATCAGGAGGCACAAGATGTCAGTTTGTTCCATGTTTGGTGATGCCAAGTGTTCTAGTTTGCTAGCTGGGGAATGCAATATACCAGAAGCAGAGTGGCTTTTAAAAAGGGGGAATTTAATAAGTTGCTAGTTTATAGTTCTAAGGCTGAGAAAATGTCCCAATTAAAACGACTCTACAGAAATGTCCAATCAAAGGCATCCAGGGAAAGATACCTTGGTTCAAGAAGGCCAATGAAGTTCAGGGTTTCTCTCTCAAGTAAGAAGGCACATGACGAACATAGTCAGGGCCTCTCTCTCATCTGGAAGGGCAAATGGTGAACATGGCATTATCTGCTACCTTCTTCTCCTTGCTTCCTGTTTCATGAAGCTCCCCAGGAGGCATTTTCCTTCTTCATCTCCAAAGGTCGCTGGCTGGTGGACTCTGCTTTTTGCGGCTAGGTCATTCTCTGCTCTCTCAGAAATCTCTCTCTGAATTTCCCAAAATGTTTTCTCTTTTATAGGATTTCAGAAACTAATCAAGGCCCACCCAAATGGGTGGAGACACATCTCCCCTAATCCATCTTAACAACCACTCTTGATTGGGTTACATCTCCAGGGAGATGATCTAATTACATACAGTATTGAATAAGGATTATTCTGCCTTTATGGAACGGGATTTAGATTAAAACATGGCTTTTCTAGGAGACATACATCCTTTCAAACCGACACATTCCATCCTCTGGACCCTAAAAAAGACATGTTTTCCCCATATACAAAATATGTTAATTTTATAACAATATCAGAAATCCTTAAATCATTTCAGTAGCAGTACACATGAAATACAAAGTTAGAAACATACAAACTCCTATCAAAGTTAGTTAAGGCGTAGCCTGTTCTAAGACAAAGTTATCCTCTGTCTCTGGACCTATAAAAACTTAAAACAAGTTTTATTTGCTGCCAACATACAAAGGAGAAACAGTCACAGGATACATACACACATTTCCACAGGGAGGAAGGAACACAAGGGTTACAGGACTCATACAGTTTCAAAAACCTGCAAGGCAAAGACCATTAGATTTCAAAGTCTGAGAGTTATAGGACTGCAACTACACAATGGAGGTAAAGAAAGTAGTGATAAATATGAACTACGACCAGGTGATCAGTTGCAGAAACAAGGACTGTAATGCTGTTTTGTTCCTGTTATACTATTTAAGTTGTAAGATATCAAGTTTAAGAATGAATATTACCCAAGGACTTGCACCCTATTCTGGAGAGATTAAATGTGTTTCCAGTTATATGCAGGATAGTTGAGTATTGTTAGGTGAAAGAAAAATGTGTGTTTTATTGTTTTTTATTTAGAAATTAGGTATGATTTAGGGTGAGGTGATACATATAGCTGCCAAGTTGACAAGGGGTGGACTGTCATGGTCAGTTCATGTGTCAACTTGGCCAAGTGGTGGTACTTATTTGGTTGGACAAGTGTTGGCCTGTCTGTTGCTATGAGGACATTTCATAGAATTAAATCATGATCACATCAGCTGTATCCACAGCTGATTCCATTTATAATCAGTCAAGGGGAGTGTCTTCTGCAATGAGTGATACTTAATCTAATCACTGGAAGTCTTTTAAAAAGGATTCAAGGGCGGGCCGCGGTGGCTCAGCAGGCAAAGTGCTTGCCTGCTATGCCGGAGGACCTCGGTTCGATTCCCGGCCCCAGCCCATGTAACAAAAAACGGAAAAACAAAATACAATAAAACAAGAAAATGTTTAAAGATGTTTCCCTTTCTTCCTTCCTTCCTTCCTTCTCTCTGTCTTTCCTTTAAAAAAAAAAAAAAAAAAAAAAAAAAAAAAAAAAAAAAAAGGATTCAAAAGAGACCAGCTCTCTTCCTGCTTTGGCTGGCAAGCCTCTCCTGTGGAATTCATCCAGACCCTCCACTGGAATTGTTGGCTTCACAGCCTGCCCTGTGGATTTTGGACTCTGCGTTCCCATGGTCACGTGAGACACTTTTATAAATTTTATATTTGCGAGTGTTTCCTGTTGATTCTGTCTCTCTAGAGAACCCTAACTAATATGCCAAGTTTCATAACTTCATTAAGGTAGTGTCCACCAATTTCTCCATAGTAAAATAATATTATTTTTTCCTTTTTTTAAATTAATAAATCATCTGTGTAGTGATATTTCAAGATTCAGCCAATATGCAGCTCTCCAAGAACCTTTCACACAATGCTAAAACCATAGCAAACATAGACGATCCTTTTGCCTGAATGGATTATTACATTGGTAGTTACAAAATGGTAAGACTATTTATTCTTAATGAATGGAAATAAATCAAACCTGCCTAGCAAAACAGCCATGTATTTGGTAAGTATTCATTTTAGTTTTGAGATACGGGGACACAAAAATTCTTAGCCAGGATTGACTGCTAAATGCTCTACCATGGAAAAAAAAAAATTAGGCACCTAATGATCAAATTAACACTGCTTCAAAAGAAAAGAATCTTCAACAACCCCAGAATTTGAGGTTGTTAAGCAATGACACTGACACCTTACCAAATGGGGACAGCCTTGAGAACGAAGACTTATATATGACTGCTCAATAACATTCCTGAGAAAGGAACTGAATCAGAGGAAGTCTTGATATTAGATGTACAAAACTAGTGGTTTTTAAATTATGCTTCACAAAGTTCAAGAAATTCTTTAGATCTGAGCCTCGGTGGAAACCAAGGGTCTCCCAGTCCCTTATCCATACCTGGTCTTCCATTTGTGATTCATTAGGGGAAAAAAAAAAAAAAAAGCTTTCCCTGATAGCCTAGGAATATAAAACTAACCTACCTAACTTAGGGAAATCCAGGAGGCCTGAAATGATATGCAAAACATATTTTCTACATGCAATTTTTCTTTCCAATAGTATTATTTAAGTATTATAATACATCATAAATTTAGCTTCTTTTTCTTTTTCCTATAAAGTTCATTTTTCCTTTATTTCTTATATTAGTGAAATAAACAGCCAATTATACCAAAAGGGGTAAGAAAGTAGATTCTCTATAAACCACAGAATTAAGTATTATCTATCTGTGGATCTATAAATCTATCTAACATTTATCTATCATCTATCTCTGATGAAGTTGGGGACATAATCAATGACTTTTTTTTTCTGTTTGGCATAATGTTTATTACATTACTCCCCCAAAGCAACCTAATACAAATGAGCAGCAGTAAAGGTTCTGGCAACAGATTGTAGGTGGGTTTTTTCGTTGTTTTTTTTGGAGATTGTAGGATTTTGAAACCTGGATCAGTCACTTGCCAGCTTCATGACCTTAAGCAATTTGCCAAAGCTCTCTGGTGTCACTTCTTGATGTAACTGTTATAAGGATAAATGAATTCATACATGTCAAATGTTATTCACGTCACAAGTATTCAATAAGTGATAGCTATGGAATTATTCCCTTAACACCGTCTCAAAATAAACTGACATAGCTAGTTAATCCAATATGTATCTTTTAAAAGTAGTCTGACTGAAAGTTCAAATCAGATGCTGGGGCTTCAGGAGATGGAGTGCCTGTACTTCTTAAAAGGAGAAGTGGGGCTGGGAATGAAAACATACCCCCATCTAATGCTGGAAAATATATATTCCAAACTTAAGTATGCATAGAATTATCTGGAAAACTTCTAAAACTCAGATAGATCACTGCGCTCCACCCCAGCTTTTGATTCTATGTACCTGAGGAGGCAGGAATCTCACAAATTTCCAGGCGATGCTAGTGGACCACACTTTGATATCCACACTTTAAGGACCACACTTTGAGAACCACTATTCACAGTAGATTTCTGAAATAATGTACATTTAAAATGGTAAATATTATGTGTGTGCATGCATGTTAATAAAAAACAATTTTTGAATTTTTCTCTTAAAAACAAGCTATGTTATGTTATATGGTTAATGTTGTCATAAAAACACCAATAGGCAATCCTAACAGTGGATAAGAGAGATCTGGATAAAAATTAAAATGGAAAAAAAAAAAAATAACCCTGCTATTTAGAGTAATCCCCAAGGCTACATAATAAATAAGAAGCTTTATCACACTGATTCAGGTCATACTGAGGATAGGCAGCATTCATCATTGAAAATCACTATAAATGTGACTTATTTTAACTAATAGGAATGTTGCTTTATTGAGTGAGACATAAAATGTTGGAAGTTAAAAGAAATAAATGTTTTAGTTCATATTAGGTTGTGTACCTTTCCCCTTACCCATTTAGTTGAAATACTTTCATTTCCAAAAACCTACTTGTCTATGTCAATACTTGTCCCTACCTTCTAGAAGATTACTAATAAACCAAAAGATTTGATAACTGTCTCCCCTCTGTCAAGTTCTCTATGATAACAATGTTCATAGGGTAACTCATTGCCGGTTTGTGTGAATGGTTTATCTCCCATGCTGCTCAACAAAATAACTTGTGCTAAGTAGTCTGCAATCCAAAGAAGGAATGATCCCCAATCTCAAAGAGTTTACAGACTGCTGGATAATATGACTATTACACTTGTCTTGTGATAGCATATGTACTGTCTTTTCAGACTCTTTGGAAAACCATGTGGAGAAGTCAAAGATTTAAAAAGATGAAACAAAAACCAAATCATTTCCCTAAGAAGCTCATGATCTAAGGACTGACAGAAACATAATTCAACTTTTCTAATATGCAAAGCCAAGCCAAAAACTCAAGTCTCATTATTACCTAAGGAGATTCATTCACTCCATGGTGAAGGGCAGTAGAGAAAGATACCCTAAAAAACCATCTTTGAGCAAATACTATAACATTCATAACAGAGAAAATATTTCCACAATTCAAAGTGGAATAACAGTTTGACAACTGGGAACATGGCAGAAGAGAAAGATAATTTTTCATGATTCCAGTAGACATGAAGCCCTAAATATCAAGATAAAACACTAGTTTTGATAAATTTTTCTTTCACATTCCCTATCCTTTCAGCCCTAACACACTCAGCCAAAGTTGATGATGTTTGCCCAATTCCCATCTCCTTTAAAGGAAGTTAGACTGCCCACCATGCTAATTGCCCCAAAAGTCATCTTTTGGATCATGTGACCCCACTTCAAACACTGTGGCCCACATACCCAAGGTTGAGCACATGATAAAGGCCCATACACCAGCCAGTGGACCTAACCTATGACCTGTGATGAAAAGATGAGGTTAGACAAATAAACTTCCTCTTATAAATCTGAACTAAAAAACACATTAAGAAGTTGCCACAAAGATGAGCTGTGGCCATGATAAGCCAAAATGATGAATGTGCATGGCTAATTCTTAACCATCAGCCTGTCTACGGAGGGAAGAAGCATATAACAGGAGAGAGGAGAATATCTGACATGCACATAATAATAGAGAAGCAGAGAATCAGAGGAGGAGGAGAGAGAGGGAGGAAGTAAAAAAGAATGAGAGGAAAAGAGAGGTGGCAAGAGTCCAGCCACAGCTCTGACACAGTCCCCAACTCTTCTGGAACCAGATCCTTAAGATAACTCCTTTTCCACTGAGACATTCCAAGGAAGCTTTTGCTTCTGTACAACTGGTCCTACTGAAACATCTACAACAAGACCCGCTCATTCTTAGGACTAGATCTGGAAACCAGATCTATTCATGACACCATCAGGCAGTCACTTTACCTTTATGGCACTCAACTCTATAAAATGAGGGCTGTGAACATTCCAGCTTCCCTTTTATAAACTTTAAACTCTCATATTTTATGAGTCTATAATGACTTTTCACAACTTGCATATATCCATGCATATATCCACCTACAAAACAAGAACCATAAAAATGACCACAGTGAGGGCTATTTGAAAGACAAGAGACATTTCACAAGGTGCCTGCCCTCTAGACCTGAACCCACGTGAGTTGGACCAATATGACATCTTTCAGCCAACTTGGTTTTAAATGTGGTCAGATATGTGTTCATAATAGTCAGCCTGCCATTCATTGCTCTATTCAGGTAATAAAGCAAAAACAAAGCACAAAAACTTTTACTATATTTACTTACTCATGGAATTATTTGATTTATATTCCTTGTAAAATGAAAATACTGATAATACACTCTTAAAGCAGCTCCTCACAATTAAAATATAAAGATCAGTTTGCATGAGAATGGCTATAAAGTAACACAGAAAAATATCATGCATCTACCCGCCTATAAAATAAAAACCATAAGAATAACCACAATAAGGTTATTTGAAAGACAAGAGACATTTGGCATCAGCAAAATCCTCTGGTGAAAATGAAAATAAATGAAATGAAATCATACAAGGAGTTCTATTATTTAAAGCTGATAAAATATAGCTTGCAAACCCACTGTTATAGTCACTAGGAAAGCTATAGATGTAGAAATGGAATCCTTGCCACTCAGTCTATAAACTTGGTTTAGCAAGCATTAGACCAAACTGTCTTTTCTGTGCTCTGTGTCTGTTTGTGTGTGTGTGTGTGTGTGTGTGTGTAGAGGAAGTACATCCATTTGAAATATCTATAAGAATATTCACAAATTTATCTGGTATCATGGCAATTTGCCCTGGAATTCTTTGCATAATATAATCATGAAATAATCATGTAGTCTACAGGAGTTTTAAAAGAAAGACAGATTGGGGTGCAATGGTAAAATTCTTGAATGCCATGTGGGAGAACCAGGTTCAATTCCCCATCCATGTGCTTCCCCCCAAAAAATGAACAAACAAGCAAAACAAACAAATAAACAAAAAAATCACCAAATGGTGCTGCAATAATGGGATACTCAGATAGAAGAATAATGAAATGTGATCCTGCTATATAGCATACCAAAAAAAAAAAAAAAGAAAGAAAAAGATAGAGGGGGTAAAAAGCCTAGCTTGATTTCTATTAAGAAAACATTAATTTTTAAGGATAGGGAAGGGACAAAGATGGCTTGAATTTAAGGATTAAATAGAATTACTAAATGTTTTTGTTCCTCACCACAGCATGCAGTAGCAAATAGAACATGCCAAGTGGTTGTTACTGATTTTGTTTTAAAACCGCATGCAAAATAGTTTCCTTATTTTGCATTTTGATAACAGGGTGCCAATGAGTTATGGCAAGATAAATTTCAAAAGTCACTTTCTAATGTTCCCCATCAGTACAACAGAAATAACCAAAGCAAATGTTTGAATTTAATATTAACTTCATTTATGGGTTCATCTTACTCATTTTTTTAAATCTTGAATCCTGTTATGACCTCTCAAAATGTTACTAAAATTGGAAACAGAGAAAAAGTGTTCAGTTCCCATGTCATGTATTCCATGCTTATAGCCAGAGCTATAAAGGAAAGAGGTTATGCCATTGAAGTGTTTAAGTAGAAAAAAATTTCCTTTAAACATTTATGTCTCCAATTCTGTGTGATAAAGGACATTGGGACAGTGTAAGAGAATAGATTATAGATGATTAGCATAGAAAAGGAAACCCAGACTCATGGCGTGTTTGAAGCGGAAGAGGAATTTATGTAGCTTTTCCAACATTTTCACTTAAAGATAATAAATTCACTTAAAGAAGTGAATTAAATTACCCAGGATAATAATTCAGTAAAGGGGCTGAAGAGAACTAAAACCTTGATACTTTACACTGTGCAACACTCTTCCAAAGTGATATCTCATGCATTATTTCAGTGATCTTCTTAAGAATTAAGCAGGAAAGTTGTTCTCACCCCATCTTCCAGATGAGGAAACTTTATGGAAGAGAGGCGCACAGGCACTGTCCAGGATTTCCAGTCTCACCACAGGACAAGATCAGCAGAAGTAGGTAAGAAGAACCCATCCTAAAGCCAGGTGAGAATGCGATGCTGACATGGAGGTGTGCACACAAAGGCTACAGGAGTTCTGAGAAAGGAGATGTCAAAATGGGCTGGAGACACTAGAATCACAGACACAAGAGACCAGACGGACATTAGATAGCATCTATTAAGACCCCATGATTGTACCAAAAAGGAATCAGAGAATCCGAAAGCTTAAATCATTTACCAATGCTCAAATAGCCAAGAGATGCTGAGATCCAGGGACTAGAATCAATGCTTCCCAGCTGCTCACCCCGCACTCCCTCAAAACATGCTGTGAAATAAAAAAAGAGAGGGGTGTGACTTTCTCCTAAGACATGCAGGAGTACACTAAGGTTAGAATAGGATTCTGCATATTTAGAAATGTTGACCCAGAAAAATAGTTATGATCTAGCAAGTGCATCCACAGAATTCTCTGTAGTAAACTGGGAGGTGGATGTGTAGGGATGGGGAGATGAAAAAACACTGGACTAGGCATTGTGCCCTGGCTCTACCGTTATTTAGTGGGGTTTGGCTTCTATGTGTCATACATCCAGGAGCAAATCGTTTCCCTTTCTAAGCTTGTGTTTTCCCCACATAAGAGGTTTGAACTTGAGCTCTTAAGTTTTCTTTCAAGTTTAAAAGGTCAGTGAATCTAACACAATCACATGCGCAAAACCTTTATGATCGTACAAGGAGCTCTAAAGTCACTGTGTTGTCATTTTTTTACTTATAGCCACTGACTAGAGTCAAATTACTCTGTTTCTATTTAGTATAAATGCCAATTTGATAGTTGAAAATGCAAAAGCTATAGAGTAGATACCAAGATACAACTGAAATACCCATTTCAAAAATAGGGTCACTGATAACTTTATAGAAAAGCCACATTCAGTTACATTGTTTCGAGAGTCAGTAGCTGATAAATGGAAATGGAAAAAGACAGTTGAGGGTGATAGCATCCTAGCAAGCAGGAGGAGGGGAAAGGCAACATATAAGGGAAAGGATTGAAGGGGGAACTATATAAAATGGCAGGAGTCCTGTTTTCTAAGAATAAAAGATGCATCAGCTGCCTAATAAGCATTCTAAATCTGGTCATTTTCTCTTTCTTGAATTTCCTGTTCTAGGACAATTCTGGAAAATATCCTATGAGCCAGCAGCATTGTTAACCAGCTTACCTAGTCCAGAGGATACACTGCACACAGCCTGGGACATGGTTATTGCTGGGAACACGGGAAAAGAAAATCATAGTTCCCTTGGCACTGCCATTATCGATGGAGAGTTGCTGAAATTTAGAAGAGCACTTTCTAGATATGATCTCATTGCATTCTCCCAACAATTCCACAGATTAGTAGGTATTATTATTCTCATTGTACAAATGAGGATAGCAACAGTCAGAGTGGAGAAGAGACTTCTCCAGGGTCACTCAGTATATGGAAGAACTGGAATTTGGGACTAAAACATCCCACTGCAAAGCTCATGGATTATGCATGGTATCAGACTGGAAATGCAAATGGGGGAAAGTATTGCCTTCAAGCATCAAACTGTAGATTATATAGACATATTAGGTTAACAAGCATTACCTAATTCTTGATAAGACAGTTAAAAGCCAAACTCCAATCCTCTCCTTTGCCTTTTTGCTCCTTTTAAAGGGGAGGGGAGGGAAGGGATGGGGAGGGGAGGGGAGAAGGAAGGAGAGAGGGAGGGAGGGAGGGAGGGAGACAGTGGATCGCTGCCCTCCAAGTGCTTATAATCGGACTAGAGGTTAGTTTATATGCAAATAACAGAAACATAGAGCAGAATACAGGTGGGTAAGTATTAATAGCAAGGATTAAACTATATTAAATACACAATGCTAGGGCAAATAAATAAATAAATGAGTTTCAGCATGCAACTAAATAAAGAAATCAGAGAGAGTTGCATGGAAACAGTGAGAATTGAGACCTTGAATGGAGAAAAAAAATATTTAAGATATTTATCCCATGGGCAAAAAGATATAGGAGAAACATTGCAATATGTAGCTGTACTTGGCAAATTCAAGTGTTCCTGTAGGTAAGAATAGAGGAAGGTCAGACTCAGAGAGTCAGCAATGGTCAGATTATGCAGATGTGCGGAACCTAGGCATATGAGGAACTCAGTCCTTATTGAGGGAACAGATAGCTAAGGAACAAACAGAGCCCCCAGGACGAAGGCGACAAAGAGGGTGGGCAGGAGCCACTGTATCCTGGGACTCAGTGTTTATGTGGGAACAAACACATGGTATGAGTCACAGGTATTTTAGGCAGTGCACAGACAATTTATATTAACAACTCTCCCAGCAGGGATTCCTATTTTTATGGAAAAGATTGCCATTGATAAAAAGTGAGTAATAGACCATATCAGAATGCTATATATTTCATCTTAACCGGGAATGAGTGTGAGCTCACAAGACAATAAACGTGGTTCAAGTTCATCAACATTTCAGCTTTAGCCCCAGGGAATATAAATTAATAGGCCACTATGAAAAAACTATTATTTCTCTAGGTGGAGGCTGAAGAAAGTCGAAAGGAGGTAAGAATGATGCGTCCCAAGTCTCACTATTCTTGTCCCTACTTAAAAAATCATTTTTCGACTCTGAAAGTCTGCTCATGCCTCATTTAGAGTTTCCTGAGAAATGTTTCCTTTTTCGTAGAATAGTCAGAGTCAGAGCAATAATCAAGTATCTTCTATTTGCTTAGCAACAGTTAAGCACCTAGTCTGTATTAAAGAAACAGGATAAATAACAAAGGAATAATGAAAAGCTGAACTGGTCATTTTCATCTGTCTGCCTCTCCTCTCCCCTCCCCTAATCGAGAAACTTTTTTCTTTATATTTCTCACTAAACCCAGGTCTACAGACTCAGTCCCTGTCTTCGAGCTTTCTCAGGGCCACGAAGCTTTCCATACGTGGTTCAAACTTGAAGTGAAATCTGAACCTCTATTCCATTCTCTTTAAGAATTTAAAGCAATGGGATAGAGGGATGAAAACACAAACTCCACAAGGACATATGATGACCTGGTGAGAGAAAGTGCTGGGAAGCAGCAGCCCAGCAGAATCCGCGTGTACACACAGTAGGTCATCTGTAAACGGTAGCTAGTGAGCGGTGTGTTCTGTGAATGAGAGGAATACAGGATGATGCTAAATGAATTCTAGAAGACCCTGCAGCTGTTAAAAAAAAAAGCCTTGGTCTTGATCTCATTCAAGGTGAGGCTAGATTTTGGTGGCCAAAGACAGGTCTTTACGGCCAAGGAAATTCAGGAATCTTCAAGGGAAGATGAGCCTCCTCTGATGATCATCTATGTCAGGAGTAATTCACGTGCCCATGAAAAAGGGAAATTCTTAGGTCCCTTCCCAGATTTAACAAATCTAAATCTTTGGGGTCAGAGTCCTAGTAATCTGCATTTAACATCCTCTCTTAACTCTCCTCCAGATTATTTCCCAAACTAAATCTGAAATCTGCTGGCCTAGATTGATTGGTTGCGTGGTGTTAGTCCAAGTGCTAACAATATCTGGAACAATTTAATTAAAATCCCACAACCCTGAGCATATTTTATGGAGAATTCTTTACTAATGTATTCTAACCCAATTCCCAGGGAGGGGAGAAACATTTTTCTCTCCTTCGACAGTTCTGTGTTCTCACCCACAGTGCCCGCAGAGCAGACGCAATCTACTTCACTTCTCCTCCTTTACAGAAATGGCAAGGATGTTTACCACCTCTTAGGGGTGCTGCGCGTTTCCGTTTATTGGTGTTTATACAGTCTTCAGAGTGTTCTGATGAATCAACTAAGAGTTGACATTATTCATAGCACCCTGTTGCAGCTAAATACATATTCAATTAAAAAACAATGACAACAATACAGCAATATCCACAAATTAGCGTTAATTATAGTGATGTATTATTCTTACCCTACTGTCACAAACTGTTCAAGTCTGGAATCTGTATAGTCCTTCTCTTAACTCATTAATGAGAGCAATTTTTGCTCATGGGTATCGATGTTTCATCTTGTAACAGTCATGTTGCACCTCCCATCAGAGATTTGATTTTCAGAAGCTCTTCCTATATGGCAAATACTAGGCCAGGAAGCAAATAAATCTCCCTTGAAGAGAGTCAGAATCCTGCAAAGCATACTGGAGCCCTCCTGTTCCTGAACCCCTCTCTTTCTAAATTGTTCTGGAACCTAGCTCCCCTTTGTGACCATAACTACTGCCTTGGTTGGGCCCAATTTTGCCTCACTGGACTGCTGCAGTTCACTCCAAGCCATTCTACCATAGCCAATTTTGGCCAGCAAGCCCTGCCTTACAGGAGTCAGTCTAAATGCAGTTCATTCAATTCATCTGCTTACAGTTCTTTATTGTCCCCTATTAATAACTAATCTAGTCTCAAATCAGAAACCTCCCCAAAATGAAGTGAAAACCACTAAAGAGAAAGTAATTCATTTATTCGAATTGGGGGAATGGTTGAAAAACACACATGGAAACTTTTACTCAGGAAAAGCAGGAGAAAGCAAAACTCAAGCAGAAGGAATAGCTGAAGCAAAAGGAATGCAATGCCCTCTGTATACCTAATTCAGGGATCAACTTCTTTCAGGGGGCAAGAATCTGCTGGCTAGCCAAGTGGTCCTCTGAGCAAGGGCAGACATCCTTCCCTTCGCTAGCCTCCCCCTCCCCCTGTCTTGGGCACCACAGAACATCTTGCTGTTCTAGATTTTGCTGACTTCAACCTCTTGCTCTGCATGAGCCTTTGACATGCATAGTTGAGGTTGAGGAATCTGTGCCTAGTGGGTTTGAGGTTTCATCAACAGGAAAAGAGGGAACTTATGTGATTTCACTAAGTAACTATTTTCACTACAAAAAATTCCCATATTTATTTTTTCCCCTTTTTGAAATGGCACTAAGGAAACACATGCCAGACTGCCATGAACAGGGACTGTACTTTCCAAACAGTAGCAAGGACTAAAAATAGAAAGGCTTGATTTGCTCAAGATGTATATAACTTCCTCTCATGTTTCCTTTCCCCACCACACTGAGTCAGTGGACAGGAGTGGTACGTGTTGAACCCTGTGCATGCTTACAACAGCATCACGAGGGCGATGGGCCCGCATGTGATACATGCCCCATAAACAACTCTCAGAGAACTGTTACTGTCAAGTCAAAGAAGGAATGAAACAACCAATCTACAAATATCAACCAAGAAGCTACTCTATGTTCCTTGAATGCAATAAGGACTACCAGCGATGCAGGAATAAGAGATGCGACTCAACCTACAGGCAGTCTCGAAACGAGGAATGTACAAGAGGGCAATGGGAAGAACTCAGGCCTGGAAGCCCAGAAGCCTCCAAGTGGGGCTGGGGCCAGCTTTACCTATAACTGTGTCACCTTGGGCAGTGCACTTAAGAGATCTGGGCCCCCATTTCCTCAACAGAGGAAAGAAGGGCTAGCTTAGGACACATGCCAATCTAAATCTGAGCATCTACGATTTACAATTCTAAATTATTTCCACAGGTCTTGCTCATGTGATATTTTGATTCTGGTTTCATGAAATATAGTTTGGGGACAAGATTTATGTGCATGGAGTAATTACATCAGCCCACAAAGAGGTACATATTCAGTGGTAGGAAAATCAAACAGCATTAATATGTATTGAGCATATACTAAGGACTAGGCAATGCTGGATGCTCTATGTACAAGAGTTTATTCAATCCTCTAAAGAATTTGCTAAGAAATGGGAGCAGAGCTTCCAGGCATTAAAGCCTGGGGTCTTGCCCTACAGCACACTATCCAGCCGAGAGATCAGGATGCAGAGAAGGGAGAAAATGGGATAAGCCAGACGGCTCAAAAGCTGATGAGGAAGAAAGTAATGGGAAGGGTTTCTGAAAAGTTGAGAGAGTGGAGGATGAGTCAGGCAGCAGGAAAGACACAGGGAAATTTAACTTGGCAGGCAAAACTGACAATCAGGGCCCCACAAAAGCAAAGACTGCAAAAAGCACAGTGAGAGAAACGGTGGTGTTTTATAAGGTGACATAGGTATGGAGTATTCTGGAAATCAACCAAGAGAGGAAGCTTAATGTGGCTGGCAATAAAAAAACACAGGAAGAAAATAACATTTTTTAAAGACAAATTAGTTAGGAGCATACAGCTGTAATAGAAAAAAGAGTCAAGGTGATGAGCTGATTGTGATATGGAGAATGAATGAGCTAGGAAGACAGATGGGAAAATGAAGATACTGAAACAAACCTGAGAATCATTTTCAAGTCAGAATATATCAGATTCATGATGACAAACACATGAAAGAAGCAAGACAAATCAACAACAGCTATAGAGCATAGAGTTTGGGAAACTAGAAAATATGGCATTGTCTCCAATAGAATGAGATATAATGAATGTGAAAAAACAAGTTATTTCTGTGGAATGGATAGATCCTTTGGATAAATGGCACAATGGTAGTCAAAGGAAAACAGAGTGCCAAGAGCCATAACCACTTCAACTCATGAAATAAGCAATGATCAGAATTAACCTAAGTAAAGTTATGAAATCAACTGAGAAAAGGTAAGACAGAAGGCCAAAGAAAGAACACTGATTAGGTCCCTAAGTTTAGGGGGTAGAAAAAAAAAAAGGGAAAGTAACAGGAGAGAGAAAAGGAGTAGTCACAGATGTAGCAGACGAACAAAAAAAGTTCTGTTTAGTTAAAATCAAAGGAGGAGCAAAAGAGCTCAAGTTTTCTAGAATGTTAATTTGACAGCTGTTAGGGAATCAGATGGAGGTGCAAACCTGTACAAGAACCGTTTCAGTAGAGCTGAAATGAGTTATTTCATGTTGGGGCTGTGGTTTAAATATCAGTCACAGAGGGTGTTGGGGAGGCAGGAAAAGGATTTCATTTAATGACTATGTAATTCAATGAAAATAGGTTTTTTGTAGTTGCTATTGCCTCAAACTGGTTTCTATCCCTACTAGATTAGAAGAGAATTACTAAAATACACTGTATGACTTTCAATGAGCTAAAAGGAAATGAAATAATCCCCTAAGCACATCTCAACTTATAAAATGGCTCAATATAAAATGATGAAGTCTTGTGTGTGTACACAGTGAACCAATCTTCAAGTTATTCGCATATCTTCTATTCAATTGTTCAAACATCATTCCATGGAATTCCGAACTCTGGACCAGGCACTCTATGAAGTTCTGAGACAGGTACTAAGAAGTCAAGGCCCTCACTCTGAGATACACACATTATATTAACCTATGATTTGAATCAGTAAATCTCTGTCCAGTGGATAGTTCGTCATTCTCTTTTCAATTTCCACCAGACCATCAAATACACCACTTAAAGATAATGTAATTATTCATTGCTCTTAATATAAGGTAATAGAAATTCTAATAGAAATAAAGCTCAAAAATGTTGAAATAGTACTATAAAATTTATTTTTTAAGCTAACTCTTTAATTTCCAAAAAATTTCTCCTCTAATTTATACATTGAATCTTAATTCCAAATGGTCTTAAGAGTTCATACAAAGCTATTTTGGAAGATGACCCGTGCTTTCAGGATGTACAAGTATATTGGTGGAGAGGGTAGTACATTCTCATTTAGCAAATACAATCACATAAATTATCTTTATCTGACCCTGAAAAAAACCCAGAAGGTAGGAGGGGTAGGATTATCATACTAGGTTTATACTAAGGAAATTGAGACTCGGTTATCACAAATTGCCCTGATTTTTCATCTACAGTTCAAAATGGAAGGTGGTTTCAGAACAGGCCCAGTGTCCTTTGAACACTAAAGGTAATAAAAAGAATGATGGAGGAAGGAGGAAATTTCTGAGCTCCTTCTATCTACTATTTTTGGGAGGCCTCATAAACCAAAATCTGAGCTCCTCTATCTACCGTTTTTTGGGGACCTCATAAACCCAACTCATTACTTCCTCAAATAACAGTAAGATTAAATTTCTTATATGGTGGGTCTTCTCTTTCCTGTGTCACTACTATTCCACCATCCCAAAGTTTAAAAACTGCAGAGAAATATTTTATTTACCCAGTACCATCAATTTTATTTGTTTCCTACAGTAATGAAGATTTTGGCAAATTTACGAAATGTCACTGGTAAAGTAAATATAAAAACAAAAGTAATATTATGGGAAAGAAGTCCATTTCAATGGCCCATCAACAATAATCTATACTTTAAAGCTCAAGTGCTTTCTTCCAATTTGTAAAGATAAAAACAATAACATAAGAGACTGACGACAAATTGCAATAGATATTTCTACAACAGAATTCTTAAGAACAAGCGCTATCAAATAATGAAAGTACTTGGAGAGGAAAATGGCAATTGTTGTTTTGTTTCCTTCACTGGAAAATAATATAAGGAAGCATAAACAATAAAGCAGTGATGGCAAGGGACAGAAATGGACTTGGCATGGCTCAGGAAAACTCATGGATTAATCTCTGCCTGGGCTACTTAATACCACTGAAACCTGGAATACTACTTGAACTCTCTGAGCCTTAGACCCTTCACTAGGAAAAGATGGCAAAGCATCCTCATGCTATCCTTCTCATAAGGCTCAAGTTAGCCAAATATATTAAAGTTTTTCATAAAAAGAATCCAATGAGTCTGTCTTGCAATTTCCAGTCTTGGATACCACAGACTTGTCAAACTCTCAAAAACTAATGATAAAATAAGGATAATACTACCTTAACCTCTCAAGGATTAGCATAAGAATCACATGCAATAACATATTATAAGTTATCTAGTATATAGCAGGCTGTATAAATGCTTGACTTTGGAACAGACCAAGTAAAAATCAGCAATGCACCAAAAACCATCTTAGACCATTAGGTTCAAAGTACTATATTCAAAAATGAAATCAAAGTTAAAGCCCTAGGTTTTTGGTCCTGGCATCCTCTACTTCCTCTTCTACCTCTTCTTTCAGAACAAACTGCTTAGTGTGTATGTTGAGTGGACTATGTAAATTACAAAGGAATAACAACAACAGAAAAAAGAATTTCTGAGCGCACTAAGGTTTCCTTAACAAAACCAGGATTAAGAAGCACATGCTGTAATCTGTGAGGGGATTGCTCAGAGAACATGCCAGAGGCTGTGATGGAAGATGTACTTATTTCCACTAAATAATTTCAAAGATAGCTATCTCCGTGGTCCAAAATCCAAGGCACTGAAGTTTAGAGCTGAAAAAGTTCAAAAAGATTATTTAATTCATTCATTTTACAAAGGAAATTTGTGGGAACACTCCTTTAGCAAAAAGACAGAAAATCCCCAAGCTTATAGGAACAAGGGATGGGATCAGCCATGAGCCTTGAGAGGCATGGTGCAAATGAAAAGAAAGTGATAATCACCTAAACCTAGCAGAGAGACCTGCTAGCCTAGAATATTACAATATTATCAAGACCAAATGTTTACTAAGCCTTAGCATGTGCCAGGTACATACAATATTCTTTACATGCATCATTTATTTGAAATCTCACAACAACCCAAAGAGGTAGATAGCTTCATTTCACTAATGAGAAAAGTTAAATAACACAACCAAGGACATTCAGCTAATGAATGGGGCATTAGGTTTCAATCCAGGCAGTCTGGATCCAGAACTTGCAGTGCTAACCATCAAACTGTGTTTTCCCTCAAGCTTTTCTCTGCTTAGATGCAACTGGCCAGAACTTTTCCATGGTACAGTCCTGGCTGGCAGCTGAGGGAGCTTGAGATGCATTGGCAATGCTTGATCTGATTTCAAGGTGCCACAACCTAAAGGGAAGGGACATTTAGGGTGAATAATGAAAACAAGTCAAAACAACAGTGAAATCACCTAATGAGCTCATGAGTTCACCCTTTCAAATAAAAGGTACTTTGTCACATTCAGGGAACAGAGCCACTGAGAAGCAGAGATGGAAGCAAACAACAGTTAGGGAAATTATGAGGGAAGAAACCAGGAGGGTTTGGGAAGTCAACCAGAGAGCACCACCACAGACGAGCTGGGCACAGCCTGGTATCCTCACGCAGCCTGCAAAGAAGAGGCTTTGCTCCTGCTTATGGGTCCCACAACCAACAGCCTTGAGGGTGGGGTGAGATTTCCTGGGGGGTTCCTGGCCTGTATCCAAGGGAAACTCTTTCACTGGCCTGCTTCCCTAATCACACATATCATGAAGACTGCCTGCAGCACCTTATGGCCATCCTCTCTTCAAAGAACTATATTATATTCCTGATCTAGATAAATTATAAAGTTTGGTGTGCAAGCTACTAGATCCACGGGAACAGCAGACCCAGAGCTACCCCTAAATTACAAATTCTCAGCAAATACAGGTGTTTATAGTATTTATAAAGCAAGAGCAGATCATCACAACATAAAATAACAGTTTAAAAAATTAAAATTAAATAAAGGAAACAAACAGTAGGAATCCTTGCATATCACAGAACTATTGAAAAAGCAACAGTGTGAAGGAAAGAGAAGTTACATTAGGATTTCCATTAAGAATTTCCATTTTCATGTATGAAAAATGTTCAGGCCTCATTTGGTGTATACATCCAAAAGTGGGGTCAACGTGCAGATCCTAATTTTGCGTGATAGAGAGATGTTTATATTGTTTATATTGCTTGATTTATTTAACATTCCTTCTTATAAGTAAAAAGCATGCATTCCATTTTTATAAGTAAAAGAAAACAATACACAAACTTTTGGTTTTGAAGATGAAAATGTTTTATTTTATTTTCCAAATGCAAACTTCTCTTAGCTAAAGAAAAATATGACTCTTCAGATCAGTGGAAATATTGGTGGGCAGGGAAACGGGGTACGACTGTATGTAGAGATAATGTAGTAAATTGTTGAATCCCACAAGTGAAGGTCACGGACCAAACAAGAAAAAACTTACTAAAATGGAAAAATAATTGGACTGGTATCAAACTTCTCACCTATAACACTAAATACTAAATGAGATACAGAAATCTTGTAGAATACTGAAGTTAAGGAATTTTGACCCTAGAATTCCACTTGTATCCAAACTTCTACTCAAATATGAAGGCAAAAAGAAGTCATTTTGGATATGTAAGGTCTCAGGAAATATATCACCCACATAGCCTTTCCAAGAAAAGAACTTACTTGCTGAAATGCTGTGGCAGGGGGGAAAAAAAAGATTCAGAATGATTAATACAAGAAAAGTAAACAGAAAACAAGAAATGATGCGATAAACAAGTAAAAATTATAGTTTCTTTATGTATAATCTGCAGTGCAATTTAATGTGAGAAAAGAGTCTTAAAAGAAACATGGTATAAAGTTTAAGATACTGCAATACCTTCTCCAAATCATTTTAATAAGTGGAAGTAGCAGAAAAAAATGTTCAGGCCTCATTTGGTATATACATTCAAAAGTGGGGTCAACGTGCAGATCATAATTTTGCGTGATAGAGAGATGTTTATATTGTTTATATTGTTTGATTTAACATTCCTTCTTATAAGTAAAAAGCATGCATTCCATTTTTATAAGTAAAAGAAAACAATACACAAACTTTTGGTTTTGAAGAAATCAATTAAGGCTGTTAATGGGAAAGACAAGATGGGATAAAAGCTTCTACTGATACAGAAAGAACCTACCATAGTTTTACTGAACTTTGGGCAAAATAAATGTTCTGAAATATGCAAGTATTGCAAATTACTCCCTATAAACTTACTCAGGAGGGAAGGGAAAGTTAACCTCATTGGTTATCCCTACACACAGGCAGAAATAATCAAAACCAATTTCCCCTAAGACTTTTCTCCTCCAGTAACTAGTCACCTTACACCTAAGATTATGGCATGTCCTAGATTATTTCAAGGAGTACATGGGTGCCTGCACACTCTCCACAGTCAATCCCCTGGAAAAGATTTACCACTTTAAATACACAATCATGAAATAAATAAACAAGGAAGAGAAACTCTGGCCTGCCATGTAAAACACTCAAACTACTAAAAGAAATAGTGGAATACCCCTATCAACTCCAAGCCTGCTACTTTGAAAGAAGCATTTATAACTTCAGGCCACAAAAATATCTCACTCTTCTCATCTGAATACCCAATCAGAGGGTGATTCAGAGCCAAAGGCAAACAGGAAAACTGACATTTGCTTCTAGAAAGCCACATCCCCCGGAGCCAGTGGCCTGCCTAAGAATCTACCCAGCATTGCTAAACATACATTGACCTACGTGGGTGGACCCTAGAAAGGGGGAGATAATCTCAGAGGAAGCTGCTGCCGCCACTGCTGCCACCACCCAGGTCACAAACAGCCCTGCAAATCAACTAGGGCTTGTTCATCCAAGGTCCAAAAAGAATCAGGCCATGGGCCAGGAAGAAATAAGAATCTCCATCACCTCTCTGGTATGTTTTCATGGGTCAAGCTACGCTTGTCATCTTGCTGTAGAGAAAGGACAGGCACTTCATAGTGGATTAGGGCTTTTGCTGACAATTTGGTTTTGGCTCTGGCAACACTGCCCACTACCTCCATTCTTAGCTTTGCAGCCAGGAGGTCCTTTTTCACCCAGTCCCCTCCCTCCTCACCACACCAGCAGACAGTGGAAGGAATGGCCTCTATGGTGGGGGATGTCCAAACCATACAAAACAAGTTCAGCTGCCTACTCCTGCGAGCCCCTGACTGAACGCAACCACGGCATGAGTTCTTTGGGACCACGAAAACACTGGACTAAGAGTCACAGGCTCAGGGCACAGTCCCTGTTCTTCTAAAACCTCAACAGATCTTAACATATTGTTATATGAAATACGTAAAATGGCTAAGTGGAAAAAAAATGATTATAATCTACCAATTGCTATACACATATAAGACCTTTGAGGTTGTTCTCATAAGAATACAAATACGTGTGCTTAAAAGCTTTTGGAGACTGATTTTTTTTTTTTTAAAGATAAAAGAGCTAATTATTTCAGCAATTTCTTTCCTTCCTCTTCTTTTCCACTCTGGGTATCCCCACCCCCCCCACACCCCCTCCCCCCCAATTCACTCCACAGCCCTCACTATCCTCGGTTCTCATGCTCCCTTCAGAAAAGTCATTTCTTCCCATATTTTATTCATCACCTCCTTAAGGCAGAAATCATAAATGTCTCTCCTGGCCTGACTGCTCCTTTGAATGTGCATCATTTTCCAAGAGGCTGAGGAGCATGTTTGGGTGTGGAAATCATAAAGGAACAAATTTCAGTCCAGTAGGATAAAGAAATTTTCAACAGTTCGAGGAACCAGTAGTAGTCAATAGAGCCCGTTTTCCCAGGGGAGTGACTACGGAGGTAGGCTCTAAACCATGGCCCTCTTGCCTGAATGAGCAGAAGGAGAGGTGAAAACCAGGAGTATTGCTGCCACTGGACAGGAGGCAACTAAAAACAAGCCACACAACTGGCTCACAACAAGAGGAGGCAGTTAGGAGCTGTCAGAAGGTCATGAAGAAAAATCAAGCAAAGGTATCCCCCTCCCCCCCCCAAAAAAGGAATTAAACATCACAGACCTGAATCTGAAGGCATCAAGTTATCAGCAGGCAAGTCCCTGAGGAGCTCAAGAAAGTCTACTAGACAACTCAGAGATCACTGTAAGGGGTTTCCCACACATGCAACATATATCACCTTATTGTGTGCTGGAGGCATCACGTGGCATTTGACAACAGATCTGAGATGTCAACTTTATATTTAAGATAATAGCAACCCCCTGCAAGAAATTGTCAAGGGGATGGGTGATGGTGGCACAGTGGCAGAGTTCTCGCCTGCCATGCCGGAGACCCTGGGGCCTGCCCATGTAAAAAAATAAAGAAAGAAATAAAGAAATTGTCAATGGTTGTGCGATAAACACAAATTCCACAGCCTGAAATCTAAGGTTCTTCCTGGCTACTTCATATCTTCCTAACTCGGTATTTTTATTCTTGCTACTCTATTACTGAAAAATCCGTTCCCCCATTTGAATATTAAGATCCTATCCAGTTTTCAAATTCAGTTCAATTTAAATCATTTCCAAGAATCTTTCTTGGCTATCTCCAGTCATAATTTATTCCCTCCCCCAACTCTGCTACTAACATAAGGATCAGCTTGTATCTCTGATAAAAGCATAATGATTAAGGCATAACTTACCATGAAACACTTTAATTTAAAAGGTGTGCATCCACCTCCCAAAATTGATTCTAAAGTACTACATCTGATCAAACTGTTTATCCTTTAACAGTGCCTCATCTGTAACAGTCACCCATATACATTTTGTTGCATTGAAAAACAATTAAGGGATTCAAACACCGGAACGAGATTTGAATGTATGATATCAAGGTTCCCTTGCAAACCCTGAAATTCTAAGAGACATTCTCTTTCCTTAAAACTATCCTAAGCAATATTATATATCTACCCACTGGCTGGCTGAAAATATGAAGGAATTATAAACTGTGGCATCAGATCAGAACAAACTAACCGGCAGTCCCAAGGTTAGGGACTGACCCATGATGCCAATAAGGCTATAATTACAACCACATGTGCCTGACCTATAATACGTATTCAAGATACACGGTATGAATGAATGCAAGAGCACATGAATGAATGAATAAAGTTATTGCTAAATGGTCACTCCATACCTCACAGATGGGCAGAAAAGTAAATTACTCATCAAAAGGAATTCTTGATACTAAACATTGACTTGCCTTTTGCAAAGAAAAAAAGTATTTACAGCATATATCAAAAAGTCAAAGAACCAAGCAAAACCCCAGCCGCCTGGTCCTTCCTAAAAAAGCATGTAATCCCCTAGTCTGAGTCTCAGAGTCTTTCAAGCTGATAGAAGGCTAAAGCAAAACCAATGACACAGGCCATACCGTACAGTGGGGAAAGTCAAACTTGGTAGTTGTGATTTCTCAAATTCAGTAAGAACTCTGCCAGAAATTACAGGCGCCAAACCTCCTTGGGTCTTAGTCTCCCCACTTGCAAAAAGGGGGAGTTAATTCATTCAGCAAGCACTTGAAGGGGCTGTAAATTTAGGTCTGTCACTGTAATTGAACTGGAAAATCTCAAAGTTCCTTTCAGTTCTAAAAATCTTATAATTCTTATGGTCAAAATTAGTAGGCATTCTTTTGGCTCTGACTTGAAAAATTTGGCTGGAAGCATAAACAGACTTCTACATAAAAACACAATTACCAGCTAATATTTGGATTTGGCAATGTGAGGTTTCACCATGGCTGAGAGAAAAAAAAAGTGCAAAATTTCCTCCAGTGATCAAATTACTTTACACTACATTATAAGTCATGGCTAAAGGTGGTGTAAATATGGCCAGAATAAGGTCAAGGCACAATTGCATCCAAGTCACTACAGGTTAAAGAAAGGGAATGACCATTTTCTTTTGAACTCATCAACAATTTTCCATATAAAAAATCTAAAAAATAATACGCCTCTGCCTACCAGATTTGTCCTTTTCCATTTGGCAAACTCTGTTTTATTTTTTATCCACCTCCCTTCTGTTTTGTAGAACATAAGCCAACATGGAAACAGGTTTTTTGCTTATTTCCTTCTTTTTCAAAAACAAACCCATGCCTAGAATGCAGCTATCAATTAGGACAAGGTCCATACAGAAAAAGTCTTTTGGTCACTTTATGAAAGTCTCATGCTTGAAGTTTTTTTTAATGGAACCCATTGGCAAAATCCTATTGTTTTGTTGGTATTGGTACTTTATGTATGAATAGTTACTATAACACTAAAATATACATTTTTAAAATAGACAATTTAAAAACCAGCTGCATATCATTCAATAATAAGATACAGGAATATTTACCTTCTTTTAATTTATGAGGAAATTGAGACTTGGACTGGCTCAAGGTCACACAACTAGAATAAGATGCTCAACTAGTCTTCTATCACTACGTCAAACAATACATTTAGAGCTAAAGATTAAAATGAAACAATCCAAGAGAGAAAACAGACTAAACAAACTTTTCAATTGTGTAAATTAAACAATACGCAAAGACTCATCTATCACAAATAAAAGCAAAACTACATAAAAAACAAACTTTAATTTTTTTTTTCACTTTTGATAAAACACAACAAGGAAAATTAAACACATTGTTTTTATTTGTCAAAACTTTTCCATCTATGGCCTAAAATAAATATACTCCTCATAGGACTCCTGGCCATTACTGACATCTGATCTTTGATTGACTAGTTTGCAGCAAAATAAAATATATAGTAAATCTGTGACATACTTATCTCACACCCCAAATTTCTGATAGCAGTAAAACATCTAGTCCCCAAACTGACTTAGTACTTATTCAAATTAGAACTGGAACTTATAAATTTCACCTGATCAACATCATTAAGAACTGCTTCTATTTCTTGTGATCTACTATGTGAAAATCTGCCCCCAAAGAAACATACAGGACTCATTCCTCCTCTCCTCCTTCAGCTTTTTAAGAGTCACCCTTCAGTAAAGACTTCTTGATCATGCAAAAGCGAGGCAAGCCACACGGCCTTTCCTGCTTCCCCCACCCATGGCACTTACCCCATTCCAATACACTTTGCACCATACATATTCTGTTTACTTCTGCTCACTCCACTAACATGTAAGTTCCATGAAGTCAGAACCACGTCTGTGTTAGTTACTACAGAATTCCTAGTGCTAGAAGATGGCCCACAGACCAGGAGTTCAGAATATTTGTTAAATGAATGAATCAATTCTTCCTCTGCCTCTTGCAATCTGAAATTTAGGAGACAGAAAGTCAGACTATAGATTTGACCATTGAAGCAGTTGCTTCCTATAGCTTTTCTTTTTTAGGACTTCTTACATGGGAAACTTGCAATATATGCAAAGGTAGACCTGATATCAGAATAAAGATCCATGTACCCAACAATTATCCATTTTTACTAATCTCTTTTCATCCATATTCTCACTCAGTAGCCCCCATGCTAATTTTTTGTTTTTGGTATGTTGTATTGAGGGGTCACATTTCATTCTTTTTTCATGTAAGTATTCCATTATTGTAGCACCATTTGTTGAATTTTTGTTTGTTTTTCATTTTTTTCACTTGTTTATTTTTTGGGAGAACTGCATGGACCGGGAATCAAACCCGGGTCTCCTGCATGGCAGGCGAGAATACTACTATTGAACTACTCTTGTACCCCATATCCTTATTATTTTGAAGTAAATATCAGCTACCATTACATCCCATTCATAAATATTTGTGTATGCTTCCCTATAAAGATTCCTTTTTTTCTTCAACATGTCTATAATAATGTCATCACACCTAAAAATATAACAATAATTCTATGGCTTTATTATTTTGCTATTCTTCCTGACAAGAAGATGCCTTCAGCTTAATTGGTGGCAGCTGGTCACCAGAGCCACTCCCTGTAGTCAGGCTGACAATGGCTTCTGAGGTTACTTGGGACTCCAGTTCTGAGTTACTGTACGATCAATTGTGGTTGGAGCACAATAGTCTACGTAATCAATACATTTCTCTAACATTCATCCTTGACATCAATCACAAGAGAAAACTCTAACAGTTTTGCTGTCATTTTGCTAGAAAGGTGTTACTGACCAATTAGACACACAGTGACCAATGAGGACTTCAATATCTCAGCCTTATTAATTTAGAATGCAACTTATGGGGGGAAAAGAAAGAGAAGGAGGAAAAAAAAACAGGCTCTTTATCTCAGTATGACAAGACAATGTAAACTTTTCAAAAGGCATTCCTAAAAAAGGGCTTTCAGTTTTGAAACAAAATTAGCAGGTAAAAGGATTTCCAGGGATTTAGGGTACAAGCCAGCAGAACCATGAAAAGTTTGAATTGGCCATTTTGCATTAAAGTACATTATCTCTTTGTGGGTTGTAAAACTCTCTGTAGGCACTGAGAAAATGTTATCTGCCACAAATACAATCACTGAGTTCATGAGCAACCTAGCTTGGTGTGATGGTTAATTTCATATGTCACTTTGATGAAGTTATGGTGCCCAGTTGTTCAGTCAAGTAAGCACAGGTCTACTTGTTACTGTAAAGGTATTTTGTAGATGGATTTGCATCTACTGCTGATTGCATCTACCCTCAGCAATGATGGGAGTCTCCTCATCCATTCAGTTGAAGGACTTTTAAAAAAGCCCAAACTGAGGATTTTAGGAGTCAAAAAGAAAAATTTCTGCCTCATCTTCAGCCCAACAGCTTCTTATGGGGACTATAACTTCACCTTCATCAGAGTTTCCAACTTGTAACCTGCCCTAAAGAATTCAGACTTGCCAATCCCCTCAGTCACAGGAGCCAATACCTAAACAATATATTCCGTCAGTTATTTTCTGTGGAAAATTCTAATATACATGACTTAAAGACATGACTTCAACCACAGATCTTACCTGCCCCCTGAAAGCACCTTCATCAAGGGAAGGAGGAGGAGGGAAGTTTCCAGAGCCAGATGGAATGACACTGGGATCATCTAGAGGTGGAGGTGGTGGTGGAAGAAAATCACCTACAGAAAGGAAATGCACACATGGAATTAATACAGATGCAAACTTACAGGACTCTTTAAAAGTCATATGTTTGCTGGCTTGAATGCTTTGCCATTGTCTTTACCATAGACAAATTTCTGCCGTGTAGCAAACATCCCCTATCTTAGTTTCAATAGTTTAATTAGTAGCTTCAAAACTTAAGAAGATAACCAGACTTGAGACACAGAAGTAACATAAAAGCCAGTCTAGAGAGGTTGTATACATTGAACAACAGGGAAGAACAGTGGTGGGGGGTTATGAGATGATTACAATCAAGTAAAGGAAGAAAAAGCATGGACAAAATTAAGGATAATATAAAGCAATATATTAAGATGGACAAATCCATCTGGCAATTAAGACAATTATCCAGCTGGGACAACAAAAGAAGTCTTCAGTGGCCAACTGACAATTCAAGTGTCTCTGAATATTATTATGTAGAGAACAAGTTCACTCCATGCAGAAAGACAGAGGAATAAAGGAATAGAGGTTGGAAAATTACGGATATAGAAAATAAAGTACAACATGATTTTACATAGGAATGTAAAATATAACCAAGAGGGCATAGAAGATGATAAAATTAAGCTGCAAGTGTATTGCATATCCAGCAAAGGGTTTGCATTTTACCCTGCATGCAATAGGAATCCACCAAGGATTTCTGAGACAGGAACACATGGTTACAACTACGATTTACTAAAGAATAATCTCAAGGTATGTTCACAGCAGATCAGGAAAAACTGGATTAAGAAACATTTGATTTGGCCTGAACATCTATGACCAATAAGAATGGCATACTGACAATAAAATTGTTGATTTAAGAACATGTAATCCCTAAGTTTTGAAGTATAAACAGATATCCAAGAACCCTATGGTTTCATGATATGAAATCCTTTTTTTGAATGAGGTTTAATTTTGTATTAATTGTGGAAATGCCTATATAATGTAAGATTTGCTAATTTAACCATTTGAAGTATACAATTTGGTAGCATTAATTGCATTTACATTGTTGTGCTATCATCACACCACCTTCCATTACTATTTTCCATTACAAAAAACTTTCATTGCCTAAAACAAAAACTCTTTACCCATTAAGCAATAACTCGCCACTGCCCTGCTCCCCAGTTCCTGGTTACCTCTAAAGACTTTCTGTCTCTATGAACATGCTTCTTCTAGATACTTCATATAAATGTTCTCATAAAATGTCTGTCCTCTTATATCTGGCTTATTTCACTAAGCATAATCTTTTCAAGCTCATCCACACTTCAGCATGGATGAAAATGTTGTTTTTTTTTTCATGGATGAACAGCATTCTATTGTATGGATCTCCAACAATTTGTTCACTTATTCTCCAGTTGGATGCCATTTGGGTCGTTTTCAGCTTGGGATGATTTTGATCACAACTGCTGCAAACATTTGTATAAAGGTTTTTGGGTAAAAATGTATTTTCATTTATCTCGGGTAAATTCCTAGGAGAAATTTAACTGTTGGGTCAAACAGTTAAGTGTAGGCTTAATTTCTTTAAAAACTGTGAAAATGAATTCCAGAGTGGTTGTACCCCCCTAGGAGTCTCACCAGCAATTAGTTTCTCTGCATTCTTGCAGCATTTGGTATTGTCAATTTTTTTGTTTGTTTTAGCCATCCTAGTAGGCATGAAATGGTATTTCATGGTTTTAATTTCTCTTTTCCTAAGGATGAATGGTGTTTCATACTTATTTGGGATTTGTACATCTTCCTTAATGATTTATTTGCTTATGTACTTTGCTCACTTTTAATTGGGTTGTCTTCTTCTTATTGAATTTTGAGTGATCTTCCTCCTTTTTTTTCTTTTATTTTATAAACACTAGCCCTTTCCCAGTAACTTCTAATCTACTTTTCTAGCTGTGTGAATGTGCTATATCTAGTCATCTCTTATATGAAATATCATATAATTTTTGTCCTTATATGTCTTGCTTATTTCATGAGCATGTTTTTAAGGTACTTCCATGTCTTATAATTTCATTTTTTCTGATGGCCAAATAATAGTCCATTGTATATATATACCACATGTTGTTTATCAATTCATTTTTCTTGAGGGATATTTAAATTGATGCCATCTTTTGGCTATTTTGAATAATGCTGCTATGAAAACTGTTGTACAACTATCTTTTTGTAATCCTGTTCTCAGTCACTTTGGGTATATAACTAGAAGTGAGATTGCCAGCATAAGTTATTCTATATCAAGTTTTTGTTGAGGAACTACCACCTTAAGTCCACATTGGCTAAACCATTTTATGTTTCCACCAACAATGCACAATAGAGTTCCAGTTTCTCCACATCCTTTCCAACACGCATTATTTCTGTTTTGCTTTGTTTTTTCATAATAGGCACACTTGTGGGTGTGAAGTGGTATCTCATTGTGGCTTCAATTTGCATTTTCCTAATGATTAATGATGTTGCACATCTTTCCATGTATTCATTGGCCATTTGTCTATCTTCTCTGGAGAAATATCTACTCAGGTCCTTTGCCATTTTTTAATTGGGTTGTATTTTGTTACTGAGTTGTAGGAGTTCTTTATATGTTCTGAATAGTAAATCCTTATCCAATATATGGTTTTAAACTATTTTCTCATGTTCTGTGAGTTTTATTTTTAGCTTCTTGATAATTTCCTTCAATGCACACTTTTTAAAAAAAATTTGGTGAAATCAAATCTCCAAATTCTTTGGTTACATGCACTTTTTTTGTGTCATATCTAAGAATCCATTTCTGAATGCCAGGTCATGATGATCAGCCTCTATGTTATCTTCAAAGAACGTTACGCTTAGCTCTTATACTGAAGCCTTTGTTCCATTTTGAGTTGATTTTTCTACATGGTGTGAGATAGGGCCCTTACTTCATTTTTCTGTTTGCAGATATAGCTTTTCCAACACCATTTGGAAGACAGTCTATTCTTTCTCCATTGCATGAGCTTAGCACCCTGGCCAAAATAAATTGGTCATAGATGTAAGGATCTATTCTTGATTTTTAAGTCTGTTGCACAGATATATTTGTCTATCTATGTGCCAGCACTGCACTGTTTGGATTACTCTTCCTGTGTAATACAATTTGAAAGAGAGACATGTGAGTCCTGCAATCCTCTTCAACTTTTGCAAGATTGTTTTGACTATTTGGGGAACATTGCAGTTTTATGTAAATGGAACAACAGGGCTGCTGGAATTGGAACAGGGATTGCACTGAATCTGCAAATTGCTTTGGGTAATAATGACATATTAAAAAGGTTAACTTTCCTAATCCATGAACATGCGACGTCCTGTCATTTATTTAGGTTCTATTTCATTTTGTTCAGCAGTGTTTTGCAGTTTTCAGCATGCAAGACTTTTGTATCCTTAGTGAAACTTTTTCCGAGGTTCTTTATTTTTTTAGATGCTATTGTAAACAGAATTTCTTTCTGAATTTTGTCATCAGACTGTTCCTTGCTAGCATATAGGAAGACGATTGTTTTTGTATATTGATTTTGTACCTTGATACTTTGCTAAATAACTTTATTAGCTCTAATATTGTTCTTGTGGACTTCTTTGAGATTTCTATAATAATATCACATCAACTGAAAATGGGAATAATTTTCCTTCTTATTTTCCAATCTGGACATCATTGCTTCCCCCACTCATTTCTTGTCAGCCTAACTGCCCTGAGAAGACCTGCTAGAATGGTATTGAATAGCAGTGGTAAAAGCAGGCATCCTTATTTCATTCCTGATCTTAAAGGGAAAGCTTTAAGTATTTCACCACTGATTATGATATAAGTTGTGGGTTTTTAGTAAAATGGTCTTTATCAATTTGAGAAAGTTTCCTTCTACTGTTACTTTTCTGAGTGTTTTTTTTTAATCAACATAGGGTGCTGGAATTTATCAAATGCCTTTTCTTCATCTATTGAGATAAGCATGCATTTATTTTTCCTTCATTCTATTATGTAGTATATAACATTGATTGATTTTCAAATGTTAAGCCAACTTTGCTTTCGGGGATGAATCCCACTGGTCATTGGGTAAAATTGTTTTAATATAACATTATATTTGGCTGCAACTATTTTTTTCAGGATTTTTGCATCATAATCATAAAGGAAATTCATTTGTAATTTTATTTTCTTGTGATGTCTTTACAAGGCTTTGGTATCAAATAATGCTGGACTTATAAAATGAATTAGGTAGTGTTCCCTCCTCTTGAGTGTATTAGAAGAGTTTGAGAAGTACTGGAATTAACTCTTCTTTAAAAGTTTGGTAGATTTTACCAGTGCATCCATCCACCTCCAGATTCTTTGGTGGAAAGTTTCTTGATTATTGTTTCAACCTACTTGTTAAAGATTGGTTGATGTTTTCTATTTATTTGTAAAAGTAAATATGGGTAATTGATACAGTTCTAGGACATTTCCCATTTCTTCTAGATTATCTAGTTTGTTGGTGTACAATGATCAACATATTTTCTTATAATCCTTTTTCATTCTGTAAAGTCAGTAGTGGTATCACCATTTTCCTTTCTGATTTTGGTTATGTGCATCTTTTCTCTTTCTTTCTTTATTAGTCTACCTAAAGGTTTGCCAATTTCACTAATTTTGTTAGAAAACTAACTTTTTGTTTTGTTTGTTCTTTCAGTTGTTTTTCCATTCTCTATTTCCTTTGTCTCTGCTCTAATCTTAACTGGTTCTTTTTATTTGTAACTATTGGTTTACTTTGCTCTTGTTTTTCTTGTTTCTCAAGAGGTAAAATTAGGTTTTTATTTGAGATCTCCTTTTTTATATAGGCATTCATAGCTATAAATATGACTGTGAGTACTGTCTTCACTACATCCCATAAGTTTTGGTTAGTTGTATCTTCCTTTTCATTTGTCTCTAAGTACTTTCTAATCTCCCTTATAATTTCTTCTTTAACACATTGTTTAAGAACCTACTGCTTACTTTCCACATATTCATAAGTTTTCAGTTTTCCTTCAGCTTGTAATTTCTAGCTTCATTTAATTGTGGTCAGAGAGGTTACTTTTTACGATATCAGTATTTTAAAACGTATTTAGACTTCTTTGTGTCTTAATATAGGGTCTATCCTAGAACAGGATCCATGTGCTCTTAAAAACAGTGTGTATTCTGCCATTGTTGGTGATATGTTCTATATATGCTGGTTAGTTTAGTTGATTTATAGTGTTGTTTACATCCTATATTTCATAATTGATCAACTTCTAGACGTTCTGTCAAGTATTGGAAGTGGTGTGCTGAAATCTTCAACTATTGTTGTAGAAATGACATATATTTTGGTGCTCTGCTGTTAAGGCCATAATATGTTTATAATGATTAAAACGTGTTGCTGAATTGATCCTTTCATGAATATATAATGGACTTCTTTGTCTCTTATAACAGTTTTTAACTTGAAGTATATTTTATCTAATATTAATATAAACCCCTACTCTCTTTTGATTACTATTTGCATGATGTTCTTTTTCAATTGTTTCACCTTCAACCTATTTGTATCTATGGATCTAAGATGGGTCTTTTGTAAGCAGCATATAGTTAGGTCATGTTTCCTTATCCAGTCTGCAGAATCTCAGTCTTTTGATTGGGATGTTAATTTCAATTAAGGAAATTACTGATAAGACAAGATTTACTCCTGCTATTTTGCTAATTGATTATTGTAAGCCATATACCTTTTTGTCACTCTTTTCCTTCATTATTAGTCTTTCTTTACTTTAGATGATTTTTAATAATGAGCTATTATGTATCACTTATCCTTTTATTTTATGTGGAGTTTTAAAATTTGTTTTATGCTTACATTTAATATGCTAAATATATTACAATTTAGGTTGTGTTGATTCCAACTTGACTTCAGTACTCTACATGTACATAGTAACTATATTCCTCTATTTCTTCCTTTTATGCTTATGTTACAAATTATATTCTTATGCATTGTGTTCCCAGTAACAAAGATTTATGCTTGTTGTTTATGTGTATGAATTTTCCATCTTATAACTAAAAGACAGCAAAACAAATGAAACATGAAATAATACTGGCATATATATTTTCCCATATTATTACAACAATGGAGATCTTCACTTTTTCATCCACTACTGTGATATTGTCTAGTGTATTTTCTTTTCAACATAGAGGATTCCCTTTAGCATATCTCATGATAATGAACTTCCTCAGTTTTCATTTGACCAGAATGTCTTAATTTTCCCTCATTTTTGAAAGACAACTTTACTGGATATATGGTTTTGTTTTCATGGCTGCTTAAGCAAATATCATACAATGGACTGGCTTAAACAATGGGAATTTATTTGCTCATGGCAACAGGAAAATAATGCTTTCTTCCCAAAGACTGATATTCTGAGACTGACTTCTGGCAATTCTTGGTCCTTGGATCCTCTGTCATATGGCAATGCATATGACAGCCTCTCATGGCCCCTCAATTTTCTTCCAGATTCTGCTCAATTTCAGTTTCTTGCTTCTTGTGACTTTTTTCCATCTGTCTGAATTTCATCCTTCTTATAAAGGATTCCAGTAATATGATCAGGACCCGTCCTGATTGAGTTGGGCCACACCTTAACTGAAGTAAGCTCATAAGAAGAACTATTTACAATGGGTTCACATCCATGGATGAGAGGCTGTCATATGCATTGCCATATGACAGAGGATCCAAGGTCCAAAAATTGCCAGAAGTCAGTCGCAGAATATCAGTCTTTGGGAAGAAAGCATTATTTTCCTGTTGTGTTGATTTGATCTCAAATCCGTGAGCAAACATGTTTTTTGGGGGTACACATAATTCCAACCACCACAATATATTATTCCTGTGTACCATTTTTTTTTCAGCACTTTAGAAAGGTTTTCCCACTGTCTTCTGGCTTCCATGATTTCTATTGAGAAATCATATGATTATCTTATTAAGGATCCCTTATATGTGACAAGTTACTTTTCTCTTGCTGTTTTTAAGATTCTGCCTTTGTTCTTGGCCTTGGACAGTTGGATCATCTTATGTTTCAGTGTAGATGTGTTTGGGTTCATCCTGCTTGGCATTCATTGAGCATCTTGGATTTGCATTTTCATATCTTTCATCAGATTTGAGAAATTTTCTGCCATTCTTTCTTTTTTTGTTTTCTTTTCTCTAGTCCTCTTCTACTTCTGGAACTACTATTATGCATACTTTGGCATGCTTGATGGTGTTCCACAGATTCCTCAGGTTCAGTTCACTTTTTTTTTTCATTTTATTTTCTCTCTGCTCATCAACCTTGACAATTTCAATTGTTTTGTCTTTGAGTTTGTTGATCTTTTCTTCTGCCGCCTCCAAACTTCTCTGGAACTACTGAATTTTTCACTTCCATTATTGTACTTTTGAGTTTCAGAATTTCCATTTGTTCTTCTTTATAGTTTCTAACTCATTGTTAAAGTTCTCATTTTGTTCATATATTGTTTTCCTGATTTCCTTGTCCATGTTTTCCTTTATTTCATTAATCTTATTTGTGAGTGTTGTTCTAAGTTCTTTGATTAGTGATTCCAGAGACCATGCTTCATCTGGAATATTTTCCATTGATTCTTTTTCCTATGACTGTGCTTACTTTCCTTTCTCCTTGTATGTTTTACATTTTTAATGCTGTTGTTAAGAACTAGACATTTCTGACTACTATGCTGTGGTCACTCAGGAGACCTAGTCATACTCATAAGTCTACCAGACTAAGTACAAAAGGAAAAAAAAAAAAAAGAAAGGAAATAAAGAGAGTAAGAAATAACAGAAAAAGAAAGAAGAGAAAACACTAACCAATAGATAAAAACACTCATGAAGAAAAAACAAGGGGAAGAAAAAAAGAAGAAGCATAATGCCTTAACAAATCATTTGCTATATACCACTGAGAAGTCAGAAGTTGCTGCATTCAAAGCTAAAATATACACCTGTGTCCCTCCTCATCCCTCAGGGATCCACCAGGCCCAAAAATATAAAATAGAAAAAGATGGGGGAAAAAATACAAGTGCTTTGGCTCTCTATATACCTACAGATAGTGAAAGGCCAGAAGACTCTGCTTCCAAGGTAAATTGAGGCCAGTGTCCTGGGCCAGCAGGAAGAAGCCAAATCAAGTAACATGCAAAAGGGAAAGAAGAAACAAAACAGTGAAAAACTGCACTGGGTCTTAAGTCTTAGTAGTTGAGATGCCATTTCAGAGAAGGCTGAAACTAACGCCTTGCCTTCAGTGATCTGCCAGACCAGAAAATGTCCATGCACAGAAGGAAAGAAGACAAAGGAAAACAACAACAACAACAAAAACACTAGCTCTTTGCATCCAGGTGGATGCTAAATGGGAGTGCTCACAGGGCTGAAAGTAAAGCCAGCTTCTGTCCTGGTTATTCACAGATTCCCCCAGGTCAACCTCAAGCCTAACTTTTAAAGGAGGGGGTTTCTTCTGCCAGTCCTGGCCCCAAACAGGCTCTTCCAGAATCCAGGCCATTCTGCAGCCATTTCCATGAAGTTATACAATGGAATGCTGTTTGCTCATTGGCTGGTACTTTCACTTGCAAAAGTTAAACTATCTGAACTATCTGCAGCCTCTTGTTTCCTCTTGCACTCCTGTAGTTCTTCTAAATATTCATATCCAGGGTTACCACCTAGTTAATTCCCATCCTTTTTTTCCAGCTCTTTCATTTTTCATTTTTATAAATTTATAACAATTTATAAAATTCCCTACACTACCATCTTGTACCCTGGTATTATTCTAAATAGTCTCTGGAATTAATTCTTTTAGGGAAATGGAAAATTCTTATTTTTAAAAAAAAATATTTATTATTTTTATTCTTTAAAAAATACTGTTTTTGAAGTTTGGGGAAAATGTTCTTCTCTCTTTATGAATTAGCAGCTTTTCCTTACATTTTAGGTGTTCAACACAGCAGATAGGGCAGCAGTTTCTATCATTAAATGAGCAGCTTTCAGGTAGATTTGAAATATCATAGCTTAAGTCTCCAGAAAACAGAGAACTCAAACTGCATGGTAGAAGGCTGGGTGACTCGGTTTGGTTGGACTGACACAATACTGAAGTGGTCTACTTGGCCTCCATTTGTCTCATAACAATCTTAGAAATGGAAGAGAGAAGATGATAGCTATAAACTTACCCAGAGCCAAATTCAGAATACCAAGCAATAAAATTCATTATCTTGTTGGATTCTCTGTATGCAACAGGCACTGTTTTAAGATTTTCACAAACTATCTCTCATTCCTACAACTCTCTGCACTGACGATTCTCAAACTTTATAGTTCATCAGTATCTCTGGCAGGTCTTGTTAACATATCAACTGCTGGGCCCCACCCCCAGACATTCTGATTTAGTAGGTCTGGAGTAGGGTCCAATAATCTGCATTTCTAATAAATTCCCAGGTGATGTAATGTTCTTGGTACTGGGACGAAACTTTTGTGAACCATTGTTTTAAGTTCAATGCTCTATTATTTCTATTTAAGACCTAAAGGAATAGAAAGGCTGAATAACATATGTCATTTAGAAATTTCTATTTATCTTCCACTGCACCTAGTACCCAAAACGGTTACGAGTCTCACGAATGAATTTCATACTCTGGAAATGATCCGGGCAGTGTATGTCCCACACTGCTTAGCATCTAAACCTTTATCAACTCCATTCAGTGCTTTTAAAACATGCCTACATATTAGAATTGCCAGGAAAGCTTATCAAAACCTGCCAATGGCCAAACTCTACCTTACACCAACACAAGCAGAATCTTAGGAGTGGAATAGCACCACTAGTCTTTTAAAACCCAGGCGATTCTAATCGTGAAGCAAGGGTTGTTAAATCATCCTCTGGTTCATATTTGGCTAAATAATGCATTAAAAATATTGAATACCTCTTAAATAAAAAGAACTATCACAAAGTTTTTTTTCTGCCTTTAAAAATCATAATGTATGAGATCTAACATACAGTGGACAAGCCAAAGTCATCCAGGTTGATGAACACTTGAACACCAAATTCTAGTTCACAGCCAAATTTTAAGGTTCAGGTACTCTACTCCAACCTATACCTTCCCTTCTTTAAAAGACAATTTCTGAATATTCTGTTAAACTTACCAGATACAAAGTACTGTCAGAGCATCTAACATTGCAATGGCAGACTAGAAGATGTTTTGTTCACCATCTTATAAAGACAAAAACTGAGGCCCAGAAAACTAAATGAATTGCCTAATACCTCATAGCAAATTAGTACAAGTGCATATGTGAGGTCCCTTCCAATCATACCACTTTTGGTTCTATTTTTCTACTTTAAATGTAGTGAAATACATATGAGAATCAAGTGAGAGTGAAAAGGAACACAAAAGGAAAATAGAAGGTATTTTTTAAAGAACTTGACAACGACATAAATTTAGATAGTATATTCTAAGAAAGATTAGGTAGAATTTAAGAAGCCCTAGTCATAACCCCATAATAATTATCTGCTTTATTTAGAGTAGTTATTAAGTAAGACCAAAGTTTTCAAGCTAAGCCACTATTTAGAGTAGAGCTCAGATTTTAAAAAGATGAGGAGGAACAAGTAGATGTCTAGAAAAGAGAAACAAATATGATAAAGGGATAGACAATGAATACTTGGAGGGAAGCATAAACTAGCTGGAATAGTTGGAATGAAAAACTTTTAACTATCTTAAATCATATTATGAGTTATTATAAGGATTTTGACTTGCAGTTCACCATTTCAACAGACAAATAAATCAGTGGAAATGCTTCCAAATTGCAGTAAGTTCATCTTGGCCATGTTTAAGGAAAAGAGAAAAGAAGAAACAAAATGCATGGGTAAGGTGGGATGGTGTGGAAGGAAGAGTCTTTCCATTCCAGTAGACTGTTGAGGCAATGAATGAGAAGTCATCTGGTTTAAATGATTAGGTGGTGTGATCGTTAGATCCTGGTATCAACTTGGTCAAACGACTATGCCCAGGTGTCTGGTAAGGCAAGCACTGGCCTGACCACTGCTGCAAGGATATTTCATGGCTAGCTGATAAATCATAAGGCTGGTGTATTAAATCATCAGTCAGATGATTTGCATCTGTGGTTGATTACATCTGTGATCAACTAAGGCACATCTCCCACAATGAGATAATCCAATCAGTTGAAGTCTTCTTAAAGAAGAAGAGAGGCTCTTCCACTGCTTCTTCAGCCAGCAAGCTTCTCCTACAGAGTTCGTCCAGACCCTTCATCGGAGCTGCCAGCTTCACAGTCTGCCCTAAGGATTTTGGACTCTTGCATTCCCACAGCTGTGTTAGACACTTTATAAATCTCATATCCACAGATCTCCCCCATTGGTTGTGTTTCTCTAGAGAATGCTGGGCTAACACATGTGGTAACCCTCCTGGAGTACAGCAGTCAAACAGAATGACCTGTAGTAGCTTCCAGCTAGCAACTCCAAACTTTAGACCTTCAAGTTTATACATGCCTTATCCTCTCTAACTTGATGGGAAAATTTAAATGGAACTCCAAGACCCTGTGACCTAAAGGGACACTGAAGAAATCAAACAGCCAGGCCAATAAAGAACACGCCTTGAGGCATCTGGGACAATGCAGTCATCTATAAAAAGGGCAGTGCAATGGTGACACAGTGGCAGAATTATTGCCTGCCTGGGTTGGATTCCCAGAGCCTGCCTGTGTAAAAACAAATAAATAAATAATCTAATATGTAGATATTTTGTTTTAGAAGAGGTGAAGAGGCCACAGATACATGCCTGCAAACACGGTTCCCTCCTTAACCATTTTCTTATCATCCAAAAGCACGCAAAATACTCAATTACCACTCAATTTCTGGATAAAATTGTTTACTCAAAGGTATACAGCAAGTGAAATGCAGAGCAGGAAATGGAGGCTCACTCTGCCTTGGACACTGCATCAAACTGCGAAGGCTCTTGCTTAATTTGCTCCGTATCATCCCAAATCATTCAGCTAATATACAAAAGGTGTTTGCTTTGTGCCAGAGGTCACATCATGAGGAAATTAAAGGATAAGGTGGGCAAATGAATTATCATATCCCTGTTTCCCAGATGTTAGTTTATTCCAATTTGCTTCAGAATATATCCTATTATGCATACAATTAACTCGAAAAGGGATTGTGGAGGAACTTCTAGTAACCCAGCTACTTATGTTCTTTCAAGCTTCCTTTTCTAGTCTAGAGGTAAAAAGGCAGGGCTGAGAAGCAAGTGTGCCCAAAGCCACGGTATACGCTCAGCACACTGGTTACTACTGAGCTATAAGCCCTGGTAGTCAGGCATATATGAAAATATGGGTCAGGAATATATGAAAAGCATCATGTAAATGAAGAGCTAGCTTATTCCTTCATGGAACAAAGGCTCCAATCAGAGAGGAAAATAACAAGAATGTACCTGTACTCAGGGTGATAAATTACTGGCTAATTTATCTACAGATGGAAAACACAAGGGAACAATTCAACTCCGATAATCAATGAAGTCTGGTTTTATTTACTATAGTTACATATGAAAACATGATTCCCTTTCTTCACCCAAACACTCATGATACCTAGTCACATACCCAAGGCTCTGGATAACAGTCCACTTTTGCAAATCATATAGAGTCCTATAGTAGCGTCTATAATATGTGATGGCCTTTATGTGATTATAGGTCACTCTCTTCCAGTTAGAAGTAAGAACTACCGACAAGTAGAGTCCTTTATGATTTATCCTTATATTACCTCCACCCAGAATAAGGTTTGGGACATGGTGTGATGGTTTGGAGTTATGTGTACCCCAGATAAACATGTCTGTCCTTAATGTAATCTGTTGCTGTGAGTGCAAACCCACTGTAAATAAGACCTTTTGATGAGGTTACTTCAGTTAAGGTGTGTGCAGGGTTGAAAATGTTATGCAGCACAAGAGACCCATGTTTTAATCATGATCCGATCTTATGGGAGGCTGTTTCTTTTAATCCTGATTCAATTGCATAGGTCAGAAACTTTCTAATAGATTACCTCCAGGGAGATGTGACATGCTCAATTGTGGGTGTGATCTTTGATTAGATGGAGATGTGATTCACCCATCCAAGGTGGGTCTTGATTAGTTTACTGGAGCCTTTTAAAAGCGGACACATTTTGAAGAAACCTCATAGCCAACAGAGATAGGAGATGTAGATGCTTGGAGAACAGTTGCTTCAGAGAACAGAGACACAGATGTTTGGAGATGCTTGGAGCCCAACAGACAGCGCCATGAAATGGTAAGCAAGCCAGAACCTGCAGAGAACCAATGGAAGCCAAGAGATGAAAGCAAGCTCTGGAGAAGCAAAGTGAGGAACAGAAGCTGAAAGCAATGGAGATGCCAGCCATATGACTTCACAGCTGACAGAGCTGTTCCAGACACTTTCTTGAATTAAGGCATGTTTCCCTGTATGCCTTAGTTTGGACATTTTCATAGGTAAAACTGTGAACTTTTTACTAAGTTCTCTTTATAAAAGCCGTTCCATTTCTGGTACATTGCAATACAGCAGCTTAACAAACTAATACAAGGTGTGAGCCAACACAATCAAGATGGGTCTTAATCCTACTACTGGAGTTCTTTATAAGTAGAATGAAATAATGACAGGGAGAAGCAGAAATTCAACAGAACTCTGAAAAGAATGGAGAGGCCAGGCGAGGCTGCCATATGCATTGCCACGTGAGGGAGGAGACCAGGACCAAGGATCACTGGCAGCCAGCCCAGAAGCCCAGCTTCCCAAAAAAGGGATCACCTTGATGATGCCTTGATTTGGACTTTCTCTTAGCCTCAAAACCATAAGCTAATAAATTCCCATTGTTTAAGCCAACCCATTACATAGTATTTGCTTGAGCAGGCAAGGAAACTAAAGCACATGGTATGTGCACAATAAATACAGGTTGAATGACTGAATAAATGAGAAGCCATTCCATATCTTTGTGTCTGAAGGATGTTAAAAAAAGAAATGACCTTATAGAAACAGAAAGGCTTCTATTGCCAGGGTTGGAGGGGGGGAGAGAGTGACTGCTTAATGGGTACAGGGTGTCCTTTAGGTGTGATGAAAATATTTTGGAACTAGATAGCAGTGGTGGTTGCACACTATTGTGAATGTTATTTATATGCCACTGAATGGTTCATTATAGAATGGATAATTTTATATTATAAAAATTTCACCACAGTTAAAATGTGTGTATACACACACACACACACTGCTGCCTTAGAACAGTGCCTCTCAAACTTTAATGCATTTTCTAATCACCTGGGGACCTTGCTGAAATGCAGACTCTGATTCAGTAGGTCTGGGCTGAGGCCTGAGCATCTGCATTTCTAGGACACTCCCAGGCAAGGCAGATGCTGTCATCTATATGCTGCACTTGCAGGGGGAAGGCTCTCATCTCTCCCAGCTGGGTACGTGGATTCTACAGCTTTATTAAGTGGGACACTTTTGTTTGTTTGAGGAAATAAATATAGAACTTTAAGAACAAAATCACTTAGGGGGCACTTCAAATTAAGAAGAATTTAAATTATGAGGGAAAAAGAGGTTGCATTGGATTATTTTTCCCCCGAAAGGTGAAAAAAAAAAAAAAACAAAGGAGCTATTTCCTTTTAATTTAATCAAGATGACCAAATCATAAACTTCAAATAAAGACAATTATACATTTCCGTTAATAGCAATTGATAGAGGATGGAAACATGTCTGAAAGAAAATAGTACAAATTTTCAAATATAAAACCTTTAACATAAACCCCAGTTCTACTTATTCCTTCAGGAAAGGCACTGCTACAATTGCAGGAATAGTTTATCCTCACCTATTAAATAATGATAGCAAAATCTACTTCACAATGTCACTCTCATTGCAGCTAAAACAGTGATCAAAGCAGCTAAAACAGTGGCTTCAAAAATTTTTTGACCACAATTTAGAGCAAGAAATATCTTTTATATCAGGATTAATACATACATATGGACATACATGTATGTATATCTGAAAAGGGAGTGACATGAAACTGTACTTACTACATACACTTACATACATATGTACTTACTACATCTAATGCATATTGAAATTATCTATGTTATTATAATTATATATTTTTAAGATGCTGATTGTGACCCAGTGAATTCATTTTGTGACCCACATACAGATCTCAAACCATGGTTCGAATGTCACTGATCTAAATTCATGAAAGTGACTTTATACAATGACTGCATAATGCATGGGATATTTCTTTCCTTTCTCCTAGGCAGAAGGAGGCAACTGAGTCTAAATTTGACCACTCAGTGGAGAAGAACAAATATGAGAGAAGAAAGGTTTATGAACAACAAACGACTTGCAGACTAGGTAAAGGAGCAATTGGGAAGATGAAACAAGGGTAGCCAGAGGAAACAATTTTTTACTATGTTACAGTTGTAGCATTTTCCTCACAGGTTAGAGGCAAATTGTTGTGAAATTATTAAGTACCCGAAGATTTTATTTTCAATTTCATCTTGAATTCAATTTTCAGGTTTCATTTTATGCGTCACTAGGAAAAGTTTATCATGATGCACAATGGGTGAAATATTTTAAAAAAGAAGAATTCAAGGTTTAGGTCAGTATACATAATATGTTATCAGTGGTATAATATAAAAAAAAAAGGAAATCATACATATATACGTATATGTCTGTTTTCAGAGTATCTTTAGAAAGGATTCACAAGAAATAGCTAACAGCAATAGGCTTCAAGAACTAGCTGAGTTTTGCAACTGGTGAACAAGAATGGAACGGCAACTGACTTTTCACTGTATAAACTTTTAACCTGTCATTATTTTACCTATTTAAAATATAAATACAAATGCGTACACACAAAACAAAATGAAAATGAAAGTTTCAGTACCTAGAAAGTTGTCATCTCCAACTGTTCACCTAAGTGAAGTTTTCAAACCTACCAGGAAATACTGGGGTTTGGTGGAGGCCAAGAGAAGCACTGATCATAAGCACGATTTAATGCACTGTCTGTCTGCCTTCTCAGCCTATCGCTATCCATTGGTTGTAACTAAAAAATATGGAAGGAATTGACCTGATTTACTCAATAGGTCTTTCCTATTTGAGATGAAGCCCTTTCATGATCTTTTCCCAACCCACCAACTTCTCCCTTACAAGGAAGGAGTTGCTAATTTGACTAATCTAGCTACTACTGTAAGGACATCAGGTTTAGAAAGCAGCATCCAGGGGATCTTTTACTTATTCTTCCTGCCTTCAGGAAAAGCCTTTCCTGAGGGAATAAGTAGACTTAAGCAATGTCTGGCTCCAAAAGCAGACCAGCTAGCTGTTGTCTGCAACATTCCTTTCGGCTCTATAGAGTGGGAGAATTAAACTGTCAAGCCAGGGTCTTTTGAGGGTTGCAGCTCATTGAGCATGCTATGCTGGCTCCACAATGTGGTAGTGTGTGGGTGGGCAGGAGGGGCTGGGATAAAAGTATGCTTATTCCTAGGGCCTCAGCCTCTGTGCTATCTCAGTGACCACAGAACCCTGTCCTGGAGGCAATAGGCACTCATGAAGCTAATAATAAAGTAGCCCCTAGACACCAATTTTGCTCCTATGTCTTGAGTGGGCAGTCCTTATAGGAACTCTCTGGGAAGAGTAATAATTATTAAAGGGAAGACTTGGGCATTCTTAGTCCCCTGTCTTTACAGATGCCTTTAAATGATGAATTCTCATCTGTGAATGAGAAGGTATTCAACCTTGACCAAGTAACTTCAATTTTTAGTTCTCATGTTAGACACTTTCAGAGTCCAGGCTCTATTTATAAACTGTTACACATTTGAAAATTAATCTTTCTATTTTTCTTCCATTTTAAATGCCTGCTGTTAAAAAAACTAATTATTGATTTTCATGGTACTTAGTTTTCTAAACAAACTGTCACTTAAGAGGAAAGACTAGGATAAAAGTATTGGTGATGGTGTCCGAAAACCAGCACTCCTCAAATGTTATTCATATATGTACAGGAGTGTTAGCAGAAGTAACTTTTCTCAATTTAGCAACAGGTATCAAAAGCCTTTAACTACCTATACACTTTGATACAGCATATTCTCTTTAGCAAATCATACTAAAGAATTGAAGAGTTTGCAGACAACCATGTTAAAGAGTCTTTTCATAATGTAATAGAAACAGCCAGAATGTTCATCGATAAGGCACTGGTAAGTTAATAAACTTAGTCAACACACATTGGAAAAAGGCCATCAAGATGATGATGTTGCTTTATACCTGTCATTCATTTTTTTTGAATGCTTTCTATGTGCCAGAGACTATTTTATGGACTAGAGTGACACTGCGGGGTGTGGGGCACAGACAAACAACATATAAAACTAACATGAGGTGCTGCCTTCATTAAATTTACAACCTATTAGAAGGAGAGAGATACTTAAAATATAATAATAAAAAAATCATACTGAATATCAAACAGCAGGCAGAAGGATGTTGCAATTTTAAATAGAAGGGTTGGGAAATGCTTCACTGAGAAGGTGGGATTTGAGCAAAGCTAGTGAGGGAGTGAGTCATGGGGTGTCTCGGGAAAGAACACGAAAAACGTTTCTGATACATTATCATGTGAGGAAAAAAAAGAGGCTATTAAATAGTGCTGATGTTACCAGAAAAAGGCCATGAATTCTCTTGCCCAATGCACTCAATAACCAATTTGTGAGCTAACGGGATTTCAAAGAGAGAAAGAGTTTATGTCTAGCATGAGAGAGGAAGAGTTTATGTCTAGGCATGTAGTAGGACAGCAGATGGCCTAGCGGCCCAAAGTCTGTCTCCCTGAACTGCAGTAGTTCTGATAGTTTTCTTAGAAAAAAGTTGGGCAGAGTTTAGGATAATGGGCGCAGTGGCCCCAGATGATATAATTAGAGGTGATCTGATTATTGAATAAATGCACAGATTGATTACATGCTTAGGCTTAGTCACAGAACATGTAAGCAAATGCCATAGGAGGTCTAGGCGACCCGTAGGTTAAAGTCTAAGCTGCTGTGCATGTCAGGTGGGCCCACTTTTGTTAGATGTAGTCTCGGTCATCAAGATAACTTTGGACTTGGGGTGGGTTCGTTATGGGCTGATCCAAAACCCTTCATTAAACATTAGGGGCTGTCTTTAGTGATTACAGGACTCTACTGTTGAAAAAGTGGATAAATGGGTATAAATGAAGGTTAGTCACAAGGTTTTTACAATCACAGGGACAGAAGATAAAGGCTGTGCAATCATTATCAGAGATCAGGGTAGCTGGATTACAATTTAGAAATTTCAGGAATTTCCCTCTGTCTACTCTAATATACCAGAAAGCAAAATGAGATATCTATATAATGAGTCAGTGACAAAATTCACTGCTTAAATCCTGATTCCTTGGCTACACTGATAATATGTTCTCATTTGTGTATAAACCTATGAATGTTAACAATGATTATCTACAGCTTATGGGATTATAAATGTTATTTTCAGTCCCTCTACTTTTGGCTTAATTGTTATACAATAAATGTGAATTATATGTAAGCATTAAAAAAAATCAAAAGACTGAAATAAATCACAGAATCTACTCAAACCCAACACTTAATTTTAATGCATCACTATCTATTCAAGCCAAAAGCTTAATTCCTCCACCTTCTTCCTAAATAATTTCGCTTGAAATGGAATTTGAGTTTCTCACATTAAAAACAAGGATTATTGCCCTTCAAGTAGAGAAGTCTCTCTGATTTTCAAATGGATAGTTCCATCTCAGGTTCGGATAATACAAAATCTCTGGAACTTCACTGGGTTCAACAGTTGTTCTGTTTAATCAAAATGAATAGCCTATGCAAAGGTAAAACACCTCAGTGTATCACATCTAAGCATACTGTATTTCTCTACCAAAGAGTGATCTCCATTTGTTGAATAACATTCAATTTTTCATTTGAAAGCACTGAATGGATTTCAAGTAATATGAAATTAGGAGGACAGCCTGTTTCTGCAAATGGACTGCACTTTTGAATCTACCAAGTGTCACCTGTCTTATAAAAACATAATAATTGTTATCCAAACAACAAACCACATCACACATTTTGACTTCCAAAGATGGGAGCTCAAAATAAATAGGATAATGAGTTGAGCCTAACGCATCCATTTTCTACCAGAAATCAATGTCTTCAGCTGAAATAATAAAGGTGAAATTCTCTCAGTTTAAACATGAAATAATTTTTTCTTAAAAATCATGTTTTGAACAGAGTTTGGGGCAACAGATCAGGGTAAGAAAAATCTTAATTTACCACTGAAAAAAAGAAGCTGGAGAACAAATATCAGTGTGCTTAATAGAATATTCCCCAAATTCTCCTTTCTTCCTTAGAGATAGAACCTTATACTGCTGTGGCCATTGAGGGCAGAAACTTGCTTTTTCCCCCATAGAGGGTGATGGAGCCTGAAGGAGTGCGGTTTCAAAACAGTAGGTTATTCAACTTACCTCTCCACTGATGCTATCTGGCTATTGAACAAACCATCTCCATCCCCAAAGACAATGCACTAATCCTTCCTGGTTCAACTCTAATAGGGCACACATTCTGTTCTGTTAGCTAAACTGCATACATACTGGTTTCTCTACTACAATGGAAGCTGCTGGAGGGCAGACTCTCTGTTTTACTCATCGCAACACAGAGTTTAGTAAAATATACAGAACACAGGAGATGCTCAAGATTATTCTAATTATTATAAATCGATATCCTATTATATTAAACTGAACTTAGAAAGAATGGACACATGGATTTTCACCATAGACAACTGTCCCTTTTCATTTATTATCATAAGTAGCTCTCCAGTATCGGTGGGTCACATGTCATGCATGTTAATAGCTGGACATTAAATAATGTACACTGTAAGGTAGCCACATAGATGTGTGTTTTCTTTTGTTTTACTTTTACAAATTATCTTACTTGCCTTCAAAATCCACACACTAAGTACTCATCACCACCAAGAAAGTCATCACTTGGTTATGGGGCATCCTGATTTGTAGGAACATTGCAACCACATGTACCTAATCACTCTCTGCAATAAAAAAACTCTGTACCTATAATCCCACAGACTATCCTGAAGCTCTTTTAAAACCTCTAGGGATTCTGGAGCATCAGATTCTTCCCATAAAACAGAGATGAGAATTGGGGGGTGGGGGGTGCAGAAGGGCAGGAAACGAGAGAAGAGGAGGGAGAGATGTAATATGGACAGAATCTCAAAATGTTGGTGCTTGAGGTGTTGAATTATATTTGACATAACCACCAGCATTTTCATTCACTACATTTGCTCAGGCTCCATATTAGAATTACTGACTCACAATCTTTTGGGTTGGGATCCAGACAGACTCAAAGCATTGAAGAGTTTCCTGGGTGTTTCTGATGTATAGCCCTGGTTGAGTCACTCAGCTTCTTCAAAAGTCAAAGTAAGACTGAGGAAACATCCTAAATTAAAAATGACTATGGAGACGTGACAACCAAATACACTGTATGATTCTAGATAGTATCCTAGGCCAGGAAGAGAATACTTGTAACAGAGTTGATAAAATCTGAATAAGGTCTATACACTGGCAAATAGTATTATCATTACCTGGTTTTGGTAACCGTGCTGTGGTTAAATAAAGTGTCATGTACTCGGAGAAACTGGGTCAAGGATAAATGAGAATCCTTTGTATTATTTTTCACTGTCTGTGTAAAGTCTGAAAGGTCTACTTTTATTTTTAAATTTTAGGGAAAAAATTGGTAACATCTTACTTTATTTTATAAATAGAAAAAATTTAGACCAGTGAGGTAAAGATAAACAGCCAAAGAGGGGAGAGCCTTACCTAAAACCTCTTTGTGACCACAAAATTCCTAATTTCTTGCTAAGGACACATTCACCACAATACATGACAGATTTAGCAGGAGAAAGTGCAACGTCTTGGGAATAATGAGGAAACTGCTCTGCTCTTACAGCTTCAAAGGATCATTAGAAGAGAGAGGTTTTTCCTATTTCAGAGACTTGGAATAGCGCAGGATCGGGAAATAGCTTCAGGAAAATCCAGGGTGAACAGCTGGATGGGTGTGTAATCTTAGCTCAATGATCACTAGCAATGGGGGCACCATATGACATTCCTTTTCCTCATTCTTTTCCCCAATCCCCTTCTCCTGCCTCAAGAGACTCTGCTAGTACAGTAGTGGTTAGATAAAGACCAAGGCCCTTCTGTCATTTCTTCAGTCTTCATCTTTTCTGTACAAACGATTTCAAATTCTTCTCACTGAGAAATACTTGTCACTATTTATAGAAAATGACGCCAACCATTACTCACTCTCCTTCAACCCTGCCATTTCATCCAGTCTGAAGCTTAGCAAATGCATAAATGCTTTAAAAATAATCAAATAGAGATACTCATTTTATTTCAAGGTGGTTGTTTTTTTGGCATGTATTTTTTTCCCCCAAAGGAATACTGGAACTGACAGGTACTTGCTCTAAAAATTTACTTCGCCACCTGCTAGCTGAAATATTGCTTTCATGGATTTATATTGTATTAAAAGGTCACTGGCTGTTTAAGTCTTAAACAGTTTTAATCATTCTACAAGTCTCTTAACAGTAAGAAAAGGAAGCTTAGAACAAACAGCAGCAGGGACTCTAATTAAAAGGGCCAATTCATCTAATTTTATTTGGGGTTAATTATTCAGGATTCACTCTTTGATGTGTAAGGAATAGCAATTAGTAATTTTAGTGATTTGAGAATCACTGGAGGTGTAATCAGTTAAAATGAGTGAGTGTTTACAACACAAGATGGTGAATTAGTCTCTCTCAGCTGGAGAACAGGAACATTAGGCTTCAAGAGATCAAGGCTAAGGATTTCAGACCCTAGTTAGAATAGTCACTTCAAAATAAAATACATGTCAGCAGCAATCTAGTACTGTTTACTTTTAGCTAAGGTAAGTCACAAAAGATTCAGGAAATTACCTTTAACCAGATCATCATCCTTGCCCTGTCCCCAAACCCTTCTCTTCCTTGGCTGTGGCTACGGTGGTAACCATAAATGCATTGCATTAAAAAAAAAAAAAAAAAAGGCAATTCTGCATGATAGACCATTTACAGTCAACTTAGATCCAGAATAACACCGTGCTCATTTATTCTGGGTCCACACCTCTGATGGCCAGCTGGACATCTCCATCTGAGCCTCCCGCTCAGAGCTCAAATCTGAATTCAAACACCCTAACCCACAGACCTCTTTATTTCCTTTGGGTCCTCTTTTCTTCAGTGTACGTCACCATAATTCTCCTCATCACAAAGGTTGCAAACCCCATTTTTCTTTATTGCTCCACCCAACCATTCTGATTAAAGTAAGGGATGTAAATTTCACCGATTTTTTGTAATTCATGTACCAGTACATCTCCACTGCCAAAAAAAAAACACTTACATGGCTTGTTACCTCATACCTAGACTACAGTAGCAGTCTACATGGTCTCCCTTCTTCTCTCTTTCCAACTGATCTTATACACTGTTACCAGATTTAAAACTTCTACTGCACTCACCTTAAAATGAAGACTAGCATCCCAAGCCCTTCATAGTCTAACTCCACCTGACGTGTCTTCAGCTACTTTGAAACATCCTATGTCCCAGCCAGGCTAAGTCAGGTATGCTCTGACTAGCCCTACAAACTCTATCCCTCCTAAGCCCCTATAAAAGCAGTTACATGTTACAGACTGGTTACTCATACATAGGAGCTCCATGCCTGGGGTTGTATGATGCCTGATCATTACCATATATCTCATGGACATCAGAGCAAGATGGTGGCATGGAAAGAAACAGAATCCAGAAGCTAGATCTGGCGACCTGATTCGTTAAAGTCCATATTTGCTATTTTCTAAGGCAAGGGTTGGCAAACTATGGACCTCGGGCTGTTTTTGTCAATGAGATTTTACTGTAATACAGCTACAGCCATCATTTATATATTGCCTATGGTCTGTTTCATGCTACAACTGAGGGAATTTCAGAGAATTATGTTTGAGGAGTATAGGAAACTTATAAAACCCTACTCAGGACTTCCCAAGAATTGATAGGACTTCATCCAGGACAGACAGAATTAACATCTGAATATGGGCTTCCTATGAAAAAATGGAGAAAAACCTGACAAGCTCTTCTCACCAAAAACCCCCATGGAATATTCTGGTGAGTATAGTCCTTTGAGATTATTTCTGTAAACAACAGCTCTGGAAGTTGTCAGAATGTTCATTTTGCTAAGCCATATATCCAGTCTTCTACTTCCCCTTGCTTCCTTGACTCAAAGACTTTGTTCACACCTTCTCTCCCTCAGGATATCCATATCTCGACCCATTCTTCATAACTGAATCCAAACCATTCTTGGATGCCCAGCTCACCTGCAATCCTTAACAAACTTCCTGAGCTGCTCCAGACAGAAGGCATCTTCCCACCTCCAACCCTCCACAGCATCTGCAGACCACTTATCATGGAATATATTGTTGAAGATCCATGGGCCATCTACCCTAGTGCACTGTGCACTCTTTTGGGGACAGGCATAATGCATGATTTTTATCTATATCCCTCCAGCACTTTTTTCAATGCCATATAGGAAGAGTTGAACAAATGTTTGCAGAATGGGTATAGGTCTAGATTCTTGACAATAACAAATAAAATCCTAGCCAAATAAATTATCCTCTAAAGAAACTAAGGAATTGAGTGGCAACTAATCTTACATTTTGTGAGTGTACTGGAGTGTGTGTGCTTGTATGTGTGTGAGAGAGAAAGAGAGAAAGAGAGAGAGAGACAGAGATAGAGAGGAAAAATGAGAGTGAGATTGAAAGAGAAGTCAATTCAACATGTCCATGGAGATCATCTCTACAAAAGGAATATGCTCTTGACTTGATCAGTGTTTCGGATGACTTCGATAAAACAAAAAAAACTGCAGGTATTACAAGCCATCACTTCTAGTCACGGCTGAATCATTTACCAATGGTGTGAAATTGGGAAAATCAAGAAACTTCTCAGTCTCAATATTTTTTTTCACATATAAAACAAAAGGAACAGCACTTCATTTTTTACTGTCCAGAGTTATGCAGACTAAGGCAGACAGATTTAAAATTATAATATTCTACACAAATATAAATTATTACTTTTGTGAGGAAATTCACTAAGTGACTTAACCATAAAGCCTTTCTCCCTAAACAATTAGAAATCTGAATACAGAATGTAATTATTTACTGAGTATATGCTATACTCTAACATGGCTCTAAGCACACCAAAAGGGGTAAAGGCAAAGAGAAATAGAGGAAAACATAAGAGCATAACTAAAACACCAGAAAACTTGAGTCCTAGCAGCCAAATAATTCTGCTTTCTCCGGAATGTTTAGAAATCTTGGAAAGGTAACACATAAAGAGCTCTGAGACGGCACTGATTGGATCATCTAGCACTTCTGCAGCTGATTTACCAGACATTTCTTTGGGTCCTAGAATATCAATAGGGCCCTCTTTCTTAAATGGATGCACTGTTCTTGAACAATTTACAAAACATAAACAAGCTATCATAATGTGCCAATCAAACAGGGCAGTTTTGTCCTCAAAACTCAGCAACATAACCAAGTCAAGACAACAATAACAATCGGATAGATAAATAAGATCATCCCCAAATCCTAACGTCCTTTGCTTATTCTGAATAGCCCCTTCTTTGTATACTTTCACCTGAAAGTCCACACTCCCATAATGTTCAAGTCTCACATCAACCGCAAAGTTCAAAAGAACTCAAAAAAAAAAGCTCACCATTCAAGAATTTAGGATTTTTCAATTAGAAGAGAGATTCCAAGAAAAGGTGGGAGATTATTTTGAAAAATCAAGTTTTGTCTCTAGGGAGGCATGCCAAGAAAAACTTCTTTCCCTGCATTTCATTCATCTGTTTTCCTTTCCCCCTCTGCCTCCCACCCCCACCCCTCAGATTAGGAGGTTCTATGATGGAAGACAGTCCCAAATGCAAGGGTCAAGTGATGTATTCTGGGCAGAAATTCAGGTACCTTGTTATTTTAGCAGAACTCGTCTGCCTGCCCAAAGACATAATTTAGTTGAGTGAGGAACTCATTCCTTCCTCCTGCTTCCTTTGGCCAGCTGCCTCGGAAGGTCTTTCATTCCGGAGAGCAATAGATTTATTGCTCCCTTTTATTCCCCCAACAGTAGTTCCAGTTCTCTGAGTTGCAAGTTCAGTGAGCTCAGCCTTGGCATTCAAGGATCTCCTTATGTCTCATCCTTAAGAGCATTTGTCCCAGATCCAGTTGCCAAGGACATGGTGGCAGATCCCTTCCTGGCAGTTGAGTCTGCAATATCATGGTTCTTATAAATTGATCCATCCCGTCACTTGAGTTACCACTCCAAATCCTACAGGCACTTCCTTGGGGTAACTAGAACTAATGGCACAATGTTGATTTTATAAACTTACAGAGTCATCAGATCAGGAGAGAATTAGAAGGGGTCAGCAAACAAGGGCCCAAGAGCCAAATCCAGCCCACCTTCTGTTTTTGTAAATAAAGTTTTATCGGAACACAGCCACACACATTCACTTATTGTCTATGGCTTCTTTTGCACTCCACTGGCAGAACTAAGTAGTTACAACAGAGACCAACAGGACTGCAAAGCCTAAAATAATTTACTACCTGGACTTACAGAAAAAAATTGCCAAACAGATTCTCGTTCATGACTCATTTTGCAATTGAGAAAATTAAGATTCAGTAAAGTTAAAACAATGTCCCCCAGCAGTAAAACTTTGAAAAGCATAATACTGTGAACAGTGCCAGGCATGTGTTATATATACACTGAGCAAACATTAGTTCTGTCCAGTGTTTGGTGGGAAATCATATGCTCCTTTAATGTGTGACTGGGCTCAGATGACTTTTTAAAAGATTAGGCTGTTGCTCACAATGAATTCATTGTCTACAAAGGGCAGCAGACATATAAACAGAAAATATCAATGTGATATTATAGATGGGTACTAGCTTTCTATTGCTGCAGCAACAAATTACTACAAATTGAGTTACTTAAAATAACCCAAATTTCTTATCTTACAGTTCTGTAAACCAGAAGTCTGACAAACAAGGGGGAGGATCCGTTTCCTTGCTTTTTTCAGCTTCTAGAAGTCACCTACATTCCTTAGCTCATGGTCCTTTCTTCCGCTTTCAAAGCCAGCTAAGGTGTGTATTTCTCACATCACATCACCCTAAAGCCCTCTCTCTCTCTCCCTCTCACATTTGTAAGGACCCTTGTGACAACACTGGTTCTACCCAGATCAACCAGGATAACTCCCCTTATTTTAAGGTCATCTGATTAACGACTTTATCTTCCTTTGCCATTTTACATAACATATTCACAGGTTCCGGAAATTAGGTCATGGAAACCTTTGGGGGGCTATTACTCTGTCAATACAAGGTGCTATAAAGAGGGAAGAGAAGGCTACAAAACTTAGAGAAACACTTCTTCAGCACAGGGACACAGTGTACATAGAGAGGAACTAAAGTTCTGTCATGCTTTAAATCCTTTGGAATTTCACATAATCTTATGAGCACTTCAAATTTCAGCATGTGTTATTTTAAAATTTATGTATATTATTTAAAATAGCTCTGTTCTGTTCCACACACATTGTTCTTTTTCTTTTGGAAACTATCACCTTGCCACCGCATTTAAGAAAAACCCGTTAGGTATTATTAGATATTGAACGATTTTAAGAAGCAAGTATGAGTTAGAATTTCAGCTAAAGCAGTTAAACACTCTCCCCGTGGGACTGTTTTTCTAAGCTTTATTTTGCTGGTAAGGAAATAGCCTCAGACAGATTAGGAGACTGCTCACAGCCCTAGGAACAAGAGCTAAGGCTCAGAGAGAATTACTTTACCTCTCTCAACCTTTTGAATGAAAATGTTTGTACAGGGTCTTTGCAATGAGCTACATGGTAATGGTCTATGGGGGTGATAAATTGGGGGCAGGGTGTGATAAAATACAATACACTGAGAAAAATTAATGCAACAATTAAGCAAAAAAAAAATGGAACTATACATACCACATACCTGAAATGATGGAAACCATTTTGATTTGGGAATATTTAGCCTCTCAGACAAAAATATGGCTGAGAGAAAAAGCCAAAAAAACAGAAAGAAAAAGAGCTTTTACTGTTATTATGACATAGAAAGAAAAACTGCAAGCTGGTTAGAAAAAAAACCTGAACAGTGTCACAGAAACATATTAGGAAGGGTAAAAGAACTGCATTTGCAAATCCTGAGGCTTAATTGGTGAAAGCTAAAGAGAAATTACCTGGCTTGAGAATGTGGGAGTGCCAAATAACTAGACATATTTAAGCAGAGGCAGGCCATTTGGCATGCATATTATAAAGGAGACTCAAGCTTTATAGAGCCAAGGGACTTACTTGGATAGCCTTTAAGGACCGTTTCAACCCTGAGATTTTATGATTTCATGACTCAAATGCAAAGGCCAATTAATGGCTATAAGAGGTTTAAGTTTCCTTTAATAGTGTATCAGAAAATGCCCACTGATGTCATCATAAGGCAGTCATCCTCAATGCAAGCAGGTGCTCACCAAGGGTATGGAATATAAATAATTCTCTAGGTATGATCAGGTAAAAATCAATGTGTGATGGTTACAATACCAAAGACAGACCCTGACTGCTAAGTCTCACTGTACTTTGAAAATGAAGCTTTTATATTCAGATTTTCTTTAAAGACAATGCTTTACTTGTTATTAGGCAATGATCCTGAACAGGATAAGACAGTGCCCACCTAGTGGTATAAAGGGGAACACCTGGGATTTCAATCCTTGCAAACAATGCCCCACTCCACTCTGCCCCCTCCCTACATCTGCTCTATGGAAATAGCCTTTGACTTCATGGGTACATGATGGTATGGTAGAAAGGTTTTCCAAGGTAAGTGAGTACTTTCTGACCTAGCTCTTGATAACTGAGATGCAGGTGATGCAACAATATTTCTTAAATTAAGGTGTACACATTTCCCACCTTTACAATAAAATCCAAGCAAGATACCAAATTACCAAAATGGAAAATCCCCATAAACAACTAGAGCTGCCCAGAAGAGAAAAATAAGACATTCAGTTACAGGAGCTAAATGCCCTCCTGTTAAGAGAAAAACATACACACATTTCCCACGCAGAACCCTTTCCTTCTGAATAGAGCTAAAGGTGCAGGAAATAGTTTGATGGAGACATTATATTACTTAGCAAAACCGAACTAGATTATCTGTTTGTTTATTAGATTAGGCGTTAGGCCCATTGTTCCTCACTAAGAACTCTTGACATGAGCTGACACGCACATTCTCTGGTATGAAGGCCTTTGTTGAGAGTATTTTATGGTATTTAGGCTCTGAAAAGACTCCTGAAAGCAGCCACACCAGGGGATTAAACCAGCCTTTTGGGCCACCACATTAGGAGGGTCCAGTTCACTTCATACAGCCTTAACTAGGACACACGAGCTTTCTTGGCTACAACACCAAATGGCTTCTTTGTGGAATTTCTGACATTAACTTACACCCACGCATCTTAGTCACAAACCAAACATGAGATCCTGGGTGGCAATGGATGAGGATGAAAGCAGAACACTTCAGAAATGCAATTCACCTAGGTTCCATTTCTATTCCTAAAGGGGGTGATATGCACTTGGCTTTATTTTGATTTGCTTTCAATCAGGGGTATTTTTAAACTAAATCCCCAGAATCATACCATGCAATCTGATTCCATACCATCCTAACTGGATAAAGGATCATAGAAACCACTTTGGTTCTGAGTCTTCGTTTTTTGTTATAGTAAGATGTCAATTAAGTCTGAAATTAGACAAATGCAGGAAATTCAAAAGTCTCATTTCAAGTTCTCTAAACATTTAAGGGACCCAAAATGGCAGCTCATTCTAAACCAACAGAGGAATAATTGTGAGAAGAACACATGTTCCTAGAAGCAGGAGGACACCTGACACTTCATTCAAACAACTATAGCCTTTGTTTCTCTCTTAGCCAAACTATTGGGGCATAGCTCTTAATTCCCTCAAATAAAAAATGGATATAACAAATACTGACCTATCTTTGTAGTCAATAACATACCTATGTTGTTGCACTGCTCATTAAATAATATGTCTGAAAACATTTGAAATCATAACATCTCAGTGTTCCATCAGTTATCAATAATATTTTCAAGAAAGGGCTCTCCTCCTAAAACTTTTAGAAAACAATATGGTAAACCTCATTATTTGCTCTTCCTTTTTCCTAAATATTCCAGATATAGAATCATTAAGACCAGCACTGCTGAATAGAACTTTCTGCAATTTTGGAAATGTTCTACATGGTGCCAAAAGTCATACTGTGTGGCTGCTGAGCACTTGTAATATGGCTAGTGGTCAAGAAACTGAATAATTTTAATTTAATTTATTAAATTAAAATTTAATTTAATACACGTGGCTAGTGGCTTTAGGGCCACACAGATTGAGTTATACTATATTTATAATGGTTTCCACAACCCTTGTCATCAAAAAAAAAAAAATCTGCTATAAAAGCAGAAAATTCCATTTTTCTGTCTGATTCAAGATTTCAATAACAAATAACTTAAATCTTATTAAAGATTTTCAGTTAAGAATGAGAAATATGAACACACACCTGGAGTCCCTTTATTTAAAAGGAGGAATTCCTTTGGAAAGAAGAATTATGCTGTACTTTCTCTCGAAACCCCAAATCCAATACTGTGGAGATCACGGTTACAAGTGAGGCACAGTGATTAGAACACATTTCCCATAGTAACACTATGACAAGGGAACGTATAAAGAAACAACAATAAGCCCAAGGGGCCAGTAGCCTCTGTCACAGACGTGCTGTAAACTTGGGACAAATCACTATGTAAGACCATTCTTGTGTTTCATAGGAATGTTATGATGATCAAATGAGATAGGAATACAAAAGTTTCTATCAAAAGGCTAGCACAGAACAGGCAAGGAGACAAAAGCTGGTTAAACGAATGTTCTGTGAATATTGAGTCTATCTCAAGACAAGCAAGAGGGTTAAACAGGTGATAAAGTTTCTGTTCAGGTCCATCCTAGCAAGAACTAGACCACATGCTGCTCTCATTCTCTAACAGAGAAGAGAGCATTTAATAAAATTAAGTTAGGCAGAATTGGACTTTCACAAGTCCTCTTTCTTTTCAAAGATATTGCAAAGATATCTAAGAAAATCTGAAATAAAAGAAGAATTAAGACAAATTTGTCATAATAAATATTATGTAACAAGTACAAAGTGAAAAATGAAATGGCCAGGGGTAAGAGTATGTCTTAAATAAGAATAGGCAAAAATTGATGGAACAAAATACGCATGTATATGCAATACATATACGGTAAAAAGAAATATCACAAATGAATGAGCAAAGGTAAGATCATTCATCAAATGGAATTGGGAAACCAAACAGGCCACTTTAAAATAGCCTCATCTAAAAGATACTCACCTTTGACCAAAATAAGTTCCAGTTTTATTAAAGGCTGAATATATAAGAAAAATAGATAAAACCAATTTACACATGCTCCCAACATGGAACAAAATTTAAAATAAAGATCCTACAAGGTAATAAACACACACATACGTATATATAAAATTCTAAAAAGTGGTTAAACAAGCTAACAATATGCAAATGATAAAAAACAATTTAACAAAAAGGACATATATGTGAAAGGCAGTAGAGTATCAGGCTTAAGGGTACGGAATTTGGAGTAAATCCCAAACATACCACTAACGAGCTAGATTACACTGGGCACTAGGCATATTATTTAGACTATCTCTATTTCTCAGTTTGTCTGTCTCTTATTTGAAAATAATATCTATTTTTAAATTAGTTTAAAGAATGGGTAATATTTGAAGAACATTTATCAAAGTGCTAATTTCCATGTACCAAATATAGAACTGGTTCACAAATATGTAAAAAAAATGTTGCCTTACGTAATTCAAAAGGGTAATAAAATCCCCATAAAATTTCTACATTTTATATATATATATATATTTATTTATTTATTTATTTATTTATTATTTTTTAAATATAAGCATGTGATTAAATAGGCACTACCAGATGTTACTAGTGAATGTGTAATTTGGCAACTTTAAGATAAGAATTTGGTAAAATGAATTCACAGCCTCAAAAATACATCATTCCACTTGATCTAATAATCCCACATATGGAAATCAATCTAAAATTCTAAGTGGCGTGATGGGGTGGGGGAATGGGAGTGTCAGGAGGCATGGAAAGTGTATGTCCACTTTCAGCTAATTAATAATAGTGAAATAAAAAATTGAAAACAATCTAAATTTCCAATATTAGAATATTGGTGATACACCCCTAAATATCTTTCTATAAAAAATATACTAAGTATATATAAAAATTTATTGATAAGATCTCAAATATTTAAGACCAACTCAATAAACGAAATCTCTGCATTAAAAATATTTCATATACACTGCATTGGTTCTTTTATATAAAGTATAAAAAATTAAGCTGGTAAAACTAATATATGTTTGAAGACAGGATGATGGTTTTCCTTAGGTAGAGTGGGGAGTGAGGATCCCCGGGCTACTTGGCAGGGTTCTATATCATGTACTGGGTGCTTTTTACACAAAAATGTTCAATTTGGAAATACCTTTGAACTATACATTTATGATATGAGAACTTTTCCATATGTGCATTATACCTTAGTGAAAACATTCAAACCCATCTGAAGGAACCATAGTAACATGTTCTTTACTGTCGTCAGTCATTATTGAGCAGCGAAAATGTGTTTGTTTTAAATCAAACATTCTGTATTATGTTTATAATTTTATTTTAAGAAGAGTGTGGGGAATAAGGAATGTATAGCTGCACATGAAAAATCTTTGTGTTGTGTTAGAATGGAAGGTCATCTAGTTAAACCACAAACTAACAACAGGAACTCTTGGAATCCTCAGGGACCACTAGGCTAGTGCTCGAAAATCTTCCAGTGAGAAGGAGATTATTCCTTCATAGGGAAGCTCATTCTATCTTTAGACCACTCAGTCAGAAACTGTTTGCCTTTACTGAATGGAAATCTGCCTCTATCTAAGTTCTGTTCTGATTTATTTCTATCATCTGAAGTTACTCTGTAAACATATCCATGGTTCTACAGAGCCATCCAAATTTCACTCTTGGACCCACGACCATTGTTTTCTTGAAGTTGTATTATAACCTCCTTCAATAGCTCCTGGTATGACATGGGTTCAAGTACTCTCCCCATCTCGGTTTGCCTTCTTTGGATGAAACGATCTCTTTTAGAATGGAACACCCAGTACTGAATACCAGGTCTACCAGCTGAGACCTGGGAAAGAATAAACATAGTCAGCCAGCTAATGCTTCCCCATTAATGGACACTACTTGCTCTATAATTTTTTTCAAGTTTTTATCAAGTTTATCCAAAGGAGCACACACTAATCACGCAATTTCAGACATCATCAACTGGATCTTTATCTTTCTAATCAAGCTCATTGTTCAGCACTTCATCACTGTTCTTTCAAAATAAAAGTTTAGAAGGGGAGAATTAGACTTATATATATGGTTTCAGAAACTAAGAACAAGGTCTCCTGAAATCTTACTATGGTTTAATTCTAATATCACCACACTAGGAATAAAACCAGTGTTGATAATGGGAGTTGGCAGGTAGGGTGGGAAGCCGAAATGATTTAAGAAAATGCTATTCCTATAGTAACCAGACCAGGAACAAGAAAAGTTTCCTGCAATTGGCAAAGCCTGATTTTCCAATCCCATTCTCCCCAGGATGAAATGTTTGATCCTGAGATCAATCATTTAAAGTCTTCCAAGGCCAAAGCAGAAAGAATACTTCAGGAATATCTTCTTCAATACCTTTGCATAGGATGGATGAAATAGAATTTGATGAGGAAGTGCCATTCTCAAGGGCACATGCATAACGTCTGAGCAGAGCTCTGGAGAATCATGTGCCAAATCCAGTTACGCCAGGACCTACGTACTCTTCATTTGTGGGATGTGTTCAGAAACATAAACACACATCTTGACAACATGTTCCTCCAAGCACCATAACAAAATATAAAGATTTCAGCAGTGTTTTTGACAATCCACTCAGTAAACTGGGTAAAAAGCACTCCCTTCACAACTCATAGAGTACATTTCTTGACCAATCAACCCCTCCTTAGTTCCACTCTGAAATGCCAGCAATGACTTGACTGAACTGCTGCAGGAAAAGCCGACATATCCAAGAAAGTTGGCATTAATTTTGATGAATAGAAAGATATCTGCTAACTAATGTGGCAACTGTTTATTTTCCAAAAAAGTTTCATCATAATGCAGACAAAACTAAGGCTGGGGGTTTTACAAAATCGACCAGTTTACTCAATGTGCAGGAAATGATTTTCATCAAACTGCTTCCAGGAAAACATCATGCAAAAGATTCATGAGCATGAGAAAGAAAAAAAAAGAAAATGTTGACCTAGATGAAACACAGACATACAACTAAGGCATTCTCTTAATCTCAAAATAAAATATACTAAATGAATAATCAACATATATCACTAAGAGGAGAAAACTTTAACCTTAATCTGATTCTATTGATAATAATCAGATAGTACAATTCTGAACTAGGCTTATGGAATATTACAAAACGCTATCTCTCTTTGTGATGTCATTAGAATAGAAAGGTACTTGTGACAATGGAATCTCAGAATTTTCTTTTCTATAGTTTTCATTCAGATTTAAAAAAGAAAAAGTAAACTATGCTTTTCCTGGAAAAGTCAATACTGAACAGGAAACATGTATTATGTGAAGACTTACAGATGAAACTCTAAAAAAGCCCAGTTTTCTGCCTTAAATATATAGTGCATAGCACAATCATAAAAATATGCTTTCATCAATTGTAACAAATGTCCCACACCAGTGAAAGGTTATTGGTGATGAGGTGATGTGTGGGAATTCTGTATTTTAGGTACAATTTTCTGTAAATCCGCAACTTAGCTAATAAAGAAAAAAATAATTAAAAAAAAAATACACAGAGAAGAAAACCAACTTTTACTAGGACAAAAAACACCAGACTGGGAATCAAAACTCTATGATATCAATTCTCTGTACATAATACCATAAATAGAAGAATAATTTAACAGTTTATATTTATAAATTATCTACATCTCGCTAAGACTGGGCTAAAATAATTCAGGGATTCAGAGGAAGTATTAAACATGAGGATTCAATCCACAAAGAGATGATGATTTGGACATTGTTCTAGTTTGCTAGCTGCCGGAATGCAACACACCAGAGACGGATTGGTTTTTAATAAGGGGATTTATTTCATTAGTTCTTCAGAGGAAAGGCAGCTAACTTTCATCTGAGGTTCTTTCTTATGTGGGAAGGCTCAGGGTAATCTCTGCTGGCCTTCTCTCCAGGCCTTTGGGTTCCAACAACTTTCCCTGGGGTGATTTTCCTTTCTGCATCTCCAAAGGCCTGGGCTGAGCTGCAAGTGCTGAGATGAGGTATGCCAAGCTGCTTGGGCTGTGCTACATTGTGCTCCTTCATTTAAGCACCAGCGAATTAAGACAAACGTCATTCACTGCAACAGGCACACCTATTAGCCGACTGCAGATGTAATTAGCAACAGATGAGGTTCACATACCATTGGCTCATGTCCACAGCAACAAAACTAGGTGCCTTCACCTGGCCAAGTTGACAACTGAATCTAACTACCACAGACATGATGAAGATAACTTACATATTACAAATCAAGAAATGATTATATATCCCTATTAGTTCAAAAAAGGCTTGTGCAAAGACAGATTCATTTACTCCTTCCTTAAAAGACAGTGAACACTGTAACGGACCTAGTCTATGTGCCTCTATAGATTCACTCAGGCATGGTTTCTCTGTTTGCTTCTGAGGATAATTTTCCAAGAAGATCACTGCATACTAACCACTGTTTTACAGGCTGTGGAGGGAAAAGTTCCATTTTCCTTAGAAAGAGGTCCACCATGGCCTTCATGGTAGGAGACACATTGTAGCCTCTACCTGCTGAGTCTGCAGAGCTGAGCTAAGGCTTTTCCTGGCAGGTATGACCCAGAGGAACTTTGCCTCACATCTCAGGACTTTTATCTTCTGCCTCTGGGCTTCCTATTGCTCTGAAGGCTTTAGTTATACTATAGGACAGTCTCCAGCTCATCAACTCTACTAGCCTTCTCAGTATTACTGCTGTCTTGATGTCCGACTTCCCTGGAAGCTGAGGGCCCAGGGACCACAACCCAAGAGTGCACAGGTGCTGACTGCAAGAACTTTGAGCAATGGGAATTAGGGACCAGTACCTAAATTCTCCCTTCCTCTCATTGATAGACTATTCTGAGACACACTAGCTCCTGGGGTGAAGATCTACTGGGAGAGCAAGCAATCCGTTATGCTTGTTAGGAAATTGTGGATAACTTAGTAATGTACCTCCTTGTATTTGCTCTCCTATTATGTCTCACTCTATTTTTCCCCTACTCTTGCTTTTCCAATAAAGCACATATACATTTGCCTCATGCTCCATTCTCTAGCTAACCTGAGCTAAGACAAACACCTAACAGGTACTATGCACACTTGATACATAAGACCAATTCCCAAGACTTAGAGAAGGAAAGAAATCGCCGTAATAAAAGTCTGAGAGAGTGTGCTCAACCTGGGCTTATTTCAGCATCTTTACTTGTAGAACATTGTAAATTAAGACTATAACTCCTCTATGGATAGAATACTATTGATATTCGAGGTAATTTAAGAAATGCCAATGGTTTGCTTAGGCTTCGGCATAAAAGAATCACTAATGAAAACCTAGTCTATATGATTAGGTAATTTTAATAAACTCCAACCAACCTGGGGTGCTCCCAACCAAAGAAGTCACTTAGAGGTTAAACCTTTATCCAACAGCACTCACTATTCCTTACTCCAAAATCAGAAAATAGAGAAAAAGGCAAAACAAGGGCTGCATTCTCTAATCTTCTCTTCCACAAAACTATAGTCATTCCTCTACTCATGCAAAAGCCATAAAATCAATAAATACCTTGATAAAGAGCCCCCCTGACGTATTCTTCATGGTTGAGAGGATCTTTTAGACACACCTATTAAAGACTAAAATTTACAGAAGTGATTAAATGATATGATATCCAGGATTTGTTTCAAAACAATCCAAGGTGAGGGGAAGGAGTAGCTATTGAAGTGAAATAAGACTGAGCACGAGTTAATCATTGTCGAAGTTGGTAATATAGTCACAGAGATTCCTTATAGTATTCTCACTATTTTTATGTTTGAAATTTTCCACAATAAAAAGATTTTTTAAATTAAAAGTTCATATCTTTAAATTTTATGACAGCAACCCCCTTTACCCAAAAACTAGGAAAGGTAACACAGCTTAACTGTGTTCACCTCACGTCTTCATCAAAATGCACTGCTTTCATTTTGTTTTCCACAATAAAACAGTCGACAAATCTTTGGAATCAAGAAAAATGCCTAAACCCATCTTTCAAGCTAGCCTCAGCCAATATGTTTAATGTTTCATGGGAGTTGGAAGTGCCTTAAATCCCCACTGAATCTTTTATACACATACACAATTTATCTTATATCCAAGATGTCCCTCAATTACCTCATCAGAAGCTCAAAAAGGCACCCAGTAAATGCAAAACTAATGGCACACTGTGGTTCATATTTACTGGAAGCTGTTAGCACTGGAAATCTAACTTGTGAATGCCTGAGGTAACTATGCAAGTACAACATTTGCATTTGCCTCAGGAAATAAACTAAAAATACAGTATCTGCTGCTCCACATAGCAGCTCCTGATTTAAAATCAACATGCTGCATGTCATTATCATTAACAATACCATTATTATGTTTATAGTACTTCAATCCAGTGACCCCAAAGGATAAGGAAATACTATCCAGATTTTAATTCTCTAATCATCCCCCAAAAGGAGTGCAAGTGTTGGGAGAACTGGCACTTAAAACAGTGAGATTCCAAAGCATTGGGAGCATTTCACATACTTATTCCAATCACAGTGAAGAGTTTGAACTTCAGTCTCAGTGGGGAAACTCTTATCTAGTCAAATTCTAGAGTTTAATGGGGTAATTGGCCCGTTTTTTTTTTCTTATGTATTAGGTATGCACTTTCGAAAATGGCATGTTTTCTCTAACTTCTTATATAATCTTGGACAGGTCATTTAACTATTCAACCTTCACTTGTCTGTTTCGCTTTAAGGCCACATCAAGATGGCCAGTCTAGAAACAGGAGGCTGTAGAATGGCAAAAAATCTAAGGCAATGGCATCAACCTCTTTTTCAGTTATCTCCTCTCCCAGAAGCAGAGATGGTGTTGGCCAAGCTCAGCTTGAAGGCTTCAGCACCTTCTGAGTAACTCTGTTCTATATTTTAGCAGGTCCAACTTCTGGGGAAGATTCCACCACTCCAGGTGTACCACCAATGTGTACTCTAAATATGCACAGTAAAAACAGAATACTTCTTTCTAATGGCCCTCAAAATATTAACTTCCAGATGGAAACTTCTCTGACGCATTAGTAAAGTTGTGCTTTAGTTCCAGAGTCTCTGAAGGGTTAATAAAACTTCTAGAGATGCCTCATTTTCATTTTCTATGCAGAGTAATTTTAGCTATGGCTAGTTATCTCTTGCCCTTTTCTGAAAAGATTCAAGAACTAAGTGATTGCTGCATTCTCTATCAACCAATCTAAATAATTAGAGACTATTATCATGTCACTCCATGTACTTTTCTTCCTTGAGCTCCTTTTTTCATAAATCAACAGGCACTTCCTAGAGCCCCAGATCCATTTGCTTAGCTTACTTCTTATTTGCTCTGACTAATAGCATTCTCCTAAAAGTCAGACACCAACGATGTTACACCTCTAATGACCAAAAGAAGTACAATGCTTCTTTGGAATTTTATGGAGTGCCTTAAAGCATATTTGTGCTGGTTTGAAGCTATTATGTGCCTCAGAAAAGGCCATGTTTTTTGAATCCATTCCTGTAGATACAGACTTGTTGTGGGTGAGGATCCTTTGATTAGGTTGTTTCAATTGAGACATGACCCAGCCCATTCAAGGTGGGTCTGTCTTAATCCTCTACTGGAGTCCTTCATGAAGATAAAAAGAGAGTGCTCAGAGAGAGAAACACCAAGAAAGCTTGGCAAGAAGAGCCCCAGGAGAAGCAAGCAAGGACCCACAGAACTGGAAGAGCTAGAACCTGAAGGCAACAAAATCCAGTAGAGAAGGAGCAACAGATGCCAGCCAGGTGCCTTCCCATGTAACAGAGGAACCCTGGGTACCAGTGGCCTTTCTTCAGAGAAGGTATGGCCCTGTTGATGCCTTAATTGGAACTTTTCATGGTAAATTTGTAAACTAATAAATCCCCATTGCAAAAGCCAACCCATTTCTGGTATATTACATTCCAGCAGCTTTAGCAAACTGAAACACATATTCACATCTATCAATCCTTACCCAAGTTCCACATTCCCAGTCCCATCTGGAATTACCACACCATTCAAATCCAACATAAATGTCATCTCCTCCAATACATTCAAATTATTTTCTGCTTTCACTGCATTCTCATAGTAGGTATCTGAGTCTCCTATAGCATTATCACTTTTAACTGTATATTACCATCATTTCTATACCAACTTAACTGTAAGTTCCCTGTGGTTAGAAACTATGATTGATTTATATGTTCCCATTCCATTTTTTTCAGACGTTTTTAACCACGGCCCAGAATAAAAAAGGTATTTTACACTAAGACATATCACACACTCACAACTGAAAAGTGTCCCAAACCATAATTATCCTAACCATATGTAAATTAATTTTTTGCTAATTATACCACAACCCACTAATCTGACTTATTACATACTAATCGGCAGTGACATACATTCTGAAAAACCTTATTTGAAGTACATGCTTTCATATGTAGTGTAAATAAGTGCTAAATGAATGAATGAATGAATGAGTCAGCCAATAAAAACAGATTTACTTTTCTGCAACATCATTCATCTACTATGGTCCTCTTTATCCCCTTAATAAGCAGGTTGCTAGAAAGATGCTGGACAAATAAACAGTCTCCCTACAGCCTAAGCACTGATAACTGGTTTTATCATTTCCAGAGCAGACCAGCTTACATTCAATTTTTTTGCCCTAATCAATTCACCAACATCATCCTTCTCCATTTTCCAATCAGTATATCACGATAAAGAATTCATTTTAAATTAACCTTTTAAATCAAGTACCAATATCTACTGCATTCAACCACAGCCTATATCCTGCAATATAGCAGCAGTGATCAATAAAAATTCCACTGCCAATCATATATATGACGTCAATCACTTCTCCAATCAAGACAATTGAGGACTTGTTTTTTTATTCACTCCAAACATTAATTAAACCTTATTAACAGGTATGCGTAAAAGCTAGTCTTTAGCTTCAAGAAAAGTGCATCCTCTTAGGTATGTGTAGATGCCATTTTATGAGAACTACTTAAGAATCTTTCTAGGAATAGAAGGCAGTCTATCTGGTTATCACCTCCCTTTTCCCATCTTTCCAGCCATTGTAACAGCAGCATTTTGCCAATCATTAAATGTTATTATTAATAATGGTTTTGAAATTTCATCAGACTTTCAACTAAAATTTTTGTCTAACCTATCCTGAAACCATGCAACTTGATGAAGCAGCATCTATGTCATCTATTAAACTACTTTCCTCTCCAATTGTCTCTGCCATTGGCAACTATCTCTAGAACTATGATTCTAGATCATCTCTTGTAAAGACAAATATAAAGGGAGTATTAGCAACTTTGTCATCTCACTTGCATACAGGATACTTCTCCAAATGGCCACCACTGAGAGAAGTTGTTTTCCAGTCACTGATCACAAATACTTCCTAGAGCAGAAGATAAGCAGTTAGCTCATCCATGTGTTATGATTCATAAAACTGGAGTTGTTTTCAAATAAAACATTTTAAGGTTTTGAAGTTGAATTTTCTCCAAGCAGGAATGCTTTAACAATTGGTTTACGTTAAATTACAAATTTTAAATGGTTATAACTGAGAAATCCTGGAAAAACATACATGTCTTGAAATACAAGTCAAACATGTTGGTTTTCTTTTAGAAAAGTTACCAAGAATCACATAGCCACAATTTTCAAATATATCAACTGAGAATGTCAAATATCATCAACTGAAAATGTCAGTGGCTTTTGTCACTCCTTTCTAATTTGTTTCTTCAGAGTAAGACACGGAGTTTATTAGGAGTTACAAACAGGCAGGTGGTGGTCATCAAAAAAATGGAAGTCAACACTCCAAAAGATGGGGAGGAGACTGCAGGGGGCAGTTTATAAGGGTTTAGGACAAGGACATTTCATAGGGTATGTGTGCTGGTTTGAAAGGAAGTATGCCCCCTAGAAAATCCATGTTTTAACCAAAATCCCATTTCACAGAGGTAACAGATTTTGGTACCAGAGGAATGGGGTGCTGCTGCTGAGGTTTGCAAATACCAAACATGTTGGAACAGCTTTTTATATGGACAAAGGGAAGATTCTGGAGGAGTTGTGAGAAGCTTGAGAGGGAAGGCCTAGAATGTTTGAAGAGACCTTTGGTAGAAATGTAGACTCCGAAGATACCTCTGAGGAGGCCTTAGACAGAAATGAAGTGCGTGTTATTGCAAACTGGAAGGAAGGTGATCCTTGTTTTAAAATGGCAGATAATCTGGCAAAATTGACTAGTGGCTTTGGCTGGAAGGCAGATTTTAAAAGCCATGAACTTGGATATTTGGCAGAAGAGATCTCCAAATTAAATGTCAAAAGTGCCACCTGATTTTTCCTCACAGCTTATAGTGAAATGTGACAGGAGAGAGATAAGCTGAGAACTGAACTCTTGGATACAAAGAAACAAGAAATCTGAGTTCTAGGAAATTCTGGGCCTCCAGAAAGGGCGACTCTAGAGAATAGTGCCCCATGTGAGGATTTGACCAGATGTGGAACCAGTCAGCCATCTCAGAGAAAGCCAGGATTGGACATGGAGTTATCTGGGAGGAGGATTTGTGGAAACTCCTTATGTCTGATGGGCATGATCTGAGGCTACTGCATAGAAAGCCAACAAGAGTGCTGTGGGACCTGTATAAACAGAGCTGCTGCCAGTCTGGACTGAGGGGTTCAGAAAATGGACACATTAGAGGAAAAATAACTTCAGAGTCAAAACCATGGAGACTGAGGTCTGAAATCAAGAAGCCTCAGGCCAGGAGAGCGGACCCACCCAAACCTGTGGAGAAGGTGAGTCTGCCCCAAAAGCAAAGAATGGGCCCTCCACCTGGTTGCAGTGGAAGAGTCATGTCAGCTCAGGCCTTGGAGAGGGTGAAACACGTTTCTTGGGGTTTGGGGAGAGCCTGGCTGCCACCACATGGAGGAGTTGAATGTGTGCCCCAGAGACGGCAGAGAGCCCAGGTGCGGCCCCAATGCTTGGAGGGGATGCAGTCAAGAAAAAGGTGGTCTCCCCCCAAGGTTGTATTCGGAGAAAGGCAGGCCTCTTCGTAGGTCCTTGGAAAGGAACTGTCGCTTTCTAAAGCCCTGAGGATAAATGATTCTCAGACTTTGAAATCTAATGGACTTTGCCCTGCAGGTTTTCGGAATTGTATGGGTCTGGTGACCCCTGTGTTCCTTCCTCCCTATGGAAATGTGTATATGTATCCTATGAATGTTCCTCCTTTGTATGTTGGCAGCAAATAACTTGATATGAGTTTTCAAAGGTCCAGAGCAAATGGAGAGAATTTTGCCTTAGGACAGACCACACCTGTAATTGACTTGATGAGATTTTATACTGTCTCTAATTTGGTACTTCATTTGTTTTGCTACTGAATGGTTTAAGGTTCTCTGATATCATTATGGAATGAATGCATTTTGTATATGGGAAAACATGCCTTTTTTTAGGGGCCAGAGGGTGGAATGTGCTGGTTTGAAAGGAAGTATGCCCCCTAGAAAAGCCTTGTTTTAATCAAAATCCCATTTCATAAAGGTAGAATAATTCCTGTTCAATACTGTAAATTAGAAACTGTGATCAGATTGTCTCCCTGGATGATGTGATTTAGTCAAGAGTGGTTGTTAAACTGGATTAGGTGACGACATGTCTCCAGCCATTTGGGTGGGTCTTGATTGGTTTACTGGAGTCCTATAAAACAGGAAATATTTTGGAGGGAGAGATTCAGAGAGAGAAGAGAATGCTGCAGCACCATGAAGCAGAGCGTTCACCAGCCAGTGACCTTTGGAAATGAAGAAGGAAAACGCCTCCTGGGGAGCTTCATGAAACGGGAAGCCAGGAGAGAAAGCTAGCAGATGATGCTGTGTTTGCCATGTGCCCTTCCAGCTGAAAGAGAAACTCTGACTGTGTTTGCCATGTACCTCCTCACTTGAGAGAGAAACCCTGAACTTCATCGGCCTTCTTGAACGAAGGTATCTTTCCCTGGATGCCTTTGATTGGACATATCTATAGACTTGCTTTAATTGGGGCATTTTCTCAGCCTTAGAACTGTATATTAGAAACTTATTAAATTCCTCTTTTTAAAAGCCATTCTGTTTCTGGTATATTGCATTCCAGCAGCTAGCAAACTAGAACAGTATGAGAACAAGCTTCAGCAGGGTCTTATGACACAAGGGTTTGGAGATTATGTTATCAATAGTGATCAAGAGAGAGGAGTTTTGATGCTTTGTAAGATAAGTGGTTTGTGATACCATGTGTACATTCATTCCTCCATGAGGAGGTCGATGGACCATCAACTTCTGTTCCAGGCAAGGTGGCGGCTACATGAAGTCACTTACCCTCAATATGGAGGGGGAGTCCATGTCCCCGCAGTCCACCCCCACACAGCAGACTACATAGGACAGACAGTGCACCCACATTTCATAACAGTATAAGAGACAATAGAACACTAAGACTCCCTCACAGAAGTAGCAATCCTACAAAGAGATACTGCCATGGCCAAGAAAGGGAATTAAACCATTTAAACAATGGTCTACCAATAATTGATCAATTTTACATATGTGCTTCTTCATATGATTTAAAACTTGTAAAACATGTTATGAATGATCAGGAATACATATACAGCACTGCACATTAATTAAGGCACAGGCGCCACCTTGTACTGTCATGAGGATATCAAAGGCCATTCTATTTTATAAAACTACTTTTCTAAGCTGTGTTCTTCATTTAATAAAGATTTAGCTGTTTTGGAATCATTAAGTGCCTAGGCACCGTGATTGGCTAAACCTGCCACATGTTTTTCAGTAACTATTGCAGCTCCGCTTGGCGCAAAAAGCTAAAGGATAATAATCCTGATATGATATAATAATATCAGGGAGTGCATTGTATTCTACATCTAGCTTAAAGCTTTTTCCTATTACTAGGAGTATGGATAAAGATTCATATAAGGTAGCAGGGACATAGGGCTGTCCCCATGTACAACATCTCGTCTAGTTACAGGATAAATAGGGCCAACCATATTGCCCAGTTCTAGGCTACCCCTTAGGGGAAGGATATGCCCCATGTTGGTTGGAGAATTTCTGCCAATGGAAAGGACTATTGCTTTTATCTTAACACTTAAATTACACAAGTCATGGGGCATTCACATCATGAATTCCATCAAGTCGTTCCACACAGAAAGGGGCAAAAAAGGTCTACTCTTACATTTTCTGCCATCAGCCACACTAAATCAGCATATTCCAAATGCAGGCCGGGATTTGCTCACCTACTCCCATACAAGGGAGAAGATGTGTGCCTTGGTCTCATCAAAGGAAGGCAGTTGGATGTCAGTCTTAAATGAAAAGATTATTTTCCAATGCATTGAACTTTGCCAGGCCAAGAGGTTATTCCACACAGTGCAATTTGCAGGAGTAACAATTCTAGAAAGACTGGTAGGACCAGAAGATGACAAGCTCACGACTTGATTGTGGGCATGAGTTATCACTGAAGCCCACCTTAAGAAGGTCTTTGCTAGAGTGCCGACCATAGAACACTGAAGAATTTGACAGAGCAGCGGGGCCTTGCCACTTGTCACAATTGACTGCCCATCTCTAACTCTCAAAATGAGATGGCAGAGGGCCTGGGGCGTCTTTTAATTGAGAGTTATAGTCACTATTGCCCTCAAGACTACTGTCAGGATTGGTCTCCTGGCTGTTCCCTACTAGCTATGTAAACTTAGACAAGTTACTCAACCTTTCTGTGCCTTACTTTCCTACATGTAAAGAAAGAATAGTAAGACTACCTACTTTAAAATATTTTATAAAGATTAAATGAAATAATAACCAAAAATATGTAAAACAGTGCTAGAATATATTAAGCACTCAATAAAAGTAGACATTGTTTTAGTACCCTGTCCTCAACTGTACTATATAAGGTAGAAAGATGAGTGGTGGTAAGAATGTGGGGTGCTGGAAACAACATGGAATTTTTAGGTTAAATGTGAATTAAAATCTTCACAGTTGTACTTGCTGTACTTTGTGACCAAGAATTATTTAAACTAGCGGGCAACGGTGGCTCAGTGGCAGAGTTTTCGCCTGCCATGCCAGAGACCCAGGTTTGATTCCCGGTGCTTGCCCGTGCAAAAAAAAAAAAAAATAGAGAAAGAAAGAATTATTTAAACTGATCCCCATCTCATCTGTTGAACACTAAGATATATAACAAAAAAGTGTTACAGAAACTCAGGGAAAATCAAAATAACTTTCACCTGAGTTATCAGGGGAGGCTTAACAGAGAAAGGGCAATTTTGATAACCATTATAGAATAAATGTGTGGAAGTACCAACACTGGAAAGTGTGCACTAGATAGAGGAAACCATTCAAGCAAAGACAGGAGGAAGCAAAGAATGGCTGATCTTCAGGGAACAGTTCATGGTCCAATCTGACCAGCATAAGGAGCTTAAGGGAAATAATTGGAATTGGGGTTAAACAAGTAGATTCAATCAGTAAAGGATCCCAGGTGCCTGGATGAATTAGGACTTACTCCCCCAGATACTGTGGATATACTGAAGGTATCAACAGGTCATGAATAGTATCGATCCATTAATAGTATAGATCCATATTAGAGAAAGGTTTGAGTGCCAGCTGCGGATTGACTATAGGGTTAGGAATGGCAATAAAAAGTCCCAGAGTCAACTAAGGGGCTAAGCTAGCCATGGCCAGTGAATGGAGGAGTAACAGTGACGCCGGAAATGAAAGAGAAGTAGAGTGAGTGGATCTCAACACCAGAGGAAGAAGGTAGGGTCAGAAAAGAAATGATGTGACTAGACAGTATCAGAACCAGATACAGGAGGAGGAGTAGATTTTAAAAAGATAAAGCCAAAGACCAGAATGGGGTGTCCTAACTAAGGAGGAATATTTATTTTTTATGATTCTTTTCATATTTCTATTATTTTGTGTTTAATAACTTGACATACATAGTTTATACATTTATGTAGATTATGTATTTATTGCTATGTTGCTATTTAAATATAAATGGTATATTATTAATCTTTTAAAAAATATTAACAAGCACATTCTTAACTTTTGATCATTCCGTTCTACATATATAATCAGTAATTCACAACATCATCACATAGTTGCATATCCATCATCATGGTCATTTCTTAGAACATTTGCATCAACTCAGAAAAAAATAAAAAGACAACAGAAAAAAATTCAAACATACCATACCCCTTACCCCTCCCTTTCATTGATCACAAGCATTTCAATCTAAATTTATTTTAACATTTGTTCCCCCATTACTTATTTTTATTTCCATATGTTCTACTCGTCTGTTGATAAGATAGATAAAAGGAGCATCAGACACAAGGTTTTCACAATCACACAGTCACATTGTGAAAGATATATCATTATACAATCATCTTCAAGAAACATGGCTACTGGAACATAGCTCTACTTTTTCAGGCAGTTTAAGGGGGAATCTTAAACTTCTAACTATAATCCATTTCCTGCAGACCTCTACCCCCAAGTAAGAACCATATTCATGTTGATGTAGGCAAGCTGAAGACCCAAGGTCTGTAAGGAACAGATTCAAGGAAGTATTTGGAGAAGAGAGAATTAAGAGATATAAAGAACAAATTATGCCAAAATAGCGACTCTTCATAAGACAGGATAAGCCCCATCATAAGACAAGGAAAAAGCAAGCTGTGGCATCAGCCCATGATGTGGATAGCCTACATTATACAATATGCCACTTCATCCCCTAGAAAACGAAGCAAGGGCCAATAAACAAATCTCTCTTCAACACCATTTTCATTTCACAGGGTTTGGGGATAAGGGACATAAGTGGTGGGTGGAAAGCATTAAGGTATGAGGTCTCAAAGTCAAGAGTGGGTAGAAATCATCAGTTACTTTTCTTTTTTGTTGTTTTTCCTTTCCATTACATTTCAGCTATCAGAAAAGAACACTGTATCACCCCTTAACAAAAGAAAAAGAAACTCAAAGAAGAATTATGCATCTTAGCAGACAATACTGACTCAACAAACAATAGCATGACTTTGTCACATGGCAAGGAAAGTCTTTCTGGGGAGAAAAAAGAGGTGAAAGGGATCAGTTAGTTAAACAACAAGCTCAGGACTCAAAGGCCACCTATTTCTCTATCAGTTCTGCACAGATTAAGTGTCTTTGAAACAATACATTACTTACTGTTGGGTTTATAGCAAAAAAAAAAAAAAAGAAAGGCAAGGAAACAACGTCAAAATTAATATGCCTATTCTTGACAGTCAGTCCTAAAATCTATACTCAGTTCTACCAGTCCTCCAGACAAACTGTGCACCTTCAGAAGACGGTGAGCAAAGATTAAGAGAGATCTGAACTCAGACCATAAAAAGAATGATCATTGGAACTTGGAACTTGGGCTGCTTATCTTGGAAAAAACTTAAGGGTGATAGATCCATGATAGATGGATCTCACTTCCCTCACCCCCTAGCTCTGGGTCTTGCTCACTGCTGAATCCTGGAACATAGTAAGAAACCAGTATAATAAGTTGTTAAATAAACGAATAATAGCCCTTGAAACAACACTGGCCTTTCCATTCCTTAAAGATGTCCTATTTCCTCTTGCCTCTGAGTCCCTATACTGATTATTCTCTCTGCCTAAATATTTCTCCCCACCACTTTGGTTTCTTACCATTTTGGAGGTACAAGCAGAACCGATAGCTTCCCTGACCTACAGAATCCCCAGCATACACTAGTGTCAAATAAGCACAAACAGACCAGCTATTACAGACCTCACTGTTTCTGCTTCCTCACCATGGCATCGGGCATGGTTTACATGTGTGTGCATACTTGATTAACGACCATCTCCCCAAGGAGAATGAAACCAAAGACCATGTCTATTTCACTCACAATTCTATTTGCAAGTGCCTGGAAAAGTTCCTGCAATATGACTGCCATTCAAATACTGAAAAAAATAAAGGGGTGAAAGAAGGATCTTTTGACATCAGAAGAACTGCCTGCACTGACAACAGCTCTTTCTCAGAGAATCTGAGAAATCCCCACAAACCCTACCGAGTGGACAATATACTGATCTTATGACCTTGATCCAAAAATCTATTTGACCAGAAGTGGAAACTTTCCCTTTAAGACACAAATCACTTTTCTCCTCAGAAACGTTGAGGGACAAACTCAGCTTATCACATAATAAACAGAAGCAGAAACCAGAAGCTACCACCCTTTGCCTATCACGTTAAACAACTATAAACCATATGATCCTATGTGATGGGAATGGCATGGGGAAAACAAGGATCCTAAAGCTCTTCTGGAAAAAATGGACCCTGGTGTGGGCTTTATGTAGAGAATTTTTACAGTACCTAAGAAACATAATCAAGCACCCCACTCCTTACCATAAGCCCTGAGCTTACTTCTGCCAGTCACTGAGAACACTTGTACAGAGATGTTAATCACAACAGTGTTTGTGGGATCTGGGACTTGGAGGCGGTTTTGAGGTTGATCACCAGGGAAATGATTCAATGAAATGAACTGACTACACATTCTGGAATACTCTGCAGTGTGTGAAGCACTCAACTACCTAGAGAGACACACTGCCATGCAAAGAGATCTTTAAAAGACTGTTGACAACAACAGCAGCAAAAGAGATAAGAAATAGGACCAGGATTACAGCACAACATCATTACCTGTAGGCACAAGAGCAAAGTGACAGGATCAGGATGTGTAGAGTCACACTGTCTGGTTTTGAACCCTGGCTCAGCTACTTACCCTCCAGTTGTATGACTTTAGGAAGGTTCCTTTGTGCATTAATTCTAATCTATGGTAAGGATTACTGGAGTTTATACTTTGAAAGAACTTGGAAGAGACCTTAGCAGGAGGTGTGATAGGTATCTTATCAATGTTAGGCATTATTATTATGCAAATTTAAAAAACAATACTATAGTTTCTAAAGATCCATATATATATAAACACTATTCCAAACACATTAGATGGAAATCTATGGGGTGGAAGGGAAATTAGAATGAGGATTAAGGATGAGACAAAGAAAAAAAGGGGGGAGAGGGAAAAACAATGAGAGTCTTTGCAAGGACCTATAATGAAAATTTGCAATATACTTGGAGCCATATAGTTAATCCAACAGATCTGATGTATACAAGTGGGAGTCACAAAGGAAGATAGACATGGAAACAAGGAGATGGAAAAGCAATAGCGTGAAAATTGGGAAAATTTTGCCTTGAATATACCCAGAGCTACCTCACTTCCCATCTTTCTGGCTTTCTACTATTCCTGAATTTTCTGATGTACAATAAACCAACGTTTCACTAGAATGGTTTGAACTCATTTCTGCTACTTTTTATGTTATTATTTTGTCTAAGAAAGACACTACAGTGCAAGAAAGATCAAAATGACTCTCTGTTGCCTCAGAAGGCAAAAGATTTAAGAAGGTAGAATTCAGTTTAAAAAAAAAAAATGATAAAAATATGTTTACAACACTTGGTTCTGGCCAACAAATAAATAGGCTCCAAAGGGTAATGAGTTTCTTACCATTTTGGAGGTACAAGCAGAACCAATAAACCAGGATGTCACCAAAAAAGCTGCAAGTTAACAAGGGAGGCTTAAGAACCGCCAAGGTTTTTCAAGAATAAATGATTCTAGCACTCTCTAAGATCTTTCAGAGCATAAAAGACTTTAGGCATATTAAGAAATATTGCAAAATGCACTTATGATATAAATGTCGGAGGGAAGGACTAGCATTGACCTTACAGGCTCACTTGATTCCACCCATTTTTACAATAGGCAATGGGAGTTTCATGGCCCTGTCCAGAGTCTACCACCCAAGCCCTCCTGAATATCCTATGCAAGATTGATAGCACTCTGCTGATTTGGCCTCATGTACAGTCCTATCTCAGTTGTAGGGCAAACTTTAGATAGACATGCTTTATTTTAAAATCAAAGAACCTTCACTGAATATCTGTCATGTGTCAGATATCACATATGTCAACTCAAGTAACCCTCATAACAACGCACAGAGATGGGAATGTTAGCTCTATTATGAAGAAACAGAAAAAGAAAGATTTAAAAAAAGAAAGAGTTTGGCCCAAGTTTACAAATCTCATAAATACAGAGTCACAGTTAGAGACCAAGACATTTGCCAACATGACTGGTCATTTTACACATAACACAAATTCCTCTTATGAACATACCCTACATTTTGAAGTATCAAGTCTTAGGGCCCAATCCTATGGGCCTCTTCTTGGAAATACACATACACCCAACTACAGGAGATCCCCTTCTATTTTCAGTCAATAGCTTACAAATGTAACCGCTGTATGACACAGAATAGTTTGAGCAATGAACAATCTCAGATTAATCTCCTGGATGGGTCAAGCCTGGGAATTCTCTCTATGATTCAGGATCAGAATACAGAATTTGATATCATCAAGCAAGAGTAAAGGGTAGTAATACAGTAGAAACATACCGCTAGTCAACCAGGAAATATGGGATTTTCTGTCTACCCTACCGTCATGCTGATAGGGGAGCCTGTGCAAGTCACTGTTGTTTTCCACCTTATTTCTTCCCTGTAAAGTGGTCAAATGAACTCAGTGGATCTCAACTCAGGTTTCACAGAATCATTTCACAGAAATTTTATGAAATACTAATAGGTGGGCTCACTGTAGAACAATTAAATCAAATCTCTGGAAGGCGAGGTCCTGGCATTTGTATTTTAAAAAAGCTCCCCTCCTGTTTCCAAGGTATAGCCAGGGTTGAGAATAAATGGCCTAAATGACTCTGAGTCTTGTCTTGGGACTTTTGAAGATTCTCTACCCAAAACAATCAATGAGGTAGACTAGTTAGAGGCTACAATTCCTATTCCAAACTCTGTGAAGCTCTCACATTTTTGAGTATCTCTTTTAATGTCAAACCCTAATGAAGACACAACCTCTTCTTTCAACAGCCATTTTGTCACCTGTCTGTGCTCTTCAGGATATAACTACGAGCATGTAAAACAATAGCGATCAATGATTTAAAAAAATGGCCTTTCTAGAAATTTAGAAATGATAATTAAGGTTAAAAAGGACATGGAAGAAAGGCAAAAGAGAAATGAAAGCAATTTTACCCAATCATATAACAGACAACTTTTCTGCCACGTTGAAAACATAGGTATTAGCAAGCAGGAGAAAGGCAGAAGTTAAGCTGGGACTTAAAGAATGGCAAGGAGGGCCATACACCAATGAGTTTTGTCAGTAAAAAATTAAAGAAACAGTGAAATGATGTTAAAAAAACAGAGTGGGGCTAGATTATAAAAACAGATGAACCCACAAATGCTTTGAGATGACATTGTAAACCTAATCATTTTAGAAACTAAAAACAGGAATTAAATATCATCCACTTTAACCAATAAGATACAATAAAGCTTTTAGCAAGAAAGCTGAGATGATCTAAGATATAATTCAGGATGTTCTGACCCGGAAAGCCCCACTGGCCAAGAGTCTGTATAGTAACAGCACAAGATACTAAAAGAAAATCCAAAAGCCAAAATGACACCTGTTACTTTCACTGGCTAATATAGACCATGTGAAATTTGAGTGGCAAAAGGAAGCTGAAACTGGATGACCACTTTAAATGATAAGACAATGCCCACACTGTGTGCACTAAAGAGACCTGTCTCTAGTCATCTCAATGATGCCCCAAAGGCTTTTTAAGACAAGCATTGTAGGTAAGACTCTCCTGAGATTATTAAACACAAAACACACCTGCAAGACCACTATCTTCCAGGAGACTATGCGAAAAATGCTGTTACAGAAAATGAAAAGAATTAGGTGCAAATGTGGCACACACGCCCCTTCCCCCCGAGATGGGACATAAAAGGAGCACACATTAAATGATTCATTTTAGGAAGAGAGGCTTTTAATGATGATTGAATTAACAGAAAGTCATTAGATCTATTCTATATCAGAAATGATCAGGGAACTCTTAATTCCCTTATCCTGCCGTGTGTATGCACACCCACGCATGTGAAAATACAGTATCTTCAGCACTTGAGTCACTAAAACTAAAACACCTTCCTTTACAATGTAGACTCCTCAGAGGGTAAGGATTTGATCACTGTTTAGCACCAGTCCCTGACACATTATGGGTTCTTAAAAAACATTGCTGGAATGCTTGAATGTTTGAATGAAAGAATGAAGGAATGAATGTCTTTTATTATTATTTTTTTGTTTACATACCTTAACTTTTTATTTTGGAATACTTTCAAACATATGGGACCGCTGCAAAAATAATGCAAACCCATAGAGAGAACTCCAACCTACTTTTATCCCTCCAGATACCTAGAGTCACCAATTTTAATATTTTGCCACCTTTGTCACATCATTCTATCTATGCATCTATCCATCTATCCAACTGTCTGTCTGTCCAGCTGTCTAATGATCAATCCATTTTCCTGAACACTTAAGTGTAGATTATAAAACCCATATCCTTTGAACATTTATACCATCATGCACATTTCCTAAGAACAAGAATATGTTCAAGGATACTTATGCAACCACCTTAAGTGCAGTTATTAACTTCAAGAAATTTAGCATCACTATAAAACTTACAGGCTACATTCCAATTTTTTCATATGTCCCAATGATGCCCTTTTAGACTTTTTCTCCTCAATTTTTAGATCCTGTCTAGGATTACATACTGCATTTAACTGTCATTGTCACCTTATTTGCTCATTCTTTTTTTAATTGTGGGAAAATATACACAATGTAAATTTTCTCATCTCAACCACTGTCAAGCCTATCATTCAATGGAACTATTCATATTTACACTGTCGTGGCACCGCCTTCCATTACTAAAACTCTCCCTTATCCCCAAAGAAAAACCCTATACACATTATGCATTAACTCTCCATTCTCTCTAACCTCTGCCCCTGATAACCTATACCCTAATTTCTGTATCTATGAGATTGTCTAATCTCCACTATTTTCTTTATAGCTACCAAGAGGGCTTAAATTTACCATTCTAAATGTGTAACACTCTTCTTTGCTTAGATATTGTTTCCATTTGCTAAAGCTGCTGGAAGGCAATATGCCAGAAATGGGTTGGCTTTTACAATGAGGATTTATTAACTTAAAATTTACACTTCTTTCATGTGAAAATGTCACAACTCAAGGCATCAACAGGACAATACCTGGACTCTGAAGATAGGCTGCTGGCATCTGGACACCTCTGTCACCTGGGAAGGGACATGGATGGCCCTTCTTTCCCAGGTGTCATTGCTTCCAGCTTCTGGCTTCAGAGGCTTCCTCTCTTAACTTCTGTTGGTGTGTCTTGTCTCTCAGCTTCTCCTAAGCCTTTCTGATGAGCTTCTCTGAATTCATCTCTTAGCTTGTGTGTGTATTTTATCCTCTTCGAAAGGATTCCAGCAAGAGATCAAGACCCACCCTGAATGAGGCAGGTTACATCTCAACCGAAACAACCTAATCAAAAGCTCCAATAGGTCTACACCCACAGGAATGAATTTAAAGAACGTGGCCTTTTGGGGGATACAAAACAGCTCCGAACCACCATAGAAACGAACGCAATTTCAACGGTATCCATAAACTTCGTAATTATACCTCCCGGCCCCCCAGCTTCATGTAGCTTTTGTCACGATGTGCATGTTTATATATCATGAGTTAAAAAAAAAAGCTGATTTACCATTACATGTTGTGCATTTGCCTTTTAGATCACATAGGAAGTAAAATGTGTAGATACAAACTAACTACACAAAAGTACTGGCATTTATGTTTACTTTGTGTAACCAACATGAAAGACCCTTACATCTTCATGTAGTGTCAATCTACTGTCTAGTGTTTTTTTCCTTTCAACCTAAAGAGTTCCCTTAGTATCTCTTGTAGCCCCAGTCTAGTGATGACAAGCTTTCTCAGCCTTTATTTATCTGGGAATACCTTAATTCCTCCCTCATTTCTGAAAGACAGTCTCACCAGATACAGAATTCTTGGTTGGCATTTTCTTGCTTCCAGCACTTTAAATATGTCATCCCATTTCAGTCTTACCTACATGGTTTTCAATCAGAAATTAGAACCTAATTTTATTCAAGCTCCCTTATATGTAATGCGTTCCTTCTCTCTTGTAGCTTTTAAAAATGCTCTCTTTATCTTTGGCATTCAATAATATGAATACAACACTCATTCACAGTGTGGTCTCTGAGTTTATATTGTTTGGAATTTGTTGAGAATCTTGGATGCATATATTCATGTCTTTCATCAAATCTGGGAAGTTTTCAGCCAATATTTCTTTGAATATTCCCTCTGCTCCTTTCTCTCTGTTTTCTTCTTCTGGGATTCCCACAACGTACATGTTGGCACACTTGATGATGTCCCACAGGTTACACAAGCTCAATTAGCTTTTCTTCATTTTTTCTTTAATTTGCTCCTCAGACTGCATGACGTCAATGGTTTTATTTTCTAGTTCACTGATTCTTTCTTCTGCTAGCTCCAACCTACTGCTGAATCCCCCAAGAGCATTTTAATTTCTGTTACTGTGGTCTTCAGTTTGGCTCCTTTTCATAATTTCCATCTCTCCACTGATGTTCTCTTTATAGCAGTCTATCTTTTCCCTGATTTCCCTGAATTCTTTGTCCATGGTTTCCTTTAGCTCTTTGAGTATATTTAGGGCCTTTTTTTTTAAGTCTTTGCCTGTTATGTTCCTTGCCTATTCCTTCTCATCAATGATTTCTAATGCTTTAAATGTCTCCTTTTCCTGGGCCATCAGATCCTGTTTTTTCGTATGCTGTAATCTTTTATTGAATCCTGGATATTTTGATATGTCAATGTGCTACTGGTATTTAGACTCCCAGGCATCTATTCGTTAACTTGTATCCAGCTAGTGTCATGACATAGCTTTGCTTGAAAGCTGGGAGCTAACAGCAACAACAACATCAAACAAAAACTACTGCAAACTGATTTGAGTGCTTTCCTCTAAGAGGTTAGCCATATGATAAGTTTGGAGAATAGCTCAAGGCCAGAAATATAGGAGCCTCCCTGGGCCTTTCTTGTGCATGAGCCTTTTCTTGGGCATGCCTTTGTGGCCCTAGGAATGCTCCTGTTTAAAGGGACATGAATGTTCCCTCTTCCCTAGGAAACAGTCTTCTTAGAGCCCCAAGTCGTGTAGTGTATGTCCTACAGCCAGCAATCCACTTAACTGCTCTCCAACAGCATTCTATAGGAGAGATCCGGGAAAGCCTTCCAGGGCAAATTCTGGGATGGTAAATCCTTCTGGCCACGAGCAGACAGACTAGGCCAGACATACATGCTCCCAGTATGTGGTAGGGCCACTCTGCTCCCTCTAGAACAGGAACCAGGGATTTGCACTGGGAACATAAGCTGACTCAATGACAAGCTGGTGAGGGGATCAGCAGGGGCCAGCCAGGGTGCCACAGCATCCTACTGCTTTTAAGTAGACATTTTGTTGACTTGGTACTCTCCCTGTTCCCGCAATCCTCTACGTGTTTTCTGGAGCTTTGAAAAGCTATTTCTGCCAGTTCCTACTGGTTGTTGAAAGCTTCTGTAAGGGGCCAGAGCCCTGAAGTATCTTACCCTGCCTCTGTGATTGGGGTGGGGCCATTTTTTTTTTCTTTAAATAATGAATGCCTGCTAGCATCTTTTCTTTTATAAAAACCTGAAAACAATCTAGTTCCAGTGCAACAGATATGTTTTTCCCATTTGCACATAAACAAAGTGGCAGACACAACCTTTGGCTTTTGAGTTTCGAATGTAAATGCATAGCTAAAATTTATAAGACTCAAAATTTACCTGTACACCTTGTACCCTTTCAACATACAATGGCATAGATACAGATCCACACACACAGATACACATGGATAATGTGTTTTATTAGAAAAAGAATAACAGCTCAACCGCCTCAGACTGTGCAGGAGAAAATGGTATCTTTGCAGTTTAAAATAGTGAAATCATTTCATTGTTCTTTCCAAGAAGTAGAAAATGTCTGAATTTCCAAAAATGAAAACTTTTAGATTGGAACATTTTAACGAAGGAAGGAAAAACACAGATTTGAGACAGAATTAAAGGCGTAGTTGAAAATTATGCACTGTATTTGCAGAATGAAACATCTCCACTTTTTTTTGCTTCATTTTTTATACACATGCTGACAAAACTAAGGGCACACCATCCTTTGCTGAATGACTGCCTATTAGAAGTGCTAGTGTGAGCCATTTCCTTTTGTTCCCTGGGGAAAAGCTAACACATGAAAAACATTTTGTTAATGAATCATCTTTAGCTTGTGAATTTAAAATTTAAAGTCAGTAAGATTGATAAATTAAGGCTCTGATGGCAACACTATTCTTTCCTGTCATGCACATGGTAAAGCTATAACAGGAACACTTGTTTCCATCTTAAGGATTGGGGAGGATTGATACAACGCTGAGACTTGCATTGCTAATTAGAAATGTCAGCAAAAGGAGTTCTGAAGCTCACTGTGCTGCTGAAGTCAAAATAGCAAAGAAGGACACATGATATTCATGCTACCGCTTTCTAAGTAGCCAAATAGTGAGATAACAGTCACTATTTGTTCAACACCTAAAATTTACAGTACACTTTGCACACAATGTACTCTTTGAAGTAGATGTGAATGAAGGTCATGTATGTTTATCTCCGTTTGTTAAATGGAGACACAAATTCAAAAGGATAAATGACCTATCTCCTGTCACAGAGCTTACAAGTGATAAAGCCAGGCTTCAGAACCAGGTACAGTACTTTGTCACTGTGTAGGATAGCATATGAATTACAGTCATATATGGGTGAACTTGTCTTCTGCTCTTTCATTTTGCTTGCATCATTTTCAACAACAAAAAAATAACGTTTTCAATTTTTTTAGAGGGATTGTTATTTTTGTTGTTGAGTAAATGAACGAACCCTAAAATGGAGCCCAGTATGGAAACAGCTTCTTTTCCTTTTAGCAGTCATAAAAGCGGAGAAATGAGGTTCACATAATAAAAATCAAATTTGGAGAGGACAGATCACAAACATGTCTTCATTGACTTGTTCATGCCAGTGGGCAATCTGCCTTCTCTCCGGCCTTTTGAAACAGAAGAAAACTCTGTATTCCAAAGAGGGCTTTTACCATCTCTCCAGAATGGCTATACAAACAGACATATGAACTCCTTCAACATGTTTTCGGGCAAGGAGGCTCAGGGACCCAAACAGACTCTTCTCACTTAAACCAGATTGCTTTGCTTTCTTGCAAAGCCACTTGACATTCTCAGGACAAAACATCCCAATCTGACATGTAACAGTAAGAAATACTAGCATACAGACACAGAAGTTACCATAATAACAGGTTTAACTGAAAAATGAACACATAGCTTGTTTCCTAAGTTTAGAAAATCTTCTGCAGTGAAGTATGAACTGAACCTAGGGCCACATGGCAACAGGGGCAAGGAAAACAGGAGACACTTAATTCAGGAAGCACCAAGGTCACACCTCACTCAGCCTCTGCCTCAGTTTACAGAAAGTGCATGGCTGTCCAGGCACCACCTACCAAGTTAATATGAACAATATCAGTTTTTGCAGCAATGCAACCATCCATTATCTAAGTATTCAGTTCTAGCAAGAAAAACAAAGGGAAAGAAAGACATTCATGATTAGAAAAAGGAGAGGCGCATAAAGGCTCCTAAATGATGGCAAATGGAACATCACTACTGTTGATTTTATTAGGAGCTTGAGCAACTTTACAAAAAAAGAGGCAAATGTTCAACTTTGACAGTCACACCTTTAAATTATCTTCTGATTGACATTGATTAAAATATAAACATTTTCATGCCATAATCAAAATGTGCTTGACCTTCCACCTTAGTATTAACTCCTGAACATTAAATCCACATCTGAAATGATAGTTACCATGTGCGTGTGTGTATAATATGCATAGCATGGTGAAATATGTTACAAGTGCCTGGGGATTTTGAGCATTTGGAGTCAATCCTTGATCTAGGATATACTAGTTGCTGACTCTGAACTGCCTCATCTGTGACATGGAGCGCATAATCTCTGTAATACCTGGTACACACAAACTTAATGAGTAAGAATTCAATGACAATGAAATGTATACACATTCTGAAAAGTGCATACTGCCTTTACACAAAAAATAAATGTCACCAAAGTTTGATCAATAATTACATTTATTTTTCATCACAGCAATTTTTCTGTCACTCTGTAGCCCTTCTTTAAGCAAAGTTTTCTCTACCAGCAGAAGATGGAAAAGGGGATGCAAAAGTAGAAGATGGAACAGGGGATGCAAAAGAAAAGACGTAACAGGATGCAAAAGTCATTCAGCCTGATTTCTCTGCTTAAACCAGATTAGACAAAGGACCTCAGTGAAACCCCAAAGGTCAAGCTGCACCACCTGATGATGACACTGATTAACATAACCTCTGGCAACACTAATGTCAGCAATGAGTATCAGGAAAAAGTTATGTGACTTTAATGAAACCGTAAATTGACATCAAGGGGAAATGTCAGCATAATTTTTACTTAATGTTTTGTCAGCAATCATACAAGAATGTGAGATGTATGCAACAGAAAAAGTATATTTACATCTGATGTCCTAAATAAAGAATGCTGATGTAAAATCCTAGACTGCATGTATCTTCTCTATCAATCAAAAAGAGCTACAAAAAAAAAAAAAATCCTAGAAGGAAATGGCACTGCTTTTTCAATAGCGGTATAATCATTTATTAATGATAGCATTTGGTAAGAGCTTACTAAGTGCCAGGCATAATAAGATAACTTTAAATATAAAACCTAGCTTTCAAAACAATCTACAAAGTAGAAACTGTTTTTAACTTTTACAGAAGCGGACAATGAGACTCAGAGAGGTTAACTAACTTGTCTAAGATCACACAGCTGGCATTTCCAAAACAGTTACGATTTATCAGATACTGTGCTAGTTTTAGGAGGCAAGAAAAAGTGAGAAAGGGGAAGGTAGAAAGGTAGACATCCTTGATCAGGAGATGAGTCACAAAATGTTCTTCCCAAATAACTTGCAAAGTAGCTAAACCATGAAGGTAAATTACTATAATCCAAGGTAGACACTATTAACCACAAGAAATGCACAGTTCAGTTCCATCTCCATGCTTATGTGTGGGAAAGGGGTGAGGGAGAATGGATAAAATGAATTCCAGACAGAATAAATTACAGAATTAAGACAAACAGCCTTATGCATCACCATGTTATAAATGTCACTTGAGGCTTGATTTCTTCAGGGTAAGCCTATGACCTATGTACTTTCTGAATCTGTTCTCCGGGTGGGGAAACTCAGTAATACAATTCACAGTAATTTTACTGGGCTGGAAGCTCCCTGAGGGCAGTCAACACAGTTGTCTGTCCTCTTTCTTCAGTGCTTAGGACACAGGACTGTGTCTCATACACAGTGGTGAACAAGCGATAAGGAATTAGGTGCTGAATGAATGAATGAGCTAATTAATTAAATGAGTGAGTAAATGAGGAAACAAAAAAAACAGGTATATACCATTACGAATAGACTGTTGCAGGTTTCTAGCTGCTAAGGCCCCTTGTCCCCAGGTGTAACTGCAAAGATGAGCTTAAAGGGACTCATGACAGATACCCTGCCCAGTCAAGGATTTTAAGAAGACCAAAAAGTAAAACACAAACTTTTGTTTTATTCCCCATAATGGCAGGAAGCACAGTGTGAACCACAAAAAAAAAATGTTGTTTCTAAAACTTTTTTAGAGAGCTGTAAAGTAACTCATTTGCAGCAGTCGTTGATGTTGTACATGGGACTGTTTGGTGAGATTGAGGAAGCGAATGGTGGTTGACTTCCTGGAGTGAGTCACGGCTGTGGCCCCTTTGACAGTATTAATAGAACAGAGGGAAAATTTCCAGGAAACATCAATTACCACAACTACCAAAATAGAAAAGACACTGGTGACTTAATCACTGAACTTTAGGGGAGACACCTCCCCTTTCTTTATCAGAAAAAGACAACAATAAATCACAATAACACATTTTGAACCTAGTTAATAGCAACCTTTCACAGTTTGCTCAGGTATCTTTTATGCCCACACTAAGGGTTTGCATTAGCAGAGTCCCCATACACGCTCCAGGCTAATTATGGTTGAACCAAAGTTCTGAAATCAATATTAGGCCTCCAAGAAATAGATATATGCATTTGCATTCAGTGATTAATTTGTACATTCATCCCTTCCTTCAAACCTGAAATTAATAGGCATTTACTGGGCACCCACTATGTGCCAAATTCTTACTCCCTAAGAAGCAAAGAACTATATAAATGAGGCAATAACGACAATAAATCCTGATCTCCACTCACCCTTATAGCTAATTCACTTCCCTCCTTTGGTATGTTATACAGAGTTTAGAGCTAAGATATTAGAACTATTCTCTAGCCCAGAAAATGTAAAGAAACCTAGGTCAGTCTTAAAAGTCTAAAAATATAATAGATTTTAGTCCAACTCTGAAGGTATGCCCGTATCTGCCCTCATAGCTCCATCACCTCATAAATTAACAACATAACATAGTAGCTATGAATGCTGGCTCTGAGAACAGGTTCTCAGGGTTCAAATTCCAGTTCCACTTTTTACAGTTATATGATCTAGATTAAATTATTTCACTTCTCTGTGCCTCAGTTTCCTCATTTCTATTCCTCATCAAATAGAGATTAGCAATCAGATATCTATGAGGTTAAATGAGGTAATGGATATAAAACGCTGTACATAAAATAACATCTGGAACATGGTAAGCACTCAAATTTTTTTTTACATACATCATTATTATCCCAGTTATTCCAAGATTGAGGTTATTCATTATTTTTCACAAAAATAGAAGTCAGTTTGTCTCGGTGACACAGCTATCCCTTTGGCCAATTAATCCATCTGCTTGTTCACATAAATTCTATGTGATATACATAGATCATTCTCCACCACCCTGACTGCAATGAAACCGCATGACCCACCCTAAAAGGATATTCTATACTGGCAAACTACTTGGACCACATCTCTCCCATCACAGCTGATTTGCTCTGCTTCTATTGCAATATAAATTCAATGGGTGTGACTAAGGAGATAGAAAAACCAACCCAACGTCACCTGCCTCACACACATAAAAAATCTTCTAACCTAACCAGTTCCAAACATCCTTTCTGGCTTCCAAGCAGTTCCCCAAGGTTGCTGCACTTACTACAGAATGGAATTGAAGTAAAAGAATATTTTGGCCTGTACCAGTTCATAGACACTAGTAATAAACATGTTCCTAATTGCTTCAACAGTTCTATAGTTTCATAAAGCTATACTCATGAAGACCTTCACTGTGTCCTCTAGCTGAAAAAACACTGGAATGGATGACAAGTAATATGGGAATAGTTAAGTAAATTCTGGTATATCCACTTCAAGGACTATAGGGCTATCACTAAACATAATTATAAAATAATACATTAGTGGGGGAAATTCTCATTCTATAACAGTAAATTTAAAAAAGCAAAGCTATAACTATCCCTGCTTATATATTTCAAAAAGTACAGATTCTTATGGGTAAAGCCTGGGAGGGTATGGGAGTTGGTGCATTAGGGAGATGGGATTGTGATTACATTATCAAAATAAATGTGCCTTCTTGCTCTTACACAGTCATTGTGCATATTTTTAAATGTGTGGGAAGTTTTCAAATTTACCTGAAGTCCACAAAGAAGAAAACAATATTCAAGAAGGATTTGTATGATTGAAATATTTAGAAAATTTCAAGTGCATGGCAAATTATCCTAATAGCAAGAACTTCTCCTCCTGAAAGATACACAAGTACTCCCCAAATTTGATCTATACATTACTTAACCTATCACTCAATTGCAGGCACTTTGGGGAAAAAAGCTCTCATGGCCTCCCAGATCCATTTAGGCCTGAAACTCACAGAAGCAGCATTGCACCTAAGTCTCATTCATTAGCACCATCAAGTGTTACCTGGAAAAGCTGCTCATCCAAGGGCATCATGTTACTTTCTATTTATTACTATGGGAGTAGCTAGGAAAACAGCTGAATAAGGTATGTTCAGTGTTTAGGAAGTCAGTAAAGCTTCTTTGGTTTGTTTTGTTTGTTTACAACAAAGCTCCCTAATCCCAGGGAACTTTTACAACTTTAATTCACATTATAGTTCTATGTCCCAGGCTAAAAGGTTGGCAGGGAGTCTTTCCTTTTCCTTGCCCACCCCCCTGTGCCTGGAAGACCTAACACTCATTCCCTGCTGCTAATGCAGCTCATGCTACCTTCATAATTCTATATCTCTATTCAAGACCCCCACATTTCCCAGCTCTGGCTTAGCTCCCACTACTCCACACCCCTCCCCAGGCACAACCACCCCATAACAACCTAACCATCAGAACCCTCCTTCCTTTGCCTATCTAGACCTAAAAGCATACATTCTTTCTCAGAATTCCTACTTAACTTAAATTCACGGCCAAGCCTAATGCAGTAGATGGTTTGCTAGTTGATTGACTATTTTTTAAATCTCACCAAAAGCACTGTTGAAACTTCTGAGTATAAATAATTGGACTTAAATGTTTTTGTTGGTTTTTCCTTGTACTTAACAAATACTGGGTTCAGAGTAAATATCCATTTCAAAGCACACGAATTATACACAGGAGGTACCAAAAAATAAACAGAAGTCATTTAAGAGACATACATATACTTCTCGAGTAATACCTTACACTGTGCATTGCCAAGATTATAATAAAGGGTATGGGGGATGTTTAGTCTGAGTAATACTATGTTAAAAGCCCCAGATAGGGAATCAGAGGTCTGGAATACTAACCTCCTAAATACTAGCTACTTCCCTTTCTCTCAGCTTCAGTTCCTTCATCTAAAATGAAATGTACTGAGACATGGAATCTGAATCGTGCATCAGCCATGACCTGCAGTGACCCACCTTATGGGAGTCAGAAGCTCTGTTATTCTTCTCTTGGCAGCATCACCTTATGGTGAGTGATACTGGATAATTTCACCTCCGGATGCTTCAGCCTTGGACATCTACAAGATGAGAACAGTAACACCTGCCATTTATATATCAAAGAGGAGTTTTATGGATCAAGTAAAATGATAGATATGAATATGTGCTATGAACATAAAACCCATATGGTGTTACGGGATGTTATTGACTCTTGTCATTGTTAATTGTAGGACGTTAGGGTAAGAGGGAGGATGAGAGCGCCTTGTGTGGGAATGTTGCTCTATATAAGGTCTGTGGAAAGAAAGCAGTAAAGGAACGTCAAGAGGGCAGTACACCTTTCTATGGCATTACGCTAATTGGGAAGCTTTAAAGAACAGGATGGAGGAGGGAGATACGTGAGTGCCTAAAGCGCCTCCAAGGAAAGGCACAAAATGAAGTAAAATTACAAATGCAAAGTCCTCAGATTAATTCCGTGTTGGCCTTTGTTGTTGCTGTTTTGCTTTTTTTTTTCTCCCACTTATTTGCTATAACTGATTTAATACCAGTCCTCTGATTCACAAAGGGGCATCCCTGAAAAGATTATTTTCTATATCTTCAACAAGACAGGGTATTTCCATGGTGTAGAAACTACTAAAAGGTCAGATCAAACCAAATCGATTCCTACGTTAAGGAAAAAAAAAAAAAGAACAATATTCAAGCATTATTTGTTTTAAAAAGATACCAGGTATTAATTAACATCTGAGTACTTGCTTTTTTCCCCTTGGGGGAGAAAAAAATTGTAATAACACCTGGTGGTTTATATAAACATGTCCCCTAGCAGAAGGGAGTACTGTAAAGATATTCGTTAATTAGCCTTATTATTATTGGGCAGTGAGCAATGGGTCATTATTAATGAGTCATGTTAAGTGGGAAGATAGAGAAACGGGGGGGGGGGGGGGGGGGGGAGTCAAGCCTAGTGCCTTCTCAATAAGGTAAAAAAAAACCATAACACAGAGATGGCAAACAGACTCTTTTATTTGGTCTCAGATTAGGCATACACTCATAAAATAGATTGGACCTTGAAATTCTATGTACCCAAAGGATAATATCAATAAAAGTTTTAAGAAGTGCATGGTCTAGGTGGGTTGTCTGTACAATTTCCATTTGGGTTGACTGTAAAGTTTTGGTAGTGGATGTAGTGACAGTAGCACAGCACTGTGACGATAATTAACAGCACTGAATTATGTATTTAAATGTGGTTAAGGTGGACATGTTAAGTTGTACATATTTTACTGGAATGAAAATTTAAAAAAATCAAAACCCATGAGTCTGTACAACACACTGAATGGGAGACAGTTAATAATACAATTATAAAAGTATTATTTTTATAATACATTTTATCAAATGTATTGTATTATTTGTTACAAGAATTGTGACAAATGTACCACACTAATGCAAGGGGTTATTAATAGGGTGGTTTATGAGAACTCTGTATTTTATGAAGTATTTTTTTTGGTAAACTGACAACTTGTCTAATAAAAAAAAAAAAAAATTCCAAACACGATCACTGTGAAAGGTGATATGCTAAATAACCATTTGGATCCACAGTCAAGAGATGAGGTTTTCTCTTTTCTCTTTGGTTTTCAGATATTGACTATGACGTGCGCAGATGTGGCTCTCTTTATACTCATCTGCCTTAGGGGTCCCTGAGATAACTGATTCCGTAAGTTTGTGTCTTTCACACAAATGGAAGCTTTTGGCCATTGTACTGTACTTATTCTTCCTGCTCCATTCTGTTTTGTTTTTTGGTTTTTTTGCTTCTCTATCGATTGCAAGTTTGTTGCTGTTTTCTCCATTGTTCCACAGGTCACTTTGTTCATTTACCTTTTCAATCACTTTTCTATCCTTCAGATTGGATACTTTCTACAGATAAATCTTCAATTTACTGACTGTCCTTTTGTCTTTACTATGCTATTATTCCTATTCAGTGAGGTTTTTATAAAAAATTATTAGTTCAGCTATAGCATTTTTCAGTTCTGAAATTCCCATGTGGTTCTCTTTAATAATTTTTAGATCTTTGCTGAGATTTCTTACATTGTCATTCATTACAAGCAGATTTCCCTTTACAGCAATGAGCACAATCATAACAACTGCTTTAAAATCTATGGCTGGGGCAGGCCATGGTGGTTCAGCAGGCAGAGTTCTCACCTGCCATGCCGGAGACCCGGGTTCAATTCCTGGTACCTGCCAAAGCAAAAAAAAAAAAAAAAAAATCTATGCCTGTTAATCCCAACATCTGAGTCATCTCATGTTATGTGTCCATTGATTATCTTTTCTCTTTGGATTGTGTTCTGATATTTTGCAGACAGTCGAGTTCTGCTACATCCTCCCAAACACTGCTAAAAAACAGGCATTTAACTTGCTTGGACTACAAACTTGAGTCCCTGTGGTATAGGGTGGCTCCAATTGTAGTAAAGTTCATTTATCATTAGCTAAACTGAGCTGCTTGGTGTCTGCAGTAGTCAGCAGAGATTTGGACAGATTATACAGAGAATTTGGGCTCCATATCTCTGGTTTATTCCTTTCCAGTATCATTCCCCTTACTTAACAACGGCTGTGGTTGATCTGAACTCCGTTGTCTGATTTTCAAGACAGTAAGACAGGATTTTGTATTAGAGCTTTAGTTATTGCATACGATGCAGACACAGACTACTCTCAAGATAAATACCACACACACACACAAAATAAACAAAGAAAACAGAGAATCCAGCCAGGGTTGCTCTCCTCTCCCAAATATTGACTATACAACACAAACTTTCTGCTTTGGTCTCTCCCCAGTGACCTTAGGTTGTTGTTTTATATATTTTGGCTAGGGTTTGTAGTTGTTACCTCTTGAAGAAAAGTTAATGGAATAGAAGCTATATTGCCATATTATAAGCAAATAATGCCCAGAGATGTGTTTTTTATTCTAGGCCCTTCTGTTCAGTAATTGTATAACCTTGGACAGTCATTTATCTGTCTAAGTTTCAGGCTTATCTCACATTTGCACAATTTAATAATCCTGCCAAACCATATGACTCACTGGGAATGCATCCTTATTTTCATTCTTCCATAACTTACAAGAATTACTTCACCCGGAATGCCCATCATTAATTAAGGGCTCAAAGTGAGAAAAGGATGCATCCAAGTGGAATCAAGGGCTCATGAGTTGAGGTCTGTGCTTTCTGCCCACTCCATGGGACCTTCTAAACTGCAGCCAATCCACAGGAGGAATTGTTACAGGTTTATTTCCCTACGTTTCAAACCAAGACAGGATCCTAGAATACATCTACTTGACACGTGACAAGAAAGCTCTGAACATGACAACACTGGCCAAGGGCTCCTCGCCATGGCGGAAAGCGCTGCGTGTGTGGCACCACTTTAATAAACATAATTAGAAGACAAACACTGACCCCCGACTAGTGTTTTTCAACCTATAGAAAGCAACTAATTTAGTGGATCAGAAAATCAATATAGCAGATCCCCAAGAATATTTTCAAAAAATAAAGTAGAACAGAAAACATAAGGTACACCATGGGAAGTGAGAGCATACATAGCTAAGAGAGCAATTTTCTTTCGTATCTTTATACGTCATCGATGGTGTAAATTTTATTTTTCACTGCGATTTGTATCAAAAAACAAAAAAAAAAACCAACTTCTGCAGTGACACTATCAATAGCTATAGAAATGACAGCTACACAGCTAAAGAGCAGGAAGGAGAAAAGCAGGCCTTACAGAACTGACAGAACCTCTTCTAGACTTCGCATTCCTAGCCCTCTGGAGCGCCATCCACATCTCATCTGAAAATGCTGGGCACAAAACAGTGACACCTCTACCGCTCAAACCGTGGACTCCCCAGTTCCTGTTTTTAAAGACAAGATTTATTTTGCCCTTACCCATCCTTTGCCTCTTTGTCCGTCTTTCTGAAATAAGCGAAAAAAAAAAAAAAGAGAGAGGAAGGAAGGCAAAGGGAAAAAAAAATGGTTTCCGTTTTGGAGTTTTTTTTGGTTTGTTTTCTTATTTCTGTCTTTCTCTTTTATTTTTTTTATTTTTTTACTTTTTCCTTTTTTAAAAGGCAAGACCAAAACCAGACTATAGGAGCTGGCACATAAAAGAGTCATATCCCTGAGCACTTTCGGCAGACTTTCAAAATATTTTTTCTTTCTACTTCCCCGGCTGGATGGTGAGGTTTGAGTAATGTTCTCTTTCTCCTGGGGTTGGTTGCTAAGAGACACTCTATTACTTCTTTTTCTCTTATGACCCGATCACTGTGATCAGCAAAGACGACATGCAGACAACATCCTGACATGGCTCATACAAGAACACTAGCCTGGTTACAAAATGATGGACAATCTTAACCCTCTCATAGCCAATAGACCAAGGTTTCCAAAACGCTGTTTTATCCAGGGCCAAAGAATGTTCCCAACTTCCTTTAAAATGGTACTTGTGATAGACCAACTGTATCCATCATTATTAACAGCCAATAATCAATGTAATATAAAGGCTCAGGCCACATCCTGGTTATTATTAACATTATTATTTATTCCACAGGTAAATAAGAAAACAAACAAAAAAAAGTTCTGGCAATCCAGCCTGGATAAAGATAAGGCTACAAGGGAACTCTTAAATCTCTTAGCCAGAATCCTTCATTCTCCTCTCCTTTTTCTGGAGTGCACAGCCAAGCAACATTCAAAACTTGTTTATTTCTAATCCTATCCAGCTCATAGCAGAAGACCTTAAATACTGTAAGTGCTCAAAGGATGTTCGCTGAATGAATAAATGAACCAGAGTTCAGATTAAGCTCTTCATCCCTTCTTTCCATCTGTTAAGGTTGCACCATTCCTTCTACTCATACATTTCAGAAAATCAAGTAAAGGACAGGGGAGGCTTACAGGTCCCCTGTTAATAGTTTTAATACCATCAGAACAGATTAGACATTTTAAAAAATAAATATGAGAAATTTTAAAAGATTGAACCTTCACCCAGTATAATATGCCTGGTTTTTACTTCCCTTATACTTGGAAGCTCTATCTATATGTCTATCTTACTCTCTTACTCTCTTTCCCAACACAGGGCAAACTTGGAAGAACTTTTAGTTTAATCTTTCTTTCATTCAAGGCCAACTTCACATACAATCATTTACAGCATATATCCATGGATACAATGCTTGCAGAGTCCTCCCAATCTAAAGTTTGGTCTTTGGAACTTCATGCCTTCATTTTAAGGCACTGCTTTCCATTAAAAGTAGAAATCCTCTGGGAAAGCTCCACTTTGACATACCATCCAATAGTAGACCTTTCTCCTTTCAATAGCTGGCCATGTTAAGTAATACAGATACAGTCAGAAAATAAAATAGATAGGATAATGGGGAGAGAGACAGACAGAGGAGAGATAGATTGATAGATGGATAAATAACGAGTATATGTAGAGATATTGATATGTGTCTGTATCTCAGCGTGTGTACATTGAACAAACTTTTTTTTATATACATTCTGAATGTCAGCATACAAAATACAGTAGAAAAATTCTGGACTTTGATATCTACATTCAATTAAAAGATCTGTTACTTACTAGCTACAAGATCTCAGGCAATTTATTTACTGTGTCTCTGAGCAGCAATTTCAATATTTTCAAAAATGGAAATATTAATAACAAATTTCAAATAATGCTGTAAAGATATATACTAATATACATACCTGAAATAAGTAGGAATACATGAAATATTAGCTCGCTTATGAACTGTATGCTCTTCGAGCTATTCAAGAGAATGAAAGTTCCTTGGTAGACCCCACAATGGGCACATGTCCTAAGATGCCTCCTCAACTTTTTCCAGGATAAGAGGTAGTAATTTCAGATGAAAATTTCAGTATAGAACTGACAACATTTCCACACAGGTTAATTTGTATCTGGGTAATATTCAATATAGAACAAACTGCTGAGGTAAACTGTTTAGGAACACAATATTTTCACCATTAACAAAATATTATGCCTCAGGAAAAAAAAAAACATGTTTAATGGAACTATGACTATAGCCATACAATTATTTTTATACAATTATATTTGTATTTCAGATACAATTATTTGAAAGCCACGAAACATGAGAGAAAAAACTTACTTATGAAATGGCTCAGTGAACTGAAACAGAAATTTTAGAAAAAATAATAGTTACTTTACTGAAAAAAAATGTAAACGGGGAATAGATGGAGGTTCAATGTAATCAGTGATAATATAACAGAGTTTTCAATGTTATTTAACTTGGCCTTATTGATTAGTCTCTGAATTATCTCTGTGCTTTCTCAGGATGTCCAAAAAAAAAGTTTCCAGAGACAATATTGCCACCATTCGCTCTCCAGATCTCTATAGGTGTTGAATCATCTGCATCTATTATTCTGCTTATTCTTTGCATTCTAAACAGACACATGGAATAGTAAATCACAAAGATAAGTACATGTATGTAATGACTGCTTGTCATTTCAACATCTTTATAAGTTAGACATAAGAGTTGTATTCACTTTTCCAATTAAAATATAATTTAAGCATATTACAGCAGGTACTGGTAACATGTGACTACAATGCTAAATTAACAAAACATTGGCATAGATAAAGAAGTAGATATTATACTTTTAAAAAAATGAATAAAAATAAAAACCTGTGTAATAACTTCAACCATTGAAGAGAAGCCTGGAAAAGGTGCTGAAAAAACTCACAAAAGTGATTATGATACTTTTCTTGAAAAATTGCCTGTAATATTATTCATTCTAAACCTTAGCTTTCCTCAAAATGTAAATTTCCCTGGGATATAAGAACTCCTGCTTATTATTATTATTAGAGAAAATGTACAATTACAGGACAATCATGCATAAAATACAGAATTTCCACATACTATCCTATGAGTATTATTACATTTTTTAGAATGGATAAAAGCATATTTCAGCAACTGTACTATTAACTATAGTTCATGGGTTAATGTAGTGTTCACTATTTCTGTTGTGCATGCCTATGGATTTTTTTAAATTTATTTATTAATTAAAAAATTAAGAAACCAAATAAAACATCAACGTATATAATCAGTAATTCATAATATCATCACTTAGTTGCAAATTCATCATTTCTTAGAACATTTGCATTAATTCAGAAAAGGAAATAAAAAGACAATAGAAAAAGAAATAAAACGAATACAGGAAAGAAAAAAAAAAAGATTATACCTACCATACCCCTTACCCCTCACTTTCATTGATTACTAGCAATTCAAACTAAATTTAGTTTAGCATTTGTTCCCCCTATTATTTATTTTTATTCCATATGTTCTACTCCTTTGTTGACAAGGTAGATAAAAGGAACATCAGACACAAGGTTTTCACAATCACAGAGTAACACTGTGACAGCTATATCATTATTCAATCATCCTCAAGAAACATGGCTACTGGAACACAGCTCTACATTTGCAGGCAGTTCCCTCCAGCCTCCCCACTACATCTTGAATAACAAGATGATATCTACTTGATGCATAAGAATAACCTCCAGGATAACCTCTGGACTCTGTTTGGAATCTCTCAGCCATTGACACAGTCTTATTTCACTCTTCCCCCTTTTGGTCGAGAAGGTTTTCTCAATCCCTTGATGCTAAGTCTCAGCTCATTCTAGGGCTTTTCTCAATCCCTTGATGCTGAGTCTCAGCTCTTTCCAGGATCTCTGTCCCACGTTGCCAGGAAGGTCCACACCCCTGGGAGTCATGTCCCACGTAGACAGGGGGAGGGTGGTAAGAATTCTCGTCGTGTTGGCTGGAGAGAGAGGCCACATCTGAGCAACAAAAGAGGCTCTCTTGAGGGTGACTCTTAGGCCTAAATTTTAAGTAGACTTGACCTCTCCTTTGTGGGGTTAAGTTTCGTATGAACAAACCCCAAGACTGGGGGCTCAGCCTATAGCTTTGGTTGTCCACACTGCTTGTGAGAATATCAAGAATTCAACTTGGGGAAGCTGAATTTCTTCCAGTTCTCACCATTCCCTGAACGGGGCTTGCAAATGCTTTTCCAGTCACTGATCAAATCATTCTGGGATTCATCGGGGCATCACTCTGGACAAACCAACAAAATCTCATGTCCTACTTGAGAGTCCAAGTACTTATGGTGTTCAATCAAACTAACTACATAAGTTTTATTAGGAAATGCACTAGTCAAAAATATAAATTTTGTAACAAATAAACATTTTTTGCTTTAGTCTCACACATAAGGTGACATTTAAAAATATTAATTACCATCTATTTTCAGTACCCTGCATGACATTCCTTTGTTCTTCCTCATGCAAAAACATTTTTAAAATTTGTACATTGTACATTTGGTCACTATTATTATATACCTATGGATTGTTTTTTTTTTTAATTTTATTCTAGAAGCATATATACAACCTAAAATTCTCCCTGTTAGCTACATTCAAATCTACAATCCAGTGATGTTAATTGTACTCACAATGCTATGTTCTCATCACCAAAATCTATTATCAAAATTTCCCCATTGGGCCAAATAGAAACTCATCACATTTTAAGCCCCAACTAATCCTTATTCCCACTGCTACACCATCCCCTGGTAAACTATCCTCTAGATCCTAACTATATGAATTGGCTTATACTAATTATTTCATATCAGTGAGATAATTATTTCCTATTAGTGAAATCATACACTATCTATCCTTTGGGTCTGGTTTCACTCAACAAAGTATCTTTGACATTCTTCCATGCCACATGTATGAGAATTTCATTCCTTTATATGACTACAAACATCCTATTGTGTGTATATACCACATTTTGTTTATCCATTCAACAGCTGATGGACATATGGATTGTTTCCACCTTTTGGCAACTGTTAAAAGAGCAGTTGTAGAAATCAATGGGCACCTATTTTTTCAAGTCCAGGCTTTCAAATCTTTGTGGACTATATCTAGAAGTGGAATTGCTGGGTCACATAGGAATTCAACACTTAACATCACTATTGACGACAGATATCTATCGTCTGTAATTTTCTTTCCTTGAGGTATCTTTTTCTGGTTTTGGTATGAGAGTGACGTTGGCCTCATTCAATGAATTAGGGAATGTTCCCTTCTCTTCAATTTTTCAGAAGCCTGTGAGCAGGATCAGTAGTAATTCTTCTTGAATTACATAATAAAATTCCCTGTAAAGCCACCTATTGCTAGGTTTCTCTTTGTTGGGAGGTTTTTGATGGCTGATCTCATCTCTTCACTAGTTATCAGTAATTTGAGATCTTCTATTTCTTCTAGAGTCAGCAGAAGTAGCTTATGTGTTTCTAGGAACTTGTCCATTTCATCTAGGTTATGTAATTTGTTTGAGTACAGTTTTTCAAAGTATCCTTTTACAGTGTTTTTATATTTCAGTTGGGTTGGTAATACTGTCACCCTTTTCATTTCTGATTTTAGTCCTTTGTGCCCACTCTATCTTTTTCTTTGTCAGTCTAGCTAAAGGTTTGTTAATTTTGTTGATCTTTACAAAGAACACACTTTTTATTTTGTTGAATCTATTGTTTCATTATTCTCTACTTCATTTATCTCCGCTCTTATCTTTGCTATTACCTAACATCTGCTCACTATGTATTTAGCTTGCTCTTCTTTTCCAAAATTCTTCCTGCTGTGAAGTTAGGTTTCTGAGTTGAAACCATTCCTCTTTCTTAATGTAAGCATTTAGAGCTACAATTTCCCTCTCAATACTGCCTGCCATTGGTGCATCCCATAAGTTTGGAATGTGTATTGTTGTATTTTCATTTTCCTCAAAATATTCCCTAATCTCTCCTGTGATTTCCTCTTTAACCCATTGGTTCTATAAAAGTACCTTGTTTAATTTATACGTATTTATAAATTTCTATTTCACCTTCTGTTATTGATTTCTAGCTTCATTTCACTGTGATCAGAGAATATACATTACATGATTCCAATATTTCTGAATTTTTTGTGACTTGTTTTGTTACCTAAGATATGGTCTATCCTGGAGAATGATCCATGCTCACCAAACACAAATGTTGTTGGGTATAGTTTCTACATATGTCTGTTAGGTCTAATGAGTATCATTCAAGTCTTGTATTTCTTCATTGATCTTCTGTTTAGATATTCTATCAATTATTGAAAGTGGCATATTAAATTCCCCTACTATTTATGTAGAACCATCAATTTCTACTTTCAAATATGTCAGTATTTGACTCTGCTGTTAGGTATATATATATAATTATTACATCCTCTTGTTTTATAGTATATAATTGCCCCTTATAACCATTGTTAACCTATAGTCTATTATATCTGGCATTAGGATAGATACCCCAGTTCTATTTTTGTTACTAAGTGCATGGTACATTTTGTTTCACTCTTTTACTTTTATAATACTTACGTCTTTGAACTTAAGGTGAGTATCTTGTAGACAGCATATAGTTGGACTTTGCCATTTTATCCATTCAGCCAATCTGGTTTTTGACAGGAGAATTTAGTCCACTCACATTTAAAGTCACTACTTGTAATGCAGGATTTTCTTCTGCCACTCATACTATGTTCTCTTTGTAAGACATACCTTTCATGTACCTCAATTCTTCAATTAATGCCTACTTTCATATTTATTTGATTTTTGATATTGTGTCAAACTTGTTTCTTCTCATTTCTATGTGGATATATTTTACATATATTTTCCTTGTGGTTGCCATGGGGCTAAAATTCAACATCCTAAATATGTAACAATCATTTTTCATTTGATACCAGCTTGACTTCAATAGCATACACATACATTACTCCTATATCCCTCCATCCCTCCACCTTTTTTTGTGCTCATTACAAATTCTATCTTTGTATAGTGTGTATCTAAAATCATAGATTTGGCATTACTTTTTCTTTGAATTTGCACTTTAGTACCTGTAGTACGTAATGAGTTATATAGCAAAAAAAAAAATACAATACAATAGTATAGGCATTTATAATTACCCAAGTGGTTACCTTAGCAGAAGTCTTTATCTTTATGTCACTTTGTACCACTGGCTAATGTCCCTTCCTTTCACTCTGAAGACCTCTCTTTAGCATTGCTTGTAGGGCAGGTCTAGTGGTGATAAACGCCCTCAGTTTTTTTTTCATCTGGAATACCTTGATGTCTCCCTCATTTTTAAATAAAAGATCCTCGCTAAGCAATCATTTTCTTTTGCAATTTTAAGTATATCAACTCTCTCCCTATTTGCTTCCATGGTTTTTGATGAGAAATCAGCACTTAATTTAATTGGGACTCTCTTGTACATAATAAGTTGTTTTCCTCTTACAGCTTTCAGAACACTCTCCTTGTCCTTTGCATTCAGCAGTGTAATCAGTATGTGACATGGCACATTCTTCTTCATATTTATTCTGTCTGTTGTTCTCCGGGCTTCTTGGATGTGCATATTCACATTTTCTGCTAAATGTGGGCTGTCTTCTTTGAATATCCCTTCTGCCCCTTTCTTTCTTTCTTCTACTATATTGGTTCACTGGACAGTGTTCCAGATGCACCTTAGGCTATTTTTGCTTTTTATAATTAATTTTGCTTTCTTCTCCTCAGTCTGACTCATTTCAATTGTCTTATCTTTGAGTTCACTGATTCTTTCAGCTCCAAATTGCTAATGTTACGCTCCTGGGAATTTTTCATTTCAACTACTGTTGTCTTCAACACCAGCAGTTTTCTTTGGTTCAATTTTAAAATCTTTTTTTTTTTTTTTTTTTTTTTTGCATGGGCAGGCACCCGGAATTGAACCCAGGTCAGGCATGGCAGGTAAGAACTATGCCTGCTGAGCCACTGTGGCCCAATCTAAAATTTTCTTTATTAAGATACTCATATAGTTCACTCATTGCTTTCCTGATATCCTTTAGTTCTTTGTCATTACTTCTTTCATTTCTTCGAGCACAAAGAAGATCATTTTGTAGTCTTTGTCTGGTATGTCCACAGTATGGTCTTTTTTACTTGATGTTTTTTGGATTTTTAACCTCTTCCTTTGAATGGGCAATCCTTTCCTACTTCTGATTTTCTCTTGTAGCTTTGGATTGTACAATGCACACTGCCATATCTTAAAATTTAACTCTGGGATTTATTCCCTGAGATGTCTGTTACTTGAGTTTGTAACCACCTGGTGAAATGGCAGAGATTTTCTTGAGCATCAGTCCTCCCATTAGGAAGGTCTTCCCAAAGTGAATGTAAAGTGCAGGATCCTCCCCATCTGCTCTGGGCCTGTCCTGTCCTGGGCTTGTGCCTCCTAGATCCTAGTTGACAGAAGTTTGAATGTCTCCTTTACTTCCAGAAGACAGGCCTTACCCCTGTCCTTGGGTGCTCCACTTCCAGACATGAAGCAGGGAAACCTTTGTCCCAAGCTACTATTATACTGTTTTCCTTGTAGGAAGCTGCTTTTGCCTGGAGGGCAAATGGGATGGGGGGTAGGGGGTAGGAGGGCACAATGGAGAGGCGTTTCCCAGGTCAGTCTTTTTCTAGAGGAACAATATCAAGAACCCATAAAGTGCTGATTCTCTCCAAAATGCCCAGGAGACAGGATGAGGAAAGGGTCAGAAGAGCACTAGGAGGTTCTACCATGGCTCCCCAAAGCTGAGCTCTCTTTACCTGTCTAGCAAATTCAGCCCTTCAGCTGTCCTTCCCAGCTCTGAGGAAGTATACCGTCTTTAAATCTCTTCTGTTGCCTTTGCCCATGCCCATCCCAGATCGTGGGAAAGTGCATTTTTTTTAGTCCCTTTCTGGAACCAGGGAATATGCCAGGGGCCAGACCCAACTGCTGCCTGCTATGGTCATGGAGATGATAGGGGCAGGGGGACTGGCAATGGTAAGAGTGAGCAACTTACTGGTATTTACACATTTTACCTGCCTCTTACTCCCACCCTTCACTGGATGTTCTACAGTTTTATACTGGATTCTGTATTTTTAAATAGTTGATTGACTATGCCTGCCTGTTTATTAGTTGTTCTGGTGGAAAAACTGATTCCTGCAGCTTCCTACTGCACCATCTTCTAACCACCAGCTTACTATTTATTCAACTATAAATTCTATTTGTCTTCACCGGACTACTTGGTCTGATTACAGGAAAGTTGTAAATTCTCGTTTTGGTCTTCCTACTCTCAAAGACTCTGTGTCCTTTTCCATCTCCAGTAAAGGAAAAAGTATTTCAAATATATACATTACCAAAAATAAATAAACAAATAAAAATGCACACATATATGTATATGTGTGTATATATATACATATATGTATATATACATCTCATACACATTTAACAACAACAACAAAAAGTCAACATGACCCTGACAAACTATGATTAAAACTGTAAAAGTGACTCTTGGTACTTACCCCTTTGTCAGGAAAAAGAATTCTTTTATAGCATTTAGGCATTTCCTATCTGTATTCTATGAAGTTCTAAGTCCTGATAAATGAAGCTTTTCAGCATAGGCTGGATAAAGAAATTCAAATTTTAGAAATCCTTCAATGATACTGTTCTGCTTGAAGGAGAAAAGTACTGAGAAACAGGGTAAGGAAAACAGCAATAGTTTGCTGGGCTAGAAGGCTCATATAGGGAAGAATTAGACTTGCTTTTTATAATCTGTGAGGGCAGACTGGAGATGCGGGGTGCAGTAAAATATGGGGAAATACCTTTTCACATAGAAGTAACATGGGTGACCCTATAAATAATGTATCCCCATTCCCATCTTATATTCAAGCCAAAGCAAATGTAGGATTGCTTAAGAAGACATGGCTGCGGCTTGGAGGCTGCCACTATTTAAGTCTTCTCTTTTGTCCTTTCAAAAAGTTTGAGAGTTCTTACTTGGGTTTTGCTCTTGTCTGCATATGGGAATCACATATTTCTTATTACAATTTTGCTTAGATATTATATAAGATTTATCCACTTTGCAATGTTCTCTCACTATACTTGTTAAAAATGTTGTTACACTTGAGACTTAAGTTTTGTATATTTAATTTGTATTCAGCCACTTCAATAAACTGTACTATTATTATTTATTCAATTAATAATATTCTAATGCCTCCCTGATGCTTAAGCATGTTAGGCTCTGTGAATTTCATTGTGATCATCATAGTACCCGCTCCAAAATCAAATTGTCTTATATATAAGGTAACTCCACTCTTGCCTCACTACAGCATGTACTGGTTTTGTTGCTTCTCTGGTTGCTTTTCACTTATTCCTTCCCCAGAGGAAAAGGTCTAATACCTCAAAAGTGATGATGCAAAGTCCTATCTGATGAGGACACGTTCACAATTAGGGAAGCGTGGTCAAATTGTTTTTCTATTCTGGAGGGAGGGTGGTGGAAGAGAAAGACACCATAATGACAGCTTACAATTTTATGGCTGGAGATTATGGCCTTTTAAGACTAAGAAATATGCCAACATTTTACAAAGACGAATTTCAAATCAAATCAAAGATATATCTTCAAAAAAAAAAAATCAGAGTTCTCAAAAATCAGAAAGGGCTGTATCAATATCCTACCGTAAAAATGTACAAGAAAGTCTAGAAAGCATTTCAGAGATGTGAGGGACTCAGGTATCGGGTGAGAGATAGGCCCAGCTCAGTAGTTCTAAAACCAGAAGAGTGTTGAAAACAAAAGAGAAGAAAGGAAAGAAGATAAAAGAAAGAAAAGGAAAAGGAAAGAGAAAGAAAAGAAGAAATGATGCCTGCTCAAACCACTTTAGTTAAAATATCTTGAGATGAGTTCCAAGTCTTGGACTACTTTAAAGATCCCCAGATGATTCTCATATACAACGAAGGTAGAGAACCACTGATGATCATTTAAATCCCCTTGAAATACACCACTGGCCACTGGCTTTTTTCTAGAATGCTTGCAGATTGTAAGCCCTAAAGTAAAAGGAAAGTAGGGTAAAGGACATTAGCATAACATTTCCCCCTTCAGCAGAATCATCAAGAAGAAAGGCAGATAAGTTAAACCATTGCCTGTAATGAACAATTCCTAGGTTTAAGATGTGCTCATACAGGAAAAAGTCCAGAATTATAAATAATACATTGGATGCAGATACTGTAGAAAAGGGAACACACTCATTTGGAAATTCCAGAGAGCTTATCGTACCTAGTTCAAAATGAAATAGCTGTATTGATGAAGGCATACATTTTAGGTTGTCAAGAGTTCTTGTTCTTCTTTACTTTTTTTCTTTTTCTTTTCATTCTTTCCTCCTCCTTTTTGTTCCTTCTCTCTTTCCCTTTCTCTTCTTTCCTTCCTTCCTTCTTTCCTTCTTTACAAACCATAAAAATTCCTAATCACAATATCACCACTCCAAAAGCAGAATTTAGGCTAATAAGATATTTTCAAAATTCACTAGGATTTTGGGAAGATTGGAAGGAGAGAGAGTCTAGCAAAATTATTATACCAATCTATAAATTGTGATATGGGGTACTGAACACAGTTCTACCAAAAGCATAAAAGTAACAGGTAGGCACATAAAAAGCTCTTAAATCCTCACTGATTGTCTACAATTTCCAAGTACCATAATGTACAACACTAGAAAAAAGCCTATTTTTAGTGCTTGAGGTTGTTTTTGAAAATCATCTCGATTTTTTTTTCCTATTACATCTTTTCCGTTCCTTCACAATTACTGAGGATTATTGACTAACATACCCCAAAGCAAAAGGGAAGAAAGATAAGGAGGTTGGTAGAACCTGAAAAAGGAAAGGTCTACCTCTACTGTCCAATGGCCCAGGGGAAGAAAAAAATAAATGGAGAATAGAATGGTAAGTGCATGGGTCAAGACTGGAGTGAAAGCTGATTGTTAGCCCTAAAAGCAAAATGCAGAAGTTGTGACTCTCAGCTCTTATTGTAAACCACCAGCCAGTCTCACTTCCCTCTTCAACAGAGCCAACTTTGCCAGGGAGGGAAGAACTGGTTTCAGAAGTAATTATCACAATAAGAAATAAGGGTGGGGTATGGATGGGCCATCAAGTCAGCAATTATTTGTTGTACTAATGTAGAGTAACCCTTTGTTCAGGAGTACAAAAAGCTTCAAAGGATGGAGCAAGGCAAACTTGACTGGACACTTAACTTTCAAAGTATAAAAGCTGCCATAAGAGCTGACAAATGAGCCAAGGCAGGAAAACTAAAGGGGATTTTCTATGGTCATTAATTGTCATATTATCATTATTATCATTATATAACACAGTAGCATATGGGGAGCATTAAATGTTGTACTTTTCGAAGAGATTCTGGCCAACCGGGTTAGGCAACAGCCTCCTTGAATCAAAACCTATTGTTCCTTGAGGTTTGCATAGCTCCCTTGATTAAACACAGCAGCAGGCTCCAGTTGAAGGGACGATTCTTCTTTTTTTTTTTTTTTTAAAGGGAGGTAGAAGAGAGTAATTGCCAGATGTTTGCAATTTTAGCTATAAAAAGATGGCTGCTTTCCATTCCTGAGAATGTTGAATCTTTTTTTCTTTCTACCCAAGCTATTGTGGTTCACTAAAATAGGCCACTGCACTGATGAATCATCATTCAAAACTGCAATAATGGAAGAGGAACAAATATGGCATTTTATATTCACATATAAGTGAAATAAATTTAAATGTATGGGTAATAGTTACATGCTAAGGAACAGGAAGCATGTTGCAGCATAAAGAACTAGGTTTAGATTATACTTGACTAGATTAAGGTTATACTTGACTTCCACCTGCCTACTTTCTAGCTGTAGATCTGGGTGTAAGCAGACTCACCAAGAAGTCTTGATTTCTTCAAGTGTCAAGTAGGAATAAGTGTTCCTGCTTGGCCTCTTTCCTAGGAAAGAACTTGTCTGTGGTGGCTTGAAACTGTACTCCAGAAAAACTTTTTCTGAAATTTAATCTATTCTGTGTATGTAAATCCATTGTAAGTAGAACCTTTTAATGAAGCAATTCAGTTGAGGGACCAGCTCACTCCATATCCTCTTACTGGAGTCTTTACACACAGAATAAATACAGAAAGAAAGAGGGACAAAGAGAGAGTGAGAGAGAAGTGGGGGAAGCCAAGAAAGCAAGAAGGTGAAATTAAAGAAACCCAGAAGAAAAGGAAGAGAAAAGCTGATGCCATCACATGCCTTGCAATGTGGCTGAGGAGCCACATTTCTTTGGGAAGAAAGCATCACCATGATGAGGCCTTGATTTGGATATATTCTCAGTCTCAAACTGTAAGCTAGTAAATTCTCATTTTCTAAGGCAACCCACTTCACAGTATCTGCTTTAAACAGTCTAAAAAACTAAAATATATAGTGAGAGTAGAGTGCTGCTGTTGTAAATACCAAAAAGTGGAAACAATTTTAAATTGGGTAATGGTAGAAGCTGGAAGCATTGTGAGGTGCTTGACAGAAAAGGCCTTGATTGCTGTGAAGAGACTGTTAATACAAATATGGATGCTAAAGGAACTTCCAATGGGGCTTTGTAATATAGAAATGATGACTGTATCACTGGAAACTGGAAGAAAGGCAATCCTTGTTTTAAAGTATCAGAGAATTTAGCAAAAATTGAGTTTTGATGTCAAAAGGAAAGCAGAAATGAGAGTGATGAACTTGGATATTCAGCTGAGGAGATTTCTAAGTTAAATGTGGAAAGTGCCACCTGGTTTCTCCTTGCAGCTTATAGTAAAATGCAAGAGGTAAGGGTTAAGCTGAGAACTAACCCTCTAGGCACAAAGAAAGCAGAGATTGATGGTTTAGAAAATCCTGAGCTTCCGGAATGAGTCCCCAGGGACTAAATATGGATTCAGTTAGCTGTTTCGGTGTAAGTCAAGATTGGAAATGTTGTGAGTTTTTCAGAAAGGATTTGTGCAGTTATTTTGTCTGACAATTTGTGCCCCTGTGGTCTACATGCAAAACTAACACTTTTTTTGCAAAGTCTCTAGAAACAGAACCACTGCCAGCCTGTGCAAAAGGACAGGAAAGGGTCAGATTGAAGGAAACATCACATCAAGCACAGAATCATTGAAACTGAGGCCAGGAACAAAGGCAATTTCTATGGCCAAGAGAGGGAGCCCATGCGTGTCTGTGAAAAGGGTGAGTCTGTCCTGGAGCTGCTGCTCTATTTTGCATATAAAAAGAGCATGTCTTTTTGGAGAACCAAAGGGTGGAGTTTGGTGGTTTGAAAGCTCTTTGAATCCCAGAAACACATTTTTAAATTTAATTCATTCCTGTGTATGGAAACTCATTGTAAGTAGGATCTTTTGATGAGGTTACTTCAGTTAAGGTGTGAACCACCTCATTCAGGGTGGGTCTTAATTCTTTTCATACAGTCCTTTATAAATAAAATGAATACAGAAATAGAAAGAGAGTGTCACGGAAACAAGAAGCTGAAATCAGCAAAGCCCAAAAGAAAAGGGAGGGACCAGCAGACACCACCATGTGCCTGCCATGTGGCAGAAGAGCCAAGGATCGCCTGCAGCCAGTCTTCAGGAAGAAAATATTGTTTAAAACAACTCATTTCATGATATCTGCTTTAAGCAGTCTAAGAAATGAAAATCTCACCCATTGTCAGGCTCTTCTTAGTGCCTCTACCAAGAGAAGATGTGGAAATATTTCTTGTGTCAACTAAGCACAAAATAGAAATGAATGTGTTTAGAAATGATATATCACAATATAGTATGTATACATTATACATAGATATATATTTTAACGTAATTATTAGAAACATTCACACCCTAAAATACTAAGTTCTCTCTTTAGACAGTGCCTCTTAAATTTAGTGACAGGAAAATTAAAAATTTAGCTTCATTTAAGCAGCACAATATAACTGGCTCAAGAGACAGGTGATCCCTGAGGCATGGGTTGTTTTCTTCTTAATCAGTGGATTAAGGATGTTGCTGGGATTCTGAAGATGTTATGGACCCTTTCCGTAGAAAAGGCATATACATGGACCAAGTTTGAACACAGTATCTGGAGACTAGGGCATATGAGTTGGGGAATCCCAGAGAGGAACTGAACATAAAATAAAACCCCAACCAAATTAATTAAATATTTCTAGGAGTATGTAATTAATCACATGCCCAAAACCTATTTGATACTTCAGAAAATTAAAGATCTAGAAAATTATAACCAGAAGAAATTTATTTTACATAACACTGACCCACATTGTTATCTGTAACAATAATGCAATAAAAATGCTATTCCCTTTATTTTTTTGGCATGCTGTGTATTTTTTTCTCCGCTCCACTGTGCTTTTCTCCCAGGCAAACTAACACATTCTGTAATCCCCTCATCTGCAAAGCTTTCCTCAATTCCTTCTACCACATGTCCTTCATATTCTTTGATGGCACCTGTAGTAGACTGAATCATTTACTCCAGTTTGGTCATGTTCTTGATTTTGGTCTGCTTTCTGGTAGATATGGACCCTTCGTAAACAGGATCTCTTGAAGATGTTACTTTAGTTAGTACAGCTGGCCTGAACCAGGTTGGGCTTTAATCTGGATTACTGGAGTCCTTTATAAGCAGAATGAAATGCAGACATAAAGGGAGAAAGCCACAGGAAGAAATTGCAAGTCAACAAATCTAAGGGAGAAGACATCACCATGACAGAAAAGCCAAGGACTAAAAAATTGCAGGCAGCCAGTCCCAGAATGTCATAGGCTTCTTGGAGAAAGCATGGCCTTGCTGATGCCTTAAATTTGAACTTCCAACCTCAGAATGGTGAGCCAACTAAATTTCCATTGTTTAAGTCAACCCTTTGTAAGGTGCTTGTTTCACCATCTGGGAAATTCAGACAGCATTTAACTTACAAAATGAAACTGCTTGTGCGTTATGGTGTCTGCTATATGTCTACCTTGCCGGCAGACTGTTTTTTCCTTCTGAAGACTGCAGTAGACAGAACAACGTGACTAATGGATAATAAGGGAGAATGCTTCAAGGGCAGAGTCCTAGGAGATTCTGGGTGCCACATCCCAGTGACTATACTCCTCTGTCCTTGGTAGTATCCTAAGAACGTTGGTCTCTGACTACAGTGAACTGAAGGAAGGCTGATAAAAATACCATATCATGTTTCATCATGTTTTTTAATAGTTCCTTGGTACAATCTTTGTTCCAGGGTATGCTTTCTTAACACGTATTATTTGCCCAGAGGATTTATTCTTATAATACACATAATGAATCCATTTATAGATTATTTACATAGGCCTGCCTTGACCCAAAACTGGCTAAGATTTCAGCACTCTTACTGCTACCTGAAGTAAGAAAATATTAAGTGCTCTATGATGCATATCCATAAGTATCACTGGGGTATTCTAGAAGAATCTTTTATTTTTCTTTAATCTGTTTTCTATTTTTGGATCCGAAATAAAAATTCATTGGGATGACATTCAGAAAGCTGGTGTTTATGATAAAAGCAGAGGGAAATACACAGCAACATAAAGAATGCTGCTTTGGGCCCCTGAAATGGCACATTCCTCACATTCTAAAAGGCGCTCAAGATTTCAAAAGCTATGTGTCATCAACTAAGGGGAAAGTGAAGACCCACAGAGTCGGAGAAGATTCAAAGGGTATTAGAGGGCTGGGCCCTGAAGTCAATGAAAGAAACAAGTGATTCCAAAACCTTGGCTGGACATCGATCAGAATTCCCTGGGTATTTTATTTTTTTTAATGCAAAATTCCAAGCCTAAACCCTGAGAATCTGATACTATAGAACCGATATGGGGCCCCAAACATGTTTTTGTTTGTTTGTTTTTATTTCCCTTTCTAGAGCATTCCACAAGTGTTTCTGATGACTGATCACTTTAAAAACACTAATTTTAGCAGTGATCTTCAAAGTGTGGTGTAGGCAATTCAGGTTGTATGCAAAGTGGCACTTTAAGTAGAAGAACATATTAGTAAACCTATACATATTTTATATATATGTGTGTATTTGTTTTATCTTATTGTTCTAGTTTGCTAACTGCCGGAATGCAATATACCAGAAACAAAATGGCTTTTAAAAAGGGGAATTTAATAAGTTGCTAATTTACAGTTCTAAGGCCGAGAAAATGTCCCAACTAAAACAAGTCTATAGAAATATCCAATCCAAGGCATCCATGGAAAGATACCTTGGTTCAAGAAGGCCGATGAAGTTAGAGTTTTTCTCTCAAGTGGAAGGGCACATGGTGAACACAGTCAAAGTTTCTCTCTCATCTGGAAAGGTACATGATGAACATGGGGTCATCTGCTAGCTTCTTCTCCTGGCTTCCTGTTTCACGAAGCCAGGAGGCATTTTCCTTCTTCATCTCCAAAGGTCGCTGGCTGGTAGACTCTGCTTCTCATGGTTATGTCATTCTATTCTACTCTCTCTGAATCTTTCTCCAAAATTATAGGACTTCAGAAACTAATCAAGACCCACCCAGATGGATGAAGACATGCCTCCACCTAATCCAGTTTAACAACCACTCTAGATTAAATCACATCTCTAGGGAGATGATCTAATTATAGTTTCAAACATGCAATACTGAACAGGGATTAGAGGAAACAGCTGCCTTTACAAAATGGGATTAGGATTAAAACATGGCTTTTCTAGGGTACATACATAATTTCAAACCAGCACACTTATTAAACTTTTGTTAGTTTGAAATAATTATAGACTGATGAGAAGTTTCAAAAATAGTACAACGAGTCTGGTGTAACTTTTCCCAGTTTTCACCAATGATGACATCTTACGTAGCTACAGTACATTACTGAATCCAGGAAAGTGACATTGTTAGATTACGATGAACTGGATCTTACTCCATTTTCAGCATTTTTTTTAACTACATTCATTTTTGTGCATGTATAGTTCTATGCAATTCTAATCGCTAAAGACAGAGATTCACGTAAGCACCATGGCACTCAAAACATAGAACTCTTACCCCCTCACCATAAAAGAACTCCCTGTTGTTTTCTCTTAGTAACAATGCACCTACTCTTTAGCCAACGGTTTTCCATTCCCGTTCCCCACCAACCATTAATCTGTTCTCCATCTCTAGAGTTTTGTCATTTTGAGAATGCTCTTTAAGTAGAATCATGCCATATGCAACCATTTGAGATGAACTTTCTTTCATTAAGCATAATCAATTTGAGGTCAATTCCAGTTGTTGCATGTATCAATAGTTCATTTCTTTTAATTGCTGAGTAATATTATTCCACTGTATGGTTACACCAGGGTTTGTATAACAATTCACCCACTGAAGGACATCTCAGTTATTTCTAGTATTTTGCTATTATAAAGTTACAATGCACATTTATGTATCGATTGTAGTGTGAATATAGCTTTTCAACTTTTCATTCATTTCAGGATTATATGTTCAAGAGTGCAATTGCTGGGTCATATGGTAAGTGCACATTTAGTTTTCAAAGAAACTGCCATCTTCCAGGGTGGCTGCAGGAGTTTACCTTCCCACCAGAAATGTATAAAAGCCCTGGTTTCTCTGCATACTTACCAGTATTTGATATTGCCACTATTTTTTTTTTTTAGCTATTCTAAGAGGTGTGTGATGATATCTCATTGTAGTTCTAAAGACACTTTTAATCTTAAAGAAATTAAACATGATTCAGATTTAAAATATGAAGTATCAATAATATTTTGTATAAATTATAAGTAAAGAAAATTAAAAGCATCACACCACATCCTATAGCATGACTTGTGATGTTAAACAAGGATAAGGAATTCATCACTTCCTCAATGTGTTCATGTGTCTACTTGGCCAGGTGATGGTACCTTGTCATCTAGTCAAGCAAGCACTGGTCTAAACATTACTGCAGAGGAATTTCATGGCTGGTTAATAAATCAGAAGTCTCTTTTATTAAATCATCAATTAGTTGATTGATCTGTGGCTGATCATATCTACAATCAACTAAGGGAATGTCTTCCACAATGAGAGAATCCAATGTGGTAGATTTAATCCAATCAACTGAAGATTTTTAAGGGAGAGGAGAGAACATTCACTTCTTCAGCTGGTGAGTCTCTCCTGTAGAGTTCATCAATGACCTCCATAGGAGTTGCCAACTAGTGGTCTGCCATAAGAATTTGGACTCATGCATCCCTACAGTTACATGAGACACTTTTATGAAATCTCATATTTACATGTATCTCTTGTTGGTTCTGTTTCTCTAGAGAGCCATGACTAATACAATTAAGGAACCCATTCTGGCCATTAATTATGTGGATGGGTTATAAAATAAAAGATTTTTGTCAACAATACATGAACTTCTTCCTATTTAACTCTGTCACTATAGCTCCTAACAGGCCATTGCAAACACTTGTGTCAACTGTGGCAGCCATGGAAGGAATTTATGAGCTCACTACTCAGCTTTGCCATATGCTATCTTATAATAATGAACAAAACTGAACCTATAAAACACAGATAATTCTTGCCTATATTCATAACTTTCATTTGATATTTACAGCATCCCTTTCACTGTTATTTGAAGTTAATAATGGTTATCATTATTTACAAATATCACTAATTAACCTAACAGTAAAAGATGTACAGGATTATAAAAATGCATTTCTTATATAAATGTTATTTTATAACTTTATAAATTTTATAAGTAACATTATTTTTATTATAGCAAGGAAGTAAATTCTACGAGGGAAGGGATTATTCCCCACTCATTATTGTTCTCCTCATCGACCTTACACTTCCATGCCTAGACGAGAGGCTGGCTTAAAATCGCTTTGCAGTATATAATATTGAATAAATGCACACTGGTTAATTCCAGTGTAGGCTAGTTTAAGTCGTAAGATACTTTAAGATTTATAAAACATTTTCACATTTATTGCTCCATTTGATTCTCAAAACAAACATGTAAGATAATTGACATTAGCAACTAATTTACAAAAAGGGAACTATGGTAAAGAAAAGAAAAGTGCCATGCTTTTCTTTTATTGGTTAAGTGATAAAACCAATACTTGAATGCAAATGGCCAGATGATCAAGCCAGCAGTATCCCTCAATCCTTTTGAGTGTCAATAAGGCCAATGAATATTTGGCAAAATTTGGGGTCACCTAAAGAATCACAAGTTATTTTCTCTTCGGGAAGATACAATGTAAAGTTATAGTAAAACAATTATTATCTGTTATTTTAATGAATTAGCAACTTATCCTTTTTTCCCCTTGAGGCCCTGGAAATTAAAACTCAAGAACCAGACTGTGTAGTGGCAGATGAGGGGCTCCAGATGCTTACCCTGAACCAGAAAAGGATCATACCAGTTAATCCTGAGTCTCACTAGCAACTGCTGATGTTTGTTTCAGTGAATCTGAGGCTGTCCTCATGACACAACCTGTGTATTGCAATTGCTCGTCTGTGACTGCTGACAATTTAACAAGACTTTCAGGGCTTCATTAAGAACATGTTTCCCATCGATACTCCAAAGTAATTGGTAAGATTCACTTTGCCTGGTGGGGAACAGTGAGTGTAGAACTCCAGAGAAAGGAGAGCACACAATGAGTCTAAATATTTGGAGTTAACAATTAGTACTCTCTTACATTTTCAACCACTGATTACTCCATGTTTAAAAGAGAAAAAGGTTTTATAAAAGTAAGAAGAGAAGTAGAACTATATTGGCCTATGAGTTCAATGCAAAAACAGTGGGGGGGCCGGCCACAGTGGCTCAGCAGGCAGAGTTCTCACCTGCCATGCGGGAGACCCAGGTTTGGTTCTTGGTGCCTGCCATGCAAAAATAAATAAATAATATTAAAAAAAAAAATGGTAGGGAAAATCCATTCTAAGCTATTCCTTAAATATAGGTGCTATAGGTGGCCATCTGCTTCCCTCATATTTTAGGGAGCTGAGAAAAAAGATTTATCCTGCCTGGCCAGAATACATAGCTTCACATCACTAACGGCCAGTTCTCCACCACTTACCAATAACGCAGGAATTACCAAGTCTCTGGTCTTGTTTCTTTTAAGAGATATTGGTGGTATAATTGAATGAGCACATATGAGAACCCCAGGTTCTGGGTTCAGTTCAATCCCAAATTCAGGTAACTTTGGGCAAGCCACTTCCTTTCCTCTGAGACTAAATCTTCACATCTGACAAATGAAAGAACTGGACTAGATGTCCTTCAAACTCTTTCCTAGTTCTGCTGCCCAAAGACTTAATGGTTAAGGCATGAAAAGTGGCACTGGCCATTTTTGGAAGTAGGAGGAAACAAGCCTAGCTGTCACTTTCAACCTGGTAGACTCAGTTGTTTTTCATATCATTGTTATACAGTTACTATGTTATATAGTTACAAGCTACCACATGTTAGCAATCATCTATGGATTAATATGAAAATGGATTAATGCATTACTGACCTCAGAGTGAATGAATTAATGACCTCAGAGTGACAGAAAGCACAAGAGAAATAGTAAAAATTTCCAGGTTTAGAAGCCCCATTTAAAGGAATTCATTTCATATCTCTCTTTCCCTCTTTCCCTCCCCCCCCCCCCCAAAAAAAAATGTGTGGCATCATTTTCTTATAGATTACAGACAAATGACATTACAGGCTAGTCTTTTAAAGAGCAGGAGAAGAAAAAAAAAAGACTTATCTTGTCTTCCACACAAATACTGAAGAATAAGGAGACCAAATCATACATATATATCAAAACCACTTCATCGAAAATGATACAGACACTAACATTATAAAACCTGTATGAAGATAAAACTAGATAAAAATTTATTTGGGCTCATAAATATATAGTGGTAGACAAAGAACGGTCTTTGAAAATGCAGAGACAGCTAAGGAAACACAAGCTATTTAAAAAAAAAAATCAGTGAAAAGTATGTGAACAATGAAATAAAATACAGAGACTTTAGGCCCAAGGAGCTAACTGGGAAAATTCATACCCCACTTTTAAGTGTGCCAAAACTCTCTACAAAAAGGTTATTAGCAAAATGCTTTATAAAAGAAAATTATAACATATGGTATCAGATAAATAGAAGTTGGTGTGGAATACATGTGGATACTTTTCCACTTTCACAGTCAGAGTTAAAAATGAGAAATCAAACCCTAGAAATTATGAACATAACACAAAGTTGAGAAATGTTTTCAGCAACTTAATGGAAGCAGTGGTTAAACAGCTCCTGGCTTAAAAAAAAACCTAGGGAATGGGCTTAGGACGATAAAAGTAACTCAAATATGTATGTTAAGCTGCAGAAAGTATGCTTAAATAAACATGTTTATATTGCTGAGCTTCAATTATTAATTCAATTCTGCAAACATTATCAAGCACCTACTGGGAATCAGGTAGCCTGCCAGGGACCATGTCTGGTAAAGGTATGAGTCAGGTAGCCAATTCCTTCAAAAGTTCAGTCTACTGGAAGAGAAAGGTTCATATACAAGAAGACACTGCAATAAAAATTATACAAGATGTATCAAGTGGTTACGTGGCAAAAAAGAACATTTCTCACTAGAATATCATAAAACAGACTAATTAACACTGGACTTGGACATGGGGGACCCAAAGTCTAGTGCCAAATACAGTGTTACCCAGGACCTGATACAATATTATAGTGAAAACTATAAATGGGCTGTGCAATTCTGAGCAAATAACTTACACTATCCAGACCACAATCCTCACATTTATACCCAGAAAAATGTTGGACTGCATGCTATCTATTAGTTCTAAGTTTCTGTCTTTGCTGTTGAGCTTCTAGGAAATCAAGTTTTAAGCTGCAAATTATGAGATTTTAAGAGTTGGAAATTGTAGGAGTGTCTACATTAAAAGCAATGACTAGCATGAGCAGAAATGCAAGGCCAGCAGCACCAGTTCATCTTATAAAAAAATAACACCCCATGTCTGAATTACCCATGTTCTGAGGATCCCATTAATGATAGAGGACACCCAAATGAACAATAATAAAAAGAAAAAGGGTATAGTTTGTTTCAACATACAAAAGCGTAAACACAAAAATAACATAAATTACAAAAATATTTAGTGTAACAGAGGATGCAGGGATAACATTTAAATTAAATATAAAGGAAAACAAATCTCACACTTCTAACAATCATCTAGTGCCATAATATACACCAGATGAAGAGATAAAGCTACTATTTCAAAAAGAAGTCTGATTATCCTTGAACCGTTCCCATATTTGCCTTCTAAATATATATATTCAAGGAAAAATTCTTCTTTCACATACAGAAACAAGGTTAGAAAGTAAAAATAAAAAAAAAAAAGGAGGGGGTGGCAGAATCGCAAGCAAGAATGAAATAAAATAAATGAGATTGTGTTGCTTTAAATAAGGATGCCATATTCCAAGAGAAGAATTACTGAGCAATACTCAAGAAATACTCAGCCATACACCATCCATCCTAATGTACATACACACATAAGAACCCACAGACATACATTTGACCACTTATTATCTACCATTCTACTAAAAACACAATAGTATAATAGGAAACAAAGGAACACAGGATGAATGCTAGATCAATGTTGTAATTTTACAGGGAGAAACACAATTTACATTCCTCTGGGGGAAGCAGGGAAATGTCACTATAACAGAGAGCATGGGGCCATGAACACCACAAGTAGAAGGACATGTTTTACCTAAAGCACCTCTGAATAGCCTCGATTCAGAGATATAAAACACAGAATTTTACCTCCTCTTTCTGAGCTTTCATTTCTTTGTGTGACCAACACCTTCTTCATAGGATCATTGTGAAAAGGCAATATAGTCATAATAAAAGAGCACATGTGAGGAAAAAAAAAAAAGATCTGGGCAGGTAACAGGAGCTCAGTGACAGAATTCTTGCTTGCCATGCCAGAGACCCAGGTTTGGTTCCCAGAGCCTGCCCATGCGAAAAAAAAGAGCAGAGTCGAGCTGCTCACTTTGCAAGTTCAATAAATGATAAGCAAGAGCACAAACTGTAATATAAGAACTAAAAAGTGGAGAGCCATAGAAGGGGAAGGGAATGATTAATTCTGACTAAGGTGATGCAGTGGGTAAGGTATTTTGGAGAAGGTGACTGACGTAGGACTTGGCAGGCAAAAAGAAGGCGTGGGAGGACAAGCTGAGAAAGGGCAGAGAGTTGTGAGCTACAAAGCATGCAGACAAGGAGCAGACTACTCCAATGTCCCCAGAGAACATCACTGATGGTGAATGTGGTGCACATGGTACAGGGAAGAGGGTAGGGCATCGCAAAGCTGGGAGAGTCCTCCATGGGGCCAAGGCGGAGGGGCCCATGGGTGGTACAGAGCACTCCATACAAGACAGCAGGGTAACCCAGTAGAAGGGTACTGAGCTATGATTGCAGAGACCAAGGTTCTAGTTTCTAGGTTCTCATCCTAATTCACTAGGTGACCAGGGTTATATTATGAGGTCTCTAGCTCTTCACCCTGAGAGGCATTAGCTTAGATGATCGCTACAGGCTCTTTGAACTTCGATAGTTTACAAACCTTGATAACCATACAATGACTGCATAAGCTAAGTTTTACCAACAAAACACTGTACTGTATACCACTTCTATTATATCGAACGTTTCCACTCTGGGCACCCAACTCTGAAATCCCAGCACTTACCCTCACCTCCGGGTTGCTTATACGGATTATACTTGGGCTTTGGAGCAACTACTGGTGCGAATTTCTTAGGTGGCTGTTGTGTGGACACTGAAATGCTGGGGGTCCCAAAGGAATGGGTGGTCTCCATCCGTGCAGGCACATGGCCAAGGGGCTCTCCAGTGCTTTTGGGGGGCAGCCAAGATGGGTGAGACATTGTTGGTTCTGGAATTAAAAAGGAACAAACACAGATGTTTTCATAAAAGCATAAAAATGGAAGCAACATACATTATTATTCCATCATAATCCATACTTAATTCATACTGATAAAACTTTCTGGAAAGAAGGACAAAGAGGAAAGCGGGTGGAGGACAGAGGAGAAGGAGGAGGAAGAGGAGGAGCAAGAAGGAAGAGAAGAAAAAGGAAGAATACGATGATGAAGAGGAAACAGAAGTGAACACTGTTGCCAAGCAGTCTTGGACATCCACCTTCCAATAGTTACCAATTTTAGTATCCAGCACTCTTCAGGAAATAGCATTTAGGAAAGGATCCCTTACCTGAAGGGATTTCTATGGTAAGAGAATCTCACATTGGCAAGGTTGGAATAATTGTAACCATAACAAGAATGTTTGTATGTCAAGAATGTTTGCATGTTCATTGTTTATAATAAAAATTTAAAAAAAAAGAATACATGGTTAAAAATCCTGGAAGAAGAAAAAAAAACAAAAAGGATCCCCCCCACTCCGCCCCACAGGATCATGACGCCTTCTGCCCTACAGCAAGGGGCACTTGGAAAGGGGGAGGCAGGCATTGGTTGCCACAATGCCCGGGACACTTCAGTAACCAAGAGATAAGATGATTCAACCCCTGCAATGCTAGGGCAGTCCCATGCAACCAGGCACTGTCCCATGAGGAGCTATACTGAACCGATGCCATGTTAGAGCTTTGTGAAAAATATTAACTAGGAAGGGAAACAGCCTAGCCCAGGTGCCCCTGTGAACAGATTACAAACTCGATGTGAGAAAACAAAAATGATGTCTCTGCTGTCAGGGTAAGCCAATCACACTTGTAGATGGGGGAAGACACTCACAGAAGATGGCTCTTCAAGTCTGATTGCATCTCTCCAGCACAGGGAGGTCCGGAAGGCATCCTGCAAACCCACCCGGCCCCAAATCCATCCACTAATTTATTAATTAAACTGAATTAATTGAGAAGATTCCATGATTACCTCCAGATGTCTGTAAAGACAGAGCACTGGAAATGCAGGAAAAAATAAAGGACTCCGCACAAGGCATAGAAACAGAAAGCCAGGGAGGAGGGAGAAGATGGGACAGGGTAGTACCTGGAATGATGTGACCTTGGGAAATTGTCCCCTAATCTTTGTGGTGTGCCTCAGGTATCTGCTACACTGTCAAACCTAACATAAGGAGACCTGACCTGCTTAAATCAAGGGGCTGTTATGTCAACCAATGATATAACTATATTCAAGGTCTTAATATACTAGAAAGTGTTATACAAAGGGAGGGGAAAGAACGTCTCTGTATTCATCGAATTATTAGACCACCACACATGGAAGATTGTTGGAGGTATAAATTTGCCCATAAAAGAGGATGTGAATCAGTGAAAAGGACTCTGAATTAGGAATCGGGAGACTGATGTCTCTGGTTACAGAGTCCTTTTCCTTTTATTCTGCTGTTGCTCGTATCTGTGCTATAGATATATATATATATTGGGTAAACTGTGAGTTCCTAGAAAGGGCAGGGATCACATTTTACACACCCCTAAACTGCCATTAAGGTCTAGCACAAAACCAATCTAGAAAAACAACCCATTAATGTCCATCTTAAATCTGGCTGCATATATAGAATCATTTGGGAAGATTTAAAAAAAAAGAGCCCATCCTTCAGGGTTGAGAAACACCAATTTTGGTTTTGTTTTGATTTGCTTACTGAGTCTCAGTTTTCTACTAAATAGGGATAAAAGTGTCTGTTCTGCTTTCAGTATGACTAAAGTGAGTATAAATGGGGAGTAAATGGGATAAAATAAAGATTTGTAAGTTGTAATTTGCAGCACAAATTATAATTACACATTTTAATGGGCTGATAATATTCATTCAATTTTTCTGTAAATTTAAATTATTTCAAAATAAAGTTTTAAACATGGGTTAATATGTGATTACTGATTTCTAAAGCAAAGATGCACATTTTCAGAACAATCTCATGTTATCTGATTGATGGTGGCTTTTTCAGATATACCATAGATATAAAGGAACAGCCTGGGAGAGTATAAAAAATGTAAACTTAATCAACGAAACCATCAATAAAAACCACTGCCTCCACAGCCAATTATTTCCAACACCGTATATTACTCTGACATTGCCTCCCCATGGAAGCAACTAAGTTCCACCTCCTCAGAGTGCTGGGATATGGCCAATTATCTGTTTGCAGATGAACTTCCCACCATCTTCTCTTACAATTCTCCTCCAGGAAACAGTGGCCCAGTGTCACTGTTCCCAGGACTTATAATGAACTTTCATGACTCTGTCTTTTCACTCATGCTATCCCCTATCATCTACAATGCCCTTTCCCTCCTTCACTTTCTACCAAGCCCTATTTTTCTATCTAGACTCAGTTCAGAGTTTCTGCCTATGGGAAACTCTCCCTAACTTTCCCCAAGAAGAGTGGTTTCATTTCTTGTCTGGGTTCTTCTAGTACTTTGCTCATATGTCTTAAAACAGCTCATGTAGAAGCTATTTATTCACTGCCTGCCTGCCTGCCCCAACTACTGGAAGTTCTTTGGTGGTCTCACTATACCAGCACAATGCCTGACCAGGAAGCTCTTAGGAAAATATGTTATGCATGAATAGGTAGATGAATGAATGCTGATCTCCTTTAGTTTCTCACCCTGTTCTAGAATCTCTGTATCTCTTTCCTTAGCATCTACTGAGACAAGCATCTCTTATTATTTCTCTTCATTTGGTGATGTAATGTATCATGTTTACATTGAACCAGATTTACTGTTCTAGAAATAACCCATTAAGTTACAGCTGCAAGATTTTGATATACTGATATATTAGATATCAAACTTATTCAGAATTTGTGTACCTATAATTCTAAGTAGCATCATTCTGTAGTGTTCTCCTTTGCTTACTTTCTTATCATTATTAAGGTTTGATATGGAGGTTCTATATCCTTTTTTATTGCCTGTAGAGTCATCTAGAATTAATGTATTTCTTGATAATAGATCTTAATCATATTTCTAATAACTTCTTTGATAACTGTAGCAGTTTTCTCCTTCTTCTGAAATTAGCTCTCAGCATTTAATTCTGCTGAAAATTTATCCATTTCCTCTAGATCTTATCTCTGCTTCCTTTCAGCCAAGCTACCTCTTGATTAAAAATCATATCTCACCTACTGTGCATCATTTAGATCATGAACATTACTTCCTACTTGTCCTTAAAGAACTATTCAGGTACTTCATTCTCCAGTTTGCATTACATATACCCTTTTCCTATACTTGCGTAGCACATGGTAGGCTGCTATGATCACAATCATCACATGCTACTCTGCCTGCTCATCAGTATCTCAAACTAAACTCTTGAAGTAATTATCATGGTATAATCCCAGGGCTTAATACACGGTATACTCAGTAAAAATGTCTCAATTTAATGAATAAATTAATTAATATTTCTTTGCCACTGGAGCTCCAGAAGAATCAGATTCACACCTTGTGGTGAACTGAAGCTGTATGTACCCCAGAAAAACATGTTATTAAATTGAATGCACTCCTGTGAGTGAGAATCCATTGGAAGTAGGACCTTTTGATGAGGTTACTTATGTCAAGGTGTGTCCCACCTCAATCAAGATGGATCTTAGGTCCTATTACTGGAGTCCTTTATAAGAGAATGAAATTCAGACAGAGAAACAGAAAGTCAAAGAAGCAAGAAACTGAAATCAACAAAACCCATAAGAGAAGGGAAAGAACAGCAGACACAGCCATGTGCTTTGTCATGTGACAGAGGAGCCAAGGATCATTGGCAGGCAGTCAGGAAAAAACATGGACTTGATGATGCATTAATTTAAACATTTCTCCAGCCTCAAAACTGTGAGTGAATAAACTCCCCTGTGTGGTAGTTAGGTTCAGGTGTCAACTTGGTCAGGTGATGGTACCTAGTTCTATTGCTATGGACATGAGCCAACAGCACGTGAACCTCATCTGTTGTTGATTACATCTACAGTCAGCTAGGAGATGTGCCTGCTGCAATGAATGATGTATGATTTAATTGGCTGATGCTTAAATGAGAGAGCTCAACATAGCACAGCCCAAGCAGCTCAGCATACCTCATCTCAGCACTCACAGCTCAGCCCAGGCCTTAGGAGATGCAGAAAGGAATCACCCCGGGGAAAGCTGTTGGAATGCAGAGGCCTGGAGAGAAGGCCGGCAGAGATCACCCTGTGCCTGCCTTCCTGTGTCAGAAAGAACCTCAGTTGAAAGTTAGCTGCCTTTCCTCTTAAGAACTAATGAAATAAACTCCCTTTTATTAAAAGCCAATCCATCTCAGGTGGGCGATGGTGGAGCAGTGGCAGAGTTCTTGCCCGCCATGCCGGAGACCCGGTGCCTACCCAAGCTAAAAAAAAAAAAAAAGCCAATTCATCTCTGGTGTGTTGCATTCCGGCAGTTAGCAAACTAGAACACCGTTCTTTAACCTAACTCATTTCATGATATTTTCTTTGAGCAGTCTAGGAAACTAAAATGCATCCTGTGCTCAAGGAGCTTATAAGACCTACTGAGGAAGATACATTTATATATGCAGAGAGAGAAAGAGAACAACACAGAAATCATATAAATAAAATAAATAGGATGTGATATCATAGATCTCTGCAGGTCCCATAGTCCCTTAACCGGGTCTTTGACAGCTTAGAGACTCTGAAAGATAAGTGGAGCCACAAGGATAATAATTGGAAATGCTGTGAGCTCAATAATAGAGGCAAAAGATTTCTATGGGACAGGGATTGCAGTAGGAGAATAGTTGGGGAAAGGTGAGGAAGATAAAAAGAGCTCTGATTTTTAAAAGCTTATATAGAGAGGTAAGAAGTTGGAATTTTAATCTTTCAACAAGGATATAATGACAATGAAAATCTACGTAAGGAAAATTAACCAGAGGCTATGCAGGATAGATCTGAGAAGGTGATAAAAGCAACAGTAAAGACATGAGGTATCTCTAACTCCAATTCTAGTGTCAGTTTTCCTAATAACTACCAGTGACCTTTAAAGGAGATGATTCTCATTTGCAAAATGAATGCCTGTAAAGTACCAACCAGCTCGAATATTCTACAGTGCTTTCCTTCTCTTAAATTGACAAATGGGTTTGAGGAAACCTGGTAACTGTAGTGAACGGAATAATTAGAACATGTCAGTTGGGGTTTCTCAGCTTCTCAAAGAAGGACTCAATGTAAACACAAAGAGGAGCAGTGATGAGAGCTGGTTTTGGTGGGCCAAAACTCACCCTTACTCTTACTTCCTCTGCTTCTAGGTCAGTTTCACTCTAAACTTACACTCATCATGAAAGCAAGAAGTGAAAGGGAAGGTCTCTACAGAGGCTCGGAAAATACACGAATACCATAAAAAGAGAGGAAAACAATAGAAGATACCAACTACTGAAGGGAAAGGCAGCCAGCTGCTGCCGCCTAAGCACTGCACTTTCAGGAACTATAGCAAATGCAAAACAATGAAGAACCTAAGAGATGTCACTTGTTACCTTCCCTGCTGCTCTTCTTTTTTCTCTTCCTAGCTGAACAATGGGTACAAAGAAGTCACAGGCTGACAAGAAATACCAGGTATTTCTTGGGAACTTAACTATACAACAGACAATTTGCTATTGGCCACATACCAAATAAGGTAGGAGTACAACATCCACATTTAAGAGATCAAGACAGCAATGCTGCAAAAGGTTAAATGGCTTGCTCAAGGAGACACAGCTACTAAATAGCAAAGACGAGGCTAGCATGGGTCTTATAACCACAAGTCCATGGTCTTCACCACTGCACCATCTCCCTATTTGTAGAAAAAAGAAAAACACCACACTCCAAAAGAGGCTGCCATTTAAAAACAGTAGTTTTTGCTCTCCTCTATCTCCATTCCTAGCTCCTGGATTTGTCTTTCCATAATGTCATCTCTATTCTAGTCTACCAAACCTAATCATGAGAGACAATATCACAAACAGATGAAGCCAATAGTTTAACAGGAGTAATCAAGACATAGGAGAATGAAAATGACTACAAAAGTCCATATGATGTAAGATCTAGACCCTTCTTCCATAAATGGGAAAACTTAGGGTCACAGGTAAAGTGGTATTTAATACCAATAAAGCTAATAAGCTTTTCTCTGAAGACACTAAGGAAATGTGCAAGTGACTGCTATCTACTAAAGCAGAGCTAACCAGTGTTTAGTTGCAGTTCTTGCTCTTTTTCCCCTCCCAAATCAATCTTCTACTCTTCTTTAAACATCTATATTTAAAAGAAACAAGCAAACACAGCATGGTATTATTTCAATCGTAATCCTATGGGCTTAAAGCAGTGGTGTTCAATATTCTGTGCATATTAGATTCATCTGTAGAACTTTGTTATATTACATACATTATATATAATATGCTATGATACATCATATTACCTATGCAATCATCTCCCTTGGCAACTAACCCAAGGCCTGATTCTTGTTTACTGTTTGCTGAATGACTGATATGGGGAGAAGAGGCAGATATTAGCATCACCATTTTATGGTTAGAAGAACTGAGAGACTAAGTGTCCTGGGTCTTGAATCATTAGAAGTAGTTGCAGGTAGACTCAAGTTTAGGATTCACACTCGTAAACAATATTTTATTCATTTAAATATGCAGTCCAAATTTTAAAAACCCTTTCTTATACCTTTCTTACACCTGTCTTTCCTTTTTATATATAACTGAGTACCTTCTTGGAATTTCAAAACTGCTTTCTGGATGATCTACTAAAAGAGTACACTGTTCTTCTCCCTCTGGACTATAGCTAGTCAGTCTTTTCTACATCTCAGTATTCAGCTTGAGGATGTCTGATCTTCAGAATTCGGACCCAACTCTCGTCTTAGCTCTACCATGAGCTTAGAGTACAACCTTTGCTCTCCCTAGGATGCCAGTGTCCTCTTCTGAAAATGAGATGACTGGACTGGATGAGTACAAATGACAACTCTACTCAGAAGCCTTTATGATTTTATGAAAGGTCCTGGCTATAAAACTAGCCCAAAGGAAACAAAAGTCAGCCATGGAGATCCTAAGTAATCCTAAGTATAATAATACTCCTTATAGCTCATCAGTGAGGAAGCAAAGCCTCTTTTTTTTCTTTTCTTTGTCACCCATTACCCTGAGCCTTCAATCCACCCCACTGTGGGAAGGAGTCTTAGATTGATCTCAGAGATTACCAAGGTATCAATCAAGATTTATTATGCACAAGTAAATAAGCACTTTAGGCAAACCTTTTCCAAATGGTGTAGGTAAATCCCTACCAGTGTAATTACAAAGCAGATATGCTGTGGCATGTGATGTAAGCGTGGGAAGACAGAATTAAAGAATAAGGCAGGCTGAAAATTACACACAATTGTTAGTTGAACAGCAAATGTAATCACCCTTCCTCTGAAGCATCAGGTCAGACGAGAGCCGGAAGGGCACAGCAGAATCTGCCATGGGCTGAAAATGTCAATGCATTCACCCAACTCCTGTTTACAGACAGCTTTGTTCCAGTATTGGCTAAGTACCCCACTCTTTGCCTGGACAGCTGGAATCACTCGGAAGAGGTGACTAGAGAACACTCTACAGAAATGCCAAACCTCTATATAGGCCATCTGAGAAATAGTTGGAAATAGTGGAAAAAGCACTAGACTTTGATGCAGAAGACTTGGGCAAAAGTTCTAGCTCTAATTAGCTATACGACATTAGTCTCTTGATTTCCTTGAACCTCTGTCTCTCCTTATATGTAATTTAAAGAGTAGATGCCCACTAAAATTCCTTACAGCTCTTGTGTTCCATTGTTCCCTAATAAGTCTGCAAGCTGAGTGAGCTGAGGTTTCTTACAAAACTATGTCTTCCCTCCTCTGAGCCCCACAGACCAAGGAACATAGAATAAAAGGAAGTGGGGTAGAATCAACACATAAAATGCCACGCTGTCTTGCACAGCATTAGTAACAACACAAATTAATGAAAAAGGCACAATCCTAGCAGCAAGTCAACATTTGGTGGCAAGGAAAAACTCAGCTACATTTTCAGATCTCAAGTGAATTAAGAAGCAGCAGATGAGAGAAACATCAAGTCCAGACAAGAAAACATTATCCCGATAAAGTGAGGCAGAATAAAGATATAACGTTACTTACTCTGCCTTTCACTTCAGATTGAGAATGTCACTTAAAAAAGGAGCAATCAACACTGACAGAGAAACAACAGCACTGGAAGATCAAGAGTCTCAGGAGAAGGCAAAGGAGAGCATGGAATCAAACCAATTGCTAATTTACCAGTCTTTTGTTTGCCACAACTCCCATCACTCATGGAAAAAAACAGACATAGGTAACAGCTAGGGCAGCCTATTCAATGGCAATCATCTAATTTTCAATATCTAACTTGAATATTATTTTCAAAAACAAAGATTTAGAGAAACGGAAGTAGCCTGTCTAAGGTAATCCCGAAGCTAAGACATAACAGAGGCTGAATTGAAACCAAGGCGAGTTGTTTTGTTTTCAAAGAGTGAAGACAGGGGAAAAGTTTCATGGACCAAACTAATAAACTCTGTGGGTTGTTGGATGATGACTATTGTCAGGGACATAAGGGCAAAGAATTTCTCTTCCAATAGAGGTCATACCTAGGCCATCGAGAATGAACACAGAAGACACGTAACCTCCAACCTCCCCCCCAGGTCACATTTAATAGCAATGGCTCCACTTGGCCAAGAAGTCAAAAAAATGTTCCCCCTTTCTAGACCATACTTTTCCCACCAGTAAAATAACGAACATTTAACAATATGAAAGCCCTTCCTGCAATGATACTTTTCGTTCTATGATGGTATGGCTAGTTTGTGGAGCACACATGGAAAAAATGTGCCCTTAAAGTTCTTAAAGTTCTTTAAGAGCACATTTTTTCCATGCATGCTTCTAAAGTATATCTACTTCTAAAAATGGAAAACTGGATTTATAAAGATGAGATTTGGAGTGCCCAATTCATGCAAATTTTTAAACCCTGGTTTATGTCTTTCCTCTCAAATAGTAGGGGAATTTGACAATGGGAAAAAAACATCACCAATATAATCTCAAATGAGGCCTGGCAATCTCTTTGGTGATATCTGGAACAGCCCCTTTCCAAACAACTGGTTAGTCAGTAAGTCTGCAAGTTAATTGCTGCTTGTTTAAACTTGTATTAAAATACTCAAAAACTATGTTTTAGTTATCTGTTTATAAGTCTGACATGCCCATTAGACAGGCTGTGGAATTTTAATAGCACTTCAGGATGTTTGCTTTAAAAACACTTATATTGATAAATCTTCACACATATATTTCACACATGGTGTATAATCAATGGCTCACATAATCATCACATAGCTGTATATTCATAACCATGATCATTTTTTTAGAACATTTGCCTCAGTCCAGGAAAAGGATTAAATAGACAAAAGAAAAAACTGACATATACCATACCCCCTTACTCCTCCCTCTCATTGACCATTTCCATCTACCCAACATATTTTACCCTTTGTCCTTCCTATTCTTTTGTTTTTAAACCACTTTTTTTTTTTTACTCATCTGCCCATACCCCATATCAAACACAAGGTTTTCACAATCACACAGCCACGTTGTCAATGTTGTATCTTTATACAATCATCTTTAAGAATCAAGGCTACTGGAACACAGCTCAACAGTTTAAGGTACTTCCCTCCAACCACTTCAATACATCATAAACTAAAAAAAGGGATATCTATATAATGCATAAGAATCATCTCTAGGATAACCTCTCAACTCTGTTTGAAATCTCTCAGTCATTAAAACTTTATTTTGTCTCATTCCTCTCTTCCCTTTTTGGTCAGGAAGGTTTTCTCAATCCCATGATGTTGGGTCCAGGCTCATCCTGGGCATTCTGTCCCACATTGCCAGGGAGATTTACACCTCTGGGAGTTATGTCCCAAGTAGTCGATGGAGGAGGGCAGTGAGTTCACTTGCTAAGTTGACTTAGAGAAAAAGGCCACATCTGAGCAAAAAAAGAGGTTCTCTGGGGGTGACTCTTAGGCTAAATTTTAAGTAGGCTTAGCTTATCTTTTGCAGGAGTTTAAGTTTCATAGGGGTGAACCCCAAGATTGAGGGATTGGCCTATTGATTTGGTTGTTCCTACAGCTTGAGAAAATATCAGAAATTCTCCAAATGGAAGAAGCTGAATATTTCTCTGTTCTCCCTAGTCTCCCTAGGGGACTTTGCAAATACTTCTTTATTCACTGCCCAGATTACTCTGGGATATATTGGGGCATCTCAATAACCTGGACAAAAAAAAAAAAAAATCTCAAACTGTATTCAAGATTCCATGTACTTATGGTGTTCAACTAAACTGCACATAAAAGTTAAATTGGGAAATACATTACCCAAAATATAAATTTTACACCAAATAAACCTCTCTCATTTCAGTCCACTTAAGGATGTTTTAATCACTTTTAATTTTTTAGTAATTTCTTTGTATTTTTTTTCTTTGTTTCAAATTAACTTTGATACCAAATAAAGAATGAATAGTATAACAGAAAAAAATTCTATTTCAATTAGACTGATGAAATAGAAATACTTTTGTCTTCAATGAATATGAGTCTACTACTGACAAATCTCAGATCATATTTACATCTGGCAATTCTGCATATGACCATGTGAAGCAATGTTTATTCAGGCCACACAGTCTGCCTAAGAAAAAGCATAGCTGTAAGACATGGAGTTAATGATAATACCTCAGCCTCCTCAATTTTAAGTTGCTTATAAAATTATCACCTATTAACTATTGATGTTTGTATCTTACTATCATAATTATTGTTTGTAAACTAGCTTAGAGCTTTTGCATTGACTTTGGACACTAGAATTTGAATTAATACTATTGCATTTGATATTGTTATTAGATTGAAATATGTTTCCAATTTAACATTTGTTTTTCTAATTACTTGTCATCTTAAATTTCTACTACTCAGGACCAAAATCTACTTCACTCCAATGTTAAAGCATGAGGAGACTGCTAAGTTAAAAAAAAAAAAAAAAAAAAAAAAAACAATGAAAGAAAGGAAGAAAAGCCCAAATATTGAAAAAAATAAAGGGGGAGAGATACACATATTTTCAGTGTTCAAGGATCATGAGCTGCAATTAAGGAAAGCAAAAAGATTCAACACAATACATTATATGCTCTGAAATAATAATTTTTTAGCATCAATCCAAGAACATAAAGAAATAATTTCTCCATATTCGAAATGGCTCATTTTAATGAACCTCTCATTAAAATGACATAAACTTAAATTACATAGAGGCTAGTTTTATAATTCACAATTAATGGCAAAATAGTTGAAACCATTTTCAAGTGGTGACCTTCTGCTAAAGTCATGTTGGAAGCTGTTCCACTTTCATGTCAAGATTTTGAAACAGAGAGAAAATCTTAGAAGCACTGACCAATGGCAGCTGAGTAAAAATAAACCAGGTTCTTTCAGAATGACATTGATGGATTTTATTCCTTTTAAATTTCTCTCGATGAAAGTACTGATGATACACCACCTACATTTTTTCAATTGTTCACCACTATGCCAAAAAAAAAAAAAATTGCACAAAGAATGCATTATAGTGGCTAATACTCTAGAGGGAAAGGGGACACATGGTTCAAGTATTTTTAAGGTAACAACAAATGTCCCAACATTCATCAATACAGAAGTTTAATAAACATGCAGCACGAAACTGTTAATGAAGATATTCTTCTAAAGTAAAGCTCAAGTTGAAACTTAACTACCATATGTGAGTTTTGCTTATACTTGTCCAATAGCAAGGAACTTATTACTTCACAAGGCAACCCATTCCATGGAAGACAAGATATGACTAGTAGAAAATTCTGTATAGCTAAAATCTATATTTCCATGGAGACTATCATTTGACCTACCTCTGACTAACGGAATCACCATCCCTCTTACACTTGAAAGCCCTTCAGACATTTAAAATAATTTACTACTTTCCAACACAGTTTACTTTCAATACAATCCAAGTTAAATCAGTAGGGTGACCAAATGTCCAATACATGCCTTCTGTACAATCCCTCTTTCCACTGTTTAGAAGTGTTATAAAAGCCCCCTACTCATAACGGTGTGATAATGAGAGTTGAGTCACCAGGCCCAAGTGAATCCTGAACAGAGTCAGGCCTTCTCCTAAAGACCTCCCACACTTCGAGTCTATTACAGCAGTCGCTAAGAGGGCAGAACAACTAGCTGTGGGATTAGTGGAGGCTTTTGGCATATGCATGCTCCAGGAGCATGTGTTTTCAATTAAGAAAAAAAAGAATGTACCCAAATTTCTGCAGCAGTAGAGAAAAGCAAGATTCAGCAGAAATCTAGTAGAAGCTGTTGAGGAACTAACCTACTCAGTCTCTTTCTTCTGAAACAAAGAAGACCAGCTTTTCTAAGAAAACTGGATTATTCCCTTCAAACATAGTGCTTACCTACCCCTGTCCCTACCCCTATTAATAGCACCACTGATTTTATCATGTCTATTTGGTTTCAATTAAGAAAACAGATTTGCCTCATTCTTAATTTGGAATAGGGAAAAACAGGGGAGGTGAGGGGAGTGGACAAGAAACAGATCTAAATTTGTGTCCAAATTCATTCAGTAGGGTACAAGGTTAAGGGAAGAAGAGATTGCCTACAACAATCTTACATTTCTAAATAGGAGTTACACAAGACTTAAGGGAGATGAAGTCAAATGAATTTAATGCAGATGATATTAAAAATTAATTTACATTAATTCCTATTGCAAATTCTAAGTTTGCATTGAGGACTACAGGATAGAGAATTGACAACTTCTGCCTAAGTCAGAGGACCCCCAGAACTTACTAAGCACTGTTGTAATATTGCACGTCTCCCTGTAGTGTACTTTCCAAGACGTTTAAAAGCAAAACATTTTGGAACATTCTTCCATATCAAGGCCTTCCCTCATTATGGCATTTTTCTAATCAATAGGAATTCCCCTAAGGGAATTCCTAAAATAAAACTGTTGCATTCCCTTCTGTTATATGATTAATTACACTGACAAAAGAAAGCTTTAACAGAATGTAATTTTCAATTCACCGTCACTAGTTTCTACTATGCACAGAGACTTATGGAAGATGTGCTCCAAAATGTGAAAACCATAACTTATAATGTGTTGGAGCTGCTGGATAGGCACTCAAACTCCATTCCTATATCTTCTAGTGTGACTTCCCATATAGTACAGGCAGACTTGCAGATAGGGTTTCATCACATAAAAACAAAGCAAAGCAAAGATTCAGCCAAAACACATGCACTGGCATGAGATTTGGAAGACAAAGACCATGTCCCTGCTGCTTTGGGGTATCTTCTCCTGGCAAGTATGGTCAAAGGGATATGGGATTTTTCTCCATCTAACCATCTCTCAAACTCTGTTTTGCAGTAATCAAGAAGCAGCTGTGGCAGCAAGTGTAGCTGTACTCCACGCCTCAGAAGGTACCACTTTCCCGGGTGTTGCTAGGCAGCTGAAATGACAGCTTCCTGGTCCTGGCTTCAAGTTCTCTGTTTCACAAATAGAGTGAGGAATTCTTGAACTCAATGGTTCCTGTGGTGGACTCATGATTTCTTGGTTTTCCTGATGGTAGAAAAGGTAGGAATATTGTATGGTTTGAGGATCCATTACTGGAGGCTCAGCCTAGAGACTTCCAATGATTCTGGAAGCACCTAACACACTGTTTTAAATCCCTTTCAGCTTGATTTATCTACAGTGGTTTCTGCTTTCCATAGTAAACCTTGAATAAAACACCTCAAGGTCCTTAAACTTCAGCTTAGAGGTAATGAATAAGGATATTTTACCAATTCAAAGGGCTTGGTTTCAAACCATCCATTGGGCAACTAAATCCTGGGTGCCTATGCAAAGCACCCATCTCTACAGAGGGGAGCTACACGCGGTTCTAGGCTTCTCAGAGCTCCAAGTTCAGTGGGAAGAAGTATATTATAACAGGGACATACAAGGTGATACGGGGGACTTCGTAGGAAACCCAATTCAATCTCACCATTCTCACCTCAGCTCTATCACTAAGTGGCCATATTTTCTAATCAAGGGAAGTGGATGGATGAAAGTCCCTTCAAATTCTAACATCCCAGAACCCTATGAGTCTTTGTACTCATGAGGGAATTTACATGGATAGAAGTCCTAACAAAACTTCCTAAATTTTCAGTTCCCTCAACCTGAAGGTCAGAACACAAAGGTCACATAATACACAGACCTCGTGTATTTAAAATAGGAACAGGAATCAGTGAACCTATAAAGTTATACTTTGTGGCAGCCTTAAGCTGGAAAGCCTCAGGGGGAAAAATCCAATATCATGGTTTCAGTGGTTTTTAAGAATATCAGAGGACAAGCACAGCTTCTTCAGAGTCTCTGACTTTTATGAAAGTGCATGCCTCAACGCCTGAAAAAAAAGGGGGGAAATTTAGATACACCACCTTCTCTTAAAGCACCAGACCAAAGAATAGAATGAAATAAATATTAGGCAAATGAACTAACATTTAGACTCTTGCCCAGTGGACTGAAGATGGACTCTTAAGAAAAGTCACTATTTCCTTACGTTGTCAACTAAAAAAAAAAAAATTCCTGAAATCCATAATTCAAAGGGCGTTTCACAGACAGGAAGGCAACGACAGGAGGGACCAGGTCATAGGTCTAGCTCTGGCATCTGCTCCAACGCTGACATCAGGCCCAGACCTTCTGGTCTTCAATGAGCCTTAATTTCCTCATCTGTAAAGTGAAGACAGCAAATGCAGCCCTGCTTAGCTCATAGGTGCTTACCAAACTATAAGAGCATCTCACAAACAGCAAAGTGTGATGTGTATGTTAAGGAAGACTATTCACAAAGGAATTGCTAAAGAAAGCTATGAGCGGTCCTTCTCAAGCCCAGTGCAAGGCAGGAAAGCAAAGGGAAATGTAAATAGAGCTGTGCTTTTACAACGGTATAATCTGGGGTAAGAAATGGTGATCAGAATCGTAACAAACAATGATGTCCAAAAGAGAAGAGAAACCAGCTCAGCTCTGTCATAATTGTCTCAGTTCCTGTAGTCTGCACAACAATGGAAAGATTACGGGGAGGGGCAGGGGCAGCCTTTCAATTGCAGTGCATCAAGGACATGAAGACTCTGAACCAAGATAACGGTGTTTTCATGTCAGTAATCAGAATCATCTCATAGTGTGTGCCCTCTAATAATGTTTGCATGGGTCTTTCACATGACTTCATCGCTTTCTCAGTTCTCTCTCTTGGAACATAGAAATGGCTGTTGTAGTCGACACATGAAGTATAATACTGATAGTTCTTTGACGCAGAGCAACTGGAGACTAACCTTTAGACTGGCTCATACTAATGAAAGGAAAGGAAAGGTTAGATCTCACCACAGCTGGATTTCAGTACTCAAAGGGTATACACAAGTTCAGCTGATATTAAGTTAGCAAATAACTAAGATTTCGAAGAGGAGTTAGAGGGGGGCTAAGCAGTTGGCAAAAGCAGAGCCGAAACCACGCAGGGCTGACAGGGCAAAGTGGTTCTCCATCTTCAGTCCACTGGGCAAGCAGCCGTGATAGGGACAAGTAACAACCATCTCAAGTCCCAGGTCCTCAGACATAAGAGGCATGAAACAAATGGTTCCATATTGGTCTGCCTGGGCTGGTAGGGCCACAGTTATCTTGGAGCTCTCTGGGGAATTGGAACATCACGTGACAAGGAGGTGAAACAGGTAAGATAAATTAACCGTGTCCTTCATTCACAGCAGAGGAGACCTCAGTGGCAAATAAATATATATATAAACATAAATACACACACACACATATATCCAGGTTTGATAATAGGGAAATGCAAATGAGATACTTCTTATTCATACACACTTTGGCAAAAATTTTAAATTTCATAAAATTCAATGTACATGCATACTCACGATATTATGCCTATTCTTATTAACAGACACATCTCATTACTTGGGTTAACTCACTAAGTTCTACTAGCATTTCTTTGGATTAATGCATACCTACGATACAACCTTGATTCTGTACTCACAAAGTCATCAGATTAGAAAGGGATGAGAAGAATCCTACCCAGTGCCTAAATTATAAAAATAAAAATTTTACGTGAATACAGATAAGCCAATTCATTTTGCACATTTTCTATACAGCTTTTGTGGTACCAATAGCACAGTTGAATAGTAGCTGGTCTGTGAAGCCTAAATATTTACCACCTGGCCCTTCATAGAGAAAAGTTTGCATGCCCTTATTCTAAATTAAAAAAAATAAAAGGTATTGTTTCCAGCTAATACAGACATAATAAATCTATTATTTTTCCTTTAGTATTTTTGCTAGATTTCCTTTTTAACATGACTTTTTATTCCATATCAAGATTTACTGATATATGCTCATGACATAACTTTTTCATTATTGCCTACCAATTATGCCAATACCATTAAAATAACCTTTTTAAGAATGTTTTGAGGTGGTTCCTTTATTTTACACTAAATTCCACATGCAGTTGCTCTGTTTGGGGTGGGTTAGGATGCTGCAATGGCCACCACCTATTCCCACAACACCTCTTCAGTCAGTGTTGCCTTATCATATGCTTTACCAGGCTGTCCCTGTCTTTGCTCTTGTTTTTCAAATTTCTCTTAGCTATTCTGCCTGGTTCTTATCAAGACAATTTTAGAAACTTTTTGTTAAGATTCAAGAACAATTGACATAAGAGTTGTGTTGAGATTACAAAAAAGTAGGGAAAAATAACAACTTTCATATTTCCACATAGGAAGAAGGGATGTCTCTCAATGTATTCAAGGGATCTACACATGACGCGATAAAATTGTACAGCCTCTTTATACAAGCTATGCACAAATCTCATTGAAATGTTTACTTTAATGCTATATAAAAAAATATAACGGAAACAGAGAAATGTGGAGACAGGTTGAAAGGGAAGAAAGAAAAATAAGTGAGATGTCAAGATAATGAGATTCTCAGGATGGTCTACTTAACTATTTTTGAAAAGTTACATTATTGTTATTTTAAATATTATGCTATTAAAAGCCTTGAGGAAACTGTAAAGATACATTACAAATTTTATTAAATAAAATACGGCTATGTGTGTCAAACTATGCTATGGTGAGGAGGAGAAAGTAGAGAAAATGCAGAATGATATTAACCAACAAATCAACTAAAATGGATTATATGTGTCTGTAGAGTCTACATACAACAAGATAAAGACAGACTAGTAAAATATCCGCTTGATACATGTAAAACATGTACTTTCTCTGGTGTCAGCCCTGATGACATCTGGGAACAAATGTGCCACACCAGGATGAAACAGAGAGTGCAATTTGAGCTAGGAGAGAATGGACTGGATTCAAAAATAGAATCCACATAAAAATTTTAGTATCTGACAAAAGTTACTAATTTCATAGTAAAATCTAAAAATAAAATTTAGAAAGCAAGAAGGAGATGCCAAATACCATTAAGCCTTAGTAGAATGTACTGAATGGAAATTGTCCATAAAATATCACTCATACTATGTCAACCAAGTATAGATTATTCTCTATGAGCCTTAGTTTTCTGAGGCCATTGGACCCTATTTCCATAAAAGGTTTTAAGTGTCAGCAGATACTCTTAAGTCATCATTACTAGGACAGTGCAATACCATCAGGAGGTGTATACCTTAGATGGTAGGGGAAAAAAATCTTGAAAAAAATTTCAAAAATGCTGCAAAAGAAGAAGAAAAAGAAATTAAATAAAACTATAATTAAAATCATGTTTGTTACAATCTAAAACAGCATTGTTTTAGGTACTGAAGAGGTTTTTAAAAAGTATTTATAAATTCTAAGGAGCACAGAGTTTACCTGGGGAATGGAAAAATAGAAAAATAAAAAAACATAATTACTGTATGTAAAAGTGGAACAAGGTGAATTAAATTTAAAAAAAAAAAATCCTTCCAAATTCAGAGAACTTTATCTTATTAAAAAGCTTTCGTATCCATTATCATAATTAAACAGTGAACACCAACCCCATGAGATATCCAGGGAAGATACTATCAACACCCATTTTATAGACTTGGAAACTGAGACTGAGAGAAAAATTAACGAAGCAATCAGTCAATCAATCACCCAAGGAATAAACAACAAAACCTGAACTCAAAGCACAGATCTACCGATGTGTAAACAGATATGATTTCCACCATATCATGCTGCCTTCATTCTGGTGTTAATAGATGGCGGATGACCTAGATGGACAAATAATTGAGTGGCCAAAGGAGACTTACAGGAGTTGAGACAGCAGTGGACACTGTCTAGGTTAGAAATAATTAGGAAGGGTTCCTGGGCAAATGGGACTTGAGACAGATGCCAAAAGCTAGAAGAAAAAGAGGAAAGTTTGTTTCTTTCTCTCTCTACAAACTTCCCCTTAGTCATCTCATCCACTGCTATGCTTTTACTATATCCTGGCAATTCTCACCTCTGGTCCTAATTTTCTTCTGAACTCCAGGCCTGAACAATCAGCAGTTCATTTGCAAAGTTCTTAAAACTGAAAAACTTAAAAAATTCCCATTTTACTCCACATCCACATAAAAGTCAAACTTCATTCAGTATTGTCTTTGATGAATGGTCCCATGTGGTCCCCATAATCAGAACTCAGGAAGCTTACTGTGGGTAGCAGGATCTGATATTGCCTCCAGGCACTTTCCTGTGTTCCAACATTGTTTCCTGTGTAGCAGCTCTACTGAGAATCTCCTCGGATGGATGGGTATTGGCCACAGAGGAGTAAGATAATTCACTGTCCCCTGACCATTAGTAACATTAAGCACTCAATTGCAAATAATTGCTCATGAAGAGAGAAAGGAAAGAAAGGAAGGAAAGGGAGAAGGAAAGAGAAAGAAGGCAAGAAGAGAAACAGGGAAGAGAGAAGAGGGTATGTGATACAAGCAAAGGTCAAACGGGAGCATCATTCATTTAGAAATACGAGTGGAAGCCTCATGACTTGGCTTTGGGTTTTTCTGGTTGGCTTGTATTATTGCCACGTGTTAACAGCTATGTGTCCTAAATCACAGAATCATCTTGGATATGCTTTCCTTCCCCCTAGCCCTTTATCTACTTATTTATTAAATGAGGTTAATCAATTCCAGCATCTAAAAAAGGTAGACCAACTTGAAAGGTTAAGAATGCATAAGAACTAGGAGGTGGGCTCTGGCACCTCAATGCAAGCATGTGAATCTAGGGTCTGTCACCTACCAGCTCTGTAACCTTGGGCAAATTCACGTAACCATTCTACAACTCTGTAGATAAATTATAAAGATTGAATGAGTCAACACAAGCAAAGTACTGATATAATAGTGCTGTAAAAGGCACAGTACTCAGTAACCATTCAATATTATAGTATATAAGTGATTCTTCCTCTTCAGAGAGACATAAATTTCTTAAGTGTCTTATGGGGAAAAAAAAATTCTCCACACAAACATAGACAAGTGAGTAAACTATTTCAGGAGGCATATGGACCACCAATCCTTAATTTAATAACCCCTGAGCCAGTTAATCTTTAAAATCTCTCCCCATGCAAAAGCTTGTGACATGAGCAGCTCAGAAATTGCAATAAGGGGGGTTTCTTTTCTTTAAGAGATTCAAACATATACCTAGTAATCTTGGTACACATTTGACTTCATTTGATTGGTTTGGACTTTCAAGCAAATATAAGGAAGCATATCCAAGACCAGGGAGTCCAAATGAAGTCAAAACAAGAAAAGACTCTGTGGCCAAAATACTGCACATTATAGAATCCTGCAGAGGTAAACCAATGGGGTTCAGCAGGAGGCCTGTTCTCTTGTGGTGTGATTAAACATAAGTAGTGGGTTTTGCCATCAAAGCCTCACCCAAAGTTCCCAAGGAATAGCAATGTTAACTAAAACTTGCAAAGGTTTATTTTTTTCACGTGCTTCTAACAACTTAAAAAAAAAAAAAAGAACCATCAAAAATCCATCTGTGTTGCTTCTACTTATTCCAGCTAAGAAATGCAAAAAGCTAGAGGCAGTTGAGTATAAGAAAAAAGTGGCTCAGGAGCTACAAGTTCTTAATTTCATACCTGACTTTCCATTACTGACCTGGGTAACTATACAACTCAAATTATCATTTTTCCCCTCAAATATTATCCATCAAGTCATACCACTCCTCTATCAAAAGCATCTTCATACAGCAACAGTCCAAACTCATTCAAGGTCCTCCAAAATCTGCTCACAAATTATATTCCTAACTTTATTTCCCATAACATGTCCCTACATGCCCTACTCTGCAGACCCAGTATTCTACTTTCTATCTCTCAAACATAGCTTGTACTTTCTTTCCTCAAATTTCCTTTTCTTACTCATTAGATTTGGGTGAACGTTCTTCTGTTCTCTACCAGTCAAAACTCTGCTCATCAGGCTATATGTATGAACCTTGAAAACATCATGCTAAGAGGCGTCAGTCAGAGAAGATCACATATTGTATGATTCCATTTATATGAAATGTCCAGAATAGGGACAAGGCTACAGACACAGAAAGTAAATTAGTGGTTGCCTAGAGCTGGAGGATGGGCTGGGGGTGGGGGGTGGGGGGAATCAGGAATGATCGCTAATGGGTATGGGGTCTCCCTTTGGGGTGATAAAACTGTTATAAAAATGACTGTGGTGACAGTTGCACAACTCTGTGGATATACTAAAAAGTACTGAATTGTATGTACACTTCAAATGGATGAACTGAACTCAACTTATACTGAATAAAGTGAAATGAAAAAAACACAATCCTATTAGGATTGTCAAAGGTTAATGAAAATCGATTATCTCCTCCTTATCCAGTTAGAGTGGAAATCCTTCAACTAAGCCCCCACAGACTTTTATTTGTTCCTCAGGTTAGCATATTTCATTCTGGCTAGCAATATAACCATGTCTAGTTATTCTCACATCTGCCTCACCCACTAAACCACGAGTGCTCCCAAAGAAAAGCAAACCTGGGTCATCTCCCAAGGTCTCTGCTATCCGTTAGGTTCTTTTATTCAAATTAGAAAAATACTCCCCCTCTTGACTTGGGGCAAGTAGACAGAGGGCAGAATTTTAGCCCTCCTTACTCTCCCCTCCCGCAGTTGCCCTTGAGTAGGGCCTAATGTGAATGGCAGCAGGCAGAAGTCCTGTCCGTGCTGTGCCCCCTGCTCACGTCTGAAGATTTAATGAAGAACATGACACATGGGAGACAATCGCAATAAATGAAAACGATAGGTCTAAAACCATTTCATTCAACAAGACACTCCCTCATTCCACTAGGAAGGTCGATGCATGCTTTTTTTTTTATTTGCAAGTTATTTAACAAACACGAAAAGTGTTGTTCTTTTTTTTTTTTAACATGGGCAGGCACCGGGAATCGAACCCGGGTCCTCGGGGATGGCAGGCAAGCACTCTTACCTGCTGAGCCACCATGGCCCGAAAAGTGTTGTTCTAGATAACTGGATTCAATGACTTTGGGTGCACTTAAGAAACAGAGTAAATAACTTTAACACATTTACGCAGTATAGAAAAACAGGCAGCTTTTTTATTAAGTCAATTTATAATTACTAAAATAGGCCTCCAAGCTACTGTCGGAACAGCAAGAAAACCTACTGACAGGAGTTTGAGCACCAACCCAATTTTTAAAAGTTCTTCCTCTTCTCATCTTCCCTAACACTTTAGGCTTGGAATCTGCTTCTGGTATCTGCTTCTAAGTATGCTCTCCCATGGCCATCTTTACCTGCCTAACTCCACTTTCACAGGGATACACACCTAGGTCAGAAGTTTATTTTTTTTTAAAGCTGTTAACTAGTCCAATAATTACTGTGCCTTTCTTTCGTGGCATCTGTCATAACTGTAATTGTATAATTTTCTGTAAAATCATGAATGTGACATCTGTCTTCCCTGGACCAGAAGCCGCGTGAGGAAAGGGGTTGTATTTGCCTGGTACCCACGTCTCAATTCAGTGCCTGGTGCCACACCTGGTCATGGCAGGCACTCAGGAAAGAGTTATTGTCTGAATTTATGAATTGCGGCCCCCTCGCACTTTTAAGTCCTTAAAAGCCAGGACTGTGTCTAATTCATTTAGTATGCCCCATTGTCCCTGGCTCGGTATCTAACAAGTAGGAAATATCAAATAAGTCATATATAAATGAAAGAATAAATTAACTCCATAGCAGGTCACGTACTGGAGATTGGAGAAGCAACTCGCCATGGAGAGCTAATGGTGAAATGGGCACATTGCGTGAATTAGATGCTAAAGGCAGCCCTCCAAGAAAGTCGGACTCAACAAGGGATCTTGGAACAGTCCCATGCTGAGAAGGAAGGCAGGGAGTCCGCAAACCTAAAATCACCACAGTGCAAGATTCACAACACCTTCCCTGGGCTCCAAGAGTTAATTTCCTCCCAATTTCAATGGGTGTGACTCTTTCCCAGAGGCAACGGGGCTACAAATATACTGTTACACACAAACAGAGCCTAAGGAAATCAGGCCTTAAAAAAAAAAAAATGAAAGCAAAACAAAGGTGAAGCAACCAGAAGATACTAGTAGTTACAAAGTCATGAAAAAAGTAAAGTCCCCCTGAAGCGGGTCACGGTGGCTCAGCAGGCAGAGTTCTCACCTGTCATGCCAGAGACCCTGGCTTGATTCCCACTGCCTGCCCATGCAAAAAAAAAAAAAAAGGAAAGTCCCCCTGCCGTGTAGAAAACAAACAACCCACAAGTTGAACCATGCTTTGCCTGTGGAGAGACATACCACAGCAGTCTCCTAAACTGTCTTTCCCAGTTCTGCACGAGGCAATGTGAAAAGGCATTCTACCAGAAACAGTTTTGGTTAAACCAAAAGGCAAGACCCCCAAGGAGTTCAGCAAATCTAAAGGTTGGGCATAAAATAAACTGTACACATACAGGGGGATTCTACTGTGTGTGAAAATCTGTGCAAGCCCCTGGAAATACATGATCCTGAACAGGGAACCTGCAATCAAGGCACAGGGAATCTAATTTTGGAGGTACGTGATAACAACCGAAAATGTAAAGAGCTAAATGATAATGAGGATGCTGATTATGTGAGGAGGTTGACACTCCAACACCTGAGATGTCTGAGAAGTTATTCAAATCTACGTGGATGCCGTCATTCTGGAGCACAACAGCTCTACCATTCTTTAGCTGTGCAGCTTTGGGCAAGTTACGAAGCTCTCTGTGCTTACCTAGGTCCTTATAGAGAAAATTAAGACTATGACAGTACCTACCTCACAGGCAGTTCTCATCAATATTAACAGTGACTGAGCTAGTTGGGGGGGGGGGGGGGGGGGGGGGGGGGTAGTACGAAAAGCTGCCTGGCAGAACCTCATATGCCCGAACAGAAGAGACCCTGCATTCAACGTGAGTCCAAGCACCTCTTACAAAGAGTGAAACAGGCCTAGGGAAAAGAAGAGATATGCCCACAACTGTGAATTAAATCACCGGCCAATCCAGGTGGCATCCAAGTCTGCCCATTCTCGATGCCCAGCACTGTTCACTCACACACTAGAGTTGTTTAAGAATTAAATGTGCTACTATGTGTAAGGTGCTTAAAATAGTACCAGGCTCAGGTAGCAATACATGTCTGCTATTATTATTGATAATAATAATACCTTAAACATATTTAGAGAGTATTTTATATGTTGCAAAGCCTTTTCATATCCACTATCTCCTTTAATCTTCGCAATAATGGCATGAAGTTGATGAGATAGGAACCCTGTGGATACACATCTTCCATTTCTGAGTTTAATGTCCTTTCCTTCACAACATAACATACCACAGATAAAGCTAAGTAGCAAACAGATGGCATCTGTAGCAACATTTTTTTAATTATTTTATTTCATTTTGAAAAACTTTCAAATTTATAGGACAGTTACAAAAATTATGCATAGCCTGTAGAGAGAACTACAACATACCCCATCTCCAATATCAAAATCCACCAATTTTTAAATGTTTTCCCACCTTTTACCCTCCCTTCTTTTCTTCCTTCCTTCCATTCTCTCTCTCTCTCTCGAATATTTCAGAGCAGCTTGCATACATCATACTCCTTAAACACATACTATTTCCACATACATTTACCATGAACAGGGATGTTCACTTACATAAGATAATCACCTTAAAGTGCAGTTATCAAATTCAAGAAATTTAACATTTACATAAAATGTACACTCTATATTCTAATGTTTTCCATGTGTTCTAATAATGTCCCTTTGAGACTTTTCAACTCCCTTGTCAGATTCCATCCAGGATCATGTATTGTTTTAGTTGTTCCTTCTTTTCTTTTTTTTCCTCCAGTTACAGGAACATATATACAACATAAACTTTCCCATCTCAAGCATATAATGTAGTGGGATTAATCACATTCAGTGTTACAGTACCATCAACACCATCCAATCCCAGAACTTTCCCTTCACACTAAACAGAAACCCTAACTCATTTTACATTAACTCCCCATTGCCTTTTCCCCCATCCCTGATAAGCTATACTCTACTTTCTGTCTCTATAAATTTGTATATTCTCTGATATTTTCTTTGGAGTTACCATTAGGCTTAAATTTAACATCCTAAACCTATAATCATCTAATTTGCTTTGAAAGCAACTTAACATCAATAGTATACACACACTATGTTCCTACACCCATCCCACCTTTGTATAGTTCTTGGCACAAGTTACATGTTCATAAAGTCCAAAGTCACTGATTTATCATTACATTTTATGCATTTCACTTTCTACGTTATCTAAAAGGCAAAAGTAGAGTTACAAACCAAAAATATAGTAGTACTGGGGTTTGTTTTAACTCATGTCATTTTTACCAGAGATCTATATTTTTTCTTGTGGCTTCAATTAATTGTCTAGAACTCCTTTCAGCATTGCTTATAGGGTCAGTCTAGTGGCAATAGAGTTCTTAACTTTTGTTTATCTGGGAATGTCTTAATCACTTCCTCAATTTAAAAGACAGTTTTGCTGTATATAGAGTTCTTGATTAGCAATTTTTTTGGCACTCAGTAGTTTTAACCTATTTTCCCATCACCTTCTTCCCTCCATAGTTTCTGATGAAAAATCAGCACTTAGCCTTTACGATGTGCCTTTGGAAATGACACATTACTTTGCTCATGCAGTTTTCTGAAATCTCTCTATATCTTTGGCATTTGACAGTTTGGTCATAACATGGAATGATGTGGGTTGATTTGGGTTTACTCTGTTTGGAGTTTGTTGACCATCCTGGATGTGTATATTCATGTCTTTCATTAAGCTGGGGGAGTTTTTCAGTCATTATTTCTTTGAACATTCTTTCTGCATTTTCTCACTTTCTTCTTATTCTGAAATTCCCACAATGTGAATACTGGCATGCTTGATGGTGATCCCACAGGTTCCTTGGGCTCTGTTCATTTATTTCTCATTCTTTCTTCTTTCTGCTCCTCAGACTGGATGATTTCAATAGTCTTATCTTCAAATTCACTGATTCCTTCTTCCTCTAGCTCTTCAATCTGCTGTTGAATCTCTCTGGGGAATTTTTGTGTGTTTATGGGGTGCATGGTCCAGGAATTGAACCCTGGTCTCCTGTATGGAAGGCATGCATTCTAACCACTGAACTATCTCTGAGAATTTTACATTTCTGTTCTTGTGATCCTCAGCTCTGTTTGGTTCCTTGTCATTATTTTCATCTCTATTGAGATATTCTTTGCCCATGTTTTCCTTTAGCTTTTTCTGTTTTAGCATATTTAGGACTATTTTTTAAAAGTCTTTATCTGGTAAATCCAAGATCTAGTTCTCCTCGTTGAAGTTTTCCAGTGCTGTAAGATTCTCCTTTGCTGAGCCCTCTAACAAACTTTATCCATACAAAGAATTTAAGCCAAAGCTAAGGGTCTCCCTTGTCCTTGCTGGGCACGTGTCTTGTCTTGGGCATGTATTTTTGGCCCCTCGAATCCCCTGATTTGCACGGTTTGAGGGTCCCGGACACTATACTCTATGTCTTACAGCCACCAATCCCTTGCCCCATGTAGTATGACTTGACTGCACTCCCACAGTATTCTGTAGGAGAGCTCTTGTGCTACTTTGCATATGCAGGGCAAGTTCTGGAATACTGAGTCCTTCAGGCACTCACCAGAGAGAATGGGCCAGACGTGCATGCTCCAAGTAGGTGCACAAGGATTATTCTGCTCCCTCCAGAACAACCAAGGATCTATACTGGAAACACCAATCAGAGGGGAGAGGCCAACCAGAGCAACAGGAACTCCTACTGCTTTTAAATGGCCTTTTTCTTGATTCAGTGCAGCCCTTTAACTATTTTCTGGAACTCTGAGAAAGATGTTTCTGCCAGATCTTGCTGGTTGTTCAAAGCTTCTGTGGAAAGAGAAGGAACCCTGTAGCTTCTCACTCCACCATCTTTATCAGGGTAGATGCTCTCTACCTGGCATGGCAATTGTTAATGAGAAATTTAAACAAGGGAATTTTCCATGATCCCAATCCTACTGACTAAGAGCAAGAAACTCCAAGGTATAAAACTTGCATCTTGGTTTATCTAGACTTGGGTTCCTAGCAGAAGGAACATCTTCTCTGGGACTGACTTCCTTATCTGTCTCTGGAGACTGGGGAGATGGACTCCTGCTGAAGTCACGGGCCATGGATAAAGAAGAGAGAGCCTGATTCTAAGAGGGGGAAGAACAAAATAAACAAAGAGGGGAGAAATAATCACATGAGGATTTATAACTAAGCCATATCCCTCAAACACTTGGTGCCAAATACTTTTAAATACTACCTCATTGTAGTGAAGCCCTCTGCCTGAAATAGGGCAGAGAGATAAAATGTGGGGCATGAAACTTTCTTTCACACATAATTCTTCCTTTAAAGTGAATCAATTTCTCAAGCAAACAGCATCAAAGGATGGCACGAAGTGGGTAAAGGCTTTATAAAAAGGAGACAGAGCCTAGCGCCTATACAGAGGCTTCTTACATTAAGGGTAAAAGTAATCATGGGCTTTTACTTTATCTGTCTATCTATCCATCTATCTATCTACCTATTATCTATCATTATTTAACTAAGTATTAACTATGAGTTAGCTTCTTCTTCTTTTACAAGTATACAATAACAGAGGCACTAATCAGGTAAGTGAAATACCTTCATTTTAGTTCTAGTTTTATCACTAATTAATAGAGTTGGAAAGGTTGCTGAAGGTTTCTGACCTCTATTTCTTTATTTGTCTAGTGTGGGCTTGGACTTGATCTCCAAAGCCTCTTCCAGCTTAAAAAAGCTAATATCCTAAACTACCGGGGGTGGGGGGTGGGGAGCCATGATGGTCATGCCAACTGTTGAAGAAAATGTTGTTTCTTCCACAAGCCATAGTTTTGAGTGCAAAAACTTCTTCCCACTTTAAAATCACCCATATTCATGCCTTTGATGATGAAAAAGTCTATTACCAAAAGCCAACAAAGTTTTGCTTAAAAACAAGCTATTTTCAAGAACAACTCTCCAAGTTAAAGCCCTAATTCACAAAATTGGGTTTGGCTAGCCTAACACTGTCTTCTTTCTGTAATTATTAACTCTGAAAGAGTTTAGCTGTTTTGTTGTTTTTGTTTTTCTCCTAAGAAATATTCATTGGAAAAGTGTTTGATCCTGAAATAAACCTGCAACTCCTGTTGAGAAGAAAGAGCAGAGGGAGGTCTATATTTTCACCCAATGACTTTCTATTTCACCCAATATCATTACAAGATGACAAATGTAAACCTTAAGATTTTTAACAATAAAATTATTCTACCCAAAGAAGTATCCACAGAACACAAGTCTGGAAAATGATCCACAAAACGGTTCCATTATAAATTAATTTGACAAACTCTGATTTTACCACAACAGAAAGGAATGTGGTTATTATTTTTATCTATAGAGCTTTGCAGAGTTGTTTCAGTTTGCTAAAGTGGCCAGCATATAATATACCAGAAATGGACTGGCTTTTACAAAGGGAATTTATTAGGTTACAAACTTTCAGTTCTAAGTCCACGAAAACGTCCAAATTAAGAAATCAACAACAGGATACCCTCACTTTTGAAAGGCCGATCACATCCAGACTTTCTCTGTCACATGGGAAGGCACATGGTGATGTCACCTTTCTTCTCTCCCAGCTTCTAGTTTTAAATGGCTCACTCAGTTCTGGCATCTCCTGGACCATTTCCTTCCGCACCTCCAAACGTCTGTCTTGGTTTTATCTCCCTGATTTCTATGTTGGCTCTGAGCTCCCTCTTTGTTTTCTGCCTTTTAGTCTCTTCATAGAGGACTCTAGTAAAAAAGATTAAAATCCACCTTGACTGGATGGGGTCACATCTCCATGAAAACAACCTAATCAAAAGGCCCCCCCCCACAATGGGTTTGCCCCACAAGATTGGATTAGAAGCACATGGCTTTTTTGGAATACATGACAATTTCAAATCAGCAGAAAAGTTAAACTTGCTAAGAATACCTGGAGAACCTCTAAAACAAGTGGTTACAACAGCAGCTGATTCCCAAACTGACTTGGTCATTTATGGAGCTAATTCCATGGAACACATTTCAGCAATGCTATCATGAATGACAACTGATTATGACAAAGACAAAACTCTATATCTAACAGGTAAGGTCTGCAATCCAAGTAAGAACATGTATGTTTAACTCTGGTTTTTTCTACACCATATTTTATAATAGATGTAACAACAGCCAACTGGAAGTACTAACAGTCAGAGTGATTTCTACTCCTTCAAACGTCCTTGTCCTGTAGAAAGAGCCCCATCCTAGGAGAACGGGGTTTTTCTTGTGCTATAGATATACTCTGTGATTTGAGACAATACCAGGGAGAACTATCTTTTCTCCCTCTCTTTTTCTTTCTAATTATTCATGGGCTCAACAACTCAGTCCATTTTTTTTAGTCCTTTTTTTTTTAAAGCAGAGAGACAATGAAAAGATATAAGCCTAAGAGTAAACAGGGAACTGAGAACAAGTGCTGCCCCAGTCTTAGTGAAGGGCCTGGCTAAACTCATTAATATTTGTCTCAGGGTCTCTGTTTTCTCACATTCAGAATGAAGTAAATGGATTTCAGGTTCTCACATCTCATTAGTTTGTAACATTTAGGGTGGCTCATCATTATCTCTAAATGCAATTCCAGGAATGTTTTGAGCAACGTCTGCAACTGAGGAACAAGTGCCCCCTGTGCTGAACCTCTGCTCCCAAAAGAGCACTGCATCTACTTGTAGGTACGTGTTCTGAAGTATTGGCTAAAACACCAACCTCATTATCTTGCAGCCATGCCATGCAATGTTTGGCCAGCAAGTAGCATATTATAGTGCCTCAGCAGGTCACTTGCTAAAAGTCACGGTAAATTTAAAACCACTTTGACATGGCAAAGAGCTAAGGAAGGGCTGCCCCAGTGTTGAAACACACCGTCCACCACAGGGTTTCTGATGGTATTTTGACTTGTCATAATGACCTCTACAGGAAAGGTATTTAAACACACCACATCTATTACTCAGCATATGATGTATTCCAGGAAATAATCTCTTGCCCAACCCCACCCAGATTAATTGTAAGGGCAGAAAACAAGAAGGTTTTTTGTTTGTTTTGTTTTGTTTTATTTTTCCAATATCTGTTCCTAAGAAAAAGGAAAGATAAGGAGGGAAAAGTAAAACACTCATTAGTACAAAAAAAAAAAAAGCATTTATATCACCTCTATTACTGCTCTGAGAGAAATAATAAAGAGGCTTCAGTAGCCTTCAATATAATCTCTCTACAAACATCCAGTATTTTCTGCCTTTGTGTCTCCTATTCTTTCTCCCCATATCCCCCCTCCCCCCAAAAAATCCAACTCCTTTTAAAAGACAGTCAATAGAGTACACCAGGTGGCTGGCTCCTCTCCGTGTTTTATGTACAGGACCTGGAGACTACAAAAGCCTTGCATGTTCCCTGGTGCCTAACCAAGTTCCCACCTGCAAAAACAACTCCCCAAAGGGCCTGAAAGGTGTCCAGAGGGCAGCAGGAGGTAAATCTAAAAAAAAAGCTAGTACAACAACTCTGTTCACCCAGCCTGGAAAGTCTTAGATAAGGAGATGAGACAAACGAATTGCAGAGAGCTGATGTAACTTGCCCAAGCAAATAGAACTGGCTTCAGATCTCGGCACAGAGACTCTAGCCAACATGTCTAACCACCATGTTCTATTGTTTCTTCTGTAGAAAACTACTAATCTCCTCCACAAAGGACAAGGGACGGGGACGTGGTACTTTCTAGAACCCAGTCGAAGGAAGTCATCTAAAGATAAACATCACACCCTAGACTTGGGTGCCAGCATTCCTGGAAACATGAAACAACTGGATTTTGAGAGGGGGAGACTAAAACCACTCATTGGGCTGCAGCCTTTTCTACCTGACTTCCTCAAAGTGGAACTTCTTCGCTGAGACCTCTGAAGCTGAACGCCTAGTTCCACTGTTATATTGTCAGTGCTTGTTACCTTGACGGTTAACATTATAAATGCCGATTCCATCTTCATGTTGATTAGGCCTGCATTTTCCTTCCAGAGAAGGTGGAAGGAATGAACTGAGTGTGAAATTAAACTTCAGTGGTATAAGGGAGCATGTTGTGGTCAGTGTTAATGACACTTAATTCTTAGATGAGGAAATCTGTAGTAAACAACCTCTTGATTCTGTGCAAAACATTTTTAATTTCATGCCCTGCTAATCACACAGCTGTTAAATCTCCCTTCCCATCAGTTGTAAAAAATAAATAGATAATAATTGCAATAATACTTTAAGAAACAGTTGGGCCTCAACCAAAATTTGAGCCCTAATGAATTTTCCCATCTGGAATTAATAATGAAGCGGATGGTGAAATTGCCTGGATTCAGTTGACGTAACTTATATTACATTATTATAATTATCAGAATGTAAAGCAGCTCACAATATCATCAAAAGCTGCTGATATCCGGCCACAGCAATGCATAGTGTACACTGCATTCTCAGACAAGCACCTGATGCTGTATTCCAACAGAGCTTTTCAACCATTTTCCTTTCACCATGACCTCTTTTCCTCTTACCCACAATATACACTCTGCAGAAGAACACTGACTAAACTGGCCCTATGGGTTTGATGACCCAGAGCCTAGAAAAGAGAAAAATGATGTCTCATTTTGCAAACAGGCCAATCTAATTAATGTAGAGCAATAAAAAGAAACTATAATTAATGCTGCAAATCAAAACAAGAGAGAAGCAGAGGATGGAGAGAGGGTGGGTTTAAACTATGTGGAGTCAAAAGAAAGAAGAGGTCTAAAGGACTATGGTTGTGAAGATAAGTCAAAGTCCAAGGGAGAGGCTAATGACTGGGGAAGGAAACTCAAGAAAGCAACAAAAAAGAATATTCTATAAGGAGGGAGGACACAAGTATAAACTAAAAGAAAGAAATAAACAGTCAGATGGACCAGAACATCAGCAGAGGATCTTCCAAGGGTATATTCTCATATCCCTATGCCTCACATTTTCCATAAACTAGGCTATAAAACACCATAGGAAATGTCTATCATATTAGCATACTGTCTTTCATCTGGTATGTTCCTACCTAAAGTCTATTTGCTGAAATCCTCTCAGTTCTTAAAGGTCTACTCAAACGCCAACTCCTTCAAGAAAACTGTCCCCAACAGTTCTACCCACCAAAATCCTCCTACAAGTTTCCACAACACATTATCTGTACATCTCCTTTGGCACATATTACGTTTTATTAAACAGCTTGTTATTTATGTATCTATGTCTCCCATTGGATTGTGAACTAGTCCAAGGAAGAAATTACATTTGGCCATACTTCTATTTGTCAGGGCCAGGTCTGGGTTCAGTACCTACAAGTAGGTACTTGGGAATGGATATACTTCCTTAAGAAAACCTAAAGGTTGCTTCCTTTTCTAGGTACCCTCACTTTAGAAAATGAAATTCTAAAGATTTGCAAATTTACCCACTAACAAGGACCCTACACACTCTTGTAAGTGGCAGTCACTATTGATATGTCCTCAAGTCTATGTGAGAGGTTCAGAATATGAATGCAATTTTCAAAATCATTATTATGGTCTACCTAGAGAAAAGGTACAGTGCAAATATGATATTGCTCTTCTGACCTGAGCACAGGCTTGCAACTGTTGATATGAGAATCATTTCCAGGAACCTAAAAAACTTTCCCCAAATCTCAGCGTTCCTTCAGCCCCACCCTCCACTCTACATCTCAGTGATAAAGACAGCATTTCCTTCATGCTTCATCATTAAGGGTGAAGCAGATGAGTCAACTGTATAGAAGCAAACAAAACACCAACAATAATTTACCATGAATATCACTATTTTTGTAGTACTTTATATATCCACAATCTCATCTGATCCTTCCCATGAGCTTTGCAGCAGATGAAAATGGAATAATTATTTTAGAGATGAGGAAACTCATTTGCCCAAGAACATACAGCCAGAAAAAGGTTATGCCCAGACGTGAATTTAGGATTCAAATCCACAGACTTCTGTTCATTTGCACAATTTGTCTCTCTCATGTAAAGCATCTATCAGGCACAAGAAGTCAATGAGGACCCCAAGACTTACATGAGTAAAAAGTTGTCTAATTCGGATCATGCGCTCCATGAGGGTATTTTAATAAAACAAACAAACAAGAAGCAAGCAATCACTTGGGCTAATACAGCCAGTTAAATTTCCTGGAAGACAGAGGTCTTGAACTCTAAAGCAGTGCTAATCAAAGTTGAGTCCACAAACTGACAGTTTCAGCATCATCTGTGAACTTGTTAAAAATACAAATTTCCCTGCCCTACCTCAATACTAATACTAAGGACAAAGCCATCCTCCTGTTTTAATACAATCACCAGGTAATGAAAATTCATGCCAGGTGTGAGAAGTGTTGCTTAAAAGATAAAGTGGGATCTGAGCAAATAGTAAGAAGGTAACAATCATGTTCCAAGACCAGGGTGGGGGATAGGGGGGCATTAAAAATAAAGAGGTCCAGAGTCCAGAAAACTCAAAATATGTCCACAAAGAAGGTCTAGAATAATGGACTGCAGAGGAGGTATCCTATTAGGAAACTGAAAGTCACAGTGAAGTCATATCATGGAATGCAGAGCAATGCAACTGAAGTTTGGAGACTCAAACCACCCAGATCTAAGTTTCACATTTTAAAGGGAGAAAGACGTGTAACATATAACAAGAGTATCATCATGCAATCTACCACTAGACCTCATATGAGGTTCAGAGGCTCTTCAGGACACTCTCATTTACAACCGGAGGGATACGAGTTCACCAGACAGACAAGTAGAGAAAGGAACAGGGACTAGCAAGGCAAAGGCCCAAGAAATAAAGCAGCATGATATATTCAGCACCAGTGAGGCATTCTGGGATTCAGCTTCCTCAGCTATAAAAAAGAGATTAATAATCTGGACACAGCTGAGTTGCTGGGTAGATTAAGTGAGGCAATTATACAGGATGGCTCCTAACACACTGCACAGTATGGAATAGGCACTCAATATGGTCCACTGCCTTTCTTTCCATTTCAGGAGAATGAAAAACCCCTCACTGGGGCTGGCCGGTAAGCTGCGGACTTTTAACTGTGCTTTCTCTAATATGTTCAAGGGCAGGTTGCTAGAGTAGTTTTTTATGACTAGTAACTACCATTTTTAGGCACATTCCATTTCAAGTTCTGAGGTTCCTTCACTTCCTGCTTCTAACTCTTATTTTTTTAGTGAGGCTGCAGCTTCTCAAGTTTGTTATCTTGGGCACAGTTCTCTTTCTAAATGACACGCAGCAATTTCTACAGAGCAAAAGCGCTCTAACTTCTTCTTTCAGAATGGGACTTTTGGCTGCCCTGAGAATAGATCTATTTTTACTTTGAGATGATCTGTGTTCAGCAGAAACGCAACTTGCTGGAAAGTGGACAAAGATCAGTTCAGCTGGTTGGCTGGAGGAGGTCTCCTGAAGTGTATGTTCTAGGATCTGGGGTTGCTTGAAGAAAAATAAAAGAAAACAAAAATCAAGTTCCCCATCAAATTGAAGCAAGTTGATTGCTGTCCCACAGGACTTCTTAAAAGATATAATATGCTAATATATATTGTCAATAGCTAAGAGGGAGCCAGCGTATGCAGCATTTTGCACACCTGTGTACCCACCCTTTCTGCAGCAGTACCTACCTGCACTAATATATTTGGACCATGCATAGGAAAACGATAGCTTTAAGCATGAAATAGGGAGGTGAGGATCATCCAGCTAGGTTATAAAGATGGTCAAGTATTTCCAATACGTTTTTTCATCTTCCCATTCAGAACCCTTTCCCCACAAGTCCCTTTCCTTGCCTAAAAACTCACTGTTTTGGAAAGAATCTGGTAAACTAATCAACAATGAATGAACTAGCCTCTTCTCTTCCATCACCCTGCACACTGATATTTCTACACTTCTGTTCATTTCATTTGTTTACTAAGCATCTCCCTTTTACAGAATCCCACTTCAAGGCCACCCAAATATCACTTGGCCCACAAAACCTTCTTTGATCTCCTGCCCTTCACCCAAATTAGAAGTGTCACCCTTTTTCCTTCCCTGGACATTCTCTGCAAGTTTCAAATTTACACTTAAAATTATAGTTATTTTGCATGTTGTCTCACCTTCACCAGATGGTTCACAAATATTCTCATAACTATTATTTTCTTTCAGCTTCATACCATGCTGTGAGGCAGAACAGGCACATATAATTATATCCACTGTATGGAGACAATAATTCTGTAGTCAAGAGTAGCTGTTGGAACCAGACTACCTGAGTTCAAATCCTGGCTTTACCTGTTATGAACTTATGTGACCTTTGGCAAGTTATGTAACATATCTGGTTTCCAATTTTTCTTCTACGAAATTGCCACTTATGGCCAGCTGAGTTACTAGAGGGACATTTCACTACTGGAAAGAATTCAGTATTATCACAAAACTGAGGAGTCTACCATTCTCTCTTCCTTTTAGATTTCATCTATTAAAATAATTAAATCAAACTAACCCCAGAATTTTTCCTAAGGGACTTCAAAAATGATGTATCTGTATCAGGCAATATAGTCATTCATCCTTTCTCCTGTCTTCAGGACAGTTTTTTTAATCCACAAGAATATTTCCTTCTATTTAATTCTGTTTTATTCATACTTACAGCCTTGTCTACACTGTTATTAATTCATCCTCCTTGAACAATTATCTTTCTGCTAATCTCTGCCAAGATTTATAATTCTCAACTTTTTCTTCTCCTGCCCCATCATTTCTGAAGGAGAAAACATACTCATGTCACATATAGTGGTTCAATGTGGTGATTTAAGGCAGTGGAGGTGATGGTGGTGGTGATGGTGATTGTAGTGATGGTGGAGGTAATGGAATTGGTGGTGGTGGTGGTTGTGGTAGTGATGGTGATGATCATGGTGGTGGTGGTGGATAGTGGTGATGACTGTGGCGGTAAAGGTGGTGGTAGAGATGGTGATGGTGGAGGTGGTGATGATGATGGTGGTAGAGGTGGTGGAGGTGGAGGTGGTGATGATGGTGGTAGAGGTGGTGGAGGTGGAGGTGGTGATGATGGTGGTGGAGGTGGAGGTGGTGATGACTGTGGAGGTAAAGGTGGTGGTAGAGATGGTGATGGTGATGGTGGAGGTGGTGGAGGTGGAGGTGGTGGTGATGGTGGTGGAGGTGGTGGAGGTGGTGGTAGAGATGGTGATGGTGGAGGTGGTGATGATGGTGGTGGAGGTGGTGGAGTTGGAGGTGGTGGTAGAGATGGTGATGGTGGTGGTAGAGATGGTGATAGTGGAGGTGGTGATGGTGGAGGTGGTGGAGGTGGAGGTGGTGATGATGGTGGTGGAGGTGGAGGTGGTGATGACTGTGGAGGTAAAGGTGGTGGTAGAGATGGTGATGGTGATGGTGGAGGTGGTGGAGGTGGAGGTGGTGATGATGGTGGTGGAGGTGGTGGAGGTGGTGGAGGTGGTGGTAGAGATGGTGATGGTGGAGGTGGTGGAGGTGGAGGTGGTGATGATGGTGGTGGAGGTGGTGGAGTTGGAGGTGGTGGTAGAGATGGTGATGGTGGTGGTAGAGATGGTGATGGTGGAGGTGGTGATGGTGGAGGTGGTGGAGGTGGAGGTGGTGATGATGGTGGTGGAGGTGGTGGAGGTGGAGGTGGTGATGATGGTGGTAGAGGTGGTGGAGGTGGTGGTAGAGATGGTGATGGTGGTGGTAGAGATGGTGATAGTGGTGGTAGAGATGGTGATGGTGGAGGTGCTGGAGGTGGAGGTGGTGGTGGTGGTGATGATGGTGGTAGAGGTGGTGGAGGTGGAGGTGGTGGAGGTGGAGGTGGTGATGATGGTGGTAGAGATGGTGATGGTGGAGGTGCTGGAGGTGGAGGTGGTGGTGGTGGTGATGATGGTGGTAGAGGTGGTGGAGGTGGAGGTGGTGGAGGTGGAGGTGGTGATGGTGGAGGTGGAGGTGGTGATGATGGTGGTAGAGATGGTGATGGTGGAGGTGGTGATGATGGTGGTAGAGGTGGTGGAGGTGGAGGTGGTGATGATGGTGGTAGAGGTGGTGATGGTGGAGGTGCTGGAGGTGGAGGTGGTGGTGGTGGCTGCATGTATATGGATGGGGTAAAACAGAATGCATGGTAGGTAGAAAGGGATGAATGACTGAAAATGACAGGTTGTAGGTGCCCGTCGACCCCTCAAAACTGGTTGAAACTTATGAACATAATGAATAAATTCATATACTTGACCAGAAGCAGAAAATATGTGCCAAAGCTTCAATAACTTCCCATTTCCACTTATTTTAACAATAGCCTTTTTTAACCCAAAAATCTACTAAATTAGAAAGCAAATTTTTAAAAACTGCAAAGATGAAAACCAGCCATATGCATGATTTCAGTTAGTTAACCCTACTTCTAATCTCAGTATAGAGATTCCTTTACCAATGAAAAAACTCCCATGGAGGCCTCATGGAAGTGCATAAAGAGCCCAAGGCCAGATTAGCCAAAAGAGATTGGCAAGGTCATCCAGTGAGACTCAGGTGAAATAAACCACAAAGTCTGAGAATTCTGGCTGCAGGAAATCTTCTGGTGCAGTGGTGTGCTGGTTTGAAATGATGTATGTACCCTAGAAAAGCCATGTTTTAATCAAAATTCCATTTTGTAAAGGCAGAATAATCCCTATTCAATATTGTATGTTTGAAACTGTAATTAGATCATCTCCCTGGAGATGTGATTTAATCAAGAGTGGTTGTTAATCTGGATTAGGTAGAGGCATGTCTCCACCCATTTGGGTGAGTCTTGATTAGTTTCTGAAATCCTAAAAAGAGAAAACATTTTGGAGAATGAGAGATTCAGAGAGAGCAGAGAATGCTGCAGCGCCACGAAGCAGAGAATCCATCAGCCAGTGCTTTGGAGATGAAGGAAAATGCCTCCTGGGGAGCTTCATGAAACAGGAAGCCAGGAGAGAAAGCAAGCAGATGACACCATGTTCACCACGTGCCTTTCCAGATGAAAGAGAAACCCTAACCATGTTTGCCATGTGCCTTTCTACTTGGTAGAGAAATTCTGAACTTCATTGGCCTTCTTGAATCAAGGCATCTTTCCCTGGATGCCTTAGACTGAACATTTCTATAGATTTGTTTTAATTGGGACATCTTCTCAGCCTTAGAACTATAAACTTGCAACTTATTAAATTCCCATTTTTAAAAGTCATTCTGTTTCTGGCACATTGCATTCTGGTAGCTAGCAAACTAGAAAAAGCAGTTACCAACAGGTAGGCAGGTGTGTCTGTTGCTCTAGTGGTATAGCCTTTTATTTAAAGGTAATAGACTATGAAACTTTAAATTACAAAACATCTAAGAATGAAGCTGTTTAGGTTGAAGTTTCCAGAGACCTCATTGCCCACTCTGTACCCCATCTTTGGAAGCTCCTATCTAGAACTCTTGGGCTTCTCAGGGCATAAATTTAAAAAAACACTGATCTTATTTAATTTCACCCTACCAGTGTTTTTCAGAGAAAATTGAGGTCCAGAGATTAATTATAGTTCATAGGCATAGAGCTAGTGTCTCAGTTTGCTAAAGCTGCCGGAATGGAACAGAACAGATGAGTGGTTTTCACAAAGGGAATTTATTAGGTTACAAATTTATAGTGCTAAGGCCATGAATATGTCCAAACCAAGGCATACAGGGAAAGATATTTTAACTTTGAAGAAAAGCCGCCAGCATCTGGAATACCTCTGTCAGCTGGGAAGGCATATGGCTGGCATCTCTCTGAGCTCTCTCCATTTCCTGCCTTTTATTCTTTTCATGGAGGACTCCAATAAGTGGGTTAAAACCCTTCCTGAATGGGCAGTATTACCTCTCCATTGAAATGACCTAATCAAAAGGTCCCACCCACAATTGGGTGGGTCACATCTCCATGGAAACAATCTAATCAAAAGGCCCCACCCAAACAATAGTTCAGCCCCACAAGATTGGATTAGAATAACATGGCTTCTCTGGGATACATAATCGTTTCAGACCAGCACAGCTAAGTGTGCCAGTTGAAGCTATTACATATCCCAGAAAAGCCATGTCCTTTAATCCTCATTCAATATGTTGGGTGGGTTCTTTATGGTTGTTTCCATGGAGATGTGACCCATCCAATTGCAGGTGGTAACTTTTGATTAGATGTCTCCATGGAGATATGTCTCCATCCATTCACGGTGGGGTTGTTTAATGGAGTCCTTTAAAAGAGAACATTTTGGGAAAAGCTTTAGATCCACTGGAGCCAGGAGAGTCCACACAGCTAGAGACCTTTGGAGACACATGAAGAGAATGTCCCCAGGGAAGCAGACATCGCCATGTGACTTTCCAGCTGACAGAGAAACTCTGAACATAATTGTCCTCCCTGAGCCAAGGTATTTTTTCCTGAGTGCCTTAATTTGGACATTTTTATAGACTTGCCTTAATTTGGACATTTTTACAGCCACAGAACTGTTAACTTGCAACTTAATAAATTCCTCTTTTTAAAGGCTATTCCATTTCAGATATATCGCATTCTGGTAGCTTTTCACAAACTAAAACAGCTAGCAAGTAGGATAACCATAGACCCTCCTAAAAGAAACTACAGTGCCACTGCCCCAACATATAATATTCATGTTCTTTGATTCTGGCCTTTTAGTAGGATGAAGAAGTTCGTAAAATTAAGCAAATTTCAAATGTCTACCCAAGATGAAAGAGTAGGCACTGGCAAATAAGGGCATCTAAATTATACCTTGGAAGACTCAGCTTGAAGAAACATACAAAACAGCCATTATACAAGTTTAAGTTTCATGTAATGGTTCTACAATGAAAACAACAAAATTAGAGTAGAGGAATTTTTTAACTACCATACATAAATGTGTCAGGCGCAAAATCAAATGACTCTGAAATGATGTGAAATCCATTCAATTTTACTCATAGAAAAACATAGTAGCATTTGTGTAAGGTATGGGAGACAGGTAACCTACATGTGCTCCTTGGGTATAGTAACTTAAGCTAGAAATTCACTTAAAAAGTATGAGGAGCCTACAAGAAAGAGTGCTGAGCAAAAAACATTGTGAGACACATTTGATATAATAGTCATATGATTAACAAACTGTCACATCAAACTTTTCCGTAATGTGGGAACACTTTGACACTTCATATTTTTAAAACTGACATTTTGATTCATTACTGTAAATAGCACTTTAGGTTAAATATTGTGACAAGAAACAGATCACATATATTATATATATATATATTACATGTGTATATTTTTCTTAGCTCTGTAACATTTTGTAGTATATGAAAGCTTTTCTTAGTGACAGCTTTGGCCAGTATGTAAACAGGCTATTTCACTCCTAAACTACCCATTCCTTTTGCAAGTAGACTGATGGACAATGTTTTTTCATTCCACAGGAAGCTGTCAAGCAGAGAGTTTTCAGAAACAATAGAATGACTCCAAAAGAGATTTTGAATAAGCCTGTAATGTCCAAACAAAGAATTTTGTAAAGGTTGTTTCAATTTACTGCACCTGAGTTCAAAAGAAAATCATTCTCATAAAAATATAAAACACCTCTCTTGTCTTCAAGTTGTTCCCAATCTACTTGAGGAAACAGATGCATGCATGAACAATTCTACAATGTGCATAAAAAAAGGTGCAAAACTGCCTTTTTTCCTTGCTTTGCTTCCTTCCCCTTCCCTCCTTTCTCCCTCCCTCTGTCTGTCTGTCAGTCAGTCCCTTCCTTTCTTTCTCTTCATACCTTATAGCAAATAGCATACACTGGGCCATTCTTCACAGTAAACTGACTCAACTGAAATAAACAAATAGTGTTCTTTTGGAGCACACACAAACAAAGGCAGTGGTATGTTTGTGGCTTTGCAGAAAGAATGCAGAATGTTATCAACCAAACTCATCCAAATCCTTTATAAGTTAAGAAAATTAGATGGAATCATCTAATTATATGGCAAATGTTAAGGGAAAAACCTACAAAACATCAATATCAACTGAAATCTTGGCTTTAGCGTTTCAATTTATGAAAGCTGCAACTTTTATAAATTCTTGCAACCTTCTGTAGTGTCAAAAAAAAAAAAGGCCTAATCTTTTCAGCTAAATTATTCAATTAATTTAGGGTGGGACAGGGGGCTCTTTGCCTATATTCTGTATATTCTACAATTTGTTAAAAGTTAAAATAGTCTTAGACACTATTTGAAGGCTTATTTCAAACTAAAGAAGACAGAAAATGCAGTATTTTTCCCTTGGCTTACTGGGGGGTGGGGGAAACAGCCAAAGTGTTGCCCAAAGCATTATAATATTACACTGCTTATATCTGCAGCTTCAGAATCATTTTCCCAAACATTTAAGGGGGTGGGTTACTACCTAAACAGACTAGACAACTCTTCAGGTTAAGGCTGCCTCTGGAACAATCCCTCTTCTGTAGGTGTTGGAGAAGAGTTTAAGCAGCTCTACAGTACTTGGAGGTGGAAGATCTGGATTTAAAGATCTTCACCATTTGTTACTTGACATGAAGTTAAGCAGTCACTTGACTTCTGTTTCTTCACTGTAAAATGAAAATAATGAAGGATAGCATGCTGGGTTTTATGAAAATTAAATAAGAACATACAAGACACCATTAACAGAATCTAAATTGGTGAGAACACTGTTTCCGAAATCATAGGCAGCCAATTTCCACCAGAAATAATTAAAAATATCTAAGAAGTCATGTGAATTCAACTAACTTAAATTCAATGAAAATTTACTGTATGATCACCATTATGTGTTTAGGTCTCTTCCAGGTGCCATGATCGAAAGATAGGGAGGGAGAGAGGGAAGGAGGGAAGCAGGAAGGTCCATTTAATTCACAATTTCTGTCCTCAAAGACTAGGTGATCTTGTCAGGGAAATCACATTTCACCTATGAACTATATTAAGAACACTTGATATTAAAAAATAAAGTACAGAAATAAGTATGTTACTGACAACAACTCTTATGAGAGTTTTACATGACGTATGAGATCAGGGAAAGGTTTAGAGCAATTGAAAACGAGACATTACTTTTCTGTGGGATAAGAGATGCTATAGAATTCCCCTTCCCCTTTAAGCACCCACTTTTAAAAGAAGCAACCTGTGGAATCCAATAGGAAAAGTGCCCAGAAGAGACTCTGCAGATGGGCATGCTGAGTGGCACATCAGCTATTAACTCTGGCATCCATCACCCCCTCACTATCCATAGCTCCCTTTTGTTTCCTTATTCCTTCCTTCACACTGAGTGTGTCCCCTTCACTTCACCTCCTCTGCCCATTCCTATGGAGAGTGAAGTCCCCCAGCTTGGCATGTCCTCACTCACAGCTTTCACAGCTAACCAGGGCACTGGGGCAGCAGTCAGTGTCACACTGTTAAAACATCACAAGGGGCAGTATGACAGTGGCTCAGTGGCAGAATTCTTGCCTACCATGCTGGAGACCTGGGTTTGATTCCCAGGGCCTGCCCATGAAAGAAAAAGAAAAAAAAAAAAGAAAAAAAAAAAAAAAAAATCACAAGCCTTGGAATCTGGAGACCTGAGTTCTTGACACGACCTTGTACACGCTTCACTCTGTGAGCAAATCACTTCCACTCTATGGGCTACAGTGTTCTCACACATCAAATAAGAATAGATAACACTCAAAAGTCCTCCTCACTCCTGAAAGTTCCATGTCTATGCCCCAACCTACAGTTTCTCACAATCTCCAACTGACAACTGGGGCCCTACCAGTCACACAGGCCCTGAAGAGGCACTGACATGACCACATCAATGGTTTCTATTGTGGGGAAGGTCAGGGACTCCTTCAGAAAATAGCTGCTCTAAACAGAGCCCAAGGAGTGTCATGGCAACACTGCTCGCAAGCTGCCAGAGGTAGGGAGAAAAAGCAGCCAATATGCCTGTGCAGCTGCCACATTTCAGAGAAGCACTCAAACCTCGTTAATATCATCTTGCTTAATACCAAGTCCCATGGATCATAAGCTATTTTTACTGTGTATTTAACAGATTTGTATATCATCTTCCCTGCCAGCATTTCTACAGTCCAGTACAGAGGACTCTACTTTCAGGTCCATGGGCCACCCAGGTTAATTCAGGAGAATGAGAGAGGGGGAGAAGAAAAAGAAGTAGGAGAAACATTAATAGGTGGGATAAAAAGATACACGTTGGAGGTGCAAGCGTAGTTCAGTGGTAGAATTCTCGCCTGTCAGGCGGGATTCCCGGCCCATGCACTTCCCCCCAAAAACAAATAAACAATCAAGCAAAAGAAAGAAAACATAAACAAACAAAAATTCAACAAATGGTGCTGCAATAATGGGATATTCACATGGAAAAAGAATGAAATGTGATCCCCACCATACAGCATACCAAAAAAAAGATACACGTGGGGGGGGGGGGGGGTAAGGGAGTAAGGGAGGGAAGGGAGTAAGAGGTATGAAGGCAAGTAAAAGCCAATATATTACAAACATCCAAGTCCAAGGCTCTCTGTAGACTCAGAGATGTTGTCCCTATGGAGAATCCTCTGTTATGCACAGTTGATCACAGGCCCTCCTACTCCAGTTTTGTTCACTCCTTCTGTTTATTTTCACTTGCCTCCAAAATCAGCTTCCCTCAGAAGAATTCTGCTTGCCACTCAGCAGAGCCCTCTCCCAGTGTCCTACAAGGGAAGCATCTAACCAGTACATTGTGCCTTTCAGAGCTTCCAGAGAGGGGCTTTTGCTAAATGTCCTTGTTTACCAGCAACCTGTCTCTCACATGTAAGGAACAGGAATTTTTGCTTTTTACAATAGATCAAGTTAAACTGTGTGAAAGTATCTCTCATGGAGCCTGTCACATATTAGATACCGAATGTTTTGGTTTATTAAAGCTGCTGGAATGATTTTCAAAAGCAGAATTTATTAAGTTACAGGTTTACAGTTCTAAGCCTATAAAAATGCCCAAACTAAGGCATCCAGGGAAAGAGACCTTGATTTGAGAAAGGCCAATGGGTCTACACCATCTGTGTCAGCTAGGAAGGCACATGGTGACATCCACTAGTTTTCTCTCCCAGCTTCCTCATATGACTTCCCCGGGGGCATTTTCCTTCTGAATCTCCAAAAGTTTCTGGCTGTGTGGGCACTAAAGCTTTTTACAAAATGGTTCCTTCTTGAAGACTCCAGTAAGCAACCCCACCTTGAATGGATGGAGACACATCTCCATGGAAACAACTTAATCAAAATGATCCCACCCAATAATATTGAACGAGGACTAAAGAACATGGCTGTTCTGGGGTAGACAACAAACCAGCACACCCAACAAATGTCTATTTGTCTCTATGTGTTTAATATAACAGCAGCCATGTTTCCTAATATTCATCAAAGAAAGGAGTCCAGCCAAGGCTTGCTGAGTGGCAAGCAAGGATGCAGGCACCAACCAACCCTCTGCTCCTTCTCAGATGTGGCTGCCATTGCCACTAACTGGGTAGACTAACTTGGGCAAGTCATTTCTTCTTTGAGGGAAATGAGGGTGGGGTGGGGTGAATACAAACTAGACAGCTTTAAGTTCCTCCCAGGAAAATTCTATAAGCTTATAGATCCTGTACACATCTTAGAAACAAGCAACATGCTGAACGAAAAGGTGTTGAAGAACACGTAATACTTTATTGAGCATTATATCTAGGGAGGGTACTGTGCCAAGATCTGCAGGAAATTCAGAGAAGCAGAAAATAGTCCTTAAATTCAAGACCCTTATAATATATTGGAGGGAGAGGGAGGGTGTGGTGGAAAAAGGAAACATAAAAAGAAAGCAATGAGAAATCAAGTTTAATTATAAAACAAAGTACAGTGCTCAGTCATTCAGGGCCAAGGGGAAGACAAGGAAGGCTTCCATAGGAGAGAGTTAGGAGACCCAAGACCCTACAGGCAAATGGAGAAAGGTAGCATTTTAAAAGCGCTGCCCCTTTATGGGCAGAAGTGCCATGGGTACCTGGGATGGTTAAGTCTCTTATTTGTTTGAGACTTAGATCATTTTTACTTTTCATGTTTCATATATTAAAAGCTAGAGTAATAATAGCCACCCTTCTCTCCCACCATCATGACAATATGTGGGATAATACAAAGGGCACTGAACGAGGGACAAGATACTTGGGTTCTGGGTACAGCTCTGTGGTCACTGTTTAATTGCCAGGGTTTGGCTAAATGGCTTACATGGCTGTGGGATAAGTGAATCCAGCAGGAATTCAGAGCTAGAAGGATTTTTGAAAATCATCTTGTTGAAAGCTCTCATTTTACAGATGAGGAGACAGGTCACCATAGAAGAAGTGAGTTCACTCAATGTGTGAGTTCACACATATCTATGATTGATTCTCAGATCTCTCAAGATGCCTGTTTTTCAAATGTTTCAGGGTCTTAGCTCAAGCTGATTCTTGACTGCTGGGGATTTACTCTTCAACTCCTTCTAATAGTTCATCAAAGTTCATTTAGTTATCTTCCAAAGCCAATATCTGGCTGAGTGTCATCAATGTAAGGTTCTAGACCAACTGGACTTAATAAGCATTTACTTAGCGCCAACAACTGAAGGAGGAACTGGCCGGGTATGTGGAGGTGAGTTTGATCCAGGAGAAACCAAGTCTCAATATGATATGTGAGCTCAATAATTGTACTTTGCGAGTGAGAATTTGGGGAACTCTTTCCACCTGGAGATTTCTTATCTGATCCGGGTTGATCATCAAAAGCCTCTGATCATCAAAAGCTTAGATGTGTGCAATCCCTGGAAAAAACAACATAGTTTCAACCATTTCCAAATGCATGGACTGCAAATTGGAGAAACAGACATGCCTGTGAGGCAAGGGGCACTGGTATTGTCATTCCTATTTTACAGGGCCCAGTGCCTAGCCTAGGGGCTCACACAGTCTCTGGTAGAGCAAGGTCCCAGCTCAGCCACCTTGGGTACTGTTTTACTACCATGATCAACTGTTGGATGGATAGTCTCAGCCATCAGCCAGGCAAGCCCATTCAGTCTACTGGAGAGGATGACAAAAGTAGAGCTATGACAACGACCCATAGCAAAGGTTTTATGCTTATTAGTAGTTTTACTACATTCAACTAGTAATATCTGAATGAAAGCATGGCAGAAAGATTTATGAGACAGAGCTGTGTAACTCTAGAGGCAACCCAAGGCACACATCAGATGGGAATTAAAAAAAAAAAAAATCTCTTTATACACACTAGGACTCAGATGCCAGCACACGTAGTGAATGGCCTCAGCCAGACAGCAAAGGCATATTGGCACCACTGTAATTTGTCCATTCACCAATATGCTTCCCGAAAAACACCCATATGCTTTCTTTTAGCTTCCATATGCTTTTTCAGCAAGGAAACTAAAATATTTCATTAGTTTTGAGTAATTAATAATTACTTATTTCACAATAGTCACCCTCATTAAAAAATGAAAATAACTGATTAAGCTGCAGGATCCTGGCTTTCAGCTCAAGCTTTTTTTTATTATTATTATTTATTTATTTTTTAATTCTTCCCCTCTAGGAATTGAGTAATACAGTAAAGCAGCCAGTGCGGAAATATTCACACTATGGGGAATGAAGAGTTATCAAACACACAGCCCAGCATTCCTCTTCACTGAGACACTGCAGTTTAATGAAAAGAACATGGACTTTGGAATCAGGAAGATTTGGGATCCAATCCCAGTTTAAACCCCCATGAATAGCCCTTCTAAAAAAATGAAGTGTGTTGAAAAGATAAAGTCTGCTGGCTGCCTTCAGCCCAGGTTTCATTACGCCCAAGGAGAGGTTTCACAGTGTCCCTCCCTTCCCTGGGCACAGGGTCCCAGGCGTGGGCATAGCTCAGCCAGAGAAGGCTGGCAGGCTGGCAGGTCACGGCCAAAACCCTTGAAACTGTTCTCAGGCCTAAAACAGCGCTTTTCAATCTCTAATGAGCACATGAACCACCTGGGGATCTTGTTAAAAGGTCTGGAGAATGGCCTGAGATCTGCATTTCTCATAAGCTTCCAGGTGATGCTGTCACTGCTTGTCCTTGGACCTTACTTTGAGAAGCAAAGACCTACCAAGTATGAGGTTAGACTGAAGAATTGGAATCTGTTAAAATTGGACAACTGTGCTTGCCTCATTTGGCTGGGAGGAGGATTATGAATCATATGGACAATAAAATTTCTGTATATTGAACAGCACAGTGATATTTCATTTAACCTCACAAGTCTTGTCAAGAGGGTATTATTTCCATTTTAGAGATAACACTGAGAACCAAAGAAATCAGGTAACTTATCCAAGGTCACACAGCGAGCTAGTGCCTGTCAAGCCTATCAGTATTTGTAAGGTAAGCAGTTGTAGGACAGAAAATATAAGCAGATATTGCTGAGGAGTGCTGATGCCCTGTAACCCTTGCTCTGCCACAAATGTTTTGCCTGAATTTTAGCAAGTCATGCCCCTCTCTGAGCCTACAATTCCCCAGCCACCAGATGCAGCTGCTGCCCCCTTCACATTCTAAGAACTCTTCCATCCCTGCCATGTGTTCACTCTCATGAACCCCATGTGTACGCACAGTGGGTCACACACGTGTCATAACAATGTGGCAGGATCCAAAATCTATTGCTCACATCAGCATTTTTGCTGATCTATGCAAGGTCAGAAGCCCATCTCTGTAAAAAGACCAATGTTCAATATAAGGGGGAGAAAGCAACGAGCGGATTCCACAAAGCTCTGAAATCCCAATGCAGTTGAACACTCCAAGTACAATCAGAGTGCTAAGAAGCTAACTGCTCTCTGCCTTACCCCTGCCTCATTTATCAAATGGAGATATTGATAACACTAAACTGACCAAAGCCTGGGAAAAAGGAAAAAGCTATAAGTTATTTTGAATGCATTTTATACAATTGCCCGACAATTTTCATTCTGCCTTAAGGTATCACATAAGGATTTAATTAATGAATTATAATGTATATGGTTCAGAAGGTGTGCTCTTGCCCATCTCTGCACTCCTGTAACACACATGCCCAGCACGCCTCTTAGGCCCATTTGCAAATTTTTTCCAGATATTTCTATGGTTTATGAACTTGTTTCATTGTCCCTATTCTTATTCAATGAGGTCTCTGGAGACATTCACATATTTTGAAACACATCTGGATTTAAATCCTGGCTTTGCTATATATTAGTGGTACGACTTTGACAACCCACCCAACCTCTCTGAGCTCAATTTCCTCATATGAACAACTGGGGAACATAATATTCTATTTTAAAATATTAAGTGAAATAACATATTAAAGAGCCTAGGATTTTAGCAGGTTCTTGGTAACATACATTAAAGTGATTGGATGAAGGAATGAATGAGTAAATGAATGAATAATCCAAGCAGAATAAGAGTTTAAATATTAAAAATATCATATCAATGTTTTGAGATGTATAAATGTCTAGAGTCACACTCAAAAATGAGTCTAGTACCTAGAGTAGAATACAGGTAAGCTGTGGGAAAATTCTACCAGCATCAGAAAATGTATGTCATCCAAGTATTATCTCAGATTTTCCCATGCAGAAAAATATTTCTTGCTTAGTCTAAAACCCATGCATGGCCTTCAAAGGGTCTACAAACCTCCTGAAAGTGTAGACAATATTCTACACAGAGGTGCATTTTCCAGGGTAGAGACTTCATAGCTTTCATCTGATTGTCTAAAAGGCCCATAACCCTCCCTCCAAACACAAATGCACACAAATTCAGTACTGTCTTAGGCAAGGCTCTTGTCAGAAAGGGTCCTATCAATTGACATGGAAAAGTTTTATTTCATTCCATAGGCTGAGAGATGCAAACATGCTGTTTAGAAAGTATGGTCAATGGAACTAATGATAAGCACAACAAACCAGAGAAGGAGGACTCTAAATTAAAGACCTGGCTTGGCTGCAAATTTGTTCTGGGGCAAATCAGAGACTCATGGAAAGACAGAGTTGGGAAAGGACCTTTGACATTTTCTCTATCATGCCTCCTCCCAATTTGGAAATGAAGAAACAGAGGCCCAGAATCTTGTGCATTCACCAAAGTCATAGCAAATGATTCCGTGAGTTTGGATTTGAACCTAAGACTCAGTAAAATGATTTTCATTCTCTGAAATTTAGTTTTATGAGGTTCATGAAAAGAACCAATGGCCTCTATGGTATCTTCCAACTGTTTGGTTAATTACTAGTCTCATCTTTGGACCTGGAAGTCCCATGAGTTCAGCTTGGGCAAAGATTATTTCAGCTTCTCAGGCCCATCACAGTCCCCTAAGAATAAGGTAGAGGGAAAGAGACACTGCTATTAATCTTATAGCCCAACAACTGGGAATTATAAGCCTTGAACCAGATTTCACTCCACTGGCTCTCCTCCTGTCCTCTTGCTTATTAATCTCTCATCTGTCTTTTCTTTTATTAATGTTTCCAACTATTTGCAGTAAACAGCCTGCAAGGAGCTCATCCTCAGCTTCCTATAATTCACTGGATCAGAAAAGGGCAGGAGGTAGGTAGAGGAGGGAGTGACTATGTTAGGGTCAAATAACTTTCTGAAGAAAGGACTGGAAAGGGAGCCAGAGACTTCTTATACATGCACAGAGAAGAAGCCAGTTGGAATCCTCTGTACCACTGCCACACAAAACTAATGAAGATGCTTGGAGTCAATTCATGATTTAAGGAGATCTCACATCCTTAGGTTGACACTGAGTTTAGTTTTGCTGAAAGACAATAGCATCTCAAATATTAGGAAGACAATAGAACAGTTTATCAAAAGAGACTTCTCTGCTAAGTAAAGATACAACTCTGGAGTCAGAAAAAAAGAATTTTAGTTCAGGATCTGCTACAAACACCATAGACAAATTAGGCTCCCTTCCTGGCCCCAAAATCTCCAACTTTTAAATGAGAGAATTTAGTTAGATTGATTCATAGAGTCCACTCTGGCTTTGACATTCTGCCCTCTTCTTACAGGTCCAATGACTCACCCTGAAAAAGTCACACAACAGAAGAGTCCACCGATGTTAACAGTGGATGAGTTCATTAAATCCTCCAAAAATGAAACCCTGACTATGGAAGAATGGCATAGAGTAGAGAAAGAAAGATGGGGGGAGGTGGGCTGTTTTTCTTACTAACCAGAAATTGCAAATGGCAATGTTGCTAGGAGGCAGAAGATGTCCTATGTATAAATGCCCAGTCATGGTGTATATATAATTCAAGTCATTTATTGTTCTTCATATATATAAGATTCTCATATATATATACATACGAGAATCAAAAACTAAACAGAACATTAACTATTTTCATACAATGACTCTGTAATAGAGTCATATGACTTTCCTATGATTTTGGAAAAGTGACAGCAAAAGGGAGATCACTTCACTAAAAGTAATGCCATGATCAATGGTGTAACTCTGTTTTTAAATGCCCAAATGGGTCCCAGAATGGGAAAGTGCCTTGCCCAAGGTGACACAGCAAGTTGAGAGCAGAACTGGGAATAGAATTAGATTCTCGTGTCTTCTGACTCACAGTTCTTCCTCTGTAACACATTGCTTTACTCCCCGGAACAATGAGCTTCTATTCAGGTAACTAAGAAAATAAATTCATTTACCACTACTACACCTACCTCTACCTCAAATAAACAATAACTGATTAATTTGATTTAATCCAGACTAGAGCCCTTTCAACCAATTTACAATAAGCAATTCACTCCGCAATATAGACAAGTCCACGATAATTAACTGGGCATTATTCATCCTTGTCAATGAATCACCCTGTTCTTGTTCAAGAACAGATCTTGCCTATTAAAGAACATTAGGTATCAGCTCTAAATAGTAAACAGGGTATACCATTTCAGATTCCATGAAGCACAGCTTTAAATAGATTTGGTTTGGAAATGGGACAGAGAGCATGCCACAGTCAGTGTATCAACACTGAAAGAAGAGAAAAAACAATAATTACATGCATTAATTGGGTACCTGTTGACACATCTACTGTCAAATCTATTTATTTAAATTGTTATCTTTCTTCACTATTGCCACCGATACCAATTATTACAGTGAGGTTATTTTAAAATTCCACCGTATATCCCCATATTCACTGTTCCTCTTTCCACAAGGTTATTGAGACGTTTCTGTCCTTCCCTCTTCACCAGCCCCCATCTCCAAAAAATGAAAGGATGGATGGATAGATAGATACATACATACATACATGCCAGATAAGTAGGCAGGTAAGTAGAGATATGAATACAGACATGGAACTATGTTCGAACCTTGCAAGGCTTACTTAAACTTTTCTTTGTAGTTAGTTTCAAAGAGGGAATCAAAAATGGCACAGTTAACTACTTTGTAAAGCTTACTCTATTGGTATTTAATAATTGATATCTGAGGGAAGGACGGTATGATTACTGCAGTTTCTACAATCTCTGCCTCACAAAGTTGTCAAAAACTGGCAGCCTGTGTCAGTATTCTTTTCTGATACATTTATCCTTGAAAATAATATATCAGAAATGGATTTTTAAAGGGCTATTTTATGGACTGGACAGGGAAAAACAATGGGCAGGAACCCTTTCCATATATTTTACTACAACCACACATATATGTGTATACACACACACACAAATCCTTTCTTTGTAGAAATGAGAATAAAATCTAAATATCATTGCTATGTCTGATATAATTATAGAGGAGTTTCACAGTCCATACGTCATCCACAATGGTTGCAGATGATGCGCTCTTATGCATCCTGAATATTTGCTTTGACAACTGTACTAACCTAACAGTGTAACTTCCACTCAGCTCTAAAATTGCTAACTCCTACAAATATGGCACAGTACCAGCAGATTTCGGTTCTTTCAATGGTCTGTGCTACGAAGTTATGTTTGTAGTTCAAGGTCACGGAAATAAAACTAAGTGATTAACCAAAAACTCAGCAGAACAAATTTTTCTACTACTTTAAATGCTGATATCAAATCTTCCACAGAGTTACCATTCCTACAGTCAGAATCACCTTATCAACTACCTCACTTCTTTTTAACTTATTAACTACCTTACTTCTTTCTAAAGGATTATGTAGAACTACAGCAGAGCTCACTGGGACATGCAGACATCAGCAGGTTAGCTGCAGGAGAAAACTCACCAGTTTGCAAATTTTAAAACTATCACAGCTTCCATTAAAATATATGTGTATATGTACTTAAAAATACAAAATATATATATTGTCTTCCCTTTTCTTGGCAACTTCAGCACAACCACAGGTCTCCTTTCTTCACACTGGTCTCCCAGGAGAATAGCTATGCATCCTGGGTTTCAAAATTCTAACTTCTTTTCCACATTGTTTAGGAGTTTTTGCTTTACCCTTAGATGATGTCTTTTGAGATGATTTTTGACCCAACTACAGTTGAACAGCTCCTTTAGAGGCACGCAGCAATGGCAGTTGAAAACATAGTGCAGTGAAAAACGTACCCGATCAGGGGTTGAAAAAGGCGGGTGGAAAGCCCTCCTACCTGGCACTATGATGAAACAATGGATCTGAACATCTTAGTACATAGTGTATTAATGGACACAAAAGAAGTACTCGTTCCATCTGAGTCTCCCATGTTGCCCAGATTTTTTCACCTTTAATATTAAACAGTAAGGACTAAGAGTTAAAAGGGGAAATTAAATCAAGAAGACATAAAAGGAGGGCAGTTCACTGCCATGCCCACTTGTCAGGTCTTGTTGGCCACCACATACCTTTGTATTTCTTCTACTGGGAGCCAAATCAACCCAAACATTATTGGCTACGACGCCTACTGGCATTCTGTAACCATATAGACGCTGAAGCTCTCTTACCTCAGATCACTAGCTCTTGACACGGTCTGTGCACACAAGGTTAAGCAAACTGCAGTGCCAGCGACTGTAAATGAAACAGGTAAAAGTTAGTTGTGGATATTAAACCTCTATTCATTAATAATCACAACGTCTTATATCTACCTATAAGCAGTTCCTTGTTTTGCAAAACATTTTCACATTCATTATTTCATTTCACCCACGCAATCATCTGATGATGAAGCAGAGTAAGGATTATTCTACTCCCTTTATATGTGAGGAAATGGATGGCCAGAGGGACAGGAAGCACGAAAACAGAACTAACATGGATTGAGCATTCTACATACCGTCTCTCACATTTAACTTAAGTACCATATGAAATGTGTATTATTGTCCTCATTTTACAGATGTGGAAACTCAAGTTCAGAAAAGTTAAGTAACTCGCCTAAAACTACACAGTTACTAGTGTGTGGGGAGTACCCACGTGGGCCCAGGGGGGTTGCCTCCTGGTCTAGTGGTCTCTCCTTTACACCTCATTATCCACGAGGTTATTAGGCTGGGAAGACACAAGGCCAAACAACTCACTGACTTGATCCAGCAGGCTTGCTCGAAAAGGGAATGATAATTTAAAAAGAGTTATTTGATTCACATGGGAAGTGGGAAAAGCACAGGGATTTAGAGCCAGTGAGACTTGCCTCTTACCACATGGCCTTAAGTAGGTTACTTAAATTCCCTGAATGTCACTTTCCTCATATGTAAATGAAAATTATAATATCTACCTCATAGACAGAGCTCTTCTAAGATAAACAATTTCTGAAGATTTTTCTTCATTATTCTACTTTATAGATGTGGCTAGCTGTTTATGAATTGATAACATTTCTTCTTAAGAGTCCATTTTTAAATAATCAATATTATGCACCACAAAGCTAGAGAATACCTCTGGATTGAGTGTCTTTGATCCATATCTCTAGTTTCAAAACATCAGTATGTGCAATATGTAGAACTCATAGGTGAGCCCTCACCTATTAACAAACATCACCATGAAAAAGACTTGTTCTGAAAAACAAGGCCTCAAAAACTTAAAAAAAAAAGTGTCCTCTCAGCCCCAAAAAGCAAGAGACACTGCTTTAAGTGAAAGACCTGCTAATAATACGGGGTCATTTGAAAATGTGTGCCTGTATCATGCCTTATGTTCAGAGAGACAGAGCTCCCAAGCTGACGGTAAGAACTAAGAGAATTTGTTTTAATACAGTGAATAGCTGGGAAGTGGAAGAACTCTGGGAAGCTTCCTTACAATGTCCAATGTTCATATAGACTAAAACAAGAACATGGTTGACAGGGTGCCCTGCAAGAATTTCTAAATGTTAATAATGTCTCAACACTACATCTTATAGTTGGAAAACTAATTACGCAACCATTTTATTTCAAATCATTCTAACCCCAAGCAGTCCTTATTATCCCACTTTTACAGATAAGGAAATAAAATCTGAAAGATCACCAGACTCATACGAAGCAGACCAAAAGTTAAACTGTGGCTTCTTGGCACCAAAACTAGCAAGTATCTTTCAAAAATGAGTTGCAGACTCCCATTTGGGAGCACACTACTTTAAAACGGTAACAAAGAGTTGAGGAAAGGGAAAATAGGTATATACCATTAAAAGACAATGGTCAAAGCCCCAAAGCACATTTAATATTCTGAGCTCTGCTTCACTTTCTTCAAGTGAAAGGAGAGAGCAAAGATTTCACATCTGTGGTCTAACCAGAAGGTGACATATTACTAAGCTGGGGCAAAAGGAGTATTTGATGCAGAGCTACTATCATGACCACTGTCTCAGCTCCACCTAATGAAGTTTCAGAGATGCAACATCCTTTGTCCACAGTCAAAACACAGGCACAAAAACAATAGGCGTTGGCACCATCAAGTTAGAGTAAAGGGCCTTCAGCAACAAGTCTCACATTAAGCAGAAGAAAAGGTGAAGCCCTCTGGCTAACTTCATCAGCCAGGCTCATATCAAAACCTCCCGGATATTTCATACTGCATTGATGTTTTCCATTAGGGCCATAGGGACAGCTGCAACTGTCCCTGGGTATTTTACAACAGCTGACCCAGAACCTGGCATGCCTATATTTTCTTGTCAAATGACCCTTACTCTCCCAAGAAAAATGGTCTTGCCTCCAGAAGTATCTCCAGCCAAAAACAACCAACCTCCAATTGTTTACCCTTCAACTTGTAAAATTTCAGCCTTGAGTGAGAATCTTTGCCAAAGGTAGACTCATCAAACCTAGTTACTGCTACAGGATTATTAATCATTTCTACTGTATTTTTGGAAGAACAATTAAGCTTAGAAAGAGAGTGGCAAGAGAAATGATGCAGCATAAAGTGAAAAAAAAAAGTAAAAAGGAATGGAAGGAAATGAGAAATATAGAGAGCAGAGAGACCTGTTTCAACAGGTTTTTGACAAACCCAGGCAAGTCTTTTAATCTGCCACTGCACCCCAGGGCAATTTTTAAGCAACATAAGGCCAGAATAATAATCCTAACATCATGAAAGAGAATAGGATTCAGACTAAGTGGCATTACGATTGCTGAGATCAGTGTACAAGATAATTGATAATGCTTGATTTTTTTATAAGTTCTACAGCACAAATGAGCCTAAATCATAGCCTTTAAAAACTGCTACTAAGCCAATACTTCCTTAATACTTTTTAGCCTTGTGGTCCCAGATAGTCTAAATCTGGGGGTTACCTTTAAAACAACAATGGAGTGGGGACCTGGGTCTTAGCACCAGAACTCCGAAACCTTTTGAATTAGAAGTTATATGAAATATAAACTTCATTTGTTTCTCTTTTCACAGGTCTTGCCCATGCTTATCCCAAAACCACCGTGGAAACGCCATGGTTTATTCCGTTTGGACTTTGTATGTTTTTGAATGTCTTATGTGATGATGATGGGAAGATTAGTTACAGCAAGATGTTTAAATTAAATAATATAATAATGTTAAATGTGATTTTTAGGAACTTTGCCCCAGAAGCAAATTTATATGTTAGATTAGGCCAAAGGCAACATGACAGACATGGGACGTCTACAGCTCCGAGCACCAAATCCTTTAGGAAGAACATTTTTAAATGCACTCTCTCGCCGGCCACCCTCAGATACTTATCAAGACTACAACATATTCCATAGCTTATGAATGATTTGGTTGTCTCATTAAGGTAATGTTTGCCAGTATTTAATTGCTTCCCTCCCTGATTTTAATTTCCTCACCTGTCAGCATCTATCAGAGGCACTGAAATCTTCTGACATCCTGGCTGATTGTGTTGAAATTAATCATATTTTTAAAAAGTAAATTGCTTTGGCCTAAAGGTAATGCTCAACTTCTTAATGTGGTATTTATAAAGGTTCCATCAACGGAACTCATAGATGGAAAATTAAATGAGAGATTTTAGGAATCCCAAGCAGAAATATAAGTTGCTTACAAATCTCCAGTCCTGGACCTGCAAAGAGCAATTAAAAAAAATTCAATCAACAAATGTTCACTGAGTATAAAGCACTTGTCAGTAGGCATTCTGTGAAAAAGAGAGGGCAATAAGACATGAAACTACCTCAGAAAGTCTACAGAAATAAGGTAACAATTAATTAAATTCATTTGACTAAAGTAGCTGGCATTCTAGTCACTCAAAAGGTATATTTTGTATTTAAACTTGTAGACCACAACTCAGTGAGATATAATTTGTTGGTTTAAATATTAGCAATTATAGCAATATTCCCATTTGACACTTGAAGAAACTGAGGCACAAAAGAGTAAAGGAACTCTTTCCTAGATACCTAGCAATGGGAGACCCAGTCATATGATCTAAAAAAAAAAAAAAAAAATCAGAAAATAATGCATGATCACATTGGAATAAAGATAAAGAAAAAAATTCTTTGCAAATCCTCCAAACACTGTTATTATTCAGTGCTAATTCTTGTGCTGCTAGCTATCAGTGATGAAGCTTAAGAAATTCATCTAGGGAATCCACAGGCACTGAGCAGTTCTACAAGAAGTAAATGAAATGATGAATACAGAAATGCTTCATAATATGTTTTATCATTATACAATCATTTTCATGTAGTCACATTATTATTCTTGCAAGAGATATAAAAGTGACTGCATCCATGTAATAATTTGTCCCCAAAGCAAGCCTATAATATCACCACATCTTTTTTTCAGTTATGCTGCTGGTTCTGTGGCACCCAAGCTGAACGGAAAATGGAAAATGTTATCTGCATATAACTGTGTGTGTGTGTGTGTTTGTGTGTGTGTGTAGGGAGGGAGTGAAGGGGAAGGTCATGGGTTGGCACAAAGGTCACACATCGGTCCTAGAAGTTGGTTGCACAGAAATGGCTTTATAACCAAATTCTAATATGAGTCATCTTTCTACTAGACTATAAGCCCCTATTTAACCTTTAAATGTCTCCCCTGCTATGAAGCTTGACATGACCCAGAAAGGTTTGATTATGCAAACGTTCGCATAGCTACTAAATTGCCTGTTTTCATATCTAGATCACTAAAATTGTTACCGAATTTTATAGCTTTTGTAGACTATACACCTTGAAGAGAAGCCTCTTGTTTAAAACTCAGTTTCTAGAATCTTAACCCAAAGTCCACAATATCAAGCCCTTAGCAGGTACTCAAGAAAATGTTTAATGAATGAACGAAAAAAATTAACAAAGCACCTGGCACAATGCATATCATCTAAGAAGTACTTGCTGATGTCTGTCGATCTGAAATTAATTGAACATTTAATTTTTAAAATTTATTGTACAAATAAATGATTATAAAAGCTACTGAGTGGTTAAGTGAGGGGTCACTGAGGAGGTAAATAATCAACAATGGTCCAGTCATCATTAATCCATTAAAGAGGTGAAGAAATGTTTTTCACAGTAAGAAAAATAAAGGTTAAACACATGAGTAGAAATGTAGGCAGGAGCTTAGAAAATTTATGTAGGAGAAAAATATTAAGCAAGGAAGCTATGTTAACTTCTAGAAACAAATTTTTTTTTAAATCTAGAGATGATGAGAATTCTCAAATGATTATGGGTATAAATAAAATCCAGAAAGAGATGGAGGAAGGAGGCAGCGAGGGAGGGAGAGAAATTTTTGAAATAATGAATTCCAAAATCCAAGGGCATGTGTATTAAAAGAAGAAAAAGGAACAATCAGGTAGATCAAAGACAAAAGGGTTAATCAAGCTGGAAATAACATTTATTAAACACACCATGTTTCCAGAACTGAACTAAGCATTTTATATACTTTAATCTTTAAAAATATTCTTAGACGGCATTATTGTTTCTATTTTACATATGAAGAAACTGAGGCTTAGAAAGATTGATTAAGTACCCTGATCAAGTTCATACACTTAGTAAATCATAGTACTAGAACTCACTTTTGGTACTAAAATTTATACCCAGGCTTTTAGAAACTCAAACTCAGAAAATCTTCCAGTATACTAATATAGAAAAGAAGTGGGGTTGAAGGAGGCCTATAGAATTGGATGGCATGATGAAAATCTAGAAAGAGATTTAAAAATGGGAAAGACATAAAGAATATGAGAATCCAAATCTTTTTAAGTCCTGGCATGAAAATATCTGATGGGGGATGGAGGGAATAAAGCTATGCTTCAGTGTCTGATTGTGGCATATAAGCCATGCTACATTTTTTCCAAAATGTACAATGCTAGAACTATTAGGCTTGGAAGTATGGAAAATCCAGTTACAGAGCAATGCAAAGGAGAACTTTGAACATGAAGCTGCCCAGCAGTAGAACTGATCGCTTCACAAAGAACTGTAAGCATTCAAGTAGAGCCTAAATGACCATCTGTTGGGGAAGGCATGTGTGATATCCTTGCGTGGGAGGAAGTCTGCATTAAAAAACGGTCCATTGCAATTCTGCGTTTCAGAGATTTAGCAGCCCAATACTGGGAGATAAACAACAGCTCAGATCTCTGATAAAATTTTGATAAATACCTGCAGAAGAGACCCCTGAGTAAAAACAATATTTTCAGGCAACACAGTCACAGTCAGCTATGGTGCACAAAGCATAAGACAGCACCCATCCTCAGGGAGCTGAGACACAGAGGCAGAAGAACATACATTTAGCAGAGTTAAATCAGACCCACTACTACGCAATGTGAAAGCCTAATAATTAATTAGGAAATATCATAACCAAAGGTTTAAGAAAGAAAAGAAAAAAAAAGACAAATGGTTTGCAGGTAATAGTAAGGGCAAGAAACATCTGTTTTGTGGAAAGAAAAGGAAGTCACCCAAAGCCCAAACTAAGAGCTAATGCATGAAGGTGACCAGAGAGCAAATCAGATCACATTTTGAGTAACCAAAACTTCTGTTACCAAACAAAAGTTTAACTCAAAAAGTTCAAAGTGGGAGAAAGACAACACTGTCATTGGAGAAGCTGGAAAAATGAGATCTCGCAAAAGCACATCCAATTTGTTTGAAAATGAGAGAACAATACATTTGAGAATCTGCAAGTCTACTTTCACAGTTTGCCAAATGCACTCATATATTTTCACACATTGCCCCTGCATCAACTCCTCCCCCCAAGAAAGCTACACTAACCCGAGAGAGAAGTGTAGTATTAAAGAAAATCTAATGCATGCGTCTCATTCTATTGCCTTGCTTAGCATTCTTCCATTAGTTTTACCAGATTTTACTGAAAAAACCAATCGCATAAAATGTTAACACAAAGTTAGAGTAATTTTACTGGGCAAAAAAAAAAAGTAGCTTTAATAGGGAATTTTTTGTGGGGGAATTGGAGTTCTGTGAGAAAAATTGTAAAGTACCATAAAAGATGATGGTTGTGTGTACAATTTTCTTTCCTGTGACTTTTAACTAATGTAACCTAGGTCAAGAAGGAAGTGGTTGCTTCAGTTCCAACTCACTGATTCTTTCATCCCCACAAAGCAAGAATTCTATCTTATCCAGAAAATGAACAAGCCTTCAATTGCTCCCTCAACTTCCCTCTCAGCATTGGCAAAGACAAAGCATGTTCTGTTTAAAGATGCTCTCCTAACAGCAGTGGTGACTACTGAAAAGCAGAAGAGCGATTAATCGCTAGGAGAGAGTAGGGAATATATGCAAAGGGTTTAGTACTGAAAAATATGGAAATCTTCATGTATAAATTCAATGGCTATATATGTAAATAAATCATCAATAGCTTCAGGAAAGAAATTTGGAAACAACTACCTTGAAATTCCTGAAACTGAACCAAGAGATCAAAAGAAAAGAAGCAATGCAAAACAGCTGGGTTCATGTCCCAGCTCTACCATCAGCTGGTACTGTCACCTTGGGCAGGTCTCTTTCCCTTCTCCTCTCCTGTAAATGAAAGGACAGGACGGTGGGATCCACAGACATGCAGGGGATTCCCTAGAACTTTCAAGGGGTCCCCAGGTTTATAATAATACTAAGACTATAAATTTTCCTCATTGTGTTGACATTTGCACCGACGGTACAAAAGCAATAGTGAATAAAACTGCTGGAATTTAATACGGTCAGACTTGACCATGGCAGACATTTTCTTAAAAATAAACTGATAGAGGGACCACGTGCGGTTCAGTGGTAGAATGCTCGCCTTACATGCTGGAGACTCAGGTTCGATTCCTGGACTACGCACCCCAAAAAATAAAAAATAAAAAAATTAATTGATAGAGCTTCTCAATATAAAGACTATAACTAACAGTATTTGCTGTTACTGATACATTCGAGTTTTATACTTTCCTAGTCCTTAAAGACTTTTTTGATGAAATCAGTGGTGCTATTAATGAATGTGATTTATTGATATTATAGTATGAAATGTAGCAACATTTGGAAGATCTGCGTAACTCGATGAATTAATATTTTCCAAATTACCAATGTTACAACATCATATTTCATATGGCAAAAGAATCATTGAAAGAGAGAAATACACCAATGGATTTTAATGTAAGAGTATAAAAAGTTTGTTGATATGATTTCAGATTCTACATTGTAGCAACCTTTAAGAGACCACCACCTGTCAAGTTTTGGCATAGTATCAAAGAAGAAATGCAGCAACTATCTTCGTTTTTCCGTTTCTTTTCCACCTATATATCTTGGTGAGGCTAGATCTTCTTCATGAACTTCAATCTAAATGACACATCATAACAAATTGAGGGCAGGAAAAAAAAAAATCTAGTGGCCACTTTAATCATGAATTTTTGTTGGTCTTTTGGACAGTGTACTTTCCTTCTCTTTTATACAAATATTTTTTATTAAAAATATTCTTTTGTGTTTCTCATTTTTAATTTCTAATATAGTAAATATGCATAGAATAACCCAAATAAATAAAAGCTCCTTTTTGAGATTGCAAAGTGGTCCTGAGACATAAATATTTAAGAATCACCTGACTAGTTCTATGCTATCACCTAGCCCAGTTCATATCTCCTTTGATTCCAAGCCAACAGGGAAACTACAAAGTAGCTCAGCTCTACTTTCAGATACCATTGCCTGCTGACCTTTATGTAAATGCCACTTGAGTGACTATCTGGAAATACTGAAACATCTGTATGGCCTCACCATGGAGTAAACCATTGGTTAGTCAACAAATATGTATTATGCACCTATTATGGGGCAGTGATTATTTAACAGGATACCTGAATCAGAATTCAGACTCACTACTTGGGATCTGCTCTTGATCAAGATACATAATTCTCTTAATCTCAGTTTCTTTAACATAAAATGAGAATGCCAATAAAACCTACCTCATAAAATTATTACGTACATCTAGAGATTATTAAACAATTTACTATATCCCTAGTATACAGCCAGCACTCAGTAATTCTTAGCCATTGTTATGACAGCTGAGATGTCTCTTACCAAAACAGGCTGCTTTCAATGTACAGGAAGAAAATAAAGAGATTCTAACAAGATATTACCAGAGGCTCAAAATCTCCCCAGTTGCTGACTCTTTCAGTTCTACAAAAACAGACCAGGAAAAGTATCCAGGAGTACTCGTTTCTCACCTCAAGAGCAAAAGAATCTGTCTCTAGCCAGGAATGAAATCAAAGCTATAATCATGATCCAGGCATCCCCCACCCTACATAAGTTCTTAAACTTTTTGTGGTCAAATGAGCAAGCAGTTCATACTGAGCATCATAGCCAGCCCCATGTTGACAGGACAGAGGACAACAAGGAAGTTAGTGTTCCAATCAAGTTCCTGATTAGATAAGAGAGAAGATTTTTCTTTTCCTTTATTTGGGCAAAAAGTCATGGTCATTTCACGACTTCATTTACTTCATTTAAGAAATGCAAAAGGAATGAGACTGAGGAAAAATATGAAAGAATCATTAGTTATGTTGGAAAAGCCCAATTTCATTTTTAAAGGAAAACCATGATGCTACCTTCATTTCACTTTATTTCATCAACTCTAAAGTACAGCCACTTCAAGTGTCAGTAACTTACTAGCCTGAGAAAACTTTAACTGTTGTTTAATACAATGAGGTAAGTTATGTTTCCAGAATAATGTATAGAAACGATCATGCCCCCTTAAAAGCACTTGGATCTTCAATCAGGAAATTCAATTTTAGCTGCAAAACTATGTTTTGGCAAAAGTGCAATTGAACTCAGTGTACTTGTCACATTTCTAAATATACTCCGGTCACCATGACAACAAGGGAGACTGATGGATTGCTTAAAAGAGTACGGTATATTTAATTGTCAGCATTTTGAACTGACTCAGAAAAATGCTGTGTGATAGGTCTACTCACCATGGTTACTGCTGGCTGAGCCCATAATAATAAAAGGTTCACATACGCACATTGATGATGTGCGCACAAAGCACGTAAAAGTCAGAAGGCTTTGTATTTCCAGCCACACCAAAAGCCAAACTTAAGGGGTACATACCCCTTTACAAGCTTTAGAAATGACTTACTCTCTTTAAGGTGCCACTGGAGACTCTCTCTCCCAGCCTCTTCGTATATACCCCCAAGAATTATATCTGCATCTATGGTCATTAAAGAAAATCCGAAATCAGATTCCTACACCTGCTTTCCTCTCTTAGACCAAAGATCATGAATAATTTAAAGTTATTTTTTCCTGGGAGTTATGTGTAATGAGGGATGAGAGAGACTTGTTCTTTTTGTTCATGTAGACCTGTTCCCCAGTGATAATCTTCTGGGATCCTTTCATTTCCTAAACAAACATTTCTTGAGCACCTATTCTATGCATGGCAGGCTTCTAAGGGCTGGGGAATTAGTGACAACAAAAAATGGCCCCAGTCTTCAAAACACTGGCATCCTACAGTAAGGGGAAGAAGCATATGCAAGTAAATAATCCATTAAAAAGAGTGAACTAATCTAAAAGAAAGGATCCATTAAAGAGTTTACCATGCACAGTTCTCATAGTAAGCACTGAGCAAATTTTACCCATTATTATTATAACTAAGGTGTCTCTTTCCAAAATACCATGTGCAACGTGCATAACGACACTAAAGACATACTAACCATGCTTTCAGAGAACCACAATTACTATGCAGGTTTCTTCCAAGGTAATGGAAGAGAGTAAGGGGAAAGGGCAGGTCTACTACTCTAACCAATGGATTGGGAAGATCTCTGAGATGACATTGAACTGAGTCTTGAACGATGAATCAAAGCAAAACTTACAGGGAGGGAAACAAAGAAAGGCCAAGTAAGTACAAGCTTAGCTTATACTTGGGGAAGAAATGCAGTGAGTGTGTTGTAGATCATTAAGCAAAGTAGTTCAGGTGGGAGATAAATGGGGCAAGAGAGGCCCATCTCACAAGGCCTTACAAGCCACATTAAAGTATTTGGAATGTTTCTAGAAACCATGGAAGCCGCACTATGATGTAAACAAGGGGTTGATATGATCCAATTAACAATTTTAGAAAATTTAATTACGTAGTGTGAATAAAGACCTCTTCACAGGCAAATGTAAATTATGGATACCAGTTCAGAACCCCTATTTTCACAGTTGAGGTAACAGAGGATGGCTTGAATTGAGATAGATGCAAAAGAGTTGGTAAAAGCAGTCAGAGTCAGGAAATATTTTGGAAGCAGAAAAAAACAACATTACCCAAGCATGTACTCGGAGCAAGGGCTAGCCACACAAATTGGACAAAACCCTACAGCATGGTGGAGAACATGGCTCATGGTTCAGCAGGTTTGGGTGTGGACTGAGATGCTGCATCTCTAACAAGATCCAGGTCGTGATGTTGTTTCTTGAACCACATTTCAAGAATCGATGTTCTAGGAGAATCTTGAGACAGAGACAACCACAGAGTGGAAGGTGATGAGAGCTTGCTTTAAGGTAATAATCGGTGGAATAGCACATAAGGGGCAAATCCAAGAGATGTAGCAAAAAAGAAACAGCCCGAGACTTGGTGACAAATAATCAATGAGTGAAAACATAGAAGAAGATGGTGGAATTGATTCTGAGGTTTCTTTAATAACATTGCTTATTGTACAGATAGAACTTATGGCTTCTGTGCATCTACTGCAAAGCACTTTCACAACTATTATTTCATGGGGCCATAGCACATCACTATAGGGTAGTGCCAGGTGAAAACCATTAGGGTTACAGAGAATTACAACAACAGCAACATCAATTATTTATTGGGAGCTTATTCTGTTCCAGGCACATTAAAACATGCACTATGTCCAAATCGGCCAACAACCTATTCCAATTTTTCAAATGACAAAACTAATAAAGACATTACGTAGCTCGTCCAGAGTCACTCTTGCTTCAGTTGGATTCAAACCCGGAACTGACCCTACAACCCATGCTCTTCACCACCATTTGCCTAAGTTAAATTTATAGGAGAACTGGATGCCCTGTGGGGGCATTCATCACCAAAGTCATAGTTCCCTACAAATCTGTCTAAGCCTCAAGACTGCACACTTGATACAAAGTCTCTAGTAGCAGGAAGAAATAAGGTACCCAAGGTGCAGTGGCCAGTGACTCATTTCACATCTTCATAAAACAAACATGGCTTGAGTGCTTCACAGGCCATTCACCACGCTTAAGCTCAGATTCACGTCTCTGCACTCCTACTCCAGTTTGTTCACAGCCCATTTTTACCTTCTTGACTTTCTTCTTGTTTTGCCTTTTAACTTTTTCCTGCTCATCAAGTAACTGGCTTTCTACACAGTGATGTTTGGAGAAAGGATGTGAGAAAGAGGCCCCCATTTGGGAAGACATATGGTGAAGGGTAATGAATATCGACAAGGCATCAGTAGATAAGAAAGATGAGCTTGCATATTTCCCCAGCCCAGGAAATGGGCAAGAAATGAGCCACAAGATCCTCCTTGCAGTCACTTACACTGTGCTTTCCCAAGATGATTCACAGGTATGGCTCCACAGACCTGACAAAAGGAACCATCTTCTGGAAGATGAAAGGATGTTTTTATGCTTGCTGTTTTTTGGGGTTTTTTTATTTGTTCCTTCTCAAGTAATAACTATTAATTGTACTACGCAGGCAGGACAGAGATGAGTCTACCGGGAAGCCAGCACAAATCCATCAAGTGCTTTTAGCCTAGGCTTTTTAGAAGCAATTGCTCACCACATTTTCCCTGCCCTTTTTTCTCACACAGCTAGAATTAAAGTGGACTTTACCACACTATCACCTCTATGCCCTCCTCCCCTACTTCCAATGAACATAAAAGATGGCTTATGTCTATCACCAGCAAAACCAAAAGATACGTGTGAGAAAACAGATACATTTAGTGTTTATATAGACTAAGCATGGGCCCTGATATAGTACCCTACATACATTAGCATATGACAACCCTGTGAAGCAGTACTGTCCGAGTTACACAGATGAAGAAACTTGTGCTTAAAATGATAAGTTACTTTTCTAAAGTCCTACAACTGAAAAACAGCAGAGCCAGAAATTAAGCACAGGTCTTCTGACTCTGAAGCCAATACTTTTCTACTCACTACAACTGCCCTGCCCCCTAAGTTCTAAGAGAATCCATGATTTTCCATTCTGCTCTGCAGAAGAACTAAAGCTTCAAATACTACTTAGAAAGGCTGTATATAACCAAAGTGTCTCTTTCAAAAGGCCTTTTCTACGAATGGTGAGTGACAAAGCCCCTTGCAGATTCTACAAGAATCAACGCTGACAAAAGGTAACATGCTCTTGGTGACAGTTCATTCAATGGAGTAGACAGAATCTACACCTTCTCTAACATGGATTCATGGAGGGCCTTGAATTTTCCAGCTTTGACCAAATACCCTCACATGAAGCTGCCTCCCTCAGGCAGCCCCAGGGCATGTATTCAGAAAGTTAAGAATCAAGTTAGTGGATATAGAGAAAGTGTGAGGGCTATAAGTCATATGTTCACAGAGGCTCTGGCTTATTTTGGTGTATAATAAAATAAAATAGCCAAATGAAAAGTTAATTTAGTCCAAGCTCTAACACCCTCTTTTCATTAGTATTCCCACAGCAGGGTAAAGTCACCGTAGTATACAGATCAATGTTAGAAAGAATCAAACAATAGCAAAACTAAATAAATCACCACCACTACCATCACGATCTCCACCACCACCAACATCATCATCATCCAATGCCCACTCTTCAGGCCTTTAGATATAATATCTGTAGTGGAGGCTCAGTATGTCCATGCAGTATCCTTTTCTGTCTCCCCTTAGGCAAAACAGTTAAGCATTTGAATGATTATTTATCATAAGCAAAGCTGATATGAACACTTGATGGTGATAGTAATTAAATCAAAAATAAATAGACACTTGGGTCAATCTTCTTTACTTTTGGTGGCTATCCTAAGAACACGGGTTGCCTTATAAAGGTGGTTATTTTTCTGCCTGATAAAGGTGGTTATTTTTCTCTTTCAATCATAAATATAGGGCAGCTTCATAAGGTTTTCTCCTTTCTAAAAGTTTTTTTTTTTTTTTAGTTAATGCACATTAACCACCTCCAACTCGCTAGTTAGTGTGTGGTTTTACGGAGAAAGGAAGGTAGAAAGAGAAAAAGACACAATCCCTATTTTCAAAGGCTCAAAGCCTGGTAGCTAAGGCCAAGCACAAAATGTTGTGATTTTTTTTTTTAAGTCAGCAAGTTATGTTCTCAATTATGAAAATACCAAATGTCAGATTCTTCTCCAGTCCAAGCAATAATGTAAAATGAGCCAATTCTTCTGAATCAGACTTTTTAATGAAAATTATGACTGTTGAAGCTTTTCCCTTTAATGCCAATATTATTAGAACTTAGAGGAGAACACAAGGTCAATTTACTATGTGCCATATTACACCAGGGCTCTCACACAGCACTGCCCAAGAGAAACACAAACATGAGCCACATAAGTGATTTTAAATTTTCTCATAGCCACATTCTTTTAAAAAGTGAAATGAAATGGGTGAAATTAATACTAACAAGAACATTCATTTTTACCAATATATCCAAAATATTATACTTTCAACATGTGGCACTAGCCACATTTCAAGGACTCAATAGCCACACATGGCTAGTAACAATCATACTGGACAATGCAGCTGCAATATCTCCTCTACCTTCAACTTCTGCTCAATGAACAGAGCAAAATATTTGTTGGAGATAAGTTTAACAATAGACATCAAGAAACAGATCCAACCCTCCCAATATTATACTGGATTTCACTCAACCCTACATCTCAAGACAAAGATATTCCAAGACAGTATGATGGCAAATACCAGAGAGGGAAACAACTTCACCCCATGTTGTGAGGATGAAAATAAACAAACAGGACTAAGGATTACTACCAATAAAATGGCAACTTAGCCATCACTCCCCATTCAGACACCTTTTCTACTGATCCTACCACATATAGGAACTAAAATTCTTCCCTCTAGCCTTCTGTGCCTTGAAAGAAGAGTCCATTTCCAGCTGTAGTCACTAATATTTCCTCTTCCCAAGGTTACTGTACAACCTCTGTGAATAACACAGAGTAGGTAAACATTCAGTAAATGTACAGTGCATCAATATACAAAGCTACCGAAAGGAATAGGTGAGAGGACCTTCTCTCCATACATTCTGGTTTTCTTCATGGGTAGGGGAAATGCTGTTCCTTTGTCAACTGATAAAGAGCTCACTCTCCCTCCATCAGTCTTCATTGGTTCTTCCTCCCCAGTAGGCAGAGGGATGATGTTACCTGACTAGTGAATTGCTGACATCCATTAAGACAAATATATCAAAAGGAAGGATGGTCACCAGTAGCCAGAGAGAGAGATGGGCAGGGTCTCTCTCTCTCTGTCTCACTGCTTCCTGCTTTGTGTAGGGCTCCCCTTCTACTGGGTAATGGGTTTCTAAGGCAGGCCTCAACCCTTGCTTGCTGGGTAAGTATATACAAAACCAGCACTGTAGTCCAACCTCCCCTCTGGTGGGGCCCCAGGGTCAAGATTGATGGGCAGGCTCTACGTAGACCTGACTTAGGCCTCAGGTCCTAGCCACATTCCCTAATTGAGTTTGGGGAGCCAAGAGCTTTGGGAGTTACTGGCCCTCCATAATAATGAAGCTACCAGCTTCAGGAATGGTTACCACTAATCTGCAAAGATGCCAGAGTGTTAATGGCCCCAGGCAACTAGTCTTTAATTAAAACACAACAAAACAATATGGATTACCATCGAAATGAACATCACCAGTACAAAGGTATGTTGATATGTGTACTAGGAAGCTATAAGAAGGGCATTGCACCTTTCTATGGTCTACTTGTCAAAACTCTACAAACCCAGTCTAATCAGAGAAAACGTCAGACCAACTCAAACTGAGGGACATTCTACAAAATTCCTGATCAATACTCATTAGGTATCAAAGTCATGAAAAATGAGGAAGGACTGAGAAATTGTCACAGATTGGAGGAAACTAGGAAGACACAATGACAAGATGTAACATGGTAGTCTGGATCAGATCTGGAACAAACAAAAACAGAGGAAAAACTGGAGGAATCCAAATGAAATCTGTAATTTAATTAAGAGTGTTGTAACAATGATAATTTCTACGCTTTGAAAAAGGTGCTTTTTTTATAAAAGATACTAGCATTAGAGGAAGCTGGGTAAAGGGTATACAGGAACTCTCTAAATTACTTCAAAATTAATAGTTAAAAAAAAAGAAAACTCATCACCAGCAACAATAGGTAAAAATTACTGGGAGTTGAATACCCTCAAGCTGCTCCCAACCAAACGAAAACTCCGACAGGAAAAGAGTGACTAACAATGAACTATAATAAAAGGCATTACATAAAGTGATTTATTAGTTTTTGTTGTAATAATAAATTTAAAGCATTTCAAATGCATTTGATTAGTTAAAAGGTTCACTAGAAGCGAGAAATTAGTTAAATTAAATTAGACTTTAGGAAATAAAAAAGTAAACAGGAATGAGAAAGGCCAACTTTGCAAAAACAGAAATTATTCATTGAAAAATCCGTATTTTTGCTTATTGCTGAAAATTTGTATTTTATATTTGAGCTTCAATGAATCACTCCTAAATCACATTTGAAAGGTTCAAAAATTATACTGGCCCAGTTTTATTAAAAGAAACTGTCTTTATCTCTGCTCCTGAGAAAGGAAAAAAAACTTAGCCAACTAATTCACGTGTGTTTTCAAGGATTCAGTGTGCCGAAACTTTTTAGTCCCCATCTCAAGTGTCTGTGTGGCTATATAAACAAGGTTTGGAAAAATCTTTTTCAAAGAATGACAGTTTTATTTTTCAATTTTTCCTCTCAGAAGTTACCTTTTTTCTAATTCTGTCTACTTGATTCAACAAACCAAACAAAGACCAAAAGAAAAGCAAATAATAAGGTGGTGCAATGGTGGCTCAGTGGCAGAATTATTGCCTGCCATGTCAGATACACGGGTTCAATTCCCGGAGCCTGTCCATGCCAAAAAAAGAAAAGAAAAGAAAAAAATTAAAACTCAACATCTTCCACAGGTACCTATATAGGTAGATGACTGATAGGTAATAGACAATAGATAAATGATGGATGTATGGGTGGGTGGATAGATAAGATAGACAAACATACAGATAGAGAGAGAGAGAAAGCAGGGTTCAAGAATAAAAGATAAAAATACATAAGCCTAGTTTAAAGTTGAAGTCCTCTGCTAAAGAACTTCAAAAAAACATTCCACTCCGTTTTCTATTTTCATCCTAGTTTTAAAAGAGTACATTTTCCCTTAAACAAAGGTAGTGAGCATCAGAGAAATCAGTCATGGAGCCCAAAACCTTTCAGATGAGGAAACAGTGAACCCAAAGGAGAAATGGAAAGCCCAAGTTAACTCAGAGCTTCCCTATCGAAATCCCTCCCAAGTGTTCTTTCAGTATTAGTCCTTAAATTAAAAAGCAAGTCCCAAAACTCTAACAATTTTTTCAAGGCAACTACTGTGACGAAAATGCTATATTAAATATCAAGATGCCAGGTGGGTCATGGTGGCTCAGCAGGCAGAGTTTTCGCCTGCCACTGTGGAGACCTGGGTTCGATTTCCAGTGCCTGCCCATGCAAAAAAAAAAAGTAAATATCAAGATGCAAAGACACATAAGTAAGACAAGAATCTCTCTGGCCCCAAGGAGCATTAGAACTAGGTTCACTCTCTTTGGAGAGCACACAGGGCTTTCTCAGAGAAGACTCTTCTCTGAGGATGCTGTTTTCCTTGCAGCCTCCCAGGTTGCAGATACAAAGTCCAAAGCCCAAGCTGGCATTTTTCTAATTGCCTCTCATCGCCCTTAGATCATTACTTCAATATTGAACGCCCTGACTCTAGCCTCTTATCCTTCTCTCACTTGTTTTACTTCTCCATCAAAATTTTCACTTTCAGATCTTCACTTTTTTCCAAGTTCACCTTACTCTCATGATTGAATTTTACCTCAGTGCAGGGTTAAGTTCATATAAAACACAATTTCAGGTCTCTCTTTTTTATGCTTTATTTGCCTCATACCTTTGGCCTTCCCAGCTCTCAAAGGGACACTGTTTGATTGTATTACACTAAATATAACCTTAACAGTCTAACATGTTAATAATGCAAAAAATAACTTAACAGCCCTCCAAATGCATGGCATAGAGCTAATTAGGTATTTACTTACTCATTACCTCATTTCATTTGCAGGACCCTAGTAAGTTAAATAAGACAGAATTGGATTGTCCGTTTAACAGAAGGAGAAACAAGGCTGATGAGATGGGAAGACTCAAGGTCCTTGGAGACCAAGGTCTACCAAGGTCTCCCAGAAAAAGATTGGTCCGCCTGAGACCTAAATCTAAATCTTGCCAGAGTGCTTTTCACTACACCACCATGCAGCCAAGGTTCCAGGATCCCCTGCGGAAAAGTTATGATGCAACAGTACTGACAAAGATAAAACTCTCATCTACACCTGAATTAGACCAGCATGTTCAGTTTCCTTAGAAAGGAAGAGAAAATCTTTGAAAAAAAAAAAAAAAGAAAGAAAGAAAATCCTTATTGCTCTTCTCCAACTTATTCTGGTAGACACAATTAGCAGAAATATCTTGCAAAGGATGTGGGTGTCCTGGAAGACTCATCGTCGTCGTCATTATAATTTCTAATCATGCTGTGTGGGCAGGTGTCCATGTAGCAGAAACACCATTGGTACCCAGATTAGCAGTTTCATCAGGAGACTAGAAATTAAGTCTGCAATTCTTAGACCTCAGAGTCTGAATCACAGTTTTCCCCTCCAGGATCAGCAAACACACAATCTGTGCCTTTGCAAGGGTTGTTGGACCTGCCAAATGAGGCAATCAAATATGAGGTCCACCAAAAAATGCATATTGGAGCAAGGGCTTCACAGGAGCCCAGAAATACCATTAGATGCAGAGACAGAAGGCCTAAGTTGCAGTCCCACATTATAATTCTAATTCACTTTTCTAACTTTGAATGAATCATATTCCTTCTTTGCATTTGTGTTTTCCTTCTCATCTGAAATTGGGAAGGTTTTAGAACTAAAACCATGGGTTTTTCAAAGAAGAGGTGGAAGGAGACCAGTAGGGAGGTGGTCGGCATCAGGGCCTTGGGCTCCCCCAAGCTCTGCAGCAGTCCCTCCACCACAGCAGTCTGCTTTTACCATTTAACCTTCTGGACTTAGGCTTCCCTGTAAGATTTCACTTGAACAAAGAGTTCAAGTCTAGAAAAATCATGGGCATCGCCTCTGTTATCCCATTAGCTCTAAAATTCACCCTCTACCCAAGTGTGTTTTCTCCTGGGCTAATCTTTACAAAGACCCTTTTTCCCAGGTTTACTTGACTTTAGAGAGGTTATATTAGTACATTTAGGAATAAATCTAAAATAGCAAATACTAAAAATATAATGTGAAGCATGCCTAATACTTTCTAATACCTTGTGTCAGCACATAGCTGGAACAAATCTAAAGAAGGCAGAGATGAACTAAAATGATTGGAAATTGTAGTCCACAGGAATAAACCAGCCATAAATCCTGTAATTATTTCACAAATTTTATTTATTCCTAAAAAATTATGAAGTACCTGGTATGCAATAGGCACTGTGACGGGCCCTAAGGAAATAAACAGACAAGGTTCCTAACCCCATACAGCTTATGTTTTAATGGGGTCTGGCCTTTTAAAAAGCTGTATGTAACCAAATAACTAAAAATAGCAAGATCAAAATCCTACATATCAAAACTTCTGACACATAGCTAAAGCAATATTTAAGGAAAATTGTTACCTTATATGTATTAATAAAAAAATGAAAATAAGTGAGCTCAGAGACAACACAAACAATTTAAAAAAAAGAACAACAAAAGAAAGCTAGGGATATCACTGAAGATTTTAAAGAGAAAATAGGCAATTACAAAAAAGTTGAATCAATAAATAAATACAAGAGTTGTTTTAAAATAAATGAGATTTCTGCTAAAGTAATAAAAAGGGGGATGAAGAAATAATGTACAAAACCACAAAACTTGAAATAATAATGTGGAAATAACGAAAAAAAAACTATAGAAGAAATTAAAATAATCACAGGAAATTATTCAGCTCCATGCAAAATAAACGTGACTTTCTTAAGAAACTATAATTTAACAAAAATGACCACAGAAGAGCTATAAAAGCTCATTTAGTCCAATTACTATAAAGAAATGTAAAAAATTGCTGAACAGCAAACACATCCACCCCTCCAAAAAAGGCACCAGCTCAAGGCAGTTTCATAGGGGAATTCTATCACATTTTTAAGGAACAGAATATGTAAATGCTATTCAAACTTTTTCAAAAAAGAAAAAGAAAACCTCCCAATTTATTTTTATGATGATTAAGCATGACATTGACATAAAACCTGAGAACACTAATACACTAATTCTAACAACACTAGAAATAATACACAAATTATAACCAAGTGCATGTTGTTCCAGCATTATACCAGGTTGGGAAATCCATTCATATATTTCACCAAATTTACAGGACAAAGTGAAAAGGTATTTTCTTAGAAAAGAAAAAAGAAGGTAATGCATATTTATTTCCATAGTTGCTAAAAAGGTATTGGATAAACAACCAATAACCAATCTTAATTAAAAGAAAAAACTCTCAATAAAATAAGGATAAAAACTTTCTTTTTTCCCTCTTACTTCCCAACTCATTTTATTAGGGCAGCAGAACACTGTTACATGACTTTGTCAGCATAACTCTGACAAAGACACTAGGAGAAAAGGAAACAGAGACCAATTTCCCTCATAAATAAAGATGCAACAATCCTCAACAAAATACTAGCTTATTTTTTAAAAACTACATATATAAAAAATAAACATCACGACCAAGTGGGAACTATACCAGAAAAACAAGATTAGCTCAGCATTTGAAAATCAATCAATTCAATTCACCAGATTAAGAAAATTTAAAAAGAAAACTCACATGATAGTTTCAATAGACACTCTCATAAAAAAAAAAAGAAAATCTGAACAATTTGACAAACCCATGTATATAAAAACATTTCAGCTAATATCATACTTGGTGAAAGTGATTTTTTTTGTGTCAGAATGGAAACTTTCTTTTTTCACATTGTAAAAGTTATATCTTTATGCAATCATCTTCAAGAATGAAGGCTACTAGAACACAGCTCAACAATTTTAGATACTTCCCTCTAGCCACTCCGATATACCGTAAACTAAAAAGAGATATCTATATAATGCATAAAAATAACCTCTAGGATAATCTCTCAACTCTGTTTGCAATCTCTCAGCCACTGAAACTTTATTTTGTCTCATTTTTCTCTTCCCATTTTGGTCAAGAAACTCCCTCAATCCCATGATGCTAGGACCCGGCTCATCCCGGGATTTCTGTCCCACATTGCTAGGGAGATTTACATCCCTGGGAGTCATGTCCCACGTAGTGGGGGGAGGGCAGTGAGTTCACCTGCCAAGCTGGCATAAAGAGAGAGACCACATCTGAGCAACAAAAGAGGTTCTCTGGAGGTGATTCTTAGGCCTAATTTTAAGTAGGCTTAGCTTATCTTTTGCAGGAATAAGTTTCATAAGGGTGAACCCCAAGATCAAGGGCTCATCCTATTAATTTGGTTGTCCTCACTGTTTATAAGAATATGAAAAATTCTCCAAATGTGATAGCTGAGTATTTCATCATTTCTCCCCAGTACCCCAAGGGGACTTTGCAAATACTTCACTGCCTAAATTACTCTGGGATATATCGGGACATCACACTAACCTGGACAAACCAACAAAATCTCATGGACTATTTCAGATTCCACATACTTATGGTGTTCACCCAAACTGACCATACAAGTTAAATTAGGTAATTCACTACCCCAAAAAAACCTTTTTTAACATGATCTATTTCTCAGATGAAAAGCTAACATCACAATTAATAAGGAAACATTAGAAGCATCCCCATTAACATCAGGACAAGGGAAAGAGGTCCACTCTACACTGCTGCTTATTATCTACTACTCTGGAGGTAGCAGACAACACAATTAGAAGCTACCTGTAAGAGCTATAAAAATCAGAAAGAGAAAATTATAGTCACTGGGAGATAATATGATTATGGAACTGGAAAATAAATGGGAAAAAAAACTCATTTAAAAATTATTCAAATAGGGTGGGCCACAGTGGTTCAGCAGGCAGAGTTCTCACCTGCTATGCCAGAGACCTAGGTTCGATTCCCGGTACCTGCCCGTGTGGGAAAAAAAAATTACTCAAACAAGGAGAAAATTCAGTAAAATGACTGAGCAGAAAATCAATGCACTGCAACCTGGAGCTACAAACACATGCAGACACACATACATACATACTCACAACTAGTAGATGGTAAAATACTATTAACTCAAGCAAGCTAGAAAATACCTAGGAAAATAAATATATAAGAAATATGCATCATCTATCTATCTAAAGAAAAATGTTAATGTCCCTGGGGACATACAAGAAGACATCAACAAATGGTAAGGAACAGTATTCTAAGAAAAGGAAGATTTACCATCTTTACAATGCATAATGTATAATATTAATGAATAAATTTAAAGCAATCCCAATAAAAATACCAACAGGACATCATTTTGGAACTAAGCAATGTGATTCTAAAATTCACTGAAAAACAATCACTAAAAGGCAGAAAATTTCTGAAAAAGAGGAACTAATGAACATGGAGTAGCCTTATCAGATAAAACATATTATAAAGCTATAATAATTGAAAGTGTGAAAATCATACATAAAGTGACAGATAAATGGAACAGATAATCCCAAAATAAAGGCAAATCCCTAAGTATTTAATTCTTAAATAAGTACCTAAGTATTTGGCATTAAGGAATTTAACATAAAATAAAGATAAAATCTTCAGTAGTATTTGGACAGGTGGATCTGGGAAAATATCAAAATGGATTCCTACCTCACTCTTTTACCAAAGTACAATTTAGATAGATCAAAGATTTAAGTCTGAGAAACAGAGAAACCATAAAAGACTTGAAGAAAGATTATAAGAATTTTTTTTTAATACTCGTATCTTTTACAAGGACGGTAATTTTTAAACAAATTTTAAAGTAAGGCATTGACTATGTAAAAGCTGTTTGTCTTTGTAATCTCCAAGTAAAAAAAACCAATGCAAAATGGCATGGTATTGCAGCCACTTTATCACAAGCTAAGGGACAATTGTCTGAACTGTTATAAATTAATAAGCAAAGTCCAACAGTACAATAGTAAAAGCAGCAAAGGGAGTTCACAGAAAAGGAAAAACAAATGGATAAATCCTATTTAAAAGGCTATTCAATGTCACTAATAATTGGGAAAAGCAAATTAAATCTCAAAAATAGTAGATATACTGACATAGAAATGAGTATCAACATATACACTTATATGAAAAAAGCAAGATGCAAATTCAAGTGTGTAATAAGCTCCCCATTGTGTAAACATTCTACGTGTACCTGTGTGCATATATACACACAAAGATCATCTCTGGAAGAGTATATAAGGAACTGACAACAGTGTTTGCCTCTGGGTTAAAGAAGAGGATGAGAGAGCTAGCAGAAAGTTGTCACTGCATGCCTTTTTATGATTTTTAAATTTTGTGCCATGATTTTGTGATACTCTAATTTTTAGTTTTCTTCAAAGAAAAGATGGACAACACTTCAAGGAGAAATAGAATGCAGGGGAGACAAACTGATCAATGATCTGCAATTTTGCAACACTGCGATTTAATATGGCATGTTGGAAAAATCATGACAAATTATCAGGGTTTGAATCCAAAAGCAGTTACTCAATAGTTTTGACTTTTTTGCAAGGTTTTTATTCTCTCAAATGCCTCTGTTTCCACAGCTGCTCTTCAATAGATTGTTGTAAAAATTACATAAGATATATAAAAGTATCTAGCCAAGGACTGACAAGAAATATATGTTCAATAAATGTGCCTCTTTCTACCACATGGACTCTTCTGAAAACAACAACTACAATAATAATACATCTGGGGCTGCTCTGTTCAACCACACGTGCTCCACCCAATCTGTAACCCCAGCCCTCCCACCCGGCTTTCCTTCCCACTGTCTCAACACCCGAGGGTGTTAACACCCATGAAGCAGGGGTTCAATAAATAATCATAAAATTCAAAGACAGGGAAATACTGGAAAACATCAGACCGAAATGCAGCGTTTGCAGAGACATTAGTGGAAGCCTTCTGTAGGTCAGCGTCTGGCCGAAGGCATGAAAACAAGTCTACTGACCCCCACTCTACAAACTTGCACTACAATACTCCAAGTACCTTAGACTCCACAGGACATGAGACAGGTGCCCCCAACTCCACTGGTTGCACATTTTTAAAGCTTGCCCTGCTTTACCTCCAAAGAGCAACATTTTAATTCTAAAGTACTGGAGCACACCCACCAGTCCGGCATGCCTGGCCTGTCTCCCCTGGTGGACACCGAGAGTCACTGTATATCCAAAGTTACCTGCTTTAAATTCTCAATGCACATTAGAATACACAATTATCCTTTTCACACCAAAAGGCCAAGGCAGTCAGTCTTTCAGATGAAGGGGATAAAAAGAAAGAAAGAAAGAAAATATGAATAAGGATGTGATCCTCCGTCCTGAAATATGCTCTAGGACCTGACAACTTAACAATATTTGGTTAAAGATGATGCATGCTTACAGCATTAGGTTTTGTTGATGGTAGGGGTGAGGGTTTTGTGTGTTTGTTATGCTATATTTTTCTTTCTTTCTTTTTTTGGTCTTTGAGAAAGACTCTATTATAGTTGCCATCAATTCTCATTTAAAGAAATAAGGGCAGTGATATTAATAATGAAACAAAAGTACTCCTTTTTACTCTCTGTGGTCTGCAAGAAGTTTCACATTTCACTCAGATCAGAACTCTGTGTTTTACTGATGTGAAAGTGTGTGGTTTTTGCGATAGCCAAGTTCTTCTAATATTCAACTTACTGTTGTTTCTTACTTGCAATTTACAGTAAACGAATCCCAATTTTCCCCTTTGTCAAAATCAGCCCATTTTCAAAACAACCCAGGCACCTCACACATGGCACTTTTCATGAACATGCGGGCAAAGTGGCTATTTGAGTCCAGTTTATTGGGCTATATACACTCTGAACGATTAAATAGATTGCCCAAATTTTATCTTTGGATGCCACAGGACATAACTACTACAGAGAAGCACAAAAGAAAGCAGGTCCCACCTTGGCTCCTCTCCTCCTCTCCCCCAATCTCTTCTCAACCTTCACTTCTGGCTAAATTTAATTAAATAAATCAGGGCTCTCCAGTCTACAAAGAAAAGAAATCGTCACTGCATCACTTCCTTAATCATCATCCTTACCTTGGGTAGGTGCTTCATCTTGAGAAGTTCCTTCATAGGTGCTTAATCAATCATGCTATCAAGACGGTGATGTAGGTGATACAAAAATTATCTATTAGATAATCCCACTGTCTCCTAGAAGAAACTTGGGCTAAGAAAGTACAAGTGAATTGCCCAGGATTGCCAGCGATCACTGGAGAGGCCGGGTCCTGAACTGCAGTTTAATCATTCTAGGGCAAAGAAGGGCTCTTTCACGTTTCTGCTTTGCCTAAGGAAAGCAGCCTGGGTTTTCGTTTTTTACTCTTTCCTCTCTGGCTCTCAGCTGCTTCATCATGGCTCACTACAACTCCATCAGCAGAGCTGGCAATCAGCACATACCTGGAAATGCCACTGTCTATGCCGCGATCTGTTTTGATTCTTCAGTGCCTGCCTGAACCAGTTGTTAAATATTTTCACTATCACTTGCCAGATGTGTCACAAGCAATTTACCACTAGTAATTGTTAATGCCCTGTTGTTTCAAATAATGTATTTTTATTTAGAAACTAGCATTCTTTCATGGCTATCACTATGATGCTGTTACTTACACTGCCATTTACTTTCTCAAGTGGAAGAGCAAGAGATGAAGTTACAGATAAGGTCCCCAGTTACTCCACTTAACTCACAGCCTGCCTTACCTAGATCGTAACCCATATTATGCAGTTATGTGAACTTAGTCACATTATCCATCATGGCACCTTTGAAGAGAAAAGGCTGAGAACTACTACAATGGATGGTTGGGGCGGTGGCCTACAGAAGTTAGCTTTCCTAGAAAGAAGAGGACCTATTTGAATTCACTATAGACTAGGAAAACCGGCACCATCAGTCCTTAATTTGTTCTATGGTCTGATGGTTGGGTAACAAACTTCAAATTGCCCCAGCTATAATCTCAAACTGCTGCACTGGAAATAATGGCCAAAGAAAGGCAATGTGAGGATAACACCTATTACACTATTTATACACACACACACACACACACATACACACACATACACACACACCAGAGCTCAGAATATATCCAGTCTAGTAGAGCGGGAGATCACATATGTCTGCAGTCCATTCACAAGCAGCCAGGAAAATTTATCCTTAACAATGTCTAAGATAAACGGTAATATCCCAAGTTTTAATGTCTGTTTTCTCAGTGCGCTCATCTTATACGACCATATATTTCTCCTCATTAGATTGTAAGCTCTCTGTGGCACAGGCCCAATTATTCATTCAAATAAGCATTTTACTGAGTGCCTACCATATGTCAGACACCAATCTATGTGGTAGAGATAGAGCAATGAACAAAAAGACTAAATCCCCACACTCATGGAGTTTACGTTGCTGGGGAGGGGTGGGTGGGGAACAGATAATTCACAAACAGGTAAACGAACACAAAATTTGTCAGAAAGCAATAAATGCCTTCAAAAAATAATAAAATAAAATAGGGTACAGAAGATAGGGAGAGTTTGGTAGAGGGAGGGCAGTTGTTATCTATATCACTTCTACTTCCGACCATTGATTTGGAGTTTTTTTAAAAAATGCCCATGTTTGGACTCTATCCATGGAGATTCTGATTTAAATAATTTGGGGATGGGCTTAAGGTATTGAGACTCCTGATTGCAACAAACTGCCAAGGTTGTATGCATGGTTGTAAAGGTGAACAGGCTTGGGTTTGACCTGCCTGTCACATATTATCTGCATGGCCTCAGGAAAAATACTTAATCTCTCCAGGCTTCGGTGTCCTTATCTGCAAAACATGGATAATAAAAGTAACATCTACCTCTTTGGAATATTGTGAAAATTAAATGATAAATGTTAAGTGCATAGCAGAGTGCCTAACACAAGGAAAGGTCACAGTAGATATTTGCCATAGTTACTGTTATCTTTTTTCAGTTAAAAAAAATATGTACAGAAGCACACACTGGAGGGCTGCCGGCTAAATGTGGTCTTGCAGGCAGGTTCTGTTTGGTCTTTATGGTGTGGACTGTTCAAGTACTTTGTTGTTGTTACTGTGATTATTGGCTTGATCAGGGATGATGTTATTAAGTGAGATCTCTCAATAGGGAAGTAGCTCTTGCAATGCTTTTAAAACATTTGCATGAGTTACCAACATGCAAAAACTCCAGAGATTTCACACAAAAATCTGGCAATGATGACCCTAAATTCCCACCTAGCAACAATTGGCTAGCACCAGGAGCTGATGCCCTTTCAGACATGAAAGCATGCTGTCTTTGACTTGCCATATCCCCCTTGGCACCCTGTAGCCCTGCCCCCAAAACACTCCCAGACTGGGGCTGAGGGTCAGCTGCCATTTCTCAGCATTCTTGCACTATTATCTTTCTGACAGCGAAGAGGAAATTGAAATAATTCTTGTACTTGCCACTTGAAGCCCTGAAAGTGGGGAAAGGAAAGCTAGATAAAAGGAATGTGTGTCTTCAAAGGGAATGGAAACACTTCTTAATGGAAGTAAAGGATATTTCCACGTATTAACTGCAAACACAGTGTGTCTGTGTCAAAAGCTACACATGTAATTTGCTTGTCACCTGCCTAGCTCTCTTACATAACTTGCCTGGCCCTGTAGGGTCCTACCATCTTCTGAATGCTGAGAAAGGAGCTGTATATTCATTGGCTAATTTATTTCACACTCTGTTATCATTTTCACAGAGAAGGAAACTGAGCCTTGGAGGAGAGAAGCAGCTGCCTTGGGTCTCATAAACCATGACTGACAAAGTAAGAGGCAGAGCATAAATTGTGTGATTCCGAGATCAAAGCTTCTTCCACCATACTGTGCTGCCTCTGCCCAGGGAACTATTTAATTTCATCAGACTACTGGAGAGAACAACTGGATGGGAAAATTTTCACGAAAGACACCACTAATTTGGAGTAGTGCAGGACTCTCTCCAGTCAATATACTTGCTATTTCCACCACTGATGACCAAGCCCACACCAATAATTTTGGGTGGCTTTGTCTTCCAGACTTTAAGAAACCTTCACGTTGCATACACAATGAAACCTGCTCTTTTTCCCTTTTACCCACTTAAAGATAATTCCATTCATAAATCTGTGGTTGAACAGATTGCAAAAAACAAAATAACAAAAAAAAAAATGACTCTCAGTGTGTGTGCATACATATTGCATTGAGAAAGATCAGATCCAATGATTGAAATGGAAGACTCCCACACTAGGGCCCACCTCAAATATTACTTTTTTGGCTGAAGTCTTCCCTGGTTCACCTTGTCATAATTAAGGAGATTCATAACTCTGCTTTGGATTTCTAGCTCGCATTTTATTTGCGGATAGTGTTTCAACATCCCTCTTCCCCAATCTAAAATTCCCTGATAAAAACAACTATGTCTTGATCACTTTTATATACATTCCCATCCAATCACACCACCAATGGTGAACACACAGCTTAGCACAAAGTCAGATGTTCAGTAAAACAGCTGAGTTGAGGGATGCAAAACAAGAGTGAATTAAAAATAAGACTGACCATCTTCTAACTGTGTTTCTTAAAGTTATTGTATATTTATTGTTTAGAACCTACAGAGATGGGCTTTGTGGGAATGCAGGGATTAGTTTCTTTTAAGTGCTTTCACTACAATGGAGCTCATAATCCATTGGGAGAGACAAATGTACATAAATAATCATAATGCAAAAAAAAATTAAAATGAAGTCTCCTAAGAGTACAAACAAAGAGTTCTGGCAGTTGAGAGAAATACAAGCGGTATGAAATTTCTCAGAATTTTGCTACGATCTTTAAGTGATCAATTAAAATATTTCTACCCAAATAAATATGCAATTTCTTTCTCTGTTAATTTACTGGCATTGCTTTTTTGAAGTTACTGACATTTAACTATCAGAAGAGCTATTAAGAAAGGTCTCAGCCATAATGGAGATTTCAACTTCATTTTCATTTTTTTTTTTAAAGGAAGCTTAAGAAAAAGAACCTTTGTATTTCAGTAATTCTGAAAGAGCTTGACTTTTCTGACAATATAACTGCAAAGGAACCCAAGTCAAAACATGTGAGAAAGGAAAAGATGCTCAAGATAATTTTAGTCTAAAATTATTTGCTGAATACATCCTGAACATATGCTAAGTACCAGGAAATACACTAAGCTCTCTAGGTGTTGGGGACAAAATCATGTCCCCCACAAAAAGGCACATTCGGGTCCCAACTCCTGATCCTGCAGGTGTGAACCCATTTGTAAATAAGACCTATGAACATAGTATTAGTGAAGGTATGCCCAAATTGAATGAAGATGGGGGCCCTAATCCAATATGACTGAAGTCCTTAGACGCAAAGGAAATTGGACACAAAAAGAGAAGCCACTGGGAGCAACCAGACACTGGAAGTCAATAAAACCCAAAAGACAAAGGAAAAGACAATGCACATGCATTGCCCTGTGACAGAAAACCAAGGAACTTCAAAGTTTGCCCGCCAGACAGAAGATATCAACTCATGAAGAAGCAAGCCTTCTTGCCTCTGAAACCATGAGCCAATAATTTCCTGTTATTAAGCCAACATGTTGTATGGTCTTTACTTTACAAGCCAGGAAACTAAAATACCAAATAAAAACTCAGTCTTTATTTAGGGGTAATTATGGGGTAGCAGTCCAGGAAAAAACATTATGATAGAACCTTAGAATAAGCAGCATAGAAGAGATATGGGCTAAAGATTCAAAGGGGAGAGACTATAAAATTAGAAATCTTACTGATAATGTGGCTTGGCAACATGAAAAGAAAATTAAGTTGAGTAACTTAACCATTTGCATTGTGCTCCTAGTTCTGTGACTAACTGAATAACAGAACTTGCGCAAATCACTGCCTTCCTTTTAGATTTGTTTCATTTCACCCCAGCATTAAAAAGGAGAAACAGACTGAATGATCTTTCCAGTGATCTTATTTTACAAATCTGGGCATTAGATTGAACTGCTCTCTGAATTGGGAGTTTTCACAAGAGAAAAAGACTTTTATAGTGCTGTCTGAATCCATTTGCAGTCTTAGATGTTTCTGATCAAAAGATTCAAAAGCACTGAACCTGATAGCAACATGGAAGTTGATATTTTTATTATAATTTACATGATTGATGAAATTTCAGACTTTGGGCATTATACATGATGCCTAATGTATGCAGGTGGCTGAAGGATACACCAACTGAGATTAGTGAACAATGGTGTATACATATGATCAAATATTGTGCTGCTACCAAAAGGAATGAAGTCATGAGGCATGCAGAATGTAAATGATCCTATGGGAGATTTGCTAAAGCAAAATAAGCCAGAAAGAAAGGAGCAGTTATTGTACAGTCTCCTCTGGAAAATGCTTATAAAAAAACAGGGGCCTAAACTGTAAGCTCTAATAGCAGACACATTTAGTCCTGGTAATTATTATTTCTGGATTTTGAGGGACTGTTTTATATAGGTATAACCTGGTATTTAGAGATAAGAATGACGTTGATCAGGTTAGGATTAAGGTAATCCAGAACACAGGGGTAAGGAAGACATTGTCCATATTTTAGAACCACACATATTCTTTGAGACCAAAGGAAGAAAGGTTTATTTTGTCTGGAACCTAAATTTTCTGTAGCGCATAATCTAACTCAATCTGTCTGGATAGCTCATTTGAACAACTGAAATACAGGAAGCTAGAATAAGAATGAATGCTTTTAATCCTGTATAGCTTAATGTAATGCCTGGATATATCCTAGAATGTATTAAGCAAATAATCAAAAAAGTATTGGCAAAGCCCCCTGAGGGATGGGAGAAAAAAGATGGAGCTATTAAACTTTACTAAAAGGGAATCTACTGAGACTGTGTCAAACATTAGGGACACAAATCAATAGGCCAAGCCCTTAATCTTGAGGCTTGCTCTTGTGAAGCTTATGTAGGTAGCGGAGAAGCTTAGCCTTTCCATAGGTATGCCTAAGAGTTACTTCTGGAGGACCTCTTTTGTTGCTCAGATGTAGCTTCACTCTCTCTAAACCCAATTCTGTAAGTGAAATCATTGCCCTCCTCAATAGGTGGTAATGACATCCAGGGGTGAAAGTCTCCCTGGAGGTGTGGGAGATGACTTCCAGGGAGGAGTTTGGCCATGGCACTGTGGGACCAACAATCCATCCTGATGAAAAGGGGGAAAAGAAGTATAACTAATAAAATGGCTGAGAGAGTTCAAATAGGGATGAGAGGCTACTCTGGAGGTCACTCTTACACAAGCGTCAGTTAGACACTGCTACCTATCATAACTTGCCAAACCCCAATCAAAACCATTCCAGCCAATCCTAAAGAATACTTAGGGCATTATACAAGATTCTACAAAGGTTCCATGCACTAGGATAACTTTCCAGAAACCTACAACCTCCAGATGGGCCCCTGGACCAGATAAGTCCTGAAACCTAGAAGGCCCGGCATCTCCAGAACATCAGTTACTTCCATCTCCCTACCCCATATTATTGACAGACCCTTCCAACATGAAAAAGTTAGAATAACTTTTTCAGCCCAAATAACCCTAAAGAGCAGGACAGAAAAATCAGAAGTGATGGTGGAGTTATACACAGAAGGTAGACTTTAACAAATGAATATGATTGCTGAATCATTAAGTTGATATTTCTTTTAGCCTCTAGTATCCTAGAGCAGCTAGAAGTAAAAACCTAAAATTGTGGAATTGTAACCAATACAAAACTCTGAAATCTGTTCTACAGCTAATTGTTGTGCTGTGCTTTGAAGTTTATTGCTTTTTTGTATATATATGTTATTTTTCACAAAAAAGAAAAAAAAGTCTATTGTGATGATTAAAAAAAAAAAAAACATATTTATTCCTTCTGGCCTCTTATATCCTGGAGCAGCTAGAAGGAAAAATCTGAGATGATGGTATGGTAGCCCATGACATACTCTGGGATCTGTCCTCTTGAACTACTTGTTGAAGAGTGCTTTGAAAACCATTGCCGTTTTCTTTCTCTGCTTTGTATATATGATATAGTATACAATTAAAAAATTGAAAAGAAAAAAATTGCAAGCCATTTCATCATAAAGGTTAGAGGACTCCTACAAGATTATGGTGGTTTTCTCCAAGAGAGCCTCTTTTGTTGCTCAGATGTGGCCTCTCTCTCCAGCCAACACAACAAGCAGTCTCACCACCCTACTCCTCTCTGCGTGGGACATGACCCCCAGGGGTGTGGACCTTCCTGGCAACGTGGGACAGAGATCCTGGAATGAGCGGAGACTCAGTATCAAGGGATTGAGAAAAACCCTAGAATGAGCTGAGAATTAACATCAAGGGATTGAGAGGACCTTCTCAACCAAAAGGGGGAAGAGTGAAATGAAACTAAGTGTCAATGGCTGAGAGATTCCAAACAGAGTCGAGAGGTTATCCTGGAGGTTATTCTTATGCATTAAGTAGATATCACCTTGTTGTTCAAGATGTAGTGGAGAGGCTGTAGGGAACTGAAAATGTAGAGCTATGTTCCAGTAGCCATGTTTCTTGATGATGATTGAACAATGATATAGCTTTCACAATGTGACTCTGTGATTGTGAAAACCTACTGTCTGATGCTCCTTTTATCTACCATATCAACAGATGAGTAGAACATATGGAATAAAAATAAATAATAGGGGGAACAAATGTTAAAATAAATTTAGTTTGAAATGCTAGTGATAAATGAAAGCGAGGGGTAAGGGGTATGGTATGTATAATCTTTTTTTTTTTCTGTTATCATTTTATTTCTTTTTCTGTTGTCTTTTTATTTCTTTTTCTAAATCGATGCAAATATTCTAAGAAATGATGAATATGCAACTATGTGATGATATTAAGAATTACTGATTATATATGTAGAATGGAATATGTTAATATTTTTGTTTGTTGTTAATTTTTTTTTTAGTTAATTAAAAAAATATATATTGTGGTGGTTTGGAGCTGTCTGGAGCCCAGAGAAACATGTTTTAAACTTAATCCTTCCCTGCCTGTCAATCCATTCTAAGTAGGACCTTTTGATGAGGTTGCCTCAGTTAAGGTGTGGCCCAATCCAATCAGAATGGGTCTTAACCCTATTACATGAGTCCTTTATAAGCAGAATGAAATTCAAACAAAGAGAAAAAAGCCATGGGACACAAGAAACCAAAAGCCAAAGGAAACTGGAAGAGAAGGCAGAAGCCAGAAGCCGCCACCATCTGACTTGCCATGTGACAAGCTAAGGATCAAGAACCATCACCAGCCAGCCCTGAAATGAAACAGTCTTCGGGGGAGAAAGCATTGCCTTGATGATGCCTTGATTTGGACTTCCTCCTCGTCTCAAAACCATGAGCTAAAAAATTATCATTGTTTAAGATGACCCATTGCATGATATTTGCTTGAGTAGCCAAGGAAAACTAAAAGATCAACAGGAGATATATCAAACCTAGCAAATAGGGTGGATTTTTCCCAGAACTCCACCTCCATTCTACAGCACACAAAAAAAGCATAGGATAATTATTAGGTTCAAATGCATCTGATGATACTGGTCCTATGTGAAGTTAGAGTGAGAATCTTATTTCCCATTAGAAATAGCCCCACTGTGTCTTTCCAACATCATCTCCCACTATTTCCTTATAAATCTTTATTGTATAAACAAATGCTGGCCAAATTTGTCTCAAACAACCAGGATCTCTGGGGAGAGTATTGAGAGCTGTAATTCTGATGATTAGGTAAGTCAGGAAAACCTTGTTACAAAACACCTGAGCTATTCATTATTCATCACAGCTGCCCTGCTTCATGTGACCTTTGTATGTTACCTCTTACTGCAATGTGCTTCTCCACTCTCTGGCTGATGACATACTTACTCCTTACCTATCCTTCAGGATCCAGTTAAAACATCATGTGATTCCACTATCCTCCAGGAAGGTACTGTCCTTTGTACTTTCTTATCCTCCCACAATCCTTTGTATTTTCCTAAAGTATATAAACTATACACATACATATTTTATCTCCCCTATTACAGTATGACATCAGAGGTGGAATCTGATTCATTCATTCATTAGTTCATTCATTCAGCATATATATCTGTACCTACTATACCCTAGGCAATATTCTAGGCAGTACTGATACAGAAATAAACAAAACAAGGTTCACATTTTCACGGGCTCTCGAATGGGGGCTGGTCAACTACAGCCCCCAAAACAAATCCAGCCCCCCACTTATTTGTGTAAATAACTTTTTATTGCAACATAGCTATGCTCATTTGTTTAAATATTGTCTATGGCAGAGTTGAGTATTTTGCATATTATCTAAGTGCAGGGTAGGGTAGCTGCAATAGAGACCATCTGGCCCACAAAGGCTAAAATATTTACTATCTGGCCCTATACAGAAAAAGTTTACTGCCCCTTTTCTGGTATATCCTTCTCACATAGCACAGTGCCTGATAACACAGTAGGCAATTAATATATGCTTAGAGGAGAAGATAAAGATGGAATATGAGAATAAGATCATACATGGCAGACCCTAGTCAGAATGAACAGTCTCTAAATTTTACCCAATCTCCTTTGTCATCCTCAATTATACCCAAACTAATTCCCACCCAGATTAGAATGCTGTTAGAAACTCTACAGTGTAACATAATAAAAAGGGAGGGGTCAAGCATGCAAACCTATGGAAAAGTTAAGAACTACAAAAAGTTGCTGTGTTTTCAGAAGTCGTTACTATTTCAGGCTCATTTGTGATCAGTGATCCTAACAGCTGGCTTGGTAAAACACATCACAACAGCCATCCTTTCTGACTTTCTAGAGCTTAGGAAAGTTTGAGGAGAGTCATTATTGTATTTCATTAGCTTATTTGCCTTTGTAAGCTGGATCGTGTGAAGAACTTTGTGGCTTTTGGATCAAGCTGACTAATGAGTCTCGGGTTATTTTAAACAGACATACATAGCTGCATATGAGTACAACCCCTTGTTCTAGTTTGGTAGCTGCTGGAATGCAACACACTAGAGGCGGATTGGCTTTTAATAAAAGAGGACGTATTTCTGAGTTCTTCAGAGGAAAGGCAGCTAATATTCAACTGAGGTTCTTTCTTACGTGGGAAGGCACAGGGTGATCTCTGCTGGCCTTCTCTTCAGGCCTCTGGATTCCAACAACTTTCCCCAGGGTGATTTCTTTCTGCATCTCCAAAAGCCTGGGCTGAGCTGCGAGTGCTGAAATGAGGTAAGCTGAACTGCTTGGGCTGTGCTATGTTGAGCTCTCTCATTTAAGCACCGGCCAATTAAATCAAACATTGCTCATTGCAGCAGGCTGCCTCCTAACCGACTACAGATGTAATCAGCAACAGATGAGGTTCACGTACCATTGGCTCATGGCCACAGCAACAGAACTAGACACCTTCACCTGGCCAAGGTGACACCTGAACCTAACTACCACACTCCTCATATAGTGTTAGTCAAACACCACAGTAAACTTCATCAATTCAATCTTATATCCATAACCTAAGAATTGAATTCTTTATCATGTCCATATGAAACCTTCTCACATATTAAGAAAAAAACTGAAAAATGTGCTCTTTGTAGAATCCTTTGCAGAGGATGATTTACTACAAAATTTAAACTAGAGGGCTCATATATATAGCTAAGGTTTTACAAATCTTCTGCACAGTGTCAATATGGTTTATGGCAAAAAGCAACAAATTTAGGGTCAAAAAAGTCTCAATTTTATTGAAGCTCTACCACACAGCCACGTAAACTTGGGCAAATCATTTAGCCACTCTCAGTCTCTGCTTCTTATGTTCAGAATGGGGATAATAAGAGCTACATCACCAGGCTGATAAAAGAATTAAATGAAATAGTAAATGCAAAGCAGCTTTCACAGAATTAAAAAAAAATAGTCTTTCTATAACAATTAGTTCACTTCCTTCCATTTTGTCCAATAACAAGTGCAATACAAGTCCCCATACCCCAAAAATGCCTGCATCGTGATGTATCTAAACTCCCTGAAAAAAATATTCAATATGTTTGCAAAAGTCAGTAAATTTGGAGAAATGGCATTTATACATTTGTGTTTCTTCCTTGGTATGACTTCAAATAAAGTTTGTTCACTTCTTCATTTACAACTCAGAAGTCATAGAATAGTTTCTGTTTATTTTTCCTCCTGAATATTGATTTCTAACACAATATTAGTTGCAATAGCATTCCTTAAAATGAATTTCATTAAAAATATACTGGTGAGCATCATAGAAAGGGTAAACAGGTCGGCTCTGAAGATTCCTCCTGATTTAAAAAATGAAACAAAGATGGTCTAGTTTTAGTGATTTACTCTTTTTGGTTTTCATGACTTTGGCCCTTATGATTTTTATGGTAAAATGCAACAAAGAAATGTATATGCCCCATCAAAATAGTGTCCATCCACTTCAGAAAGATGGTTAGCAGACAGATATATAGATATAGATGGGCGAACAGACCAAAATGGATGACAGATGAAGATGCAGATAAATGAGAGAGGTGGGTAAGATGACCAGAAGGATAACTGAATAGATAAGCAGAAGGATGGATAGGTGGGTATATGGACAAAGAGATGGATAAGCCACATCAACTGTAAAACTAACCAGGATGACCCATATGTGTACTGATTCACGGTTTCTGAAGTACACCTACATGAGATACATAGAGGGTGGGCTCCCTAAGGAAGGAGCTGTCTGATTTCCACAAGGCTCTGGCATAGGGCTCCAAACAGGGAGGCTTGGAATGCACTGCAGTAAGAACACTCACAACCATTCTTCTCTCAAGGAAAATCATCTTTTTCAACTTCTTAAAATATGGCCCAAGTACATGGCAATAAGCATAGTGATCAATAAGACATGATCCCTGCCTCCAAAGGTTCAAAATCTACCAGAAGACACCAAACTAACACACACATATGACAAACCAATGCCAATTCAACAGAATTGAGGGTGTAAGGAATCTTCTGTTAGTGGTGTCTCATTAGCTGTGCTAGTGATTGCATGTCTAATCACATTTATAGAGTACACGCTCATTATTAAACGGCAAACTTAGATGGTACGTAGACTTACATGGAGTTATGGAATTCAGGCAAATGTAGATGACAAGATGCTAAGCAGACACATAGAAAAGCATTAGGACAGACAAAGAGATAAATCCATGACAAAATGATCAATTTCAAGACAGAAATGCTCATACGATCCCATCTCCTTAAATCTCAATTTTAAAATTTAAAAATTGTGGGCAGTGTAATGGTGGCTCAGAATTCTCACCTGCCAAGCCAGAGACCCAGGATGGATTCCCAGAGCCTGCCTACACCCAAAAAAAAAAAAAAATTAAATTCAGATTTATGTTATTTCTTTATCATATTATCATTACATTCAAATACGTTGTAACTGTAGTATTACGTTTATGCCCAGCAACAGAAAATGAACAGATTCGATGAAACAGATTTACTACATCCTCCTAATATGAGAGAAAATTAAAAAGTCTTCCAGAAGGCAGAAAGCAATGTATCTAATGCAGCACATCCATGAGACTAAACAAACTAAACTATTTTTCAAAGTTGCTCTGATACTACATTCATTAGGAGAACTTGGATGTATATATATTAGAATTTTCTCTAAATTAACAATTCTACAGGTCTAACTTTACCTTTACTGACATCCTATTTAAAAGTACTGCTAAACTCCAGCCCATATACATATACATAATAATAATACATATTAACTTAGGATAAAATGAAATATTTCAAATCACTCCACTGTTAACCAAAATTGTCAAGTGTTCCTATCTTGTCCTGCAAGTGTCCTTCTTTGTGGACAGTCAGAACTTAATAATGGAAGACTTGGTGAAATATATCACAGCATATGCAAATATATCATAGACCACAAAAGTATACTGTGATTAAAATTTATACTTCTGAAAAATGTTAAATGGCATTGTGGAATGTTTACAACATGGTATTATATAAAGAAAGAATAAAATCAAAATGATCCCTCTTTAAAAACAGAACAAAGTGGTTATATTTTTAACTACCACAGCAATTCTCTCAAAGATGGACTTAAGGGTATCTTAATTTTCACCTTTGTATTTACATGCATTTTAGTTTTTTAAACGAGCATATATAAATTCATAATTGTAAAATAAAGGATTGTTTAATTTTAAGAAAAAGACAAGCATTATAACAAGATGGCAAATGGAAAGACTGCCTTTCCACGTACTTGGTATTTTCATAGGCATTAACACATCTGACCCATTCAACAACTCAGAGACTGGGTCAGGGACTCACATCTATAGCCAAGCAGTCAAGCACACAAACAAAACATGAAAGAAGGTGACCTGACTCGAGGTTTCCTGGTGCCCCGTTGCCTCCTTTACAATTTCTATTCATTTTTCTAAGGAAAAGAATTTTGTGGTATTTTTCTAAATGGGTTCTAAAAGATGTTTTGTTTCCCTCTCACATCAAAGTACCA